>NC_138982.1:6780514-8279878 GCF_964341445.2 Mesoplodon mirus | reverse complement strand
TTCTCTCTTGTATTCTTTAAGTGTGTTTGGCAGCAAGTAACCAGAATCTTGACTATCAGTGCAAATCTAAGCCTTAAGAGGCCTCTTATCTTCTTCAGAAGTCTGAGGGTGGTAGGTTTGACAGCTCAATAGTATCAACAAGAACCCAGGCCCTGGGAATTCCCTGGTGGTCCAGTGGTTAGGACTCTGTGCTCTCAAGGTCAAGGGTCTGGGGCGAGGCTGAAAAAAAAAAAAAAAAAAAGAACCCAGGCCCTTCCATCTTGCCACTCTGCCTCATGTGTTAGCTGTTATCTTCAAGCTCATACACTATGGTCTCAAGATGCCCACCTCAGGGCAAGGCATCATAGTCCTCTTCCAACTTAAACATTAAAAAAAAAGTGGGCAAAAGGGCTTCTTTTTCATGTGGTTCTTTTTATTTAGAACAATGACCAAAAAATCCATCCAAAAAGCATCTCAACAGGCATCTGTTTACTTCTCACTGGGCAGGAAGAGGTCACATGACCATGCCTAGGCCAATTATTGGCAAAGGGGATGCTGGGCTTAGACCAATCATGATTCATCCCCTAGGCAAGGGCATGCAGCTTCCCTGAGCAATATTTGGCATCCGTGTGCAATGAAGAAGAGGTGGCTGTTGGGTAGGCTGCCATATAACCTCTTTCTCCTTCTTCTCATGTCTTTCCTCCCAAAAGTCCTAAAAAAAACCCTGCCCTCCCCTGGGGCAGGGTCAACGTCAGGATTGGAGAATAGGGGGCATCGTTTGCTAATTAACACCATTTATAGTTATTCCTTTGCAGAATAATTGACCTCTGTATTTTCCTAATTCTCCTAAAGCCTCAGAAAGTTCTTTAATTCCAAGGCCAGAAAAAATATGTTGTACCTTGTATTAGTTTCCTATGTCTGCTGTAACAAATTACCACAAAGTTGATGACTTAACATAAATTTATTCACTTATAGCTCTGGATTCCAGAAATCCAAAATCTGTTTCACTGGGCTAAAAGTCAAGTTGTTGGCTGGACTGGTTGCTTCTTGAGAATCCAGGGAGAATCCATTTCCTTGCTTTATTCAGTTTCTGGTAGCTTAGTGCCCCTTCCGCCATCTTCAATGTGGGTAATTCCACCAATGGCATCTGCTTCCCTATATCCCACAGCCTTCTCTGACAGACTCTTGCATCCCTCTTAGAAGGAGGGTTGTGATTATTAATGCAGGATAATCTCCATATCTCAAGATCCTTTTTTTTTTGTTTTCACTTTGTCTCCAAGACCTAAAACTGAAAGCCACCAGTCAGTCAGTCACGTGGTGCTGGAACTCCTGTAGCACTGGAATGGAACTGACAGCCACAGGCAGACTCGAGATTCTTAAATTAATCACATCTGCAAAGTCCCTTTTGCCATATAAGGTTAACACTGACCAGGAATTAGGACATGAATATCTCCGGGGGCTATTAATCAGCCTACCACTCACCCTAATACCTGATCCTCCAATCTCAAAAGTTTCTGAAGGGGGAACTTACTAGGCAGGGGGGAGTTCTAGTGTCTTCTTAGTGACATTCAGCAGCCCAGCAGCTCATAAGTGTGGTCTTGGGGTCTATGGCTTAAGTTTGTGGCAGATGCTTAGGGTGATGTTTGTGCCTGAAGGACAGAACTCCTAGCAGAAGGAAGTCTCTCTTGGGAACCTGTGGGGGACACTTTTAACTCTGTGTGTTTTGTATCTTTGTAGATGAATGAATCACATTTGCTTTAAGTCAGTGCACGTGGAAGAGGTGGCAGATCCCATTAACGTGAAATAACTTCCATCAAATCACATGCCCTCATTAGCTTCGTCACATTTTTAATGAACCCTTGTTGTGGAGTGATGATTCCACAGGACATCTTAGGACGTTAAGTAAAGTTTTGTAGTGAACTTACAGACCACTTGGACCATTTTCCTCTCCCTGCCTTTCTTTCCTTTTGTTCTGGTTTTGGTGGTTGCCCCTCTTTCATGGTCTCTTACGGTCATTTTTCAGATATTGGTAGCCTTGCATCCAGCTTTCCCTGGCATTTCTCAGCTTCTGTGGCTGGTGAGTATCTCCCACGGGCAGTGGCTTGGGACTCTTTAGCTGGTTTCTCCCTTACAGCCTTGCCCACCCCCTGCAAACAGAAGCAAGTCTTGGGGCAGAACTTGTGGGGTCCCGGGCAGAGTCATAACTTAACCAGACACCGTATGTTCCAGGGACAAGTCAGTGAAAAGCTGGTAATGCTTAACAACCCTCTCTCCAGAAAAAAACAAACCTGATTTGTAGGATTTGCCAATTTTCGTGATGGCAGATACACCCACTGCTGTCCAATCCAAGCTACTGAGGTCACCTAGACCGTGGAGTTGGGGAGAGATGCACACACCACGGGGCCAGTGCAGACATGTCCTCATGACACAATATTTCAATAGTCCGCCTCTTCCGAAACAGGGAAGAACTAGTCAAACACATTCTCTCTGGAATTTTTTCTAAAGGAAACCTTCCACACTCTCACATTCTCCCCAGGTTAGTCTTTGGTGCAAGGCTATGATTAGAAGTAAGCTTTGATGTGGAATTGCACTTTGCTTTTAGTCTTTCCCACTGTCCTTCCTTCTTCCTCGTGTCAAGCGATGCTGGCTTATAGTCACTTTTACTGGCAAGATGGTCACCACGCCAGGGAGGAAAAGGGCTAATATAGGCGATCCAGCTCCTGTGTGTCTCATGTGTTACACACAAGAAAATTCCAACTTAATGTAACCTCTGAGGTGAACTGGCTGAGTTATCCTTTCATAAAAGAAAGGGGGATGGGTGGGAGATGTGAGCAGATAGAGTACGTCACTTAAGTGCTAAGAATCCAGAATCCAGTTAATGGTTTTGGCCCTCTTCTTAAGTTCCTGTTCCAAAATGGAACGGATTTATTTCTCTTCCTTTCTGCAGCCCTGCACACAATAGGGTAGGGCACAGTGAGTGACAAAGTGACCCAAAATGCACTGTAGGAGGGAGAGGCAAGGCGGCCAGAGAGTCTACAAACTGCAGGTGAGTCTTAAGTGACTTAGAATTGATCAAGCACTCAACCGTGACAGGAAATGCCGACATCGTCATAAAGTAATCATAATCATGGAAACTCCACATGTCTGGGCCAAGCTCTGCCCTGCGGTATGTGCTGTGCTGTTTTATGGGCCTAGCCCAGCATACAACGAGGCAGGGGTGAGGGCCGGAGGGCACCCCACTCCCTGGGAAGCGAGGTGCAGACAAGGGCATCCGAATGTTTGTTTGGTTGAGCTGCTGTTTCACCATTGTTTGCCTCGTTACCAGTGATGACACGTGCCAGAGCAGGCTTTGCTCCCTTCATTCCACTGGCATTTGTTAAAACAACATTCACCAAGATCTGATCTGGATGTGTCTTTTGGCCTGCCTGTAACTTTCCACTTTCAGGGAGATGTAACGAGGAGTTTACAAGTCTTGATTTCACAGCTTTTTAAGGACAAGGATTTTAAAGCATAAACCTGGGAGAAATTTTATTTTTTATTTATTTTTGGGCTACGCCGCGCAGCATGTGGGATCTTAGTTCCCCGACCACGGATTGAACCCGTGCCCCCTGCAGTGGAAGCTCGGAGTCTTCACCACTGGACCACTAGGGAAGTCCCTGGGAGAAATTTTTTAAAGAGGAAAGGAAGAAGGGAAACTGAATTTCAGTTCTTAACTACCTACCCCCTGGGCATTGTGCTTCTGAGTCCTTGGCATCAACTAAAGTATGATAAGAGAAGGAGGAAAAATTACTGATCATGGGACTTTCCTGATGGCGCAGTGGTTAAGAATCCACCTGCCAATGCAAGGGATGCGGGTTCCATCCCTGGTCCGGGAAGATCCCACATGCCGCGGAGCAACTAAGCCCCTGCGCCACAACTACTGAGCCCACGCACCACGACTACTGAAGCCTGCACGCATAGAGCCCGTGCTCTGCCACAAGAGAAGCCACCACAATGAGAAGCCTGCACACTGCAACGAAGACCCAACGCAGCCAAAAATAAATAAAATTTAAAAAATATATTGATCGATATTGCCTAATAGAGATCCAGCCAAAAGGGGACATGTTCTGGACGTGGGTGGTCTGTCTTGGGTGGTATTCCCATCTCCTACAACAAGGCCTAGCATATGGTAAGGCCTCAATTAGAATTTGTGGTATGAATGAATGTAGATGATTGTGAAGACGCAGAGAAATAAAGAAATGTAGCTTTAAAAGGATTTGGCTAAGTATCGACACCTGAGCTGTCTAGGCCACAGGCCCAGAGTTGGGGTGAGTGGAATGAAAGGTCTACGGTACAGAACTGAAGGAGGCACTCACTTCCAGTTTTATGCACGTTTCAAGGCTGCACTTTACTGGCATGATCTTGAGAGTGAGTTGCCATCTTACATGTCCTAAATAGTGTGCCCTAGTGCCCCACTCACCTCACTCCTATCCCGGCCCTGCTAGTCCATTTAGAACTGACAAAAGATATTTTAAAAAATTATTTCCCCTTTGGGCTTGGTCCACTAGCTCTGCTCTGAAACACAGGAGATGTTTTAGGGAATAGGAACAGAGGCTGTTCTTACCTAGGAAACCAGTGACCACACAGCCAAGAGCTGTCAGGTAGACCCGGGTTTTCTCAGCACTTACCGTGTACTTGGATAAGTCCGTTAACCTCTGGAGCTTTCCTTCTTCATCCATAAAATGCAGATAAGAATACCCACTTCGGGCTTCCCTGGTGGCGCAGTGGTTGAGAGTCTGCCTGCCGATGGAAGGGACACGGGTTCGTGCCCCGGTCTGGGAGGATCCCACATGCTGCGGAGCAGCTGGGCCCGTGAGCCATGGCTGCTGAGCCTACGCATCTGGAGCCTGTGCCCTGCAACGGGAGAGGCCGCAACAGTGAGAGGCCCGCGTACCGCAAAAAAAAAAAAAAATTTCCTCTTTGGGCTGGGTCCACTAGCTCTGCTCTGAAACACAGGAGATGTTTTAGGGAATAGGAACAGAGGCTGTTCTTACCTAGGAAACCAGTGACCACACAGCCAAGAGCTGTCAGGTAGACCCAGGTTTACTCAGCACTCACTGTGTACCTGGATAAGTCTGTTAACCTCTGGAGCTTTCCTTCTTCATCCATAAAATGCAGGTAAGAATACCCACTTCACAGGACGATTGTGAGCACTGGGAGTAATATACAAAAAGGGCCAAGTGCAGCACCCGGCACATAGTAAGTGCTCAGTAAATGGGGGTCTTTACTGTGTTACTATTAGTGGAGATGCTGACGATGCCGCTTAGCCAACTCTTTAGGTGAAACAGAGCACACATATGCACTTGTCGAAAAAAATTCAGGTGGACTTCTGAAGCTGTCTTTGGTTCTTGTGGCTCCTGGCTCTCTCCTCCCTGCCTCTTCTTCCCTGATAGCTTCCCCTGCGGTATGCAGGAACTGTGGGCATGGCGGGAGTGTGTGTGACAGCTGGCCATGCAGACAGGAGAGGCAGGGTGAGGAGAATAGGTTTAAAAATATAGACTAGTCAGCTGGCCCCATGCACCTCAACCAAACTCCCTGGGAAATGCTAGCGGCTTCCTGGGCTCACCACCGCTCCCACCAGCCCTCTGTTTAGGGGCTCTGCTCTCTGCTGTGTGTTTCATAAGAGAACAAAAAGAGAGAGGGCTCTTGCGGAGAACTTTTGCTTATGGAAGCAGAATTTTTTAAATGTGCCCCAGGTTCCGTGATGGCATTGTGACATTCTGCTTTGTGTTAATGGATAATTCTCCAAAAAAAGGGTAAAATCATGACTGTCATACAGAAATAAAAATGAAAACATGTTAAAGATTTTATTTAACTCTTTAAGGAGGAAACTGGCATTTCAACCAGTTCAGAGAAGCAATAAAACCCTCATATTTATATGGGGTAAAAGAATGTTGAAATGAACGTGCAAATGGACATAAAATTGGCTTAAGGGGTGTTATAGGCTGAATTGTGTCTCCCCAAATTCATGTGTTAAAGTCCTAACCCTCAGGTCCCTCAGACTGTGACTGTATTTGCAGATACAAATTAAAGGTCTTTAAAGAGGTAATCAAGTTAAAATGAGGTCATATGGGTGGGCCTTAATCCAATATGACTGTTGTCCTTATAAGGAGAAGACATTAGGACACAGACCCACACAGAAGGAGAACCATGAGACAGAAGGTGGCCATCTAGAAGTCAAGGACAGAGGCCTCATAAGAAACCAATCCCAATGACACATTCATCTCAGACTTCTAGCCTCCAGAACTGAGATAAACTTCGGTTGTATAAACCACCCAGCACTTTGTTACTATAGCCCTAACAAACTAATTCAGTGGGGAAGGGTTATTTGAACATCTATAGACAAGAATTAATTTACATCCCAATTGGTTATCTATAATTTATAGAGTTGTAAAATAGCTCTGTTAGAATCAGATAACCCAGCCAATAATGAGACTTATTTACAACTACAATCAGTAAACTACAGCTTGTGGGTCAAATCCAGCTCCACCACCTGTTTTTGTAAATGAAGCTTTATGGGCACACAGACAGAGTCGGTCCTTTCCCTTGTCTGTGGCTGCTTTCCCACTACAAAGGCAGAGTTAAGTAGTTGTCATCTGCAAAGTCTAAAATATTTACTATCTGGTCTTTTACAGAAAAAGTTTGTAGGTCTTCCTCTAGAAAATGCATCATTTCCCACTGAAGCACAGTTTCCCTACAGTTGGAATGCCCTTCCAGGTCATCCAGTCCAGGGGGTTCCAGATTTTGAAATCTCATGCATCAGTAAAATTTCAAAAACAATACTTGAGGGATAGTCACTGGTCTTCAATTTTTACTTCTGTCAAATATCAACTACTTCATAAAAGAAGACATTTCAGCTATGTGATACAATAAGATATTTTGAAGAGCGTAGCGCCTGAAAGACTCACCGCATTGTCCTTTCTTTTTTTTCTTTGAGGTTTGGTAAAAACTTTGCCACCAACTGGCCACAGTTCATGGTCTGGATTGTGGGACCACTAATCTGGCTCAACCTTAGGCACCAATTGCTGGCTTTGTCCAGGGAGACTCTGCTGGCTCAGACCAGGAGTCCTGGACTTACTGCTGGTACCCAGGCTAGTTCACGTCTTTCAGCCAGGAAGGAGGTCCTCAGGGTCTGGTTATTGCCAGAGCCAGCCTGGGCACACACCCAGCTCCAATTATGACAGGGCCTGCCTTGCTTTAAAAAAATTTTTTTTCTTGATTTTTAAAAGAAAGATATGTCCAGTGCAGAAAACTTAGGAAAAAATGGAAAGAACAGAACTCATCTCTACCCAGAGAGATATAAAAGTTTAGTGACACACAGGGTGAACAAAAGCGCTTTCCAATCTAAAAAGTTTACAGGGGCAAAACCCAGCCTATCTCCCCGAACTAAAATGAGGCCTGGCACATGGCAGGCACCAATATTTATTGAAAGAATAATTAAACCTAAACGACTGCAATTATTTTTCCCAGATGATCCAAGAAAATTCAGTCTTTTTACTTTTTTGATGATCAAAATGGCTAATATGGTAAATCTTCCAGGCTGGCCTCCCCACCACCAAAAAAATCTTGTATCTGTTTTTTTTCTTCTTAAGGCTTATAACTGCCAAGAACAATCATTTAAGAAGCGAGTATTATATATTTTCACTATTTTCATCATGTTTTACTGTCCAAAAATTAACATCAGTTAAACTGCCCTAATGATAAACACAATATAATAATAATGATCTTTAAAAATCGATGTAGTATTCTCTCTGATTTCTTTTTCTTTCTTTTTTTTTTTGGCTGCACCGCACAACTTGTGGGATCATAGTTCCCCGACCAGGGGTTGAACCCAGGCCACTGCAGTGTCCAGTGAAAGTGAACTGGGAGAAAGTGAAAGTGAAAGTGCACAGAGGTTAGAGTCCTAACCACTGGTATTCCAGGAAATTCCCTCAATGACTTCAAATGAGCAATTCCTAAGAAGCAAAGTTTAAATTATTCAGTTATTTCACATTCATGCCTGGTCACCTAAATGAGAAACATCTTGAATTTGATATTCAAAGTAAACAATTGAGAATATTTTTTAACTCTTTGTGGCTTACAATCCTAAAATCGGGGACTTCCCTGGCGGTCCACTGGTTAGGACTCTGTGCTTCCACTTCAGGGGGCATAGGTTCAATCCCTGGTGGGGAAATTAAGATTTAGCATGCCTCGCGGTGTGGCTGAAAAAAGAAAAGAAGAAAAATTACACCTAAAATCAATCATTCATCACTGTTTCCTGTGAAAACATCATCCATACCTCCTGCTTTGTAAGGCACTTCTAAGCCCCTTCAAGCGGTTTATTAATTCCATCTCCCCCTTTAAGAAACAAACATTTCAAACAATCCCTGACAAACTAGAAGAATAAAAATGACTTCTCCTTGGTTCTTCTTTGTCTGAATAGTTCACTCATATATGTCTGTGTTTCCCCTGATGTTTCATTTTGTTTATATATAAAATTTTTCTCTAAAAACATAAGCTCATTTTAACTGTTTAAAAATAAGCAAGTATCATCCCTTTTCAAAAATCACTTCTTTTCTTTGATAAAACATCTGGTTGCATCTTATTTCAGTCTTGAATCCCACCCACAATCTGAGCCAAGCCCTTTGCATTGGCTTATTTCTCTCCATCTGTAACATTTAATCTCCATGCTGAGGTCTGTCCCTTACCTACCCTGCCCTTGTGAGCCTCCTGTACTCTGACTTGGCCCAGGTGGATTCCCACCTGGCATATGATGGGCAGGAGACCTGGGATGGGCCCCCATGTCTCCAGTTATTCCAATTAGATTTTTCTTTCATTGTGTGTAAAAAATTTCCTTCTCAACCACTCCCCAGGACCCAGCTCTCTTGCTTCTCTCACCTCCTCTGGAACTTTTAATGAAGACTCAGGTCTTAATAGTTTCTCCTTGGACCAGGAATCGTTCGACCTGCTGCTACTTACTGACCGTGATCTTAAATTTAGTATGCCCTTACTATATGCAAGTCAAGCACTATGTGCTTCCTATACACTATTTCTAGGCTTCACAACAACCCTGCAGAGCTGTGTGACCTTGGACAAGCTACAAAACATCTATGAGCATCAGTTTCCTCTTTTAAAATGTGAATAATAACACCCACAGGAGTCTGCATGCTACACTACACCACAGGGCCTTTCTTAGATGGTTGTCTTATTTCTCTACTGTGTCCCCAACATCACCCAGTGCAGGGCTCAGTGTATAACTAGAGCTCAACACATGCTTACTTGGTGATTGTTTGAATATAGGTATCTTATTCAATTATTTTCCTGAGTTACTTCTAAAACATGAAGCAGATTTGCATTTAAAGTTTATCAAGAGCAGTAGGTATTCACATGAAAGAACCAATGGAAGTAGAAGTCACTTTTTAAAATGTCTGATGTTTATAAAGCTAAATCCTGAGCTCTCTACTTTTGGAATGCTCTAGTTAATTGAATTTCTGTTAACTGTTGATTAGTTTTTGTTAAACAGACTTAGAAATTTTATCAAACCTTAATCTACTTTCTTGCCTTAGGAAGAAGAATCTGCAGGACACACCTGTATTCTGCTTTGGTGATTCAGGACTCTGCAGTGTCTCTAGGGTAGGCTTTGGAGCTTCAGGGAGCTCACTGAGGATGGAGGATGAGCAGGCGAGTGGCAGGTGTTCTAACCCAGGACTCAGCTCCATGGGAGTTTCTTCCTCCTTGTTCCAGATATGGTTGATGTTGTCTTGTAGTTGAGGATTACTGTTAGCTGGATTCCAGTTAACCAAAAAAATTTTGGCCAGTGTTTTTGTAATTCTTGGTACCCTTACTCAAGGGACAAAACTTTTAAAATAACTTCAGCCAGGTTTCTCACCTTTGGGACAAAAGAGATTTCCTTAGGCACACATACATCTTAAAAAAAAAAAATATATATATATATATATACACACACACACACACACACACACACACACACACACACACACATATATATATGGTCACCCCAGATGTATATTTGTGTCATATATATATATATATATATATATATATATTTTTTTTTGGCCTTAAAATTCTCACTTTGGCTGTGCTTTTGAGAAGTGCTAATTCTCCTATAAAGTGCTGGTTGGGCAGCCACCTGAAATGAGGGCCACTGTTTGTTCAAATCAGTTTCTAAGCCCATATGTATCCTTCAGGTCTTGAAATAGTCAAGAGATCTACTTCCCAAGATATGTGTGAAGAACTAAAGTGTGCAAGGGCAAGGAAATCTACAAGATGAATACAGATTATCTTCAGTTTCATTTAACCGCAACTGCCAAAGTTATGCATTTTTTTGGGTATTTGAAAAGTTGTCAAAATGTAAGACTGAGGTTTTGAGCAGCCAAAACAAGGACCCATATGTAATAACATTTAAATCTGCATGTCTGTGGTTCCCAAACTTTGCTGCACACTGGAATCACCCGGGGAGCTTTTGAAAATCTAGATGCCCAGGTTGTACTCCAGGCCAATTAAAATCTGGGAGTGGGAGTCACATGTTAGTATTTTAAAAGATTTCTGGGTGATTCCAAAGTTCAGCAAAGTTTGGGAACTGATGGCATGCGGAATTATACAGGTAAGCAATTTGTAGAATGCTACCTAAAGAACTCAACTTACAGAATACTTTAATCCCCAGACCTCATGTGTATTTACGTTTAACATGCTTCAACATTATAATGGTAGAATATTTCAGAAATATGAAAAAGAGACCCTATAAATTAAAATTTATTCTGTAATCTGAAATATTTCCAAAATAGTACAATCCACTCCTTTTCTGCAGGGAGGGGGAAAATCAGAAATATTTATTTCCAGGTTCAAAATCCCTTTTATAAGTACAGAAGCAGGAGAAATACTGAAAGATGAAAGGAAGAAAAGATATAAACAAAGAAAAACTAAAATGATTATTTACTAAGAATTGCAAATGCTCGTTTTCTGAGCATACCACAGAGTTCCATTCTCTGTTCTTAGGACTGTGTAATTATCAGGGACAGGATGGCAAAGGCTCATGCTTTTAGTTTAGCAAAATAAACCTGAGTGTTCCTTTTCCCAGGTCTCAGTGAAAACTGAGACTGTACTCTTCTTTATGAAGGAAGAAAGAAAGAATAAAGAAAGGAAGTAAGTTAGGGAGGAAGGGAGAAAGGAGGGAAGGAGAGAAAATACGTCTTAGTGGTGAGCTCACCTACCCTTTGAACTGTTTTGTGGTTGAAATGTCCTTCCTGACTGATCAGTGCTCATTCGACAGATTTTCACGTATTAGGAACATTCGAGGATTATGTCAGCTGAGACTCCTGCTGCCCGTGTGGTAGAGAGAACAACTTATAATAGCAAACATATACCAGACTTAGACGAATTACCCTCCCCGCAACCTGCGGGCCTGTTGGGGTCATTCAATTCGGCAAACAGTCCCGTTTCTAGAATCTCTTCCTGCCAAGCTATAGGGACAGCACCTGTTGCAAATCTTTGGAAGAACTGCGTATCTTTATCATCAAATTCGACTCCTCGAACCTCAGAGAAATCTTCAATTTCATCGATATCTTTGGCATAAACCACTGATGGGTCTGGCACAAATGGAGGCTCACCTAGGCCAGCTTCCAGGCGAGGAAAGTTGATGGTTTTGAAGAAATGGTGTTTCCTGGGATCATCAGACTTTTCTCTGTGAAGAAAGGAGATGGCCAGCCTGAGACACAGTAACAAACCCAAACAGGAACTGTTCTAGCAATTCAAAATATGTGGCCTTCTTTTCCTAGAATACATTTCATTTTAATTGCAGAGACAATATAACATAAAGAACAATTTAGAAAAATGACAACTTTCAAAACCACCCACAGGGAATTCCCTGACGGTCCAGTGGTTAGGACTCCATGCTTTCGCTGCCGAGGGCCTGGATTCGATCCCTAGTTGGGGAACTAAGGTCCCACGAGCTACACATGGCTAAAAAAAAAAAAAAAAATTACCCCACACTTCTACTATATGCAGATAGTAGCATTTCCATTGTTTGTAGACCACCTTCACATTTAGATGTAATTTTTTTTTTTTTTTTTTTGCGGTACGCAGGCCTTTCACTGCTGTGGCCTCTCCCGTTGCGGAGCACAGGCTCCGGACACGCAGGCTCAGCGGCCATGGCTCACGGGCCCAGCCGCTCCACGGCATGTGGGATCCTCCCAGACCGGGGCATGAACCCGTATCCCCTGCATCGGCAGGTGGACTCCCAACCACTGTGCCACCAGGGAAACCCCTAGATGTAATTTTTAAACAGCCAAGTAGTTGACATGACTTTTGTTCTTGGTGTTTCATGGAAACACCAGCAAAATTCAGTGGGGTCAGAGCCTGCTTGCCTGCAGCTTCCAAGTCACTCACTGCCTCTTGCTCTGTCCTTCAGGGTTACACAGAACAAGTGAAGCATGTCCCTTCTTACCTGACCACCACTTATATTTTAAAAGACAGCAGTCAGATCTCCTCACTCTTCATATGAAATGATTTCTAGGAGCCCCACCTACCTCCCTCAACTGCCACAGTAATCTTTAAAGACTTTTAAATAATCCATTAGCAATTTTTAGCAGCATAACTGAGCATACATTCGGTGCTCAAGACTACAGTTGTTTGTTATCAAACCCTCCTTCCCCATGCTAGAAATTATTCTAGTATTTGCCTTAGAATAAGGGGGAAAAATGTGTGTTTCCAGTTAGTTGTGTAACCTTTTATATTAGTTACCTATTGCTGTGTAACAGATTGCCCTAACATTTAGTGGCTTAAAACAACAAACATTTGGGACTTTCCTGGCAGTCCAGCGGTTAAGATTCTGTACTCCCAGTGCAGGGGGCCTGGGTTTGATCCCTGGTCAGGGAACTAGATCTCGCATGCTACAATTAAGAAAGAGTCCACATGCTGCAAATAAGAGTCCACGTGCTGCAACTAAGAGTCCGCATGCCGCAACTAAAGATCTTTCATGCAGCAATGAAGATCCCGAGTGATGCAACTAAGACCCAGAGCAGCCAAATAAATGAATAAATAAATATATTTTTTAAAAAGGCTTTATTTAAAAAAAACAAAAACAAAAACATTTATTATTATCTCACAGTTTCTGTGGGGCAAGAATCTAGACTTGGGTTAACTGGGTGCCTCTGACTCAAGGTCTCTAGAGACATCACAGTAAAGCTGTTAGTCAAGGCTGTGGTCTCATCTGAAGGTTCGACTGGGGTGGGGGGGTCAGGGTTGGGGTAATCTGCTTCCAGGCTCACTCATATGGTTATTGGAAAGCCTCCATCCCTCACCATGTGAGCCTCTTCACAGGGCTGCCTGATACCATTGTAACTGTCTTTCTTCAGGACAAATGGTCATATCAAGAGAGACAGAGAGAGAGCTCAAGATATAAGACACAGTATTTTTATTACCTAACCTTGGAAATGACATCTCATTACTTCTGCCATAGTCTACTTGTTAGAAGCAAGTCAGTACGTACAAGTAAGTCCAGCCCATCCTTAACGGAAGGGGTTACTCAAGGGTGTGGATGGCAGGAGGTAGGGATCTTTGGGGACCATATTAGGGGTGGTCTACCATACACTTCTCTTGGTTCTTCTTGAGTCCAAGTTTTAAAGAAATAAAAAGAGGGCTGTTTTGTGGCATCAGGTTCAAATGATTTTTTTCTCTTTTTCATTTTTTAAAAAGATTTATTATTTATCATTTATTTATTTATTTTCTTTATTTTTGGATGCATCGAGTCTTAGTTGTGGCATGCAGGATCTTTGTTGACGCATACGGGATCTTTCATCATGGTGCACAGGCTTCTCTCTAGTTGTGGTGTGCAGGTTTTCTCTTCTCTAGTTGTGGCGTGCAGGCTCCAGGGCGCGTGGGCTCTCTAGTTGAGGCTCACGAGCTCAGTAGTTGTGGCATGCGGGCTTAGTTGCCCCACGGCATGTAGGATCTTAGCTCCCTGACCAGGGATCGAACCCGTGACCCCTGCATTGTAAGGCAGATTCTTTACCACTGGACCACCAGGGAAGTTCCCTCTTTTTCTTTTATATGAGTAGGTATGCTGGTCTGACTAAGAGATGTCTTCCTTTTGGAAGAAGTCAATTTCTGTCGTAAATCAACCTTAATAAAGCTAATTACATTCATGGTCTTCCCTTTTTCATTTTTGTTCTAGTAATCAGAAAGCTTTTAGGAAAGGGATTGAGGGCTTCCCATATACATCCCCTTCAGAGACTCCCTACTGTGTCTGAGGATTACTGCAGCAGACTCTGTCTAGACTAGAGTCTAAACTCAATAATGACGTTACTAATAACAAGTGGAAATAACCAACATTTATTCAGAGCTACTCTTGGCTAACACAACGTTATGCTCTTCACTTACTTTGTCACATTTAACCATCACAACAACCTTATCTGTCTTTTAACTGTATTTTAAACCTCTTTTAACCTTTTTTTTTTTTTTTTTTTTTTCCGGTACGCGGGCATCTCACTGTTGTGGCCTCTCCCGTTGCGGAGCACAGGCTCCGGGTGCACAGGCTCAGTGGCCATGGCTCACGGGCCCAGCCGCTCCGCGGCATGTGGGATCTTCCCAGACCGGGGCACGAACCTGTGTCCCCTGCATCGGTAGGCGGACTCTCAACAACTGCACCACCAGGAAAGCCCCTCTTTTAACCTCTTTATACTTGCTTTTGCATTTATAAATAGCTGTGTATCTGAGAAAGCCAGCAAATATAGGTGAATTTTTCAAAGGAAAAATTGTAGTCAAATATTATTATGGAAAAGAGAAACTCAGTCGAAGGCTTCTGATGTCCAGCAATTCCCCAGTTCTTGTTTTGTGATTCAAGCCTAGCTCCATCCAGAAAGGCCCATCCAGGACTCCTTGGACTTTTCCCATTATGACCCCACTGAAAAGAGAGGTATGGAAAACTGTATCATAAGATACTATAAGGTAACTCTGTTCTCCCCAAAGCCACTGAGTCTCCATGAATTGAAAGAAAGGGAAATGCAGGCTTGCCATCTATTAGAACCTACTGATCAGACTTCCCTGGTGGCACAGTGGTTAAGAATTGGCCTGTCAAAGCAGAGGACATGGGTTCAATCCTTGGTCCAGGAAGATCTCACATGCCACGGAGCAACTAATCCCGTGGCCACAACTACTGAGCCCGCATGCTGCAGCTACTGAAGCCCATGCGCCTAGAGCCCATGCTCCCCAACAAGAAAGCCCACTGCAATGAGAAGCCCACGCACTGCAATGAAGAGTAGCGCCTGCTTGCTGCAACTAGAGAAAGCCCACGCACAGCAACGAAGTCCCAATGCAGCCAAAAAAAAAAAAAAAGAACCTACTGACCAATGTCTGTGTGGTTTACATCCTGTAGAGTAAGAGCCTTGAGGGAGGGTTACTAAGATGAATTGAAATTTCAAGGATGGATTTTTTTTAAAAAGTCAGATCTATTGAGGTATAATTTACACAGCAACATTTTAAAGTATCAGAAAGATTTGCGGAATGGGGGTTGGTACCAGATTTTAAATGTGTCACAACAAGGATAGAGGTAAAATTCCACCCAAGTAGATCAGGAATGAACCTCAGGCCTGTGTGTCTCATAGAGAACAGAGGAGTTAGGATGGGACCAGGTGCCATGAGGAAGAAGCTTGTACCATCTTGATGGCTGCTGGCAGGTATGAACACACTGCACCAGAGGTCAAGAGGGCACCTGTAAAGTCACTGTGAGCAGATTTAACTTGGATAAAGGAGAGTGCCCATGGGCTTGGTGACCGTGGGGAACCTGCCATACCAGTCCTCACATCAGGATGCACAGTTCTCTTATCTAGGAAATAGACTCACAGATGTAGAGAACAGACTTGCAGTTGCCAAGGGGCAGGGGTGGACTGGGAGTTTGGGATTAGCAGATGCAAACTATTATATATAGAACGGATAAACAACAAGGTGCTGCTGTATAGCACAGGGAACTCTATTCAATATCCTGTAATAAACTATCATGGAAAAGAATATGAAAAAAAGAGTGTATATATGTCTAACTGAATCCCTTTGCTGTACAGCAGAAATGAACACAACGTTGTAAATCAAGTCTACTTCAATAGAATAAACTTTTTTGGATAGACCTAGAGTCTGTCATACAGAGTGAAGTAAGTCAGAAAGTGAAAGACAAATACTGTATGCTAACACATATATATGGAATTTAAGAAAAAAAAATGTCATGAAGAACATAGGGGTAAGACAGGAATAAAGACACAGACCTACTAGAGAATGGACTTGAGGATACGGGGAGGGGGAAGGGTAAGCTGTGACAAAGCGAAAGAGCGGCATGGACATATATACACTACCAAACGTAAGGTAGATAGATAGTGGGAAGCAGCCGCATAGCACAGGGAGATCAGCTCGGTGCTTTGTGACCGCCTGGAGGGGTGGGATAGGGAGGCTGGGAGGGAGACGCAAAAGGGAGGGGATATGGGAACATATGTATATGTATAACTGACTCACTTTGTTATAAGGCAAAAAATTAAAAAAAAAATTAACTGATAGAATAAACTTTTTAAAAAAAGCACCGTTCTTAACTAACATCTCAACCAGGCCCGGATGGCCTTGGCTTGTCCATTAGGGATGGCCAACTGCAGCCTTATTGCCACCAGTCACAGAAGACTGGGGAAAAACGGGCCACGGTGAGGTTTTCTTTATGTTCTGACACATCCCCGACTATATGCCCCTGGAGGGCAGGGCCCATGCCTTACGCCCCTTTCCAATAAGTATCGGTGGGTGCTGATGCTAACAACAGAAGACCAGGCTGCTTTCCCTCGGTGTCCAGGGAACAGCTTTCCGGTGTCCAGGCTACCCAGGCTCCTTTCCCTCGGTGTCCAGGGAACAGCTTTCCGGTGTCCAGGCTACCCAGGCTCCTTTCCCTCGGTGTCCAGGGAACAGCTTTCCGGTGTCCAGGCTACCCAGGCTCCTTTCCCTCGGTGTCCAGGGAACAGCTTTCCGGTGTCCAGGCTACCCAGGCTCCTTTCCCTCGGTGTCCAGGGAACAGCTTTCGGGTGTCCAGGCTACCCAGGCTCCTTTCCCTCGGTGTCCAGGGAACAGCTTTCCGGTGTCCAGGCTACCCAGGCTCCTTTCCCTCGGTGTCCAGGGAACAGCTTTCCGGTGTCCAGGCTACCCAGGCTCCTTTCCCTCGGTGTCCAGGCTACAGCTTTCCGGTGTCCAGGCTACCCAGGCTCCTTTCCCTCGGTGTCCAGGGAACAGCTTTCCGGTGTCCAGGCTACCCAGGCTCCTTTCCCTCGGTGTCCAGGGAACAGCTTTCCGGTGTCCAGGCTACCCAGGCTGCTTTCCCTCGGTGTCCAGGGAACAGCTTTCCGGTGTCCAGGCTACCCAGGCTCCTTTTCCTCGGTGTCCAGGGAACAGCTTTCCGGTGTCCAGGCTACCCAGGCTCCTTTCCCTCGGTGTCCAGGGAACAGCTTTCCGGTGTCCAGGCTACCCAGGCTCCTTTCCCTCGGTGTCCAGGGAACAGCTTTCCCTCGGTGTCCAGGCTACCCAGGCTCCTTTCCCCCGGTGTCCAGGCTACCCAGGCTCCTTTCCCCCGGTGTCCAGGCTACCCAGGCTCCTTTCCCTCGGTGTCCAGGCTACCCAAGCTCCTTTCCCTCGGTGTCCAGGGAACAGCTTTCCGGTGTCCAGGCTACCCAGGCTCCTTTCCCTCGGTGTCCAGGGAACAGCTTTCCGGTGTCCAGGCTACCCAGGCTCCTTTCCCTCGGTGTCCAGGCTACCCAGGCTCCTTTCCCTCGGTGTCCAGGCTACCCAGGCTCCTTTCCCCCGGTGTCCAGGCTACCCAGGCTCCTTTCCCTCGGTGTCCAGGGAACAGCTTTCCGGTGTCCAGGCTACCCAGGCTCCTTTCCCCCGGTGTCCAGGCTACCCAGGCTCCTTTCCCTCGGTGTCCAGGCTACCCAGGCTCCTTTCCCTCGGTGTCCAGGCTACCCAGGCTCCTTTCCCCCGGTGTCCAGGCTACCCAGGCTCCTTTCCCCCGGTGTCCAGGCTACCCAGGCTCCTTTCCCTCGGTGTCCAGGCTACCCAGGCTCCTTTCCCTCGGTGTCCAGGGAACAGCTTTCCGGTGTCCAGACTACCCAGGCTCCTTTCCCTCGGTGTCCAGGGAACAGCTTTCCGGTGTCCAGGCTACCCAGGCTCCTTTCCCTCGGTGTCCAGGCTACCCAGGCTCCTTTCCCCCGGTGTCCAGGGAACAGCTTTCCGGTGTCCAGGCTACCCAGGCTCCTTTCCCTCGGTGTCCAGGGAACAGCTTTCCGGTGTCCAGGCTACCCAGGCTCCTTTCCCTCGGTGTCCAGGAAACAGCTTTCCGGTGTCCAGGCTACCCAGGCTCCTTTCCCTCGGTGTCCAGGCTACCCAGGCTCCTTTCCCTCGGTGTCCAGGCTACCCAGGCTCCTTTCCCTCGGTGTCCAGGCTACCCAGGCTCCTTTCCCTCGGTGTCCAGGGAACAGCTTTCCGGTGTCCAGGCTACCCAGGCTCCTTTCCCTCGGTGTCCAGGCTACCCAGGCTCCTTTCCCCTGGTGTCCAGGGAACAGCTTTCCGGTGTCCAGGCTACCCAGGCTCCTTTCCCTCGGTGTCCAGGGAACAGCTTTCCGGTGTCCAGGCTACCCAGGCTCCTTTCCCCCGGTGTCCAGGCTACCCAGGCTCCTTTCCCCCGGTGTCCAGGGAACAGCTTTCCGGTGTCCAGGCTACCCAGGCTCCTTTCCCTCGGTGTCCAGGGAACAGCTTTCCGGTGTCCAGGCTACCCAGGCTCCTTTCCCTCGGTGTCCAGGCTACCCAGGCTCCTTTCCCCCGGTGTCCAGGCTACCCAGGCTCCTTTCCCTCGGTGTCCAGGGAACAGCTTTCCGGTGTCCAGGCTACCCAGGCTCCTTTCCCCCGGTGTCCAGGCTACCCAGGCTCCTTTCCCCCGGTGTCCAGGGAACAGCTTTCCGGTGTCCAGGCTACCCAGGCTCCTTTCCCTCGGTGTCCAGGGAACAGCTTTCCGGTGTCCAGGCTACCCAGGCTCCGTTCCCTCGGTGTCCAGGCTACCCAGGCTCCTTTCCCTCGGTGTCCAGGCTACCCAGGCTCCTTTCCCTCGGTGTCCAGGGAACAGCTTTCCGGTGTCCAGGCTACCCAGGCTCCTTTCCCTCGGTGTCCAGGCTACCCAGGCTCCTTTCCCCCGGTGTCCAGGCTACCCAGGCTCCTTTCCCTCGGTGTCCAGGGAACAGCTTTCCGGTGTCCAGGCTACCCAGGCTCCTTTCCCCCGGTGTCCAGGCTACCCAGGCTCCTTTCCCCCGGTGTCCAGGGAACAGCTTTCCGGTGTCCAGGCTACCCAGGCTCCTTTCCCTCGGTGTCCAGGGAACAGCTTTCCGGTGTCCAGGCTACCCAGGCTCCTTTCCCTCGGTGTCCAGGCTACCCAGGCTCCTTTCCCTCGGTGTCCAGGCTACCCAGGCTCCTTTCCCCCGGTGTCCAGGCTACCCAGGCTGCTTTCCCCCGGTGTCCAGGCTACCCAGGCTGCTTTCCCCCGGTGTCCAGGCTACCCAGGCTCCTTTCCCCCGGTGTCCAGGGAACAGCTTTCCGGTGTCCAGGGAACAGCTTTCCGGTGTCCAGGCTACCCAGGCTGCTTTCCCTCGGTGTCCAGGCTACCCAGGCTGCTTTCCCTCGGTGTCCAGGTTACCCAGGCTCCTCTCCCTCGGTGTCCAGGGAACAGCTTTCCGGTGTCCAGGCTACCCAGGCTCCTTTCCCTCGGTGTCCAGGGAACAGCTTTCCGGTGTCCAGGCTACCCAGGCTCCTTTCCCTCGGTGTCCAGGGAACAGCTTTCCGGTGTCCAGGCTACCCAGGCTCCTTTCCCTCGGTGTCCAGGGAACAGCTTTCCGGTGTCCAGGGTACCCAGGCTCCTTTCCCTCGGTGTCCAGGCTACCCAGGCTCCTTTCCCCCGGTGTCCAGGCTACCCAGGCTCCTTTCCCCCGGTGTCCAGGCTACCCAGGCTCCTTTCCCCCGGTGTCCAGGCTACCCAGGCTGCTTTCCCCCGGTGTCCAGGCTACCCAGGCTCCTTTCCCCCGGTGTCCAGGCTACCCAGGCTCCTTTCCCCCGGTGTCCAGGCTACCCAGGCTCCTTTCCCCCGGTGTCCAGGCTACCCAGGCTCCTTTCCCCCGGTGTCCAGGGAACAGCTTTCCCTCGGTGTCCAGGCTACCCAGGCTCCTTTCCCCCGGTGTCCAGGCTACCCAGGCTCCTTTCCCTCGGTGTCCAGGCTACCCAGGCTCCTTTCCCCCGGTGTCCAGGCTACCCAGGCTCCTTTCCCCCGGTGTCCAGGCTACCCAGGCTCCTTTCCCCCGGTGTCCAGGCTACCCAGGCTCCTTTCCCCCGGTGTCCAGGCTACCCAGGTTCCTTTCCCCCGGTGTCCAGGCTACCCAGGCTCCTTTCCCCCGGTGTCCAGGGAACAGCTTTCCGGTGTCCAGGCTACCCAGGCTCCTTTCCCCCGGTGTCCAGGCTACCCAGGCTCCTTTCCCCCGGTGTCCAGGCTACCCAGGCTCCTTTCCCCCGGTGTCCAGGCTACCCAGGCTCCTTTCCCCCGGTGTCCAGGCTACCCAGGCTCCTTTCCCTCGGTGTCCAGGGAACAGCTTTCCGGTGTCCAGGCTACCCAGGCTCCTTTCCCCCGGTGTCCAGGGAACAGCTTTCCGGTGTCCAGGCTACCCAGGCTCCTTTCCCCCGGTGTCCAGGCTACCCAGGCTCCTTTCCCCCGGTGTCCAGGCTACCCAGGCTCCTTTCCCCCGGTGTCCAGGCTACCCAGGCTCCTTTCCCTCGGTGTCCAGGGAACAGCTTTCCGGTGTCCAGGCTACCCAGGCTGCTTTCCCCCGGTGTCCAGGCTACCCAGGCTCCTTTCCCCCGGTGTCCAGGCTACCCAGGCTCCTTTCCCCCGGTGTCCAGGCTGCCCAGGCTCCTTTCCCCCGGTGTCCAGGCTACCCAGGCTCCTTTCCCCCGGTGTCCAGGCTACCCAGGCTCCTTTCCCTCGGTGTCCAGGCTACCCAGGCTCCTTTCCCCCGGTGTCCAGGCTACCCAGGCTCCTTTCCCCCGGTGTCCAGGCTACCCAGGCTCCTTTCCCTCGGTGTCCAGGGAACAGCTTTCCGGTGTCCAGGCTACCCAGGCTCCTTTCCCCCGGTGTCCAGGGAACAGCTTTCCGGTGTCCAGGCTACCCAGGCTCCTTTCCCCCGGTGTCCAGGCTACCCAGGCTCCTTTCCCTCGGTGTCCAGGGAACAGCTTTCCGGTGTCCAGGCTACCCAGGCTCCTTTCCCCGGTGTCCAGGCTACCCAGGCTCCTTTCCCCCGGTGTCCAGGCTACCCAGGCTCCTTTCCCCCGGTGTCCAGGCTACCCAGGCTCCTTTCCCCCGGTGTCCAGGCTACCCAGGCTCCTTTCCCTCGGTGTCCAGGCTACCCAGGCTCCTTTCCCTCGGTGTCCAGGGAACAGCTTTCCGGTGTCCAGGCTACCCAGGCTCCTTTCCCCGGTGTCCAGGCTACCCAGGCTCCTTTCCCCCGGTGTCCAGGCTACCCAGGCTCCTTTCCCCCGGTGTCCAGGCTACCCAGGCTCCTTTCCCCCGGTGTCCAGGCTACCCAGGCTCCTTTCCCTCGGTGTCCAGGCTACCCAGGCTCCTTTCCCTCGGTGTCCAGGGAACAGCTTTCCGGTGTCCAGGCTACCCAGGCTCCTTTCCCCGGTGTCCAGGCTACCCAGGCTCCTTTCCCCCGGTGTCCAGGCTACCCAGGCTCCTTTCCCCCGGTGTCCAGGCTACCCAGGCTCCTTTCCCCCGGTGTCCAGGCTACCCAGGCTCCTTTCCCCCGGTGTCCAGGCTACCGGAAAGCTGATCACTCGGCTCTTTTGCACTAACTGTACTCACCTCAGTTGTGTAATTAGAGGGAAGCTTATTTGACTCTTGAGCCTTTCCCTGGCAGACTTGTTCAGGGCCCTTTTGGTCCATCATCGTGCAGTGCCCTTGGGCAAATAGGGGAGACTATTGAAGGTGGCAGCGCCTTTTGTAAGGGCCAAATCAGCAGCTGCAGGGAGACTTCTCCTGCTTATTGAATATATTTCAGAGCACTGACAGGGGCTATTGTGTTACCAAACCCCACACACAGAGATTACAACGGATTTTCTAATAACAGTCAGTGAAGGAAAGGTACCAGCTGCCCATACACGAGGACCACACTGTGGGGTTTGGTCTGCCAAGAACAGTGGCTATTGGCCCGAGAAGCACTTAAGTCAGAGACTTGCATGGATATTTGCCCTTATTTGGCTGCACTGTCTGATCAGAATCAATCCTGCAAAATACTTCAGTCTTCACCTTTCATTTTATTGGAACACACCATAGTTGACCCCATCTGGAGTCCCTGTGAGATGATCAGAAAAGCTTCTGGCTTCTCTGCAAAATTAATTCACAGACCCATAAAGGCAAAAGAGGAGATTCCCTTCAGTGATGTCTAAGGAAGGAGAAGGGTTTTTTTCTTTCTTTCAAATGCTCGTGAATGCAACAGGGAGGGGGCACTTGACCTCTCCCGCTGTGTAACACATTGTCTAGGTATTTGCTCGGCTTTGGAGGATGCCCACGAAAGTACTCAAACATTATCTCATTTGAATGAATGTTTAAAAAATACAAAGAGTTGAAATGAAAACGTTGGAAGGTTTTCTCTTTCACTGAACAGCTGGTTTTTATATGCTTTCTCCCTAATGTTGTAAACAGTTTTTATACAAAACAGTCACAACAACACATGTTTTTGGGGTTTTTTTTGCGGTACGCGGGCCTCTCACTGCTGTGGCCTCTCCTGTTGTGGAGCAAAGGCTCCAGATGCGCAGGCTCAGCGGCCATGGCTCACGGGCCCAGCCGCTCCGCGGCATGTGGGATCTTCCCGGACCGGGGCACGAACCCGTGTCCCCTGCATCGGCAGGCGGACTCTCAACCACTGCGCCACCAGGGAAGCCCAACAAATGCTTTTTAAAAAGGTTTTGCTTGACAGAGCAGCTTCAGGCCATGATCTAGTGCTTTAAGGTGGCGTTTTCCTGTAGTCAATGTTTCATTTTACAGATTCAAAGTGGGCTTCTAAAGTACTGAGATAGGTTTTTATTCAAAGACACCAAGTGGGTCGTGTTCCCTTCAAGGAAGTCATCTAAAGAGACTGTTCGCTTCTTTCACTGCCTTGGCCACTGTTGGTACATCCTCTGATTCCCCCCGCATGGGCTTGAGAGCCAAGATGGTAGAGACGGTCTGTGTTCACCATATCCAGCTCTCCTCTCCTTCCTGGACAGACAGAAAGCAGCACTAGTCAGCTCCCTTGCCCTTAGGCAGGGCCCGAGGACTCATTCTGTCTGACAGAAGTGTATCTGAAATGACCTGTAAAGTGGGTCTGAAGCAGGACAAAGCTCCCCAGGCTCTCTGCATGCTCTCTTGTTGCCACAGCAACCGAAACCACCACTGGATGAAACCACCAGTTCCAGTGGGGCTGAAAGGTGGAAGCAGCCTGAAGCTCTGAGTCACCATTCAGAAGGGAGATACCTGGAGAACCCTTGGACCCATAAAGGACATCCTGTGAATGAGAAATAATCCTTTTGTTTTAAGCCGCTGAGACTTTGGGATTTGCTTGTGATCACAACATGGCCTATTTTGACCACACTAATACAATGCTGGAATCTACACAGGAAAATCACTTCCACATTTTACTTTCACATCAGTGAAGAGTTCCATCTCATTTCAAAATACTCATTTGTTAGTTTGGTTATCTTTGAAATGCTTTGAAAGTCATTACAAATGAATTTTGTTTCACTATTTTAAAAAATCAGATCAAAAATAAAAAGCTTGCCTCCATACGTAAACACTGTGAGCTAAGGCAGCCCTGTTCTAGAGCCTCCACTCACAACTACTCAGAAGATTTAGAGTAATTTGGCTCTCTAAATTTTGGTGTAATATTAAAAATCAGTCATATTACTTTATGGTTGTAACTTTCTTTTTGTATGTATTTTTAGATTTTGAAAATTCAGTCCAAGTAATTTAAGACACACGAGCTCGTAGTTTAGTCAAAATATTATCTGAGGGCTTCCCTGGTGGCGCAGTGGTTGAGAGTCTGCCTGCCGATGCAGGGGACACGGGTTCGTGCCCTGGTCCGGGAGGATCCCACATGCCGTGGAGTGGCTGGGCCCGTGAGCCATGGCCACTGAGCCTGCGCGTCTGGAGCCTGTGCTCCGCAACGGGAGAGGCCACAACAGTGAGAGGCCCGCGTACCGCCAAAAAAAAAAAAAATTATCTGATATCACCCTTAGAACTAATTAATAATAATTGCTATCACATTGAATGATTCCTAACCTATGTTATATCTAACTTTGCAAGCATTATATCTAAACCTCAAAATATCCCACTGAATTAGTTAGGGATCTTTAGAGAAACAGAACCAAAAGGGCGCTGAAGGGTCCAGAATGCACAACAGTGGCATAAAAATTATTTTGAGCTGAAGTTATTTGAGAGTCAACAGATGCAGGTTTTGAACTCCCCTTGTCTGCCTTTAAGATAAGCAGAGCCTTGGAAAAAAACTCAACTCATAAATCTTCTCCCCGGGAATTTCAGGAGTTTTGGAAGCAGGAAAGATTGACTCTTATCACCAGTGACAGAACTCAGCACCACACCTAAATAGACATTGCCACAAAGCTACCATATCTCCCATCTATTCTTCTAAGGGCCATTTATCTTTCCTAAAAGTCAACTGTTCTCTCATGAGTGCCCTTACCCCACTATTTCAAAGAAGTCATTTGTTTTCCTGTAAGTGACCTTCTCCCCATCCCCTTTCCCTATTAAATGGAATATAAGCCCTCAATTCTAACTGCCACCTAGTTACACTTTTTTGTGAACTCTTGTGTATGTACATAAATAAAAATCTGTCTATTCTCTTGCTAATCATCTTTTGGCAGTTTAATTTTCAGGCTTCCGTTTCTAAACCTAAGCGGGTAGAAGAAAAGTTCTTTCCTCTCCCCCCAGTACGTGTGTATGTAAGAGAGAGAGAGAGAGAGAGAGAGAGAGAGAGAGAGAGAGAGAGAGAGAGAGAGAGAGAGAGAGAGTTTATTTTAAGGAACTGGCTCAGGCAGTTGTGGAGGTCTGGCAAGTTCAAATTCTGCAAGGTAGGCTGGAGAGTCAGCGAAGAGTCACAGTTCAAGTTCAAAGGTGGTTTGCTGGCAGAATTCCTTCTCCCAGGGAGGTCAGTCCTTTTCTATTAAGGCCTTCAACAAATCACATGAGGCTCATCCACATAATGAAGAGTAACCTGCTGTACTCAAAACCTACTCATTTAAATGTTAATCTTACCTAAAAAATACCTGCACAGAAACATCTAGAATAGTGTTTGATCAAATATCTGAGTACTGTGGCCTAGTCAAGTTAAAACATAAAATTAACGATCACACCCACAAAAAACCCCATTTTATATATGAGGATATTGAGACTCCAAGAAAGTAACTCAGTTGCTTGGGGGTAAAATGATCAGTATGTAGCCAAGCTGGGATGTGAGTCTATGTCTGTGACTTGAAAACCCTTGGTTTTCTCCTTACATGACACAGTTACTCACTGCCAAGGGTCTTTTCATAGGTCAGGTTTTCTTATTTTTTTCTTCTAAAATATCTTGATCTTATTATTCCTTTGTACGCAATAAAACTTGACTTTCCTCAAAACTAATTTCAACTGTACTTAACATAGCTGGCAACATCATACGTACTTAATAAATATTTGTTGACTGATTAATGATATTTTACAGAGATGTTTAAAAGGGGCAGAATCTTTCACTTGAAAATACATCTTGGAGGACTTCCCTGGTAGCACAGTGGTTAAGAATCCACCTGCCAATGCAGGGGACACGGGTTCAAGCCCTGGTCTGGGAAGATCCCACATGCTGCCGAGCAGCTAAGCCCATGTGCCACAACTACTGAGCCCACATGCCACAACTACTGAAGCCCGCATGCCTAGAGCCCATGCTCGGCAACAGGAGAAGCCACCACAATGTGAAGCCAGTGCACGGCAACAAAGAGTAGCCCCCGCTCGTTGCAACTAGAGAAAACCTGTGTGCAGCAATGAAGACCCAACACAGCCAAAAATAAATAAATAAATAAATTAATTAATTAAATAAAAATTTAAAACTGCAGTATTTACTTAAAAAAAATACATCTTGGAGATTGTTCCATATCAAGTGTTCATAGTGTTTGAAAGTGTTGAAAATACTTAACCACATAATATACAAATAATAACGGGAAAATACTACTACTACTTAATCCCAAGCCTTTGTCATTAATCCAAAGTATTCTCCAAATCCCTGTGGAAATGCTGACATCACTAATCATGTCTTTATATGATAGTTACCTGCTTCCTAAGCGTTGCTCTGGTGTCTTAGCCAAGAAGAGTCTGCAAATGTCTTTTGCTTCCTCTGTAAAGTTATCGTGTTGGAATCTGACTTCCTCTTTCAGTGTTCTTTGCTTTAAATCCTCTTTACTGACTTTTCCCTTGTAATCTTTGAATGGTGTTCGTCCAGCAACCATTTCATAAATACTGCATCCCATTGCAAACCAGTCCACAGGATAGGCATAACTCGCTTTTTCCATTAGGATTTCAGGAGCCATACAACCACTGGTTCCAGCCTGTAATGCCCCAAACAAAAACAAAACAAAACAAAAACACTAATGTGAATTGAACAGACACTGCTGACAGCCTACTCAATACCCTTTCTCCTTTTCTTTCCTTGTTGAGGGAACCCTAATTTACTTGGAGTGGCGATGTGTCTAACCTATTCTATTCCCTGCTTTCCCAGCAGCCTCTGGTGCAGTCAGGGCAAGCCATGTAATCCATTCTGGCCAATGAGACATAAAGAGGATTTGGTTGGAGTACATTATGAAAGAGACAGACACGGCTGATCTTGAAGTCGGAAAACCACCTAGACTCTCTTAGTCCCCTCACCTCATCTTTAAGGTAAAAAGTTCACGCGGCTGTCTCTAAGATCCCCTAAATTCTGCTTCTGCTTTTTATTCACAGATAATAGAAAATTAGATGCATGATTTTTTTTAAGTGGAGCTCTTTATTGCTAATATTGGACGTTCACATAATATTATCTAGTCTATGTTTTTTTACTCTATTTGCTATGTAATGATACTAATATATCAACCATCTTTGCCTGTTTGTCTCTGCACTGAAAATTTAATACAGAAATTTTAATCCATAAAATTCCACACATGAAACTTCATTTAACATGCAAGACTATATATTGTAGGCACACTTCTACTGACAATATATACCAAATGACCATTGGGTTAATGTGTATATATATATATATATATATTTAAATACACATAGCATACAATTTACCATCTTACCATTTTAAGTGTTTAGTTAAAGAGTATTAAGTACATTTATGTTGTGCAATGAATCTCCAGAACTCTTCATCTTTAAAAGCTGAAACTCTATACCCATTAAACAATTCCCCATTGGGCTTCCCTGGTGGTGCAGTGGTTAAGAATCCACCTGCCAATGCAGGGGACACGGGTTCGAGCGCTGGTCCAGGAAGATCCCACATGCCGTGGAGCAAATAAGCCCGTGTGCCACAACTACTGAGCCTGTGCTCTAGAGCCCACGAGCCACAACTACTGAAGCCCGCACGCCTAGAGCCTGTGCTCTGCAACAAGAGAAGCCACCACAGTGAGAAGCCTGAGCACTGCAACAAAGAGTAGCCCCCGCTCGCCGCAACTAGAGAAAGCCCGCGTGAAGCAACGAAGACCCAACACAGCCAAACAAAACAAAGCAAAACAAAAAAACCCCAAAAACCCCCAAAAAACAATTCCCCATTACCCCAACTCCCCAGGCCCTGGCAACCGCCATTCTACTTTCTGTCTCTATGAATCTGACTATTCTAGGTACCTCATATAAGTGGAATCATGCAGCATCTGTCTCTTTGTAACTGAGTATAATTTCAAAACGTTCATTCATTCAACAAATATTTAATGAATACCTGCAACATACCTTGTAATTATAAAGTATATACTTACATTATAATATGTTTTCATAAAAACTAAGCTGCTTTTGATTAAAGTATAATGTATAACCTTTGCAGCACTTAAAAATGCAAAGAACACCCTAAAATGACAATAAGCTTCTACTAATATTTACATAAAAGTGAGAACATAAATTATTGGCAGAGTTGTGAGAAACAGATGTGCTCTGTAATTTGACTCAGATTTTTAGGAGAGCAGTAAGACACAAAGCAGAGAAAATGAGATGTATCAACGGTTCCTGTTCTTCAACCAGGTCACTTGACTTTGGAGCAAGTAGCTGAAAGAATTGATTCAGAAGAAAGGGAAAGGAATCCACATCGCGATGTTCGCAGTGTCATCATTCATAATGGCTGCAAGCTGGAAACACCCAATGCCTTTCAACAAACACAATAGACCAGACTTCCCTGGCAGTCCAGTGGTTAAGACTCTGTACTCCTACTGCAGGGGGCATGCCCACGTGCCCTCCATGCGACCAAAAAAAAAAAAAAAAGACTAGAGTCTAGTGTTAATACCAAGAAGTGCATATATGTAATGGGTTTCGCATACTGATTATAAATGTGAATTCAGTACATCAAAAAAGGTTGGAAAGTATTTTTAGTTGTTTACTGGGTGATTTTTTTTTTCTGTCTAGTTGGTTAATATATGTTTTTAATGTACACAATATATGTAATACCTTAGGAATATTAAATTTCATGGATGATTTTTACATGGATAACAACAATGAAAAACATAAATGACCTAAGCACTAATGAGGAGTAATTGGCTTGAGCAAGAAAATTGTGGAAGTGACCTGGGTCTGACAGGCTGGGCATGAGTCAGCATGGCACTACTGTTTTTGGAGAAGTGTGTATGTAATTTGGGTGACCATATGTTTCGGTTGGCCTGGGACAACAATTTACATCTGTTGTCCTGGCATCTTGTTCAGTGTTACGTCTGCCAAAACAAAAGAGTACCGTAGGCTCCTCTGAGGCCCAGGATACAGTCTTACTCATCTTTGTATCAAAATGGGTATTTACCCCCGAGCCTCCCTTGCTGCATGCTCAACAAAATGTTTCTTACGTAAACAATAGTGAAGATGGTAACTAGATGTTTTCCATTCACTATCCAACAAATATTTGTTAAGCCACACCCTGCAGTGATTTCTAGGGATACCAAGACATACTAGGCCTGGCCCCTGACCTTGAGGATTTATAGGCTGGTGGAGACAGGTCAAAAGGTTAATTCAGGGCTTCCCTGGTGGCGCAGTGGTTGAGAGTCCGCCTGCCGAGGCAGGGGACGCGGGTTCGTGCCCCGGTCCGGGAGGATCCCACATGCTGCAGAGCAGCTGGGCCCGTGAGCCAAAGGAGGGTAAATGCCTTAATGGGAGTGGAAAACAAACATACGGAGGCCAGAGTGTGTGTGTGTGTGTGTGTGTGTCTATGTGTGTGTTGGGGATACTTCACTGAAAAGTGACAGCCGAGCTGAATTATGAGGGAAGAACCTGTCACAAAGAGAAGGCTGTCCAGGTAATGGACATGTGCAAGAAATGGAGTCCAGAAAAATGTAGGGTGCTTGGGGAACTTTAAGTAATTTGGCATTTCTGGAGTATAAGCTCTGTGGGATGCAATGGTGGGAGGGGAGACTGGAGGGGGAGATGTAGATGAAATTGAGAAACACTGTCTGCCAAGGTAGCGAAAGTCCATTCCCAGGCTCCCTTTTCCCTTTGTCCCTTTACTATAGAGCCAGAAGGCTAAGCACTCCATCTCCCAGCCTCACATGTTGCACCGAGGGTGGCCATGTGATAATGTGATATGAGCTTTACTTGAGAGGTGTGCAAGGTGAAGGCACTGACAGTTGGGAAAAAGCTTAAAAAATGGGGGAGGGCCTCCCTGGTGGCGCAGTGGTTGAGAGTCCGCCTGCCGGTGCAGGGGATACGGGTTCGTGCCCCGGTCTGGGAGGATCCCATGTGCCGCGGAGCGGCTGGGCCCGTGAGCCGTGGCCGCTGGGCCTGTGCGTCCGGAGCCTGTGCTCCGCAGCGGGAGAGGCCACAACAGTGAGAGGCCCGTGTACAGCAAAAAAAAAAAAAAAAAAAAAAAAAAAAATGGGGGAAATATCCAGTGAGAACATGAGTAAAACTTAAAGTAAGTCCTTCATAATGTTTAGTTTTCATGTAAGAAATACACACTCATTTTTTAAATATCTCATTTTTAAAAGCTCATTCTCTAATTTTAAGTACTTTGGAAAGGAAAAAAGTAATATTTATCAGAGGAAAAATAAAGTTAACTAGGCCAGAAAATAAGATATATATTTATAAATTTCTTATGTCAGAGAGCATGGTATTAAAAATGTGAAGGTCAAAGCACATGTTTAACAAAAAACACTGCAAAATTTTCATCATTGCTCTTATTATCTTATGTAACCTCACCCTGAATGACTCAGAATAAACCATTTTGTGGGCTCAACAACAACAAAATGGGGGAAATACATGAAAGATGTAAGATGGATTAATGGATCAACAGAGGAATGGATAAATGGATGGACATGTGATAAAGCAAGTCTAATAAAATGTTAATGCGCAATGGAATATTGTTCAGCTATAAAAAAGAATGAAGTATTGACACATGTTATGACATGGATGAACCCTGAAAACATTATGCTAAGTGAAAGAAGCCAGTCACCAAAGACCACTTACTGTAGGATTCCACTGAAAAGCAGTATCTAAAATTGCATGCAACCAATTTTAGTGGTTGTTTAGGGTTGGGAGAAGGGGAATGGGAGTGAATGTTAATGGGTAGGGGGTTTCTTTTGGGGGTGCAGAAACTATTCTAAAATTGTGATAATGTTTGTATATCTCTGTGAATATACTAGAAACCACTGAACTGTACACTTTAAATGGGTCAATTTTATGGTATTTAAATTATATCTCAATAAAGCTGTTTAAAATGTCAAAGGTAAACTCTAGGTCATGGGTGTACAGGTGCTCGCTGTGAATTCCTTAAACTTCCCTGTATGTCTGAAAGTTTTCATAATAGAATGCACAGGGAAAAAAGGAGTAAGGGGTGGGGGGATGTGATGCCAGACGTTACCACACTGGCTGCTCGTTCATCAGGCACATGAAACTCTTCTGCAAGAGTCACAAGGAAGAACCACAGGGCAGAGCAGAGGAGGGGCATCTATCAGCCCAGCTCCCTCCCACCTCCTGCTTCCATTAGTCAATCGTTAACCCCATATGATATCACTTATACGTGGAATCTAAAAAATACAACAAACTAGTGAATAGAACAAAAAAGAAGCAGACTCACAGATACAGAGAACAAACTAGTGGTTACCAGTGGGGCAAGGGAAGTGGGGAGGGGCAATACAGGGGTAGGGCTTTAAGAGGTACAAACTAGGGCTTCCCTGGTGGCGCAGTGGTTGAGAGTCCTCCTGCCGATGCAGGGGACACGGGTTCGTGCCCCGGTCCGGGAAGATCCCACATGCCACGGAGCGGCTGGGTCCGTGAGCCATGGCCACTGAGCCTGCACACCCGGAGCCTGTGCTCCGCAACGGGAGAGGCCACAACAGTGAGAGGCCCGCGTACCACAAAAAAAAAAAAAAAAAAAAAAGAGGTACAAACTAATAGGTATAAACCAAGCTACAAGGATATATTGTACAACATAGGGAATATAGCCAATATTTTATAATAACTATAAATGGAGTATGACCTTTAAAAATTGTGAATCACTATACTGTACACCTATAACATATACTATTGTACAACTATATTTCAATTAAAAAAAGAAATGTCATTTTGAATTCTCTGACATGTAAATGTTTAATCATATATTGAGATTATACATCACGAAAAATAATAAAAAATAGAATTGTTAAAGCATGAAATAAAAAAGAATTATCCCAAAGCTAGCTTATCTCTATTTCCAGATATGTCATCCAGACCCTCCTTAGCAGTTGCCTGGAAAACCAGGTCCCACATCATACTACAGTATAATATTTCACCCAGCTCTAAAAGTGGAGGAGCAACTTGGCCTACAAGTGGTGCCAACAGGGTGTTGCCCAAGCGAGAGAGAAAGGGAGGCCGTAGAGAGACTGTAAGAGGGTGTGTGAGGTTTGTGGCCCAGTACACCAACTTCATGAAATTTTTCAGTGATAAGCTTTGCTGTGGGGTATTTTTCATCCCTGGTGCTGGCTACTGGCTGGCCTCTCAATCCAGAAACTAGTGGCTGTCAGTATTGGGAAATTTTCTCAAATTACTTCTTTGATCATTTTCTCCCTTTCATTTTCTTTCTTCTCTCTCCCCTCCCCCCTTTTTTTAAAATCCTGAACTTATCCTTTGTGTTTCTTATTTTTGCTCCTATTTTCTGTCTCTTTGTCTTCTGTTTTCTTTTTTTTTTTTTTCTGAGAGACTTCCTCAATTTTTCTTCTAACTCTTCTATTTTTTTAAAGTACTTTATTAATGGGAAATTTCACACATAGACAAAAGAAAAGACACTAGAATAATAAACCCAGTGTACTCTATACCCAGCTTCAACAATTATCGACACATGACCAATCTTGTTTCCTGTGTCCCTACTCTCTCTCAATGCCCCCCACTCCTGCCACTAACTTAGATATCATTTGTAAGTATTTCACTATGAATCTCTAAAAGATAAGGTCACTTAAAAAAACAAGCAAATAAACACAAAGCACTGCAAACACCATTATCTCACTTTAAACATAACAATAATTCTTGAATATTATCAAATATCTGGCCATATTTACACTTTCCCAATTGTCCTATACACTTGCCCCCTAAATAGTTTGCTTAAATTTAGGCCCAAATAAGGTTCACACAGTGTGATTGATTGGTATGTCTCTTAAATCTTCGTGACTATATAAGTTTTTCCTCTTTCTCTCCTCACCCCCTGCAAGATTTTGTTGGAAAAAAAAAAAAAACTGGTTAAACTGCAGAGTTTCCCAGTCAGATTTTGCTGACTGCATTCCTGTGGTGTTATTAAACATGTTCCTCTATTCTTTGTATTTCCTGTAAGTTGATAGCTAGATCAACTTACAGGAAATCGCTAGATCTAGAAACTTCTACTGAACTTTTCATGTCTGCAAATATGTTTTTATTAACATATAATTAACACAGAATAATGTGCTTATACTTTTGGTTCAGTAAAGTTTGATAACTGACTACACCCATGTAAATACAACCCAAACAAGATAAAGAACATTTCCATTCATTTCCTTTGTGCCCCTTCTGGTTCATTCTCCTCCCCTCTTCCCAGGCAACCACTTTGTGATTTCTGTCACCATATATTAGTTTTGTTTGCTCTTGGATTTCACGTAGATGGAACTGTATGGTAGAAACTCTTTTTGTGTCTGACTTCTTTTTTTTAACATAATGTTTTTGAGATTTATCCACGTTGTTCTGAAAACATATTTATATATTTTTAATTTCCAAATGTCCTTGTTCTTCTCTGAATGTTGTTTTACAACATCTGTCCTTGTTTCATGGATGCAGTATCTTCCCTTAAATCTCAAAAGATATTAATTGTAGGTTTTAAAAAAATTGTTCTTTTCTACTCCCTGCATTGTTCCTGTTTCCTACAATTTTTCTTCTGTTTGTTTTGGCATTGTCTTTCATTTTGGAGGGTTTTTTCAAATGACAAGTGATCTCTGACTCTTTGTTTGTACTTAAGAGTGTGACACCAAAAAGCTGACAAGAAGCTTGTCAACTGATGGGCTTCACTGTAGGGTGATTATGCCAGGCCATGTCACTGGGGACCCTACCTGTATCTGTAGACCTTCTGTGTTAGGCTGCTCAGTTTCCCCAGAGGGAGATCCTCCAATATCCCACCTGAGAGGTGTTAGCCTGCTTGCCCTCATTGTGGGAGCAGAGATGGGAAAGGGGCTGAGGGTCTCCCTGTATGTAGTATTTCATTCTCTACTACTCTGAGTTGGGCTCTATGTTCCTGGGTCAGGCTTCTCACTGGCTCAGTCTCTTGAGCTGGGGTGGGAAAGGCATGAAAGACTATAAACAACATCCAACTGCATTTCAGACGGTGGTGATGGGTACGTTCTACTCAGCCACATTTATTGTGAGCTTGCTCCGTGTGTGGCAAGTTTCCAGTGAGCAGATTTCAGAGGCGAGTGACTTCAAGGATTAAAATCGCTCATCAGGACACTGGATAAATATCAGTCGCTCAGTAGAAGGTGTAGGGTAAAAGTGGACAGCGTATGCCAGTCCTGAACAAAGGATTGTGAGACACACACCGGGAGAAAAATTGGAAATAATAATGGGCAATACTTATTGAGTGTTTATTACATGCTAAATATTTTGTCAAGTGCTTAACGTGAACTTCTTGTTTAATCTTCATGATAAACCTATGAGATAGAGACTATTTTATCCTCCATTTTGCAGATTAGCAAACTAAACCACAGAGAGGTTAAATCCTGCCTAAGGTTACCCACCCAAGATTCACGCACAGGCTTGCACTGTGAACCACTACATTACACTGCCTCTGTGGAAACAGGCGAGGTAGCTTTTTCTTATCCTTCCAAGTTCCCTTCAGGATTTCTTTTCTCCGTCGAGAGTATTCCCCTTCCCTCTCCCCATCTGCCAGGTACTAAGTCCTCATCTTGGTCCATTCTTGCTTAAGCTGCTTCTCTTCTTTTCCCAACAAGTTCTCTGTTCTTCGCCTGCATCACTGCTCAGTCAAGCTGGCTGGGCTGCTCCACACCACGGAGGTTGCTGGTTGGTGGGGACCAGACCCTGAGCCATGCTGGGACCAACTTGCTCCCACCCCCAGGAAACAAGTGAAGAATCGCCGGCCGTCTTTACAGCACGATAGCCCCTTGGAATCGTGGAGAGAGCGCTAATAGCGTGCAGGGTAACCTCAGATTCATTCCAAATAATTATCAGGACTCTCTCTACCTCTTGGCCCTAAAGACAGAAAATACCAGTGATGGAATTCTGAGGGGCACCGCCTCCTCGGAGAGTGGAGGTGTTTCACAGAGGAGAAGAATGGGATTAGCAGCAGACGCCAGAGTCTAAGCACCCAAATTCCATCGCAGCCTCCAGCTGAAAAAATGAATTGCCTGCCCTCCATGCCATTTGTCTTCTGCATGTGAACGGCCTCCTCAGAGTGGGGTGGGAGGAGGGAACGGGCCAAGCAGCATGGGGCAAGGTCTAACCACGCTGACCTCTCGTGGCTCAGTTTAACTCCTGCAGTTACAAAGGGCCCCCGCACATCAGTCTCTGTGGCATCGAAACAATCTCTTTCAGTCCGTGAGACCAAGAACTGCCGTCGCCAGGGCAGTAGGGATCACCCAAGTGCCAGCAGCCACAGAACTCAGTGGAGGTTTTTGTGTATAGTTTAACTTTTTTTTTTTTGCTTCATTTTGATTTGCTTTGGTTCTATAGTGCCCTTTGGTGAGTCCACTCCGTCAGCACCTGGTCAGGCAAAACAAAGTATGCCCAGCATTCAGGGCATCAAGCATCAGGAAGCCAGATGGGGTCCAAACCCCTCCCCACTGGTGGCCAGCAAGAAGTCCATCTACCACTGTCATCACACGTGGGTTGCTTACTCCCATCAGGGCCACCTGTCACCTACAGGTGTCCAGACTTTGAGGAAGGTGGACACCCCAAGCTGGGATCAGGATCAGAGCCAGCTTGTGGGGACCTGTGCGGACACCCCCTGCCTTGCTCTTGCTGTTGGATGCTGGCTTCCACTGACCCTGCAGTTGTTGTCACTCTCATCCCTGGGCCCATGGGAGCTAAGTGGCAGGGCCCAGGCGGGGCAGGGTCTGCACATTGAGTAGCCCAGTGTGGCTCTGGGCAGGAGCGAACTGTGACCTCATCCGCAGTGATGAGAACAGGGAGTGGCCTTTCAGTGGGGGGCTGAGAGGGCATAGTTCTCATCTGACTAATTTTACCCGTCCATTAAGAAGTGTGTGTGTCCCCGCACGTGCTTGCGTGTGTATGTGCAGGTCCTTCAAGGTCAAGGTCACTTCCAGGTCCCAGTGAACCTGAAAAGTTGGCAACCTTAAATTCCATCATTAAAAGAAATGCCTGTATCCGGGTGCCCTTGGTGTGGCCAGGCCAGGCTGGATTTACTGAGCCGCGCGGGGAGAAAGACGCGGTCAAGGAAGCTGTTTCTGCGTTTCCCGAGGGCCCAGCAAACTGGCCGGCGGAGCAAGACACCGCCCGCGGATGCCTCTTCCCCCAGTTCATCACAAACCAGATCCACTCGACAGCACAATCCAAACAGAAGAGGGAATCAGAATGTACATCTTTTGTTTGCCGTGGCAGGAGAACTGTTGAGCAGAGGAAAAAAACAAGCTGAGCTTAGCGCTATCGGCTGTTTCCTGGGGCTTGCTCCTTCCTTCCTCCGAGGGGGGCCCGGCCGCTTTGTTCTCGTTCCCAGCTGCTCCTCCGCGCCTTTAAGCGGTGGCCTTTGCAGACCTCAGAGGAATGCGGCCCGGGACCCCAGGGGACTGTGCTCCGAGGCTCCGCCCTGTGTGCTCAGCCCCCGGCTGCAGCCTCCAGAGCGCGGACCTAACTTTTGCTCCTTGCCCTCCCGCCCCGTCGCTTTCTGCCAGCCGCTTCCTGGGCAGGAGGGGGACCCTCACCAGAGGGGCTTTCCTGCTCCCTGACACCCCTGGGAAGAGGGGATCCAAAAGAGGGATCCCTGCAAGAACTAATTCTGCAGCTATACAGTCTGGCATCAGTCTGCTCTGGTGCAGATCTCAGCTCTACCAGTTACGAGCTGGTCACCCCCAGGCCAGTTACTCAACCTCTCTGAGCTTCACAGCTCTTACCTCATAGGACTGTGATGAAGATTAAAGCCATAAGACACAGGGCTTGCCTTTCCAAAGCCTGGCACATAGCAGGCCCTCAATAGGTGTTAGCCACGATGGTCACCAAGCCAGGTTCTGGTTGTCTCAGGCAGGGTAGCTACACAAAAAGAAAAAACCCAGAAGCCTCTAAGACTCCATCAGATTGAAAGATGGGCCTGGTACATCATCAAAGATCAATAGCTGTGATTCTTCCACTGGAGTGTGTTCTTTGGTGGTTTCATATTCTGCGAATCTGTCCAGCAGCAGGCTGATGCCTGTTTTCCATGGTGCCTCTAAGACACTCAGAATAAAATCACAAACGAAGCTCCACGTGGCTGTGAGGAAGTGAGACAATGGCGTGTGCCTGCTCGGCTCAGCTTCCAGGCGAGCCGCGCCTTCATCCACTGCCCACCCGGTTGCAGCCTTGGGGTCCTGCTGGCTCCTAGCGTCCCCTCAGAGAACAAAGCACAGCAGCAAAGGTCCTCTGAGCAGCTTCAGTGCCTTTCAGGTGAGGCAGAAACAATGCAACAGTGGGGATCGTGGCAGAGGGTCTAGCGCTGGGCTTCTTGTAAAATAATCCTAGCAATCACTTTGTGAGTGCCTACCAAGTGGCTGACCTCTGCTAGGCATTCATCTACTTTAATCTTCTCATCAAGCCTAAGAGGGGAGCAGTATTAATCAGGCTCAGAGAAGAGGCATGACTTGTCTGGGGTCACATGCAGGGCTATGGCAAGCCTAAGTGGCATGTCTGGGCCAGTTAGAAGGAGGTTCTCTGCCTGGGTGTGTGCATCTGTACACAGCAGCCAGAGTAAGTGGCAGAATCAGATGGGCAGACTCACTCTCCTTCCATCTTTTTGATCCCGTGGACCGTATTTCAGCAGCTGCACTTGATCTGAAAGGATGCTCTGAGCTTCCAACGTGTTTACCTCAAATTAGGTGATGTAGCAACGGTTTGTTCCCTGGATCGCATCATCGTGCATGACAAGCCCCTCCTGCCACACCCTGCAAGCCTCTCTTCCTCTCCTCACTGCCACAACTCAACAATGTGCCAGCCTGGCACCTCCCGCGGAAGATGGAGGGCCAACCCATGCTCCACGCACCAAGCCATGCAGGGTGCCAGATTCTCTCCCCTCTCCCCTTTGTTTCCTATCTCTGTGAGTCTGTTTCTGTTTTGCATATACATTCACTTGTACTATCTTTTACATTCTCCATGTAAGTGGTATTATACAGTATTTGTCTTTGACTTATTTCACTAAGCATAATATGCTCTAGGCTCATCCATGTTGCTGCATATGGCAGGATTCCATTCCTTTTTATGAAGGAGTAATATTCCATTGTACATTTACATTATACCCCATCTTCTTAAGCCAACTGTCTGTTGATGGGTGTTTCCATGTCTTGGCTATTGTAAATACTGCTGCTATGAACATTGCACTCCCCTCCTCTTTACCCTCATCCCAACTCCCTCTTCCTGTTGGCCCTTCCAAGGCTGATTTTGTCACTTTCCTGCCTGGAAACCTTCGGTGGCTCCCCAGCACCCTTGGCATTGGGTTCAAATGCCCTTGTCTGACTCCTCCAGCCTCCTAGGGCCTGACACAGGCTCCGCTCTTGGTGGCACCTGTTATCTCCCTCACAGCCTGTGACTACACACTCTAGACAGCTGCAGAGTCACACTGTCCTTGACTGAGTCCCAGGCCTCTGGCCAGGGTTTTCACTGCAGCACTATGGACATGGTGGATCATTATTTGGGGGGAGGGGCTGTGGTGTACGTTGTAAGATGTTCGCAGCATCCCTGGCCTTTACCCACTAGATGCCAGGAGCAACTCCCCAGTCACGACAACCAAAAAGGTCTCCAGACATTGTCCAAGTGCTCTAGGGGCCAAAATCGCCCTCAGTTGAGGGCCACCACCCTGTGCTGATCCCTGTGCCAAGCCCACTTTCCTTTCTCTTCACCTGCCTCACTGCTTTTGTTTTAACATCTTTATTGGAGTATAACTGCTTTACAGTGTTGTGTTAGTTTCTGCTTTATAACAAAGTGAGTCAGCTATATGTATACATATATCCCCATATCTCCTCCCTCTTGCCTCTCCCTCCCACCCTCCCTATCCCACCCCTCTAGGTGGTCACAAAGCACTGAGCTGATCTCCCTGTGCTATGCAGCTGCTTTCCACTAGCTATCTATTTTACATTTGGTAGTGTATATATGTCCATGCCACTCTCTCACTTCGTTCCAGCTTACCCTTCCCCCTCCCTGTGTCCTCAAGTCCATTCTCTACGTCTACGTCTCTATTCCTGTCCTGCCCCTAGGTTCTTCAGAACCTATTTTTTGTTTGCTTGTTTTTTTAGATTCCATATACTTGTGTTAGCATACGGTATTTGTTTTTCTCTTTCTGACTTGCTTCACTCTGTATGACTCTAGGTCCATCTACCCCACTACAAATAACTCAATTTCATTTCTTTTTATGGCTGAGTAATATTCCACTGTATATATGTACCCCATCTTCTTTATCCATTCATCCGATGATGGACACTTAGGTTTCTTCCATGTCATGGCTATTGCAAATAGAGCTGCAATGAATATTGTGGTACATGACTCTTTTTGAATTATGGTTTTCTCAGGGTATATGCCCAGTAGTGGGATTGCTGGGTCATATGGTAGTTCTATTTTTAGTTTTTCAAGGAACCTCCGTACTGTTCTCCATAGTGGCTGTATCAACTTACATTCCCACCAGCAGTGCAAGAGGGTTCCCTTTTCTCCACACCCTCTCCAGCATTTATTGTTTCTAGATTTTTTGATGATGACCTGCCTCACTTCTGTTTGCCTTGTAAGTCTCGACTCCGTTGTCATTTCCTCCTAGAAGCCCTTCCTGACCCCATGACCCAATGTCGGGCTGGTGCCCTTCCTATGCACTCAACTTGGACAGTCTGACAGACGGTATTGTCAGGGCCCTTTGACTTAGCAGTCTCTTCCCTGTCCTGGGCTTCATGAAGGCAGGCATTTGTTTGCCTGGTATCCTGTTGTACTCAGGGCCAAATCTGTACCTGTGACACAACTTCACCTAGTAAATCACCCTTGACAGCCCTCTCTCCCTTAGCCCATGTCCAAACTATCACTGAGGCCCAGTCATTCTGGCATCTCTTCCCAGTTCAAACACTGTGCTCTGGCTCCACCACCCCTCCCGTTGGCTGAGCTGCCATCATCTCTCACCTGGATTACAAATGACCACAATCCACCCGAATCCCCTCTGATCTGCACTCACTTCAGATGGAGTTTTTCTTTTTTTTTTTTTTTTTTTTGCGGTACGTGGGCCTCTCCCTGTTGTGGCCTCTTCCATTGCGGAGCACAGGCTCCGGACGTGCAGGTTCAGCGGCCATGGCTCACGGGCCCAGCCGCTCCGCGGCATGTGGGATCTTCCCGGACCGGGACATGAACCCGTGTCCCCTGCATCGGCAGGCGGACTCTCCACCACTGCGCCACCAGGGAAGCCCTGGAGTGATTCTTTTTCAAAACAGAATTCTAAGCTTCTTGCCCCCTTTAGGTAAAGGCTTTCAAAGGCTTTCCAGTGTTCTTAAGCAAAAAACCGAAGTCCTTAACATGGCCTGTCATGCCGGGTTTGGTGTGGCCCCCGCCACCGCTCCAGCTTCACGTGACTCATGCCTCCTCTTGCTCTGTGCATGTAGTTTCCGGGCTTCCTTTCTCGAGCACCATGCACTTTGCACTGGCTGTTGCCGCTGCCTGGCACGCTCTGCCCCATCTGGAGTGGATACGGACGTCTTCTGCCCGCTTCCTCCTTCAGGATCTCGGCCTCTACCCCCCAGCTGCTGGGCCCAGGGCTGGTCTCCAGTGCGGTCCACCAGGGCCCTGTGCTCAGAAGCAGCCCCGTGCTGGGGTCTAATGCTGTGTGGAGGCTGTCTTGACAAATGTTTGAATTTGTATCTTGTAAGTTAAGTCCAATGAGACAGTGGAGCATGAATTTGGGTCTTGGAGTCTCAGCTCACACACAGTGCCATCTCTTGACACTTCCTTGCCTCCCAGTGATGGGTTCGGGGCTATCTCCCTGCCCCCGACCCTGACTCTGCTCAGCAACTATTGGCTACTCTTTGCCACCGGTGGGAGCCTGCATTTGGTGCAGGGAGGGCTGGGGTCAGGCATGTGCTTCCTTGGGTCCCGTTGTAGAGTGAGGCCCTGAGTGTCTGTGAGGGTCTCCACTTAATCCTGGTGGATCGCAGAGCCTGAGGAAGTGCAACATGAAATAGCAAATAACAGGGAGTTCCCTGGTGGCCTAGTGGTTACGATTCGGCACTTTCACTGCGGCGGCCCACCTTCCATTGCTAGTTGGAAAACCATCCTGCGTGCCACGCAGTGTGGCCAAAATACAAAAATAAATACAAAAATAAATAAATAAGATTTTTTAAATGTTTGGGAAAAAGAAAAAGAAAGAAATAACAAAAAACACCAGGATCTGTTGAAAGATTCAGCGTGGAAGAAAGGAGAAAGCTTTTGCCTGACATTTGGATAAGGGGCCCCTCATTTTCATTTTGCTATGAGCCCTGAACATCAAGCAGCCAGCCCTGGCTGGGACCATTGACTGCCGATGGCTCAGACCCCTCCATCTACCACCCCCCTAGCCCCCTCACCCAGAACTGCCCTCTGCAGCAGGGAACTGCTTCACTCCAGCTTCTTCCTCCTTCTGGCAGCTGCCCAAGATCACCGACTGACCTTGGAGAGATACTAAAGCCTGGACCCTACCTCAGTTTGGGACAACTTGGAAGGGCCATCCCAACTCCAGAGCTCTCTGAAGGAGTGACCTCACTGAGGGTCAGCTTCTCCCTCTGCCCAATTCTGCCTCTTCCTCATGCACATGTCTCATGAGAGTGCTCCACATGGAAATCTGTCTCAAAGTAGTTTCCAGGGAACCCAACCAAGACACCACCCCAACTGCTTTGCTGAGTGAATTCCTGTCTGTCCTCCTGAGATCAGTAAGTTGTATTGCCCCTGTGGTTGATGCTTGGAGCCTCACGTGTTAAGAAAAGTCCTCCTTGGAGAGCCCCATGTACCACATCTTCCCAGCAGTTGTCATCATTGAAATGTTACATTCATTTGGGTGATTATGAAGTTCTGTGTCTCCCACTAGACTGTAAGATCCATAGAGCAGGAAATCATGTCTGTTTTTGCTCGTTCTATGCCCCATGGTTTTTTTTTTCTTTTTTTGCTGTTTGTTTGTTTATTTGTTTGAAATTTTTATTTTATACTGGAGCATAGTTGTTATTACAGAGTATTGAGTAGGGTTCCCTGTACTATACAGTAGGTCCTTGTTGGTTATCTATTTTCTATATAGTAGTGTGTGTATGTTAACACCAAACTCCTAATTTATCCCTCCCCCCGCCAGTTTTTTTAAAATAGAATAAATATGCATACTTTATTACTGCATCTTGAAATATACCGTAGCTTAAATATTTTACCAATTCAGTAAATCTAAACTTTATTTTTAACAATTTTTGAGACCAAAGTCAGGCTATAAATTGCTATATTCACATATTTTAAAATAGAATTGACAGGGTTGGTTAGGCACTGTGTTCAGCCAGGATTTGTGGGTAATGTCTGGATACTCTTATGATAAAAAATTGCTCATCTGACCAATAGGCTAAGACATCGGACATCTGAATAAGTAAGACATAGATAGATAATAAGCAGGTTTTTGGCTTTGTTTTGACACAATCCTTTCTGTGCCTTATGTTTAGCACCGTCCTGGCATGTGGGAAATGCTCAATTAATATAGGTTGAATGAGTGAATGCATGAATGAGTTAATGAATGCCTTTTGAATGAAGAAATGTTAAAAAATAATTCCAAGACTGTAATGAATATTTCTGAATGCCCTTAATAGTGGTAAATGCTTTGAGAATGGATGTGAAATTTTTGGAGTGGTCAAAAGTTACTAAGAACTAAATTTAGTTAATGATGGTGGTTAGGATTTTGGTAGAGACCAGTATGTGACCATGAAGTAGCCAGAATGCCTGTCCTGTGTGGTTCTCAGAAGTAAATTCTCAAAGAGAAAAATTTTTGGAGCAGGGTCATAATGGTTGTAATGTATGTCGGTATTAACTTCTGATGAAACACACTCAGAGATCTTTTTAAAATCACTTATTCAGGGCTTCCCTGGTGGCACAGTGGTTAAGAATCCGCCTGCCAATGCAGGGGACACTGGTTCGAGCCCTGGTCCGGGAAGATCTCACATGCCACAAAGCAACTAAGCCCGTGCACCACAACTACTGAGCCTGTGCTCTAGAGACCGCGAGCCACAACTACTGAGCCCACATGCCACAACTACTGAAGCCCGGGTGCCCTAGAGCCCGTGCTCTGCAACAAGAGAAGCCACCGCAATGAGAAGCCCGCACACTGCAGCGAAGAGTGGCCCCTGCTCGCCGCAACTAGAGAAAGCCCGCGTGCAGCAACGGAGACCCAACGCAGCCAAAAATAAACACAAATAAAATAAATAAATTTTAAAAATAAACAGACAAAATCACTTATTTTGTAGCATTGTAGTCGGCATGACAGAAGCTTCAAAATAAATATTACGCCCAAACTCTATGACATTATCCCTCTGAATGTGAGGACTTGGTTAGAGGCAGGACATGGTAACCAAACATCACAAGCTTTTGGGTCACTGCACTAACTTCATTCCAATTCCTGACAATACAGCAAATTCTAAGGACTGACTCATGTTCCACAATATCTGAAGGTCACTGTTCTCCACATAGATGGTTGAATTTGAAAAGTCCCAGCACAAGTCCCATTGCCCAATTTTCCTGTTATATTTACCTGGCAGCTCTAAAAATGCTAAGAGTTAGTTTTATTGCGTGCATGTGGATGTCAGCTGAGAACAGGCAGGAGTGCTTATCACATTTATTAAAGGTGAATGTCGACAGTGGCTGGGACCACGTTTAATGATATTGTGCCTGGGTGTGGGAAGGCTGACTGAGATATTAGTCACATTGTTCCCTGTAAAGGTTGGGCCAATCCCTTTCCAAAGTCTTAACTCCATTAGAGGTTCGACTAGGCTTGAGGTTGAGATCCATATCAGACCAGACTGAGGAAGATATGCTATGTCATCATATGCACTCATTCTGAGTTTTACTCATTGGAGGGCCTTTTATAGCGTTACAAACCAGAGGCCACATTCTGCTCTGTGTGTGAACTTGACAAGGTGGAGTCAAAACCGTAAGTGCTCTTGACTCTGGCATACCTGGGTTCATCTCACATATGAGAGATGTGACTTTGGGTGGGTAACTTAACCTCTCTGAGTCTCAATTTCTCCATCTCCATAATACTCCCTATCTTGTAAGTCTTTACAGAAAAGCTCTAGATCCCATCATACCTTGATTAAGAGGTCAGAACTCTTCCAAACTTTTCAAACCATTGAGATAACAGCAGTTATTAGGGGTACCCACTGTTTTTGCTTATCTGAATTCCATTTCACCATTCTCTTCCACCCCTATTTTCTTTCTTTTTCTTTTGGCTGCACCACACGGCATGTGGGATCTTAGTTCCCCCACCAGGGATCGAACCCTCGCCTCCTGCATTGGAAGCGTGGATCCTTAACCACTGGACCACCAGGGAAGTCCCTCCATCCCTACTTTCCATTGGAGAACACTTTCCTCTGCCCTCAGTTCCTGATATATACATAGGACAGAACTTCTCCCTGGCTCCTGAGCACAGCAGAGATCTAGCCTGGCTAATGGACTTGGTTATGGTTGGGCATGTGACCTGAGCTGTCCATTGAGAGTCTTCCCTGGGAATTTGAAGGAACTGTTCATAAAGAACTGTTCTCTTTCCCCGGGATTGCTCGGTTGGTAGGATATGCGTGGAGCTGTCGGCGGCCCCCACTCAGGAGCCCCTGAGAGTGAGACGGAGGCCAACACCGAGGTGAGCAGAGCTGGGGCACAGAAGGAGAGTTTCCCGCTGACACTGCTCAGACCCGGGATCACTCTGGGCTTCTTAGTTATGTAAACCATTAATTTCATTTTCTTAAGTAACTTCCCTTTGTCCGGTGAGAACCCTTACTGATATCCCAGTAAATCATAGTAAAACGTATGCCATGTGTTTACCTTTGGCGTTTGCGAGTCTTTTCCTACAAATAATTCAAAGACTATCTCATAGACTCATGAAATCTTAGAGATTAAGGATGTTCTGGGGCCTGCCTGAGATGCCAGACACAGTGAGGTAGTGATAAGTCTCGAAAGGAAGCCAGGGCTTCTGCCTCCCAGGCCAGTGCTCTTAAGCCTCCCTGCCTCTTGTCGTGTGTCTGCCTCAGTCTTTCTCAGACTCGAGCAGAACTACCCTCGCCTTTCCTTCCTGAGTCACTGCCCAATTACCAGCAGCCAGGGGCTCCACGGGGCAAAAGGCACCACCTTCTAGAAGTGGCTCCATTCTCTCCACAACCCCACCCCCTCCACTGGGGACAGCCGTGATTTAAGAGAAGTGAGTACAGACGTGGGTCTTGATGGAGGCTAGGTGAAACCGGGCAGCTGAGCTCTGGATGTAAGACTGCTCAGAGCCTTGGGCCCTACTTCAACACTCATTACCTCATGTGGGAGCTATTACAGTAGTTCCTTACCGGCCCCCCTTTCTCCTGAACCCCAGGCTCCCTCTACTTGAATTCATCATAGTGTCAGTCACCTCCTTAAAGAATCATTCTGTATACCCAGACAAAACTATAATTCAAAAAGATACATGCACCCCTATGTTCATAGCAGCACTATTCACAATAGCCAAGACATGGAAACAACCTAAATGTCCATTGACAGATGAATGGATAAAGAAGATGTGGTACATATATACAATGGAATATTACTCAGCCATAAAAAAGAATGAAATAATGCCATTTGCAGCAATATGGATGGACTTAGAGATTATCATATTAAGTGAAGTCAGAAAGATAAAGACAAAGATCATATGATATCACTTATATGTGGAATCTAAACTACGACACAAGTGAATTTATCTACGAAACAGAAACAGACTCACAGACATAGAGAACAGACTTGTGGTTGCCCAGGGGAAAGGGAATGGAAGGATTGGGAGTTTGGAATTACCAGATGCAAACTATTATATATAGAATAGATAAACAACAAGGTCCTACTGTATAGCACAGGGACCTATACTCAGTATCCTGTGATAAACCATAATGGAAAAGAATATGAAAAAGAATATATATATAAAACGGAGTCACTTTGCTGTATAGCAGAAATTAACACAACATTGTAAATCAAATATACTTCAATAAACTTAAAAAAAAAAAAGAATCACTCTGGTCATGCCATTTCCTGTTGATAAACCTTCAATGGCTCCCTGCTGCCTAAAAAGCAATGTCCAAAGTATTTCACCTGGTGTCCTGAAATAGCCTGACAGGGCCTGTGTCCCTCCAGGGAGGTTCAGCTCATACCTAGGGAAGGCCCAGCCACTCCGCAGCATGTGGGATCTTCCCGGACCGGGGCACAAACCCGCATCCCCTGCATCGGCAGGTGGACTCTCAACCACTGCTCCACCTGGGAAGCCCTGTCTTTCTTCTTATGGCTTCTAAACTTTCTCTCTGACTCTTCCCCTCCCCACCCTGCACCCTTCCTGAGGGTCCCCTGGGATTTGGAGGCAGGTCTGAGGACTGGGGCAAGCGGTCTAAACCCAGAAATTTGGTCTCATGGGGCAAAGAGGGACTCAGGAAAGGCAAAAGGGCGAGATGTCTCCAGTGAGTAAACTTCTCCACCAACTGCATTCATTATAGCTGGCAGGCGGATTCTTAACCACTGTGCCACCAGGGAAGTCCCATGACGTTTCTGTTTTCATAGCAAAGTCCCACAGAGGCAAACACTCTGCTTCCCCGCCATCTTCCCGCTTCTTCCACCCCAACTTAGGAGACAGTGATACGGAAGTCCTCCATCCCATCCCCACCTCTTCCTCGGTTTCTCTACCCTCATTCAGCCTCTCCCTCCTACAGAACCAGCACTTTCTCTCCTGATTCTTGTCTCAGCATCTAAATCTCCCCTCCTTAAAACTCCATCCTCCTCCCTGTGTCCCCCTGCAGTGACCAGCCTCCCTCCTTCCTTTGTCTCACTCTCTACTCCCAGGTCAATCCAACCTCCACAGTCTGAGTTCTGACCTTGGACATCACTCTTCCTGAGGACACTGTGGTTTCCTGACTGTCAAATCCCACAGCCTGCCTGACTTGGCAGCACTCGACAGGGCTGACCACTCTCCTCCCTTAAATCCTCCTCTTCTTCTTTGGCTCCTGTGGAGGAGGCTGCCAGTTACCTGCTCCATATCCTGCGTTTCTCCTTCCAAAAAAAAAAAAAAGTCATTTATCAGCTTCCCCTACAGGGCGGGTGGCCAGATAATAGTTCTAGCCAATGAGATTTATATGGAAGCTGTCAGATGGGCCTTCCAAGGAAGTTCATATCTGGAGACATATTCGGTTTCTGTGTGCATGCCTATTTACTCCTGACCTTTCCTCCTTTCTCCTGCCTGGAACATGGACCTGATGGCTGGGGCTAGGGCAGCCATCTTGCACACGTCAAAAAGGCCAAAATGACAGTGATGTTGATCCCATTATCCTGGAGCTGCGGAACTAATACCAACCATGCTTATCTCCACACTACTTGTTACATAAGAAAAATAACCCCCTCTCTTGTTTAATCCACTATTATTTGTGTTTTCTATGATATGCTGCTGAAATCAACCCTTAACTGATACAGGTCCCATGACTCTGTCACTCTTGTCCTACTTCTTTAACCTCTTCAAGGCCCCTTTGCTTCAACACCCCTTACATGTTGATGTTCCTTAGCTACCATCCCTGGTCCTCTTCCTCCACTGTTTCTCAAACAACCCAGTGGTGTCTGCTGCTTCCCAAGTCATGATGACTCCAAATCCCAATGTCTAGCTCCGACCTTTCATCAGAGCACCAGATCTTTATCCAAATGTCTACCTGCCTGTCACATAGGAGCCTCATATACACTACACTCACAATTAAACTTACCAGCTTTCCCATAATTCTGTTCCTCCTTCTAGTCACTGGAGCTAGAGACCTTCCGCATCACTTACCCTCATACCCAGCTGGTCCTGAAGTCCCATCAGGTCTCTTTCCAACAGCTCCGCTTTATTCCCACTTCTTCAATCCTACTGTCTTTTTTTTTTTTTTTTTTTTTTGTGGTACGCGGGCCTCTCACTGCCATGGCCTCTCCCGTTGCGGAGCACAGGCTCCAGACACGCAGGCTCAGCGGCCATGGCTCACGGGCCCAGCCACTCCACGGCATGTGGGATCTTCCCGGACTGGGGCACGAACCCGTGTCCCCTGCATCAGCAGGCGGACTCTCAACCACTGCGCCACCGGGGAAGCCCAATCCTACTGTCTTATACAGGCATCATCATCTCTTCCTGAGCCACCACATATGCCTCCTAACTAGCTCCTCTGCCTCTCATCTACAATCCAAACTGGTGTTTAAAAACATGCAAATCGGGCTTCCCTGGTGGCGCAGTGGTTGAGAGTCTGCCTGCCAATGCAGGGGACACGGGTTCCTGCCCCGGTCCGGGAGGATTCCACATGCCGCGGAGCGGCTGGGCCCGTGAACTATGACCGCTGAGCCTGCGCGTCCGGAGCCTGTACTCCGCGACGGGAGAGGCCACAACAGTGAGAGGCCCGAGTACCGCAAACAAAAAAACCATGCAAATCTAATCACACCATTCCCTTTCTTAAAACCCTTCAATGGCTTCTTGTCCCTCACAAGAAAGAATTCCAATGCCTTTGCATGATCTGAGCCCTACACATCTTGTCAACATTCCTTACATTATAGCCACATAAATTCACCTGTGGTTTCCCAAACTTGCCATGATTTTTCTCACTTCCTTGCCTGATTGTCCTCTCTGACTTGTAAGCTGGAAACTGTGCAAAAACAAAGTTTTAAGTGGATATTTAGGAACCTGGCTTGGGCCAGGTTCTCCCACCTTTGTGCACAGAAACTCAGTGGTAAAGAACCGTCAGAATTCGAGAGATGTTTGTATTGTTCACTTAACATAATTGCTTAATTATAATTCCTTTTTTAATCAAAGAATTCTCTGCCATCACCTTGAACCAAATTGATCAAAATAAACATCAGTTGCCTTTGTTTTCTTGTATATGTATTTTCATTTAAAATTTCACCTTTTTCCAATGTAAAACATTCCCCCAGTGCGCACTCAACAGAAAAGGAGATATTTACTTTAATGTGCTAAATGCTGGGGTTTCTTCTATTTCTTATCCTATTAAATTTTACCTCCTAGAATCCTGAAATTTTAGGGTCCAGCCCCTGAAATTTTCCGGAAAAGGAAACCAAGGCTCTATTGACTCAGGAACATGGCGCCAGGGAGGCGGTTATTGGTGGGACATACCTAGATCCTGGCTACGGCTTCAGCTCTTACCATGTCACGGTGAAGGCACGGATCATCTCCAACTCACAAAGAAGGCTCCCCTCTGCTTCCAGTGAGAGGAAAGCAAAGTAGCCCCCAAACAGCCAGTTAAGCTAATCCTCTTATACCACTCCACTTAAGGCAAGATGACAACATAAGGGCTTTAAGAACAAGGAAATTAAAAGCATTAAGTCCAAGGTTCTGCTTGCCCTGGGAATAGAACGGCCCTCTCCCCTCCTCTCTGACTTTGTGCCCCACCTTTGGGCCCATGGAGAACCACTCACCCTCTGGGTGATGGGCTTGCCATCCTGGATCTCCACAGCCAGCCCCAGGTCGGACAGCTTACAGTTGCCAAGGTTGTCCAAAAGCACATTCTCGGGCTTCAGGTCCCGGTAGACGATGCTGAGGAAGTGGAGGTGCAACACGCCGCAGGTCATCTGGTCACCCTGCTCATGTCCAGGCCCCGCTCGCCCACACTGTAAATGTGGAACTTGAGGTCTCCCCCATTCATCAGGCTCATAACCAGGCAGAGATGGGACTTGCTCTCAAAGGCATAGGCCAGAGAGACAACGAAAGGGCTGCTGACCCTCTCCAAGATTTCCTTTTCCAAGAGAGCCATTTTCTCACCATTTTTCTTCTTCAGCCGCGTCTTGTCCAGTTTCTTACAGGCATACATCTTGCCGGTGTTTTTCACCTGGACAGCACATACCTTAAGGAGAGAAAGAAAGGGAGAGGAAGAAGTAGACGGCACTGGAGACAGGAAGGGGAAGGGGGACACAGAGGGTGGAGGAGCAGAAAACCACCAAGGTGGAAAGACGGCAGGCTTCTGAGAAAAGAGAAGCTGTGAGTGCGAAGGAGTCTTTGAGATAGAGCTGGGACCACAGTGAGGTATCACTTCACCCCCACTATGTGAGCCATAATTAAAAAAAAAAAAAAAAAGAAACATAACAAGTGCTGGCAAGGATGTGGAGAAATTGAAACCCTCACGTGTTGCCAGTGGGAACTTAAAACTTGGAAGAGTTTGGTGATTTCTCAAAACGTTAAACATAGAATTGCCCTAAGACCTAGCAATTCCACTCCTAGACCTATACGAGAGAGAACTGAAAGCAGGTATTCAAACAAATTCTTGTACATAAATGTTCACAGCAGCACTATTCACGCTAGCCAAAAGGTGGAAACAACCCAACTGTCCAGCAATAGATGAATGGATACATGAATTGAATGTAGTATTCCCATACAACGGAATGCTATTCAGCCCTATAAAGGAATGAAGTACTGAGATGCTACAATGTGAATGAACCTCCGAACCTTACGCACAGTGAAAGAAGCCAGCCACAAAAGCTCAAATACTGTATGACTCCATTGATATGACACACCAGAATCGGCACATCCATAGAGGCAGAAAGCAGCCCAGTGGTTGCCAGGGGCTGGGTGGGTTGGGGGAGTGGGGGAAATGGGTAGTAGTTGTTAATGGGCACAGGGGTGACGAAAATATCTTGGAACTAGATAGAGATGGTAGTTACACAACATTGTCATGTACCAAATGCTATTAAGTTGTACACTCTAAAATGGTTAACGGCTAATGTGACTTTTACCTTAAAGAATTTTTTTCAACTTAAAAAAAAGAAAGCTGAAGGGCTTCCCTGGTGGCGCAGTGGTTGAGAATCCGCCTGCCGATGCAGGGGACACGGGTTCGTGCCCCGGTCCGGGAACATCCCACATGCCGCGGAGCGGCTGGGCCCGTGAGCCACGGCCACTGAGCCTGCGCGTCCGGAGCCTGTGCTCCACGACGGGAGAGGCCACAACAGTGAGAGGCCCGCGTACCGCAAAAAAAAAAAAAAAAAAAAAAAGAAAAAAAAAAAAGAAAGAAAGCTGAGCACAGCATTGGTGCAAAACGGATTCCAGTCTTTAATTCCAGATGAGTGTTTTCTTAGCTCTCTGTAGTTTTTCTCAAATTACCTCCATGACCACAATTAAGGGGAAAGGGGGATCTCCCATTGTTTGTTGCTATCATTCACCAAAGGGGCATTTCAGAGTGTGCCTGCCTGTCGTAGACCCCACGATAAAGATTCTTGGCCAGTTTCACATTTTGTTAGTTTTTCCTATGCCATTCTCATTTTATTTCACGTGGTGACCGGAAAGAAGACGTGAGAGCAAGCTAGGAATTCTTTCTCCACATGTGGTACTGAGATTAGTTCTAAGTTCCCTTGAGATTAAAAAGAAAAAAAAAAAAAAAACGAGGTAAACTAAAACTCTATTATGCTGTCCATTTCGTCTTCCAGCCTGGCTATTCTGAAACACTTACCTCCCCAAAACCACCTTTCCCCAGAACCCGGAACTCTTCGAAGTACTTGTCTGACACGGGTTGCGTCTCAAAGACTTTCCACTGCACAAACTTGTCATAGAAGGGGCTGGCCAGGAACTCTAGGAAGGGCTGGTGCTGCAAGCAGGCCATGGCCTCAGCCTTGGCCACCTCCACCAGGGATGCTCGCTCTTCCTCCGTGGTGGCTGCTTGGCACTTGGTGACCAGAGCCGGGCTGAGGAAGGGGTGTGGGTGCCCCGGGGAGGCCGCACAAGTGGCCACCAGCCCCTGCAGCGTGCTGCCCTCGGCGGGACCCTCTTCGGCCAGCTCCCAGCTCTGCACCTCCTCCAGGAAGCCCACGGCCTCCTGGAACGCGGGCACCATGGCTAGGAAGTCCCGGAAGAGGCGGCGGCCTATGGGCTGCTGCGCGCACAGGCTGCGGAAGTCGTTGGGCGGGGCCTGGCGGAGCTGCTCGCAGCTCTGCGGCCCGGGCAGCCTCAGGGTCCGGCGTCGGCGCTGCAGTTCCTTGCTGTCGGCATCCGAGGACTTCCGCGCCTGCAGGTAGGCCGTGTTGGCGATCAGGTTGTCCAGGCCCCCCATGTCGACCATGGCTGAGCACTGATCGTGCTCCCTCGGCACAGAAAAGGAAGGATGGAGGGCTGCGGCGGGGACGCCGTCAGGCCCGGGCCAGCCGGCTGCTCTCCGGTCCAAGGTGCAGTGACTTCTGTGGGATTTACAGCGAAGCTTCGGGTCTGCGGGTGGGACGGATGGAGGGTGAGGAAAGAGGTTTCTCTTGTAAGAAGCTTTGCTGGCTCTGTATAGCCGGCCGGGGAAGGGCGCCTCACAGGTCACCCACCGAGGGGAAAGCAGTCTGTGACACCTGCAGGGTCTACCTGTTCATCATGGGGCCTTTCTCATCCACACCTGCTCCCTGAATCCCCAGCTACCAATTTCCAAAGGAAAGGAGTCATCATAAGGTGGTGTGTTATTTGTTGCAGACAGCAGTGTTTTCAACTGTGTCTGATTTTACGTGTTTCCCAGCAGGTGCAAGCTAAGTAAACTCCTAGGAAGGACAGGTCAGGAAGACGAGCTGTGAGAAGCTGGAGAGGCTTTCTTCCTCGTGTCTAGCAGCCTGATCCAGAGCAGGTTACAGAAGGGGATGCTCTGAGCTGTGAGTCACGAGACGTGTTCCCAGAGGCCCTTGGGAACCCAGGTCGTGGCCCTCAGAGTGGGCTGTGGCTCTCCCGTAGGCGGCGACACCCTCTACAGCCTACAGAGATCCTCCAGCCATGGCTTTCTTAGTTCTGAGGAATCTGTGACCTACAGTACCCAGTTAAAAAGGGGAGGGTCACCTTGACCCAAAACATCCCGTGAAATGACATCAGCAGGAAAATCACACCACTTCACATCATGTGGTCCAGACTATTCCAAGGGGACAAGCCTAACAAGGGGAATCTGAAGGCGAAGGAGCTGTGTGTGGAGACCCCGAGCCGTGAAGTTCCAGGCATGGCCCTTCGACACCTCGGCCCAGGCTCCCTCATGAAGCCAGGAAGCTTCCCTCCACAGAGATCACTCAGAGCCGCCCCAGACCACGACCTCACAAAGAACAGAAATTGGTTTAGACAGAGATCAGGCTAAGAATCTCTGCTCCAAAAATAACACTTGTGTCCTACAGGGAAAGAACACTCAGGCTTTTTCTTCACAAAGCAAGGCTAAGGCAGCTTAAAAACAAAGTCATTCAGTATTATGCCAGAGTGTTTAAAAGGCGGGGGGAAAAAAAGAGAGAGAGAGAGAGAGAGAGAGAGGAAGGAAGGAGAAGGGGGAGGAAAAATACCTGGTGAGTCTTTTTCCAAACAAACAACCTGTAGCACACTCTGTCAAAACATCATCGTGACGGCAGTGGTCTTCCTGACAGAGCCTGCTGACCGTCCCCCAGAGCAGATACACACTTGGCCTCATGCTACCAAGAATTATGTAATGAACTCGTGGGTGCCCTTTGGCTTTGCACTGCTGCGCTGTAAACCCTCAGCCCAATGGCAGAGGTGGGGGATCTGCACGAGGGACCACCCCTCGGAACCATGCCGTCTGCTTTGCAACCCACGCTAGAAATGTTGGGACTTTTTTTGTTCTTGATATGTCATTCCAGGCCCACATTTCTGAGTAGTGAAAAATCAGTCTGAGACTCTCTCCGAAGGAGGAAATGCCTTTTGCCGGGGTTCTTATGAATACAGTGGCAACAGGGCAGAGCTTCGAGAAAATGGTCGAATTGTCATCACATGACTACTTCACCTTATCGCTGAAAAAAGAACGTTTTTCACTGATGACCATATCTGCTATGAGCTGCTTGATCCCACTCGCGCTGATACTTTCTTTTATCCCCGAGTAATCACTTAACCCAGCGCTGTCCAGTAGATAAATGCAAAGCCACATACGGAATTTCAGATAGTCTAGCAACCACATTAAAAAAAGTAGAAAGAAACATGTGAAGTTAGCTTTAAAATACATTTTACTTGGCCCAGTATATGCAAAATATTATCATTTCAATATATAATTGATATAAGAATTGCTAATGGAATATTTTACATCTTTTTTGTGTCCTGAGTTTTCACAATATGCTTTGTATTTTACACTTACCAGTTCTAGCCACACACATTTGAAACGCTCAGTAGCCACATGTGGCCAGTGTCTACCTTTTTGGACAGCACGACAAACCTTTTGGATGTAGCTTTGTCATTTATAAATAAGAGAAAGTTTTTCTTATGTTTCTTTATTTTCTAATCAGAATACCATAGACCATCTGAGTTAAAAAAAACTCTCTTAGTAACTAAAAATGATCTGACTGATGAGAACAGAATTTAAATAGTATCTGACACAAAGTTTAGAAGTTATAAAATGATTATACATTGACCACTGGCCATTTTAAACAGAGTATCATTATTTTCAAAGTTTTACCCACCTGAAAAAAAAAAGTCTATTTAAAATGGAACACTCTATGTGATTACTAACAGTTAGGGTGCAGCGCTTTTCCCAACTTGATTAAACAGTCATTTCAGGTCCAATTAAAGAACAGCACTAGGGCTTCCCTGGTGGTGCAGTGGTTGGGAGTCCGCCTGCCCATGCAGGGGACACGGGTTCGTGCCCCGGTCCGGGAAGATCCCACGTGCCGCGGAGCGGCTGGGCCCGTGAGCCATGGCCGCTGGGCCTGCGCGTCCGGAGCCTGTGCTCTGCAGCGGGAGAGGCCACAACAGTGAGAAGCCCACGTACCGCAAAAAAAAAAAAAAAAAAAGAACAGCACTGAATCCTTAGCTTAGAAGCACAGCCAAGTGCTGGACACATTCAGGATACCCTGCGCCAAAGGGGAAAGATACCAGAAATCTTGGACTGGAGATGTGGCCCTATGGTTACGAGCACTAACTCCAGCATTGCTTGGGAGAACTAAGTCCTGGCTTTAGTGAGTCCGAGCTGTGTGACCTTCTGCAAGTTATTTAACTTCTCTGAGTCTCAGTCTCATTATGTGAAAACAGAGCTAATGTTGATTCTTCTTTTTTTTTTTTTAAATTATAGTTTGTGTACAATATTACATGTTACAGGTGCTTGGGAGAGCTAAGTCCTGGCTTTAGTGAGTCCGAGCTGTGTGACCTTCTGCAAGTTATTTAACTTCTCTGAGTCTCAGTCTCATTATGTGAAAACAGAGCTAATGTTGATTCTTCTTTTTTTTTTTTAAATTATAGTTTGTGTACAATATTACATGTTACAGGTGTATAATATAGTGATTCACAGTTTTTAAAAGTTGTACTCCATTTATATCGGTGTTGATTTTTGAGTAAGTTCTTGAGAGAATTAAATGCCAAATAGTGCCTGACACAAAGAAGTGATCAAAAAATATTTGATAAAATACTTTTTATCAAAGTATAAAAGTATCACTTTTATTTTATTTATTTATTTATTTATTTTTGGCTGCGTTAGGTCTTTGTTGCTGCGCGCGGGCTTTCTCTAGTTGTGGTGAGCAGGGGCTACAAGGACTTCTCATTGCGGTGGCTTCTCTTGTTGTGGAGCACGGGCTCTAGGCGTGTGGGCTTCAGTAGTTGTGACTCGCGGGCTCTAGAGTGCAGGCTCAGTAGTTGTGGCGCACCGGCTTAGTTGCTCCACGGCATGTGGGATCTTTCCTGACCAGGGAATTGGCAGGTGGATTCTTAACCAGTTTGCCACCAGAGAAGTCCCTAACTTTTAAATAATGACTATCAATCATCAAAACCTGATCCAGAATTATGCTTTTCTGATATGCAGATTGGAGACAAGAGATACCTATGCAATGTGGAAGAAGGTGGGTTCCATGCCCATCTAGCATAGAGCTGCCAACTCAGGGTCTCACATGACCTTGGAAAGCTGTGGGGACCCGTGGAGCAGGAAGACAGGGAGATCGGATTCATTAAGTGACATGCAAGACTTAGAACAACAAACTATTGTAACTAAGCAATTTACTATATTCTGCCATAAAAAGGAAGACTAAACTCTGTCATGTGAAAGGAGGAGATATTTCAGTTTGAAAGAAAAAGCAACTTTGATGCTAGGAAGAAAAACAATGAAAATATTTTAGTATCTTTTATGTGTAATTTTGTAACCTAAAGAAAAGGAAAAAATGCTCTTTACCCAGGTCTTCCATTACATTTTGTATCATGTGGTTTAAAGCATTATTTGTGACATGTATGTTCTTAAATTTTAAAATGCTCTGATGCAACATCTGAGACAGAGAGAACATTTTTAAGAAGTTTAGGTTAATGGTTAGTAATAGGGTATGCTTGGTTTGCTTCTCTTTCTAAGGATTTTTAATTTTGAAAATACACCCTAGGATGAGGAAAATATAAAGCTAGGTTTCTAGGAAGAACATGACCATCCTTTACAATGCACAATTCTCTGCATGGCCCAATGGCACATATTTGAGGTTCAAGAATTATGAAATAATAGATCTTGGTATTATGTGGTCTCAGAAACAAAAGGTATTTTGAGCAGTGTAAGTTCTGAAGCCGATGAATATGTTAGCATTAGGACACCCAAAGAACCCAGACTGTTCTTCAACTTCTGATGTAAATCCTTCCATAGTAAAGATTTTTGCTTTTTTCTTTCAGTAGCAGCCCTCTACTGGAAGAAAAAGCAAAAGGGTCTTATCCTTCTAACCACAGCTGACCACACGTCACATTTTAATAATTTGAAGAAATCAAGAATATCCCTTGATTGTTAAAATTCACTGATACTAAATAGAGAAGAGGTGGAGCTAGATAAACTTTATTGTTTCAATGTAGTCACAGAATTTTCACACAGAAATTTAGTTTTCAAGCACCTTGTCTTTTCGATTGAAATATTGAATAGTAAGACCAGTGGTAGGCCTGATGAATTGTCTTCAACAGAGTTATACAGACAGTTGAGGTTTTCTTAGTGCAGTAAGAAAGGAGTCATACACAAGGTATTTTCATAGAACTAAGTATAAAAATTCTATAAGGGATAAGTCACCATTTTATCACAGCATTTTTAGAGATCTTTTTGTTTTGGAAAATCTCAAATGTGCATAAAAGTAGTGAGAATAGTAAACTATACTCCCATATGCTCATCATTCAACTTTATCATCAGCATTATTAGCATTTTCCCAATATTCTTTCACTTTCATCTAACACCCCCTTGTTTTGTTTTAAATACTTAAATTTTTTAGAGCAGTTTTAGATTCATAGCAAAATTGAGAAGGTACAGAGAGTTCCCACATGTCTCCACACATGCATAGCCTCCCCCCATTCAACATCCCCCCACCAGAGTGGTACTCTTCTTACGATTCATGAACCTACATTGACACATCATAATCCTCCAAAGTCCACAGCTTACATTAGGATTCTCCCCAGCCCTTTTTTTTTGCTGGAGTATTTTAAAGAAAATCCCATGTCACTGTATCTGTAAATACTTTGGTATATATAATATACATATATATAGGTACATACGCATACATATATATTATGTATTTTGTGTAATATAAACAAACAGGGTTTGGTGAAGCAGCTCAGAGATTAGCTCTAACAGAAAGCTGCTCCCACCCCTAGGGCTGGAAGAGGTGTGTTCTCAGAGCCTAGGGCCACAAACACCCAATGGGCCATGGAACCATGAGGGGGGCTATAGTGGATTGAACGATATGTTCAAGTCCGGAAACCCAATACTTGTGCATGTGACCTTATCAGGCAATAGGGAGCTTGCAAATGCAATCAAGTCAAGATGAGGTCATACTAGATTAGGATGGGCCCTAAATCTGATGACTGGTATCTTTATTTTAAAAAAAAGAAAAAAAAAAGAGGGAGAGAAAGAGATTTGGATGCAGAGACACAGAGGAGACACATAGAGAAGAGACCATGTGAAGACAGAGGGAGAAGTTGGAGTAATGCATCTACAAGCCAAGGAACATTGCTGACAACCACCAGAAGTTAGGAGAGAAGCACAGAACAGAAGCTTCAGAAAGAACCAACTCTGCTGACACCTTGATTTTGGACTTCTGGTCTTCTGAATGGTGAGAGAATAAACTTCAGCTGTTTACTTATGCCACTCATTCTGTGGTATTTTGTTAGCAGCCCTAGCAGGTTGATACAACAAGGGAGGCTCGGGGTGAGCCCCTTGAGATGCAGATCAGAGAAGAGCAAAGTCAGAGGACATATCTGAGAACAAACATGTCGATGATCAGCATAACTATTATGCCATTGTCCCCCCAGCACAGTTACCAATAGTTCCTTGATACAATCTCATATCCAGAAATAAACTTTTATGTGTTAATTGTTGAGATTTGGGGGTTTCTTTATTACCCAGCCCAATTTAGCTTATCCTAAAATTGTTTATCAGCCTGTATGTATTACTGCTTGCTCCTAGTCAACTGCTATTCTAAAACACTTGTGCCTGCATTCATTTGTTCAGAACATTGAATGAGCACCTACTGTGTGTCAGAAATCACAGCCAGTTTGTAGGGGTACAATGACAAATAAGGTCCCTGCCACCTGCCTTCTTCCTCCCTTCAGCATGTCTTTATTGGGGTCTCCCATGTTCCTGGCATTGTGCTGGGGCTGTGGCCACAGTGGAGAGCCAAGGCAGATGTGGTCCCTGCACCCATGGAACTTATTGTCTAGTGAGGAAGTCAAAATTTACCACGTGATTTTCCATTTGTGTGAAGTGATCCAGTGTGATGCAGTGATCTTCTGGACTGGAAGAAACGAGGATTTTACGCAGAAATGATTCTTGTGCTTTGTTTCCTGCCAAAATGGCAGCTTTTCTAGTTCTCAGGCTTACATGGTGTCATGGTATAACACCAAGCATTTAGTTCAGCTCTACTGCAATTGATAGTGAAACAGTCACTGTGCATCTGAAGGAAAAAATCCTTTCATCAACAGGAATCCTGATCTTCTTTAAAAGCCATACCAAGAAATCTTGCTTTTGAGGCTACGTAGGATAGAAGAAGTTGCAAAGGCCCAAAGAATCTGTAGACCTTGTTTAAGGTCTCTTGCTTTTATCATAAATTAAATTCATAAATATTGAACCTTAGGATCCATGATCTGGTATAACATAAATATCTTCCTCTCGAAACAAGAATCTAATTGTTCTAATAATGACTACACACCCATAACAGAGGATATTATTCTTAAACAAAGAGCCATAATAGCTGAGAGAGAAAATTAAGTAATTGGTATATTTGAAGGAAATAGAAAATACTTCCCGATAGAGGTTCAATTTGGAAATGGATCATGGCAGATGTACAAAAGAAAATGAACTGTATGTGTTCACACAATGAGATTTTAAACATCTATAAACAACTCTCCAGAGAGTGAGAGATTTTATTAAAGAAGACTAAGAGATTATTAGAGAAGACCAAACGATATAATGTTAACAAAGAGAAAGCAAAATAAAGTCCACTAAACATATATTTGGTAAGTGGGGGAAATGTGGGAAACAGCAAGAGAAAGTTCTTGTGGTTATAAAGAGTGAAACAAGGGAGTAAAAGTCAAAGTTATTCTTAGTAGAACATAAAAGACTATTGTGGAAGTGCAAACTATCAGGTATAAAATTAGCTTAAAGGATATATTGTACAACACTGGAAATATAGCCAATATTTTATAATGACTATAAATGGAATATAACCTTTAAAAATTGTGAATCACTCTAATGTACACCTGTAACTTATATAATATTGTATAATAGATCAACTATATATCTGTGTATTCATTCATCCTACAGGTAGAGAGAGAGAGAGAGAGAGAGAGAGGGAGAAGATAGGTAAATAGATAGATAGGACGTATTATGTCAAGTATTGTTCTAGGCACTGGGTATGCAGCTGTAAACAGAATAGAACTCCCTGTCTTTATGGACATTACATTTTAGTGGATGAGAATGTCAATAAACAAAATAAGTAAAATATATAACATAATAAATGGTGGTGTTACAAACTACCCAAAAACTTCATAGCCTAAAATAATGACTTATAACTTCTCAGGATTCTGTGCTTTGACTGGCAGCTCTTTGCTGGTCTCACTCAGTGGCTGCATTCAGCTGGCGGTTGGCAGACGGCTGAGCTCAGGTGGGAGAGCTGGAAGCCACTGGAAGTTTTCAGCAGAGGAATGCTATGGTGGATGGACGTTTTAACAGGATCATAGGCTGAAGTGGGCAAGGGTAAAAACAAAATCAATTTGGAGTCTATGGCAGTAGCTCTGATGAGAGGTCAGTTGAGGCGGTAAGAGGGTTTGTGCCTGAGTTGAATGTGGGGTGTGGCAGAAAGACAAAGGACAGGGTGAACTCTGGGGTTTGGGGCCTGAGTAACTGGAAGAATGAATTTCCCCTAAACTCAGCTGAAAATCCTCTGGAGGGGCAGGTTTCAGGGAAGATGAGGAACTCAGTCTTGTACCTGTTCAATCTGAACTGCCTATGGGGCATCCGAATGGAGATCTTAATCTGCTGGATCTATGGGTCTGGAGCACAGGGGAGAGGCCTGGGCTGGAGATATCCATTGTCACCCTGCATATAAATGGCATGTAAAGCCGTGGGACTGGATGCAACACACTGGGGTGATAGCAGAGAAGAAGGCTGAGGACTGAGCCCTAGAGGTCGGGGGTAGGGGGAGAGGGCAGTGGGGAAGAAGGAAAGCCGGCAGAGGCTGCTAACCTAGGAACCACGTGCAGAAAGGGTGTCCCGGAAGAGAGTGATCAGCTGTGACAAATGCTGCTGGTAGGCCAAGCGAGATAAGGATTGAAGAACTGACTGTCGTTGATAGTTTTATTTATTGGTTTCTTTGTGAAGCTGAAAAGGAATATTAAATGGGATGAAAGATAGTGATTTTACTTATAAAAGTGGGTACTTAAAAATGAGAAGTTGGGCTTCCCTGGTGGCGCAGTGGTTAAGAGTCCGCCTGCCTATGCAGGGGACACGGGTTTGTGCCCCGGTCCAGGAGGATCCCACATGCCGTGGAGCGGCTGGGCCCGTGAGCCATGGCCACTGAGCCTGCGCGTCCGGAGCCTGTGCTCTGCAACGGGAGAGGCCCCAACAGTGAGAGGCCCACATACCGCAAAAAAAAAAAAAAAAAAAAAAAAAAAGAGAAGTTATGCTATGTATAAAGGAAAACCAAGAAACCGACCAACCAACCAACCTAGTAGTATTGTCAGGTGGGTGGCACACCAGCATTGATTCTTTGGGCAGATAAATGAATTCTGTTCAAGAGTTTTAATTCAGAATTTTTCCAAGGTCTAGTTTTTACTAGCAAATTTGACTTTGAAATATTTCTGTTGGTTATCATAATCAAGGATATTTGAAATCACTACTGTGCTGTGCTCCATCTTCTGGCGGAGGGCCGGGGGTGGTGGCGAGGGAAACAAAGTTAATACAGTTCTGATTAATAGCAATTAAATATGCTATTTTAATAAAATTCTGAAACAAAAAATGTTGCAATTTAAAGGTCACTAGGGAGCTTGGCAAGAGCAGTTTCAATGGAGTGATGTGATGAAACCCTTATTAGAGTCAGTTCAATAGGGAATGGAAGGAGATAAATTGGAAGCAGGCAGCGTAAGCTTCTCTTTTGAGGAGTTTGGCTCTGGTGTGACCACTGGAGTGAGCAGCCAAGGTAGGGGTGGAAAGCACACGATCACTGGAGGAGAGGAGGTCAGGGGATTGAGAAACCAGGGTATTAGAAGCATCATTCAAGTGAAGGATGAGATCACCACGAATTATCCAAAGAGCAGTGATGGAGAGACTGACAGAGAGCCAGGAGCTATAGCATCTTCATCCAACAAAGGGGACTGACGTGTGAGGCCATTAGTGAGCAGTGGAGTCTAATGACAGGGGAGTGCAACCTGGGTGGTTTCAGGGAGGGAAACAGCAACAGAGAGAAATGAAGACATCTCCCACAGTGCCAGGTCCAGCGGTATGAGGGACCAGGAGGGTTGCCGAAGGAGCAGTGCTCTCGGGGGAGAAGCAGGTTTAAGCCAGAATAAGAAAGTGAAAGGAACTTTTGGAGAAGGATGAGGATGGAGGATGTTCTGTTGGTGTGAGTATCAGAGGGCACAGAGGAAGAGTTTCAGAAGTTGGAGAGGAGTGGGAGACGAAGGAATAAAAGGGAATTTAAAGAACGACTTCGGGGGCTTCCCTGGTGGCGCAGTGGTTGAGAGTCCGCCTGCCGATGCAGGGAACCCGGGTTCGTGCCCCGGTCCGGGAAGATCTCTCATTCTGCAGAGCGGCTGGGCCCGTGAGCCATGGCCGCTGAGCCTGCGCGTCCGGCGCCTGTGCTCCGCAACGGGAGAGGCCACGACAGTGAGAGGCCCACGTACCGCAAAAAAAAAAAAAAAAAAAAAAAAAGAACTACTTCGGATTAGATTTCAGAGAATGCGACTGGGAAAGCCTGGGTTTCTTGCGCTGACTAGGGATGAAGAGCAGGGTGAGATTGACCGTCTCAAAGCAGATGATGGTGCTCAGACTCTGAGCTTTCCAGGCAGGGAGGGGTGCATGCAGGGTGCTAAAGCTGGAGCTCCCACTGGACCACTGTGGCCAGAGTTGAGAGAGGTCTCACGTGGAGCCCTTGGGCCCCTCCCACCTGGTCCACGGAGGAGGAGCTGTCAGGGGGTTGGTCTGACCTGAACTGGGAGGGCCTGGAGTATTCACATGGTTAGACGATGGGTTTGAGGGCTGCGTGTGGAGACCTCATAAGGACTTTAAGAGTAAACTCCTTTGACTTTGCATCTGCCTAAAGGACCTAATAGCTGTGGAGAAGTCGGGGGAGACTCCAGCATTCCTAAGCTTTATTAGGTGTCTGTATGCACTCATAAATCCTCAATTCCGGGCCATCTGTCCAACAGAAGCCCAACACTACAGCCTCAGGGCTGTCAAGGGCTATTTTAACCATAAGGTCTGGGAAAGACGCACATCCATATCTTTATCCCTAAGAAGATCTAAGCCTGTTAGAAAAGTTCAGAGTTAGTGTTGTTCAGTTTAGAGTTCAGTGAAGAATTTCAGGCTACCCTAAAATTTCCATCGTATAATAGGGGGCGGCTCTAAGAGTTTGTACATTTAAAACCCTGAGAAACATTCTAGAAGAGAGTTGGAAAGAAGAAAATGTTTGCTCTTTTAAAAAATCACTTCTTGCTTTACTTATTTCTTCTGCATTTTGCTAAACTTCTTGAAAAGGTAACTCTTCTAATGAACTCCAAGGAGCTTTCTCAGATTACCTCCACAGGGGACCAGAACAAGATGAGAAAACACAATTATTTTGATTTGAGTGCTTTCTTGAAGAGTTGAACAATAAGACAAATGGAACAACCATTAATGCATTTTCCACTTAGTAGCAAATGTAAAAGGGTGTTGGCTGTGATCTTAAATAATAATATCCCTTTCTCTTTTCTAAATTTATTTATTTATTTATTGGCTGTGTTTTGGTCTTCGTTGCTGTGCGCGAGCTTTCTTTAGTTGCGGCAAGCGGGAGCTACTCTTCATTGCGGTGCTCGGGCTTCTCATTGTGGTGGCTTCTCTTTTTGCAGAGCACGGGCTCTAGGTGCACAGGCTTCAGTAGTTGTGGCACGTGGGCTCAGTAGTTGTGGATCATGGGCTCTAGAGTGCAGGCTCAATAGTTGCGGCGCATGGGCTTAGTTGCTCCGTGGCATGTGGGATCTTCCCGGACCAGGGCTCGAACCCGTGTCCCCTGTATTGGCAGGTGGATTCCTAACCACCGTGCCACCAGGGAAGTCCCCATTTCTCTTTTTACATGTGGGTTTATCTTACATAGAGTAAAATGTATAGATCTTAAATGTACAGTTTGAAGAGTTTTGACAAATGTATAAACTCATGTAACCATCACCCAAGTCAACTTATAGAACATTTCTATCACCACTGAAAACTTTCTTATGCCTTTTCCAGTCAATAGCCCCACTGAGAAGCTACCATTCTTCTGATTTTTATCACTGCAATTTAGTTTTGCCTGTTCTTGAACTTTGTAGAAACAGAATCATGTAGTTAAGTACCCTTTTATGACTGGATTCTTTTGCTCAACACAATGCTTTGACATTCATCCCTATTGTAGCATGTATCAGTTTTTCCTTTTTTTTCTGCTATTCAATCATTCCATTCTATGAATAGAACATTATTCTTCTGTTGATGGACATTTGGGTTGTTTCCAGTTTGGCGCTAGTATAAGTATGAAGAAACCTCCTTTAATTCATCTATGTCTTTCTGTGGACAAATGTTTTCATTTTTCTTGGGCAAATACCTAGGAATAGAATTGCTGGGTCATAGGATAGATGCATACTTAACTTTTTATGATACTGCTTTCTGTTTTCCAAAATGGCTGTTCCATTTTTCATTCCCACCAGCAGTGTAGGAGAATTTCAGAGCCTTCACATCTTTACCAGGACGTGGTGTTATCAGTCTTTTAAACTTGAGCTGTTCTACAGGGTGCATAGAGGTATTTCATGGCAATTTTAACTTGCATTTCTGATGAGGAATGTTAGGTGTATTTTCATGTGCTGACTGCCTATTTGTATATCTTCTTTTTCGAAGTATCTTTTCAATTATTTTGCCCAATATCCAGCTCCTTAATTAAGCTTTTGTTGATAATATGGCCTCATCAGGCAGTATTCTGTTGACTGATCATGTTCTTTAGTAGAGAAGCTGAATGTTTTGTAGGAAGGCAGTGAAGGCAGAAATAGGATAGCTAGGTAAGAGCATTAGATTTCTATCTTTCCAAACACTTTAAATTTCTCAGGATGACTGTAGAAGTAACCATTTTTTATTTGTAAAAGATTCCATGTTCTATTTCAGTTCAAAGTTTCAAAATACAAAGACCAATTACTCTATAATCTCTGCATAAAATCAGAGTTAAGGAAAATATATAAAAGTGGTGTTACAGCCTGTATAACATGATTTTTTATAGAGTTATATTTTTGAGACATACAATTTTATTAAAGGACTATCCAAATTTGTGTCACAATGGACATGTACTAAAGTCTCATTAAATTTTTTTGCTTTACAAGTCAGCATATCTAAAAACATAAATCACACGGGCTTCCCTGGTGGCACAGTGGTTAAGAATCCACCTGCCAATGCAGGGGACACAGGTTCGAGCCCTGGTCTGGGAAGATCCCACATGCTGCGGAGCAACTAAGCCCGTGCGCCACAACTACTGAGCCTGCGCTCTAGAGCCCACAAGCCACAACTACTGAGCCCACAAGCCACAACTACTGAAGCCCGCGTGCCTAGAGCCTGTGCTCCGCAACAAGAGAAGCCACCGCAATGAGAAGCCCGCGCACTGCAACGAAGAGCAGCCCCCACTCGCCACTACTAGAGAAAAGCCTGTGCGCAGCAACGAAGACCCAACACAGCCAAAAATAAATAAATGTATAAACAAGACGACAACAACAAAAAACATAAACACAAAGATGTCATTTCAGAGAGAAAATGATCTCTAAGATCCTTTCCAGTTCTAAGAGTCTGTGAGAACAGGTCTCAGATCTGCCTCCCTGAAGGCGAGGGACTTGAGATATTTATGGGATAAATGAGCAGAGTGGTCTTAGGCATGGGGAAAGGTGACTGGAGGTAGAGAAACAGTGAGGTAATCAGTGTTCTGTGCAGGTGTATCTGGGTTACGTGCTTCTTCGTGGGATGCATGATCAAAAATGGAGGTGCTGGGCCTCCCTGGTGGCGCAGTGGTTGAGAGTCCGCCTGCCGATGCAGGGGACGCGGGTTCGTGCCCCGGTCTGGGAGGATCCCACGTGCCGCGGAGCGGCTGGGCCCGTGAGCCATGGCCGCTGGGCCTGCGCGTCCGGAGCCTGTGCTCCGCAACGGGGGAGGCCACAACAGTGAGAGGCCCGCATACCGAAAAAAAAAAAAAAAAAAAAAAAAAATGGAGGTGCTTAGCATGGTCTGAGGGTGGAGTTTTGGGCTCTCTAACATCAAAAGGTCATTTATGGGACACCCGTGCAGGCCCAGTTTTGAGATCAGTGATCCCAACCAGTCTCATCTGGCTCAAACTGGACAAGAGCTGACTCCAATTTCCTAAGAAACAACTTAAGCCCCCGTTACTAGCAACCCATAGGTCAGAGGTGTTATCTATAGGGGTGGTTAATGACTCTTGTGATAGATTACCTAGGCTGTGTGAAGCTTGGAGGGTAGGCAATTAAGGAAAAAAAACTAAAGCAAGCTTAACCAGTAAAGGCAGGTTACAAGCAGAGGGGTTTTTAACAAGCTGTTTCCTTATTTGCTGTTCTGTAAGACAAGCTCAAGAATTTCTGTTAGTCACCAGCTTCTGTGAACCCTACGGGGCATGGTTTCACATGTAGCAGCAACTCCCCATCTATAAACAATTGTTAAGTTATTTTGCTAACATGAATCGTGGCAGATAATATAGGTTGATTCATTCAACACCTATTCCCAATTACGTTTCCTCTCTTATCCCTCTACTGTAACAGCTGGAAAGCCAAACTTCATCTCGCTTTCCCTTTGCATCTAGAAGGGGCTGTGTGACATAATTCTGGCCATTGAGTAATAGACTAAAGACACTGGGAAGGACAGCCCTTCCCGAGTAGAAGTCAAAGTCTTGCTAAAGAAAAAAAATCCTTTTTCCCCTCACATTTCTCCAAAAATCTGAATACGAGGCATGCAAAACAGCAGCCATCCTGGGACTGTGAGGGAGAGGGCATGAGAATGAGATTTTAAGATGAAGGTGTCGAGAGCAGAAAGGAGAGAGTCTGGTTCCTGATGGCAGTGCTGACCATTGTACTAGCCATGGACTTCCTACCCTATAGGCTTCTTATTGCCTGAGACAATTGTCCTCTATCTTTTTAAGCCGGTGTGGTCAGTTTTTCTGTTATTTGCTGCCAAATGTATTGCCAGCTGATTCACTAGTGTTTAAAAGAAGATACCAGCTGGGCTTCCCTGGTGGTGCAGTGGTTGAGAGTCTGCCTGCCGATGCAGGGGACGCGGGTTTGTGCCCCGGTCCGGGAGGATCCCGCGTGCCGCGGAGTGGCTGGGCCTGTGAGCCATGGCCGCTGAGCCTGCGTGTCCGGAGCCTGTGCTCCGCAACGGGAGAGGCCACAACAGTGAGAGGCCCTCATACCGCCAAAAAAAAAAAAAAAAAAAATATATATATATATATATATATATATATATTGTAATTTTGAAAGTATAAGAAATTCTTACAAAACTTAAAGAACAGGAAACTGTCAACAATCTTTTTTATACTTAATACTGGGGTGTTTCAAATAATCTTGAATTTCTGTATTTGGGTCTTTCCCCCTTAGGTACAATAAATTGACCAGCTAAAGGTTTAAAAATGTTTAATTCTTGGCCATCATCAAAAAAGTCTACAAACAACAAATGCTGGAGAGGGTGTGGAGAAAAGGGAACCCTCTTGCACTGTTGTGGGAATGTAAATTCATATAGCCACTATGGAGAACAGTATGGAGGTTCCTCAAAAAAACTAAAAATAGAGTTGCTATATGATCCTGCAATCTCACTCCTGGGCATATATCTGGAGAAAACTATAATTTGAAAAGATACATGCACCCCAATGTTCATTGCAGCACTATTCACAATAGTCAACACATGGAAACAACCTAAATGTCCATCAACAGATGAATGGTTATGGGCTTTCCTGGTGGTGCAGTGGTTAAGAATCCGCCTGCCAATGCAGGGGACACGGGTTCGAGCCCTGGTTCGGGAAGATACCACGTACCGTGGAGTAGCTAAGCCCATGTGCCACAACTACTGAGCCTGTTTTCTGGAGCCCACAAGCCACAACTACTGAAGCCCATGTGCCTAGAGCCTGTGCTCTGCAACAAGAGAAGCCACCACAACGAGAAGTCCACGCATCTCAACGAAGAGCAGCCCCCGCTCACTGCAACTAGAGAAAGGCTGCATGCAGCAATGAAGACCCAACGCAGCCAAAAATAAAATAAATAAATTTATGATAAAACACAGATGAATGGTTAAAGAAGATGTGGTACATATACACAATGGAATACTACTCAGCCACAAAAAATAATGAAATAATGCCATTTACAGCAACATGGATGGACCTAGATATTATCATATAAGTGAACAAAGTCAGAAAGAGAAAGAGAAATACCATATGATATCACTTATGTGTGGAATCTAAAATATGACACAAATGAACTTTTCTATGAAACAGAAACAGACTCACAGACAGAGAACAGTCTTGTGGTTGCCAAGGGGAAGGTAGGATGGGTGAGGGATGGAGTGGGAATTTGGGGTTAGCAGATGCAAGTTATTATATACAGAATGGATAAACAATAAGGTCTTACTGTGTAGCACAGGGAACGATACTGAATATCCTGTGATAAGCTATAATGGAAAAGAATATGAAAGAGAATATATATATATATAAATATTTCATATTTTCTATATATATGACTGAATCACTTTGCTGTACAGTAGAAATTAACATAACACAGTAAATCAACAATACTTCAATAAAATAAATTAAAAACAATGTTTAATTCTTTCTTTGTCAAGGATAAGATTTAGTTAGTAAAATAAGGCTCATATTCAGCATTCTAGTTTCCAGAGATAACCTTTTAAAGAGAAGGTGGAAGGTCACTTAAAACGGAGTTTGAGGGGCTTCCGTGGTGGCGCAGTGGTTGAAAGTCCGCCTGCCGATGCAGGGGACACGGGTTCGTGCCCCGGTCGGGGAAGATCCCACATGCCGCGGAGCGGCTGGGCCCGTGAGCCATGGCCGCTGAGCCTGCGCGTCCGGAGCCTGTGCTCCACAACGGGAGAGGCCACAACAGTGAGAGGCTCGCGTACCAAAAAAAAAAAACAACCCCAAAAAACAACAACAAAAAAATGGAGTTTGATATGCCCGAAGCTCCCATTATTCCTTAATTCTGATAGAAATACCTCATAAATGGATGATCTACACCTGCACTGTCCAACAGAACTTTCTCCCATGAGGGAAATGTTCTGTGTGATATCTAATATGGAAGCCACCATCCACATGTGACTACTGGGCACTTGAAATGTGGCTAGTATAACTAAAGGACTGAATTTTAAATTTTATTTTAATTAATTTAAATTTATTGGCTAATGGCTACACTCTTCAATAACACAGATCTATACCCTTCAAGAAAGAAATGACTTTACATGTTATTTTCTTCCTTAAGGGAGTCTTTTTGTCAATGGGCAGGCCCCTTTCTCCCATTGCCCTACCTAGGAGGGTACCACCAGGCAAACATGAGGGTGCGTGGGGTGTTGATAGAACTGACAGCAAGGCTGGTAGGCAAGGATGTGGGGGCAATATGAACAACTACTTTAAGGGGCTGCCTGTTCTTGCCCCAGAAATGCTAGGGAGCTCATGCATATCACATACTGTTAAATAAAAGAGAAATGGGTTTTCATGATCCACACAAGGAATGATCCTCATAGGCATACGCAGTCATCCCTCAGTATCTGTTGGGGATTGGTTCCAGGACCCTCGCCTGATACCAAAATCTGAGGATGCTGGTGTGGTATTTGCATAGAATCTACACACATTCTCCTCACACTTAAAATCAACTCTAGATTACTTATGCTACCTAACACAATGTGAATGCTTTGTAAATAATTGCCAGTGCGTGACAAATTTGTTTTGCTTTTCTTGAACTTTCTGTAACCTTTTTTTTTTTTTTGAGAATACTTTTGACCTGGATGGTTGAATCCTCGACGTAGAAGCTGCAGATCCAGAGGGCTGACTGTACTGTATATGTTGCAAGAGAATGTGTTTTGTTCCTTCTACTTCCCAGAGCCCTGCATGTCTCTTAGAAGGCTCACTACATTCCACTCCACAATTCCATTGTAAATTGAACATTCTCTAACAGGCCCTGTTGTATCTGAAGATAGCAAACTTCTTTGTATTCAAATTCCTTCTATTGTTATGGCAAGCAATAAATAATCACATTTTATTATCAATATGTAATGTCATATATATATAATGTTTATAAAAGTAGAAAAAGCAGAGCAGGGGTTAGCACTGCAGGGGTTAATTTACAAGGAGAGTCTAAGAATCACTACAATTCTTAGATGACTGAATACCAACCATGCAAAGCTTGTTCTATGTTATGTAGTATTTGGATTTATAAAGTCACAGCCCTGGTGGTCTGGCAAGAATTCTGATTATTCTATTACACTAAAATTTTGGTAGAGAGAATTTAGTTACATATTCTATGTAAGTTCCAATAAATTTAGGTAGTTAGTAGGCTTCTCCTTAGAGGCTAGGATACAATGCAACTGGCATAGAACATTTCGTCTGTGCTAAAATAGTTCCAAGTTTTTTACCTGAGATTTTCATCTGGGCAGTTGTTTCTAACTCTCCTCCCTGCCCATTTGCTACACACACACTTTTTTGGGAATCTTTGTGGGAGAGCCCATTGTTACTGATGGAAATGTGCTTTTCGGATGTGTTGAGGTGGATTAAAAAAAAAAAAAGAAAGGTTGAAAACCTTTCTCCTAAAAACCCATCTTGACAGTTCTTTACAGGTTGTAGGTGCACACAAACATCAGGATTCTTAACAAGAAGCATCACTGCAAGCAATATACCTTTCTGAAAGGCCATTCTCTAATTAAGCCAGAGATTGGCAGTGGCAGTAGTGATCTATAATGATGGCTACCATTTATTGAGTGCCTACTCTGTTTCAGGCATTGTTCTAGGCAGTTAACATGCACTAATTCATTTAATCTTCATGGCAGCTCTATAAGGTAGATATTATTATTCTATTTTAGTTGAGGAAATAGGCACAGAGAAGTTATGGACTTTGTGCAATATCACACAGATGGAGCTGAGATTCCAAGCCAGGCTGAGTGGCTCCAGAATTGCCATCTTACTACTATGCTATATGGCAGCTATAGTCACTCAGAAAAGCTTGCTTGCAGCCAACCTAGGAAAAGCAGGTTGAGTTCTAGCCACTGACTCGGGTTTATCAAGTGCGTAGACAAGAGAAAGCAGGAGATTGATTGTAAAGCTTATTCCTGCTTTGAAAGCCTTTCAAGATAAAAACCGAGGGCTGTCAAAAAGACTGATTTTCTAAACATGTGGATATCTCCAAAATCAAGTGGTCAAAAAATGTACTGCTCGATATAAAGAACAGACTTGTGGTTGCGGTGGGGGAGGGATGGACTGGGAGTTTGGGATTAGCAGACGCAAACTATTATATATAGAATGGATAAACAACAAGGTCCTACTGTATAGCACAGGGAACTTTATATATATATATATATATATATATATATATATATATATATATATATATATATATATATATAAAACTGAATCACTTTGCTGTACAGCAGAAATTAACAAACATTGTAAATCAACTACTCTTCAATAAAAATTTTAAAGATGTACTGCTATATTCATATCTGCAAGGTCTGATGAAATATTTCTACGAAGATGGGAAACCTAAAATTAAAAATAGAGCTCAACATTTACAGACCTTTTCTTAATATAAAATCTGGAAATCATGTTGACTGAATGATTAGAAAACACTGTAACAGGCAAGTCGTGAAGGCCTCAGTACCATCCTCCACAAAATCTCATAGCAGTACAAGTAATCTAACATGTTTACAATTAACTTTTTCTTACAAAACTTTTGTTGAGAACAGTTCGGAGTGCTTTACCCCATAACTAAAGACACATTATTTTTAAAGTGCCACTTCTATTACAGGAGCTTCCAAAAATGACTAAAATGAAGTAATAACAGTAACAGTTACGATGTGCCAGAAACTGTTGTCAGTTTTACACGTGTATTAATCCATGTCATCTTCACTCCTCAAAATGATCTAGTGAGGTAGGTATTGTTATTATTATCTACAGTGTACCTGAGGAAGCTTAGGTAAAGAGAGGTCAAGTAACTTGCTCAAGGTCACACAAATAAATGGTGGCACTGGGATGCAAATCCAGGTTTCCTGGCACTAGAGTTTCAGCTCTCAGCCTTTAAACTGAGTAGCAAAATGCAGAAAAAATACTTTTCCCGTAAGACATATTCTGTTGAACAAAATCTAACCGTGGTAGAAATGGAATGACATAAAGATGGCAAAAGAGGGATGGTCCAGCGGTTAAGACTCTGCACTTCTATTGCAGGGGGCACAAGTTCCACCCCTGGTCGGGGAACGAAGATCTCACATGCCGCGTGGCAGGGCCAAAAAAAAAGATGGCAAGAGAGGAACGATCATGTAAACATTGCTCATGTATTTTGTTACGTCATTCAGACATTCAATATAAAAGGTCACAATTTTATTTGTACTTTAATTCCAATTTTCCTTACATCTAAATCAGTAACGTTTTATTTTTTTATTTATTTATTTATTTTTTTGCGGTACTCAAGCCTCTCACTGTTGTAGCCTCTTTCGCTGCGGAGCACAGGCTCCGGACGCGCAGGCTCAGTGGCCATGGCTCACGGGCCCAGCCGCTCCGCGGCATGTGGGATCCTCCCGGACCGGGGCACGAACCCGCGTCCCCTGCATCGGCAGGCGGACTCTCAACCACTGCGCCACCAGGGAAGCCCTTAAGTATTTTTTAAAACAGGGCTTACTAAAGCAAACATGGAACTTTTCTCATTTTCAGAGCATTACCCAAAGTTAGCCCTTGGCAATATTCTAAAAAAGCAACAAAGCATTGTTTTAACAGTTACCTTTCTTATCAGATGTCTACCAAACTTCTAAAGGAACAAATGTTTTTTCTCATCGTAAAGCCTCCTACGTTAGCTTCAGTTCTATAAAACAATTTTAGGCTTCTTCTTTAAGCCTAAAGTGAGTATTCACCATCCTATGTGTGTCCTAGGTATTAAACACTAATTTAATAGCTGTTCACACCTCTAGAGAAGAGGGCACAGCTCTGTAAGATTTGGCTCTATGAACTCTTCCTTTTAGGATAGCAGTTATTCTAAATTCTGAACCCTTTATACTTAAAAAAATTATTGTGTGTGTCATATTAGGTTTAGGACAGTGGCAGCAAAGTATGTAATTGCCTGTACAAGCACTTAAACCGTTGCTCCCCAGCCAATGCTACCTCTAAAGGGGATGTTTCGGAAATGTTCTCTTTGGATGGCACGAGGCTTGAGGACACCGCTGGTGCTCGGTGGGTAGAGGCCAGGGAATCCTGGTGTCTCGTAACGTGAGAGACAGTCTCACATGAAGAAACACGGTTCAGCACCCCGAGCCACTTTCGAAGGTTCATGCACGTAGTAGAAAGTCTGTTTATTATTATCTGAGCCTAGAACCTAACTTCTTTTTCCATACAAAGTACGTTTCTGCATCGCTTTAAAATCCACTGAGGTTTCCAAATATGCAACTAAATTGCAAATCAGGATTGTAAATTTGTGTTGTTCAGCACTTTACTAGCACAGTTCACCATTTTGGGGGAAAAAAGTCTTATCAATGGAAATGTTCCTCATGTTTCTGAGTCACAATAGTCTACAATGTTGCTGTCTTCGTGTAGTGATTACACACACACACATGCACACACTCATCAGCCTACTTCATTATGTCTTCTGGTGTAACTGTGCTCAAGCATTTACATACTGAGAAAGAAATGAATTATAAATTACTTTCCTTTTATTTCTACTTTATATTACAATTATTATTGTATACATTTTAATTATGTGTGGAGATATATTTATGAATTTCACTTCAGGATAGTAAATGGGACTTTTTTTTTTATAAAAAGGAAGTAGTGGGTTTGGTAGGGTGAGATTTACTTAGATGTCAGCTGTTAATACGAGAATGCAACTTGCATAGATGGGAAGTTATATAGCCAAAGATGACAAATGTGTTTCCAATACACTAGTGAAGTAAAATTCAACATTGTTTAATCAAATGGAAAGAAAAACCTGTTCAATGCTTAACCTTTGCACTGGAATTCATAAATGTCACAGCGTGTTCTTTCTGATGAAACAACGTGTACTGAACTTTCAGCTGGCTATGCAAATGAGCTGATATCATCCCAGGTTGGGTAGGATCAGTGCTGCTTTGTCCCAGTTCCTCCTCCTCTTCTACCCTCAGATGCTGATGTGTAATAGAAACAGAGCTTTGTTAGAAGGTGGGCCTGCAGTTTTGCCCTGTGGAAAATCAACTTATTACCACCATCCTTTACATTTCATTTACATACTGTCATACTGACAGAAATAACTCAACATTCTATTTCTCTTCATTGCAAAGCCAAATACTTAGTTCACATTTTATAGACACAACCTTTTAAAAAGATTAAAGAGCTGCTAAAACAGATTACTGCACAAGAAACACATTCAAATGGTCCAAACATATTTGTATACTGTGATTCTTTCAGTAGATAATTGTGAAAAAAAGATAATAAAGCAAAATCTACAAGAAATAAATAGGCAAGGTGAAGGCATACAGAATTCTAATTTTTATTTTAATTATTATATATATATATATATATATATATATTTTTTTTTTTTTTTTTTTTTTGCGGTACACAGGCCTCTCACTGTTGTGGCCTCTCCCGTTGCGGAGCACAGGCTCTGGACGCGCAGGCTCAGCAGCCATGGCTCACGGGTACAGCTGCTCCACAGCACGTGGGATCTTCCCGGACCGGGGCACGAACCCGTGTCCCCTACATTGGCAGGCAGACTCTCAACCACTGCGTCACCAGGGAAGCCCTAATTATTATATTTTTAATATTCTTTTATGTATCCACATTCCTTAGATTCAAAGAGATTCAGATTGGCAAACTCTGAAACTGCAGAAGTGAATGGTTAAGATTTTGGTTTTTTAAATGCATAGCAGTAGCCTCTATTATGGAAAAATTCATGGGTTCATAAATTGTGGTTCATAAATTGTTCCAAGATAACTTCCACTGAATGTGAGTTGGTTTGATAAAATTTTAGTATTTTCTTACACTTATGTTTCTAGGTAATAAAGTTAAAATTTTATTATTACCAATGAAAGAGCAAATGAATATTTTTTCAAATTAAACAAAAGCATTCACTTGACAAATTAGCTTATTAAGTTGAAGGTTGTGCATAAAATTGCAACAATGACAATTCAAATGAGGTAAACAGAATAAACCGTTTATTAAAACATCATGTGATAAAATAAACTTTTTAATCCAATGCTACAATGGTAAACATTTTCCCCTCATTAACATTCCACCTAAAACACAGTTAAATTACAACGCAGTATGACCAGAACTTGAAAATACTTCTGTCCTTTACCACTCAGTAATTGAACAGTGAGGTGAGTGCAGATCTAGGTTTTCTTGATGAGTCAGAGACAGAGAATGATAACGTAGAAGACAACTGAAGTCTCATACAACCAAAGGTTAAATTTTATTTACCCTGTTCACTGGTCCAAACTTAAAATTCTCATTATATCAAATAAAGATTTCATGAATCATCCCCTTCCCTGCCAAAAATAAATATCAGGAACAGATTAAGGGTAAGAGTTGGGTTTTAAACTGCACTTTATTTGTTACTATAACATTGGGTTTTTTTTAAACTGATCAACCATAAGCATGCAAAAAGTTCTCTTCTGAACGGAACTGCTTCCATAGCTCCTTGGATATCAGTAGGTAAATGATAAACGTCGTTCAATTTATAGTTCTCTCCTTTATAGCACTTATAAGCAGTGTGTGAGACACATACCACAGAGGTAGGAAAGACCATCTTTAATAAATTATCTTCTTAATTGTAGAGAATTTCTGCAAATAAAACTGAAAAAGGCTAACCCGTGCCTCTGATGAGTCCCAAAAGACCGCAGATGCACCGCCTCCGATTCAAAGAATTAGTCCCCTGGAGAGTACTAGCCTTTGTAGGGCACCTGATAACAAGATCCACCAGGGCTCTGAACAACTGCACAAAGAACACCTTCCTCTGCTCTCATTTGCCGATTCTCTGGACCACCCAGTCCTGCTGGCAGAGAGGGCAGCGATTGTTCTGTTTCACCCACAGGGACATGCAACAGTTATGGAAGGAATGATTACATTCTCCCCAGACGACTGAAAGAAAAAAAAGAACATCTGACATTACATATTTCAATTTAAATTACCGAGCTCAAAATTCTAGCTTATTTTAGATTATGTAATAATTAGGGTTCATAATCTTGAATAAAGATGGTTAACTGGTCAAAATAATTTTTTCCAGCTATAAAGAAATGGAACCTTACATATGTAAATTACACTTAAGAAATGAGATACACCACTGTGCTTGGGAACTTTCCATCACTGTTGAGAATCTGTGGGTGCTGTGGTGGCCCCCAGTTCCTACATAGCTCCACATGGTATCTTTCTCAAGTCAGGAGATTAAAAGACTTTAGTCTTCCTTAGATCCCAGACTACCTCAGTCAGGCACTGACCCTGGAGACCTTTGGGTCTTCATTTTAGTGAAAGATGTCCTCCTGATTTTTATTTAGCAAGATATAATGAATTTTAATGTTTTTAGCTCACAGCAGGCTATTATAAACAGGTGACATGCTTCTAAACATTATTAGTTGGACCTCTAATGAGTTGTTTTCTGGACGTGGTGAGGATCCACAGGCAACGCAACTCCTCACGTGACAAACAGAACGGAACTTTCAAAGTGGCTGGCTTCGAAAGAGAGGTCTCTTTCAAGAAAAGGGTCTCTCTATGGTCAGAGAAAGCGGGCCTACACCTCACAACTCCCAAATGAAAAATTTTAAAACAAACAGAATCGAAGAAACAATTTTAACCAAGGGGAATCACCCATAATCTGGGATACAATCTCAAACATGGGCTTCATTTATCCCTTGCTTGACCAACTGAGCTATAACAGAACAATAAAAGAAATAGGAAAAAAAACCAGGACACAAAACTTTTTGTGAAAATTGTTTGTAGGGGTAGGAAGCTAGGGGACTCATTCTAAGTCTTTTGGGAGGAAGAAACAGGATTTGATCAAAACTACATAAATCATTAAGAAGCCACACAAACACAAAGGTAACCTTTCATTTCAGAAAAATATTTAAACGCTTTTATATAGCAATCTAGAAGTGATGACCTCAAGAACTGGGACATAAAAACCTTTGAGTTGCTTAAATATTTGGCCTAAGACAACTTCTGTAGTCCCAGATGTAAGTCAAATTTAACAAACTTCTATCTATAAACTACATCCAAAAAAATCTTGAGATTTAGAATTGTTTTTACCTTAGTAGAAAAGTTAAATACCGGATCATAAAAGAATATTGAATACTGAAATGCTTTGTTAGAATAAAATCCTGACTGACCAAAACTAACCTGTAACATACTCAAAACTTGAAGGATGTTTTGGCAAATTCCTTATTTTATACTCTTCTTAATAGAAAAGAATTATTTCTTTTTTGATTATCAAAATGTTTACCATGCCCATGTCTAGAATATATAACCAATTCTCCTCAATTAAAGCAATTGAAGGTCTAATTCCATTAAGACCATTTGAGAACCAACACATTTTATATTAATAATGGATCACTGCTTTACAGTTTATTTTTGTGTATTGATAAAGTCAATCTTAATTGCAAATTCAAACATCCCCACTGAGAGAAAACCTTCAGTTGAAAAAGCAAGAGAACAAAATTACAACATACCAACACAATCCTCTTGTTTGTTTTCAGCTTGACATCTAAGACAGGCATCTAAAAGTAAACAAATAGCAATTCTCATTCTGATGCTCAGAATGCAATTTTAAAAACCCATACACTTCAAAGTCAAATAAAGGCCCTAAGGGTTAGAGATGTAGATTAAAAGACTCATACTATTAATTTCTCATCTGAACATAACTGCTTAAAGATGAATAAAGTACAAGGCACTCTACTAATTTACTTATGACCACGAGCAATTTCACAAGGGTTACTGACCCTCTATTTTTACAAGCTCTGATGTAAAGAACTTGAATGTAACCACCAGAGAAAAATATGCTATACTACACTATATTAGGAGTTATAAATAAGCTCACTGGGCATGTTCACACAGATCAACCTTATGAGTAGTTTATTTTCAAGACATCCTTTTAAATAAGCCATGCATATATATTGTATTTGCTTACACATAGATAGAAACTCTAGAAGGATATCCAAGAAACTAATAATAAAGTTTACCTGGGAGGGGATGGAATGGGAAGGAGTTTTCACTGTGTACTTTCTCAAGTTTCTAAGTTATGTGACTGTATAATCTCTATAAAAATTAAATGTAAAAAACTCCTAAATACTAGGTTCTCTTTTTTTCCTTTTAAGGAAATGCTCCCTCTGAGCCCAAAGCATTTACCCAACAACAGTAAAATATTTTAATAAATTACTTGGGAGAAAACATGAGGAATGGGAACCAAAAGGGTATACTAGAAGTTTTCAAAATTGAATCTGTACTACTATTTGTTTTGATGAATGAGGTAATATAGAATATTTTAGGAACCAATGAAATGGACTCATTCACTAGCTGAAAGGAGTCAAAGTTGGGTAAAAGGAAGCTCAAACCAACAGAAAAAAATAGTTTTTAACATAAATTGGAGGAAAATAATTCTGTAAAAACAGAAACACGGTGGAGCTGAAGCCTGCTTCTCTTCTTACACTGGATTATGCTCAGGCATTTGTTTGCTCCTCTCTGCATGCTCTCACCCTTAAGAAAACACACCACCCTGGCCTCTTCAGTGTGGATTAAAAACAACCACCGCCTCCTGAGGCCTTCTTCAATTCCACACTTACTGAGTATCTACTCTGTGCAAAGAGTAATGCACTGTCGACACCAAAATGACCAAGTCTGGGTCCCTGGTCTCACCAGTAAATGGTGAGGTAGATAGGCGAACGACGAAATATCATAAGGATCATGACATAAGGGTGAAGACATGGCTCTGGTTCTGTGTCATCACAGAATTAGAGTTCATGATCCCAACCGTCTCTTTTACAAATTAGGAAAACAAGACTCCAGAAAGTTAGCTCAAACGTCCACGTTAACATACAGCTGTGGAGGGCTACTCTGGCTCTTCATAACTGGACAGCATTAGCAAACCTGGTCGCCTCTTCCTCACCAGGGCTTGCTCGCTGTACCATCTGCTCCTTTCAGGATGAAGCGGGGACAGTGGAGACCCAGGAAGAGAGTGTTAACTACCTCAGAGTGGGCTGGCAGGCAAATCTTAGATCCAGAAGTCATAACCAATCATTTAGGCGTATGAGATGAATTCCACACAGAAAGGACCTGGGATTAAGTGGGCTCTTTGTATAATCTAGAAGTCTCTGAATTATGCTGATAGCTTTGATTTAGATTCATTATCAAAAACTGACCTAAATGGATAAAAATGACTAACGCTGCAGATAAAGGAAAACATTTTCTTTTGATGATGTTCCTAATATCGAAAACAGCACATTTCTAAAGAGTATAGTAACACCTTTCAGAATGATGCTAAAAAACAAACTTCCTTTTGCTGTCACCTGACCACTAAGTGGATTTGAACACCTCATAAACAAAATACAGAGTTCTAGTCCGGAATACGTCCCTGAACCCAAAGCACATTTGTTGTAAATCTGTAACATTAGTCCACAGTAGCAGGATACTTGCTATAATTAGAAAGTTAATGTGAACCGTGAGTCATTTACAGCCCATACTTTGACTTACTTTAAATATCCCAGGCAAGTTTATTTCTTGCAAAATTGCAACCATTATTTTTAATTTTGCATTTCTGTTTACTATTTTAAAATTTTTCTTCGGGGAGGAAAATAAAATGCTCTTTTAGGAAATTCTTTTTTTTTAACTAAAGGAAATTTAGGGGATAAAATTTTTAACGGTTTGCCGTACAAAATAACAAAAATCGCCTGGATAAGTTAAAAATGTCACTCAAACTGGAAATTATGATTCTAGTTTTCAAGAAAGGGGAAGGACAAGGGAGCTGTATTGCAGGCCAATAAACTAGGTACTTTGAAAACTTGATACACAATATAAGCGGATCACATCTGAAATCAAGTTCTTTTAAAAGTAAAAAATGTTTGAATCCCATGGTTGTAAATTCTCTTTAAAACAAATCCTTATGAATAAAAAGCATAAGAGGAGACAGTAACTTGAGAAATCGCTTGATTCTGGTAGGTTTCAATTTTCATTCCTCAAGAAGAGAGCAATTTTTAAGTTATTTTCTCCAATTCTCTCATTTTTCAGTGCAAGACACAAAGCTTTCAAACTATAGAAACCTCCGTGTTCTCCAACTACCTTCAAGAAACAACACTTAAGATGCTCTTAAATGCAGGAGTTTTAAATGCCCCATTTAAAAACATAACGTGCATTTCAAGAGCACCTCTTTTTCAAGGTGGTCGGAGATCTTAAAACAGAAACCATATAAAACATAACGAGATGAAGCTCTTCCGAAAGGTTTCACTTGGTCCAATATTTTTATTAAAAATATCGTAGAAAGAAGTAACAGTTATTTGTAAAAGAGGGTTTTCCATAAAGGTCTGACTTCAGGGCACTGTCTTCTCCAAGAAATGGCATCCTATGACAGGAAGGGACCAGGAAGGAGATGAAGTTTTATGTTTCTGAATAAAAGGGCTTACATTCTTCCCGTTCAAGCCAAGCGAGTGCTATCTGACCAGTCTCGAATCATCCAGCTTTAAAAGCCAGCAGAACAGTAGCCCATCCAGAAAGGCAACGGCTAGGAACATTTTTCTTCCCTGCGCCTCCTCAGAGCACGACTAGGGGTCGTTTTTGTGGAAGATGACTCCAGAGCATCACTTTGTTGTGTGTGACCAGAACCACTTTAGTGACCCGCTGACTCAGGGCCTTGACCCTAACCTCTCTGCGATCGGCTTTTTGAAAAGGGTGCCGTAGCTGGCCACACAAACCGAAGTGGTTCCTCCCAGCTCCCATCAAATCGCCTACTTTTATTGTCGTGATCACACCCATCATTACCTGAAATTACCTTGTTTAACTGCACTGCTTACCACCCGTTTCTCTCCCCAGAATACCAGTCCCCGGCGCTGGGCGCCTGCTGAACGACCCCACGGCCCCTGGCGGCGGCCGCAGCCCTCTGACCGGCGGCAGCTCGGGCGTGGCCCGCGGTCCCCGGGCACCGGGGCAGGGCGACCCCGCCCCCACTCCTCCAGGAACAGTCTCTCCGAGGCTCGGTCTGTCCCCTACGCCCGGAACCGGGCCCGTGGAGGCCGCAGCGCGGCCCGGGCCTCGCGTGCAGCGCTTACCCATCACCTGGACCCTACAGATGGCGCACGTATCGCACTCCACGTCCCAGCTCCACATGGCCACGGCGTTCCACTTCTTGAGAGAGAACATTTTGTCGCCTCCCGACTTGGATCCTGCGCTCCCGGAGTGAGAGGACAGGGCGCAGGGTTCCTCGCCGTCTTCCACGTCGGCCATGGCGGCGGCGCGAGGCCGGCGGCGGAGACGTTGGGTCGCGGGAGGCGGGAGGCTATGGCGCCTCCGTGGGGCCGCCCGACGGGCCACAGCGCCGCCCGCAGGCCGCGGGCCACCGCCGGGCCCAGGACTGGGGCCGCCCGCGATTGGCTGGCGCGCCCGAGTGACGTCACCGTACGTCAGCGCTGCAGCTTCCCGGTGCCCGGGTGTCTCGGTGTCATGATGTACCCGCGCCCTCGCGCCTGGCCAGCTCAGGGGCCTGAGGGGCCCGGAGCCGACTCCGCACAATGGAGGGTTCCACTGCGCAGGAAACACGTGTCCTGCTTTATGCCTTCATGACACTTACGGCTCTCAGAAGTTGTCTTGTTGATATATTCGTTTGCCTCGTCCCTCCCAAATGTAAACGGCATCGGAGCGGGGACCATGTCTTGATCACCACCTTCTCCTCGGTATGTAAAAAATGCAGCCTCAGGAGGGGCAGTTATTTGTTGAGTGAATGAATGACGATCTAGGAATCTGATTTAACGGTTCTGAAACTTTTTGGTCTCGTGACCCCTTTACACTTAAAAATTATTAGGACATTAAAGAACTTTTGTTCGTGTAGGATGGATATATACATATACACACTCATACTATATATTTCCTTGTTAAGAAAACGGGAAAAAATTTAAATGTATTAATTCATTTAAAAACAACAGTAAGAAACCCGTTACAAGTTGTCCTTAGAACAAGAATATCATGCACTCACAAGAGAGAGTGAAGAGAAATAGCTGTGAATATTGTTATCCAAATAGTTTTGACCTTGTTGGTCCCCTGAAAGGATCCCAGGAACCCTGGGAACTATACTCGGAGAACCTCTGATCTAGTTTAACCTCCTTTTATACGTAGGAATCATGAGGTCCCGAAAAGTGAGTAACTTATAGAGCACACTGCTCTTCCGTGAAGGTGCCAGTTTGGAAACCAGGGTTCTTCTGTTGCTAGCCCAGGGTCGTATTATTATGTTGTCCCAAGCAAAGCAGATAACATCTCTATTTAAAAGATAAGAGATAAGAAAGCTGAGGCACAGAGAGCGGAAGAAGATGCTTGATTTCCACTACCACCTAGTGGTGGACACCTGCTGTGTCAGGTTTGGGACTCAGCCTCCCACCTCTTCTTACTGGCCCTAATCATCCCTTCATCTCCTGATGCCAGGCCTTGTGCCTGGGCCAGGGCTACCCAAACTCCAGAAATCTGGCAGAGGAACAGGGATGCTTATGCATTTACGTATTTATATATGTAAAAATATAAATGTGGACACATGGTCACATTTGGCTAGATGCTCATGTGTGCTGTTCGTTGAGTGGTGCAGTTAGGTGCTGTGAGGGACAGAAACATTCCTCAGGACGGATGTAGTGAGGGAAAGCCTCATGGAAGAGGTGAAGTTTGAACTGGGCGGAGATGGGAGGCCTTGGAGGCCAGGAAGTGAATGGAGAAAGCAGACCTCTGCGAGGCTGTCAGCTTGAACAGCGCAGTAATGGTGGTGGCAGATGTAAATCTGACCACAGTAACTTTATGAGCAGACAAACACGCCTGTAAACAAACCTAGGTGAACCATCCAAAACACATTTCATTCACATTAAGCTACCGCACATCTGACTAGAGATGGCTATAAAGGCTAGATAGTCAAAAAAAAGAAGGCTGGAACCAGATAAGGATAAAATGCCCCCCGTTGGTGGGAACTGGGCAGTCTGAAAGAGAAAAGGAGGGACCTCAGCTGAAAGTCTAGAGGATGGTTAAGAAGGAGAAATGGCACATGCCCATGCTGAATCTGAACCTCATCACCCTGCCCCTGGATTATTGTGGCCTGACTTCCTTCCTGTCTCTCCTCCCGCCTCTAGCATTCAGTCTAAAGTGCCTGTTTCGTTTTCCTCTGTCCACTTTTCCACCTGGCACTCTCCTGCTCAAAATGTTCCGTGGCCCTGCGTTATCACTAGAACAAAATCTAAATGTGCCAGTTGGTCCCTTAAGTCCTGCCACCATATAGCCCCAGTCTACTTTCCTAGTAGTCATCCCTAAGCACTGCTCACTGAGACCGTCATCACATTAGTCGGCTCAGTCATCCAAACACACCCTGGACTGTCTTTTTTTTTTTGCCCCTCACATTGTAACATCTCTGAAATTGGTCAGAACTTCTCCCTTCCTGCTCCGGCTACATTGCTTCTTAAATGAGGAAAAACTCACTTATCTTTGTGTCCGTACTCACCACTCTTTGCCACTATTTATTCATTCCTCCCAGAAAAACCATAGCACTCAATTCACTCTTTTGGCATCAGGTCGCATAACAACCCAAAAGTGCTGTTACTGATGTTCATCAAACAATTTTAAGGTTTTTAAATTTACAGCTCATAAATGATAAAAACCTTAAAATAGCAAAATGAGTATCCAATGGAAAAAAAAGCAAGTACTGTTAATGGACTCTCCAGAAATTGCTACGTATGTACTTCAGAGACAAAACACATCAACTCATTTAAAAACTTTTTAACTGTGGTAAAATACACATAACATAAAGTTTACCATCATAACCATTTTTAACTGTACAGTTCAGTAGTATTAAGTACATTCACATTGTTATAAACCAATGTCCAGAACTTTTTCTTCTTCCAAAACTGAAACTCTATACCCATTAAACAACTCACCATTTCCCCCTCCTCCCTCTGGCAGCCACCATTCTCCTTTCTGTTTCTAAGTTTGAGTAATCTAGGTATCTCACATAATTGCAAGTATATAGTATTTGTCTTTTTGTAACTGGTTTACTTAGCATAATGTCCTCCAGGTTCATACATGTTGTAGCATGTGTCAAAATTTCCTTCCTTTCTAAGACTGAATAATATTCCAATGTATGTATTTACCACATTTTGCTTATCTGTTCATTCATCAGTGGACACATGGGTTGCTTCCATCATTTGATTATTGTGGATAATGCTTTTATGAACATAGGTGTACAATTATCTCTTCTTGATCCTGCTTTCAATTCTTTCGGATATAAACCTGAGACAGGAAGGGGGTAGGGCACAACCTTTAAAAGAATGACAGGGCTTCCCTGGTGGCGCAGTGGTTGAGAGTCCGCCTGCCGATGCAGGGGACACGGGTTCGTGCCCCGGTCCGGGAAGATCCCACATGCCGTGGAGCGGCTGGGCCCGTGAGCCATGGCCGCTGAGCCTGCGCGTCCGGAGCCTGTGCTCCGCAGCGGGAGAGGCCACAGCAGTGAGAGGCCCGCGTACCGCAAAAAAAAAAAAAAAAAAAAGAATGACATAGCCCAAGGGCACGACATAAACTGATTAGAACCAACTAGGTCCAAGATGGCTGAGTCAGCTCTACTTGACCTTGAGCGTCAGTATACGCTCATTGTAGCACATCAGCACACTAAATGACACACCCCAGCTTCCATGGCAGTTCCAAGGACGACCACAAAAGGTCAAAAAGTGAGCAGTGGCTCAGTTACTGGAAATCCTCACCCCTTCCGCAAAATGGCTAGAATAATCTCCCACTCATTAGCCTATGAAATTACCCACCCCAATAAAAACTGACAGCCCCATACCCTCTTGCCTCTCTTGCCTTCCGAGATGCCACACTCTGTCTGTGGAGTGTGTATCTCCCTGAATAAACCTTCTTTCACTTTACTATGGCTCACTCTTTAATTCTTTACTGTGTGAAGCCAAGAACCCACACTTGGCGGCCGTCCCAGGGACTCACCTGAGACCTGGGATGGGACCCTCCTCTCGCGCCCTACTCTCTTTTCTGCAACAAACCCAGAAGTGAAGTTGCTGACTCATATTAATTCATTTGTAATATGAAATTTTCACACTTTATTCTCCAGGCTGCTCTTTTTGTTCAGTAGTATGACTAGGGCATGTCTCCATATAAGCACTTTCATATCCACATTATTCTTCCTAATGGCTGCATAGAATTCCACTATATACATTTCCTGTGATTTATTTCTCTGAGAACCAGTTGAGAGACATTTAGTTGTTTCCAATGTATAATTAATAGTGCTGCAGTGAACATCTTTATACATATTTCCTTGCACATGTGTGAGAATATATATAGTACATTTCTAGAAGTAGTATGCCTGAGTTAAGGCTATGTATTTTTCATTTTGATAGACATTGCCAAAAGACCCCTAAATCAGCACAGATTTTACACTCCCAACCAGTGGATGTCGGTGGCAAATCTTTAAAAAGTTATTATTATTATTTTTTTGAGTGGAAACAATTTCTCAGGAAGCCTCATACATTGGATATATAAGTTCTAGAGATTTGTTAAATTGATATCACTACCCTATAGGCTTCCTTACCCTGACTAATGATTTATACTATTTCAACTCATGCTCTAATGTTTACCTTTAATGTATGAGGATCTTGTCTTCCTTGCTAGATGCTAAGATCCTCAAGAGTGGACATAATTTACTATACTCATCCTCACCTGTACAATTAGTTTGGTGCCTGGAACTTGCCAGCAATTGTTACATTGTACATAGAATGAATGACAGTTTTTGTTTTTGTTTTTAACTTCAAAATGAAGAGATCTTAAGTGTTTTTTTTTTCTATTTTTCTTGTGTAGCTATTCTAAGTGAAATAACTGGAATCATCAATTCTAACAACAATAATACCAGCCATTAATATTTAATTTTGAAAACATACTATGAAACAGGTATTGTCCTAAAATACCTGAGATGTGTTACCTCATTCAATGCTCACCAAATGAAATAGGTGCTATTCTTATCTGTATCTTACATAAGGAGAAACTGAGGCACAGCGGCAGGCGGACTCTCAACCACTGCGCCACCAGGGAAGCCCCTGTCTGAAATCTTAGTGAGGGTGGGGGTGGAGTGAGCAGAAGTTTCCTCATTTGGGAGAAGATCCCCATTTTTCGGGATATTGTCTTTTAGAAAATGGTTATTATTTCCCCAAATTCCTATTGTTCCCAACCATAGATATATTTATGAAAGAAGAGTCTTTCTTTCTTAAAGATCATGACTTCCTTCAAATTATAAATTTCACATGCACAAGAGAAGAATCCCACTTATTTTTACTAAGGCATACTTGTGAAACCCACATTTTAGAAAATGACAAGCGTGACAGAACTAACACTACTTTAAACTTTCATAAAAGAGTCTTATCAAATTTTAGAACTTGAAAGGGGTTTGGTTACAGTGAAAAATATTATAGAACAAGCAATATATTTCCAGGCATGTCTAGTTGGCCATGGAAATAGATAGAATCCATGTGGTTATATGGTGTCCATATTCAGTTTTTAGCCTGTGAAAAAATGAACAGGAAATCATAAATGGAAAAAAAGAAAAAAGGAAGTTCAACTTTATATAGTAGAGAGTAAGCATATGTGAACAATTACCCCCCCTAAGAGGTAGCACAGCTTCATAAAGAGTTTAGGTAAATTCACCATTTCAGATCCACAATAGGCTAACGGGAACCAGGATGTGTGTGTGTGTGTGTGTGTGTGTGTGTGTGTGTGTGTGTGTGGTGTGTGTTGGGGTTGGTGGAGGAGGTTTGAAGAGAGGAGGAGGACTTTGCACTAATCTTTGAGAGAACTACGTTGTTCTCTTCCTGCTTGTCCCTTGGTACAATCATCGTCCATCAGAATGGAGCAATGCTTTAGGGGAGTGTTACCTTGAACCCAAATGCTCATGATCTCATCAAGCCCATAATGTGCTATACTCATGGCACCATCTATCCCAGCAAAGTGCCCAGGCTCCAGACAGTGCCCCCTGGTGGCTGCTACTCACAGGCATAGATATCAAGAGCATGCCTTTTTCTTCTTTTTACGGGTAATACTAGATTTCTTGCTGTTTTTCCAAATAGATCTGAAGGTGTATGAAGAGATCTGGGGAGTGACTGTAATTTTTAAGACGGGCAGTTTACCTGAGAGGAGGAAGAACATAATAGTAACGGGGTAGGCTATCTCACAATCCCATTTGATGGACTGGGTCTTAGGCTTCTGAGCTGGGCATTCTCCCACATTCTTATTCACTGGGCAACTTTCCTCTCACCCAGTACCCTTTCCTTATATCTTCTTGATGTGAGTGATCATAATAATTAATTTATTTCTGTAATAACTTCTTATACTGGTCCTTTCTTTTTCCATTCCCACTATCATATCTTGGATGATTCCAGTAGCCTTCTAACTAACTGGTCTTCCTAACCTCAGACTTCCACAATCCCAAATCTGTCCTGGACCCTGCTTCCAGATTAATCACCTAAAAGCAAAATTCTGCTCTTGTCATTCATCAGTCTGATAACATCATTGGCTGTCCATCTTCAGCAGACATCTTTTGTTTGTGCTTGCCCAGCTTCCACTGTAGCTTCTTGCTGGAACAGAACCCTGAATTTCCGTTGGGGTTCCACTCCCCTGCCCTCCAGAGGTGGACATGTAACTCAGACCTGGCCAATTCATGCATTTCTTCTCCCTGGCACAGTGACTGGTCAATAGGAGTGCACGTGACTCATGATGGTCCAATGAAAGTAAAGAGAAAGGCTCTTTCTTGAGATTAAACAGGCAGATTGTAAACTTCTGGCTAGTGCCATCCTACTTGCCACTGTGTGGGAAGAACCTGCCTGTGAATAAAGTCGACACAGAAGCAGAACTTTCAGGAGGTGGGGGTGGGTGGCATTATTTGAATCCCTGACTCTAGGGGAACCTGTAGCTGGAACTACCCCTGGACTTCCCATTATTTGAGTCAATAAATTCTTTTTGGTATTGAAATCAGTTTTAGTTGGTTTTGTATAACTTGAAACCAAGATGTCTCGCTGATTTTCCTGTATGGACCTGTGATATTTTGATTTATAAGAAATATATATTTGGTCATTTGGCTGACCAAATATCTGTGAGGAATATGCATTTCTTGTATTTGTCCATGGTTCCTGGCTCACAGCTCCCAAAACCCTTGCAATTTCCTGAGAGATAAGAGCAATGGCAGCATCTGTGTGTCCTCAATTCCTGAAAATGCTTCAGAGCTATCAAGTTGAAATGCGTGCCTTCTTATTCATAACAAGCCCCTTGCTACCACTGGTTGGGTTTATGTTAATAAGGTGACTTTCAGAAATTCCCTAATGAGTGGGGCTGGTTGCCAAGGGAACCAACCAGGAATGGAGGGTTGGAACTTTCAGTCCCTTGCCCTGATTTCCAGGGAGGGGAGAGGAGAGGGGCTGGAGGTTAAACCAATCACCAATGGCCAGTGATTTAATCAGCCATGCCCATGTAATGAAGCTTCCATAAAAATCAAAAGGATAAGGTTCAGAGAACTTCCACGTTGGGGAAACAGAACGATTCTATGTGTCACTGTGCCACGTCCCAGACTCCACAAGGACAGAAGCTCCTTTGTTTGGGACCTCGCCCCACGTATCTCTTCATCTGGCTGTTGATTCATATACCTTAATATTATTTGTAATAAACCAACAATCTAGTTAGTAAACTGGTTTCCTAGCAAATTAATCGAACCAAGGAGGGGCTCATGAGTGACTGATTTACAGCCAGTTGCTCAGAAGTACAAGTAACAACCTGGATTTGAATTGAGGTTGAAACATGAAAATGGTTGTAAGGGTGTGGGATCAGGCTGGGCCCAGTGAGGGGCGGTGGAGGGTCAGGGACTTGGAGGTATACAGCAATATGGTTTGTAATTTCAGGATTTGGAAAGTGCCAGAATCTGGGCCACAGAGGGTCTGGGTGGTACAACTGTGCCTGGAAGAGAAGCAAAGTCAGTATCCTAGTTGGATGTTTTCCTCTGGTGAGCAGTGCTTATTGGTACTTGGTGTGCTAGGGGGCCCTTCCATCCCATGGCTCATCATGGAAAATCAGGGTGTGTGTTAATGGGGTGGGGCTTTGCTCTGATACTCCACAGTGGGGTTGGTCCAGAATAAAATCTAAGGTAGTCACCTTCCAGGGGCGTGCCTAGAGCGGGAGGTCGTGCAGCAGCCCTTCGTGTTTCCTGGGTCTACTTTTGGCCCAGGTGTGTGTCTTCCATGTTCCCTCGTAGAGCAGCAGGTTATGCAGATGCAGGTCTGCTAGCCAACTCAAGGGGCTATGCCGAATGTCTAATAAAGACCCTGGTCTCTCACTTGGGCCACTCTGGAGGGGTCACTGGCTTCAAGGGCCTTTAACAATGTCTACAGTCCAAAGGACTGGCCAACTCATCTATAGCACTCTAAAAGAGTTTGAGGCAAAGACAGCCAGTTCCCTGCCTGATATCTTTTCCTTCTCATCTTCTTTGCTAAAAGAACTCATTTTTTTTTTTTTTTAGGGCAACAATGTGCCCAGATAAAAAATAAAATCTATTTTTTCCAGTCCTCCTTGGCATTAGGGGTGGGCATGTGACACAATTCTGGCCAACTAGACATAAGCAGAACTATGCTGGGGATTTCTGAGATTTTCTCATACAGGTACAAGCACTTTCTCCTTGTCCCTTCCTTCTCCTTCTTCTGGTGTGAGTTGGAAATGGGAGGCTACAGGTGAAACAGCCACTTTGCAACCATGAGGATAAAAGCCACTTGCTAAGGTTGATGGTGGAGAAAGAGAGGGGAAACCTGGGACACGGACGACATGGTGGAGTGTCTGTTACCTGCCTAATATTCCTCTACTTGAGTTCACCACTGTAGCTAGTCCTGTTACATGTAATCAAGCATCATCTCTACCTGATGCAGAATTTAATAGCAAATAGTATAAATCATAGTCAAGGAGAGAAACAAAGCTCAGAGTTTAAAAAAAAAGGATGGGTCCAAAGCAGAGGAGGACGAGGTCTTCAAAAGGAAAACAAGGTCCAAAGTCTTGACTACTGAGGAGGGGTCAGGAGGCAGTGTGGGATTTTGTGGCTCAGGCTGTGACAAGTGTCAGGGGCTGGAGGCCACTTGAAATGAGGCCTCAGAGGATTCGTGTGGCACCCAGACCCACAGAAGACTGTCATGTTCCCTTATCACCACACTTCTGGTCATCCTTTTCACTTCTTCTCCTTATAAGGTTCTACTCATTATTCAATGCTCCAGTTCCTTAGCAGAAGCTGAGATGACTTAAGGTAGTAATTAGATATTGAGATGGAGTTACAGAACAATGAATGGCATGGTGAGAAAGCTATGCACGTTTCGATTCCCTAAAAATATTTTGATCAAAACAATGCATACAGGGCTTCCCTGGTGGCACAGTGGTTGAGAGTCCGCCTGCCGATGCAGGGGACACGGGTTCGTGCCCCGGTCCGGGAGGATCCCACATGCCACAGAGCGGCTGGGCCCGTGAGCCATGGCCGCTGAGCCTGCGCGTCCGGAGCCTGTGCTCCGCAACGGGAGAGGCCACAATAGTGAGAGGCCCGCGTACCGCAAAAAAAAAACCAAAAAAAATAAAAACACCGATGCATACAGATAGCTAAACAATTAAATAGGGATTAAAAAGTTTATAATGAAAATCAGCAGACCCTCCCCCTCCTACCTCAGCATCCACAGCACTCTTCTCTAGAGACAACCACTTTCAACTCAATCAGCTGTTTTTCATGTTTAGTGCCTTACTTCAAAGTACTTCTATATTATTTATCAATATTTCCATTTAAATTTTTACATATTTACTATTGTCACTTTCAGCAAACCTTTCAATAGAGATACATCACAATTTTTAGTTAAATCAACACGTTAGATTCATTGGTATGATCATACATATTTTGTTCACAGTGTTTCTTTTTCTTATATAACTTTCTTTTGCCTGATTTAATAGTTGCCCTTTTTTTCATTTGCATAGTTTTGTATGTACCTATTAGAAATATTTCCCCCAATTTCTTTTATTTCTCACATACATATCATCATTTCTTTCAAAATACTTAAGCATTTCCAATGCTTTATTAATTCCGTTTTTAATGCAATATTCCCCATTTCCAAAGTCCTCCCTTTTTCTGACCCGTCTGGACTAGGTCTGACCCTCAACCATCTTTTGGGATTCCCTTTTCTACTTTTCTGTATCGATTCTCCTGATTTCTGGATTCTGCATTCTTTGTCTTTGTGATTTATTCCCTCATTTTGCTCAAGCATCTTCTCTGGAAGCTTCCTGAGAAAGGATATAGAGGAGGTACGGAGTTTGAGTCCTTGCGAGCTGAAAACATCTTTAGTTTACGCTCACACTTGGTGAGGAGTTGGGAATGTGCAGGGTTCTCACAGAGCTGCCATGGCCGTGCTCCTTGCCTCTAGCTTTCAGTTAGGAAGCCTGAGATCCTTCTGACTCCCAGTCCTTTGTGTGCAATCTTCTTTCTTGTCATATGTTGTTAGGATCTCCCCTTTATTCCTAGCATTCTGAGATGCCATGATTATCATGCACTGTGCTGAAGACTCAGGGGGCTCTTTCAGTATGCAGATTTATGTCCCTTGGTTCTGGGAAAGTTCTCCATTTATTCCTTTGATAATTCCCTTTTGTCACTTTTCTCTGTTCTCTCTTTCTGAAACGATGAATTAGATACTGGTGCTCTTAGACTGATCCTGTTGCTCATATTTTCTCACCAGTTTTTCATCTCCCTATCTTTTGTTCTACTTTCTGAACACTTTCTTGACTTCATTTTTCAACATTTGTTTTGAAGTTTTTGTTTTGGCTATCATTTTCACTTTCTAAGAACTTAAAAATTGTTTTCTAATCTTTTTTCATAGCAGCCTGTTCTTATTTTATAGATGCATTATCTTCTGTTTTACTGAGGGTGTTATAACTAATTTCTTTTTAAATTTTTCTGCATTGTCTCTATATCTTCAGGGTTCTTTTGTTCTCTTTGTTTCAGGTGTGGTTTCCTGTGTTGGAGAATTGCCTCACGTGTCTGGAGATTCTCAGATTTCTGTTCACAGTGAGCCATGAGGATTCCAAAGGCTGACAGGAAGCTCCTGTGTATGTGCAGGGCTTGCTTACCTGCTAGGCTTCTTTGAATGGTGAGGGAGTGGCCAGCTGTTAGCATCTGGAATTCCTTTCTCTGGGACTATTCAGTTTCTCAAAGAATACCCCAGTCTTCTACATGGCTATCAGCTTTCTGGAAGCAAGGCAGACAAAGAAGGCTTGGGTGAAGGGAAAGGCTGAATCCCAACTTTGTAGAATTTTCCTTACTCCTCCTCTCTCCGGTTTCTCGCCTCACCCTCATTGCTGGGTGCCTTGGGTCTGCTGAAAGGCTGTTTAATCTTTCCAGAGAAAAGTCCCTGATTGGTCTCCCTGCTTCCGCCCTTGCCTCCCCTCCAGTCTGTTTTCAACTTAGAGCTGGAATGGTCCTGTTAAAATGTGGGTCAGATCAGGTCACTCCTCTGCTTAAAATTCTCAGATGCTTTTCCATCTCAATAGAGTTAAAAACTAAAGGTCCCCTGCCCTCCATGCTTACTTCTTGTCTTATTACTTTCCCGTTTTCTCTCACCCCATTCCAGCCATGCTGGCCACCTTACTGTCACTAGAACACACCACGTAGGCTCCTGCCTTACGGCCTCTGCACTTGCTGTTCCATTTACATGGAATGTGCCTTCACAGATATTTACATGGCTTGCTCCCTCGCTCCTTTGGGTCTTCACTCAAATGTCCCTTCTTAGTACAGCTTTCCCTGGCAGCCCTAACTAAAATTGCAGCCCCCAGCCCCCAACATACACACACTATCTCCTTATTTTGCTTTATTTTTCCCTTAAGTATAATCCCCATCTGATACACAATAGTATATGTTTTCCTTCTTTTTGAAGTTGTTAGTTTACTGTCTGTCTATTGTTGGTTTGTTGTTACTGTCTGTCTGTCTTCCACTAGGAAGTAACCCCCACGAAGGCAGGAATTAATTGCTCAGTTCACCAACATCTAGAACAGGGCCTGGCACACAAGAGGCATTTAATAAATGTATGTGGAAGAAAGAAATAAGAATAAATAAATGAAGTGATCCTGAAGTATTGTTTTGTTTTCTTTAAAAATATGAGTTGAAAAACAACCCTGTAAGATGTGGATAGCAGTTTATCTTTTTATTAACTTCTTTTTAAACACGTGAGGTTCCTGATGTTTCTGAGGAAGGTTTCATTGTATGTATTCCATCGTTAAAAGTAGGTCATTAAGAACTCCTTAGTAGGCTAATATAATAACCTTAGGCTGTTAATTTGGATTTCATGAGAGAAGTAGAATTAGAATTAGAAATTAGCTTGATAACTTGCTAATGATAAGAACACAAAAGCAACCAGAAGAACATTAGTTCTATAATCAGTGATATTACTAATTGCTTTTAATGTTTAAAATGATGTCATTAGGGCTAAATGGCAAGATATTTTCCCTATAAAATCCAACCAGGTAACCCTATTTGAAGAGTCTTTCTTGGTGTTCAAACCAACAGTCTGATTGAAGTGCTCCATCAGAAGTATCTCAATTATTTTGGGTGAAAATATGGATGCATTAAAACTACTCATATATACTACCACATTTGGGAAAAAACTGATTTCTTGAACTAGAAATTACATTTTAATGTTTTTTAGATGAGTATTTTCAGGTGGGTATTTCATGATCATCTTCCTATATATGCAAATTGAGCCATTTACTAAGCAAGCACAATGTTTTGCAGCTCCAGATACATACTCAGTGATAATTATTTTCCATCAAACCATCTGAGACCACCCATCATTAGCACCCACTACAGAGATGGTCAGTAGACTGCCTGCAGCTTTATGTCTTCTAGTGCGGTGTGTAATGAAAAGTTGCTGCAGTGCCAAGAAAAACCAAGAGATCATTAACCTGCCATCAGTTTATTGAGCCTAAATTAAACTTAAATTTGAATTCATTTTAACAGAATAATTCTGTTGAGTTTGAGTTCAACTCAGATGGACTACAGAGTAGATGTTCTGTTTCTCTAAAAATAGAGGGATAATCTTAAAATCTTGGAATCCTTTGATTGGCTGTTAAGAAATGGCAATACAGTAGTTTTAGTTTAAAAGTGGCAATGAAGTAGACAGTAATATAATTCTCTCTAGAACTTCCAGTGTTAAAAAACTGAAATCTAGAGTTATGTCATGTCTCTAAAACTGTTTTATTATAGAAATGATAAAAGACTGGATGCTTGTATCACTTAATTCTCTCCACATAACCTACCAGATAGTGCACCAAGATTTCTCCCTGCTTTTGTTAACGTTGAATTTGGATTTTCAACTGTGTTTATGATGTCTTTCATTAGGCTTTATTTAAAATGACGTTTCCTCATCTCTCCGTCAGCAGTGAGATTGGCTATTGTTAATTCTGGTCATGCGTATTGTGAAGGAGAGGACAGGTGTGGCCAACGCTAAACAGCTTGTTCCATATGTGATTCTCTCATTTTCAAGGGATTACATGATCATAAAACACCGTTAATGCTGTCTCTGTGCCAGTCGCACTTTAACCGTTCTTTGATGATCCAGGAAGCACATCAGAATCTTACGAGGGCTGGTACTTGAGTTTTCCAGTTGATACCTGGAGAAATCTTTGCAGGTCAGGTTGGGGGGAAGAATCGAGAATGGGAGAGAATTCCTCAGAGAACAGGTGAGGATGAGAGAAGAGGGAGAAAAGAAAGAGCAACAGATTTTCACTTCAACAATATTCATTACCTAGATCGAAGACTACATATGACATCCTAAGAGTTCTTGAACTTTGTGCAAATCACAGGGCACATCGACACAATGGTGGCCGGCCTGTGACAGTGATCCTGGTCATTGCTTAACTCAAGCCACTTATTTAATGGAAAAAGTGGAGCAAGTTGTAAGTTAGCGCTGCATTTGGGAAGGAGTAGGCGTGGACAGGTGGAGGGGAACACCAACTGAAAATGCCCTACCTGTCTTTCTGGCTCTCAGTGCTTCAAGTATGTCAGCAGCAGCCGTTTCTCCCAGGACATTGTTTCCAAGGTCAGTCTCCCTTAAGTGGGCAGAGTATTTGATCAGGCTGACCAGAGAAAATGACAAAACAAAATAGTGCTGTGTCAAGCGTGGTGACTCCAAGAAACACAGTCCAGTTGTTCCGGAGTATGCTCTTTTCCTTAGGTCCTCTCCACCCTCCCCCACCGCGCTCCCAAAGATGCGGCACTGACCCAATTTGGAGACATCTGGAATCCAGTTTTTTCCCAATTTAATCTCTGTAGTCTGGATGCCTCTCCTAAGTGCGTTGGTAGGATAAGGATTTTAGTTGCCTTAAATCTACCACTCATTTATTTATTCAAAGGATATGGTGTGTTATTGTGCAGAGCTTCTCAGTCTTTTAGATTTTACCTACCAGTAAAATGTCAAATAAGTTGTGGGAACAGGCAAAGGTCAGTTTGGCACCTTTTAGTATGTCTAATAACTCTCACCTGGCAACACTATAAAAGAACAAATATTTTTATATAAAATTAGGAAGGGCACAGTCTCAAAATAAAGGATAGCTTTTAAAATCAAGATTAGCTTTACGAAAAGGCACACTCTACCTGTCTTTATTTTTCTGATCTCTTTGAGGACTATTGAAAATTCTTTCATGTCCTGGTCTTGGCCTGCCAAGTGGACTTTGGGAATCTTTGGCATTGTGAGTGAGCATGGAATCTGGGTGAAGGCCTGGGTTGCTGGTCAGCTTTTACCTCTTGTCAACCCTGTGATCATGGGCAGGCCATGTGCCTGCCCTCTTGGGTCTTACTTTCCTCATCTGTAAATTTGGCCTCAAAAGGGCAGTTCTACCTATTTCATAAGGTTGTGGAAAAACAGAATGAAGCAGTTTCTATGAAAGCATCTTGCAAAACACAGTATCAGTGATGCTATTAATTCTGAGTTCATACTTACTAAATGCATATTAAGTGCCTAACATTGCAGGGATTAAAAGGAATTTAACACATGGCCTCTGCACTGAAAGAAATTATCCTATGACCATCAATAAAACAATTTTGAGCCCTTACCATGTGCTGGGGATATGAAATTTCAGTTAGGGTCAGTAGTGAATACAAGGCCATTCTGTTGCTTCCCATACACATTTTCTATTGATTGAGCAGCCAGAATTCAAGGCCAGGGCTGAATGGTCCTGCCAGACTCCGCCTCTCGAAGGTCTTGCTCCCAAGGAAACAGTGTGTCTAATCAGGAGTGGACAGGCTTTGGCTTCCTGAGCTGCCTGACTATGTCCAATTCCTTCAGACAAGATAAGGGAGAGCAGGGATGCTTCAAGGAGGAGATGGAGAAAGGGGAAGCACAGAAGGAGAGTGGAGAGTGTTGAAGACAAACTTTACAACTCAACAATTCCATATCTAGTCTGAGTCCAGAGGCCATGGATTTTTTTTCTCTTTTCTGTGCATGACCCCAAAGAGGTCATGGATTTAACCACTGTGCTACACAGGCCTCACAAGAGCTATGGTTTTATGGAGCATTCACTATGCATCAGATATGATCATGGCCATCCACATGCTTAAGCACTTGTGCTTGGCACAAAGGGGCCTTGCAAGGGTGTGAGTGGGGCTGGAAGCCACCCAAGCTCTGTTTGCCAAGTCCTGGGCATGAAGCATAGACCTGGAAGTGGTAACTTCCTCTGACTCATTGGTGAGAGGTAGTGCCTTTTAATTCATCTGCCCAGAAGGGCTCTTTTTCTAATTCGTATAAAGGTGCTAGCTGGAGCCTTAGGCACTATATTTAACACTTTACATATATGATCTAATTTACCCTGTAACAATCTCTTGATTTAGACACTATTATTATCCCATTTTTACAAATGAGGGACTGAAATACAGAGAAGTTATTTAGCTTGCCTGAGATTAAATCATGGAGCAGGGATGTGAACTCAGGCAGTCTGTTTGAAAATAACCATGGAGCATGATTCACATAAACCAAGAAAATGTTTTAATTGTCAGTAGTTCTCAATATTTAAACTTTAAAAAAGAGAACAAAAAGATGTAAGTGTTTAGTGTCAGAACTGGAAAAAAAAAACCAAAAACACGGGAAAGGAATTCCTGGCACTGGTGCACCTTGTTAGTGGTATTTACATCCCTGTCACACACGGCCAGCGTTGCACAGGGCCCCGATCTCAGAAGGGCTCCTCACTTGGTTTAGAGCTCTATCATCATCATCTTGAAATTCTTAATAATATTTGAACAAGGGCCCATGAGTTTCCATTTGCACTGGGTCCCAACCAATTCTGTAGCCACTTCCTGCTATCATGTTTAGTGTGGTCAGAGCAGAAAGCAAAATCTAACAAATGGTCAGCTTTAAGTAACTGTCAGCCCTATAGACCTCTGTTTGGTGAATCGTGGTCAGAGGGAGGCCTCGTTCATGAGGGCAGAACCAGCAGGGTTCTGCACCCAGACTGGCATTTGGTTCCTGCCTTAAAATTAAAGAAGCCATCGATACTGCCTTTAGGGATAGACTTAAGCAGCAGAGCTAGGTAAAGCCTCATCACAAACAAAAGGCATGATATCCTTGACCCTGGACCAGCTAATCTGAAGGTGATGCTAGACCCATGTGGTACCAAGGGTGAATAGTGCCAGTAGGCAGGCAGGTGTTTAGTGCCCCATAATCTCCATCACCAAATCTTACCCCAATATAAATGCATATGCATAAGCCACCCCAAGTAAATATTCAATTAAGCAGACCCCTGGAGCTGACTTTGCTAGCAGGCCCCCTGACAAGTCCCTTGCCTCCCCATTCATTCACTGAGCTCCTCCTTTGTAGATACTCAGGACCCTCAATGATAAAAGGTGAGGAACCATAAATCTGTTCCTCAAAGTGCTCCTGGAGCCCTTTTTTTTTTTTTTTGCGGTACGCGGGCCTCTCACTGTTGTGGCCTCTCCCATTGCGGAGCACAGGCCCTGGACGCGCAGGCTCAGCGGCCATGGCTCACGGGCCCAGCCACTCCGCGGCACGTGGGATCTTCCCGAACCGGGGCACGAACCCATGTCCCCTGCATCGGCAGGCGGACTTTCAACCACTGCGCCACCAGGGAAGCCCTGGAGCCTTTTTGATCATCCTCCAACATGCTCTACAGCTGGCCCAGAACTGGACTTGCTAGGGTAGAGGGGGAGGCTTGGGAAGATGGTGCTTCTACTTCCAGGGCACCAGCCTATCAGCACCGCAGAGAGGTGCAGAAGGAAAATGTGTGTTAGATCTGCAAAAGTGGAAGTGGGGAGGGGAGCTGACCTTGAGGTGAGCATGTAGCTCACGTCAGAAGATCACCCACTGCCTATGAGATAAAGTGAGGTTGAAAAGGCCTAGAATAGGTGAATGATACAAAGGCCATGGATGTTAAATTTGGACCAAGCTGTCTTTACATTGTAGGTCACTAGAGTAATAAAGAGAAAGTCTTAAAAGCAGCTAGAGAAAAAAGAAATTATGTTCAAAAGAACAAAGATAAAAGTGACAGTGAACTTCTTTTCAGAAACAATGCAAGCGTAAGACAGTGGAGCAACCTCTTGAAAGTATTAAATGTCAACCAAGAATTCTATATTCAGAAAAACATTTTTTTTTAAATGAAGGCAAAAGAAACTTTCTAAACATACTAAAACTCAGAGGATTCATCACCAGCAGGTCAGGACTATAAGAAATGTATAAAGAAAATCCTTCAGATAAAAGGAAAATGATACTAGTGCTGTCTTCAGCAGCACATATACTAAAACTGGAACAATACAGAGAAGATTAGCATGGCCCCTGCTCAAGGATGAGACACAAATTTGTGAAGTGTTAAAAAAAAAAAAGGAAAATGATACTAGATAGAAATTCGGATATATACAAAGGAATGAAGAACACTAGAAATGGTAAATATGTGAATAAGTATGAAAAACTTCCCCTCTTATTTAAAAAAAATTAACTGATTAAAACAAACATAATAATAACGTACTCTGGGATTTATAACATTTGTAATAGTAAAATATATGGCAACAATAAAACAAGGAATGGGAGGGAATGGAAACGTACTGTTGTAAGATTCTTAAACTATAAGTGAAGTAGTATGTTATTTGAAGGTAAATTGTGATAAACTAAAATGAATAGTGTAAACACGAGAGCAACCACTAAAAAAAAGACTAGTATAGCTAATGAAACAAAAAAAGAGATAAAAGTGGACTTATAAATATTAGTCAATCCAAAAACAGGCAGAAAAATAGTTAAAATTGAACAAAGAACAAATGAGACAAAGAAGACAAATGGCATGATGGTAGATTAAAAATCCAACTATATTGATAATCATATTAAATATAATGGTCTAAACAACAATTAAAAGACTGATTGTCCAAGTGGATTTTTTTGAAAGGTCTCAACTATATGCTGTCTACAAAAAACCCAATTTGTATATAATAATATAGATAGGTTAAAAGTAATAGGATAGAGACAGATATATCACACTAATATTAATCAAAATAACATTGGAGTAGCTATATTAATATTAGTCAAAGTAGATTTCAGAGAAGGGAATAATACCAGAGATAAGAGAGAAATATTACTAAGGATTTCATAATGATAATGAGGGTCAATTCTTCAAGAGACTTAACAATCCTAAATCTTTATGCACCTCATAACAGAGCTTCAAAATACATGCAGCAAAACTGATTAAACTGCAAGGAGATATAAACAAAGTCACAATTATCTCTCTCTCTCAATAATTGATAGAGCAAGTTAACAGAAAATTTGTAAAGATACAGCAGACTTGGACAACACTTCTGACCAACTTGAGCTAGCTTATATTTATGGAACATTTCCTCCAGTAACAGTAGAATACACATTCTTTTCAAGTGCACATGGAAGATTTACTAAGATTGATCATAGTCTGAGCCATAAAACAATCGTGTTCTCCAACCACAGCAGAATTTACATAGAAATCAACCAAAGAAAAATATCTAAAAGTTTAACAAATATGTGGAAACTAAACAGCACTCTTCTAAATAACCCATAGGTCAAAGAAGAAATCAAAAGAGAAATTAGAAAATAGCTTGAGTTGAATGACAATAAAGATACAACATATCAAAATTTCTAGGATGCAATGAAAGAGTGCTTAGTGTTAATATAAACATTTATATTTGAAATAAAAAGGTTTAAAATCAATAACTTAAGCTTCACTTCTACCTTAGTAAACTAGAAAGAGAAGAGCATATTATACTGAAGGTAAGCAGAATAAAAGAAATAATAAAGACAAAAGAACAAATCAATGAAATTGAAAAAAGAAAAACATTAGAGAAAACCAAAAGCTGGTTCTTTGAGAAGATCAATAAAATTGATAAGTTTCCAATCAGATTAATTGGAAAAGAGAAAACAAATTATCAGTTTCAAACTTGGAAGAGGAGACATTGCTACAGATCCTACATGAAAAAGATTAGAAGGGAATATATGAATAACTTTATGCCAATAAATTTGAAAATTTACATGACATGAACAAATTTCTTAAAAAGATACAAACTAACAAAGCTTTACCCAAGAAACAAATAACCAGAATAGCCCTCTATCTATTAAAAAATTGAATTTGTAGTTTTAAAATCTTCCCATAAAGAAAACTCCAGGTCCAGATGTCTTCGAAGACTAGTGAATTCTATCAAATATTTAGAGTTGAAATAATGACAATTCTACACGAATTATTTCATAAAATAGAAGAGGAGGGAACACTTCCTAACTCATTCTGTGAGGCCAGAATTACCCTGATCCCCAATACCATCTGAAGACATTACAAGAAACGTATGGACTAATATCTTTCTTGAACATAGATGCAAAAATTCTTAACAAAATGTTAGCAATATACTAAAAGGACAGTACATCAGCAATATATTAAATCTAGTGCTATATTAAAAGTTTAACAAAATGTTTATTAATATATTGATTCTAAAAATCACAGCAAAGCTATCCAAATTGTAAATCTTCCCAACCTTCCTGAATAAGGAAGTATATTAGAGAAGGAATCTTTTTCTTCTAAAATAATAAATAGCCATCAATCAAGCCCTCAATCCTCCAATCTTGGCTATGTTCTGTTGCCCTTGATTGCCCCAAGGTGCTGTAAGTACTGATGTCCTAAGATGGTGTAGCCTAGAGACAATCCAGAAAGCTTTCTTACAGTGCTGCAGATGCTCACCTGTGGCTTGGCCTACTGGGTATGTGGATCCAGAAAAGTGGAGACGTTCAAGGTTGTGGAGATAAACGTGGCAAGGAAATATTCTGTTTTTCAGAAGCTTTTGAGAATAGCTCGTTCTCCCTAAGGAGGTTGGGATAACTTTGTAATCATACACAAAGGAGTGTTCCCTCTTGAGTAGGCTGCCTTTCTTCCTCAGGTCACATCGCTTACATTTTGCATTGTAAAATTTACATATCTTGACCTTAGGGAAGAAAAATCTGGAAGTCATACCTCTTGCCTTTCCTTAGTTGCCAACTTCTTAAAATGGGGCTTCTAGTGAGGTCTTTGAGACCCCTTTGTGGGCTTCCATGCAACTGTCCGCCATGCCATTTTTATGATTTCAGGCCTTCCCATAAGATCACATACGAAGACCAAAATGGGTCACTCCTTCCCTCTCAGCTGAAAAATCTCACTTGGCACTGTTAACAAGATGCAATTAAATCATTGTCCCCATGATTAACCCAAGCACCTCGTTTTGGAAGGTGAACAAATAAAGCCTCTTAATTTTCTACTCACCTTGTTACAATTTGAGTGAATTCCAGCAAATCATTCTCTCCTTGTTTTCCTTTTCCATCTATGCCATTATCTGCCAAATACAACTTCACTAAACAAGGACCAGCTTCGGTCAAATCTTTAATTTTTTTCTTGATTCCTATAAAAAGATAAGAGTATTTGATTATTTTTAGACAATATTTCCCCCATTCGACCAGCTAAGTTGATTTTATTTTTTAAGATTATACTGATTTTACTTGTGTGAGTGGATGCATTTGGCAATATAGTCAAGGAAATACATATAATTTAAGAAGTCCTTTTTAAAAATACCCAGTACATCTTTTATTCTTTACAACAGCAAGCCCAAAATTGCTCTGTATGAAAGAAAATCTCATTTAAGGTTTAAATTGTTGCCTTTACTTTGGCTAAAGAGAAAATCGATGTCTCTAGAAGTTCTCGGTAGAAGCTGAATGCATTGTCTGCTGGTCCCGGGGAAATGATAGCCCTTTTACAGGGATTCACCCTTCTAAAAGAGCCTGCAAAGTTGTCATATTTTTTGAGCTCTAGAAGGACAAATGTGGAGGAAGAACTGTCCTGCCTTCGTAGACTTCATGACTGAGTTCAGTGGTCCTGGAGTCTGGTACATCCGTGTTCTATCCAGCTTTCACAAAGTTCAGGGTCAATGCTGTGGGGTGGCATCATGTTCACACTTGATTTACAAGTTTAGGAGTTTGGCAAAGAAAACAACAGGAAGGGGATGGAGAAAAGAGCCGTGGACATAACGCTGGCTTATCCACTTCTAAGTGTGAGATGGGAGAGCTGAACCTCCAGTCAGTCTCAAAGCCTGTCACTTCCCGGGGGCCTCCAAGCGTTTGAGGGTAGACGCTTTATGTGCAACATGACCCTCGGAACCCCAGCCAACTACTGCATGCGGGGGCCCGACTGAAAACCAGTGATCTGTTCCAAAGTTGGGGAAGAAAATGCATGGAACTTAGAGATAATATATCTATATGTTGTCTCGTGCAGGCAGTTTAAGGGATTTTAAAGGCTCATGTAGAGAACAAATATATGGACACCAAGGGGGGGGAAAGCAGGGGGCGGGGTGGTGGTGGTGGTGGGATGAATTGGGAGGTTGGGATTGACATGTATACACTAATATGTATAAAATAGATAACTAATAAGAACCTGCTATATAAAAAAATAAAATTAAAAAAAAAAGGCTCATTTAGGGAATTCCCTGGCGGTCCAGTTATTAGGACTCAGCACTTTCACTGCCGTGGCGCGGGTTCAATCCCTGGTCAGGGCACTAAGATCCCGCGAGCCGTGTGGCCAAAAAAAAAAAAAAAAAAAGGCTCCTTTAGTTACACAATAATTTTGCCTGACATGCTGACTTGAGAACCTAACCCCAGGGCTAAATGGGACTCTTCTGTACTTGAATTCATTCAGCATTCAACAAGTATTTTTGAGCTCCTATTATGTGCCAGGCACAGTTCTAGCTGTTGGGAATCCAACAGGGAAGAAAAGAGACAAAACTTCCTGCCTTCATAAAGCTGAGAGTGAATGTTAACTAGTGTGTGGGAAGAGCCAGGAAGAGAGGAGAGTGGATGATAACTCAGGGGATGTTTTCAGGTCATGAAAGAGAACTGACTTTTTAGGGAAAGGTGATAAATTTGACATTGGGTCATTCTACTCTGCCAGTAAAGAAAAAAAAAAGCACGCTTTAAAAAAGGATTCAGTTGGTTTATTTGGATATGAATCTAATCTGCTGAGTTATTGAAGGAAATAGGCAGGATTGATTTTCCTTCGAAACACAGTTGGAGGGGTGAAAACGAGCCCATCCTTTAGTTTTACTGGGGATAAGCCTAACTTGTCCAAATCTCATTTTCCTTACATTCAGGGTGTGGGAATGATAGCAAATGACAGCCATTATGAATAATATAACAATATACCAGCACAGTATCTGGTACGCCATAGGTAACTGTTGAATAAATGAGTGAATTAATGAATAACAGTGTAATCATATCGTGGAAAAGTTTATCTCACCATTCATTGTTTTTCCAAGCATAGCGTGGTTAATAATGCCCTGAGACAACTCAGGAACATGGATAAAATATGATTTTTCTAGTTTTGAAATCTCTTCACAAATATAAACACCTGTGAAGAGTTGACGGCCCAGGATGATTAGCCATGTGGATCCTAATTGCATGTGGCACTCATTTCTTTTTGCCCCCTTCTGGCATGCCAGAAAGCAGCAGTGATGAAGCATGAGGCCAAGGGGACCAAGGCCAAAGGCCGGAGGCCAAATTCCTTTGCAGCCACTCAGCTTTGCAGGAAAAGAAACAAAATGGGCTCAGCCAGTCTACACCCCGACCTAAGCCAGCATGGCATAAATGTGTGCCATTGGAGAGGAAGGGAGCTTCCAGGCTTGTGATTGGCCTGGTCCAGCTTGCATCCCTATGGGAAAAAACAATCCAAATCTCCCTCCAGTTGGTGGTAAGAGAGGTAACAATGTCATCTGGGCCCATGAAAAATAAGCAACTTGGAAAATGCTTGTCCAAGGCATGCTCCAGAATTTAGACCTCTACTTAGTCCCAGTGCCCTGTTAGAGGGTAGGAAGGCTGATGCTGCTTTAGCGCAGGGATTTCCTGCTGCAGGCCTCTAACTAAAGTTCAAGCAGAACCAAATTCTTTTCTCTGAATGGGAAACAAATTCCTTGGAGTAAGAGTAAGTACACGCTCAGCCCCTGGTAATACTTGATCCACCCCAGCTGTATTCACTCCAACCTGTTTTTACCTAATCTTACACTTCCTTTACTTTAAAACAAAAACAAGCTCACCAACAATGACAACTTTAATTTACGCTCCTCTGTCTCAGAGAATTTAGCAACCAGAGATGCCAGTTGTGCCTGAGACAGGGTGGTGTACTGAAATGATCAGAATCTCCAGGTTTGAAACCTCTCTGAAAAATGCTGTGTGACGCCCCAGAAAGTCACTTAACTTCTCTGAACCTAAATATCCTCATTGCTGATGTATAGATCATAATACTCACCTCCTAGAGGTATTGTGAAGATTGACTAGGAAGCATGGTGAAACAATGGTTGTAGAGGCATGTAGTGCACAGCAAATATTACTGCTGGACTTCATGTCATTGAAACCCTGGAATGGGTGCAACCTGATGGAGAACCTCCGTGTGTAAGATGTCCCCCTTCTGCCACTGCCTGAGGATCGGATACATATTTACGACAACTGCATACCTCCCTTAGGAGCCACACCACAGATCCAGTGTGGACTTGCCCTACCTTGAGCTTTCTCCCATTTTCTCTTTGGTTAATTGCCAGGATTCCCCAATTGTCCCTGATTTCAGAATCTTTCTTACCACCCTCATTGCACTGGCTACTAGGTCCTGTCAATTCTCCTTCCTAAATATATCTAGATTCTACCTTTCCATCACTGCAGGCTCAGTTCTGCACTTTATCTTCTACTGTAAAAATCTCCAAACTCATCTCCCGTCATCCAGATGTCCCTATCTCTAAAACAAGTTCTGTAAGGCTGCTGGAAGTTCTTTGTAAAAATCCAGTTCTTATTATGTCACTGTCTTGCTGCAAAAGCATCATGGCTCCCCCTTTGCTCACAGGAGCAAGTCCTATTCCTTAACAGCATGCATGGCTTTTGGCCATGTGGGCTCCACTGGCCTTTCCAGCTACATCCTCCAGCCCTCTACCAATGACCTGACCACTCTGTGGTCAATGTCACACTTCCCATATGCTGAACACTCCAGGCACTTTCATCCCGTGAACCTCTTCTCACGTGGTTCCCTTTACCTAGAATGCCCTCTCTTTCCCAGTTGATGAACTTCTTCTCATTCCTTCCAGAGAGAGCTCTGTTTCCCATATGGGCCAACTCCCAAAGGTCAAGTGTAAATTTTCATGGAACCAGAAGTTCCCCAGAGAGGGTCCTCATCTAGCCGTTTCTGAGACCAACAGGTGGGCATCACACATTCCTGTGGACATCAGACTGTGAACCACTTCTCAAATGTTCATCTGTGGATGCCAGGTCCCGGTAGGACCTTCTTCTTGACGTTGATTTTTTTTTTAACTTATTAAAACAGCTTCTTTCCATCAACAAGGAGCATACGTGATTTTCTGTGTAATTACCAGAGGTTTATCAGCCAGAATATAAACTCTATTGATTGCAGGACTTAAGGAAGCGAAGTGTAATTAGTGTTGGATGATTCACACCTTGGACCTTGGAACCTGTCCACAACGGTTTCCATTGTTTAGCTATCACTCACGATAAAATCCTGAGTAAAATAATTTCTGGATTATAACCAGTAACTTCCTGACTTGGAACTAATAAAGCTGTTTTGAAGATTTCATCTTGACTTTTGAACTTGACCTTGCATTCCTTAGTGCCACTAAGCATCCCTATGGTCTCTGTCGATGATATAAGCAATAATGCTTTATTTTGGGAAGTGAATTTGCCACCTGGGTGGCATTAGTACTGTAGTTAGGGTCTGATCAATCCCAAGCTTGGGGACTGAAAGGGGCGCAGGGAAGCTGCCTTATCTGCAGATGACTCTTCCTGATGACCTTTCTGTGACTTTCAGTCTTCAGCCATCTTCTGGCTCTGTATGAACCTGACAAGCCTGTGACTAGGATAAGTCAAGCCAGACATCACCCAAGTGAGTGCCGATCACCCTCCAGGCCCAGGGTCGACAGTTCTTGTAAACCCTTGGTACAGAGCCATGGGGCTCAGAGGTGGCCAGACTGAGTCTAGAAGAGACAAAGAAGCCAGAACAGAAACAGGTCTGGTCCCTGTTTGTTCTGTGCTTTCCATGGCAGAGAAGAGGCATCTAGGAGCCTCACTCTGCTTTCTGATTTTCTTTGCTCAGCAAAATAAATCAAGAGTAGGCAATCTGATTTTCTTCAAGTCTAAAACAGTGGTTCTCGAAATGTGGGCCCTGGACTAACAGCATCAGCATCACCTGAGAACTTAATAGAAATGCAAATTCTCCAGCTTTATCTCAGACCTACTGATTCAGATCCTTGGGGGGGCAGGATCCAGCAATCTGTGTTTTAACAAGGCCTCCAGGTGCCTCTGATGCTGCTCAAGTTTGAGAAACACTGTTCTAATAATTTTTCATATTCAGTGATGCTTTGAGGCAAGACTGGCTTGGACAAACAGACATCTACCTTCTGCAAGCATAGAAATGGAATATTTTGCCTCTTCTATCAACTTGCAGATGGCTGCTAAATGTAAAGTTGTCACATTCTTGTAATCATGCATTTGGAAGGAAAATAAAGTGTGTCAGGCTTCTGAATGGGGGTTTTGACTCATACAATATTGTGAGTTCAACTTTCCAAGCAGCAGGCCAAAAGCCTCTTGTCCACAAAGGGGCGAGCATAAAAATAGTTTGGCTGTTTCCAATTGGAACCAAATGGAAACCATCTGGACTCCTCACCCAGGAGGTTGATGTAAATCAGCTCAATCTGACCCTTTATTTTGAAACAAGTAAAACTCTTCTACCAAAGACCAAACTCATCCCCAGACAAATAAACACCTTATGACTATGAAAGTAATAATCCAATATGGGAAGCTGTTTTTTAATTTGTTTTGTGAAGTCTGGATAGCATGAAAATGCTCTACTTTGAAAAGAAGCTATAAAGTAAATACATCTTAGATACAAAGTTGTTTCTATTGATTTGAGGCACAGGATTCCTTGGGAGACAAAAGACTTTAATGGCTCCCACTGTCCATTGGATTAAGTCCAAACTCATGGCCTGACATGCAAAGTCCTCCTTAATGTGACCCACACCGTCTTGCCAGGTCCATCCTCCTGCATCCTCTTGTTCCAGCTAAACTTGTAGGCTTGTGGCTTGCATTGTTTTGGGTTTTTTTCTTTTTTTTGTGTGCAGTATGTGGGCCTCTCACTGTTGTGGCCTCTCCCGCTGCGGAGCACAGGCTCCAGACGTGCAGGCTCAGCGGCCATGGCTCACGGGCCCAGCCGCTCCGCGGCATGTGGGATCCTCCCGGACCGGGGCACGAACCCGTGTCCCCTGCATCGGCAGGCGGACTCTCAACCACCGCGCCACCAGGGAAGCCCCGCTTGCATTGTTTTTTAGTTAAAAAATTTTTTTTAAATTTTTTATTGAGATAACATTGGCTTATAACATTATATGTTTCATGTATACAACATTATATTTCTACTTCTGTATACACTACAGTGTGCTCACCACCAAAAATTTAGTTTCCATCCATCACCATACAATTGATCCCTTTTACCCATTTCACCCTCCACCCCAATGCCCTTCCCGTCTGGTCACCACTACTCTGTTCTCTGTGTCTATGTGTTTGTTTTGATTCAGTTTGTTCATTTATTTTGGTTTTTGTTTGTTTGTTTGTTTATATTCCACATGAGTGAAATCATATGGTATTTGTCTTTCTGTCTGATTTATTTCAGTTCGTATAATAACCTCAAGATCCATCCATGTTGTTGCAAATGGCAAGATTTCTTTTTTTTTTAAATGGTTGTGTAATATTCCATTGTATATACACCACAACTTCTTTATCCATTCATCCATTGATGGGCACTTAGGTTGTTTCTATATCTTGGCTATTGTAAATAATGTTGCAATGAACATAGAGGTGCATATATCTTTTTGAATTAGTGTTTTTGCATTCTTCTGGATAAATACCCAGAAGTGGGATAACTGGATCATATGGTAGTTTTATTTTTAATTTTTGAGGAATCTCTGCTGCACCAATTTACATTCCCACTGACCGTGTTTGAGGCTTCCCTTTTCTCCACATCCTCACCAACACTTGTTTTTCTTGCCTTTTTTATTATAGCCATTCTAACAGGTGTGAGGTGATATCTCATTGTGGTTTTGATGTGCATTCCCCTAATAATTAGTGATGTTGAGCATCTTTTCATGTGCCTGTTGGCCATCTGTATGTCTTCTTTGGAAAAATGTCTATTCAGCTCCTCTGTGGCTTGCATTCAGGCCTTTCTTCCTCACTTAAGTCTTTCTCCATATAAGTCCTTTCTTTTCACATCAGGTTAGCTCCTAGCTCATTCACAAAGCCTTCTCTCCAATTCCATCTCTGGGGAGAATGCCCTCTGAACCCAGTGTCCATATTTGGCCCTTGGCAGATGCTGCCTTGTGTGGTTTTTCATTTCCTAGGTGTATATCCTGTCTCAAAACTACATTCTGAGTCCTTTCGTTATGAATTGAGTCATGTCTCTTCTCAAAATTCATATGCTGAAGTCCTAACCCCCAGTTCCTCAGAAAGTGAGCTTATTTGGAAATAGGGTCATGGCAGATATAATTAGTTGAGATGAGGTCATACTAGAGCACAGTGGGCCGCTAATCCAGTATGACTGATGTCCTTATAAAAAGGAGAAATTTGGACACAGACACACACAGGGAGAACGCCAGGGGAACGTGAGGCAAAGACTGGGGTGATGCATCTACAAGCCAAGGAACACCAAAGATGGACATTAATCCAGCAGAAGCCATGAGAGAGGCATGGAACAGGTTCTCTCTCAAAGCCTCCAGAAGGAACCAACTCTGCCAATATCTTGATCTTGATTTTCAGGCTCCAGAACTGTGAGATGATACATTTCTGTTGTTTTAGCCACCCAGTCTGTGATACTTTGCTATGGCAGCCCTGGGAAACTAATACACCCCTAAAAGGCAAGAGCACACCTTGGGCCCCACACAGAGCTGGCACCTGATAACCATCTTCTGCAGTGACCGGAAGATGGCTCCCTGGGGCAGAGACCGGGAATCTCTCTCCTACATCCCTCACACACCAGCCAAAAATGGCCCTGAGGACATTTAATTCCATTAGTGTTGACTGAAAGAATGACATAGAGCCTGGAAAACTGTAAGATACTGGACTCCCCGGGGGGCCTGGCAGGAGACTGTATACAGCTAGTTCATGAAGGTCAGAAGAAGCAAGTTTGGTACTTTCGGGTCAGGTTTTAGTAACTGAAAGGTTGTTATTGTGACCTGGGCCTTAACATAGCTATTATTTAAGAGCTAAAGGATAACTAATAGTATTGCTTTTTAGAAAAAACTTTTTCCTCAAACTGTTCACCTTCCGTAAGGGTTTAACATCTCAGGGCCTACTTAAGGGTGGCGGTCTGGAGGGCTCGAGTGAGGGCTGGTGCACAGGAGGTGTCATATTCATGAAGGACTCACATTCAGACCCTGGTGTCATCGCCTAATGAGGGCAGGCAGGTATTCTCTGTGTTTTTATGTGTGTTAGAAGAGTTTGCTTGTTAAATATAAAGACTTCAAATAGTATGCATTTTTAAACCTTTGCTATTAATTAACTGAAAAAAATTTTTTAGCTCAAGTAGCTTAACAAATGGAAGCGGTCAGAGACTCTCTCCAACCTTGGGAAGCCTTGAAGTTCCCAGATAGATTTTGTCCTTTTGGTCTTTCTGCAGTGCCGACGTGACTGCACAGCATGATGCATATGCCTCGTCTTTGTCCCCGCTACTACTTTCTGTAAAGTCTAGATGCAGAGTTAGAATGAGTGGCCCAGCAGTCCTCTCCCCTCAGATGTCATCTGGCCCAGTGTAAGGACTGTCCTCTCTGTGGCTGCCTGTCTCGGAGACACTGATCCTCCTCGTCCCCAGAGGAACTTCTCTGAAAGCATCCTTGGTTGAAACTATTCCCGGATGGTAACTGTCTAACACAAATGATGACCTGGCATGGTGCTGCTCCCCCACCCCAACTCCTTCCTCCTTCTCCCTTTAGTAGATTTTCCAGAATCTACTAGCACTATCCAGCAGAAAGACTATATTTACATCAGACAACAGAGCCAGGGTCTGATAAATGTTCTCACTTTACCTTTTCATCTGGCTTTTTAGATCATAAAATTGTATTTTTTGAATTCAGCGAGATTTCACAGAAAAGATGCAAGGATAATTCAAGGACAGAAAAAAGACCACACAAGAACAGATTAAAATTGAGGAAGAGAAAGCCAGAGGGTGAAGAGCTTCATTATAAGGGCCTATTGCCTTCCACAGGCTATTAAAAACAAAACAAAATGAAAGAAACCAACAAGAACACCAGAACAAAACGAACAAACCAACAAAAAAACCGAAGTGGACTAAAACGGAATAACAGACATTTAGGTTAGCTTCCACAAGGAGTTTCTCAAAGACTGTGCTGCTGACACACTCAGCGACTGATCATCTTGTGCTGTCTCTTCATAACTTCAAACTGTTAAAGCTGGAGTGGAATTTAGGAAGCTGTGAGCACAAGTGCTCGACTTGCAGAACAGGATGCTGAAACCTAGGCATCAGGGCAAGTGCTGGGAACAGAATCCTGGTTCCCTACAAAACTTTAACACTGGACAGCTTCTCCCTTAGTTTAATCCGGCTCAGAGGTTATGGAGCTGGTGACTTCTTAAAGTTCCCTCTGAATGACTCCATTTCTGCTTCTAAGGAATAAGCATAGGAGAAAAGTTTCCAAGCTGAATTTATCAGGTCCTGCTGGCTGTTTATTGCAGAGATATTTCCATAATTGTTTTTTGGCCCTGTTGAATGTGCCAAAGACATATTCCTGTGGTGGATATGGCTAAGCTGTTCTATATTTGGTTTATATGAAGCCATCAGATGAGTCTTATTTTTCTCCACTTGAGTTTTTCTCTCTGTTTGGGGTAATTACTTTAGTAAGGGGAACACACAGCCTATGAAAGGAGGAAGTGATTTACAAGATGAAGGAAGTGGGAGGAATAGTTGAAACAACCACAAAAATACCTTTTTTTCCTCTTCTTTTTCCCTGAAGTAGTTTTCACTGTTACACCTCCAGATGACTTTGTAATCTGGTTCAAGGTTGTACTTCCTCTCTGTCTGGCTGTATGGAAAAATAGAAAAGATTAAAAAAAGATAATTCAAAGTTGCATGAATGGACTTTTTTTTGTTTTCAGCTGCACCGTGCAGCATGCGATCTTAGTTCCCCAACCAGAGATCGAACCCGTGCACCCTGTAGTGGAAGTGTGGAGTCTCAACCACTGGACCGCCAGGGAAGTCCACATGAATGGATTTTTTTTTTTTTTTTTTGCGGTACGCGGGCCTCTCACTGCCGTGGCCTCTCCCATTGCCGAGCACAGGCTCCGGACGCGCAGGCTCAGTGGCCATGGCTCACGGGCCCAGCCGCTCCGCGGCACGTGGGACCTTCCCGGACTGGGGCACGAACCCGTGTTCCCTGCATCGGCAGGCGGACTCTCAACCACTGCGCCACCAGGGAAGCCCATGAATGGATTTTTGACACACTTCAATATAGGTTATTGCCTTCATTTTATGTACACTTTGGACAGAGGTATTTCTCATAAAAGAGAATTATCTGACCCATTGACTTCACTTCAGTCCTGTCTTCTTCATGTTTCTCCCCTCAAAGGCTTGAGGAGACTATGCAACCAAGCAGGGCTCCAAGAATCATCCTGCAGGGCCTTGTGTAAATTCTTCTTTCTGCTCCACAGCTGCCCTCTATAAAAGTGGCTCCAGGGCCTCCCTGGTGGCGCAGTGGTTGGGAGTCCGCCTGCCGATGCAGGGGATACGGGTTCGTGCCCCGGTCTGGGAGGATCCCATATGCCGCGGAGCGGCTGGGCCCGTGAGCCATGGCCGCTGGGCCTGAGCATCCGGAGCCTGTGCTCCGCAATGGGGGAGGCCACAACAGTGAGAGGCCCACATACTGCAAAAAAAAAAAAAAAAAAAAAAAAAAAGTGGCTCCAATCTCGGGAATTAGTAAGAACGTAGCAGAGAGGAACACAGTTTTGGCATGTTTAAAAATACATATTGGTGCGTTATCACACTGGAGTCATTCTGGACCCTTCTTTTCCTTTCTCTTGCACCCCACATCCCATCCATCAGGCCACAGTGTAGATGTAGAACCTCCTCTGCTGCTGCCCTAGTCTCACCTGGGTGGAAGCCTCTCACCTCTCACCACCACCTCTCATCTGGATGACAACGGCCTCCCAAAAGATCTCTGTGCCCTCCACCCACACCCAATCTGTTTGCTATGCAGATTGAGGGTCCTTCTCAAACCTAAGTCCCAACTAAGTCCTGATTCCTTGGCGCCTTCCTAGCTAACAAGGCCCATGACCCCCTGGCCCCTGTTATTGGCCAGGCACCTTCTGCTCCTTGTGCAAAGCCCTGGGGCATTCCTGGAATGCTCCCCATTTATCCGCAGGCTCACTCCCTCACCTTCTGTGTCTGTTCACAAATGCCACCTCTTCAAGGAGGCCTATACCCAACCATCTATTTAAAGTCATTCTAAATTTACATGCCTTTTGGCCCTATAATTCCACTTCTAAGAATTTTCAGTATTGGTTACATTTGCTCATGAAAGTGTGTGTGTGTGTGTGTGTGTGTGTGTGTGTGTGAGTGTGAATAAGAAAGTTAGCAAACAAGAAAGCTATTTGGATTTGGGGGAAAAATAAAATAAGTTCACACCACAACCATCTTTTCCTACACCAGATTCCCAAACATGCTTATCTTCCTTGATTTTTTTCATTTTTCCATAGCAGTTATCATCTTCTAATAAACTATAGTGGCTCTATATTTCTTATGACTTTTAAAAATTGTCTGATTCCCCCACCCTTGACACACACCTAGGCACACACATACACAGCATTCCCAGCCCTTCCTCAGGGGCAGGGGTCTTAGTTTTATGCTCTAATGTGTGTAAGGAAAGACACAGGTGCACACACACACACGTATGAAGGAAGGAAGGAAAGAGCATTGTTACCGATTGCATTTTACACGTTATAACAAGCGATTAAGGAAACAAACTTTCGTTGGCATTTGTGCCTCTTTGACTGTGGGCAACAGAAGGCTTCTGTGCCCACCTCTGGCAAGGAAAGTTACTAGGATGCTTGGGGCAGCTCACAGAACAGAGAGGAAACCAAACATCTGGGCCTTACGGAGCACTGGCCTCAGAACATTTTTGCCCTCATAACATCCTAGAGGAATATGGAAGAGCTATGTACAGTCTCATACATTTTTAGTCTTGTATCTAAACTTGTTCATCGTAAGTTTTAAAATTTCAAACAATGAAATTTCTAGCATGTAGAAAATGTTGACGTTTAAAAGTAAAATCTGGGAAGGGGGGAGGAGTTTGGGATTAACATATACATACTACTATATATAAATAGATAACCCACAAGGACCTACTGTATAGCACAGGGAGCTCTACTCAATACTTTGTAATAACCTATAAAGGAAAAGAATCTGAAAAAATAGGTATATATGTATATATAACTGAATCACTTTGTTGTACACCTGAAACTAATACAACATTGTAAATCAACTATACTTCAATAAAATAAAATAAATAAATTTAAAACAATAAAAATGAAGTCTGGTACACCATTCTTTTAAGTATATCAGATGGAATCTAAATTCCAAGCACTTTGATACCCATCATCATGCATTAATAAATCCCAAACAGCTCAAAACATGAGCAATTCTTTTTGAGTGATTGAAAGTTTTACATGATTCCCTTTTTTTCCTGTGTTTTTACTGTTATTTCCATTTTACTAACTCTGCAGAATTTTATATTTGAAAGTCATTTATAGGCCATCCTGTAATATTTCTCTGTAATAAAAATGCTTCATTTACAAATATTTAAATTTTAAAAATTTCTTGGGCTTGTAAACCTCTAAAGTATTAAAAATTCTTCTGCAGTTATTACTCAATTTTAGAAGTATGCAATTGATTAATACAACATATGTATTTTATATATTTTGATAAATCCTAATTAAATACAAAACTAAAATTTTATTGACTGCCTTGCCCAAAGAGATGGATGGTGCTGTTTTATTTATTTGTTTTTATAATTAATTCATGTATTCATTAAAGAATATTACTGCTAAAATGAGGCAGGCTTCAGCATCAATGTTTTTTTATTTTTCATTGTTATAGTTGGAACTGCTGAGAAATCTTGTTCAGGTGGATGGCAATGGAATAATGCCAGACCTAATCTCCCTCGTCCCCCAAATACAGGACACCCAGTTCAATTTAATGTCAGATAAACAAGAATAATTATTTTAAGTGTATCCTAAACATTGCATGGAACATACGTATAATACATTATTTGTTTCTCATCTAAAATTCAAATAAATCCTAGAAGGAGTTTTATCACAGCAGTATTATTCAATTCTTTGAACTCCTGAGTTTCAGGCTAAAAATTAATATAGTGATTGATCAAAAAAATCTTTTTTAATGATCTGTCCATTGATAACTTAAGTCCTTCAATTTTGTTAAAAGCAAAAATTGGAAGCCACACAATGTGTAAAAATTGATTTGTCACTGAGTTATTAGAGCCATTCATTTTCTTAACGCTTATATTCATATTTTGAATTGTCTCTTTGTTTTTGCTCCCTAGAGGAGATATTCTGATGAGATACTGGATGGGAGACAAGCGTACCTTTGTCTGCCGAGTAGAATGATGATTGTGACCAACGATATTAACCACAGGTACTGGGTCATTATGGAAGGTGAGAATCCAGACATTTTAAAAAACCATCCACACCCCCTCAAACATAGCCACTGGGAAGTTTGTGTGTACTCTTTTTCTTAGTGTGTTTGGGCTGCTATAACAAGACACAATAGACTGGGTAGCTTATAAACAATAAACATTTATTCCTCACAGTTCTGGAAGCTGGGAAGTCCAAAATCTAGGTACCAGCAGATTCCGTGTCTGGTGAGAGCCCGCTTCCTGGTTCACAGATGGCCGTCTTCTTGCTATAACCCCACATGGTGGAAGGGGCGAGGGAACTCTCTGGGGTCTCTTTCATAAGGGCACTAATCCCATTCATGAGGGCTCCACCTTCATGATCTAATCACCTTCCAAAGGCCTCTGCCTCCTAATATCATCACTTTGCGGGTGAAGACTTCAACCTATGAATTTGGCAGGGGGGAGTGGGGATGACACAAACGTTCAGTCCATAACGGTAACACCAGCACAGAGTAAAAGTGCCTTCTGTTTCAGAACTGGATTGATAGACCTCTGCTCAGGCAAATTAGTTTTCCCATCTTGATTTCACTTCTTTGCCAGCAGGATTAGCCACACATGAAAAGAAGAGGCATATGAGGCAATAAAAATGATTATGGTATCTTGCCAGCCCTCACCTGGCCCCAGGGGGTGTGGGATCAAAGCCCCTCCAGCTGGACTTTGCCACCCTCAAATGTGCTTCTTGAGCCAAGAAATCCAGCACCGACCCCCCACAACCCATGCTGTAGCACATCCTGCCAGACCCCTGGAGCTCCCCAGTCCCTGACCTTTACAACTCTGCCTTGAAACAAACTGGGTTGAACCCCCCCATATGGCTGTATTTGGAGATGGGGCCTCTATGGAGGTACTTAAGATTAAATGAGATCATAAGGGTGGGGCCCTGATCAGTTAGGATAGTGTCCTTATTAGACACCAGAGAGCTCCCTCTATCTGGGTGCACACACCTGGGAAAGGCCATGTGAGGACACAGCAAAAGGGTCAGAGAATAATTGTATTTCAGTAATTTTCACTGAGATCTAATTGACATATAACATTTGTTTCAGGTGTACAACGTAATGATTCGATATTTGTATCTGTTGTGAAACGATCACCACAATAAGTCTAGTTAACATCCATTACCACACATAGTCACAAATGTTTTTCCCCCGTGATAAGAACTTTTAAGATCTGCTCTCTTAACTTTCAAATATGCACCAGAGCATTGTTAACTATAGTCACCATGCTGTACGCTAGACTTCAGCTGTTTATCTCCACTTTTTTCCAGCAAGTAGAGTGGTCGTGGTCACCAACATGCTTCAAGCTAGGAAAGGGTTGTTTTTGCTGTAATGATAACGATGATAGTGATGATGATAACTAACATCCCTCAAGGACTTATTGTGTGTAAGGCATGTGCTAACTGCTTTACATTATGTCATTTAAACTGCACTAAACACCAGGGGGGTAGTTATCGTTATGTTTATTTTGTAGCTGAAGAAACTGAAGTTAGATCAATTTGAGTTTGCCCAGAGTCACTCACAGCTGGAGTAGGATTTGAACGCAGGTCTGACTCTAAGTCTATGCTACTAACTTGCTACCATTTACTGTTACCAATGATTAAAAGTAGTCAGCTTTAAAACGTGTCATGAATATGTGTACTTGGGATCTATGAAAACAAACGATAACCCTCTTATGGGGAAGTAAGCAGCTGTTGTTCTCATCTGTCCTGCATCTGTGCTCCTCATCTGCCTACTTCTTTGAGGGGGACTGCCACTTCCCCGCTGGAAATACTGTGATTCTGGTAGTGCTCCCATCACAGTGTTTCACCCCACCCCCATGGGGTGTGTGATCAGTCCTGGCCAATCATGGTTTACCATGACCTGGACTGTAGGGATTGGTCCAAGAGGTAGATATGTGACCCAAGGAGAGCCAATTAGAGCCTTTCAATGGGATTTGACCCACAGTCACCAGAAGAAAGAGGTTCACACTTCTCTGGGTGATTACAAGTAATGATGATATAGCCCTGGGACTGCTGGCGGACATGTCAACCGCTGTTCCTGCTTGGAGGAAGCCTGTCTGCCCTGGGAGAGAAGGCCAACGCTGGGAAGGGAAGTAGAGTCACGAGCAGCAAACTCGGGGTTTCCTGATGACACGGTTTGAGCTCCTGAATTCAGCCATCTCTGAGACAGCTCCACCTGTGGATGTCTCAGTTATGTGGGCCAATAAATCCCTATTTATCTTTAGTTCTGTTTGAGTTGCTTTCACTTTTAACTGAAAGAGTGCTGATTAACATGCTGTACTAGTTTCCTATTGCTGTAGTAACAAATGACCACAAACTTAGCGGCTTAAAACAATACAAGTGTATTACCTTACAGTTCTGGGGGTCAGAGTCTGAAATGGGTCCTACAGGCAAAAGTGAAGGCATCAGTGGACCTGCGTTCCTTTTGGAGGCTCTGGGGAAGAATTCGTTTCCTTGACCTTTCCAGCTCCTAGAGGCTGCCTACATTCCTTGGCTCATGGCCCCTTCCCCACTTCACTCCAACGTCTCCTTCCACTGTCCCATCTCCTTCTCTCTGACTCTGACCCTCCGGCCTTCCTCTTATAACAATCCTTTTGCCATGTGAGGTAACATAGTCACAGGTTCTGAAGATTAGGACAAAGACATCTTTGGGGGTCTTTTATTCTGCTCCCACACATTCTCAGGAAGAGGAATCTCCACTGATCACTGGGGAGGTCACTTTTAATCGCAAAGCAAATGTTCCTTCTTTCAGATGGCCCCAACAGAGTTTAGCACTAAGTTCCCCACTGCTTACCTTGGAGCACCTGAGGGGGATTCCTGGGGTCTGGTGAGGAAGTGGTTGGCTGGTCTTTCCCCTGCGTCTCTGCATACTCTGCTAGGGGTCAGAGGAGACCCAGAGCTCCAGAACACTGAAAGTGATTGCCATCAAGGTGCAGCTCACTGGGGAAGGGGTGAAATACACCGTTCATTTGCTGTTCTTTCCACGTTCTCAAACTTGGATTTGGGTCTTCACCTCATAAAATAATAGACCTAGTTACAAAATAATAAATAATCATAATAAATAATAATAGACCACGTCATAAAAAATAGACCTAGTAGCCACATCAACTGGCCAAAATATGCATTTAACATGACATCCTTGATTCTCAAATGTAACTAAGGGATCTTTCTATTATAATTAAGAAAAGGAAAACAAAATAACTGGAGGGGAAGAAGATGATTAAAAACATCATAACAAAAAAATCAAAGGAACTCATGGGCTAGTAGGCTCTGTAAGTAACTAGTTATATAAGTCAAGACAGAACAGTGCCAAGTTGTAGGAGGGGGAGCAGGGGACCCTCTCACCAAATGGCACTCTGGCGTATGGCGGAGCCCAGCCTCGACCCGCTCTGTGGCCCTAGCCCACAGTAGCGCAGACTAAGGCCTTGAAGCCTTTGGTTGTTCTCCAGGCCTGAGAAAATACTCTCAATTTCTTCATTTCCAAATCTAAAAAAAAAAAAATGATAGGAGCAAATAAGTAACTTTTAAAACTATGTCACCATTAGATTATTAATTTTAAGGCACTCCCCAGGGCAGTTAGAGGCACTTTTGCTGGTCCTCAGTTTGGATTTCCAGGGCTGGGGGGGGATGTGGGCTGGGATGATTTGCGGGGGAAGCCTGTGTGTGAAGGAGGGGGAACCAGAGTCTGCCTCCTGGGCAAAGCGAGCGGAGGACTGTTTGAAATACCCATTCAGGGAGCAGACAGAGAGCAAGCTGTGAACCCTGAAGACAGGAGAGGTGGCCCACCTGGCAGGGACCAAGGAGGCGGGGAAGACCCAGTGGTACTAGGACTCTGTAAGGAGAAGTCTTCTAAGACATGTCCAGGGCAGGTTCAAGAAAGTTCAACCTCTTGGCTCTCCTTGGCCCTGAGGTTCTCCTTGCCTTGTATTGCACAGTCACTAGAGTCTGCAAAGTGAACACCCATCAACTCATTCATGCCGGCAACAGCCTCTAGGGGTAGGTAGGTATTAGGTCAATAAATTGAGGACCAATGAGGTAACGGGACATCTTCAGGGAATTTGGAATGTCAAGGCTTGAACTTTAAAATGAAGTGAGTAGTATTAACAGAAATAACTTTGAAAATTTATTAATTCCTTCAGTGAGTAATTATTGAGGGCCAGCTACCATGGCGGCTGTGAGGATGCAGCTGTGTATAAGAAGGAGGGGTATCCTGCCTGCTAGACTTCACAGCCTATCAGGGAAGACAGTGAGGAAGGAACTCCAATCCCCAGAGGCTAATAACCTGCAATCTGACCAGTGTTGAGGTCTCGGTGCTGACCCCACCTACTCAACCCTGACAAATCTAGGCGTCTTAGCAACAGCAGGATTTCCACTGACGATTAAAGTAAGCTGTTTCCTGAAGATGGAAATTCCTTCTTTCTTCTCCCCAGTGCAGATCTTTGGGTCTAGCACAGGAACTGGAGTCTAGAGGGGTCTCTTAGCAGTGGAGCTGGGTCTGCCTGGCCCAGCTGGGGAGCTGGGGAGACCCCATGGCCAATCCTGCATCACTGCATGGTATCCCAAGGACCCTGACCTTCTGCTGCCCTGTGTTAGGAGACCCTGACTACGGCTCCTCCCAGCAATTCAGAAAGCTGGAGAACCTCCACAGGATACTGGCTCTCCCCAGCTCTTGCTGATGGACTTGTCACCACCAGGGCCCTGATAAGATCTTAGTCCTTTAATGGGGCCTTTGTGTCATTGTGATATCACTTCTCAGGCATGACTCATCTCTTTCACTTCACAGCCCACTGACCTTTTGAGTACAAGCCATCACCTGACTCCATGGGAAGAATCACAGAATCATAGACTTAGGAAGTGGAAGAGATCATCTCATTATAGATCAGAGAAGTCACGTGACCTACCCCAGATCACACAAGCAGTTTGAAATTATTTATGGATGGTAAATTATAGACCCCAGCAATCTAGTAGCATGGATCAGAGGTGGGCTCTGATTCAGACACCTGAATTCACATCTAGGCTCCATCCCTAAGAGCTGAATGGCCTTGAACAAAGCAATTAATCCCCCTGAGTCTTTCCTCACCTATACTCAAGGGTTAGAAATGGTACATATCTATCATTATGTATCATACATCTCTACGTAATGGTAAACATCTATTTATTGTTGGGAGAAAAAAGTGAGAAAATCCATGCACTGTGCTTGGCACACAGTAGGCACTCAATAACCATCAGCTGTTATTATTATTGTTATTATCACTACCCTTCCTCCCACCTCCTCTCCTGGTGAATACTGACCCATCACCTAGGGAATCGTGGTTTCCCTTATCCAAACTACCACTAAAATGTATATGGACATATTCTGTGATATTCAGACTTTCTTCCTTGCACTATACATAATCAAGAGCACGTCTCCTCCCTCTACTATACCAAGGACTCCCTTGGACAGTGGCATCGCCTTAAATATATTTATACGTTCCTTAGCAACAAGCACCGTGCCTTGTACAAACTGGCCTTCAACAAATATTTGTTGAAAGAATAAATGAATGGCTAGAGACTCTTTCTGAGAACCCTAACATTTACTCAGGGACATGAACTCTAAGGAGGCTTCACAGTGTCCCCTTTCAGCAATGACTTGATGAAGCACAAGAAACCAGGACATTTCCCTCCCCTGCCTTTGCCTACCCTCTGCTGACAGCAGGAAGGGCCTTGAAGGAACTCCTCATTCCACCTTACTTGCAGTAATTGGGGACAAGAAAATGCAACTGCTGAACTGCAGAGCCCTCCCAAGTCTCCCCAAAGACCACGGATCCATCTTGCAATCAATTAGTTCGAGGGTGGTAAATGGGCAGGGGTTGCGCCCCTTCGATTCCAGAAGCAAAGCCTGAGAACGTAGGTAAAAAGTGCTGACACGATGAAGATAAATATGCTCTGTGTTTTTATAAGTTACTTCAAAGTCACTCATGTTAATTACCTCAACATTTTGGCTTCTAAGATAACTTTCTAATTACCCAAGGAGAAAGTGGCATGAACACAAAATAATTTCCCTTTAAAATGAAGACTCATTGAAAAATTGTATGGGAAACATCAAGCTTTATGATGAGAGAAGATATATTGCAGCACACTATAAGCACAAGCCTAAGGCAAGGTCATTTCTTGTGATAACAAAGGATCCCAATGACAGTTAAATCCCTACCTAACTGATAGGAGAGAGTATCAAATCAGGAAGGCCACCTTTTAGCAATTAGAATCACCACAACCTGAGAATTCCCTCAGTTCAGAATTTAAGCCTGAAAGTGACTTTGGTGGGGTTTGGAGGATTTAGGGTTTTGTGAGGTAATGACATGTTGGTCAGAGATAGGATTCCAAATTATACCTCGGTTGAGCATAAACAAGCCCTTGCAACTTTAACTACAGAGCTGGTGCCTGAGGCCTCTTTAAAGAGAGAAAGTCTAGTTTGAGTGCTGGATCAGATTTCTGAAGCTGTGTTTCTGACAGAGGAGGCCACGTGACACATCACTGCTGATGCGAACATTGGTCTGTGCAAAACAAACTCTGGACCAAGTCCAGAAGATCTCAGCCAGTGGTTTGCAGTGTCCCCCCGCTGGGGCACCCGCACTGCTGTGGGCAAGACCACGGCCATCGCGGATAGAATTCCTCAGCAGCCTCCAGATTACCGAGGAGGGTACATTTTAAGGAACTGCTAAGGATCACTGTGAACATTCAAGGACAGCTTTCTGTTTCCAGCTTGAATGGACTGGGTACCCTGACTAACCATCTGAATAAAAACAACCAAAAATTCTGGTTATATATTTAAAATATCTTTTTAAAATTCTATTTTTAAGTTGTGGTCAAATACATATAAAATTTACCATCTTAATCATTTCTAAGGGTAAAGTTCAGTGGCATTAAGTATATTCACATTATTGTGCAAGCCTCCCCACCATCCACCTCCAGAACTTTTTTCATCTTGCAAGACTGAAACTCTGTACCCATTAAACAAAAGCTCCCATTCTCCCGTCCCTGCAGCCCCTGGTAACCGCCATTCTACTTCCTGTCTCTATGAATTTGGCTACTCTAGGTACCTCATATAAGTGAAATGATACAATACCCTTTTGTTTCTGACTTATTTCACTTAGCATGAGTTCTTCAAGGTTCATCCACGTTGTAGCATGTGTCAGAATTTCCTTTCTGTTTAAGGCTGAATAATATTCTAGTATATACCATACTTTGTTTACCCATTGGTCTGTCAATAGATATTTGGGTTGCTTCCATCTTTGGCTTTTGTGCATAATGCTGCTATGAGCATGAATGTTCAAATATCTCTTTGAGACCCTTCTTTGAATTCTTTTGGGTATGTACCCAGATGATACGTAGTGATGATAGGGTAGTTCTCTTTTTAATTTTCTGAGGAACCGCCATACTATTTTCCATAGTGGCTGCACCATTTTACATTTCCACCAATAGTGCACAAGGGTTCCAATTCCTCTACATCTTTATCAACACATTATTTTCTGCTTTTTTTGATAGTAACCCTCCTAGCTGACATGAGATGGTATCTCATTGTGGTTTTGATTTGCATTTCTCTAATGATTAATGATGTTGAACATCTTTTCATGCGCTTATTGGTCATTTGTATATCTTCTTTGGAGAATGTCTATTCAAGTCCTTTGACCATTTTAAATCAGCTTGCTTATTTTTTTTGTTGTTGAGTTATATGAGTTAAAGAACTCATATATTCTGGATATTAGCCCTCATCAGATATATGATTTGCAACTATTTTCTCCCTTTTCACTCGGTTGATTGTGTCTTTTGAAGCAGAGAAGTTTTTCATTTTGATGTAGTCCAATGCATCTAGTTTTTCTTTTGTTGCCTATGCTTTTAGTGTCATATCCAAGAAATCACTGCCAAATCCAATATCATGAAGCTTTTCCGCATGCGTTCTTCTAAGAGTTTTAAACATATCTTTTTAAAATGTGTTGATTGACTGGCAGGTTAGTGAGGAATACACAAAGGTCAATGAATGAGAGAAAGTAGGACCCTAGAGGGCACTGAGGCCAGATTTCCTTTTGAGAGCATCATTAAAACAGCAGATTTGAGCTATGATTTTAATGGATCATACAGTCCGGGGATAGGAGATTAGGCCCAAGGTGAGGAGTCCAACAGGAAATCCTACATAGAGGTGTGGCCCAAAACATAAAGTGGATTATAGTGCTATGTCCTTAGAGTAAGGATGAACTAGAAATAAACCCAACTCTCCCTTCCTCAAAGGATCCCAGGGAAAATGGCCCATCTCAAACTGATACTGAGTATATGGGAAAAAACACATCCCCTGAGAACTCACAAACTAGCCTTAGCACAGGTTTGCACCCTGAATTAACATCACTTGGATGGCTCAAAGAAACCTCAGATCAAGAATTTAATTTCATGTAGCTCTGAGTATGTGGCAGAAACAACTACAAATCCTCTCTGGAGAAAGCTATCTGCAAATCAGAGCTCAAGGAATTGCTACAACTATTTTTTTTCATGAAATATGAATTTACAGTCAAAAAGAAATGACAAAAACATACAAAGAAATGTCACCATAAGTAAGAGCCAGAAGAAGCAAGAGTCAGCAATATCAGACTCTAAAATAATTCAGATTATTGAAACTATTAGACACAGATTATAAAATAAAAGTTGAACACATTCAGAGAAATAAAAGGGATTTTCAAAAAGGCAAAGGACTAGAAAAATTAGTGCTCTTTGGGTCCTGTTTGAGAAGTTTTTCTCAACCCCAGAGTCATGATGGTATTGTCCTATATTACCTTCTAGAAACTTTATTGTTTTGCCTTAAATTTGTAATCCATCTGGAATTGATTCTGGGGTATGATGTGAAGTAGGAATCAAGCTGCTTTATATCCCATATTGTGTATTTTAGCTTCTTGTTGCCCTCAGCAAAAGGATTGATCTGAATTATCTGATTTGCTCTTTCCAGAAGCAGAGTCCTGTACATGACTTCTCAGTCACAATAATGGAAGTTCAATTTAAAAAATAATAGTATTTAATCTATAAGTGTATATCCAGCAAAACTGTCATTCAGGAATGAAGATTATGTGTGATATGATAGCAGTCAAAAGTAATGAGCATGGAGAAATCTTGACAACATAATATAAGTAAAAGAGTAAGCCACAAAATCATACACAACGTACAATTCCATGTATGTAAGTAAAAACATACATGCATATGTCAAAAAAGTATAAAAACATGCACGGGGTTGATACACATCAACTCTAGGCTAGTGGTACCTCTGGGAAGTAGATGAGGGAAAGGAAGTAAGATGACACTTTAGCTATCGTATTTGTAAATATCTGCAATTTTCATTCCCTAAAAAGTATATTACATGGCGGTGAGTACATAGATGTCAGTTCTATTATTTTTTACACTTTTATATGTTTGAAATATTTCATTAAAAATACTTGTTTTTTTTTCCAAAACAACCAAATAAACTATAGTTGGAACACATGATGTAATATGCTTATATTCAATTTTAAGGTTAACTGCAGAGCTATTTTTAAAACGCATGACTCAAGAGTCTGGCGATCTCTGGGTTGCTCAGCTGAAAGCCCCAGATGCAGATCTCTCTCTCCAGCATGTAACACTCATCCTGGACTGTCATGAGCAAAGGTTCCAAGGAAATTGGTAGGATGCTTGGCGGGGAGTCATCGGGTCTTACAAGTATAAACTGGAATGTAAGAAAAAAAACTACAGGTGGGCACCATAAAGAGAGGTCATAAAATACGTGGAGAAAGAATATTGTCATTAGACAACACCATAAGAACATTTAAAATAGTTATTAACTGTGGATCAAGTGTGCGTTGGGGTGATAATTCAACACAAACTTAGGGTGTTCCTGCCATATGCAAAGCTCCATGAAAAGTCCCACAGGGTAGAGATTTTTCCAGCATGTTACTGTCCCTCTTTGGGTTGGGAAATCAATTTAGTGGATTGTAACCACCTTTTTATTTTTTCTTTCTTTAATGAAATAGAAAAGAAGGGAGATGATCTGAGTGTATACTATGCTGTAAGGAATAATTGTCTCATGAGACCTTTATTTTAGTGATATTCAAAATCAAAATGGAGATCCAACCAAAGCAACCCACCCAACATAAACAGCTGTTATGGTCATACTGATTCACTCCAGTACTTATATACTGGGTCATGATGTTAATTATATTTCTGATGGTGACTGTAATTAAAAATGTTTGGAAAACATTGCTGACGAGGTTATAAATTTGAACGAGATTTATGACGAACCCTTATGATTAAGTAGTGCAGCCTAATTATAAAAACTACATAGGAAAAAAATGAATTAATAATTATTTTACCACAAAAAGGATGACTGGGAAGCTCCTCCATTGGGATGAGCTGGGAGATATGTGGGTGCTGGGGGAGCCCAGAGAAGCAACTGCAAAAGAAGGAATTAGAAAGACCTATGAGGGCAGGTGGGGAACAGCAGAGTGGAAGAGGTGGAGAGGGAGAGACCGAAGGGACCAGAGGAGAGAGGGAGGAGGGCAGCTGCCCTGGGAAGTGGGAGTTCAGGCGAAAGAGAGAGATGGTAGAGAGGAACTCCAGGAGGGTCTCTTTGTGTGGGGTGCAATGTAATCACCCTTCCACCCCCAAACACATTCAGGAAAAATATGGGTGTAATGGATTTGTGTCAAAGTCACCTTAAAGCAATGACTTATTTTACTTTATTTATTTATTTTTGGGTGCGTTGGGTCTTCGTTGCTGAGGGCGGGCTTTCTCTAGTTGCGGCGAGCGGGGCCTACTCTTCACCGTGGTGCGTGGGCTTCTCATTGCGGTGGCTTCTCTTGTTGCGGAGCTCGGGCTCTAGGCGGGCAGGCTTCAGTAGTTGTGGCACGTGGGCTCAGTAGTTGTGGCTCGCAGGCTCAGTAGCTGTGGCGCACGGGCTTAGCTGCTGTGCAGCATGTGGGATCTTCCCGGACCAGGGCTCGAACCCATGTCCCCTGCATTGGCAGGCGGATTCTTAACCACTGTGCCACCAGGGAAAGTCCAAAGCAATGATTTTTAAAAGCACCTGTCTCTATCTAATTATTTTGTTTAGTTTGTTGTCTTGTTTAACACAGCATTTTAGGAAATCAGTAGGTATGTGATTATTAAAACACAGACTGTCTTTCTGGGCTGGTGATAGAAAAGTTGTAAAGCTGGACAGTCTGTCTTTGGGTGCCAGTCTCCCCCTTCTGGTCTGTCAGGTGCTCCACCCCAAGAGTTGACCACTTAGCTTAACTGCTGGCCTCTCTTCTTTTCCCCTTACACCCAATCCCTAGATTTAATCTCAGCAAAGATAAGACATCAGGTTTTTTTCTGAAACCCAAATGATGTGTTTGCTGATCTCACTCCAAGTGAGAATGGAGGCGTGAGTGTGTGCAAGTCTGGCCTGATGGCATGGACACACCAGCTGTCAAGGCAAGGAGACATTCTTTTGGAGGGGTCAGGAGTGCTGGGGAGGGAGGCCCTGCAATGATGACAGAAGTGGTGTTTTGGGGCTGGGTTCTCCAGACGTAGAATGGGAGGAGGGGTGGGTTGTCCATTCCAGAGGTGAAATGGTGTGAGAAAAGGCAGACCTGCTGGAAGGACGGGGATGGGCAGATGGGGAGAGAGGAGGGGGATGGTAGGAGAAGTGCTGAGCAGACCTTGGTGCCAGCGTCAGGCTTTGGACAGCACGCAGCAGGAACGCAGAGGGGGTGACACCACCAGTTCTGGGCTTGAGGGGATTAAGGACCCATGTTCCTTGGGAGGAAACCCTCATCAATTCATTTCAGGGAAGAATAAGGAGGGGAGAGGACACACTCACCTTCCTGAGAATCCGTTCATGGTTGATGCTGGCTTTCAAGTCCCTTTTGATGGCTGGACACACGGACGTCTGAGTCTGTGCACAATGCTTCTCATATGTTTTCAGAAACTTTTGAAGAGTTGGAACAATGGGTAGGGGTGCTCCTTTAGTTTTGCGTTTTCCTTCCTTTTTTCTTGGCATTGTTTCATAGTGTTAGATTCCACTTGGTTTCTGAAAACAGTAACTTGCCCTGAAACCCAACACAAGATGTCTTTTTAAGGAGCAGATCACACTTTCCCCACTAAAAATTAGCAAGTATTGCTGCATACCCTTCTCTGAAAATCATAAAGTGCTTCACTAATCTTTTTTTCTTTTTTAAAGAGCCTTTTGAGGGCAGTTTTTTTTTTTTTTTGCAGATATACATGTGTACATTAGAAAGTTTCCTACTTTTTTTTTGCGGTACGTGGGCCTCTTACTGTTGTGGCCTCTCCCACTGCGGAGCACAGGCTCCGGACGCGCAGGCCCAGTGGCCATGGCTCACGGGCCCAGCCGCTCCGCGGCATGTGGGATCTTCCCAGACCGGGGCATGAACCCATGTCCCCTGCATCAGCAGGCGGACTCTCAACCACTGCACCACCAGGGAAGCCCTCCTACTTTTATTTATTTATTTTATTTGGTTGTGTTGGGTCTTAGTTGCAGCAGGTGGGCTTCTTAGTTGCAGGAGGTGGGCTCCTTAGTTGTGGCTCACCAGCTCCTTAGTTGTGGTACTTGGGCTCCTTAGTTGTGGCATGCGAACTCTTAGTTGCAGCACGCATGTGGAATCTAGTTCCCTGACTAGGGATCGAACCCAGGCCCCCTGCATTGGGAGCACAGAGTCTTAACCACTGTGCCACCAGGGAAGTCCCAGTGCTTCACTAATCTTAAAATGGGAGTGGGGAATCAAAAGAGAGCAGAAAATGTCAATTTGCAAGGTCTATACTCATGGGACCAGGTTCTTTTAGATTGTTTAAAATGTGGGCAGTATTCAGGCTTCCCTGGTGGCGCAGTGGTTGAGAGTCCGCCTGCCGATGCAGGGGACACAGGTTCGTGCCCCGGTCCGGGAAAATCCCACATGTCGCGGAGCCTGTGTGTCCAGAGACCTGTGCTCTGCAACGGGAGAGGCCACAACAGTGAGAGGCTCGCGTACCGCAAAAAAAAAAAAAAAAAAAAAAAAAAGGATTATGGTTGTCATAAGGGTTAAATGAGATAAGTTTATAAAGCACTGCACAATGCCTGGCACATAGTGGAAGCACTTTTTTTTATTATTATTGATGTTATTATTATTCTGCTGGCCGCAAGAATCAGTACTGATTTTGTCAGTGGGATTGCTGGGTCATATGGTAGCTCTATTTTTAGTTTTTTAAGGAACCTCCATACTGTGCTCCATAGTGGCTGCACCAATTTATATTCCCACCAACAGTGTAGGAGGTTTCCCTTTTCTCCACACTCTCTCCAGCATTTATTATTTGTAGCATAAATTTTTGTCATATATTTTAAAGCTATGTTACTAGGTACCTACAAATTTAGAACTGATAAATTTCCCTAGGGGATATACCCTTTTGACATTATTTAATATCCCTCTTTATCTCTAGAAATGCTTCATGTCTCAGAGTCACAGATCCCAAACTGTGTACTGAGGTGCACGGAGGCACCGCAAACTTACAGGGCACTTTGGGATATTTTAAATTTTCAAGACAAAGCTAGCAACATCTGTTAGATGCCATGTGAGCTACTGGGGGTAGTTCACATTTTCAAATTAGGTCACACTTGCATTAGTATCCTATTGCTGCATAACAAATTAGCCCATCATGAGTGAAAAACATTCTGGAAAGGGAGAGTGAACCCAGAAGAATATAGAGACACAGGTACTGGGGTAAGGGAAAATCACATTATTAATAGCTCTGGTTGGGAGTTTATAGGTTGTCTAATCCATCTAAGCCATCACTAGGATGACCAACTGTCCCAGGACTTTGAGTGCTAAAACCAGGAAAATGCTGGGCAAACCAAGATGGTCATTCACCCTACCAGTCCCCCGACCCATGGCTACCACCCAGCTGTAGCCCCAGAATTCTGCTCACAGCTTTGTGCTCCAGCAGCTGCTGCAGAACAACCAGACTTGGCAGCTACGCAAACCTATCTGCCATCTTGGGCCTGGTCTAACTTCTTGTTTTACATGGAACAAAAATGAGACCTGGAAAGGGAAAGAACTGAGCTTACTGACTCCCAAGACCATTTCTGGAAAGCATCTTGGGCGATGCTTATCATCAGGCAATTGGCAAACACTGCATGGCATCATGAGAGACTGTGTGGGTGAGAAGTGGGCGTCCCAGGCTTTGGGTCAAGCAGAACTGGTTTGAATCCTGTGTCTGTCAGTTATTAGTGGGGTGATTGTGGGTAATCAACTTCACTTCCCCGAACCTCATTTTCTTCATCTGTAAAAATGGTGGGAATACTACCTCTTTGACATTTGTGAGGATTTAATGAGATAACAAATGTAAAGTTCTTTTCATCAGTAACATGGAAATGATGGTGACAGAGAATTGTTATGAGGAATAATAAGTTAGTACATGACAAATGCTAAGAACAGATCCTGGCACATAGTAAATGCTCAGTAGGGAACCTGAGGCATAGTGAGGTTAAGTGATTTGTCTAAGGGCAGACACTGGTAAGTGCTGGGGTTGGGATTCAAATTCAGACAGTCTGGCTCCACAGCCCAAATCAGTAACCACTGTAAGGTACCACCTATTAGATACCTTTATGGATTGAATATTTGCACACCCCAAAATTCATTATGTTGAAGCCCTAATCTCCAGTGTGATGGTATGGGGCCCTTGGGAGGTAATTAGGGTTAAATGAGGTCATGGATGGGGCCCTAATGATAGGATTAGTGCCCTTATACGAAGAGATACCAGAGGGATTACCCTCCCCACCCCCCACCCCTAAGCTGTTGAATTGGCCATTACCTGCAAACCAAGAGAAAAGGCTACAAAATAAAACCTACCTTACTGGTATCTTGAGCTTGGATTTCCCAGCCTCCAGAACTGTGAAAAACAGATTTCTGTCGTCTTTGGTATTTTATTATGACAGCCCAAGCTGACTAAGACAGGTGCTATACAATATTATTACTGTTCACAATATCAAGTATTTCTCATCAGCTTTTTCTGGGTATTTACAGAAACACAAAGTATACACACATGCATTCTATTAAGACCCTCTTAAAGCTTGAGTTTTTCACTTAATATTTTATCATGAGCATTTATTTCTGTCATTTCCCTAAATGTGTAAATGAGTGGCCCAGGTTAGCAGCTACCTAGGTACTCAAGGCCAGCACTGATTGGCTGATAAGTTAATGAATATTTATTGGGGGCCTAAGGAGTAGATACCCCACCCTATGATAGGTTTTCTCATCTTCTCTGGCTGTGACACTCCTGGAAGTGGGACAGTGGGGATGGGGGCTGAGGGGGTGAGAGTTTGGGCCGAGGGCCCTGCCCCCTGTCTCGAGGAAGAGGGGGAAAAAGATTCCCGTTCTGAGTCCCCTGCCAGCCCAGCTCCAACAGCGGCTGGCTCTCAGGGGACAAGGAGAGGGAGGGCAAGGAGGGGCTGCTTTCGGTGCCTTCTTCAAGACCCCAGACGTGCGCCTCTGCACACAACAATTTCAACAGATTCTGGAAAGAATCCTCACTACCCACCGAGGCCGGAAATTCCTACCCTGGGGATGTCCGGGTAGGGAGGGCCGGTGTTGCTGGGGTGGGGGAGGCACAGAAACACAACCTCCACGGAGCCCAGGTCCCAGCCGGTCTGGAGCATCTAACCAGGGGCCTCCCAGTTCGGGGTGCCGGAGCAACCTCGCGCTCATCCTGCACGCTCCCGGCCACTGGCCTGTGGCCCGCACTCACTAGGACACCCAGTCCCTGCGTCCCTTGTCGGGTGGCTTTCAGCGTGCGGTGTGCGCCATGGAGACTGCTGCCAGGGGCGGTCGCAGCGAGGGGCGGAGGCTGGAGGGCGTCTGTGACCCGCGAGGGGCCAGAGCTGGAGGGAGAAGAGTCGGAGGCAGGAGGAGGAGGGCGTGGAAGCAGGAAATGTCGTTCCAGGGTTCGTCCGGGCTCGGCCCGGACCTGGAGAACTCCAGGTGCCCTCGCTGCGGGTCAAGGTCGTCGCAGCCAATGGCGCTGCGGGGGACAGGATCTAGGAGGGGAAAGAAGCTGGGGACCCGTGTGTCCCTGGTCATCAGTGGGGCACTGGGGACGAGGAGCAGAGGTCTCCAAGAGATAGACGCCTCCGCCTGTTACCCGCCCGCGCGATGTCAGCTGTGGACCTCACCGGAGCCCCTAACATGGTTTCCCAAAGAAACCGAGTTCTAAGTGGTGGCTACAGCCCACAGCAACAAGCAGAAACCAGTGTGAGGGGACTCTCCTGCCCACTAGAGAGGTTTCCTTTTTGTCTCCCCAATCCCAGGACGGAGGGGGTGCCAGGATAAAGGAAGCAGCTCAGGGGCTGGGCCTGGGGGGTTTTCTGGGGAATATGGAAGAAAGAGATGCAAAAGCAGTTGGAGCTTTGGGAAGAAGTGGATGGGAGAGGAAAAGGGATTTTAAGAAAATTTGCTCTGGGCAGTGGCTTTGGGGCTTGTAGATTTAAGGATTTGGGGGCCCCCAAAGATACCTTTGCCCCAATCCTGGGAACCTGTGAATATGTAACCTTATATGGCAAAAAGGACTTTGCAGACGTGGTTAAAGTTACAGACCTTGAGATGAGGCTGTTTTTCTTGATTATCTGGGTGGGGCCCAATCTACGCCTGAGTCTGAGAACAGGAAGCCGGGAAACTGTCCCTGCTGTGCTCGGAGAGAGATGAGGGATGAAAAGAAAGGTCAGAGAGATGCAATGAGAAGAACTCAACTGGCCGTTGCTGGCTTCAAAGATGGCAGAGAGGGACAGGAGCCAAGGAATATGGGCAGCCTCTAGGGGCTGGCGCAGGTGTTGGAAATGGATTCTCTCAAAGGAACCCAGCCCTGCTGACACCTGGATTTTAGTCCAGTGACACCCATGTGGGACTTCTGACCTCCAGATCTGTCAGATAATAAATTATCTATATCTATTAACTGTCTGTCTCTCTCTCTTAGGGTATAGAAGAGGCTCTTAGTGAACGTTTAATGAAATAATGAATAAGGAAAGAAATTGGACTCAATTAATTCACAGTAAACTGCAAACGGAAAATAGTCCCATAACTCCTCCACACTGGCTGGAGTTTTTTAAGTTATATTTTAAACCCAGATGGCTCTAATTTGGCACAAAGTGAATTGAAGCTGTGGGGAAGGTCAAGGAGGGCAAGGAAGGATCCTCCATGTGGACAGACATGACTTTCCAGTGAGCGTGCCCCCGTGCGTCGGCACCCCTGGGTTATTTCTGCTTTGTGCAGCCACTTTCCTTCCTCTGTGGGGCCCTAGTCCAGCCTTCGTAAGAGGTAACCAGAAGGGCAGTGAGGGAGGAGAAGTGTGGAGTGGGGTGAGAGAGTACACTTACAGGTCACAGACTAGGTCTCAAAGCAGATTCTTAGGGAACAGAGAAGGATCAGGAAGACCAGCCCCCAAGAGGACAGGGACAAAGCAAGGGTCAGAAACCAGACAGGCCATCAGAGAGGAGAGGAGGAGTCCCTATGCACAGTGGGCAGGTTCATAAAAGAAACGTAACACTAGGATTAGGGTCAGCCGCGAGTGTCAGGAACCCATTAACACTGCTTAGAAAAATATAGAAGTTCATTTCCCTTTCATGTTAATGACATTCAGGGGTAAGCAGTCCAGAGCTGCTACAGAAGGCCCAAGATCATGAGGAATGCAGGCTCCTTCTACTTTATTATATTTTTAAATTTATTTATTTATTTATTTTTGGCTGTGTTGGGTCTTCATGGCTGCATGCAGGCTTTTCTCTAGTTGCGGCGAGCGGGGGCTACTCTTCGTTGCAGTGCATGGGCTTCTCATTGTGGTGGCTTCTCTTGTTGTGGAGCACGGGCTCTAGAGTGCAGGCTCAGTGGTTGTGGCATGCAGTCCCAGTGGTTGTGGCTCGCGGACTCTAGAGCGCAGCCTCAGTAGTTGTGGCGCTCGGGCTTAGTTGCTCCACAGCATGTGGGATCTTCCTGGACCAGGGATAGAACCCGTGTCCCTTGCATTGGCAGGTGGATTCTTAACCACTGTGCCACCAGGGAAGTCCCTCCTTCTACTTTATTACTCTGCCATCCTCAGTGTGTGACTTTAACCTCACGGTCCAAAATGGGTGCTGAGCTCCAGCCATTTCAGATAGAAGGACGGAGAACTGGACAAAGAAGGGCATGTTCTCTCCCTTTAAGGACATTTCCCAGAAATCACATATAACACTTTTGCTTACATTCCATTAGCCAGACCTACAGACATGATCATACCTAGTGGCAAAGGAGGCTGGGAAAGATGGTCTTTATTCCAGACAGACATGAGCCCAGTGAAAAATGGGAACTTCTGTTATTTACAGAAGACGGGAAAGACGGATATCGGGAGATAACTAGCAACCTGGGTTGCAGCAGCTACTAGCTGCCAGGACCCCAGGGATGGCCAGTACAGTGGGTGGGATGGACAGCAGTTTGAAAGTACTATAGGGACTCCTCAAGCATTTGTGAGTCAGAGCAGCCTGGAGCTCATTTCATAGTTGTTATCATTTTAGGTGTGACTTATCCACCAGGGCTGAATTACTGGTGAGGCTAAGCAGGTATTTTGAGCTCCTGCAAAGCTGGGAGACAAAACAACAATGACAAATGCAGGGGAAGAATCTGATATTTCATATTTCAAGAGAAACCCTAGCAAAATAGTTTTGAGAAAAGTCAGAAGTTTTGTTGAACTTCATTATCTGTCTTTTGCAGCATGGTGTTGGTTTGTTTTTTGATTTATGCATAGGAGGAGGGTGGAGGTTCCATGATCTTTTTGGTTCTCAGAACCCTGATCAGACCCTCAGAATCAACACTGGTATCAGCCCACCCCATCCTCGTGCCTTGTTCCTTGCTGACTTTCAGCCACCAGAATCTTAGAAGGGCTTTGAGGTGAGTTTGGCTTTTGGGGGAAGGAGGCTGTTCTGCTACTGGATACGTAGGAAATCATATGCCAGAGGGTAGGAAACCCAGGAGAACTCATGACAGAGAAGAAAAAGGAAGAGGGTAAAGAAAGAGGGAGAGAGAGCTAAGGAGGGAAGAGATATAAAGGAGGGCGTGAGGTCAGAGGGGTCAGAATAGCTCAGGGGCAGTCCACCCAGGAGGAAGTGGTTTTTAAATGTCTTCACAAATATATCCATTCCTCCCTCCAAAAGGTAGACACGAATCGCTCTTTCCTTGAGTGTGGGTTGGACTTAGTGACTCACTTCTAACGAATAAAATATGTTGGAAGAGATGGTGTGTGACCAGGTCATAAAAGGCATCATGACACCCTCCTTGTCTCCTTCTTGGATCACTGGCTCTGGGAGAAGCCAGCCACCACTTGGTGAGGACACCCAAGCAGCCCTGGGAAAGGCCCAGGGGGTGAGGAACTGAGACCTCCAGCCAAGGGCTATGTGAGTGAGACATCCTGGAAGTGGATTCTTTAAGCCCTTAAGTCCTGCAGTCTCATGAGAAGCCCTGAGCCAGGACCACCCAGCTAAGCCACTCCCAGAATCCTGACTCTCAGAAATTGTGTACGATCATAAGCGCTTGTTGTATTTAGCCGTTAAGTTTTGGAGTAATTTGTTCCACCTCCAATATATAACTAACACACCTAGGAAACTTCTTTTTCAGTAAAGAAAGATTTGCAGGGACCTAAGGGGTGCATGACTCAGATGCTGGCGGCCCTCCAGATATCCATTCTCCACTTCTTCCTCCCTGAGGGAACTCAATTTTGGCACATGGTTCTCAGTAAGCCAGGCTAGGAAAACATCCCCCGGTGTTCCTTGCGTTGGGATAACCAGGTGACATCGCGCAGGCAGATGAGAGAGAAGCTGAAGTTGATAGATGGAGGCTTCCCAGAAAGCTCTTTAAAGAGGCACAGCCAGGTAGCATGAGTTTTTGTCTTCTGTTCTTACATTTCTTCTCTCTCGGAATGCCGTCATCGTGCTCAAGATGAAGCTGCCATCCTGTACGTCAGCCCCAGACATCAACCACGACCCGGATGGCTGAGAGGATGGATGCAGAGATTCGCGTCTCTGATAGCATAATGGAACTGCTGAACTCCTCCGGGCTGCCCTCCTCTGGGTTCTCAATACACAAGGAAAGGAACACCCCGGTTTATTTAGGGCAAAGCTGTTCAGAGTTCTGTTACCCACAGCAGAATGGGCATTTCTGGAAACAGGAACTCCTTGACAGATGCCTCTTCAGATAACGTGCAGACATTCAATTACACAGTGAAAAAAGGATGCGGTGAGCAGGTTTCACAGTTTTGATTGGGATCATTTTATTTAGAATTTTTATTGTTGACCCATCGCTGAAAGCACGTAGTCACTGTTGTGAAGAGAACAGGGATTGCTGAGGCAAGAAATGATGACACAATCTCTTTGGGTTGTCAAGAAGAACATGGGGTTTTGAACCGAAAATGTGAAAGCCGGCCCTGCCAGCAGCCAGACCGTTGGTTTCCCAATCTGCACGGAAGCAATGTTCAGGCAAGCCCCTCACCCTCAGAAACATTTGCAAGGAGAGACAGGACAAGGCCATTCTCCAAACACAAAAGTGACTTACTGACTCCCTCTCCTGATGCATCTGAGTGACTGCTCTCCCTTCACCAGTTACAACCAACTCTAGCGCCCCTGTTTTCTAGATAACATTAGATGTCCAGTTACCAAAACACTCTGTTCTTCTTCACAGCATCCAGTCTAGGGTTGCCCCCCCACCTTCCCAATCCCTCCCGAGAATCACCCAGCACTGGGCAGGTCCTGCGAGAAGCCCCTGCCAGCTGCCTCTCCAGAGCCTCTGGGGCCATCCTCTCCGGCTGCAACAAACTCAGTAAACCTAACATCTTTTTTTCTTAGACTGCAAGTGAGTGTCTGGTAATCTTTGGTCAGAGGGCTTTAACAGAACATCCCAAAGCCAGAGTTTTAAGCCCCTCCCACCTCTAGTGGTCCAAATAGAGGTTCAGGAATGGGTGCCAGGAGCTCCTGGCAGTCTGCAGCATCTTGGGGACTGGAACTGTTGTTAATTCACTCATCCTTCCCCTCAAATAACTTGTTCTTCACACCTGTCTGTCTGTCCTTCCAGCAATGACTGGAGGGGTAAGAAAAAGGACAGTGGACCCTGAGACAGCTGTCACTACCACGCCCACATCCCCTACCAGAGTTCTTGGGGAGCTCCCCTCTCCTGTTTGTTCTCTGTGTAGTCATCATGCAGTCCTGACTGGGTCCATGTGGAAAAAAGAGGTAAAATCTACAGGGAGGAAACAGTGAGACTCTTGCATCAGGCAGGGAAGGAGGGAGTTTCTCCTAGGGTGTGCTTAGAGGGAAGAGGACATTTTCCCAGGGTTGGGCACGCCTGAGATGCATCAGCATTAGATGTAGGGGTTCGTTGAGCACTGGCCCTGCAATCATTTGCAGGTGTTTCGGAAACATGTTCTGATCAGAAAAGACATCTCAAATGAAGATTATAACAAAAAGGGTCAAGGGATGTTTTCCAGTGAGAGAGTCTATGGAGTAGGACCTCTGAAAACAAGCTTCAAATCGTTTTTGAAGGTGAACAGGATGATGATAAAAAACTGAATCTTCAATGTGGGCTATATCAGTGCCTCGCAACCCGACTACATATTAGAATCAGCTGGGAGAGTTCAAAGAATGCCTGTGCCTGAGACCCTACTCCAGTCCAATCATATTAGAATTTTTCAACCAAGGAGATAGTAAAAAGCCTCAGGAAGCTCCTTTTATGCCACTTTCCCTGTATTTACCAACTCTTTTGCCCATCAGCTCTAAGGATCTTCACTCTCAGGCAGTCTGAACATGGGGGTAACAAACGTCTTCTCAAAGCCTGAGACCAACCATGTCCCCTTTCTGGGCCGGATGCCACCAGGCTCTCTTAGGCCAAGTCTGGTCACGTCTCACTTCACCAAATGGAGATGAACAAGCACCGATTTTGAGATCGTAAGTTTTGCTTACCAAATTAGCAGTGACTTTTAAAGAAAGCTATTACTCAGTGACTCAGTATTGAGAAGGTTGTGGTGAGAATGCGTCTCACATATGCTGATGGGAGTGTAAATTGGAACTCTTCTGGAGCGAGATTTGTCTGTATATATCAATAATCTAAAGCTAGAAATTCCACACCTGGGATCCTATTCTAGGAAATCATTTAGATTTCTATGTAGGAGTTAGAATGCTTTCAGCTGCCCGTGGCAGAAAACTCAATTAATGTAACAGCAGTAATCAGATATTCATCGCTCATGTAACAAGAAGTCTGGTGGTAAGACATCCTGGCATTGGTTTGGTGTATCCATGATGTAATGAAGGACCTCAGACCTTTCTTTTCCCATTCTGCCATCCACAGTTTGTTGTTTTCCTTGGTGGTGGTGCCATCAGCCGTTGCAGCTCAAAGTGTCCTGTCCTTATGTGACAGTGGCCAAGCAGAAAAGAAGAGAGAAAGGGCAAAACGGACCTTCTTCAAGAAAGGCTTTCCCAGAAGCCTCCGCAGCACTTCCCTTCTCATTTCATTGTTCAAAACGGGACCACATGCACGCCCCCTAAGGGGATGTGGTGGCCACGACGGACGCGGCTGCGTCCGGTTGGTTGTGAAGGCAGCAAACCCTACTGGCCTGCTGCTTTTCTCAGGCTACTTGCCTTCTAGAACTGTACTGTCCCCCTTCCCCTTTTAGTTTTTCTATCAGAGAACAGAAGGCGGTGTCGAGGGAAAGCTGGACGCCAGTTTAGTCATTTTGTTAATTAATAGGTTTGGCTATAGGTTTGATGGGAAAGAAAAATTGTTACCTTTCTTTGGCACTGTGATGTGGTTAGATACGAAGTATCTAAAATCTAGACAGATTTCAAAATTCACAACGTATTTTCCTTTCAAAGCCATGCTTATGTTTACTCAGGATAACCACAACATTTTTCTTGGGCTTTGCAAACGCCGTCACAAGCTCCCTCTGTTTGCTTTGTAATAAGGGTGCACAGTGAGACCTGCAGTCTGACAGGCTGGGGGAATCTCACCACCTTGAGGATGGATAGACCCACGCTGGCCATGGTTGCTTGACCATTTCACGCTCCTACCACAATCTCATTTATTTCAGAGATTTGGTTTTCCATTTAGAGGTGCTGCGCTGGTGGGGTGGCTTGAAAAACAATGACGAGGACAACAGCAGCCATCACTTTGCCTCCAGCCTAAGAGCAGAAATGGGCGCGTGGCATGGACACACCCGTGAGAGCAGAGTCAGTGCTCTTGCACTCTTCCTCTCCTCGGGCTCCTGTGTCACGGCTCCCTGCCTCCCCCGACACCCCCGCCTCACTTTGGAAATCTAGTCTCGCTGATCTGGATGCTTCTCTCTCTCTGGAAAACTCCCACTCATTCTCCAAGGCTCCACTCAAAGTTTCCTTCCTTCCATAGGGCCTCCCCAGGTCTCCCAGGCAGAACTGATGTCTCTCTCGGTTCTCATGGTGCATGAATACCCACCCACCTTGTATGGGGATGGTTTGGTTTTCTGCTTTCTTGACTATATTTCAAGTCTTCCGGAGTCAAGATAGTGTCTTTATTTCATTTTCGTAGCCTGATTTTAAAATTATGCAATATTTCCTATATACAATAGAACATTTATATATGTGTATACAATAGAATATATATGTAAAACACATATAAGGTCATAATAATAATTATAATAAAAACATTTGTGTATGTAGCCAACCTTTGTTTAAGTACAGAGAATGGGACGCCCTCCCGTGTGTCCCCTCCCTTCATCCCACCTTTCTGAGGTAACCCCCATCCTCAGGTATGTATTATTCCCTTGTTTTGCTTTATCGATTTACAACATATGTATACACCTTGTAAAAGAATGCCTGTTGTCCCCAGCTGTTGGATTGGGGATTTAAAATTTTGCCAAGGGCTTCCCTGGTGGCGCAGTGGTTGAGAGTCTGCCTGCTGATGCAGGGGACACAGGTTCATGCCCCGGTCTGGGAAGATCCCACATGCCGCGGAGAGGCTGGGACTGTGAGCCCTGGCCGCTGGGCATGCGCATCCGGAGCCTGTGCTCCACAACGGGAGAGGCCACAACAGTGAGAGGCCCGCGTACCGCAAAAAAAAAAAAAAAAAAAAAAATTTGCCTATCTAGTGAGTGGAAAGCCATATTTCACTGTAATTTTAATTTGCATTTCCACCATTATTAATGAATTAACTATTAATGAGTTGAGGCATGGTTAAATGTGTTTATTGGTCATTTGGGTCTCCTTTTTTAGTGAAAATCTGTTCTTGTCTTTCTTCTATTTTGCTACAGGGTTGTTTTCTTTTTCTTATTGATTTGTGGGGATTCTTTGTATATTTAGATACTAATCCCTTGTCAGTTGTTTGTATTGAGAGCATATTTTCCTAGCCTATCATTTGCCTTTTCAGTTTCTTTATGGCTGATGAACTCAACTTCCTGATTTTAGTGTGATTTAATTTGTCATTTATTTCCTTTTTTGTATGACATTTTTGTGTCATGTTTAAAAATCCTTTCCCCCATGGTCTTAAAGATATTCTGTATTTTCTTTTAAAACCATTAAAGTTTGACCTTTCACATTTAACTGTTTTTCAAGAAAAGCAATAAAACAATAAAAACACTAATGTGGACAAAAGACCCCTAACTGATCCCAGCTCTATTCTGGAAAGCCAGTCCTTTCCTTGCAGACCTGTGGTTACCCTATCATGTGTCACTCACAGGTATGGGGCTCTGCTTATGGGATTTTTTTTCCTTTTTAATATATTCTTTTTTTTTAGTTAATTTTTATTGGAGTATAGTTGCTTTAAAATGTTGTGTTAGTTTCTGCTGTACAGTAAAGTGAATCAGTTATGCGTATACATATATCCACTGCTTATGGGCTTTTGTTTCTGGTCCTTTGGTGTATTTTTCTATCCTTGGACCAGTACCATACCATTTAAATGCCCAGAGCTTTATATCAATAGTAAGTTATATTTCTTGACAAGGCAGTTCCCCCCCCACCCCCACCCCCATTCAGGAAATTTTTTGGCTATTTTTTGCCATTTCCTCTTTCAAATGCATTTTAAAATCAGCTGTTCAAGTTCCATGAAAAGCTCCATTAGAATTTTGGCTGACATTGAATTGAACCTAAAAGTCAACTTGGGGATAATTAATGCTTTTGTGATATTGAGTCTTCCTATCAATAAACATTTATTTTGGTCTCGTCTCATGTCTATGGCTGAGAACTGCCTGGTGGTTCACAAAGCCCAATTCCCTTTTCTTTAGCTCACAGCAGGACTACATTTCCCAGCTTCCCTGGAAGTGTGGTGTGGCCCTGGGTGGGTGGGTTCTGAACAGTGGAAGGAAAGCAGACATTTCCTCGGTGGCACACTCCCGGGCCTGGCCCTCCTCTGGGACCCTGTTCCCTCTGACTATTCCCCTTACTGTAGATGGATGCAGGGGATCATGAAGAGGATTCTGAGACCCCAAGAAATGATGAGGCCACAGATTAGAAGAATCTGGTCCCCCAGTCCCTGTGTGAAGTCTTCCCACTGAATACCCACATTGAACTGTTGGGAGAGAAAGGAAAAAAACCTTCTATTGTGTTCTACCATTGAGAATTTGGAGTTTGTTAGAATTGTTAGTTTATACTAATGAACCTCTCAATTGCATTTCACAGTTTGTTTCCATAAATCTGTCTTTTGTTAGATTTCCTCTTAGGTATATTATCTGTTTTATTGCAGTTATATATGGTATTTTGTAAAAAAAAAATTTTTTTTTTCACTGTTACGGCTATGTAGAAACACAATTAGGGTTTGTATGTGACCTATGTCCAACAATCTTGATCTTATTAATTCTATTAATTTGGCTGTAGAGTCTTGTGGTTTTCTATAAAGACTATTACATGATTTAATGTCAGTTTGTTTTTTTCCTTTCCAGCCATTCCATCTTTTATTTCTTATTCTTTTATTATTTGTACAAGTGAGACCTATCAAACAATGATCAGTTATGAGAACAAGCATTTTCATGTTGTTCCATTTTTTAAGCTTTCAGTGTTTCATCATTGAGAATGGTATCTGCCATAGTGTTTTAGGGATAGCCTTCATCTGGTTCCTAGTTTTTTACAGTTTTGTTTAATCATTAATAAATGCTTTTTCTGTCTCTATTGAGATGATCATATTACCTTTCTTCTTTACTGTTCACATGGTCAATTGTATTAATAGATTTTCTAATGTTAAAAACAAGACACCAGGCCCCAAATGCAGTTGGTCACGCTAAGCCCTATGTCACCAAACCGAGACTTAATTACAGTTTCTGGCTTTCCCAGAAATGGAATCTTAAACCAGTCAGTCAGGGATCGCCTGATCAGCACTGGTTAGGTCATTGGCCTGACAGACCCCTGCCATCCCCTAAAGAAAAGGGACCTTGCAATAACCAACTTGCTTTTTGACTAGTATGATTACCTTGTCCCTGCTCCCTTCTGCCTACAAAAGTCTTTCATTTTGTCCAGCTCCTTGGTGCTCCTTTCCATCTGCTAATGGGATGCTGCCTGACTGATGAATTGTTGAATAAAGCCAATAATATCTTCAAAATTTACTCAGTTGAATTTTGTTTTTGGACACTAATATTAAACCAGACTGATCTGAGATAAACCCAACTTAGTCATGTTGTGTTATATTTGCTGATCAATACCTGGTTTGCTACTACTCTGTTTAGGATTTTGCATGTATGTTCATGAGCAAGATGTTCTCTGAGTTCTTTTCTTGCTTTTTTCTGGTTATCAAAGTGATGTTCACTTTATATAATGAGTTGGAAAGTTAAGACTTCCAGGGCATCTTTCTGGCCCTTCTCCTCAGAGTCAAGGCCACTTAGGCAAGTTTTCTTGCTCCCTCCCTTTGTGGGATAGATGTTTCCCTGGGTTACTGCTTCATTAAGGGTCTTTTTAAAGGCCCCATCTTTACTTGAGACTGTGAGTGCTGACTCCCTCCTTCCCGGGCCTCAGGCAGTATTTCTGTCCTTCTCCCTGAGACTTGAACACCAGCTTCTTCTCTCCAGGGATTTACGGATGCCTTAGTGCAATCATGCTTTAGCGTTCGTTGGCTCTCCTAGTTTTGTGCTCTCTCTTTAATTCTGACTTCTGAGGATTTCTCTTAATTTCATGTCAGCTTAGCCATGAATTTTAAAATATTTTAAAAAAATATTTCCCAGGGTTTTAGGTGTCTTATAGTGGGACAGTTTGGGGATATCTAGTCTACCATATTACTGTATGTGGGAGGTTTATGGTTTTTTCATTAATTTTTTAAAACTTAATTTTTTGTTAGGTAATACAAAAAAAACCTTAGGTAATACAATCACATATTTAAAAATTCAAAGATACAAAAAGGTGTACAGTGAAACATAAAACTCACCCTTCAGCCCCCAGTTTCCTCCAACCAATGTTAAATTTTTCTTGCATAGTCTTCCAAAGAAATGCTATGCATAAAGAATACAAATATGTGTACACAAATGATGGCACACAACCCACTGTTCTATATGTTGCTTTTTTTTTTTTACCTAATATTACATCTCCGTTAGTTTCATATTACCGCATAAAAGTCTTTCCCATTGTTTAAAAAAATTCTTATATAGAGGTAACAGCATTTCTTTGACCAGACCTACTGGATATTTAGGATGTTTACAGTCTGTTGCCATTTCACACAGGGCTGCAGAGAATAACCTTGTACATAGGATTTTTTGCACATGTCTATCTGTACATTCATGGGACAAATGTCTGAGTGGAACTGCTTGGTCAGTGGAGATGTGCATTTATAATTTGGTTGATATTGTTAAATTGCCCTCTGTAGGCAAATAATTCTTTTTTTTTTTTTTTTTTTTTTTTACACGGGCCTCTCACTGTTGTGGCCTCTCCCGTTGCGGAGCACAGGCTCCGGACGCGCAGGCTTAGCGGCCATGGCTCATGGGCCCAGCTGCTCTGCGGCATGTGGGATCTTCCCAGACCGGGGCACAAACCCGAGTCCCCTGCATCGGCAGGCAGACTCTCAACCACTGCACCACCAGGGAAGCCCCTGTAGGCAAATAATTCTTATAGAAATTTCTAAAAGTAACTATTTCTTCACATTCTAGTGAATATGGTATAAGATTTAAAAAATTTTTTCCAAACTGGTAGGTGAAAAATGGTACCTTGTAATTTGTCAGTGAAAAATCAAATAATGATCAAGTTATGAAGAACGAAAAGAGAATTTTATTCAAGCCAAACTGAAGATTCTCAGAAGCCCTGAGAACTGCTCCATTGACCAGGAGTTAGAGATGCAGTTTTATACATTTTTGAGACAAAGAAATTATGTATCATATTGACAGGTTAGCATTGTGTACTCAGTTCATCAAAGTTTTTTTTTATTTTGTCAAATATGCATGTATAGAAATGCAACCCCTTGTATGAGATGAAAAAGAAATATATTAATCATAGAATTATAATGCTGTCGTCTGAAGAAAGGGGCCAACTTTTTCTCAGAGGTCGATTTCATCCTCCTGCTTTGAGGAGGACTGGTTACTGTATAATGTAGATGCACATTGCACATTGGGAAAGGCCTACCACAAAGGGGGCATGTCATTTGTTTTTGTGTTTTTAAATTTTTTTTCCCTTTCTGTCTTAGTTTGATTATCCTGCCATAGACAATTTATGATTTTCTTCATCAAGTTTTTTTTTAAAATTTATTTATTTTGGCTGCGTTGGGTCTTCATTGCTGTGCACGGGCTTTCTCTAGTTGCAGCGAGCAGGGGCTACTCTTCATTGCTGTGTGTGGGCTTCTCATCGCGGTGGCTTCTCTTGTTGTGGAGCATAGGCTCTAGGCGCACAGGCTTCAGTAGTTGTGGCTCGCGGGCTCCGTAGTTGTGGCTCGTGGGCTCTAGAGCACAGGCTCAGTAGTTGTGGTGCACAGGCTTAGTTGCTCCGCCACATGTAGGACCTTCCTGGACCAGGGATAGAACCCTTGTCCCCTGCATTAGCAGGCAGATTCTTAACCACTGTGTCACCAGGGAAGTCCTCAAGTTTTAATTTGTATTTTTTATTACATGTGAGATTAAGCATTTCCTCATATGTAAAAAAAGCCATATTTCCCTTTCGGTGAACCTACTGTACATATCTTTTGCTTATATATTTTAAAAATTTTTTTCTTATTTTGGTGTTTATATTGATTTCTAGAAGCTCATTACATATCAGAGGAGACAGGATATTTTTATTCTGAGTAATTAGTAAATGCACTGGCAGATACCATCTACTCCCCAAAAAGCTCCTAATTTTTCAAAGTAATTACTCTGTACTGACTGTGGTCAAATATAACGTGTCATTCTTTTTTTTTCCTCTGCAAAGTGAATGATATGGTACGTTTTAGGAAAATCTAAAACATACCAACAAACAAATCCACCATTCCTGAGTATTTCATAAAATACATGTTTCATAGGCATAGAGGCATGCCTTTGAGGCTGTATAATAGTAAAAGTGTGTGAATCATAATTTTCTTTTGATTTTTTCAACCATTTAAAAATGTGTAGGAAAGCTACTATCAACAAAAACAGAAAATATGTGCTGGCAAAGATATGGAAAAATTTAAAACTTAGTGTGCTGCTGGTGAGAATGTAAATTGGTGCAGCCACTGTGGAAAACAGCATGGAGCTTCCTCAAAAAACTAAAAATAGAGCTATCATATAATCCAGTAATCGACTTCTGGGTTTTATCTAAAAAAATGAAAACACGAACTCAAAAAGATACATACACCCCCATGTTCATTGAAGCATTATTTACAATAGCCAAGACATGGAAATAATCTAAGTGTCCATTGATGGATGAATGGATGAAGAAAATGTGGTATATATACATACAATAGAATAATACTCAGCTATAAAAAAGAACGAAATCTTGCTATTTGCGACAACACGAATGAAACTTGAGGGCATTATGCTAAATGAAACAAGTCAAACAGAGAAAGACAAATATTGATCTCACTTACATGGGGAATCTAAAAGAAAAAAGAACAAATCCAAGTTCATAGAAAACAAATTGGTGGTTACCAGAGGCAGGAGGTGAGAGGTGGGAGAAATGGGAAAAGGGGGTCAAAATGTACACACTTCCAGTTATGAAATAAAGAAGCCCTGGGGGGCCTCCCTGGTGGCGCAGTGGTTGAGAGTCCGCCTGCCGATGCAGGGGATACGGGTTCGTGCCCCGGTCTGGGAGGATCCCATATGCCGCGGAGCGGCTGGGCCCGTGAGCCATGGCCGCTGAGCCTGTGCGTCCGGAGCCTGTGCTCCGCAACGGGAGAGGCCACAACAGTGAGAGGCCCGCGTACTGCAAAAAAAAAAAAAAAAAAAGAAGCCCTGGGGATGTCATATACAGCATGGTGAGTACAGTGGATAATACTGTACTGCATATTTGACAGCTGCTAATAGAATAGATCTGAAGTTTCTCATAATAAGAAAAAATTTTTTAACTATGTATGGTGATAGATGTTAGCTAGATTTACTGTGATGATCATTTTGCAGTGTATACAAGTAACAAATCATTATGGTATACACCTGAAACTAATATAATGTTATATGTCAATTATATTGCAATAAAAATAAATAAAATGGTGAGCCACTGTGGAAAACAATATGGTGTTTCCTCAAAAAATTAAAAATAGGATTGCCATATGATCCAGCAATTCCACTCTTATCCAGAAGAATTGAAAACAGGAACTTGAAGAAATTATTCTTATATCTGTGTTCACAGCAGCATAATTCACAATAGCCAAAAGGTGGAAACAACTGAGGTATCCACCAACAGATGAATGGATAGACAAAGTGTGGTATATACACACAATGGAATTTTATTCAGCCTTAAAAAGAAAGGAAACTCTCACACATGCTACAACATGGATGAACCTTGAGGATATTATGCTAAGCGAAACATGCCAGTCACAAAAAGATGAATACTGCATGATTCCACTCATATTAAGTAGTCAAATTCATAGAGACAGAAAGTAGAATGGTGGTTGCCAAGGGCTGGAGAGAGGTGGGAATGGGGAGTTGTTATTTAATGGATACTGAGTTCCAGTATTGCAAGATGAAAAGAGTTCTGGAGATGGAGTTCTGGATGGTGGTGATGGTTGAACAACAATATATTTAATGTCATTCAACAGTACACTCAAAAAATGTTTAAGATAGTAAATGATGTTATGTGTATTTTATCACAATTAAAAAAATGTAAAAACCATTCTTAGCTCATGGACTGTGCAGAAACAGGTGGTGGGTCACATGTGCCCCGTGACCATAGTTCCCTGACCCCTGTCCTATAGGATGGTCTCAGCATCCAATCCTCCCTAATTCAGACCAAAACTTCCATGTGGCAGATAATGAAAAATGTTGTCTGTAAGGAAGAGGGTAGATGAATAATCTTTGTTTCATGTCAGTGAAAGAAAAATGTGCTATTTTATTGAAAAGCAGAAATAAACTTTGACACGTGCTCCACAAGCATCGCCATTGGAGAAATCCTTCTGAACTCTCCCCTAAACCCAGAGGCCTTCCATCTTAAGGATGAAAGAGTTAATGTTGCTGAGCCTTTCCCTGTCCTGATTTGAGGTTATTTTGGATAACCTGCCTCTAATCATCAGAGCATCTTTCCCCTTCTGCTTCTCTCTCTGTTATTTTTGGAGGCCGGTGTTAAGTTACCAGGTGTCTTTCTGGCTCCTTGATAGATAACACTGTTTTCCGTAAAAAGCTCATTGCAGACCGATTGTAAAGGCATGGCTGAGAAAGTGACTATAATACATAAACTGCGTGAAATACTGCAGGTCTCTTTAAAGAATGAATGAGAAGTCTGTGCACTAGTGTGGAAAGTATTGCTCCACTGCTCTGAAGAGGAGAAAATAGAACCGAGACAGATAGATACAGTGACTTCAGCTATGTTAAATCTGTGCACACACTGCCTGGACTGAAGGGGACTCCAGGAGTTAAAATGGCCTTGCAAGCATTTGGCAGATGTGGTGAGATTTGGGGCTACGAATATGAAAAGCACAAGCGTTCCAGACCCAGAGTGTTCTGAGTTCACATCCTGGCTCCCCCACTCCTCAGCTTTGTCATTTGGGGCACATAGCGCATCTACTACGAGCCTCAACCTCCCATTCTTAATTTGTAGATTGAAAGGAACGATTAAGTGTGTGATACCTAATAGGCTCAGTATGCATTAGGAATCATCTTTACAGGAGAAGAAATTTTCAAGCATTGTTACAAAGTGATTATAATAATTTTAAAAACTGAAAGATATTTCTGGTTAATAGTAGTACATGTTCATGGTAGAAAGTTTGAAAAGTACATAAAAATAAATAAATACCTGTTTCAAATCCTGGATCTGCCTGCCACTCCTTAGGAAGTTAGGTATCTCCCTTAGACTTAGTTTCCGCTTCTGTAAAATGGGTCCAGTAACATCTACTCTCAGGTTTGTGTGAGCATTAAATAAGATAATATTTAGGGCTTCCCTGGTGGCGCAGTGGTTGAGTCCGCCTGCTGATGCAGGGGACACGGGTTCGTGCCCCAGTCCAGGAGGATCCCACATGCCGTGGAGCGGCTGGGCCCATGAGCCATGGCCGCTGAGCCTGCGCGTCCGGAGCCTGTGCTCCGCAACGGCAGAGGCCACAACAGTGAGAGGCCCGCGTACCGCAAAAAAAAAAAAAAAAAAAAAGATAATATTTATACAGTGCTCAGCCTGGTAGACAACAAATGCTCAGATTGTTGATGATTAATATCACAGTTGCTATGAAAGAGATATATTTCTTCAGCCCCTGCCCTGCACACTCACAAATGCACGCTTCATTTGCCTCGGAATACCCACTTTCTCTCTGCTGATATCAACAGAGCACCACAGAAATCTGTCTGTTTCTGACTCAGCCAGGAAGAGGAGGGACTCTAGCAGAAATGTGACCAACTTCTCCAAGAAACAGTCAGAATTGCCAACCCATATTTTTTTAAACTTCTCTGATGTATAATTGGCATACAATACACTGTACATCTTCGAACATATAATTTGATAAATTCTGACACATGTAATCACTCATGACACCAACACCCCCAGTCAAAAGAGTGACGGGATCCAGCCCTTGCCAACATCTCCCTGTGCCCTCGTAACCCTGTCCCAGTCACCACCCCCCATAACCACTGGTCTGCTCTCTGTCACTGTAGTTTGCCCTTTCTAGAATTTTATACAAATAAATCACATAGCATGTACCCTTTTATGCCTGGCTTCATTTGATCAAATTGGCGACTTTGAGATTCACCCCTCGTTGGCTGTGTTGGTAATTCATCCCTTCATTTTGCTGAGCAGTGAGCGCGCCATTGTTGGGACGGACGTATCACGGTTTGGTTATCCATTCACCTGTTAATGGACATTTGGGTTGTCTCCATTTTTTGGCTGTTACAAATAAAGTTGCTCTAAACCTTCCCTACATGTCTCTGTGTGGACATATGTTTTTGTTTCTCTCAATCCAATCTTAAAAATCATTATTCTCTCCAAATGCCACTCACGTCCAGCCTTTTTCTCAAGGATGTAGAGTCAGGGGAGGCACCTTGCCTTTCGGTCAGACTTTCATTGCTCATGTGTTTAACAGGCCTCCATCATCACACGACACAGATGGGTGCCCCTTTTTCTCTTACATTTAGTGTGTGAGCCCCGTGGGTCAGCAGGAGTTTTAGGCAGGAGGTTTATGGCAGCCATTGTAGGGATCCGCACTCAAGGATTCCTCCGGAGGACCTGGTTCCAGAGAAGTCGGAGGTCTGAGCCTACAGTGCATCTGGCTTCTCAGCTCCACCATGAGGCCAAGAAACAAGGGGAAACTGAGGCACAGAAAAGGCAGTGTGACTTGAGATTGTTGGGCCAGGCAACCTCTGCCTGGACTGCCTGCCTTCCCCCACTCGCCTGATCTTGCCTTTTATTGAGAAGCAAGATGCCTGGAGTGACATCACTTAGAAACAAGTGGGACACATGAGGCTCTTCTTAACTAGAAGGGATTGTCTACATTATTGACCAGTTAACTCCTGGCTCCTCCTCACGGGCAGTGCTTCAGCCCCAGTGTTCTATAATCATGTACAAAATATTTCCACTATCACGACGCTCATCCAAAAATAAATAAATATCAGCATCCCCACAGATGTTTCCTTATTTGCCGAAGGAAAAAGAAGATAAACACAGTTATTGTGACTCACAATATTTGTGTAAAAGACACCACACTAGAGTCTTCCTAAGTACTCCCAACAATAACATTTTGGAAACTTTAATTTTTTATCTCTGATGGCTCCATGCCAATTTGATTCAGCTTTGGGCTTTCCCCCCCAATGTTAACACCTACAGTAAATCAGAGAGCGCTGGGGGACAACCTGGTGCTTCTAGAAATATCTTCTGCCCCCAGATGTGGAGGCTGGTTTCACCTCTTTTGCAGTGTTGGGGAGAACACCCATGGAGTCGACAGCCCCTGGACATTTGCAGACCAGCTCACGACGGCTAAAGCAGGGGCTCTCCCGCTTGACTAACTGCCAGAATCCCCCCTGGAAGGCAGGTTGACCAGATGGCTGGGCCCCACCCCCAGAGCTCTGGCTCAGCAGGTCTGGGCTGGGGCCTAAGCACTTGCACTTCTATCAAGTTTTCAGGTGATGCTGATGCTGCTGGTCCTGGGACCTCACTTTGAAAACCACCAGTCTAATGCTTCTCCTTCTTTCCAAAGCTCCCCAAAATGTTAACTCACAGCAGGGGAACTGACTCGCAGAGGCCTGAGAAGAGGCTATCCTCCCTCCCTCTAGGGATTTGTGCTTAAATGAGGGGTTTAAGTAGGGAGGGGAATAAAAGCCACTTTGTTTGTTCCCAGGCCTCGATATATGGGGCTTGTCTCAAGGGGGTCAAGAGCCTGACTGGTACCTGACAACTTTCTGGAAGGTACCTAGAAATGGTCACTCCCTGAGGACGACTCTGCTGGGAGAGGTTTATCCTGCTCTCTGTGGCCATCTGAAGTGCAGGGTGTCTGAGCCCCGTCCTGGGGACTGAGCCAGAGAGAGGAGGGAGCCTAAGGCCTGAGCCTTGGGCCCTAGTCTGTCTGTCTGCCTGAGAGAGTGTCCATAGACTGGGCAGAAAGCTCCATCAGTGAACCAAGCATTGGGAACAAGTGTCACGGTGGGGAGTCCAGCCCCTCTGAGACTTGGGCTCGTGTAGGGGTAAGTGGGCTTGCCAGTTGGACACACTGAGGAGCTGGCAGGCAGATATGGGGAATAGAAGTGGACGTGGCTTCCAAGCTTGAGGGCAGGGGTGACTCAGGCCCCATCCCAGCTCAGAGCCCGGTGTCTGGGTCCTCCAGATGAGGTGCTGTGTAGCCCTCAGGGCACTGGCAGGGTTGACCTAAGTGCTCCGGGCCTGGGAGCTGCCGCCTTGGTCCACCCATCTCCCTGGGTTCTGGCCCGGGCCCCTGGCCGCAGGTTCTGAGAGCACCTCCTTCTCTCGGCTGGCATCCACACTCCTCTGGGCCCATGCAGACCTCAGATGGACACACTCCTGGTTTGTCTGGAGTCAGACACCCGAGACGTCTGCCCTTGCCACTTTCTGTTTCCTCATCCAGCTTCCAGATTCCTGGTCCCTGATGACCCCTCTGGGTCCCTCCTATTCGGAGGCTGGTCAGCGGGCCTGGCCACATCCTGTGCCTCTGCCTCTTGCTTCTCAGTGGGAGGGGGACTCAATGGCACTGAGGCTCTCACCGGACTGCTTTCAAGTTCTGAAGCCTTGAGCTCCAGCCCCACCCACTGGCCTGACAAGCAGGACAGTTCTGGGGCCGCACCCTCCTCCTTGGGAAGGTCCCTGAGCCTCTCAGGGTGCAGATTCTCCCTTGGTGTCAGGACTGTTGTGAGGATTCCGTAGGAGACTGTTCATGAAATGCATATTAGTGCCTTCCCAGCCTCTGCCCCCACTTCGAACACTGCGGTCCGGACCTCGGTGTCTGACACCAGAACCGTGTCCTCCAGTCGGCCATCGGGAGCTTGGGCCGGATGGGGAGACGTGTGCATTGAGACAGACCCTGGTGAGGCTAGAAGGGTGGTAGGGGCTCTCTCCCCCCAGGTCATGAAAGTTCAGATAACACGGGAATCTGAAAAACAGTGGGAAATGCTCGGAAAATACGATTCCTGACATGTGAAAAGACTCAACAGTGAGGGTCCTTGGACTGGAAGGAACCAAAGGGGCCATTCGCCTACTTTGAGGGGGCACTAATTCTGGTGACCCCCGCCCCTCCCCAGGCAGATAATCTTTTCTCTTAAAAGAATTTAAAGGGGTCCTGGAGCCTCTCCCTCAGCTAATCTGGAACCTCACGCTGTGCTGATTCTTTAGTATGTTTCAAACGGGAAAGAGCAGAGTAAGTGGGTGGCCCCTTGCATGGACTTGGATTTAGGGACCCAGAGGACAGTAGGGACACCTGACACAGGTGTCGTCCTTTCCCACTGACCACACACTTTTGGCCCTACACGACCCCCTGAGGGAAGCAGCAGACTTGGTCTCCAGTTTCTGGAGGAAGTAATGGAGACTGGTGCCAGCTGGGGACCTCCCTTAGGGGCACAGGATGGCGAGGAACAGAGCCCGCCTGGATTCCTGTGCTCCTGCATCTCAGGAAGAAGACTGGATTCCATCCATGGAGCAAGGGCTAGGTGAGCCGGTCTCCTCAGTGAGAGCTCTCAGCGCCAAGCCCACACTGAAGCTGGGCCAGGACGAAGGGAGCTGAGGGGTAGGGGGAAGCCTCGGGAAGGGAGGCTGGGCCCACCCTGGGTCTGCTTGGCATCCCGTCCCATCCTCCAACTAAGGACCTCCCATAGACTTGAAAATTGTCTCTTCAAAAGGGAACTGTGGGGCTTCCCTGGTGGCGCAGTGGTTGAGAGTCCGCCTGCCGATGCAGGGGACACGGGTTCGTGCCCCGGTCCGGGAAGGTCCCACATGGCGCGGAGCGGCTGGGCCCGTGAGCCATGGCCGCTGGGCCTGCGCGTCCGGAGCCCGTGCTCCGCAACGGGAGAGGCCACAACAGTGAGAGGCCCACATACCGCAAAAAAAAAAAAAAAAAAAAAAAAAAAAGGGAACTGTGGAGATGCTGCTAGTTATCGCTCATAGGACCACCCCCGGCAGGCAGCATCTTGCATCTCCTGTGCTTCAGAGCCCTCCGCCCCAGGTGCTGGCTGAGGGAAGAGAGCTTCTCCCTGTGGGACTGTCCTCTGCATGTAGAGGAGCATGGCCGCCGGATGAAATATGGAAATACTGCATGGAACGTACTTATAGTAAAATTTAGTGGTAGTTTCTCTGAAATCCAAACTTGGATTTCCTATATTTTCTCTCCTTTCTTCCTTCCTTCCTTTTTCACTCCCTCCTTCTCTCTCTCTCTCTCTTTCTTTCATGAACATCTTTTTTTTTTTTTTTTTTTTTTTTTGCGGTACGCGGGCCTCTCACTGCTGTGGCCTCTCCCGTTGCGGAGCACAGGCTCCAGACGCGCAGGCTCAGCGGCCACGGCTCACGGGCCCAACCGCTCTGCGGCATGTGGGATCCTCCCGGACCGGTGCACGAACCCATGTCCCCCGCATCGGCAGGCGGACTCTCCACCACTGCGCCTCCAGGGAGGCCCCAGGAACATCTTTTTCTTGGAAAATTCTGGTCGGTGTTGGGGCTCCTGGGTCTGCAGCTACACGTGCTGCAAGGCTCTGGACGCCGAGCCAGTGGCAGTGGTGCAGAGGCAGAAGCCCAGGCTCTGGGTGGCCATCAACACCACCATGAACGGAGTCCCAGTCATCAGCATCAGTGATCTGGGGAGGCTTCCTCCAGGCCCCCTGGGGACAGAAGCCTGACTCAACTCAAAGGAGCAGGGAACCTTCTCTGTCACTTGGTCAGAAGGGTCCTCAGTGGCCTACCTGGAGGCTGCCAGGGCTCCTTTGAGGGGTAATTGGGGGGGGGCAGGTAACGCCACAGCAGTCACACAAAGTGCTCAGGGAGGCATCGTCCAGAAGTTCCCACCTGCTGTGTCCCCGTGTGTACCAAGGGGCCTTCTTGGTAGCATCAGTTGGGGCCTTTGGGTCCCAGATGCAGCTGGCCGTGGACAGAAACATCATCAGGAGTATCAGTGAAGCTAAAGTCTGGAAGGAGAGCTCCAGGAGCTTGGTTGGGGCAGTAGGGGTCAGGTAGTGGGAACAGGTCTTCTGATGCCCTGATCTATTAAGATGAGTCTTTATAGTTCAGGAGAGCAAGGTGGTGTCCCCTTCAGAGACAACCTGAGGGGTTGAAGGAAGTGATACCAGTGCTTTGGGCTCCTCCCATGGGACTGGGGCTTGGTCTCAGGCTTCACAGTCTTAAGGATGATATTTAGTTAGAACATATCGTGTGCATGACTCAGCAGAGGGCACGATGGCACAGACCCCATGAGCCTCCCTGTGTGGCATATTACAATTTTTAAGAATTTATTTGAGCAAAAACCAACTCGAATGGGGCATCGCCAAACCAGAAGTGGTTAGGACAGCTCTGTCGACAGGAGCTGGGGAAAGACTTTTATAGAAAGTGCAGAAGCAGGGAAAGGAAACTGACTGGCTATCACTAAAAGCCTGGTTGGCTGTTTATGATGGGTTGTTCTCAGCATTTGGATGACCCTGAGGCATTTACAAGCTTAGATTTTGGTTTGCTTATGTGGGTGTCACGGCATTAGAGCCACCTAAGTATAAGAGCTCCCTTGTTTAACTAACAACAACTTGGTGGGCTTTTCCTACACCAGACGGCTTCATGTGTAAGTAACGACCAGGACTCTATTAATTCCTTAAAGGATGATAATACAATCTATGGGGTCCAACAGGGTCTGTGCTGCTGGCTTGGTCCACAGTCATGGAGAGCGCTGGGAACATTCTGCCAGGAAAGGTCCACTGAAGGCACTGAATTACCTACACAATTAAATGGGGTAAGGAGTGAGTGGGAGGGACCCTAGTGGTTGTCTGGGTATTGACCTTGTAGAAGAACCTCAGGTCGGTCTGCCTCTAGCTTGGCCGTGAGCAACTGGAGGGCAGTATCTTAGAGGCTCCTGGATTTAGCAGAGTGCTTAGTGCGTAGCAAGGGCCCAATACCTTGTTCCTGAAGATAGAGACTTTTAAATTTTACATGTGTAGAGAAACCAAAACCAAAAGGGGTTATCTGCCCAAGATCATGAAGGCAGTTTCTAGCTGAGTCCTTGACTTTCAGCCATGACCCTTGCTGCTCCACTATCAGCCATAGTATGTCATTCATTCACGGAGTATGTAGTCAGTCTTCTTCATCCAAGGCCAAGGGGCTGTGAAGTACAATAAAGTCCCTCCCTACCCTTGGAATCATTTACAATCTAGTGAGGAAGATACGATAAATGTATAAAACTGGATAAACTATGTGCTGTACTTACTAAGTGATTTAAATAGCCTGGCTTCCAGGAATCACTAATACGGACACAGCTGAGGCTCTGAGAAGCCAAGTAACCCAGCCAGAAGCACGGACGTGGGCCACAGTCTGGGGTCTGCACCCACCGCCCACCCAGGGGGACTGCCTGCTCCCGGCAGTTTCATCGTCCCTGTTCAGAGGGGCTCAGGTCCCTCCCTCCCATGTCCCCTGCAGGGTCACCAGGAGCTCCCATCAGCGTGGGGCAGGCTGTCTGCTCTGTCCTGGGGGGCCTCTGTGGTGTCAAGTGGAAGAAACAAGAGGTACCCATGGGGCCTCCCTCATGCGTCCCGGCAGCCAGCACCCACCTACTGACTTTGCTGCTCTAATGATGGGCCCAGGCGGGGTTCAGGGACCTGCAGGATCTCCTGCTTCTCATCACATCCCAGCACGGCCCCCGGGTAAGTCGATATGTGACTCTGTGCTGGCTGCAAAGAGAAGATGCTCGTTCACACGCCCCTCCCAGCACAGAGGGCTCTCTCGGGCAGGCCCTTCCCAGGATATGGAGCTCACCTGGGCAGGCACCCAGCAGCCCATGGGGCTCACCGTGGGTAGCCTCCCCTCCCCCAGGGCTTGGGGCCCTCCTATGCAGACACCCTGGCAAGAGATAGCACAAAGGAACTGCGCACGCAGCCATTTCGCAGAGCAACCCCCAGCCCCTGAGCACCTCAGAGCAGGACGTGAGTTAAGAAACAGCAGCTCCTGGTCCGGTCTGTGACCCTGGGCTTCACTCTGCGCAGCCTCCCTCCACTGGCTCGTGCGGAAGCTTCTATGGGACCTGGGGCACAAGGCCTCTGTGTCCACCCCTCCTCTCTCTGACCCCTGGAATTCTCTCATGAGGAGTGGGTTTTCTTGAAGTTGCCTCCCACTCATGGGCCAGTTAAAATGATTAGAAAACAAGCCAGAGCCGCAGCCACATGTCCATCCTGACCCCCAGAACCCCACACCTGTTCCTTGGACTGGGCCAGCACAGCAAAACCCATTTTCTGCAGCCATGAGCCCCAGATGGGGGACAACTGGCCGATCTGGGCAGCCTGACTCGGCAGGCCAGCCCTTCCCAGGTGTGCCTGGATGGAGGTCTGTAAACACCCCCTCCAGGCAGCAAGAGCACCTACAGGTGCACCTCAGGTCATACTTCCTGCCCCATCAGGGGCGGCAGGGCTGGGCTGGCAGTTGGGAGCGGGGAGTCATGCCCCGCGTGTGGCCTGGTCTGAGTGGGCCTCCGTTGGACCTTTCGCAGGAGTTACATGGCTGCCACCTGCCAAGGAAGGTGATGTGTTATCTGCACCTGTTGTTGGAAGTTCTCCACAGACAAAAGTGAGTAAGCAAGAAAAAAAGCAGTGGGGGACAAGACGGGGGGGTAGCTCAGGCAGGCGAATGGAAAGTTTCCAGAAGAACGTGCAAGCCAGGACCATCCCGTGTGGCCTGCAACTCAGCATGCATGCTGTCACTGGTGGGGCTCCAAGCCCTTTCCTCCAGCCTTTAGGGTCCTTGCACATATTCAGGTGTTTTACATGTGAAGGGTGGATACACTTCAGGAGCAGCTAACCTGGGGGTCAGCTAATGTTTACTCAGAGACACCTCCACACGGTCCACCAGCTTTCCAGCGAGGACACTCCCTGTGGGGGGCTGCCGCCCTCATGGGAGAAAGTCCCGCGACTCTGACCACCTGCAGAATTCTGCTCATCAGCCTAGAAAGTGTCCCGACAGGGGTTTCACCTGTGTACCTGCCGGGTTCTTAATTAGCGATCTGAATGGTGACATTGAAGGTCTTCAGTCAGGAGATTGAAATGCTTCAAACCACCCTTCCTTTCATGTACAGGTGTAAGAACCTGGAGAGGCCATATGCAGCCGGCACCCTTACGGATGAGCTCCAGACTTGTCCCCTCAGCATTCTCGGGTCCAGCCACTGCTTTAGGACTTCTGGTGGCCCACTGCAGAATCTAAGCGTTCCATGACCCAGGCTTTATCTGCCTTTAATGAGAGCCACACTCCCAGGAGTCTATAGGGCAGGGTCTGTGTGGCTGTCCTGTGGCTTTTGTGACAAATGACAACAAGCTGGGGGTTTTAAAACAACATGAATTCATCCTCCCCCAGTCCTGGAGACCAGACATCTGAATCAAGATGTGGGCAGGGCCATGCTTCCTCTGGAGGCTCCAGGGAATTGTCCTTCTCACCTCTACCCAATTCTGGGGGCTCTGGGCATCCCTGGGCTTGTGGCCACACATCCTTCCCATCTCCGCCTCCGTCTTCTTGTGGCTTCTCTCTGTGTCTGTGTCTCTCCTCTTCTGTCTCATATAAGGACACTGTCATTGGATTTGGGGCCACCCTGATCCAGGATGACCTCATCTCAGATTCTTCACTAATTCTGCAAAGACCCTTTCTTCAGATAATATCCCTTCATACATTCTGGGGGACACATCTTTTGGGGCCACCATTCAACCCGCTATCTTTGTGTAAAATAACCCTCTCATGTTAGGAGATGTCTGAGGTCCCATATAATGGGCACGACACCAGATATGCAGGTGGGGTTGTAGAGAGAATGAACCCTGGAGACATGATGGGGTGGGTCAAGGCCATGTGGCATGAGTGGCCAGGCTACTTCCCAGCTTACCTTTTGTTTTTTCACTTTGATTATGGGGCAGTGTTGGCCTGGCCACTGAGTTTTGTTTGTTTTTAAGCAGTCAGATTATCAGTCTTTCTGTGTGGTTTCTCGACTTTTGACATATTTGAAAAAGCCTTCCCTATTCTGATAATATAAAAATTGCTATCCCTAGAGTTCTTCTACAACTGTTATGTTTTGGTTTTTGGTTTCACATCTTTGGTCCAACTGGAGCGCGTGTGTCTATCAGGTGTGAGATAGGAGGCTTTTTTCCTAGATGATTACCTAATTTTCTCAATACCAGTCAATAAAAGATCCCTTTTCCCCAACTATCTGCAATATTATTCTTCTACTAAAATCATGTATGTTTTGGGGTCTATGTCTGGCATTTTTATTGTTTTGTTCATCTGTCTGAGAATCCATGCATCAATGCCGTTCCAAGGCAGATGTCTTTTCACACTTGTGAGATCTTTGAATCAGGAGGCATCTAAAAAGTCACAGGCTTTTTGGCAGTGTTTTTCTTCGTGGCACTCAAACCAGTGATGCACCTTATAATACAGAGTGTCCTAGATTCAACAAAATGGTAATAATTGTGGCTTTAAAATACGGTTTACCTCCTGGTAGGGCTTATCACACCTCATTGCTTGGCCCCACTTTTTTTTCCCTCAGGGGTTTCCTAGGTATTCTTGATCATTTTTCTGTATGAAATTTAGAATCAGATTATTCTAAAAATAAATCTGAATTTTTAAAATTTTAAAGCTATACATATTTATTTTATTTTATTTTATGGCCACACGAAGTGGCTTGCAGGGATCTTAGTTACCCCACCAGGGATCAAACCTGTGCCCCCTTGCAGTGGAAGCACGGAGTCTTAGCCACTGGACCGCCAGGGAAGTCCCCTGAATGGGTTTTTAATTAGCATTGCATGAGAAGTGAGAAGAGACTAATGAGAAGTAATATTTATACGACAGTCATACCATTAAGAACACTGTGTGTCTTCACAATGATCCAAGTATTTGTATGTGTGTATATCCCTCCAGAGGGTGTCAAAGTTTCCTTTATGTTCCTTCTGTAAATAGCGGGTGTCTACAGTGGAGATGCCGCATAAACATAGCAGACAACAATTCCTGCCCTCAGATTTTTGCCTACCCTGAGATCATGAAGATATTCTCCTATGTCATCTTCCAGTTTGTCTTACCTTTCCCATTTAGAGCCACAATTCACTTGTAATTGATTTGATTTGATTTGATTCCATCTAGATGGTCAGTTGATTAAGCACCATTTCCTGAAAATCGACTTTATTGCTTTATTGTAATAAAGCAAGTGCTCATCTATGGGTATATCTAGATATATTTCAAAGATAGAATCAGCTTTATTTTTCTTCAATTCAGATCTGGAGTTTGTGGAAAAGGAAGGAGCCAGGAATGATGCCAGTGTTTGGGCCTGAGAAACAAGAAGAGAGGTCAAGTATGGGGAAGGCATCTGGAGGAAGAGAGTTGAGACAGAAAATCATGGCTTTGGATGTGGCTGAGGTTGAGACATCACTTAGACATCTAAGTGAAGATGCAGGGTAGGCAGGTGGAGATAGAAGTATCACCTAATATCTCTGAGAACCATTCTCTTTGCAAACTTAAACTCTTTTTTTTTCAGGGACCAAGGCTAGACTGTGAATTCTTTGTTTCTGGTTTGTGATGAGATAAATATAGAAATTGAGGGTGAGATTTCAGAAATTCTTATAATAGCAATTTGACACTGCTGTGATTTTCCAGTATGTGACCAGGGTCTTGTGTTACTGTATTTACAAGATGCTGACTTAGGATGCTGTTGAATTCACAGAGACAAGTTGCTGGTGGTACAAAGCACATGCCAGTAGTAGAACCATGTATCAGTCCTCAGTTGATTAGAGGTAAAAGAGTCTAGGTTTTCCCCATAGATAGTTTGATAGGCACTGCTCTAATTTACTCCACTTATGCCAAATTTTGACCCACCATTCTCCTCCTTTCAGGCTTAGCCCTACTTCTAAGCACAAGGGGAATGCGTGTTTTTATTTTTATTTTTGGCTCCTTTCTTCTTTCATCTGACAAACATTCACTGAGCAATTTCTCCGTGCCAGGTCCTGTGCTGGGTGCTGGGATACAGATTGGATATAACCTGCCTGTATAGTTGACTTTTGGAGTTTACACTTTACCTGGTATATCCAAAATGAAAATCTTAATGCTTTTTTGCTTTCAATTCTTTTGCTGAAATTAAAAACTGCCATTACTGTTTCTTTTTATTTCTTTGATAGTTGGCAATTTGACCATTTTAAGTGTACAATTCAGTGGCATTTATTACATTCACGATGGTCTGCAACCATCACCACTATTTCCAAAAATTTTTCATCACCCCAAACAAAACACGGAACCCATTAAAGCAATCAGTTCAATTCTTCCCTCCGCCTAGATCCTTGCAACCACTAATCTTTCTGTCTCTAAGAATTAGCCTTTTCTAGATATTTGTCCTTTTGTACCCAACTTCTTTCACAGAGCACAATGTTTTTAAGGCTTATGCATATTGTAGCACATATCGTAACTTCATTAGTTTTTTTTTTTTTGCCGTACGCGGGCCTCTCACCGCTGCGGTCTCTCCCGCTGCGGAGCACAGGCTCCGGACGCGCAGGCTCAGCGGCCATGGCTCACGGGCCCAGCCACTCCGCGGCATGTGGGATCCCCCCGGAACGGGGCACGAACCCTTGTCCCCTGCATCGGCAGGCGGACTCTCAACCATTGTGCCACCAAGGAAGCCCGCTTCATTAGTTTTTATGGCTGAATGATATTCCAGTGTATGTACAGTTGACCTTTGCACAATACGGGGGTTAGAAGCACTGACCCTCCATGCAGTCAAAAAATCTGTGTGCACTTTACAGTCAGCCCTCTGTATCCTGTTTCACATCCACGTATTCAAGTACCACAGACCGTGTCATAGTATGTATTTATTGAAAAGAATTCGAGTATTAAGTGGGTCCGTGCAGTTCAAACCCGTGTTTTTCAAGGGTCAACTGTGTATAACACATTTTTTTTATCCATTCATCTACAGATGAACTCTTGGGTTGTTTCTACTTTTTGGCTATTGTGAATAATGCTGCTATGAACTTTCATGTACAAGTATCTGAGTCCCTGTTTGCGGTTCTTTTGGGTATAGACCTAGGAGTAGAATTACCAGGTCATATGGTAATTTTAACTTCTTGAGGAACCACCAAACTCTTTTCCACAGTGGCTGCATCATTTTACATTCTTACCAGCAAGGTACAGGCTTTCAATATCTCCACGTTCTCCCCAACACTTGTTAATCCTCTCCAATCTTGTTATTTTCTGTTGTGGCTGCTTTTTAAGTTACAGCTATTTTAGATGTAAGGTGGTTGGTTTCTCATTGTGGTTTGGATTTGCATTTCTCTAATGACAAATGAGGTTAAGTATCTTTTCATGAGCTTAGTACATGCAGTAATTTAAGGGTACAGTTTTATGACATGACAAACATATACACCCATGTTAACGACCACCACAATCAAGATACAGAATACTTCCATCATCCCAAAATATTCCCTTGTCCCCTTCCCAACCATTTCCATCAGCACCAGGCAATCAATGATCTGCTTGTCTCCAAAGATTAGATCTACTTTTCCAGAATTTCACACAAGTCGAATCATGTATATTCCTTTGGGTCCGGCTGTTTTGGTTTGGCATAATGTTATTGATGTTCATGAATATTGTGTGTATCAGCAGTTCATTCCTTTATAAAGCTAATATTACATTGTATAGACATAAGTTGTTCAGCTATTGGATATTTGGGTTCTTTCCAAGTTTGGGTTATTTTGAGTAAAACTGTTGTAAACATTCGTGTACAAGTCTTTGTCCACGTATTTTTCATTTCCTTTGACCAAAAAAAAAAAAAAATCCTAGAACTAGAATTGCTAGGTCATATTGTATGAACTTTTTAAGAAACTGCTCGACTGGTTTGCAAAGTGTTGGTACCATTCCTACCAGTGGTGGATGAGAGGCCCCATGGTGGGGACTTCCTTGGTGGCGCAGTGGTTAAGACTCCACACTCCCAATGCAGGGGGCCCAGGTTCCATCCCTGGTCAGGGAACTAGATCCCACATGCTGCAGCAACTAAGAGTTCTCATGCCACAACTAAGGAGCCCGCCTGCCACAACTAAGATTCGGTGCAACTAAATAAATAAATAAATATATTTTTAAAAAGGAGTCCCAGTGGCTCCAAAGCCTCACCAACACTTGCTACATCCATCTTTTTAATTTTATTCATTCATGTGGGTGTTCAGTGGTATCTCATGCTGACGTTCATTTGAATTTCCCTGATGACTAATAATGCTGAGCATTTTTCTTGTGCTCATTGGTCAACTGTGTATCTTTTGTGAAACGTCTTCAAGTTTTTTGCTCATGTTGGGGGCTTATTTGTCTTATTATGATCACAGTTTTGGATATAAGAGCTCTTATATTCTGGATATAAGCCCTTTGTCATATATATGTCTCCCCACACACACACACTGGGCATATTTTCTCTTGTCTTCTTCTATGTATTCAGTTGTTTTTGCATCTATAAATTTGATTGTGACCTACTTCAAATTTATTTAGTGGATAGTGAGAAGTAAGGATCAATATTCTTTTTTCCTCATATGTATGTCCACTTGTTCCAGCACATCTCTGTTGAAAGGACCATGATTTCCCACATTGAATTTCCTTGGCGACTTTGTCAAAACTAAATTGATCCTATGGGTCTGTGTCAACTTCAGATTCACTATCCTATTCACTGGATCTGCATAGGAGAATGGCTTTACCATGGCACTCTGCTGACCTTGTGCCATCTCCACATGGTCCAGGCTCCACTGCAGTCTGACACATGTCTCAGCAGAATGCCTTGCAGTCCCCATATGAATGGAACTCCTCCTACCTAATATAGATGGTCTAGTGAGGGGCCGTTACAGTGTTACTCATCTCCCTCTATCTTGCAGTAGGCTCTCTATCTTGAGGGAAGCTGCCAGCTTCAGTTTCTCATCCATCTCCCTGGTTCTGGGGACCCCCAGGTAGGGGACTGTGCCTTGGCCCTCCCTGAGGGCCCCAAACCTGCACGGCCATAGCCTAGAGTTGTATCTCCAGCAATAGGGCACCCTACCCCTTTGCTTTGGTGTCACCTGTGGTGAGAGACAGGCTTGAAATGAGCTGTTCAAATGGTGTCTTAGTTGTTGATAAAAGTCCTTTTTTTTTTTTTTTCGGTACGCGGGCCTCTCACTGTTGTGGCCTCTCACTGTTGTGGCCTCTCCTGTTGCGGAACATAGGCTCCGGACGCGCAGGCTCAGCGGCCATGGCTCACGGGCCCAGCCGCTCCGCGGCACATGGGATCCTCCCGGACCGGGGCACGAACTCGTGTCCCTTGCATTGGCAGGCGGACTCTCAACCACTGCGCCACCAGGGAAGCCCAAAAGTCCATTTTTTTGAGGTTGAGTGGAAGGACACTTAAAACCAAACGTGAGTGTAAAACAGCACTTACTGGTGTGGGTTCTCCCTCTGCATAATAGAGAAGAAGGCCCTGTATTCTATTACAAGTTAATCACTAAAGGGATGTTGCCTGTGAGCTTAAATTATATACATAATTGCCCATCTCTGGGAACCCTGCCTCCCAGGTAATGAGCATTAAGCTAAAATACTTTTGTTTAGCTTACAGGAAACATCCTGCCCAGGCCCACCTGTGAATGACTGCAGGGAGAAAGAAATTAACCCCTCCCCTCCAGAGGCTGATGGGAACCAGGAAGTGTTTGACTTTACTCCCTCCCCTTTTAGTATAAAAGAAGCCTGAAGTCTAACTCAGGCAAGATGGTTCTTTGAGGGGGCACGTCTACTATCTTCTCGGCCTGCTGGCTTTCTGAATAAAGTTGCTGTTCCTTGCCCCAGCAACTCACCTCTCAATTTACTGGCCTGTTGTGTGGTGAGCAGTACAAACTTGGACTCGGTAATAAATTTTGATAAACCAGCCGGGAACCTTGTTGCTCGTGGCCAGCTGGCCCCAGTTGGGGAGTTCTGGAGTAAGGCCCTAGCAGCCGTTGGGACCACTTGTCCTGAGGATCTTCCCTTCAGAATTCCCTGAAGTGGCACTGGCTGCCCCAGCGCTTGGAAGTTAGAGCAAGGAATTGGCATTTGGAAGCTGACTGGGGCCATACAGTAGGGTAAGTTGTACCAGTATATACAGCCAGAAGCTTCATTTCCTCTCCGTTTGGGACTTTTTCTCTGGAATAAGCCAATTTGTTTTGTCTTTGAGTGGGATACCCTGGTGGAGAGAGAAGAGAGTTTTTGGGCTTTTACCCGATTTGTGAACCAGTTTGTTTCCTCGGATGCTTGCATTTGTGTGTGCCACTTGTGTTTTGTTTGTCTTTAAAAATGGGGAATGTTTCAACTATCCCTAAAGAAAGTCCTATGGGGAGCATTTTGGGTAAGGGATCTGATTACAGCTGTGAACCCATGGGCGAGAGGAAGATGCTATTTTTCATTGTAACACAGTACCTGTTACGATCCACACGGGGGTTTAAGCAGGGTTATCTTGGGACCCTGTGCACCATGTACTATTACCCTTGCTAAGTTAATTATGTTGTTTATGGTCTCCTGTGTCATTGGTATATGTAACACCCCAAGCCCAAACTTGAGGGTTTATTTAGGATTTCCTCTTTGTTCTTTGGGTTTTTTGTTTCATTTTGTTTGGTACTCTTTCTTCATTTACAGACAAATCAGTGTTGTGATACTTCTACTGATGTCAAATGGAGGTAAGGAACAGGAAAAAAACCTGTCCTTGTCCAAAAGAGGGACATTCTGAGGAAGAAAAGTTCCACTTGGTTCCTAAAATCACCAAAAGCTACAAATAGAAATAGAAGTGTCTTTCTCATAAATATCAGTCAAAAGAGTTTAGCCATCCAGACAGGTGACCTTGATTTGTCCTATCTGCTAGAAACCCAATTTGAATCCAGCCTCTTTTGTAACTGATGGGCTTTACATTGTTGTACCTGATTCATGGCTGAAATCTTGGAATGGGAGCTGTGAGTTCCCTGCGTTTGTGTGTGTGTGTTTGTACATGTGTTATAGAGGAGTGGCCAAAATTAATTTGTAAAAGAGCTCTATTTAATTAGCTTAAAGGAAATTAAGTGCTTACACAAATATAAAAGCAACTGGCCAGAATGAGTTTCAGGTTCACATGATTTAGGACATATTCAGTATTGAATTAATATCTGGTGTTAAAGTTAGCTTAAGCTTGTTGGTTTGATACAGATATGTCCTTAGAGTCATCAACCTTAAGTATAATACTTTTATTGTACCCACATTTACTAGAAATCAAGTAAGACCTTATTATTCCTGTTACAAAATTTGTCAGCAAGAAAAATAACAATGTGACAGAGAGTTTTGGGTAAACTCTATGGGAATAAAATCTGGGGAATGTCTAGTCTTTCCAGGTTTTTGTAATTTGAAACTAAGTTCTAAGATAAGACTGAACTTAATTTAAAAAATCTTAAAGTGGTACAAAACCTGAATTTGGTTCTCTAAGAGGACAAAGTTTTCTTAAAATATTGAACTGCTTTTGGTAATAGATTGTGAGTTTCTTTAACTGATCTGTATTTGCCATTGAGACCTTTTATTATCACTGGTTAAAATCTTCTGATATTTTTGACAAAATTCCCAAAGATCAAGTTGACCGCTGGCTAACTTTGGTGTTTTCCAGAGGGTCTCTGAATCACCTCAAATTATTTTCCCTCCATCTCAGAGAGAGGAACATTAAACTAATTGGGCTTATTTGGTGTGTTGAATTGCATGGAAGGCATTGTCAAGTTAGTGGTGATAAAACTTCTAAGATTGTATCATATAGGTAAACGTTATTAATATACATGTTCTAGAAATTATATGGAACTCCTAAAATTCTGGTGTATACCGGTAAATGGTATCAGTCATAATTTTAGTAATTATCTTAAATTGTTTGTTACAGCTGTAATCAAGTTTCTGTTCCATTGCATTGTAATCCCAGTTCGTTGGTACCAAAGCAAAAAAGCATCATTTTAATGGTTAGATGACCAATTGCTACCTATGGTTTTACAGTGGCTTTTGAATGACTCTATTTTGTGAAGAAGCGGGAAAAATAATGAAATCCTTTATATGCAAGCGTTTGTACTACTAGCAGGGAAAATAAGAAAAGGAAGAGAATGAGAGTGAGTGTATGTTGCTGCAAACCTTAACTCCTCTGGCTGAGCTAGCCGTCCCAGCCACTCTGGCCATTATGCCAATATACCCACCCCTTCCACCGCCTTCTGTTCCTACCCAGCCCCAGTTCCTGATTCTGGGGCTCAGGACTTCCCCTCCTTATAGGGCTCAATTAGAAAATCCTGCGTTAGTTTCTGGGGCACAGGGACTTGGTCTGGTATCACCATCTAAGACCCAACAGGGCACCCAGTTTGGGCCAGGAGCCACTTCTGGGATAGGGAAATTTCCCTGATGCCATTGTCTCATAGGGGGCCTAAATTCAAATGGCCAGCCAGCTGGGTTTCTCAGGCTTCTTTCATTGGAAAGATTGCAGCCCTCCTTAAAGGGAGGGTCCTCTACACCTGAAGCCCACTCGGCAGCACCCACCGCTGAGCCGAATCGGAACTACAGTGAGGGAACAAAGCCTTTATTAGAGTACTGTTAGCGCCCTTGTGCATCTTGGCGGGGCTTTGAAAAAGGAAACCAAAGCAAAAGGGCTTAAACAAAATTCAAGAAAGTCAGCAAAACAAATGAAGGCCTCTCTGAATTCCTGGAAAGGATTTATCAGAACTACAAACCTCATACTAATGCAGATCCTGAGGCCCCTGAAAATATTAGAATGGTAAATTTGACCTTTTGGGGCAAAGTACCTCAGATATCAGAAGAGAGTTGCAGAAGTTAGATGGTACATTTGGAATGTACCATCTTCTCAACTGGTAGATGTTGCTTTTAAAGTATTCAACAGGAAACAACAACAGAAGAAAGAAAATGCAATAAGAAACGCCACTTTTCTGGCAGTGGCATTGGATTCCCGGAAGGCGAGTAACTCGAAGAGAGGTAAGCCACTATTGGGGAAAGAACAATGTGCTTACTGTAAAGAGGAAGACCACTGGAAAACAGATTGCCCTAGGCTAAAGCAGAAGAACAGTAGAAGACAAGAGCCTCTCATATGGTAGAAAGAGAGGAACACTCTGAATGAAGGGGCCCAGGGACTCCCTTGGACTTGAGGTACCTAATTCCCCACAGGAGCCCCAGGTAAAATTGACAGTGGGGAATGAACTGATTCACTCTACAGAGCTCTTTCCCCCAAAGTCTTAAAAACAACCCAGGATCTTCCCTGGTGGTGCACTGGTTAAGAATCTGCCTGCCAATGCAGGGGACACGGGTTTGATCCCTGGCCCGGGAAGATCCCACATGCCGCGGAGCAACTAAGCCCATGCACCACAACTACTGAGTCCATGCTCTAGAGCACATGAGCCACAACTACTGAGCCTGCATGACACAACTACTGAAGCCCAGGTGCCTAGAGCCCTTGCTCTGCAACAAGAGAAGCCACGACAATGAGAAGCCCACGCATTGCAAGGAAGAGTAGCCTCTGCTAGCTGCAACTAGAGAGAGCCTGCGCACAGCAATGAAGACCCAACACAGACAAAAAATAAAAATAAAAAAACAAAGACTGCTGTCAGACCGCCCCAGGAGGGGACTCAGTTACTCAAATGCCTCAAACTGCAAGAAATTTCAGATAACCTGCTAGTGTTTGCGTGGACACTTTTTCAGGGTGGGTGGAAGCATATACCACCTGGACAGAAAATCTCAGAAGTGGTTAAAGCCCTCCTTAGGGAAATTATCCCCTGATTTAGATTAAGGTATTAAAACTACATTCATCCTGGAGACCACAATCAACAGGAAAAACCAAGAAAATGAATCATACATTAAAAAAGAATGTTGCTAAAATATGTCAAGAGGCTAACTTAACTTGAGATAAGGCCTTGCCAGTTGCCCTGCTATGGATCAGTGGTTCCCAGAAGCAAGCTTAACTTGCTTAACTTAAAAATATTGCATGGCAGGCCACTCCAGGTTTCTGCCCAGGCAAGGTAATCTATAAATGCTAAAAGACCTAGAAGTTGCCAATTACATTAAAACTTTGGGAACTATGCTAACCTCTGTTCATGAGTTTGCCTCCAACAGGTCTGTCTATCCAACTGAAATAGATAGTAATTCCATTGTAGCTGGAGAAGGGTCAACCAATTTGTTTAACTTCATCCAAATAAATAGCCCAGGAATTTAGTATATGTATTGGGAACTGGAACAAAAAAACCCAAGTTCAATTACAAATTAGACAACAAAGTGCTAAGAGGTTTCATCGGGTTCAAATAGTTGTAGATAAAAAAAGGACTGTCTAAAGATTCCAAGGAATATTTGGCATCTCCTTTCAGCAGGGAGTAGCCAGAGTGGCCTTTGTCCCTTTCCCACAAGATTGTGGAATGGACATTGACAGCGGGGAATTGTAATAGGGAAGAAGATTTTGTATTCTATTACAAGTTAATCACTAAAGGGATGTTGCCTGTGAGCTTAAATTATACATAATGGCCCATCTCTGGGAACCCTGCCTCCCAGGTAATGAGCATTAAGCTAAAATATCTTTGTTTAGCTCCCAGGAAGCATCCTGCCCGGGCCCACCTGTGAATGACTGCAGGGAGAAAGAAATTAACCCCCCGCTCCAGAGGCTGATGGGAACCAGGAAGTGTTTGACTTTACTCCCTCCCCTTTGAGTATAAAAGAAGCCTGAAGTCTAACTCAGGCAGGACGGTTCTTTGGGGCATGAGTCTACCACCTTCTTGGTTTGTCAGCTTTCTGAATAAAGTCACTATTCCTTGTCCCAACGTTGCTATTCCTTGCTCCTACAACTTGTCTCTCGATTTATTGGCTTGTTGTGCAGTGAGCGGTATGAACTTGGACTTGGTAATGTGCACACTGATCTCTCAACCCAGCTCCAGACGGTCTAGGAAAAAGTGTCCCTGCTGCTGTATCCAACCCTCAGGCTGACCTCTCTCATATGCGCTGTGCTGCTCCAGCTCCCAGCCCGTTAGGAGGTGTCTTTTAGCTGCCGTTGGAACCTTTGAGGTACATATGATGAACTACGCCCCAGAGAGAGAACTCTGGGACATTAGACAGCAGAGGCACTTGTGTTGAATTCAGACCCATCCACTGGTGGCAAAGAGGTTGTATAGACCCTGAACAAGAGAACCCCTGTGGTACTCTAGCTCTCATGGCACAAGAATGGGACACATAGTCTTTATAATGGTCACTGAATATTGCCTGCCATAGCAGTAAACAAAGGATGTTGCAGCCGTCAAGCCATCACATTACAGCTGCCCCAGTGGTGAGCCCTGAGAGAACTCAGGATAGAAACAGGATGCCCGCCACCTAGCAGTCAACTGCTGCAGCCACCCCTGATGATGCACACTGAGGAGACTTAGAATAAGAAAGCTTAGGGTACTGGCCCCAGACAGCTGAGGTGCATTATCAAAGGAATGATTTCAGTGAGCCTAGGACCCTTACATCTTCCCATACACAGAAAAGCACTAAATTCCTTAACTTGAGATATCAAGTTTTCTTTAACAATAATTTTTGATGTTCCGACTCCCTGGTCTTTGTTGCAAAAACTCTTATATATCCTGGTTCCTCCCTTACCTCTTCAGAGCAGTCTCTCAGAATTATCTGAGATGCTGTGTCCCAGGCTTAAGTCCTCAGTTTTGTCTGATGAATAAAACAATTCTCAACTTTTAGGTTGTGCTTTTTTTTTTTTTTTTTTTTCCCAGTCAAAGGCCTCACAAGTTCATGGGAATTTTTCTTCTCTTTACTGCAAGTTTTATGCAAATTGTTAGCAGCTGGATTCAGATGCCTTTTACAAAAACACAAAGGACAGCCTGGGCCACCACACCTGGTAAATACTCAAAAGACCTCTGAGGGTACTGCTAGGTGTTACCTAAAGTTAAACACCAGTAAAATCTCCTGGCAGTACTGAACCCTTTTCTTTCCTCTCAGGGGGTCTCCAAAGGTATACGTATTCCAAATGAGACTCAAAACCAATAAGCTTTTTTATAGCTTAACCATGGACAAAAAGATGTCACTAAAGGTGAAAAAAGAGCAGCTCCTGTGATCCAGAGACACTCCCCAAAACAGACAAAAGAAAGAGTAGATGAACAAGAGAAATGGTTTATTTATTTCTTTTTTTTTAAATTTTATTTATTTATTTGTTTATTGGCTGCATTGGGTCTTCGTTGCTGCGTGCGAGCTTTCTCTAGTTGTGGCAAGCAGGGGCTACTCTTCATTGTGGTGCACGGGCTTCTCATTGCGGTGGCTTTTCTTGTTGTGGAACATGGGCTCTAGGTGTGAAGGCTTCAGTAGTTGTGCCACAGACTCAGTAGTTGTGGCTCATAGGCTCTAGAGTGTGGGCTCAGTAGTTGTGGCACACAGCCTTAGTTGTTCCACGGCATGTGGGATCTTCCCAGACCAGGGATTGAACCCGTGTCCCCTGCATTGGCAAGTGGATTCTTAACCACTGCACCACCAGGGAAGTCCCAAATGGTTTATTTGTATGCACACAGGAGCCAATCAAAAAAGTATCTAACATGTTTCACGGTGAAAGTTAAAAGGTTATAAACTTAATAGGTGAAAGGGAGAAGGGAGAATTGGCTTCTATGGGAAGAACATTTAAGTTTTTTCAGGAAAGACAAAGGGATTCTTTGGAAAACAATGGGATATAAGAAAGTTTGTGATAATGTTTGTCCATGGATGAGTGATCTTTGCATCTCCTTCAGGGTCATAAAAAAACGCCACAGAAGGGATTTATGGTAGGGTTATTCTTGGTCTCTCTCCTGGGAATAGAAGCTACCCTGAAGAGGAAATGTATGGCTGTGGTCATTTCTCAGAAGTTTCTGCTTTTATTCAGAAAAGAGGAGCTCCAAAAAGCCTTTCTTTCTGAATCTTTTGAATCTCCAACTATCTTCAGCTTAAATTGTCCTTATACCAGCCATAGGATTCTGCCTGGCTGTCCATACCTCCAACTTTGTTCTTTTTCAAGATTCATTGAGCCCCTTGCGTTTTCCACATGGATTGTAGATTGACTGTCAGTTTCTGCAAAACACCATCTGGGATTTTGGTAGGGATTCTTTGAATCTTTACATCTCTTCATGGAGTATTGCCGTCTTAATAGAATTAAGCCTTCTGATCCGTGACTATGGATTATGTTCCATGAATGTAGGTCTTTTTTCATTGATCTCAACCAGCCATTGTAGTTTTCAGTGTAGAAGTCGTGGATTTATTCCTTACCTCTATTGAATGATGATTCAGAACACACACAACCTCCTGTAGAAACTGGCCCCAACCCTGCCATGTCCTGCCACCTAGCTGGCCTGTGACTTATTCACCAAAAGGTTTTGTTCTTTCTTCGATTTTTTAAATTTTAATTTTATATTAGAATATAGTTGATTTACAATGTTGTGTTAGTTTCAGATGTACAGCAAAGTGGTTCAGTTATACCTCTACATATCTCCATTCTTTTTCAGACTCTCTTCCATATAGGCTATTACAGAATATTGAGTAGAGCTCCCTGTGCTGTACAGTAGGTCCTTGTTGATTATCTATTTTATATATAGTGGTGTGTATAGGTTAAACCCAAACTCCCAATTAATCTCTCTCCCCATCTTTCCCCTTTGGTAACCACAAGTTTGTTTTCAAAGTCTGTAAGTCTGTTTCTATCTTGTAAATAAGTTCATTTGTATCATTTTTTTAGATTCCACATATAAATGATATCATATGATATTCATCGTTCTCTGTCTGACTTACTTCACTTAGTATGATAATTGCTAGGTCCATCCACGTCGCTGCAAATGGCATTATTTCATTCTTTTCTATGGCTGAGTTATATTCTATTGTATATATGTACCACTTTTTTTTTTTTTTTTTTTTTTTGTGGTACGCGGGCCTCTCACTGCTGTGGCCTCTCCCATTGCGGAGCACAGGCTCCGGACGCGCAGGCTCAGCGGTCATGGCTCACGGGCCCAGCCGCTCTGCGGCATGTGGGATCTTCCCAGACCGGGGCACGAACCTGTGTCCCCTGCATCAGCAGGCGGACTCTCAACCACTGTGCCACCAGGGAAGCCCTATGTACCACTTCTTTATCCATTCCTCTGTTAATGGACATTTAGGTTGCTTCCACGTCTTGGCTATTGTAAATAGTTATGTGATGAATATTGAGGTCATATCTTTTCTCTTTAAAAAAAATAAATTTATTTATTTAAAAAAATTAGTCTTAGATAAGACTGGTTATAATTATTGTAGCACTTTGATGCTATTGAAATATACTCCTGAATAGAAAGTCAGTGGACTTAATTGTTGTAGTTTCTTTTGGAATCTACAAAGCTTTTCATGAAGAGTTCACATTTTAAAATTATGTATAGTCAAAAATAAGCTAATAGTCTTGAGAATTTTCATGTAGTTTAAACTCTCCCTAAAATGTTATGATTACTAGAGGAAGTTCTAGAGTACTGGTTCTCCAGAGTGGTTTTGCTTTTTTTCTGTTCCATCTAAGATTTCATTTGAATAAAGGTTCTTTGAAAAGTTTGAAAATCAGTAGGCTCAGAGAGTGTATATGTGACTTAGGCTAAGGAAACTAGACATTACTCTTTTACAAGAAAGGAAACTCGGTAAGAACAGTGTTTGAGCTGTGAACAATATTTACAGGCTTTGATTTGGTGATCTACCCAAGTATTGTTACTCAACTATATTTATAAAGGTGGGGAAGGGGGTGTTGGGTTGGAGCAAGAGTCAGCTACGCAGCCACATACCACGTTTGTTTAGCTTTGATTTTTCAGGGAGTATTATGGGGGAGGAAATGGTGATATTCCCAACGTCTGATTTGAATTTATCTGCTCACATTAGTACCTCTACATCCCCTTTTTCCATAAAACAAGCTAATGGTTCAAAAAATAAATAAATAAACTGGTGTAGTATCCCTTTGTGTGACCGCACCACAATGTATTTATCCATTCCTGCATTGAGAGAGATTTAGAGTATTTGCAACTTTAAAAAACAAATGCAGTGGTCATCCTGGCATATGTCCCTTGAGCATGTGTACTAGTGTTTCTCTAGTATTTGCCTAGAAATCAAATTACTGGGATATAGAGTATGCATAGCTTCAAGTTAATATTGCAAATGCATTATACTAAAGGTGTACTAACATACTTTCACCAGAAATGTATGAAAATTCCTGTTCTTCTGTCCGTCCCTACCCTCAGTAACACTCAGCAAATATTGTCAGGCTTTCAATTTGCCAGTCAGTTGATTGTGAAATAATATCTGATTTGCAGTTACAATTACATGTGAGGCAGACATTTTTTCCTGTATGTGTTGGCCATTTTGAGTTTCCTCTTTGAATTGAATGCACATGGCGTTTACCCATTTTTCTTTGGGGTTCTTTTTATCTTATTTATTTTGTAGTTTTTTTTTAAGGTAGTGAGGATACTAGTCCTTTGTTATATGTTTTTCGAAACCCAGTCTTTATTCTTTTACTTTGTGTATGGAGTTTTTTGTTATCCATCTTTTTCTTTATGGTTTGTGTTATTGTATTTTTCTTTTTCACACACACACACTGTATTTTATTTTTACAAGAGATAAATAAGTTGACACCAAGCATTGTCAATGGATGACCACAACAAAAGCAACAGTGATTGCAATTACCAAACATGAAACACACTCCTACTATGTCATGATATTGACATTCAGTCCTGTAATCCTCCACTGTAACAGCTCCTTTACTTTGCAGTGAAAATTGATTTGTATACTTTTTGCCTCTGAGTCCTTGTGGGATTTTTTTGTTTATTCAAACAGAAAGTCACAAAAATTATAATCATCCTCATCCGTTCACTCAGTCCTATGTAATTAATTTTTTTCATCTTGATCTTTTGTTAGCACTTTTATGAATTCATCAGTTTTCCATTAGAGTTCTGAAAATGCTTATTCATTCAGTTCAGCAGTATAGTCAGTTACCAGAAACCTGTACTTGTCAGTCTTTTCCATGAATTCCTTGAAGATGAAACCCTTTTATAGGAACACTTTTGCAAAAGCATCAGAGTACACCCAGAACTGTCTGTAAATGACAAAGGATTTTAAAATGACCACAGTTAGATGAAAGTTCATAATAATGCAATTGACAAGGAAATTTATTTATTTCTGAGATATACATTTTAAAGTAATAACTAGAATTATGACTTATAACATTATACCAGAACATAAGATTTTTAGAATTTCATGTAATGTCTGAAATATTTATATTAACATATTTCCATACAAATAACCCAAAGAAAGTTTAGTATTAGTTGTTTTTGTTTGTTTGTTTTATACTGAAGGTTCTTATTAGTCATCAATTTTATACACATCAGTGTATACATGTCAATCCCAGTCGCCCAATTCAGCACACCACCATCCCCACCACACCGTGGTTTTCCCCCCTTGGTGTCCATACGTTTGTTCTCTACATCTGTGTCTCAACTTCTGTCCTGCAAACTGGTTCATCTGTACCATTTTTCTAGGTTCCACATACATGCGTTAATATACGATATTTGTTTTTCTCTTTCTGACTTACTTCACTGTATGACAGACTTTAGATCCATCCACGTCTCAACAAATGGCTCAATTTCGTTCCTTTTTATGGCTGAGCAATATTCCATTGTATACATGTACCTCATCTTCTTTATCCATTCGTCTGTCAATGGGAATTTAGGTTGCTTCCATGACCTGGCTATTGTAAATAGTGCTGCAGTGAACATTGGGGTGCATGTGTCTTTTTGAATTATGGTTTTCTCAGGGTATATGCCCAGTAGTGGGATTGCTGGGTCATATGGTGATTCTACTTTTAGTTGTTTAAGGAACCTCCATACTGTTCTCCATAGTGGCTGTATCAATTTACATTCCCACCAACAGTGCAAGAGGGTTCCCTTTTCTCCACACCCTCTCCAGCATTTTTTGTGTGTAGATTTTCTGATGAAGTCCATTCTAACTGGTGTGAGGTGATACCTCTCTGTAGTTTTGATTTGCATTTCTCTAATAATTAGTGATGTTGAGAAGCTTTTCATGTGCTTCTTGGCCATCTGTATGTCTTCTTTAGAGAAATGTCTATTTAGGTCTTCTGCCCATTTTTGGATTGGGTTGTTTGTTTTTTTAATATTGAGCTGCATGAGCTGTTTATATATTTTGGAGATTAATCCTTTGATGATTCCTTTGCAAATATTTTCTCCTATTCTGAGGGTTGTCTTTTTGTCTTGTTTATGGTTTCCTTTGCTGTGCAAAAGCTTTGAAGTTTCATTAGGTCCCATTTGTTTATTTTTGTTTTTATTTCCATTACTCTAGGAGGTGGATCAAAAAAGATCTTGCTGTGATTTATGTCAAAGAGTGTTCTTCCTATGTTTTCCTCTAAGAGTTTGATAGTGTCTGGTCTTACATTAAGGTCTCTAATCCATTTTGAGTTTATTTTTGTGTATGGTGTTAGGGAGTGTTCTAATTTCATTCTTTTACAGGTAGCTGTCCAGTTTTCCCAGTGCCACTTATTGAAGAGACTGTTTTTTCTCCATTGTATATCTTTGCCTCCTTTGTCATAGATTAGTTGACCATAGGTGCATGGGTTTATCTCTGGGCTTCTGTCTTTTTCCATTGATCTATGTTTGTTTTTGTGCCAGTACCATATTGTCTTGATTACTGTAGCTTTGTAGTATAGTCTGATTCCTCCAGCTCCGTTTTTTTCCTTCAAGACTGCTTTGGCTATTCAGGGTCTTTTGTGTCTCCATACAAATTTTAAGATTTTTTGTTCTAGTTCCATAAAAAATGCCATTGGTAATTTGATAGGGATTGCATTGAATCTGTAGATTGCTTTGGGTAGTATAGTCTTTTTCACAATATTGATTCTTCCAATCCAAGAACATAGTATATTTCTCCATCTGTTGGTATCATCTTTAATTTCTTTCATCAATGTCTTGTAGTTTTCTGCATACAGATCTTTTGTCTCCCTAGGTAGGTTTATTCCTAGGTATTTTATTCTTTTTGTTGCAATGGTAAATGAGAATGTTTCCATAATTTCTCTTTCAGATTTTTCATCATTAGTGTATACGAATGCAGGAGATTTCTGTGCATCAATTTTGTATCCTGCTACTTTACCAAATTTATTGATTAGCTCTAGCAGTTTTCTGGTGGCATTTTTAGGCTTCTCTATGTATAGTATCATGTCATCTGCAAACAGTGACAGTTTTACTTCTTCTTTTCCAATTTGTATTCCTTATATTTCTTTTTCTTCTCTGATTGCCATGGCTAGGACTTCCAAAACTATGTTGAATAATAGTGGTGAGAGTGGACACCCTTGTCTTGTTCCTGATCTTAGAGCAAATGCTTTCAGTTTTTCACCATTGAGAATGTTGTTTGTTGTGGGTTTGTCGTATATGGCCTTTATTATGTTGAGGTAGGTTCCTCTATGCCCACTTTCTGGAGGGTTTTTATCATAAATTGGTGTTGAATTTTGTCGAAAGCTTTCTCTGCATCTATTGAGATGATCATATGATTTTTCTTCTTCAATTTGTTAATACGGTGTATCACATTGATTGCTTTGTGTATATTGAAGAATCCTTGCATCCCTGGGATAAAACCCACTTGATCATGGTGTATGATCCTTTTAATGTGGTGTTGGATTGTTTCCTAGTATTTTCTTGAGGATTTTTGCATCTATATTCATCAGTGATATTGGTGTGTAATTTTCTTTTTTTGGAGTATCTTTGTCTGGTTTTGGTATCAGGGTGATCATGGCCTCATAGAATGAGTTTGAGAGTGTTCCTTCCTCTGCAGTTTTTTGGAAGAGTTTGAGAAGGATGGGTGTTAGCTCCTCTCTAAATGTTTGATAGAATTCACCTGTGATGCCATCTGGTCCTGGACTTTGTCAGAAGATTTTTAATCACAGTTTCAATTTCAGTGCTTGTGATTGGTCTGTTCATATTTTCTGTTTCTTCCTGGTTCAGTCTTGGAGGTTATGCCTTTCTAAGAATTTGTCTATTTCTTCCAGGTTGTCCATTTTTTTGGCATAGAGTTGCTTGTAGTAGTCTCTTAGGATGGGTTGTATTTCTGTGGTGTCTGTTGTCACTTCTCCTTTTTCATTTCTAATTTTATTGATTTGAGTTCTCTCCCTCTTTTTCTTGATGAGTCCGGCTAATGGTTTTTCACTTTTGTTTATCTTCTCAAAGAACCAGCTTTTACTTTTATGGATCTTTGCTATTGTTTTCTTTGTTTCTATTTCATTTATTTCTGCTCTGATCTTTATGATTTCTTTCATTCTGCTAACTTTTGGTTTTGTTTGTTCTTCTTTCTCTAGTTCCTTTAGGTGTAAGGTTAGATTGTTTACCTGAGATTTTTCTTGTTTCTTCAGGTAGGCTTGTATAGCTATAAACTTCTCTCTTAGAACTGATTTTGCTGCATGCCATAGGTTTTGGATCATCGTGTTTTCATTGTCATTTTTTTCTAGGTATTTTTTGATTTCCTCTTTGATTTCTTCAGTGATCTCTTGGTTATTTAGTAACATAGTATTATTTGGCCTCCATGTGTTGTGTTTTTTACGTTTTTCCCCCCTGTAATTCATTTCTAATCTCATAGCGTTGTGGTGTGATTTCAATTTTCTTAAATTTACTGAGGCTTGATTTGAGACCCAAGATATGATCTATCCTGGAGAATGTTCCGTGTGCACTTGAGAAGAAAGTGTAATCTGCTGTTTTTGGATGGAATGTCCTATAAATATCAATTAAATCTATCTGGTCTATTGTGTCATTTAAAGCTTCAGTTGCCTTATTTATTTTCATTTTGGCTGATCTGTCCATTGGTGTAAGTGAGGTGTTAAAGTCCCCCACTATTACTGTGTCACTGTCGATTTCCTCTTTTATACCTGTTAGCAGTTGCCTTATGTGTTGAGGTGTTCTTCTGTTTGATGCATAGATATTTATAATTGTTATATCTTCTTCTTGGGTTGATCCCTTGATCATTATGTAGTGTCCTTCCTTGTCTCTTGTAACATTCTTTATTTTAAAGTCTATTTTATCTGATATGAGTATTGCTACTCCAGCTTTCTTTTGATTTCCATTTGCATGGAATATCTTTTTCCATCTCCATCCCCTCACTTTCAGTCTGTATGTGTCCCTAGGTCTGAAGTGGGTCTCTTGTAGACAGCATGTATATGGGCCTTGTTTTTGTATCCATTCAGCAAGCCTGTGTGTTTTGGTTGGAGCATTTAATCCATTCACTTTTAAGGTACTTTTCAGTATGTATGTTCCTGTGACCATTTTCTTAATTGTTTTGGGTTTGTTTTTGTAGGTCCTTTTCTTCTCTTTTGTTTCCCACTTAGAGAAGTTCCTTTAGCCTTTGTTGTAGAGCTGGTTTTGTGGTGCTGAATTCTCTTAGCTTTTGCTTGTCTGTAAAGCTTTTGATTTTTCCATCGAATATGAATGAGATCCTTGCCAGGTAGAGTAATCTTGGTTGTAGGTTTTTCCCTTTCATCACTTTAAGTATATCATACCACTCCCTTCTGGCTTGTAGAGTTTCTGCTGAGAAATCAGCTCTCCACCTTATGGGAGTTTCCTTGTATGTTATTTTTCATTTTTCCCTTGCTGCTTTCAATACTTTTTCTTTGTCTGTAATTTTTACCAATTTGATTACTATGTTTCTCAGCCTGTTTCTCCTTGGGTTTATCCTGTATGGGACTCGCTGTGCTTCCTGGACTTGGGTGGCTATTTCCTTTCCCACGTTAGGGAAGTTTTCGACTATAATCTCTTCAAATATTTTCTCTAGTCCTTTCTCTCTCTCTTCTCCTTCTGGGACCCCCTATAATGCGAATGTTGTTGCCTTTAATGTTGCCCCAGAGGTCTCTTAGGCTGTCTTCATTTCTGTTCATTCTTTTTTCTTTATTCTGTTCCGCAGCAGTGAATTCCCCCATTCTGTCTTCCAGGTCACTTATCCGTTCTTCTGCCTCAGTTATTCTGCTACTGATTCCTTCTAGTATAGTTTTCCTTTCGGTTATTGTATTGTTCATCTCTGTTTGTTCTTTACTTCTTCTAGATCTTTGTTAAACATTTCTTGCATCTTCTTGACCTTTGCCTCCATTCTTTATCTGAGGTCCTGGATCATCTTCACTATCATTATTCTGAATTCTTTTTCTGGAAGGTTGCCTATCTCCACTTTATTTAGCTATTTGTCTGGGGTTTTATCTTGTTCCTTCATCTGGTACATAGCCCTCTGCCTTTTCATGTTGTCTATCTTTCTGTGAATGTGGTTTTTGTTCCACAGGCTGCAGGATTGTAGATCTTCTTGCTTCTGCTCTCTGCCCTCTGGTGGATGAGGCTATCTAAGAAGCTTGATGGGAGGGACTCGTGGTAGGTAGAGGTGACTGTTGCACTGGTGGGCAGAGCTCAGTAAAACTTTAATCCACTTGACTGCTGATGGGTGGGGCTGGGTTCCCTCCCTGTTGGTTGTTTGGCCTGAGGCAACCCAACACTGGAGCCTACCTGGGCTCTTTGGTGGGGCTAATGGCAGACTCTGGGAGGGCTCACACCAAGGAGTACTTCCTAGAACTTCTGCTGCCAGTGTCCTTGTCCCCATGGTGAGCCACAGCCGCCCCCCACCTCTGCAGGAGACCCTCCAACACCAGCAGGTAGGTCTGGTCCAGTCTCCCCTGGGATCCCTGCTCCTTCCCCTGGGTCCCAGTGCACACACTACTTTGTGCATGCCCTCCAATAGTGGAGTCTCTGTTTCCCCCAGTCCTGTCGAAGTCCTGCAGTCTATTCCCACTAGGCTTCAAAGACTGATTCTCTAGGAATTCCTCCTCCTGTTGCCGGACCCCCAGGTTGGGAAGCCTGACATGGGGCTCAGAACATTCACTCCAGTGAGTGGACTTCTGTGGTATAAGTGTTCTCCAGTCTGTGCGTCACCCACCCAGCAGTTATGGGATTTGATTCTACTGTGATTGCGCCCCTCCTACCTTCTCACTGTGGCTTCTCCTTTGTCTTTGGATGTGGGGTATCTTTTTTGGTGAGTTTCAGTGTCTTCCTGTCGAAGATTGTCCAGCAGCTAATTGTGATTCTGGTGCTCTTGCAAGCGTGAGTGAGAGCACGTCCTTCTCCTCTGCCATCTTGGTTCCTCTCTGTGTCCATATCTTTTCAAATTATGATTTTCCCTGGATATATTCCCAGAAGTGGGATTGCTGGATCATATGGTAGTTCTATTTTTAGTTTTTTAAGCAACCTACATACTGTTCTCCATAGTGACTGTACCCATTGACATTCCCACCAACAGTGTAGGAGGACTTGCTTTTCCCCACCCTCTGCAGCATTTATTGTTTGTAGACTTTTTGATGATGGTCATTCTGACCAGTGTTAGGTGATACCTCATTGCAGTTTTGATTTGCATTTCTCTAATAATTAGTGATGTTGAGCATCTGTTCATGTGTTTTTTGGCCATGTGTATGTCTTCTTTGAAGAAATGTCTATTTAGGTTTTCTGCCCATTTTTTGATTGGGTTGTTTATTATTTTGATATTGAGCTGCATGAGTTGTTTATATATTTTGGAGATTAATCCCTTGTCAGTTGCTTTGTTTGCAAATATTTTTTTTCCATTCTGTGGGTTGTCTTTGTTTTGTTTAAGGTTTCCTTTGCTGTACAAATGTTTTAAGTTTAATTAGGTCCTATATGTTTATTTTTGTTTTTATTTTCATTACTCTAGAAGGTAGATCCAAAAAGATATTTCTGAAATTTCTGTCAAAGAGTGTTCTTCCTATGCTTTCCTCTAAGAGTTTTATAGTATCAGATCTTACATTTAGGTCTTTAATCCATTTTGACTTTATTTTTTGTGTATGATATTAGAGAATGTTCTAGTTTCATTCTTTTACATGTAGCTGTTCAGTTTTCCCAGCACCACTTATTGAAGAGGCTGTCTTTTCTCCATTGTATATTCTTGCCTGCTTTGTCATAGATTAATTGACCATAGGTGCATGGGTTTATCTCTGGGCTTTCTATCCTGTTCCATTGATCTATATTTCTGTTTTTGTGCCCATACCATACTGTTTTGATTACTGTAGGTTTGTAGTGTATCTTTGTAGTATAGTCTGAAGTCAGAGAGGCTGTTTCCTCCAGCTCTGGGGTTTTCCCCACCCCCCCTCAGGATTGCTTTGGCTATTCAGGGTCCTTTGTGTTTCCATACAACTTTAAAATTTTTTATTCCAGATCTGTGAAAAATGCAATTAGTAATTTAATAGGGATTGCATTGACTCTGTAGATTGACTTGAATAGTATGGTCATTTTGACAATATTGATTCTTCCAATCCAAGAATATGGTATATCTTTCCAACCGTTGTGTCATCTTCAATTTCTTTCATCAGCATCTTATAGTTTTCAGAGTACAGATCTTTTGCCTCCTTAGGTGGGTTTATTCCTAGGTATTTTATTCTTTTTGATGGGATGGTAAATGGGATTGTTTCCTTAATTTCTGTTTCTGACCCTGTGTTTTTAGTGTATAGAAATTTAACAGATTTCAGTGTATTAATTTTTATCCTGCAAGTTTACCATATTCATTGATGAGCTCTGGTAGTTTTCTGGTAGCATCTTTGGGATTTTCTATGTATAATATCATGTCATCTGCAAACAGTGACAGTTTTACTTCTTCTCCAATTTGGATTCCATTTATTTCTTTTTCTTCTCTGATGGCCATGGCTAGGACTTCCAAAAATATGTTGAATAAATGTGGAGAGAGTGGACATCCTTGTCTTGTTTCTGTTCTTAGAGGAAATGCTTTCAGCTTTTCACCATTGGGTATGATGTTAGCTGTGGATTCGTCATATATGGCCTTTATTATGTTGAGGTAGGTTCCCTCTATTCCCACTTTCTGGAGAGTTATTATCATAAATGGGTGTTGAATTTTGTCAAAAGCTTTTTCTGCATCTATTGAGATGATCATATGGTTTTTATTCAATTTGTTAATGTGGTGTATCACATTGATTGATTTGTGTATATTGAAGAATCCTTGCATCCCTGGGATAAATCCCACTTGATCATGGTGTATGCTGCTTTTAATGTATTCTTGGATTTGGTGTGCTAGTATTTTTTTGAGGGTTTTTGTGTCTATGTTCATCAGTGATATTGGCCTGTAATTTACTTTTTCTGTGATATCTTTGTCTGGTTTTGGTATCAGGATGATGGTGGCCTCATAGAATAAGTTTGGAAGTGTTCCTTCCTGTGCAACTTTTTGGAAGAATTTCAGAGGATAGGTGTTAACTCTCCTATTAATGCTCGATAGAATTTGTGTGTGAAGCCATCTGGTCCTGGACCTTTGTTTGTTGGAAGTTTTTTAATCACAATTTCAATTTCAGTACTTGTGATTTGTTTGTTGTATTTTCTATTTCTTCCTGGTTCAGTCTTGGAAGACTGTACCTTTCTAAGAATTTGTCCATTTCTACTAGGTTTTCCATTTTATAGGCATATTCTTGCTTGTAGTAGTCTCTTATGATCCTTTGTATTTCTGTGGTGTGTGTTGTAACTTCTCCTTTACAACAATTAATTAGAAATAAAATTTAGAAATAAAATTTCTAATTCTATTGATTTGAGCCCTTTCCCTTTTTTTTTCTTGATGAGTCTGGCTAAAGGTTTATCCATTTTGCTTATCTTTTCAAAGAACTAGCTTTTAGTTTCATTGATTTTTTCTATTGTTTTCTTCTCTATTGCATTTATTTCTGCTCTGATCTTTATGATTTCTTTCCTTCTACTAACTTTGGATTTTCTTTGATTTCTTCAGTGGTCCACTGGTTGTTTAGTAAGATATTGTTAAACCTCCATGTGTTTGTGTTTTTTTACAGTTTTTTTCCTTATAGTTGATTTATAATCTCATAGAGTTTTGGTTGGAGAAGATGATTGATATGATTTCAATTTTCTTAAATTTACCGAGGCTTCCTTTGTTGCCCAACATGTGATCTATTCTGGAGAATGTTCCTTGTGCACTTGAGAAGAATATGTATTCTGCTGCCTTTCCAATAGCCTGCATTTGTAATCTCCTCTCCCCATAATTGCTGGTTTTGATATCATATTTTTGTGTGGTTGATTTCCTACATTTACTGTATGCTTGCCTTTACCAGTGAGCTTTCCTCTTTGTAATTTTCTTGTTTGTAGTTGTGGCCTTTTCTTTTCAGTCTAGAGAAGTTCCTTTAGCATTTGTTGGAAAGCTGGTCTGGTGATGCTGAACTCTTCGCTTTTGCTTGTCTCTGTAAGGCTTTTGATTTCTCCATCAAATCTGAATGAGAGCCTTGCTGGGTACAGTGTTCTTGGTTGTAGGTTTTTTTTCTTTCATCACTTTAACTGTATCGTGCCACTCCCTTCTGGCCTGCAGAGTTTCTGCTGAAAAATCAGTTGATAACCTTATGGGGTTTCCCTTGTGTGTTATTCGTTGCTTTTCCCTTGTTGCTTTTAATATTTTCTCTGTCTTTAATTTTTGTCAGTTTGATTAATATGTGTCTTGGCGTGTTCCTCCTTGGATTTATTCTCTATGGGACTCTCTGTGCTTCCTGGACTTGAGTGTTTCCTTTCCCATAGGGAAGTTTTCAGCTATTATCTCTTCAGCTGTTTTCTCGGGTCCTTTCTCCCTCTCTTCTCCTTTTGGGACCCCTATAATGTGAATGTTGTCCCAGAGGTCTCTTAGACTGTCCTCATTTCTTTCCATTCTTTTTTCTTTATTCTGTTCTGCAGCAGTGAATTCCGCCATTCTGTCTTCCAGGTCACTTATTTGTCCTTCTGCCTCAGTTATTCTGTTATTGATTCCTTCTAGTGTAGTTTTCCTTTCAGTTATTGTAGTGTTCATCTCTGTTTTGTTCTTTAAAGCTTCTAGCTCTTTATTAAACATTTCTTGTATCCTCTTGATCTGTGCCTCCATTCTTTTTCTGCGATCTTGGATCATCTTTACTATCATTACTCTGAATTCTTTTTCAGGTAGATTGCCCCTCCCCACTTAACTTAGTTGTTCTTCTGGGGTTTTATCTTGTTCCTTCATCTGGAGCATATTTCTCTGACACTTCATCTTGTCTAGCTTTCTGTGTCTGTGGTCTCCGTTCCTCAGTCTGTGGGATTGTAATTCTTCTTGGTTCTGGTGTCTGCCTCCTGGTGGGTGAGGGGCTTGTGCAGACTTCCTGGTGGTGGGGACTGGTGCCTGCCCACTGGTGAGTGGTACCAGGTCTTGGCCCTTTGGTAGGAAGGGCCATGTCAAGGGGTGTGTTTATAGGGACCTTTAGGCTCAGGACAACTTTAGGCAGCCCATCTGCTGATGGGTGTGGCTGTGTTCCCATCCTGTTGGTTGTTTGGCCTGAGACATCCCAGCACTGGAGCCTACAGGCTGATGGGTGTGGCCAGGTCTCAGTGCCAAAATAGCAACCTCTAGGAAAGCTCACGCTGATGAGCATCCACTGGAGCATCCTCCACCAGTGCCCCTGCCCCCACAGTGAACCACAGCTGACCCTAGCCTCTTCAAGAGACCTTCCAAGACCTGCAAGTAGTCTGGCACAGGCTCCCATAGAGTCATTGCCCTGCTCTGGGTCCCAGTGTACCAGAAACCCTATGCCTGTCCTTTAAGAGTGGAGTCTCTGCCTTCTCCAGTCCTGTGGAGCTCCCACACTCAAGCCCCACTGGCCTTCAAAGCCAAACACTCTGGGGGCTTCCTCTCCCAATGCCAGGCCCTCAGGCTCAGGAGCCCAACGTGGGGCTCAGAACTCTCACTCCTGTTGGAGAAACTCTGTGATACAATTACCCTCCAGTTCGTGGGTTGCCCACCTGGCGAGCATGGTGCCTGATTATATCATGAAAGTGCCACTTCTACCATCTGGTTGTGGCCTCTTCCCTGTCTTTGGGTATAGAACATCCTTTTTGGTAGGGTTGAGTCTTTTTTGTCAATGGTTGTTCAGCAGTTAGTTGTGACCCTAGTGTTTTCATGAGAGGAGGTTAGCTCAAGTCCCTCTACTCTGCCATCTTGTCTCTCTTGTTCTTTCTTTGGTTATTAATTCCTTTAGAATTCATTATTTTACTCTTATAAATGCTTAATGTCCTTGTAATAAATATTTTTAAAATAAAAAGGAAATAATGTATTTTAATTTCTCCATAGATGTGTGATGAATGGATCACACTTAACATGATTTTTGCAATGCTCCTGAATTGCACATTTTAAAATGGAAGAACTTTCAATTTTATTATTTTAAACTTGAAAGATAAAATATAGAATGCTGGAAATAATGTGAAAGAAAAAATAAAATTAACAAAAACACAAACAGAAACAAGGACAGGGGAAAGGAAGTACAGTTTGGGTAGGGGAGGGGTTGATGGTGTTGATCCGGAGCTGACAGGGATGGTGGTTGCAGAGCCAAATCTGCCCCTGGGGGTGGTGATTCCTGAAATGGCTCTGGGTCTCCTACATATGCAGGTGCAGGTGCAGGAGCAGCTGCAGTTTCAGTCAGCAGGGGTGTTGCTTCCTGACCTGGCTCTGGGTCTCCTGCAGGTGCGTGTTCTTCCTGCCAGACTTGTGCATCCTTACATGGCTCTAGATCTCTTGCAGGATCAGGTACAAGTTCTCTCTGCATTTGTGGATACTACCTGACTCTGTATCTCCTGCAGGAGCAGATGCAGGTTCTCCCTGCAGTTGTGGATCCTACCAGGCTCTGTATCTCCTGCAGGATCAAGTACATGTTCTTCATGCAGGAGTTGTGGATCCTGAACTGGCTCTGTATCTCCTGCCGGATCAGCTTCATGTTCTCACTGCAGGAGTTGTGGATCCTGACCTGGCTCTGGGTCTCCTATAAGAGCAGATGCAGTTTCTCCCTGCAGGGGTGGTGGATTCTCATCTGGCTCTGGGTCCCACTTTTATTTTTCTCTGGCTTCTGCACCAGCACCATATTCCTCCAAATGTACAGATGTTCCAGGTAAGCCAGCTTTAATTCTTGTGGAAGTGCTGGAGCAGTGAGAGAAGAAAAGTTTCCCCACATGCCTGCCTTTCCGTGTGCCTTTTCAAGGACAGAAATCTTAAGAATTCCCTGGTGATCCAATGGTTAGGACTCCATGCTTTCACTGCTGTGGCCCAGGTTCAGTCCCTGGTAGGTGAACTAATATTCCGCAAGCCATGCAGCATGGCAAAAAAAAAAAAAAAAAAGACAGAAATCTTCTGAGAGCTTTTCAGAAAAGTATCAGCCCAGAAAATCACAACCGGATATCTTCTCAGACTGCAGTCTACCAGCTGGGTGGTCTGAGGCCAGTCTTTGCTCCTGGCACAAGACCAGTCTCTGGGGATTCCTCCCTGTGTGGCACAGCACGCACCCCTCCCCACACCCTCACACGCACCCAACTCTGGGCTTCTCACCTTCAGGCTCTGCCCTCGGTGGTCTCCAGCTCCTCCAGCTGACTCAGGGGATAGGTGACACAGTGCCCCAGGTCTGAGCCAAGTGTGCTGAGTGACACAGAAGCCTTGGGCAGGACCCTGAAGAGTGGCCTGGGTAGTGTCTGAGCAGGGGGACTTCCCTGTTCATCTCTGGGCCCTGGTTTTGGAGAAGCCTCCATGGCCACACTCACTCTTAGCCTGCCTTGGCCCTTGTTGGCAGTGTGGTGCACCAGCCCCTCACTTGGGGAGATGGATTGGGTGGCCCCATCAACCAGCTCCTCACAGGTCTCTGGGGTGGGGCTCTGCAATGACGGTCCTTCTTGCAGGCATCTTTGCATTTTACCTTCTTCCTTGGCTTGATTCTTCAATATGCTATGTTCTCAGGTACCATCTTAAGAAAGTCTGAAAATGAAACACATCCTTACCCTATGATCCAGTGCTTGAACTCCTTGGTGTCAATGGACCCAAGGGAGTCAAATGCTTACATCTACACAGGAACCTCTGCCGGGATATTATGGCTACTTTATTCATAACTGAAAGAACTTGGAGGCAACCAAGGTGTCCTTTGGGAGGTGAATGGACACATGCACTGGGTTACATCCATGCAACAGAATGTTCTTTGGCACTGAAAAGGAATGAGTGAGATATGGAGTCATGGGGAGACAGGTGGGGTACCTTGAATGCATATTACTCACGGAAAGAAGCCAATCTGGAAAGGTGGCACACCTGAGGGTGCCAACTACATATGTCATTCAGGAAAAGGCAAAGCAGGGAAAGGGTGAAAAGATCAGTCCATTGCCAGGGGTTTGTGGTGGGGTTGGGGGGTGGGGAGCGATTAGTAGGTCAAGCACAGAGGATTTATAAGACAGTGAAACTATTCATTGTGATACACTCATGGTGAGATACATTTGTCAAAACCCATAGAATGTACAACACCAGGAGTGAACCCTAATGTAAATTTTGTGATCATGATGCGTCCTTGTAGATTTATTGATAGTGACCAACAGACAGGATGTTAATAGGATAGTTGGGGAGAGGGAGACTCTGAGCACCTGTGTGGGTGGGAGCTGGGGTGTGTGTCAGGGCATCAGTAACAGCAGAGCAGGGGCATGTGGGACCTCTCTGTACTCTGCCCAATTGTTCTGTGAGCTCAAAACGTCTTTAAAAAATAAATAATAAATCCTATTTAAACAAAGAAACAAACGAACATTCCAGTAGTATCACATGGCTGCTCCTCTTCAAGTCCTCAATTTCTCTGGACCACTTGAGAGCTGAACTTCAGTGGACATTGTTCAACCCGCATCCTTTCAACGTTTCATCTGACACCTGCATTTGATCTCACTACACACTTTTCTTGTTTTAAGATAGCATTTTTTAAAATTAACGTACAATTGACAAGCAATATCATATTCGTTTTCTGATATAACACATAGTGATTCAACATTTTTATACATTACAAAATGATCACCAAGATAAGTCTAGTTACCATTCGTCGCCATACAATGTTATTTACAGTATTATGGACTCTATTCCCTATGCTGTACGCTACATCCCCATGACATTTGTTTTATAAATGGAAGTTTGAACCTCTTAATCTTTTTCATCTATTGCGCTCATGCCCCCACCCTCTCCCCTCTGGCAACCACCAACATGTTCTTGGGATCTATGAGTTCATTTCTGTTTCTGTGTTTGTTCATTTGTAGATTCTACATAGAACTGACATCATAAGTTGTCTCTCTGTCTAACATATCTCTCTTAGCATAATACCTTCTAGGTCCATTCATGTTGTCACAAGATTTCATTTCATTTTATGGCTGACTCACAGTCCACTGTGTGTGTGTAAATATATATGTGAAATCTTCTTTATCCACTCACCAATCAATGGTCTCTTTGGCTTCCATATCTTGGCTGTTGTCCAAGCTGCCATGAATATTGGGGTATATCTCTTTTTTTAAAAAAATTATCTATTTATTTATTATTTTTGGCTGTGTTGGGTCTTAGTTGCGGCATGCGGGATCTTTTGTTGCAGTGCATGGGCTTCTCTCTAGTTGTGGCACACGGACTCAGTAGTTGTGGTGCATGGGCTCATGTGGGATCTTAGTTCCCTGACCAGGGATCAAACCCACATCCCCTGCATTGGAAGGCAGATTCTTAACCACTGGGCCACCAGGGAAGTCCCCAGGGGTATATCTTTTTGAATTTGTGTTTTTGTTTCCTTCAGAAAAATACTCTTCCAAGTGTAATTCTTGCATCATATGATAGTTCTATTTTTCATTTCTTGAGGAACCTTCATACTGTTTTCCATAGTGCCTGTACCAATGAACATTCTCAGCAAGAGTGCACGAGTATTCCCTTTTTGCCACATCCTTGCCAAAACTTCCTATTTGTTTTCATTTGGATGGTAGTCATTCTTTCAGGTTTGAGATAATCATCTCATTGTGCTTTGGATGTGCATTTCCCTATGCTATGTGATGTTGACCATCTTTTCATGTGTCTGTTGGCCATCTCTATATATTCTTTGGAAAAATCTTTGGTCTTCTACCAGTTTTGAGCTTGATTTTTGTCTTTTGGAGGTTGAGTTGGGTGAGTTCTTGGTCCATTTTGGGTATGAATCCCTTTTCAGGTATTTTGTTTGCAAATATTTTCTCACATTCAGTAGGTTGCCTTTTCATTTTGTGGATGATTTCCTTTGCCATTGAAAAGCTTTTCAGGGGGATGGATTTCCATTGGTTTATTTTGCTTTTGTTTCCGTTGCTTGAAAAATGCAAAAAATCTTGCTCAGATTGATGTCAAAGAGCATACTGTCTGTTTTCTTCTAGGAGTTTTATGGCTTCAGGTCATACCTGGAAGTATTTGATTCATTTTGAGGTTATTTTTGTAGATGGTATTGAAAAGGATTCCATACCATCCGTAGCATTTGATTCTTACATGTGTAGCTGTCCAGTTTTCCCAACACCATTTATTGAAGAGGTAATCTTTTCCTCATTGTATATTCTCACCTCCTTTGTCATAGATGAGTTGACCATATAAGCATGAGTTTATTTCCAGGCTATCAGTTCTGTTCAATGGATCTAGGTGTATTTCCTTTGTGCCAATACCATATTGTCTTTTTTTTTTTAATGTTATTTATTTATTTATTTATTTTCTTATTAGTCATTTGTTTTATACACATCAGTGTATATATGTCAATCTCAATCTCCCAATTCATCACACCACCATCCCCACCCCCCCGCCACTTTCCCCCCTTGGTGTCCATACGTTTGTTCTCTACATCTGTTTCTCAATTTCTGTCCTGCAAACCAGTTCATCTGTACCATTTTCTAGGTTCCACATATATGTGTTAATACACGATATTTGTTTTTCTCTTTCTGACTCACTTCACACTGTATGAAAGTCTCTAGATGCATTCACATCTCTACAAATGACCCAATTTCGTTCCTTTTTATGGCTGAGTAATATTCCATTGTATATATGTACCTCATCTTCTTTATCCATTCGTCTGTCGATGGGCATTTAGGTTGCTTCCATGACCTGGCTATTGTAAATAGTGCTGCAGTGAACATTGGGGTGCATGTGTGTTTTTGAATTATGGTTTTCTCTGGGTATATGCCCAGTAGTGTGATTGCTGGATCATATGGTAATTCTATTTTTAGTTTTTTAAGGAACCTCCATACTGTTCTCCATAGTGGCTGTATCAATTTACATTCCCACCAACAGTGCAAGAGGGTTCCCTTTTCTCCACACTCTCTCCAGCATTTGTTGTTTGTAGATTTTCTGATGAAGCCCATTCTAACTGGTGTGAGGTGATACCTCATTGTAGTTTTGATTTGTATTTCTCTAATAATTTGTGATGCTGAGCAGCTCTTCATGTGCCTCTCAGACATCTGTATGTCTTCTATGGAGAAATGTCTATTTAGGTTTTCTGCCCATGTTTGGATTGGGTTGTTTGTTTTTTTAATATTGAGCTTCATGAGCTGTTTATATATTTTGGAGATTAATCCTTTGTCTGATGATTCCTTTGCAAATATTTTCTCCCATTCTGAGGGTTGTCTTTTCGTCTTGCTTATGGTTTCCTTTGCTGTGCAAAAGCTTTGAAGTTTCATTAGGTCCCATTTGTTTATTTTTGTTTTTATTTCCATTACTCTAGGAGGTGGATCAAAAAAGATCATGCTGTGATTTATGTCAAAGAGTGTTCTTCCTATGTTTTCCTTTAAGAGTTTGATAGTGCCCAGTCTTACATTTAGGTCTCTAATCCATTTTGAGTTTATTTTTGTGTATGGTGTTAGGGAGTGTTCTAATTTCATTCTTTTACATGTAGCTGTTTAGTTTTCCCAGCACCACTTATTGAAGAGACTGTCTTTTCTCCATTGTATATCTTTGCCTCCTTTGTCATAGATTAGTTGACCATAGGTGTGTGGGTTTATCTCTGGGCTTTCTATCCTGTTCCATTGATCTATATTTCTGTTTTTTTTTTTTTTTTGCCAGTACCATATTGTCTTGATTACTGTAGCTTTGTAGTATAGTCTGAAGACAGGGAGTCTGATTCCACCAGCTCCATTTTTTTCCTTCAAGACTGCTTTGGCTATTCAGGGTCTTTTGTGTCTCCATACTAATTTTAAGATTTTTTGTTCTAGTTCTGTAAAAAATGCCATTGGTAATTTGATAGGGATTGCATTGAATCTGTAGATTGCTTTGAGTAGTATAGTCATTTTCACAATATTAACTTCTAATCCAAGAAGATGGTATATCTCTCCATCTGTTGGTATCATCTTTAATTTCTTTCATTAGTGTCTTTTTTTTAAACATCTTTATTGGAGTATTATTGCTTTACAATGGTGTGTTAGTTTCTGCTTTATAACAAAGTGAATCAGTTATACATATACATATGTTCCCATATCTCTTCCCTCTTGCATCTCCTTCCCTCCCACCCTCCCTATCCCACCCCTCTAGGTGGTCACAAAGCACTGAGCTGATCTCCCTGTGCTGTGCAGCTGCTTCCCACTAGCTATCTATTTTACGTTTGGTGGTGTATATATGTCCATGCCACTCTCTCACTTTGTCACAGCTTACCCTTCCCCCTCCCCATATCCTCAAGTCCATTCTTGAGTAGGTCTGTGTCTTTATTCCTGTCTTACCCCTTGGTTCTTCGTGACATTTTTTTCTTAGATTCCATATATATGTGTTAGCATACGGTGTTTGTCTTTCTCTTTCTGACTTACTTCACTCTGTATGACAGACTCTAGGTCCATCCACCTCACTACAAATAACTCAATTTCATTTCATTTTATGGCTGAGTAATATTTCACTGTATATATGTGCCACATCTTCTTTATCCATTCATCCGATGATAGACACTTAGGTTGCTTCCATCTCCTGGCTATTGTAAATAGAGCTGCAATGAACATTTTGGTACATGACTCTTTTTGAATTATGGTTTTCTCAGGGTATATGCCCAGTAGTGGGATTGCTGAGTCATATGGTAGTTCTTTTTGTAGTTTTTTAAGGAACCTCCATACTGTTCTCCATAGTGGCTGTACCAATTCACATTCCCACCAGCAGTGCAAGAGTTTTCCCTTTTCTCCACACCCTCTCCAGCATTTATTGTTTCTAGACTTTTTGATGATGGCCATTCTGACCAGTGTGAGATGATATCTCATTGTAGTTTTGATTTGCATTTCTCTAATGAGTAAAGATGTTGAGCATCCTTTCATGTGTTTGTTGGCAGTCTGTATATCTTCTTTGGAGAAATGTCTATTTAGGTCTTCTGCCCATTTTTGGATTGGGTTGTTTGTTTTTTTGTTATTGAGCTGCATGAGCTGCTCAAATTTTGGAGATTAATCATTTGTCAGTTGCTTCATTTGCAAATATTTTCTCCCATTCTGAGGGTTGTCTTTTGGTCTTGTTTATGGTTTCCTTTGCTGTGCAAAAGCTTTGAAGTTTCATTAGGTCCCATTTGTTTATTTTTGTTTTTATTTTCCTTTCTCTAGGAGGTGGGTCAAAAAGGATCTTGCTGTGATTTATGTCATAGAATGTTCTGCCTATGTTTTCCTCTAAGAGTTTGATAGTTTCTAGCCTTACATTTAGGTCTTTAATCCATTTTGAGTTTATTTTTGTGTATGGTGTTAGGGAGTGTTCTAATCTCATATGTTTACATGTACCTGTCCAGTTTTCCCAGCACCACTTATTGAAGAGGCTGTCCTTTCTCCACTGTAAATTCATGCCTCCTTTATCAACAATAAGGTGACCATATGTGTGTGGGTTTATCTCTGGCCTTTCTATCCTGTTCCATTGATCTATATTTCTGTTTTCCTGCCAGTACCATACTCTCTTGATTACTGTAGCTTTATAGTATAGTCTGAAGTCAGGGAACCTGATTCCTCCAGCTCCGTTTTTTGTTCTCAGTATTGCTTTGGCTATTTGGGGTCTTTTGTGTTTCCATACAAATTGTGAAATTTTATATTTTAGTTCTGTGAAAAATGCCAGTGGTAGTTTGATAGGGATTGCATTGAATCTGTAGATTGCTTTGGGTGATAGAGTCATTTTCACAGTGTTGATTCTTCCAATCCAAGAACATGGTATATCTCTCCATCTATTTGTATCATCTTTAATTTCTTTCATCAGTGTCTTATAATTTTCTGCATACAGATCTTTTGTCTCCTTAGGTAGGTTTATTCCTAGATATTTTATTCTTTTTGTTGCAATGGTAAATGGGAGTGTTTTCTTAATTTCACTTTCAGATTTTTCATCATTAGTGTATAGGAATGCCAGAGATTTCTGTGCATTAATTTTGTATCCTGCTACTTTACCAAGTTCATTGATTAGCTCTAGTAGTTTTCTGGTAGCATCTTTAGGATTCTCTATGTATAGTATCATGTCATCTGCAAACAGTGACAGCTTTACTTCTTTTCCTATTTGGATTCCTTTTCTTCTCTGATTGCTGTGGTTAAAACTTCCAAAACTATGTTGAATAAGAGTGGTGAAAGTGGGCAACCTTGTCTTCTTTCTCATCTTAGTGGAAATGGTTTCAGTTTTTCACCATTGAGGACGATGTTGGCTGTGGGTTTGTCGTATATGGCCTTTATTATGTTCAGGTAGGTTCCCTCTATGCCCACTCTCTGGAGAGTTTTTATCATAAATGGGTGTTGAATTTTGTCAGAAGCTTTTTCTGCATCTATTGAGATGATTATATGGTTTTTCTTCTTCAGTTTGTTAACATGGTGTATCACATTGATTGATTTGCATATATTGAAGAATCCTTGCATCCCTGGGATAAACCCCACTTGATCATGGTGTATGATCCTTTTAATGTGTTGTTGGATTCTGTTTGCTAGTACTTTGTTGAGGATTTTTGCATCTATGTTTTTCAGTGATATTGGCCTGTAGTTTTCTTTCTTTGTGACATCTTTGTCTGGTTTTGGTATCAGGGTGATGGTGGCCTTGTAGAATGAGTTTGGGAGTGTTCCTCCCTCTGCTGTAGTTTGGAAGAGTTTGAGAAGGATAGGTGTTAGCTCTTCTCTAAATGTTTGATAGAATTCGCCTGTGAAGCCATCTGGTCCTGGGCTTTTGTTTGTTGGAAGATTTTCAATCACAGTTTCAACTTCAGTGCTTGTGATTCGTCTGTTCATATTTTCTATTTCTTCCTTATTCAGTCTTGGCATGTTGTGCATTTCTAAGAATTTGTCCATTTCTTTCAGGTTGTCCATTTTATTGGCACAGAGTTGCCTGTAGTAATCTCTCATGATCTTTTGTATTTCTACAGTATCAGTTGTTACTTCTCCTTTTTCATTTCTAATTCTATTGATTTGAGTCTTCTCCCTTTTTTTCTTGATGAGTCTGGCTAATGGTTTATCAATTTTGTTTATCAAAGAACCAGCTTTTAGTTTTATTGATCTTTGCTATCATTTCCTTGATTTCTTTTTCATTGATTTCTGATCTGATCTTTATGATTTCTTTCCTTCTGCTAACTTTGGGTTTTTTTGGTTCTCCTTCTCTAATTGCTTTAGGTGCAAGGTTAGGTTATTTATTCGGGATGTTTCCTGTTTCTTAAGGTAGGATTTGATTGCTATAAACTTCCCTCTTAGAACTGCTTTTGCTGCATCCCATAGGTTTTGGGTCATTGTGACTCCATTGTCATTTGTTTCTAGGTATTTTTTTATTTCCTCTTTGATTTCTTCAGTGATCACTTCATTATTAAGTAGTGTATTGTTTAGCCTCCATGTGTTTGTATTTTTTACAGATCTTTTCCTGTAATTGATATCTAGTCTCATAGCATTGTGGTCAGAAAAGATACTTGATACAATTTCAATTTTCTTAAATTTACCAAGGCTTGATTTGTGACCCAAGATATGATCTATCCTGGAGAATGTTCCATGAGCACTTGAGACAAATGTGTATTCTGTTGTTTTTGGATGGAATGTCCTATAAATATCAATTAAGTCCATCTGTTTAATGTATCATTTAAAGCTTGTGTTTCCTTATTTATTTTCATGTTGGATGATCTGTCCATTGGTGAAAGTGGGGTGTTAAAGTCCCCTACTCTGAATGTGTTACTGTCGATTTCCTCTTTTAGAGCTGTTAGCATTTGCGTTAAGTATTGAGGTGCTCGTATGTTGCGTGCATAAATATTTACAGTTGTTATATCTTCTTCTTGGATTGATCCCTTGAGCATTATGTAGTGTCCTTCCTTGTCTCTTGTAGCATTCTTTATTTTAAAGTCTATTTTATCTGATATGTGTATTGCTACTCCAGCTTTCTTTTGATTTCCATTTGCATGGAATATCTTTTTCCATCCCCTCACTTTCAGTCTGTATGTGTCCCTAGGTCTGAAGTGGGTCTCTTGTAGACAGCATATATATGGGCCTTGTTTTTGTATCCATTCAGCAAGCCTGTATCTTTTGGTTGGAGTGTGTAATCCGTTCATATTTAAGGTAATTATCAGTATGTATGTTCCTATTACCATTTTCTTAATTTTGGGGGTTTTGTTTTTGTAGGTCCTTTTCTTTTGTTTCCCAGTTAGAGAAGTTCCTTTAGCATTTGTTGTAGAGCTGGTTTGGTGGTGCTGAACTCTCTTAGCTTTTGCTTGTCTGTAAAGCTTTTGGTTTCTCCATTGAATCTGAATGAGATCCTTGCAGGGTAGAGTAATCTTGGTTGTAGGTTCTTCCCTTTCATCACTTTAAGTATATCATGCCACTCCCTTCTGGCTTGTAGAGTTTCTGCTGAGAATTCAGCTGTTAACCCTATAGGAGTTCCCTTGTATATTATTTTTTGTTTTTCCCTTGCTGCTTTCAATAATTTTTCTTTGTCCATAATTTTTACCAATTTGATTACTATGAGTCTCGGTGTGTTTCTCCTTGGGTTTATCCTGTATGGGACTCACTGTGCTTCCTGGACTTGGGTGGCTATTTCCTTTCCCATGTTAGGGAAGTTTTTGACTATAATCTCTTCAAATATTTTCTCAGGTCCTTTTTCTGTCTCTTCTCCTTCTGGAACACCTATAATGAGAATGTTGTTGTGTTTAGTGTTTCCCCAGAGGTCTCTTAGGCTGTCTTCATTTCTGTTAATTCTTTTTTCTTTATTCTGTTCCGCAGCAGTGAATTCCACCATTCTGTCTTCCAGGTCACTTATCCATTCTTCTGCCTCAGTTATTCTGCTATTGATTCCTTCTAGTGTAGTTTTCATTTCAGTTATTGTATTGTTCATCTTTGTTTGTTTGTTCTTTAGTTCTTCTAGATCCTTGTTAAACATTTCTTTCATCTTCTCGATCTTTGCCTCCATTCTTTTTCTGAGGTCCTGGATCGTCTTCACTATCATTATTCTGAATTCTTTTTCTGGAAAGATTGCCTATCTCCACTTCATTTAGTTGTTTTTCTGGGGTTTTATCTTGTTCCTTCATCTGGTACATAGCCCTCTGCCTTTTCATCTTGTCTATCTTTCTGTGAATGTGGTTTTTGTTCCACAGGCTGCAGGACTGTAGTTCTTTTTGCCTCTGCTGTCTGCCCTCTGGTGGATGAGGCTATCTCAGAGGCTTGTGGATGTTTCCTGGTGGGAGGGACTGGTGGTGGGTAGAGCAGGCTGTTGCTCTGGTGGGCAGAGCTCAGTAAAAGTTTAATCCACTTGACTGCTAATGGGTGGGGCTGGGTTCCCTCTCTGTTGGTTGTTAGGCCTGAGGCGACCCAACACTGGAGCCTACCTGGGCTCTTTGGTGGGGCTAATGGCAGATTCTGGGAGGGCTCATGCCAAAGAGTACTTCCCAGAACTTCTGCTGCCACTGTCCTCGTCCCTTTGTGAGCCACAGCTGCCACCACCTCTGCAGGAGACCCTCCAACACTAGCAGGTAGGTCTGGGTCCATCTCCCCTGGGGTCACTGCCCCTTCCCCTGGGTCCCGATGTGCACACTACTTTGTGTGTGCCCTCCAAGAGTGGAGTCTCTGTTTCCCCCAGTGCTGTCGAAGTCTTGCAATCAAATCCCACTAGCCTTCAAAGTCTGATTCTCTAGGAATTCCTCCTCCCGTTGCCAGGCCCCCAGGTTGGGAAACCTGACGTGTGACTCAGAACCTCCGCTCCAGTGGGTGGATTTCTGTTGTATAAATCTTCTCCAGTCTGTGAGTCACCCACCCAGCAGTTATGGGATTTGATTTTATTGTGATAGCGCCCCTCCTACTGTTTCACTGCAGCTTCTCCTTTGTCTTTGCATGTGGGGTATCTTTTTTGGTGAGTTCCAGTGTCTTCCTGTCGATCATTGTTCAACAGTTACTTATGATTCCAGTGTTCTCAAAAGAGGGATTGAGAGCATGTCCTTCTTTCCTGCCATCTTGAACTAATCCATTAGCTTTAAAAATATCCAGGTGCTAGGTACCTAATGTTACAAGACAGCTTCTGTAAATACCTAGCCCATACTGTCTTGATGATTCTATGTTTCTAGTATGTTTCATAATAGGGGAGAGTCATACGTGCAGGTTTGTGTTTCTTTCTTAAGATTGGATTGACTATTCAGGTCCTTTCATGCTTCAATACACATACTGGAATTCTTTGTTCTAATTCTCTAAATAAAACCATTGGGGGCTTCCCTGGTGGCGCAGTGGTTGATGGTCTGCCTGCCGATGCAGGAGATGCGGTTTCGTGCCCCAGTCCAGGAGGATCCCATATGCCACGGAGCAGCTGGGCCCGTTGGCCATGGCTGCTGGGCCTGCGCGTCCGGAGCCTGTGCTCCGAGGCCGGAGAGGCCACAATGGTGAGAGGCCCGCATACCGCAAAAAACAACAACAACAACAAAAAAAAAAACCATTGGTATTTTGATAGGAAAGGGATCAAATCTCTAGATTGCCCTGCCAATCCATGAACATGGCATATCTTTCCATTTGGTTGTGTACTCTTTGATTTCTTTTATCAGTGTCTTCCAGTTTTCCAAGTACAGGTCTTTTACCTCCTGGGTTAGATGTATCCCTAGATATTTTATTTTTGTTGATGTCATTGTCATTGAGGTTGTTTTCTTAATTTCTCATTCTGATAGTGTGTTGTGAATGTATAGAAATGCAACTGATTTCTGTAGATTAATTTTTTATTCTGCAACTTAAGTGAACTTTTTGATGAGTTTTATATATTTTTGGGTGCCATCTTCAGGATTTTCTCTATAGTGTATCATGTCATCTACAAACAGTGTGAGTTTTCATTTTTCCTCTGCCATCAGATTCCTCTTAGTTCTTGTTTTTTTCATCTAATTACCATGGCTGGGTCTTCCTAGACCATGTTGAATGAAAGTGGTGAGTCATCAAGGTTAGAGTTAGGTTTAAGAATAACTGGCCCCCTTCCCCTTCCTGCCTTGCCATCTCTCTGAGGCCTCCAGGAGGGACAGGACTAGTCCAGGGTCACACATGACTCAGGGAGTTGACCTGGACAACTCTTTCTGCCACCCAGTCCTGGGCATAGTTTTTTATACTATGTATGTACTTTCTTTGACTAGGTGTCCATTCCAGTCTTTCCCAAGTTTTAATGAGAAGAGTTCTATGTATATTTTGAGACAAATCCTTTATTAGATATGTATTTGCCACTATTTTTCTCCCAACATGTGACTTGTCTTTTGATTTCCTGAATAAGATCTTTCACAGATTAAAATCTTTAATTTTATTAAGTCCACAGTATTCCTTGTTTTTCTTTCTGGATTGCCTTTTTGTATTGTGTGTTAAAACTCAAAATTCATGATCTACATGACCAAACCTAAGCTCATGTCTATTTTTTTCTCTAATTTTGAATAGTTTTGGATTTAACATTGGTCTATAAAAAATTGTGAGTGAATTTGGTGTAAGTTGTAAAGTTTGCGTCTTGGTTTATTTCATGCCTAATAGTTTTCAATTAATTTTTCCTTATCTATTTTTAGAAAAGTTATGGGATATAGACTCCATTTCAGTGTGAATGTCCAAAAATTAGTGGATTCAGCAGTTCTGCCAGCAAAGAGCAGTGACTTCAGAAAACTGGGATATAGGCACTACCGCACTTCCCGCACTGCCCACAGGGTGGTTGAGCCCACCTCTCTGACATACAGGGCATGCGCTTTCTACCCTTGGACTTGGTTCCACAGGTAGAAAATTGGAACTGGAATATCCCACTGTTTCTGTCACATCCAGGGCATCCACAACACAGAAGACATAGTGGTCCCTAATATAACCTTCTCAAGGTTCCTGTCAACTCCATGTGTACTCCTAGGAGGGCGATCACGTTTATGACCTTGTGTGAACTGGATCTGGGTAAGGCTCGGCCTCTGTAACAAAGTGTGATGTTTCTCACTTTCTCACTTGCTACCAGCAAGCGATTTATAAAATAGTGATGTTGGCACCCTAGATGGGCTATAGCCAAAACATCTACTTCAGCTCTGTCTAGTAAACATTAAGTAGAGCATATGGAGAGTGTCATTAAATTGAAAAGTAAATGTTTAATTAGTTAATTGCCTGCACTTCTTGAGTAGAAGAAAAAGGAAACAGTTTCAGTTTTGAGGTGGCTCAGGAGAGGCTCTCTTTAGGTTTTTTAAGTTTTGGGTTTTTTTTTTAATGGTTTTTTACTTTTGAATTTAGGGGGTTTTGTGTGTGTGTGTGTTCAAGAGAATAGTGTTCACAAAATTTGAGCCGCTCTTAGGCTTTTGCTATAAGGGAAACAGAGTGATTGGCTGATCTAAATAAATGTTTCCTTCCTCTCCACCATCTCAAAAAAAAAAGTGTGACAATGTGGTTTGGAAAGTTATTGACTTTCCAGTGATTTCAAACCTACAGGCAACTGGCAACAGCAGAACTAAGTACTGTTTATCTGCATGCTCGGATCCCAGAGCCTTCCTTTCTTTACTGCACTTGTCACTTCACACAAAATACTCTGGTGTGTTTTACCCAGAAGAGGGACACTATTCCAGGGAACCAGCACATAACCTCCAAGTGAGGCAATTATTATGATTTTCATGAGCACAGGATATCATTCCATTTATTTGCATCTTCAATTACTTCATCGATGTCTTTACATTTTCCATGTGCATTTCTTTCATGTCTTGGGTTAAATTTAATCTTAAGTGTTTTATTCTTTGGATGTTATTGTAAATATGTTTGTTTTCATAATTTTTCTCTCTGATGATTCATTATTAGTGTATAGGAACACAACACAATTCACTATTAGTGTATAGGACTTCTGTGTATTGATTTTGAATCCTGCACTTTACTGAATTCATTTACTAGTTATAAGAGTGTTTTGGAGGTTTGAGATGTAAAACTGAAATTAGAAATCCCACTGTTTCCACCACATCCAGGTCATCCACAACACCCAAGACATAGTGGCTACACATATAATCTTAACACAGTGCCCCTTAAAAATATGTGAAACCCTCCAAAGGCAAACTGCATCATCTCTCTGGGTGAGCAGGATCTGGGTAGGGCTTGGCTTCTTTGCAAAGATTGATGTTTTCTCTTCTTTTCTGTCCCTTTTTAAAATGTAATCTTTATTTAAAATTTTCATTTATTTATTTATTTATATTAGGTAAGAAGTAGGTTTATTTAGAGAGAAACACACTCCACAGAGTGTGGGCCATCTCAGAAGGTGAGAGGCCTCGAAATACGGGGGTGGTTAGTTTTTATGGGTTGTACAAATGTCCTCACCATCCATATTCAGAACTTTTCCATTTTCACTGATGAAACTCTTTAGCCATTTGACATTAATTTTCCTCAGCCCCGGCAAACACATTCTGTATTCTGCCTTTGAATTTGAGTTCGCTGGATACCTCATATATCATTTTTGTCCTTTTGTGACAGGGCTACTTCACTTCTAATGGCTTCAAGTTTCATATATGTTGTAGCACGTGTTAGAATTTTTCTTAGTTTTTAAGGCTGAGTTTACAACCTTTTGTGTGTATACCACATTCAGTTTATCCATTCGTCCACCAATGGACACTTGGACTGCTTCCACCTTTTGCTACTCTGGTTAATGCTGCTATGAAGATGGGTGTACCCATATCTGTTCCAGTCTTTGCTTTCAAATTTTGGGGTATATACCCTGATGTGGAATTGATGGATCGTATGTTAATTCTCTGAAGTTTTTGAAGAACTGCCATACTGTTTTCCACAGAAGCCCCACTATTTCTTTTGATTCATTTTTATGGCAGTTTATGGATCAAGTGCCATATTATTTATCCATTTAACCATTGGTGGACATTTGCATTAGTTCTTCCTTTTGGCTATGTGGTTTGGAAATAAATGTGTATGCCTGTGTTCAATTCTTTGTGTAATCTATCTAGGAGTGGAGTTGTTGAACCTTATGGTAATTGTATATTCGTATCAGAAAATAGGTTGCACCCTTTTCAGTTTCCACCCTTTTCAGTTTCCACAAGTAGTGATTAAAGTTTCTGATGTCTCTGTATTGTTGCAAACATTTGTTATTTTTAAATTTCTTGATTATAACCATTTTAGAGTGTGTGACTGAGTTATTGCATTGTGGTTTTAACTTGCATTTCCATCCTGTCTTTTCATCTGCTTACTGTCTATTTGCATGTCGTATGTGGAGAAGTGTCTATTTAAATGCTTTGTCCATATTTAAACTTGGGTTGTTTTTCTTTGTTGATGAGTTGTAGGAATTCATGATACACACTGGATAAAGACTCATCAGATATAAAATGTTGAATTATTTTCTTCCATTCTGTGGGTTTTTTCACTTTCTAGATTGCTTCTTTCGATGCACAGTTTTTTAATTTTGAGGAAATCCAATCTTTTTCCTTTGGTTGCTTGTGCATCGCTGTCAGATCTAAGAAACCATGGCTAAACCCAAAGTTGTGAAGGTTTATCCTCATGTTTTCTTGGAGATTTTATACAGTTGTCCCGCGTTATGCATGGGAGATTGTTTCCAGGTCACTGAGAGCTTACCAAAATCCGCGGATGTTCAAGTCTTTTATATAAAATTGTATAGTATTTGCAAATAACATAGACACATTTTCCTTTATATTTTAAATCATATCTAGATTACTTATAAGGACTAATATAATATAAATGCTATATAAATGTTGTAAATTTAATGTAAATTCTATGTAAATAGTTGTTGGCATGTGGAAAATTAAAGTTTTTCCTGTTGAAAAATTTTGGAATTTTCCCCCTAATATTTCTGATCTGGAGTTTGTTGAATCCATGGATATGTAACCAGTAGACACAAGGGGCTGAGTAAAATTTTACTTTTTACATTGAAGCCCTTTATGTATTTTGAGATACTTTTTGTGTGTGAGATGAGGTAAGGGTCCAATTTCATTCCCCTGCCTATGGATAGCCAATTGCCTAGCACCATTTGTTGAAAACATCATTTCCCCCCAATTTCATGCTGTTTACTCTTGTCTAAAATCAGTTCATCCTATACAGATGGCTTTATTTCTGGGATCTCCATTCAATTCCATTCATCTCTATGTACAGCTCATGCCAGTATCACAGTGGTTTATTTCCTGTTGCTGTGTACTAACATTTGAAATTGGGAAGTGTGAGCCTCCAACTTTGATTTTCTTTGTCAAAATTGTTTTAGCTGTTTGGGGTCTACTGAAATTCGATAGTTTGGGGTGTCCGATTCTCCCCTTCACATGTATGTACCCCAATTTCCTTATGCATTCGTCTTCTGAAGAAACCCTGATTCCTGGAAGGTTTCGACGTTATGAGTAGAGCTTCTGTGCATAATATTGTTCCTTTTTCATTTGGATATAGTCTTTCAAAGCAGTTCTGTGAATACTGGAGGCATAAAAATGGATCTCAAGGGGTGAGACTTGCTTGGCTTTGGAAAATACTGCCAAACTGTATCTCAAATGGCCATATTTGTGTGCCATCAGCAATGAAGGAGAGTTGCTGTTTTGCCCCATCCTCCAGTAATTGGTGTTGTCCTTTTGGGAGGAGGTTAGCAGCTCTAATATGTGTGTAGTGCTGTCTTATTGTTTTCATGTGTAATTCCTTAATGGTATACGATGTGGATCATATTTTTGTACACTTATTTATTATCTGTATATCTTCTTTGGCCAGGTGTTTGTTCAGATCTTTACCCATTTTTAATGCAGCTGTTTGTTTTATCGATTTTTGTATAATGTGAGTACAAATTCTTTATCAGATATGTGTTTTGCAAATATTTTTCTCCAGTTTGATGCTTATCCTTTGGTTTTTGAATTTGATATCACCGAGTAACAATTGTTAATTTTAGAAAGTACATGTTTTAATTTTTTTCCTCTTTTGTGTGTGGGCTTTACGTGTTGTGTGATAAAAATTCAAAGCTCATGATCTACATGATGAAACCCATGGCATGTAGATTATCTTCTATGTTCTCTTCTATAATGTTTATCGTTTTATATTGTAAATATGTCTGTGGACAATTTTGAGTGACTTTGGGTGTAAGTTGCAAAGTTTGTGTCTACATTCATTTCATTGCGTATGGTTTCTAATTGTTCTACAGCTCTTTTTGAGAATTCATGGGACACTGGCCTCCATTCGTCTGTATTTCCAAACTTTAGTGGTTTCAGTAGGATGCTGAGCAGGGTACTGGGTTTCCGCTGAACTAGTGGGTGCGGCTTGCATTTCACAGTTTTCTCAGCAGAGGGCGACAAGCCCACCTGGCTTACCAGTGCAGGGACTGCCTGTTTCGCCCACAGACCTGGCTCTGTGCACTGCTGACAGGAGCTGGGTCTCCTCAGGACCCGTCAGGTACTTGGCTTCAAGACAGCACTGCGGGCTTTCCTGGTGGTGCAGTGGATGAGAGTCCGCCTGCCGATGCAGGGGATACGGGTTCGTGCCCCGGTCTGGGAGGATCCCATATGCCGCGGAGCGGCTAGGCCCGTGAGCCATGGCCGCTGAGCCTGCGCGTCCAGAGCCTGTGCTCCGCAACGGGAGAGGCCACAACAGTGAGAGGCCCGCGTGCCGCCAAAAAAAAAAAAAAAAAAAAAGACAGCACTGGGCTGCACCCACACTGAGAGGAGATCATTTTCTTCAGGACCTGCTGGGAGATTCCACTGTGTGGGGAAATTTTGAGTAAAAAGTAGGGAGAAGCCTTCTGTGTGTTGCTGACTGCCGGGTGTCCGTCTTCAGAGGACCCAGTAAAGGAAGGTTTTGATGTGGAAAATTGTAGGTTTTCGTTAGTTTTGTGTGTGGTGCAGGTGGTATTCAGTGTCCTTCTTTGGCTTGTGATATTCCGTTTTCCAGGCAGTTTATTGAGGGGACTGTCCTTTCCCTGGTGTATGTCCTTGGCAACTCTGTCATAAATTCACTGATCACCTATTCTATTCCTCTTGCCCTTGAGTCTCTTTTTGTGCCATCTCTACACTGTTTGCTTACTGTAGCTTTGCAGTAGGGTTTGAAGTCAGGAAGTGAGTTTCCTCCAGCTGCTGCTCTCCCATCTCAGGATCCCCTTGGCTCTTCAGAGTCCTTTGTGTTTCCATAAAAATGTCAAGATTGTTTGTTCAGTTTTTGTGAAATATGCCATTGGAATTTTGAAAAACATCGAAGCTAAAAAAAAAAGGAAGAGTACATACGAGCTTCACTTGTGTTCAGGAATTAACGCTTTACGGCATTCACTTTATTCCCTGTGTGTGTGCTCTGAACGTGCATGTGCCTCTGTGCATACACGTGCTATGCATGTGCATTGGTGTGCATTTGCACACGCACATGTTAGTGGGTGCATGTGCATGTGTGTGCTATGCATGTGTGTGCATTTATGTTCATATGCTAGTTTGTGCATATATTTGTGCTGTGCAGTGCATATATAGTTTGTGTCCCTGTGCATCTGTGTGTGTACACCTGTGTGTGTTTCCTGGAGCCACTTGCAAGTTGGTTGCAGACTGAGTTGAGCCCTAGATATGGCAGCATGCAGCTGCTCCTAATTTATCCCTCCCCACCTTGCCCCTTTGGTAACCATAAGTTTGTTTTCTATGTTTGTGTGTCTATTTCTGTTTTGTATACAATTTCATTTGTTTCTTTTTTTAGATTCCACATATAAGTGATATCATATGATATTTGTTTTTCTCTGTCTGCCTTACTTCACTTAGTATGAGAATCTCTAGGTTCATTCAAGTTGTTGTAAATGGCATTATTTTATTCTTTTTTATGGCTGAGGAATATACCATATCTTCTTTCTTCTTTATCCATTCATCTGTTGATGGACATTTAGGTTGTTTCCATGTCTTGGCTATTGTAAATAGTGCCGCAATAAACATTGGGATGCATTTATCTTTAAAAAAAAACACATCTTTTTTGGAGTATAATTGCTTTACAATGGTGTGTTAGTTTCTGCTGTATAACAAAGTGAATCAGCTATATGTATACCTATATCCCATATCTCCTCCCTCTTGCATCTCCCTCCCACCCTCCCTATCCCACTCCTCTAGGTGGACACAAAGCACCGAGCTGATTGCCCTGTGCTATGTGGCTGCTTCCCACTAGCTATCTAGTTTACATTTGGTAGTGTATATATGTCCATGCCACTCTCTCACTTCGTCCCAGCTTACCCTTCCCCCTCCCCACGTCCTCAACTCCATTCTCTACGTCTGCATCTTTATTCCTGCCCTGTCCCTAGGTTCTTCAGAACTTTTTTTTTTTAGATTCCATATATTTGTGTTAGCATATGGTATTTGTTTTGCTCTTTCAGACTTACTTCACTCTGTATGACAGTCTCTAGGTCCACCCACCTCACCACAATAACTCAATTTCGTTTCTCTTTATGGCTGAGTAATATTCCATTGTATATATGTGCCACATCTTCTTTATCCATTCATCTGTTGATGGACACTTAGCTTGCTTCCATGTCCTGGCTATTGTAAATAGAGCTGCAGTGAACATTGTGGTACATGACTCTTTTTGAATTATGGTTTTCTCAGGGTATATGCCCAGTGGTGGGATTGCTGGGTCATATGGTAGTTCTATTTTTAGTTTTTTAAGGAACCTCCATACTGTTCTCCATAGTGGTTGTATCAATTTACATTCCCACCAACAGTGCAAGAGGGTTCCGTTTTCTCCACACCCTCTTCAGCATTTATTGTTTGTAGATTTTATGATGATGGCCATTCTGACCGGTGTGAGGTGATACCTCATTGTAGTTTTGATTTGCATTTCTCTAATGATTAGTGATGTTGAGCATCCTTTCACGTGTTTGTTGGCAATCTATATATCTTCTTTGGAGAAATGCCTATTCAGATCTTCTGCGCATTTTTGGATTGGGTTGTTTGTTTTTTTGATATTGAGCTGTATGAGCTGCCTGTGTATTTTGGAGATTAATCCTTTGTCAGTTGCTTCATTTGAAAATATTTTCTCCCATTCTAATGGTTGTCTTTTTGTCTTGTTTATGGCTTCCTTTGCTGTGCAAAAGCTTTGAAGTTTCATTAGGTCCCATTTGTTTATTTTTTTTTCCGTTTCTTTAGGAGGTGGGTCAAAAAGGATCTTGCTGTGATGTATGTCATAGAGTGTTCTGCCTATGGTTTCCTCTAAGTGCTTTATGGTGTCTGGCCTTTCATTTAGGTCTTTAATTCATTTTGAGTTTGCTTATTTATTTATTTATTTATTTATTTATTTATTTATTTATTTGCGGTACACAGGCCTCTCACTGTTGTGGCCTCTCCCGCTGCGGAGCACAGGCTCTGCACGCGCAGGCTCAGCGGCCATGGCTCACGGGCTCAGCCGCTCCACGGCACGTGGGATTCTCCTGGACCGGGGCACGAACCCATGTCCCCTGCATTGGCAGGGGACAGCATGTCAACTGCTGTGCCACCAGGGAAGCCCCATTTTGAGTTTATTTTTGTGTATGGTGTTAGGGAGTGTTCTGATTTCATTCTTTTACGTGTAGCTGTCTGGTTTTCCCAGCACCACTTATTGAAGAGGCTGTCTTTTCTCCACTGTATATTCTTGCCTGCTTTATCAAAGATAAGGTGACCATATGTGTGTGGGTTTACCTCTGGGCATTCTATCCAGTTCCATTGATATATATTTCTGTTTTTGTGCCAGTACCATACTGTCTTGATTACTGTAGCTTTGTAGTATAGTCTGAAGTCAGGGAACCTGATTCCTCCAGCTCCATTTTTCTTTCTCTTCGGGGTCTTTGTGTTTCCATACAAATTGTGAAATTTTTTGGTCTAGTTCTGTGAAAAATGCCAGTGGTAGCTTGATAGGGATTGCATAGAGTCTGTAGATTGCTTTGGGTAGTAGAATTATTTTCACAATGTTGATTCTTCCAATCCAAGAACATGGTATATCTCTCCATCTATTTGTATCATCTTTCATTTCTTTCATCAGTGTCTTATAATTTTCTGCATACAGATCTTTTGTCTCCTTAGGTAGGTTTATTCCTAGATATTTTATTCTTTTTGTTGCAATGGTAAATGGGAGTGTTTTCTTAATTTCACTTTCAGATTTTTCATCATTAGTGTATAGGAATGCCAGAGATTTCTGTGCATTAATTTTGTATCCTGCTACTTTACCAAGTTCATTGATTAGCTCTAGTAGTTTTCTGGTAGCATCTTTAGGATTCTCTATGTATAGTATCATGTCATCTGCAAACAGTGACAGCTATACTTCTTCTTTTCCAATTTGGATTCCTTTTATTTCTTTTTCTTCTCTGATTCCTGTGGCTAAAACTTCAAAACTATATTGAATAATAGTGGTGAGAGTGGGCAAACTTGTCTTGTTCCTGATCTTAGTGGAAATGGTTTCAGTTTTTCACCATTGAGGATGATGTTGGCTGTGGGTTTGTCATATATGGCCTTTATTATGTTGAGGAAACTTCCCTCTATGCCTACTTTCTGCAGGGTTTTTATCATAACTGGGTGTTGAATTTTGTCAAAAGCTTTCTCTGCACCTATTGAGATGATCATATGGTTTTTCTCCTTCAATTTGTTAATATGGTGTATCACGTTGATTGATTTGCGTATATTGAAGAATCCTTGCATTCCTGGGATAAACCCTACTTGATCATGGTGTATGATCCTTTTAATGTGCTGTTGGATTCTGTTTGCTAGTATTTTGTTGAGGATTTTTGCATCTATGTTCATCAGTGATATTGGTCTGTAGTTTTCCTTCTTTGTGACATCTTGGTCTGGTTTTGGTATCAGGGTGATGGTGGCCTTGTAGAATGAGTTTGGGAGTGTTCCTCCCTCTGCTGTAGTTTGGAAGAGTTTGAGAAGGATAGGTGTTAGCTCTTCTCTAAATGTTTGATAGAATTCGCCTGTGAAGCTATCTGGTCCTGGGCTTTTGTTTGTTGGAAGATTTTTTATCACAGTTTCAACTTCAGTGCTTGTGATTGGTCTGTTCATATTTTCTATTTCTACCTGGTTCAGTCCATGAAGGTTGTGCATTTCTAAGAATTTGTCCATTTCTTCCAGGTTGTCCATTTTATTGGCATAGAGTTGCTTGTAGTAATCTCTCATGATGTTTTGTATTTCTGCAGTGTCAGTTGTTACTTCTCCTTTTTCATTTCTAATTCTATTGATTTGAGTCTTCTCCCTTTTTTTCTTGATGAGTCTGGCTAATGGTTTATCATTTTGTTTATCTTCTCAAAGAACCAGCTTTTAGTTTTATTGATCTTTGCTATCATTTCCTTCATTTCTTTTTCATTTATTTCTGATCTGATCTTTATGATTTCTTTCCTTCTGCTAACTTTAGGTTTTTTTGTTCTTCTTTCTCTAATTGCTTTAGGTGCAAGGTTAGGTTGTTTATTTGAGATGTGTTTTGTTTCTTAAGGTAGGATTGTATTGCTATAAACTTCCCTCTTAGAACTGCTTTTGCTGCACCCCATAGGTTTTGGGTCATTGTGACTCCATTGTCATTTGTTTCTAGGTATTTTTTTATTTCCTCTTTGATTTCTTCAGTGACCTCTTGGTTATTAAGTAGTGTGTTGTTTAGCCTCCATGTGTTTGTATTTTTTACAGATCTTTTCCTGTAATTGATATCTAGTCTCATAGCATTGTGGTCAGAAAAGATACTTGATACAATTTCAGTTTTCTTAAATTTACCAAGGCTTGATTTGTGACCCAAGATGTGATCTATCCTGGAGAACGTTCCATGAGCACTTGAGAAAAATGTGTATTCTGTTGTTTTTGGATGGAGTGTCCTATAAATATCAATTAAGTCCATCTTGTTTAATGTATCATTTAAAGCTTGTGTTTCCTTATTTATTTTCATTTTGGATGATCTTTCCATTGGTGAAAGTGGGGTGTTAAAGTCCCCTACTATGATTGTGTTACTGTCGATTTCCTCTTTTAGAGCTGTTAGCATTTGCGTTAAGTATTGAGGTGCTCGTATGTTGCGTGCATAAATATTTACAGTTGTTATATCTTCTTCTTGGATTGATCCCTTGAGCATTATGTAGTGTCCTTCCTTGTCTCTTGTAGCATTCTTTATTTTAAAGTCTATTTTATCTGATATGTGTATTGCTACTCCAGCTTTCTTTTGATTTCCATTTGCATGGAATATCTTTTTCCATCCCCTCACTTTCAGTCTGTATGTGCCTCTAGGTCTGAAGTGGGTCTCTTGTAGACAGCATATATATGGGTCTTGTTTTTGTATCCATTCAGCCAGTCTATGTCTTTTGGTTGGAGCATTTAATCCATTTACATTTAAGGTAGTTATCAATATGCATGTTCCTATTACCATTTTCTTAATTGTTTGGGGTTTGTTATTGTAGGTCTTTTCCTTCTCTTGTGTTTCCTGCGTAGAGAAGTTCCTTTAGCATTTGTTGTAAAGCTGGATTGGTGGTGCTGAATTCTCTTAACTTTTGCTTGTCTGTAAAGCTTTTAATTTCTCTGTCACATCTGAATGAGATCTTTGCTGGATAGAGTATCTTGGTTTTAGGTTTTTCTCCTCCATCACTTTAAATATGTCTCACCACTCCCTTCTGGCTTGCAGAGTTTCTACTGAAAGATCAGCTGTTAACCTTATGGTGATTCCCTTATGTGTTATTTGTTGTTTTCCCCTTGCTGCTTTTAATATTTGTTCTTTGTATTTAATTTTTGATAGTTTGATTAATATGTGTCTTGGCATGTTTCTCCTTGGATTTATCCTGTATGGGACTCTTGTGCTTCCTGGACTTGATTAACTATTTCCTTTCCCATATTAGGGAAGTTTTCACCTATAATCTCTTCAAATATTTTCTCAGTCCCTTTCTTTTCTCTTCTTCTTCTGGGACCCCTATAATTCGAATTTTGGTGCATTTAATGTTGTCCCAGAAGTCTCTGAGACTGTCCTTAATTCTTTTCATTCTTTTATCTTTATTATGCTCTGCAGTAGTTATTTCCACTATTTTATCTTCCAAGTCACTTACCTGTTCTTCTGCCTCAGTTACTGTGCTATTGATCCCTTCTAGAGAATTTAAAATTTCATTTATTTTGTTGTTTGTCATTGTTTGTTTGCTCTTTAGATCTTCTGGGTCCTTGTTAAATGTTTCTTGTATTTTCTCCATTCTATTTTCAAGATTTTGGATCATCTTTACTATCATTATTCTGAATTCTTTTTCAGGTAGACTGCCTATTTCCTTTTCATTTGTTAAGTCTGGTGGGTTTTTATCTTGCTCCTTCAACTGCTGTGTTTCTTTGTCTTCTCATTTTGCTTAACTTACTGTGTTTGGGGTCTCCTTTTTGCAGGTTGCAGGTTCGTAGTTCTCCTTGTTTTTGGTGTCTGCCTCCAGTGGGTAACGTTGGTTCAGTGGGTTGTATAGGCTTCCTGGTAGAGGGGACTGTGCCTGTGTTCTGCTGGATGAGGCTGGATCTTGCCTTTCTTGTGGGCAGGTCAGAGTCTGGTGGTGTGTTTTGGGGTGTCTGTGACCTTATTATGATTTTAGGCAGCCTCTCTGCCAGTGGGTGATGTTGTGTTCCTGTCTTGCTAGTTGTTTGGCATGGGGTGTCCAGCACTGTAGCTTGCTGATCGTTGAGTGGAGCTGGGTCTTAGCATTGAGATTGAGATCTCTGTGAGAACTTTAGCCATTTGATATTACATGGGGCCGGGAGGTCTCTGGTGGTCCAATGTCCTGAAGTCGGCTCTCCCACCTCAGAGGCTCAGGCCTGACACCCGGCCGGAGCACCAAGACTCTGTCAGCCACATGGCTGGTCTTCCTAAAGCTGGGCCACCTGCAACAGCCTGACCAATGGAATACTCAAGTTGGACCCTTTGCCTTAGCACTGGGTGCTAGAGGAGATCTCCATCACTCCATACCAGAAATAAAAAAGGATAGACAACTCCCTTATATGTTGTAAAGACTTTTGACAATGGCAAAAAATCAATTCAATGGGGGGAAGGAAAGTCTTTTCAACAAATACAGGAGAAATAATTGGCTATGGAGAATCTTGATCTTTACTTCTTATCCATGATGCAAAGTTAAATTCTGTTCCTCCAGGGGAGGTTTCAGGGCACTGCCCCTGCCACCACCAGTAATAGAGATGGCTTGGGAAGCATTAGAACCACCTCTAAGCTGGGGATTTTATGAATCTGAAGTGGCTCCTCCACTGTCTCTTTCCCTTTCTGCCAACGGAAGCAGAAGACGCTGAGGCTTTAGAACAGGGCGGTCCTCCTCAACAGTGTCGAGGTCATCAAAAATGAGGGAAGTATGAGAAGTGGTCACAGCCAAGAGCAGCCTTGGCTTCCCGTGGCCACCCGGGCCCGCATCCCCGGCAAGAATTGGCTCCCGGGCCTGACGTTTCCAGGTACCCGGAAGGGGGAGCACATGTATCTTTTTGAATTATGATTTTCTCTGGATATATGCCCAGGAGTGGGATTGCAGGATCATACAGTAGCTCTATTTTTTGTTTTTTAAGGAGCCTCCATACTGTTTTCCACAGTGGCTGCACCAATTACATTCCCACCAACAATGTAGGGGCGTTCCTTTTTCTACACACCCATTTGCAAATGGTGTGACTGGCAAGGGGTTAATCTCCAAAATATACAAACAGCTCATGCAGCTCAATATCAAAAAAACAAACAACCCAATCAAAAAATGAGCAGATCTCAACAGCCATTTCTCCAAAGAAGACACAGAGTTGCCAAAAGGCACATGAAAAGATGCTTAACATTGCTAATTATTAGAGAAATGCAAATTAAAACTACAGTGAGGTATCACCTCACACCAGTCAGAATGGCCATCATAAAAAGGTCTACAAAAAAGCTTTCTTTATATTATGTCTAAAGTATGTATTATCAATATTCCAGAAGTTATACGAAATTCCTGGAAATTTTATAAATCCTGACATAGAATGTTCTCTGTCATCAAAATTGAGGCTCATGCTAAAGGGACTGAACCCAACTATTAGGGAAATGCCCTTTCATGCAAAGGCAACAACAGAATGTCAAGATTATAGCTCCTGCTCTTGAAGTCCATTCAGTGTCTACAAAAAAATTAACCCTCATTGACAGACTTTTGCCATCCTGATGTCCTTGTAACACGGCAACAGTCTGCTCCTAAATCAGAAATTAAGATGGGTAAGCAATGCTGTTAATTAAACAGTCAGGGCTGTGGGAAACGCAAAACAGCCTCTTGGCTCTTCCTGGCTCCCTGGAAAACCCCATTATATTTGATGTGTTAAAGCCTTCCCTGGCTACAAGGCTGATGCACTTATAATGATAAAGAAACTGTTAGAAAATGTGTTTTCCACTTGGTATACTTTCCACAATCTCCAGTGAACAAGGCGGCACCCACTTCACTGGACAAATCATACAAGCTTTAACAAATACCTCATCAACTTCTTAACTCTATCCTCAATCATCAGACAAGGTCAACAAAACTAATAGAAAAACTGGACTCAATCAGAACAAAAGTTAATTACATGGGACTGAATGAACTGATAAATATGATTATAATTTATATGACTTTTTGTTTGAACTGTTACTGGCTTTTAAACTCTGTTTTCCAGATAGAAGAAAACCTTTCCCTTTAAGCTAATTATGACTTATAGCAGTTTGGTAAAACATACATTTGTAACCAGAATGGAAGCATTTATCTTTTCTCTCTACCTGATTCCCCCTGAATTTAGAATCTCTTCGGTTCCTAGTAGGCTTTCCAAGTGAAAAAGGAAGGCCACTTCCTGGCAGAAATAAGAACCTCAAGATATTTTGGAACTTGAGAAGGGAGGAATGCACCTAAATCTGTAGGTATTGTAGGTAGAATCTAGTGGTATGGCTTTCCTGGCCTTGAGAGGCCTTTTAAAACTTCAATTTGAGATCCCTTATGAAAAGTTCCAATAAAGGCAAATTTAACAGAGCCTTATATGATCAATTACACTTATGTAAATAATCAGGCCAAGTGTATAGAAACCAGACTTAGTTTGCAAAAGCAAAAAATCTTAATTGACTATGGTCAAAATGAAGATAATTTAGAGAGAAAAATTGTTTCAGTAATACACCTTTGTGGATATTGAAGTTTTATATATACTGAGGCGTCTTTACTACCTACATCCAAGAAACCGCTTTGTTGTTATGTCACATTATTGTAAAGTTTAATTGAATTATTAAAAGGATATTCGAAGCTCATTTCTGAATCTGATCACAATGATCTATCTTTGGATGAAGGTCAGGTGCTCCATGACCTGCACCTAGGAGATTGTGCATACTGGAAAAGATATCACTTAAAGGACTATCTATCTCCAACCTAAAGAGAAGGATTCTTATCAGGTACTCTTAACTAGATCATACACAGTGAAACTGAAGGGAATGAACTCTTGAATTCATATTTCCCACTTAAAAGGGGCCTCTGCATCGGACTGGTTTATAGAGGGGACTGCTAACCTCAAACTCACCTTAAGACAACCATCAGGCCAGGTCGAGAAGCTGATGACAACAGTGGTCAACAGCTGACCCAAGAATCCAGGCCAGGCCTGTGAGACCCATCCTACTGGTTCAATTGAAGTTACTCAAACGTTTGTCTCCCTATCAAAATTGAAAGTTACTCTTTTACTTCTAGCTATACTTTTGCCCCAATATTCAGGATGGGAAGAAAAGTTTTTAGTAACGCTCTCACAAAGCGTATATACTGGGACAGGCCCTTCATAATACAGTACCTATCCCTAGCTTTTCAGATGTTCCTCACGTTCCCACTCACCCAGACCAACTTCCCTCTGACCTAATCTTTCAAGTTTAAATTCTTCAACATATTAATATGTCCACTCCTTATCTGATACTAGCTTCAGTTCTTAGAGACTGAGCGCAGCTTACCCCGAACCCCCTCCCTTCCTCCCTTACTTCATTGAAAAATGTTTTAATAGCTGACAAATAGAAGGTTTATGTTTATTAGAACATTATGCTACCCCATTGTCTATACATCAGGAAAGAGATGAACCTCCTTTCTCGCTTCTTTACAGAGTCAAGCAATCTATGTTAGCAAGATAGCAAGACACCGGTGGCAAAATCTTTGTGGCATCTTGGTTCCTAATGCAGGAGTGTATGTACACAAAGAGATGATCAGAAATTTATCAGCCACCATTGGTCAAATAGCTGAAAAGATTGCACTGCAGCACAACAGACATCCCTCAATTCCTTAGCCCAGTTAGAATTAGATAATTGGGTTGCCTTAGATTTTCTAGTCCTCACACTTACGGGTTAAATACTTTTTTTATTAGAATGGAGATAATAGTAACCTGTGCGACCTTGTTATTACAATGATAATTCCTGAGATAATGGTCAGTAGAATGATAGTAAAAACAATAGGGTTTCTTAGTACTGAAAGGATACAAACCAACATTCTTGGGGTATGGGCCCAATAGCTTAGTTAGCTGACTTAACTCTAGAATGTAGTACAAACTGATAGCATGAAGAATTTAAAATTAAGGGTAGGTTCAATTTCTATGATTCTAGAAATAAGAGGGTTTAAACCTCTATTATTTACTTTGTCAAAGTAACGCTTTCTTCAGACATAATATGTTTGTGGTAGGATGCCTGATGTGATGACAGGTAGTGAAACTTCTCGTATACACAGGGCTAATGTTAGTGGTAAAATTTTTTCATAAGAGATATATATGCTGATCATATATACGTGTGGCTGACTCACTTTGCTGTACAGCAGAAACTAACACAACATTGTAAAGCAACTATAATCCAATAAAAAAAATTGTGGGTAGGATGCTTGAATTCATAGAAAGGAGACAGGAGTGTTTTAAGGATGACATTGTCTGTATAGAATTCTGGCATATGAGGGTTGTTAAATGCTCCTAAAAATAGGGTTGTTGTGAAAATATTTATTATAATGATATTGACATATTCTGCTAGGAAGAATGGTGAATGCGCCTGCTATGTTTTCTACATTGAAGCTAAAGACAGGTTTTGATTCTACTTCTGCTCAATGAAATGCAGCTCTGTTGGTTTCTGCTAGAGTAGAGATAAACATTCTAGCTAGTGGTCAGGATGGGAAATTTAGTCAAAGGCATTCTTGTGTAATAATTACTGTTGAAAGTGTAAATGATCCATTCATCAGTAGGACTGATAAGAGAATAATTGCTACTGTTACTTCTATGAGATTGTCTGTGCTACTGCCTGTAGACCTCTGATGACTGTATTTTGAATCCGAAGCTCATCCAGATCAGAGGATAGTAGAAATGGCTAGGCTTGATATAGCTACTATAAATAGCACACCTAGGTTTATATTAACTAGCAGATAGGGCGTGGGGAGAGGAATTCATATTGTGAGAGCCAGGGTTTAGAGCCATTATTGAGGATGTAATAATAAATACATAAACGGATGAGATCGATGGTCACAGTGGTTCTTTAATAAATAATTTGACTGCATCAGCAAAGGGTTGTAATAATCCTTAAGGGCTGATGATGTGTGGCCCCTTCTGGTTTTGTATATAGCCTAGGACTTTCTGTTCAATTAATATGATGAACGCTACAGTGAGTAAAAGTGGAATAATGAGTGAAAGAATGCTGATTATATGTATTTTCTTAGGAAAAGGACTTGAATCTCTGCGGAAAATTTTTTTTTTTTTTTTTTTTTGCGGTACGCGGGCCTCTCACTGTTGTGGCCTCCCCCGTCGTGGAGCACAGGCTCTGGACGCGCAGGCTCAACAGCCATGGCTCACGGGCCCAGCCGCTCCGCAGCATGTGGGATCCTCCCGGACCGGGGCATGAACCCGTGTCCCCTGCATGGGCAGGCGGACTATCAACCACTGCACCACCAGGGAAGCCCAATCGGTGGGATTTTTAAATGTTGGGCATTCGTGTTCCTATAGTTGAAACGATGATTTTTCAAGTCATTGGCCATGGTTACATTCCATGTAAGAGTAATGATGACAGGGACTTCCCTGGTGGCGCAGTGGTTGAGAGTCCGCCTGCCAATGCAGGGGACACGGGTCCGAGCCCTGGTCCGGGAAGATCCCACATGTCACAGAGCAACTAAGCCCGTGCGTCACAACTACTGAGCCTGCGCTCTAGAGCCCACGCGCCACAACTACTGAAGCCCGTGTGCCTAGAGCCCGTGCTCTGCAACAAGAGAAGCCACCGCAATGAGAAGCCCGCGCACCGCAACAAAGAGTAGCCCCTGCTCGCAGCAACTAGAGAAAGCCCGTGCGCAGCAACAAAGACCCATACACAGCCAAAAATAAATTAATTTTAAAAAAAAAAGAGAGAATAGGGCTTCCCTGGTGGCGCAGTGGTTGAGAGTCCGCCTGCCGCTGCAGGGGATGCAGGTTCGTGCCCCGGTCCGGGAAGATCCCACATGCTGTGGAGCGGCTGGGCCCCTGAGCCATGGCCGCTGAGCCTGCACGTCCGGAGCCTGTGCTCGGCAACGGGAGAGGCCACAGCAGTGAGAGGCCCGCTTACCGGAAAAAAAAAAAAAAAAAAAAAGAGAAAAATGATGACATAGGTTGTATTTATTTTAAGCACTATTTTGGTAGTTAGTTTTGTAGGTTTTTCTTCAAAACCTTCACAGGTTTATGGTGGGCTTGGGTTAATTGTGAGTGGTGTGGTATTGTAATGAATTGTGGTGGATCGTTTTTGTGCTTAATGGTTTTTAAAATTTACTTAAGGGGAATGTTAATAGTTTTTGGTTATGCAACACCTGTGTACTGAGCAGGATCCTGAGGTTTGAGATTCTAATAAAACCCTCTTAGGTATATTTCTTTCATGTCATGATGGAAATGCAAATTAAACTCACAATGTGACATCCATTCACGTACAGTAAATGGTCATAATCAAGAACAAACAAATTAAAATGCTGGCAACAATGTAGAGAAATTGGAACCCTGATACATTGCTTATGGAAATGTAAAATGGTGCAGACAATATGTACAGTAGTGTGGCACTTCCTCAAAAAGATAAAAGTACAATTAGAGTTGGGTTCAAGAACTCTACTCGTAGAAATATGCCACAAAGAATAGAAAGCAGGTGTACAAACAAAAACTTGTGCATGAATATTCATAGCAGCCTTGTTGACATTGGCCCAATGGTAGAAACAATTTGAATATCCACCAGTGGATGAATGGATAAGCAAAACAGGGTAGATCTATAAACTCCCATAGTATTCTGCCATATACAGAAACAGAGTAAGATGGTGCAGTGGATGTGGAAAACAATATGGCGTTTTGTCAGACACTTAAGTTAACATATGATCACATCAAAATCCAACCCACAGGCTCACGTGGGCTCTCACCAGCTGTTTCAAACCTAGAGAAATGTCTTTTTGCATTATGATCCTGTTTTCTTCTTTTGGAACCATGACTGATACATCTCATCAACTTCACAACCTTGATGAATTGAAAGTGCACAGGATATGATCTGGTTTGCCTTTTCTGTATGGTAACAAGCATCAGTGCTTCATTCATTTTTTTTCTTGTGATTAATTGTACATACCAATTACCATTTAAAGCATTTTAAGTGAAAAATTCATTAACCACACTCACATTGTTGTACAAATAACCTCAGCATCCACGTTCAGAACTTCTCCATTTTCACGGTGAATCTCTGTAGCCATTTGACACTACTTCCCTTTAGCCCCTGGCAACCGCATTTTAAATATTTCCTTTGCATTTGACTTCTCTGGACACCTCCTATAAGTGGAATCATATCGTTTTTGTCCTTTTGTGACAGGGCTATTTCACTTCTCCTAACAGCTTCAAGATTCGTATATATTGTAGCACATGTCAGAATTTTCTGAATTTTTAAGGCTGAGTGACATCCCTTTGTGTGTACGCCTCGTTCAGTTTATCCATTGATCCATCAATGGATGGATACTTGGTTCACTTCCACCTGTTGCTACTATGGTTAATGCTGCTGGGAAGATGGTTGTACCCATATCTGTTCCAGTCTTTGCTTTCAATATCTTGGGTATATACCCTGATGTGGAATTAATGGATCGTACGTTAATTCTCTAATGAAGTTTTTGAGGAACTGCCATACTAGTTTCCACTGCACCATTTCTCTTGATCCCTTTTATGGCAGAATAATACGGCAATTTATGGGCCAACTGCATTTCGTTTATCCATTTACCCACTGGTGGACATTTGCATTGTTTCTTCCTTTTGAATATTGTGAACAGCGCTGCTATCAATAGATGTGTACACCTGTGTTTAATACTTTCTGTTATTCTAGGAGTGGAGTTGTTCCATCTGGTAATTGTATATTCATATTGAAAACATAGGTGGCGCTCTCTTCCATGTCCACCATAATGATTAATGGTTCGAATGTCTCCGCATTTTTGCCAATATTAGTTATTGTTAATTTTCTTGATTATAACTATTTTAGTGTATGTGAAATAGTTACTGCATTGTGGATTTAATTTGCATTTCCATCCTATCTTTTCATCTGCTTGTTGACCATTTGCATGTCTTGTATAGAGACGGGTCTGCTTAAGTCTTTTTTTCATTTTTTTTTTTTTTTTTTTTTTTGCGGTACGCGGGCCTCTCACTGCTGTGGCCTCTCCCGTCGTGGAGCACAGGCTCCGGACGCGCAGGCTCAGCAGCCATGGCTCACGGGCCCAGCCGCTCTGCGGCATATGGGATCCTCCCAGACCGGGGCACGAACCCGTGTCCCCTGCATTGGCAGGCGGACTCCCAACCACTGCGCCACCAGGGAAGCCCATTTTTTCATATTTAAAACAGCTTGTTTGTTGATGAATTGTACAATAACAGTTCTTGATATATACTGGATAAAGACCCATCAGATATATAATGTGGAATTATTTTCTTCCATTCTGTGGGCTGTCTTTTCACTTTCTGGATTGGATCTTTGGATGCACAAAAGTTTCATGTACAAAGTTTTCCATTTTGAGGAAATCCAATCTGTTTCTTTGTTGTTGTTGCTTGTGCTTTGCTGTCAGATCTAAGAAACCATTGCTAAATCCAAGTATATGAAGGTTTATTCTCATGTCTTCTTGGAGGTTTTACAGTCTTCCCTGGTATTAGTGGGGGATTGGTTCCAGGACTCCCAGAGCTTACCAAAATCCATGGATGTACATGTCGTTTTTATAAAATGGTATAGTATTTGCAAATAACCTAGGCATATCTTCCTGTATACTTTAAATCATCCCTAGATTATTTATAATAACTAATACAATAGAAATTCTATATAAATATTTAAAATACAATGTAAATTCTACGTAAATAGTTGTGGGCACTTGGAAATTCAAGTTTTTCCTTTTGAAAGTTTTTGGAATTTTTTCCCTAATATTTCTGATCTGGAGTTGGTTGAAAACATGGATGTAGAACACGTGAATACATGGGGCTGAGTGAAATTTTATTTTTTACATTTAAGCCTTTTATGTATTTTGAGATACTTTTCATATGTGGTATAAAGGGTCCAGTTTCCTTCCCCTGCCTATGGATAGCCAATTGCCTAGCACCATTTGTTGAAAACATCATTTCCCCCCAATTTCATGCTGTTTACTCTTGTCTAAAATCAGTTCATCCTATACAGATGGCTTTATTTCTGGGATCTCCATTCAATTCCATTCATCTCTATGTACAGCTCATGCCAGTATCACAGTGGTTTATTTCCTGTTGCTGTGTACTAACATTTGAAATTGGGAAGTGTGAGCCTCCAACTTTGATTTTCTTTGTCAAAATTGTTTTAGCTGTTTGGGGTCTACTGAAATTCGATAGTTTGGGGTGTCCGATTCTCCCCTTCACATGTATGTACCCCAATTTCCTTATGCATTCGTCTTCTGAAGAAACCCTGATTCCTGGAAGGTTTCGACGTTATGAGTAGAGCTTCTGTGCATAATATTGTTCCTTTTTCATTTGGATATAGTCTTTCAAAGCAGTTCTGTGAATACTGGAGGCATAAAAATGGATCTCAAGGGGTGAGACTTGCTTGGCTTTGGAAAATACTGCCAAACGGTATCTCAAGCGGCCATATTTGTGTGCCATCAGCAATGAAGGAGAGTTGCTGTTTTGCCCCATCCTCCAGTAATTGGTGTTGTCCTTTTGGGAGGAGGTTAGCAGTTCTAATATGTGTGTAGTGCTGTCTTATTGTTTTCATGTGTAATTCCTTAATGGTATACGACGTGGATCATATTTTTTCCACTTTGTAATCTTCTTTGGCCAGGTGTTTGTTCAGATCTTTACCCATTTTAATGCAGTTATTTGTTTTATAGTTCTTTGTATAATGTGGGTACAAATTCTTTATCAGATATGTTTTTTTTTTTTTTTTTTGCGGTACGCGGGCCTCTCACTGTTGTGGCCTCTCCCGTTGCGGAGCACAGGCTCCGGACGCACAGGCCCAGCGGCCATGGCTCACAGGCCCAGCCGCTCCGCAGCATGTGGGATCCTCCCGGACCGGGGCACGAACCCGTGTCCCCTGCATCGGCAGGCAGACTCTCAACCACCACGCCACCAGGGAAGCCCTATCAGATATGTATTTTGAAAATATTTTTCTCCCAGTTTGTTGCTTGTCTTTTGGCTTTCTGAGTAAGGCATTTTGCTGAGTAGAAATTTCTAATTTTATAGAACACATATTATGAATAGTCTTACCCTTTTGTGTGTGGGCTTTACATGTTGTATGATAAAATTCGAAGCTCATGATCTACGTGACCAAATCCATGGCCATGTCAATTTTCTTATATGTTTTAGTCTATAATTTTTATAGTCTTATTTCTAAATGTGTGTGGACCATTTTGAGTGACTTTGGGTATAAGGTGTAAAGTTTGTATCTACGTTCATTTCATTGCACATGGTTTCTAACTGTTCTGTAACTTTTTGAGAATTCATGGGACATTGCCTGCATCTATCTTTATTCCCAAACATTAGTGGATTCGGCAGGACTGCCAGCAGTGAACTCAGCCTCCACTAAACTGAGTGGGTGCGGCCTGCATTTCCTAGTTTGCCAGCAGAGGGCGACAAGCCCGTCTCTCTTACCAGTGCAGGGCCTGCCTGATCTGCCCACAGACCTGGCTCTGTGCACAGCTGACAGGAGCTAGGTCTCCTTAGGACGTACCAGGGATTTGGTTTCAGGACAGTGCAGGTCTGCATCCACGTTGAGTGGATCTCGGTTTCTTTAGGACCTGCCGCAAGGTGCTGCCATGGGAAGAAAAGTGATGAAAAGTTGAGGAGAATCTTTTGTGCATGGCTGACTGCTGGGGGTCTGTCATCAGAGGACCCAGCAAAGGGCTTGATGTGCAGAACTGTGTATTTCAGTTAGCTTTGTGTGCGAGGCAGATGATGTCCAGTGTCCTTCTGCTTGTGATGTTCCGTTTTCCAAGCAATTTATTGGGGAACATGTCCTCTGGCTACTGCATGTCCTTTGTATGGCAGCTTTGTCATAAATGAACTGACCACGTATTTGTGGGTTTATTCCTGGGCTCTCTATTCTATTCCTCTGGCCCGTGTGCCTCTTTTGTTTACTCCAGCTGCTGGTCTCCTTTGTCAGGATCCCCCCCTTGGTTGTTCGGGGTCCTCTGTGGTTCCATACGAATCTCACACGAATAGGCTGCTAGCCTACCCAATCTCCTGCTGCCGCCTATGCCTGCGAGACCTTTCTCAACACAGCAGCCAGAGCAATCCAAAAAAGCCAAGTCCACCACATTACTCCACTGCTCAAAATGGTCTCTCATCCCAGGCATCCCAGTCCCTCTCACTCATTTCGCTCTGGTCACACTAATCTCCTTGCTGTTTCGAGCACACCACACATTTTCTTTCTTCTGCCTGGGAAGATCTTTCCCCTCATATCCTTAAGGCTCCCTTTGCTCACCTTCTTCAGATCTTTGTTCGAATGTCACCTACCTTGTGAGGGCCTGTCTGACCACCTAATTTTAAACCGTCTCCCAGCCCTCCCGGCCCCACATGCAGCACTCTGTCTCCCTTCCCCGCTTTACTTTGCTCCATAATACTTATCACCATCTGACATATTTTACCTGTTTGTTTCATCTTCCGTCTCGCCCCAGAATGCAAACTCCAAGGAGGCAGTGATTTTGGTTGTAGTTTTACTCCTGACAACTACTTCTGATGTACAGTTTAAGAGACTTGGGATCAGGATTTGGAATTTAGCCCATATTCCAGTGTTTCCCAAACTTTGAAAACAAATGTCCCACATTAACACAAATACCTCAAGCTCCATATTGAAAAGGGCCTTCAGGTGAGAATCATGGTCTCACCTATGCTATTTGTACCAGTCAATATTTTGTTGACTTTTCTGTTCTATGAATTACAAAAATAGGTGTCTTTTGCATTTTCAAGTATAAAAATCATATTGACTCATGCCTTTTCAAACTACACCTGAGCCCTCTCTCTCCTCAGGGAGATTCTGATAGGCCTCTCGAGGGGTCACTTACCCCACACTGCATTGAGTCTGACTAAAATGATGGGTGCTTCTGTAACATTGCAGTGTGGCCTTCTCAGTTCTGGGTGGAGTTGAGAAATGTTAAATTTGGAAAACAATATTGTTCACTCCAGACGAAATTTTCCTTGATGAGCAAAAACTTCATGTATCTAAGACCATGTCAAAAAGTAGATAAATGCAAAGACAGCAAAGGCTTTGATAGTATGAAATAAAAAGGATTTAACATACAAGGCAGAAAACTGAATGAATCTTAATAGGACTTTAAACAGGTTACCTTCTCTGCTGTTAATATAAAATCTAGGTATAAGCTTAAAATATGATGGCAAATGGTTCACCAAACTGAGAAGTCACATGGCAAAATGACAAGCCAATGAATGAGACTTTTGGCCACAAAAGACTAAACCTCAGGTGAAGATACATCTGAGGAATGACAGCCCGAGGTCTCTGGACATGGATCAGTTTATTTATTTATTTATTTATTTATTTTTTGCGGTACGCGGGCCTCTCACTGTTGTGGCCTCTCCCGTTGCAGAGCACAGGCTCCGGACGCGCAGGCTCAGTGGCCATGGCTCACGGGCCCAGCTGCTCCGTGGCATGTGGGATGTTCCCGGACCGGGGCACGAACCCGTGTCCCCTGCATCGGCAGGCGGACTCTCAGCCACTGCGCCACCAGGGAAGCCCTGGATCAGTTTATTTTTGAAGTACGTCATGTCTATCCAATGCAGGTATTCTCTGAAGGGCCACACTGGTCATTGAGACTTGGGGCAGTAGAGAAACTTACATCAGCGAATGGAACATAAAAGGACTCTGCTTGGCCTTAGGTGTCTCTTGTTTTGGAGTCATGAAACTTAAAGAGAAACCCAACAGAAGTATTGCCCCCTCTCTCTTTAAAGAACTGGTCTGTTATGTCATAGAATAGAACCTATACAGAACCCTTTGATGTTTCTATTCTAAGGTCTATTCTTTTCTTTTTTTTTCTTTTGAAGGAACTAGTCTACAGATGTGCATTGTATCCAGTTGATTGATGTTGTTGAGTTCAACTGTGTCCTTACTGATTTTTCTAAGGTCTATTCTAATACATGGGCTAGTATGAGTGGGATTCTGGTATTTCAGTAAAAACAAGATGCTTAGAGAGTCAGAACCCTATTCCTTCCTCTTTGTTAACCTTGAGTTTCTCTGGAGTTGCAGGGACTAGGTTTTATGGAGGTTTATTTGAGGATACTAAGAGGCTGCTGAGGCACTAACTAATGGGGAAGATTCTGGCTTCTCTCGTTGGGGGTGCAAGTCAGCTCTAAACTATTTACTCAGAAAAGAGGGGGATATATTCCCACACACCAGATGTGCACGGCTCTAGGGAATGATGGGATCCTTCGCAGCACCTGCACACTGTAGGTCTTCAAAACAAGTCTGCTGAATGAATAAATAAGGACCTCAGTCCATCAAAAACCAGCCTAGATAAATGCAGAAGACTACTGCACCCTTTCCAGATGGTTTGCTCTTTGTTACTGAGGACTCCTCACTTCTGCTATTCCCTTCCTAATAGGTGAGGTACGATAATTTTAAATGAGAAGAAATTCTTACATCAGTGAGAAAGTAAGGTCACACCAAGAGTGGACAGGCTTCTTGTAATTTATTTGAGTTATTTCCAAGCGACAGCTACAAAAGTTCTTAATTTTTATAATATTTTGATAAGAAAATAAAATTTAAATAAAAATACATTCTCAACAATACCACATGGTTACACAAATTCACTACATTAAGTTTTGATAACTTACATTTTCAAACTGGACACTGTAAAAACCAATATTTACTCGCAACGTTAATTTCCAAAAGTTAATAAAAATGGAAGCAGATAATATCAATCAAGACTGGCAATTTAACTCTAGAATGAGTCCTGTATTTTTCACATACTGTAAGGACACCTAAAAGGCTTTGTAGCATTTTGTCTTTACAGGATGTACCATTAGAACAAATTAAAGGTGCTTTTACTTAAAAAAGAAAGAAACAAAAAACAAAAAACAAAGAAATCTGTCTTCTAAAATCTGGCATGAATGAGCCTTTCTGATAAATGAATGGCTTCAGAAACAAAAACAAAAGCCACATCATTCATCATCTTTTTTTGTACAATACGGAAAGCCTTGTTTTGACACTTAACCACTACCCATGATAAACAAACAAATTTCTTTGGCAAAGAAAATAGCTCAGTTTGATAAATTATATTCCTGGGAGAAAAGAAATGTTGCTATTGCCCATTATCATATTAAATGAATATTAAAAAAACAAAGCTACATGAAGAACAAAACGAACGATAACAACAACAAAACGAGCAACATACCAGCGTAATTTCAAACGACAGAAATGGCTAAACTAAGAACCAGAATTGGCATTTATGGCAAGAGTTTCTCCATATCATCCTTTTCTTTCCTTCTTGGGGTTTTCAGGGTTTTAGGGTAAAGTGAGCTGCCATGTATTTTTTTCAAGTTTAGAAAAGGCAGAGAAAGCAGATCAGGTAGTAAAAATCAAAGTACTCATAAGTAACAGCAGAGGAATGAGGAGCCCCTTGGAAGCAAGTAAGTACCTTGGTTATTTTGGGGTCCCACTGACATGGCCTCTTATTTCAGAAGACTTTCAAAGAAAATTTCATGTCATATTACTTGTTTTTAGGCTATGCCAAGGTGGTTAATTCCAGTCAAACTGGCTGTTTAAAAAGTGTCATGTGAAGAAAATAACTAGTAACTGAACTCTTCAAATTCTGAGTTACGTATTCACACAGCCTTGGTCCCTTTGAGAACGCTGTGATCTTTAAAAACCGTCATAACTGAGGGCTTGACATTAGAAATATTAGAAGACTATAACTAAAGAAGCCACTAGAGAGTAATGAGTGGTACCTGGCAATGCTCACATGGCCTTTCCAGGCAGACATTCAGAGACCCTTAAAATGAAATTTCAATCTGAATGAAATTTAAAAGTGAGAAATTTATTAAATGGTAAAATTCTTTCACAATGATGAATCAGTGTAGTTTGTGGAATCTACAAGCTCATGAAATTTAAAAGACTTTTCAAACCTGTCTTTAAAATGGGCCAGCAATGACCTACCATAATGCAGACTAGGACTGATTCTTAAATAAAACCAACTGATTTTTACAAGTCCTTTAGAGACTTGTACATTAGAAACATTGCTCCGTTATAATCATTTATGGAACAACTCTGATGACTGTGTGCGAATGGTCTTTAAAAATAATTACCTAGTGACATTATAATTTAAAAACAGTTACCAATAACATAATTGGCAAAGTATATCTTGAAATATAGCTTATGCTCAGGGAAACAAAAAAAGCACTATTAGCTAGATTTACATTAATAAGTAGTCACAGTTTTAAACAGAAACATGTAAAATACTCCAAGGTTCAAAGTACCACACTTAGAAAATGTTTTGAATTTAAAAAGACAAAATAAGAGTACCATGGTTTTTAATACTGATGAAGCAAAGTGCATACCTCTTAACTTCAAGGTGGCAACTCGCTTCAATTGCTTATTTACAGTTATGATTTTTAGGATAAAAGTAAATTAGGGAAAAATAGGATTCAAACAGTTGCTTGCCCAAATTCCATTTGGCTAGCAGGCAATAAGAAAACAGCAGTGAAATATAAACATTTTCAGGAAAGCACTATTTCTAGACTTAAACACTGATCATTCAACTGATCATAAAGATTAGATACCACAGAGTATCTAAAGTATAATCTGGGGTGGCCCAGATGAGTAAAGTGCGCCGAGTGACTGTTCTCGAGTTAGATCTCAGCCTCACGCTGGGAGGAGGGCGTCCTGTGGTGGTGGCCCTTATAATAATGGAGTAATGAGTGAAGTGGAGTGAGTTTACCACCACCTTTTCCCATTGTTTACTTTCTCTTCTTTTTCAAAAGTGAAGTCCTTAGAAGTCACATTAACCTGAACTCGCAAATCAAGAAAATGAGTACCTGATGTTTAAATAATGAAAAAAATTAAGTGGTCTCATTTTATTTCATCTGCCGTCACTCATCCCAAATGTAAACAAGATGCAGACAATAGTACATGTTCCCTGATTTCTCCTGTCTGAGTTCTGTTTACATCATCTCTAAATAGACAAAAGATCTACCAGCTTTCAAGGATACTCTGGCAGTTTTCTAACATTTCTGTCGCTGTTCCTAGTGTAATCTGTAATGACCAATGGACCAAAAGAGATCTTTTTTTTTTTTTTGAAGAGGGAGGGTCTAGATGAACTAAATGGAAAGCTCTGAATAGTCATGGATTGAAATATTCCAGTAAAACACAATGTTGGCAGTATAGAGCAGGCACTAATGGTAGTGAAAAGTCCACAGAACACAGAGTGTTACAAGAAGAAATGGTTTCTTGCTATGGAGGAGTTCTCCTTTTGTTACAAAGCTTCTTTAGGAAGATTCTTTCTATTAAAAAGAAGTTGCAGAAACATGGCTTTCGACACGTAAGACATGAAGGGAATCTTGGGTTTTAAATTCTCTAGGAACACATCAATACCAGGATTCCCAAACAGTTAATTTCAATTATTAAATATTAAATACAAGGTGAATGCAGGTGACAGTGAAGCCAATGTTCATTCTTAAATACTATGAACAAAATATATGATGAATTGAAAAACTCCAACAAAAATAATATTTTCCAGTTCTTCTGAGTCAATTGGTCAAACTCTAAAATGTTTTCCCAATAATTGGATTTTCCCTAGAGGAAATAAGATGAACAAATAAACTATTTAGTACAAGAGAGATTGGTATTTTTTAACAGAGGAAAATACAGCTGGGAAAGGGGGTGTGGGTACAGGGGGAGTGTGTGTGGCTACAGGGGGAGAATGCTATTTAAGAAGGATGGTCAAGCATTGACTAGGACCTCATATGGAAACCTGCCAGGGCTCCAAGAAAACTGGATTACTACTGTTGGAAGAGAACGAAGTATACGAATGTAGGAAAGACAGTATTAGGATGCTTACACTAATCTTCCTAATGTACTGAGCCTTCTATCTAGGGAGAACACAAATATTTATACCTGTCAAACTGATTTTTATTGTTTATAAAATATATATAATTATCAATCCACATAGGTAAAAAAAAAAAGTAAAAATAGCAGGGCCAAGATTCAAAGCCCCTCCTTCAACAGCCGTATGACCTTGTGCAAGACACTTAACTTTCCTGAGCCTCGGTTTCTCTAGTTGTGAAATGGGAATATAACCCTGTTGGGCTGATGTGAGGATCAATGAGAGAGTGTGCATTGTGGCAAACACTTCGTTGCTGGTCCAAGAACTATCTCTCCCTATCTACCTCTGTGCAAATCGAAACCTGACTCTAGTGTTGGTACTGGGCAGCCCTGTGTTTCAGGGGAAGCTAGGGGTAACTTTGGACAAGGTTTCCTTCCTCTTGAGGAGGAAGTAGCTTTTTCTGCCCCTGGTTGCTATTATTAAAAATGTGGGGCTCTGAACTATTGCAGCCCAGCTGTGACCATGAGGGGACAAGTTTGAGGAAGACAGAAATCATCTTGTTGAAGATGGTTGAGCGGCTGGATCGTCCTTGATGACACTGTTGAGCTGAGCTAACCGATTGTAGAAATCGGGACTTAATTTCTGAGGTTAAAAAATGTCCTATTACTTAAGCCACTTCAATTGGGATTTTCTGTTACTTGCTGCTAAAAACTATCTAACTGATGCAATGTAAAGTACTAGGTACAGTGCCCAGTAGTAAGGAGTAAGCTCCTTAATAAATATTAACTCATGCTGCTGTTTCCACCAGTGCCCATCTGCATCTGAGATGGATCCAAAGCATCAACTATAAACTACTTCCAGCACCACGTAGCTGATCCTTTTATTCTAGTACTTAGTATGTACAAAGGTACTGTAAGAGATATAGAAGGAAGAGGATCAGCAAAACAAAACAAAAACAGAAAACTACTAAGTATTCAGTTCAAAGATTACATTGAAATATAACATTAAAAAGTGATGACGAAGTACTGCACCAATATAATGAAATGATACCAGAATTGAAAAAGACAAAGATCCCTGTATGAGTGGCCAGGGAGATTCCTGCACAAGAGAAAGGTTCTGAGCCGGTTTTGAAAGACGAAGGTAAGCAGGAGGCCTGCACTTCAGGTGTGAGTACAGGGTAGCAGAGGCAATCTCAAACTATGTTGGAAAATGTTGAAAGTATCTTAAAAATACTTACTTGCTCCCATATTTTGCACTACTTGATCTTTTCTTCCTATACTTTTCATGAGGTTCATCTAGCTTCTCTACGATGCTTTTTATTTGTTGAATTGTCTTAAAGGTTGTTACAGAATCCTCGATTACAAAGTTAGAATAGTCATCGGGCTCTTTCTGTGGTCCTTGATAGACTGCTATAGTTCCACAAGCCTCTACAAGAAGCAATAAAATCTCTGATCAGACAACTAAATTCATTAAATGTAATTTGTATTGATAGTATAAGTAAGAACTTTTCGGGCTTCCTTGGTGGCGCAGTGGTTAAGAATCTGCCTGCCAATGCAGGGGACACGGGTTCGAGCCCTGGTCCGGGAAGATCCCACATGCCGCGGAGCAACTAAGCCCGTGCGCCACAACTACTGAGCCTGCGCTCTAGAGCCTGCGAGCCACAACTACTGAAGCCCGTGTGCCTAGAGCCCGTGCTCCGCAACAAGAGAAGCCACTGCAATGAGAAGCCCGTGCACCGCAACCAAGGGTAGCCCCTGCTCGCCACACTAGAGAAAGCCTGCGCACAGCAACAAAGACACAATGCAGCCAAAAATAAAATAATTTATTAAAAAAAAAACTTTTCAAGGGGCTCAAGCTGGGAAGATCTCCCCTGGAAATGCATAGATAACCAAAATACATATATTTTATTAATTATGATAATCACATTTATTCAAAAACAGTATTTTTACTTGATGAATATCTATGAAAAAGGCTCCCTTTGGGAGTTTGTCAACTTTCATATAAGTAACATTTTGGTAAATCTATGAGGTATCTTTGACTTTAAGAAAATGCCAAAGCAACACTTCAGGCATTGGTAATGAAGGATCATGGTTATATAAAAGTATTTTAATTGTATAGTTACCTTCCATTTTCTGCAGCTTAAGTAAACTGAGGGTAAAAAGGGAATAAATTCTTTCTGTTTCTCTGTCTTCATCAATATCTATTTGGATGTCTGCAGGGACACCTCTATGGTAAAAATGAAATCAAAGACATTGGAAAAATATCACTTTGTTAACATGCTAAAGACTTTTGATGGTTTGAGACTGAAAATAGAACCACAGAATTTTGCAGAAGGAACCTTAGGAATCTAGTCTAATTTGATAATTAAATAAAATGGGGCCAAGAGAGGTTTGGTCATTATGCGACTCTAACCAAAAGGAAGGGAATTTTAAAGTGAAACCACTTTCATTACCTGTGCTTCATCCCATTAATTTTTAAGTCTACAGGGCTAAGCCCTTCGTCCTCGGTAGCTTGCTCAAGCTTGCACATCTATTTAAACATTGCCCTGTTTTTATTTTTTGACCTGTGCAACCACAATTTATTTGAGAACATTTTCATCGTCCCCAGAAGAAACCTGTATTCATTAGTACTCCCCATTCCTCCCTCCCTCTGGTCCCTCACAACCACGAATCTACTTTCTTTCTCTATAAATTTACCTATTCTGGATACTTTATGTAAATGTTATCATACAGTATATGGCCTTTGTGTCTGGTTTCTTTCACTCAGCATCTTTTCCAGGTTCATCCGTGCATCTATCAGGACTTCAGTCCATTTTATGGCTGAATAATATTCCACTGTATGACTATAACACATTTAAAACATTGCTTCTTTAATCAACAAGAAACTTACGCAGTACATGGCTTGCAGCCGAGAGCGTTTTCACTGGTCTCCAGACAGCAGAGCCAGTTTCCGTTCAGATATGCAGAGGGATGGTAAGAGCTGAGCCTGTTCTGATTGCATCGGCTCACCCTGCAGAGGACATCTATCCATTCATTAGCTTCCACACAATTATTTGCCTGGACATAGAGTGGTTTCTCCGTGTGTATCACTTGGAACATCTTCATAGGCAATTAAGACAAAAAGTTAGTGACAGAGTCTAAAAACCAAACAGTACAAAACACAAAAAGGTACATAAGAGAAATCTAGTTTGCTTGGCTAGGTAACTGTTGCTCAGGTATCTTATAAACTATTATGTTTCAAGCAAGTTAGTCCCTGGGACTGTCTGAGTCACATGGTACTAAACGGTGCAACAGAGTATAATTTTTATTCTTTTTTTTTTTTTTTTTTTTTTTTTTTGCGGTATGTGGGCCTCTCACTGTTGTGGCCTCTCCCGTTGCGGAGCACAGGCTCCGGATGCGCAGGCCCAGCGGCCATGGCTCACGGGCCCAGCCGCTCCGCGGCATATGGGATCCTCCCAGACCGGGGCACGAACCCGTATCCCCCTGCATCGGCAGGCGGACTCTCAACCACTGCGCCACCAGGGAGGCCCCAGAGTATAATTTTTAGAAATCGCACAAATCCAAAGGAAGGAACTATCATATAATCAGGAATAAAGGGACAGAATTTCAGATGGAGGAAAGAAGTATGAGTAAAGACAAAGCAGTGGGAAAATAGAAACAAGGAAATCATCTTGGCTGACTTGAGTGTACTGGTATGTACTGAAGGGTAGCAGAAGATAAGGCTGCACAGGCTGGTTGGGACTATATTCTTAGAGACTTGCATGTCAAGCTGAGAAGTTTGAGAATATGCAAATATTGAGAAAAGTACCTTTAACTTAACAGGGGAGGCAGACTACATAAAGCATCAACAATAATGGACAAGTTTAAGACAGATTTCTAGCCACCAATTATAAGATATTAATGATTAATAACAAATACTAAAATAAACCTCTTTTTAAATTTCCAGCTAAGTATTATATGCACTTTAAAAAGCTTTAAATTATGTAACTTACATTTTTCTTGTTGAAAGAGCTCTCTTCCAGTTTTTCCACAGCAAGAATGTTTTTCACTGGAATCGTGTAAATTGCATCTTTGCCTAAATTATAAAAGAAGTAGGATAAAATTAAAATAATTTCCATCAAAATTATAGAGGTGAGAGGTTAACTCTATAAGATTTAAGATCGTTCTCTTGATGGTAGGTGTATAAGAAACTTACAGATTTCCAAATGGTGCATATATAAGTATCCTTTGTTTTGTGGAACAAATGAATTTTGATTGTTTTCTATGTGACTTCCTCTTTATTTTTTTAAAAATAAAATTCAAACATTTGCAAGGAAAAATGAGGGAATAAATCTGATCTCCATGTAGAAAATAAAAATATTATATTTGTAACATTAATTATGTGGGGACTATACTTAGCAATAAAGGTCTACTCAAAACTTGCGGAAATGTGGAATTTTCTTTCATGGAGTTATTAAATAAACAATGAATCTGACTGTATCTAAGTGGATTTTTCTGCTTTTCCAATCAAATATTTAATTAAGGAATTAACCCTCAAAACAATGATTTGAAATTGAAAAATTGTTCATTACTATCACATAATGGCTGGTCAGCTGACTAGAGCTACCAAATTTACTCTAAGAGATACAGGAAATAAAAGTAAAATTTTATTTGGTAGAGTTAATCATTAACCTAATTTAAGAATTTGGGGACTTCCCTGGTGGTCCTGTGGTTAAGAATCCACCTTCCAATGCAGGGGATGTGGGTTCGATCCCTGGTCGGGGAACTATGATCCCACATGCCACGGGGCAACTAAGCCCAAGCGCCACAACTACTGAGCCTGCATGCCACAACTGGAGATCCTGTGTGCCGCAACTAAGACCCAACACAGCCAAAAATAATAAATCAATAAATATTTTTTAAAAAAAGAATTTGGAAATTTGGGTTCTCTAAAAGAGCTTCATAATAAGATGGCATGAGGATATGAAGCATTTCAACTTACAATTTACTTGAGAATAAACTACATTCATATAGTCATAGAAACTATAAGCAAATATAATTATGACTTTTTCTGGTCATTTTGTAATGTTCTTAGTAAATCAAAGCTTTGCTTCCCCTTCCACCAAACTTTGCTTTAATGACATTTGGGTTGAAGTGATGGAGGCTAAGACCTTTATATTATCCATGGATTAATGTATAGCTTTTTGGTCAAAGACACTAATTTGATTAATAAAGGTTTTCTTTCTTGAACAGAGAGGTTAACAGAGTATTTGCTAAGCCTGGTTCCTGATGTAAAATCTAAAATTTGTGTAATTCAAGAAGATGTGATATACAATTTTTTAAAAAAGATAAAGTCACTTAATTCAACTATCACACACTGAATGTTTACTATATACCAGACACTGTCCTGTAACCACTTGGGATACAGGAGTAAACAGAACGCATAAGGCCCCTAATGAAGTTTGCATTTAGGTCTGGAAAGACTGACGAAAGACAAATATCAGGTAGAGATGAATGCTATGATGACAACAACCCAAGGCGACATGATAGAAAGTAGCTGGGAAGTTACTTTAAACTGGGCAGGTAGGGAAAACTTTTCTGTGGAAACGACATTTCAATTCAACAAATACAAATTATATATACATGGGAAAATAAGAAAAGACTATCAACAGTGTCCTGGGAGCTAGCTACAAGATCAAATTTATGAGGAGGTGTGGGGAGTGGGGAAGGGAGTAAACTGGAAGAAGCCACAGCCCAAACCACACGTAGGAAAAGACATCTGTAAAAGGAGGACTGGTTTAGAAAAGCTTCAAGCCAGAGTCAATGGACACAAGACAGTTGGCGGGGCGAGGGGGAACACACTCAGACATGTGTGATGACAGTCATATCAGGATGACTGATTGGTACGCTGCATCTGCAACAGCTGGGTCAATTAGGTCCTCACTGCCCCCCTCGCCCCGCCACCTTGTGCTAAGCAGCAGTCAACAGAGGCATAGCCCCAGGCTAAAGCAGTAAGGATGCATACTGGGCTGTAAAGCAGGGCTGCCACAGGTTGTTGAAAGCATCCACGCCAGAAGACAAGCACTAGCACCCTTGCCCCTCAGCAGCTCGTCCTGTCCCTCCCTCGAAATCACTGGCTGTAAGCTACTGAACACGCAAGCAGGTGAATGGACTGTAACACAAAGATGAGCAAATCGCCAAAAAAATCACCAAACAGATGAGGAAAATCAGCACTCTGGAGGAGACACACATACAACAAAGAGAATAACATCTGAGGAAATCAGGGGTATAATAAATGAGGGGGCAAAGGAGACATGTCTTTCGGTACTCATCTACATGGGGCACCACAGAGATTGCAGAGAATTTAAAAATTTTGCAGGAAGTTTCTATCTTTAGATTTGTTGAATACACAAAAGCATGCCCATATCCTAGAATTGCTGTATTTGTTCATTTCTGGACAATACAGCATATGTAAAGAAAGTGCACTGCTCCAGGCACATATGATGTTATTAGAGTTAATTTCAGTTGATAATGTCAATTGGAATGATTGCAAGGTGAATTAGTAAGATGGAAGATTTTACTGAGGACTCTAAATATATAGTACAAAAGCACAAAGAAACAGAAAATAAAAATGTTAAGAGCCATGATGGATGAATTTAGAAGTTTTGGTACCTGTCTAATAAGCATTCCAGAAACAGAACAGAAAGAGTGTTCAGAGTAAAATTACCAATGAAAATGTCCCAAGGATAAAGGTATAAAACTTCAGATTGAAAGGATCCATCAAGTGCTGAGCAGGATGGAAGAAAGGTAATACTTAGACACTGGGCAGTAAAATATTAGAGCTTGAAGATTAAAGAAAAGTCCTAAGAGTTTCTAGGGAGAAGAATCAAGGCTAAGAATCAGAATGACATCAAAATTCTCACCAGCAACAAAGGAAACTAGCAAACCATGGAGAAGTATCTTAAAAGTTCTGTGGGAAATGATTTTAAATCCAATCTAACTTATTCAAGTGTAAGGGTAAAATAGACTTTTTTTTTAAATATGCAAGGACTCATGCAAGGACTCAGAAAATTTATCAGCCCTAATGCCTACCTGAAGTAATTCTTTGAGAACATACTCCTGCAAAATAAGTAAGAATTCAGGAAAAAGACGAGTACGTTATATAAAAAATAGTGCTGGGCAAAGAAATCAGAAAAATTGATAAGCATGGTTAGAAAAATCATTAAAACATAAAAAGGTAAAAGAAACAAGAGAACCTCTAATGATTAGTGATGTTGAGCATCCTTTCATGTGTTTGTTGGCAATCTGTATATCTTCTCTGGAGAAATGTCTATTTGGGTCTTCTGCCCATTTTTGGATTGGGGTGTTTGTTTTTTGATGTTGAGCTGCATGAGCTGCTTGTATATTCTGGAGATTAATCCTTTGTCAGTTGCTTCGTTTGCAAATATTTTCTCCCATTCTGAGGGTTGTCACCTCACACCGGTCAGAACGGCCATCATCAAAAACTCTACAAACAATAAATGCTGGAGAGGGTGGGGAGAAAAGGGAACCCTCTTGCACTGTTGGTGGGAATGTAAACTGATACAGCCACTATGGAGAACAGTATGGAGGTTCCTTAAAAAACTAAAAATAGAACTACCATACGACCCAGCAATCCCACTACTAGGCATATACCCTGAGAAAACCATAATTCAAAAAGAGTCATGTACCACAATGTTCATTGCAGCTCTATTTACAATAGCCAGGACATGGAAGCAACCTAAGTGTCCATCAACAGATGAATGGATAAAGAAGAAAAAGGAACGAAATTGAGTTATTTGTAGTGAGGTGGTTGGACCCTACAGTGCAGTGAGTCAGAAAGAGAAAAACAAATACCGTCTGCTAACACATCTATATGGAATCTAAAAAAAAAAAAAAGGTTCTGAAGAACCTAGGGGCTGGATAGGAATAAAGACACAGACATAGAGAATGGACTTGAGGACACGGGGAGGGGGAAGGGTAAGCTGGGACGAAGTGAGAGAGTGGCATGGACATATATACACTACCAAATGTAAAATAGTTAGTGGGAAGCAGCCACACAGCACAGGGAGATCAGCTTGGTGCTCTGTGACCACCTAGAAGGATGGGATAGGGAGGGTGGAAGGGAGATGCAAGAGGGAGGAGATATGGGGATATATGTATACGTATACCTGATTCACTTTGTTATACAGCAGAAACTAACACACCATTGTAAAGCAATTATACTCCAATAAACATGTTAAAAACAACGAAACAAGAGAACCTGGTACTAAAATTTCAGATGACTTCATTAGGTAGACGCTAGGGAAGAATAAATTGAAAGCGTGCTCATGTTCTTTCTCAGCTTGAACAGAGACTGGGATTAACTGCAGACAACACGGTAAACATGTAAGTTTAAACCTGTCTGTTAACAATTTAAAAGTAGAAATAGGATGCCCAAATTCTCTCACTAGGTAGGACAGGATGAACATGAGTGGGACTGATTATTCCAATTAAAAAGGCAGGAGAAAAACCCTCAATAAACAGAAAAGCCTAATAAACAAAAAACATAAAACAAAGTAGCAATTACAGTAATCACAATAAATGTGAGTGTATTAAATTTCCTTATTAAATAACTAAAATCCAGTTTAGGTTCAAATCATCATTACCTCCTCAAAAAGTTAAACATAAAGTTAGTTACCATAGGACTCACTGATTCCACTCCTAAGTACATAGCCAAGAGAACTGAAGACATATGTCCACACAAAAACATATATGTGAATGTTCGCAGCATTATTCATAATAGTAAAAAAATGGATACAATCTAAATGTACATCAACTGATGAACTGATAAACAAAATCAGGAATATATCCAAACAACAAAATATTATTCAGCCATAAAAGGAATAAAGTACTGATTCATGCCATATCATAGATGAACTTTGAAAACATTATGCGAAGTGAAAGAACCCAGTCTTACAAGGTTACATACACATTGTTTAAGTCCATTTACATGAAACGTCCAGAATAGGCAAATCCATAGAGACAGAAAGCAGATTTGTTTGCCAGGGGCCGGGAGTAGGGAGGAGCGAGCAGTGACTGTTAATGGGTGTAGGTTTTCTTTTTTGGGGGGATGAAAATGTGCTGTGACTAGTGGTGATTGCACAACTTTGTGAATATACTGAAAATGGACTGTACACTTTAAATGGGTGAATTTTATGGTTATGTGAATTATATCTCCATTAAAAAATCATTACCACCCCAAGAAAAACAGAATTCCAGCTATATATTGGTCCCAAGGAACACAGATGAAATAAAATAACTGTGAATCTATCTTTTGATAGTAGTGTAAGGAAGCTGAGTAATTCCATTCCTTAGAAAGTAAGTATAAAACTGGGCAAATTGGGCTTCCCTGGTGGCGCAGTGGTTGAGAGTCCGCCTGCCGATGCAGGGGACACGGGTTCATGCCCCGGTCTGGGAAGATCCCACATGCCGCGGAGCGGCTGGGCCCGTGAGCCATGGCTACTGAGCCTGCGCGTCTGGAGCCTGTGCTCCGCAACGGGAGAGGCCACAGTGGTGAGAGGCCCGCGTACCGCAACAAACAAACAAACAAACAAACAAACAAAACCAACAACTGGGCAAATTATTAAAAACAACCACTTCAGAGCACTGGAAAATAACCAAAGGCAAGTAAAAATCTGAGACGTGTTTACTCAACGAACAACTGCTACCGCATAGGATAAGAACTGTGCATTTACAGTCTTCCTCCCTGAAGGTGTTTCCATAATTCCCCAGATCAGTGAAAACTCACAGCTTTACTGGCTGGAGGTTACAAATTCAGTTTAAGGGTGAGATTTTGGAAACAAGAGAGCTATAGAAAGGCTGAGATAATAAACCTGCCACATCCTTGGCTGACTGCTAAAGATGCATGTATGTGGACCATCCCAGAGAGTCTGGCAAAAGTGGAAAGCCTGGGGAGACGTGAATTTGCTGTGCCTTTGAATGTGTTCCGATTCACAAACAGCTCAGGTGATAAAGGGTGGAAGACTTACTGGCTTCAGGTATTTGAGCACTATGCTCAAATCACTGGCTGATCACTAAACTAAGCAAGCTCAGGTGAGAGCCCTAGGGAGGTAGTTAGGATGAGGGAAAAAAAAAATCTGAGCAAAGACAACAGCAGCTATACACTGACAAGAGAGAAAGATAAAAAGAGACAGACAGACACACACACAGAACAGACGTTGCAGTCTGAGTTCTTCAGAAGAACAAACAGAATCCAGACACACTATAATGTATTACCTACAAAGCCCAGTTTTTAACTAAAAAATAAGATGTGGAAAGAAACAGGAGAAGTATGACCCATACTTGGGAAAGAAAGCAGCCAACTGAAACTGACTCTAAGTGGACTCAGATGTTGAATTTATTCTATTAGGGAGCAAAGCCACTATTATAAATATGTTCAAATAATTCAAGGAAAATATGCTAATAATGACTGAACAAATATGGACTCTAAACAGGAAAAGTGAAACCATAAAAAGAATCAAACAGAAATTTTAGAGCTGAAAAGCACAATAAATGGAATGACAAATTCACTACATGAGCTGAAGAGAAGATTTGAGATGGTAAATGAATCATGAATGTAAACAGAAACTATCCAATCTAAAGAACAAAGATAAAAGGGAAAGAAGACAAATAAGGGAAAGAAGACAAACTGTCTCAGAGAGACCCGTGAGACAATATCAAGCATGACTGAATAAGTATATCTGGAGTCCTAAGGAGAGAAAATGGACAGAAAAAAAATATTTGAAGTAAAAAATTTCCCAAATTTGGTGAAAAACATTAGCTTATGGTTTAAAGAAACTCAAATCCCAACAACCTCTTGAAAAATTTCAACTGCCAAGCAACACATTTTATGCCCATTATCATAACAAAAAAGAAAGAAAAAGGAGGGATGATATAAAGAATGGGAAAGTCTTACTTTAATGAAGTTCAATTTATCTTAAAAAGATGTTTAGTGCATTTGATATCCGAAGAAATCCCTGCATACTCTACAGTTGCAAAGATATTCTCTTATGTTTTCACTGAGGCCTATGATCCTCTTATCTTGAATTAAATTTTGTGTGTAGTATGAGGTAAGGTGAAGTTCGTTTTCTCTTCGTTTATCCAGTTGTTCCAGCACCATCTGTTGAAAAGACTTTCCTTTCCCAATTGAATTGTCTTGACACTTTTGTCAAAACTGAATTGACCATATATATGTGTGTGTTTCTGGACTCTTGTCTGTTCACTGATCTCTCTAGCTCTTATGCCAAAATTTCAGACTTGAATTACTTAGTAATTAGTAGTCTTAGTAAGTCTTAGTCCTCCAACTTTGTTCTACTTTTTCAACATTGGCTCAGCCATGTTAAGTCCTTTTTTTTCCCATTGACATCAATTTTAGAATCAACTTGTCAATTTTTACCCAAAAAAACTTGGGATTTGGAGTGGGTTTGTGTTAAAATCAAGATGAATTTGAGAAGTGACTTCTTAAAAAATATTGAACCTTAAAATCCACGAGCATGATGTATGTCTCCTTTTATTTGCATCTCCTTTATTTTATCTCAGCAATGTTTTATAATTTTCTTTAAAGTCTTATACTTATTTTTAAAAAAGTGATCCTAAGTATTTTAAGTGGGTGTTTTTGAAGGGGGTGGTTGCTACTGTAAATGGTATTATTTTTTAAATTTCATCTTCTAACATTTTGATGCCAGTTTATACAAATACAACTGATCTGTATATACAAATCATGTATCCCAAGATCTTGCTAAATTCACTTATCAGTTCAAACAGTTGTTGTGAAGATTCCTTAGGATTTTTTACGTAACTCCATATGTCCTTTTCTCCTTTGGCGGGGAGGGGTCTTACTGCATTGTTTACAACCTCCAATACGATGCTGAAGAGAACTGAGTGAAGTGCATAATCCTTGCTTTGCTCCAGATCTTAGATATGATGTTACATGTATTCTAATTACTTGTTACCGTTGGGCTTAACCTATCATTTTGCTATTTGTTTTCTATTTGTCCCATCCGGTTTTTGCTCCTCCGTTCTTCCCCTCCTGTTAAATTTATTTTTTGTGCAGGGGAGAGGAGATGGGTTATACTTTTTTTCTTTAAAGTTTTCTTCTAGAGATTAATATACACAGCCTTAACTCATTACAGTCTACTTAAAACTATTCTTGTGTCACTTCACATAAAACAGATGATCCTTGCAATAATTTACTCCACCCCCTTCCTTTGTGCTATTGTCATATATTCTACATCTAAATTTGTTATAAATGCTATAATTCAATGTTATAAATTCTGCATTAAACAGCTGTTTTTTAAAAAATTCAGACAGACATGATTACATTTATGTACATAGTTACCATTTTCAGTGCTCTTCATTCCTTCCTGTAGATCTAAGTTTCCATCAGGTGTTATGTCACTTCAGCCTGAAGAATTTCCTTTAGCATTTCATACAGTGCAAGTCTACTTAACAACTTACCTAAAGGATTATTTTCATTTTTGAAGGAAATTTTCACTAGAGTTCTAAGTAGAGAGCTTTTTTCCTTCAGCACTTGAAAGACATCATTCCACTGTCTTTTGGCTTTGGTTGCTTTTTGTTAGAAGTTAGCTGTCACTTGTATTGTTCTCCTGTATGTAATCTGTCTTTTGTTCCTCTGCTTTTGAGATTCCTCTCTTTATCTCTGGTTTGATTATTATATGTCTAAGTGTAGTCTTCTTTGTATTTACTATGCTTGGTGTTCACTGATCTTAGATCTGTAATATAATGTTTTTCGCCAAATCTGGGAAATTTCAGGCCATTTTTTCTTCTAGTATTTTTTTCTGCCTCTTTCTCTATTCTGCTTCTAGGATACCAATCATGCATATGTTAGACTGCCTGATACTGTCCCACAACTCACTAAGGTTCTGTTCATTTTTCCCAATATTTTTTCTCTGTGTTCTTTGAGTGGATAATTCTCATTGATCTGTCTTCAAGTCCACTGAATCTTTCTTCTGACATCTCCAAACCATTGTTAAGCCCATCCAATAAACTTTTCATTTACAATGTTGTACTTTTCAATTCCAGATTTCCATTTGATTCCTTTTTATAGTTTCTATTTTTTTCTTTTGCTGGAATTCCCCATCTGTTTAATCATGATGACTATCTTTTCCATTAAACCCTTGAAATATTTATAACAGCTTTAAAGTGCATATCTGATAATTCCAACACGTAGACCATATAGGGGTCTGCGTCTGTTAAGTGCTTTTTCTCTTGACTAGTGTTGTATTTTCCTGTTTCTTCTCAAACTTGTTAATATTTCACTGTATACTGGACACTAAGAATAATACATTGTAGAGACTCTGGATTCAGTTATCTTCCCTCGAAAAGTTACATCATTAGCTGATCACTCTGAGGCTTGGTTTTATACTCTGTTTATAAGATACTTTGTTTATTCTTAATCCTAGGACATAGTCTTTACTTCTGAACCACCGCCTTCTAAAATTCCAAACTCTGTCTCTGAGGAGGAAAGAAGCTGAGATCTCTGCTCATCTTTTTTAATCTTTCAGTTATTGCTTTTCACTAGCCTCTCTGAAGTTCCCCCTAGCATGAGCAGTTCGAGTCAGCTGAGGATTTCAGGGGAGTTCAAAGCAGATTGGAAGGCTCCTCCTTTTAATCTCCTCAATTTCTGCCTTCTCTGGCAGCCTTGGACTCTGTCCTTTGCCATTTCAAGGCAATAAAACTATGACTTTCTGGGAATTCCCTGGTGGTCCAGTGGTTAGGATTCCATGCTTCCACTGCAGGGGGCATGGGTTTGATCCCTGGTTGGGGAACTAGGATCCCGCACGCCATGTGGTGTGGCCCAAAAAAAAAAAAAAAAAAAAAGCAAACTATGACTTTCTGTTTGAATTCTAGCCACCTCATACTGCACAGATTGGGAGTGCTCTCAGGGGGAAAAGCCACATAAACATAAATCTCACCCAGCATAGTTCTCATCTTCCAAGGGTCAAATTCTTCAGAGAGTTGTTTTATATATTCTGGCCAAAGTTTTTAGTTGTTATCTATGAGAGAGTTAGTCTAGTACAAGCTTCTCTACTATTACCAGAACTCCCATGTCTATTTTTAAAAAGGCAACTTCATCAGTCTACTTGTGTAAGCCCAAATCCCTGGAGTTATCCTTGACTTTCTCTTACTCTTGATATCCGACCCTATAGCAAATCTGGTGAATACTATCTTTAAAACAGATCCAAGATGTGATCTATTTTTACAACCTCCGTTGCTACTAACAGGTCCAAGCCACTATCTTGTCTCCCCTGAATTAGTGCAGTAGCTTCTTACTTGGTCTCCTTGCCCCCTTCAGTCTAATCTCCACACAGCACTCTACATGGCAAGGGAGGTCAATCCTATCAAAACATAATTCAAATGATATCATTCCTTTGCTTATCACTCTCCAGTGCCCTGCCATCTTATTCAAACTCTTTCAATGATCCACAAAAGCCCTATCATATCTAGCTCCTCCATGGTCTTTTTGATCTCAGTTCCTGTGATTACTCCCTTATTCATTTTTTTTTTTATAGTCACAAAAGCGTTCTCTTGTCTCCTGAATACTCCAGGTGTACTTCTGTTTCAGGGCCTCTGTACCAGCTGCTGTTAGCTATGTCTGCGTCACTACTACCTCAAATTTATCCACATAGCTCACTCCCTCACCCTCCTTAGGTCTGTGCTCAAATGTCACTTTCTCAGTGAAGCCTTCCCTGACTAGACTTTTTAATATTGCAACTCTCCTGAGTTCTCTATTCCCCTTCCCTGCTTTATTTTTGTTCATCTCATTTATAATCATCCCATATAGTATAAAATTCTTTTGTTTGCTTGTTTACTGTCGATCACTACTAAACTATAAGATCCATGGGGGTAAGGATTTTGGTATGTTTTGTTCACTACTGTTTTCTCCAGAGCTTGGAACAACATCTGGCACACTGCAGGCACCCAATAAAATATCTGTTGAATATAATGCACAGACAAATCAATGGTGTTCTTTAGTTATTAAAGAAAAAAAATACTGCAGAGCCCTGTGTATGAAAATATGAGCAGGTAAAAACCAAATCAACCTAAATGTATTGAGATGCGTGTTTAAAACATCATGGAAACTTCTTTTATATTGTCCACAGGTTATATGAGCTAGAACACTGATATCATATGGAAGTTCTGTAGGCTGTATGTATGTATCTGTGTATAACAGGTCATCCATAAGTAGACAATATCTAATCAAGTTTGGAGAACACAAATGGAGTTTCAGAGATGAATCTGTTAGTAACTTATTATTTAAAAAAATAACCTGTTAGTAGTAAGCTTGGCAGAAATTTTAGAAACCCAGAGCAGTGGTTCTTAATGTATTCAGATAACAGCATATCTGGAAAACATGGTGTCCTCTGAAGAAATCCATTTATTAAAATTTAATAAATGCCTTAATGAAGGTAGTAAAAACATGGTCCTTACCACTGAGGATCTTAAAAAACTAGGGCAAGAGATAGATAAAAGTAATGACCACACAGTGTGACATAAGTTATCACTAATGTGCTAAAGAAACATAGTAAGAGAATACTCAACTGAGGTGGCCAGAAGCTTTATGAAAACAACTTCCATAAAGAGCTGACACTTGTTCTGAGGGTTAAAGGACAACAGATCACACAGGTTAAGAAGGAAAGAAAGGGATTTCTAGATAGAGCAAATGCAAAAGCATGAATGTAAAAGAGCACAACTGAAAGGAGCTTCAAGAGTTAGTCTGGCAAAGTGACATATGGAGAATGCAATAGATGAGGCTGGATGAGATAGGAAAAGGCTGGAACATCAATAACTCATTTGATTCCAGCATACAACTAGGAGAACTTTTACTTGTAGAAGATGACCACGTTATAGTGTATCAATATAAAATCATAATCACACTCAGATCCATAAGAAACTGTCAAGGTAATCATGACTGATAGCTGACTGAATGCCCTATGATATTCATTTGCCACATGTTAATTTAGTGATATTGAAGATTGACTGCTTACTAAGTGGGCATCAAAATTTAATAACTTATTTGAGAAAAACCCTTAAAATTGAGAAAATTCTATTAATTACTTTTCCAGTAAACTGGAAAACTATTATTTGATTCTAAGTGGCAGAAATACTTGATTCAGAATACTAGCGTTCAGTAGGAGGAAAGAGTGAAAGACTCCATGATTTAAAGCGACGTTACAGAATATGTGGGAGGCGCTCTTTCAGACACCAAAGTCGTAAAGTGTAATAAGAGACTAATTACCTAGCAGTCTTAGCTATGCAAAAAACTGCAAGGAAACAGGAAGTAAGCAAAACAGTTGCTGAACAACCAAAGAGAGAATCCAAAGCCTATGTATTTTATTCACAGAGGAAAGTCCTGAAATCGTCAATCAAGGCCTTTTAATCTTATGCATAATTTTAACAAACACAGTACCTACATCCTCACTTATAGTATATTAGCAGTAAAAAATGGAAGTAGGGGATAAGAGGTGGGAGTGAGATGCTACATTATTGTTCATTGACAGCACAAGAAATTTAAGGTGACAGCCTGAACACAGAGGGGATAATGAAAAACTGTATAAAGCAAACACAGGAACACAAAAAAGCACAGCAGTCCAAGGCATGTAGCTGGGAAGTAAACAGCTGCACACACCCATAAGCAGCCCAGAAAACATCACTAAATCAGAGTACTACATAATAATTAATATTATCACTGACAGCCCCAAGCCATCTAGAAAATGTTAACTTACGTTCAATGAACTCTTTTTTAGAAGGCAGGGAAGCATGTAATACATTTTGGAGAAATCCAACAAAATAGTTTAAAAAAAAGCATGGATGCTTAAAACTGTAGGCTTTGGTAAATAATCTTGAAACTTCATATAATAGAGCTCATTCCTCCAATGCCATTCCAACATGTTAAATTTCTTAAGGTCTGAAAATAATGTAACTTCTAATGTGTCTATTTTATACTTTAGAGCAGTCTAATCATTCTAGAGAATTTTATCCTCATAAGATCACTGGATAGAACAGAAGTTCTTGAGAACTGTGCATGGACTCTGGGACTATGAACTCCCTGAAATTATATGCAAGATTTTGTGTCTACATTTGTTCATGAATTTTTCTAGAGGAAAAGGGTCCAAAGTTATCATCTGATTCCTAAAGCCTTAAGCCAAAGAAGACTTTAGAATGTTGGTTTAGATTAGAAAATACTTTAAATGGGGAGAAAATAGCCAACTTATTCACAGAGAATGACTAACTTACCTTTATTTCAGTGTACTGCTGATGTAAACATAATTAGCATATTATGCCAGCTATTTTAAAAATGGTGCTATATATGTGAGAGCATTTATATAGTATTCAACATAAACTGTAACTTCTAAAACATTAAAAATATGCTTAGCTTAAAGAATGCTGTCTGGAGGGCAAGTATGTAGCCGATTGATCCTTAGTCACTGGAATACTTATATTCCACAACAAATTATCTGGGTGCCTAAAAATATAGTGCATTTGGCCTCTTATGTCTTACTAATATATGTGGACATATGTAGTCATTCTGGCTAAGGATCCTCAGGAATTATGAAACAAAAAAATTTCTTTTCACTTCACTCTTCTAGACTCTCCACTGAAGCACTCTGCTTAATTGAGTCTACGTTCTCTTGAAAGTATCTTATGTCTGGTGTTTGTTTTATCATTTCAGAATTTATACCAGAAGTTCTCTTAACAGATCTTTACCTAACAGATTTGTCAGATTAACCAAGACTCTCCATTTCCTCTGTAGAACTTACTGAATGATGCTCATGGGATGCTGAATGCTTGTGGCTGCTAGGGTACTAACTATTAAGCTTGTACCCTTCTGTTTCCATTGGTTAGGCTGTTTTGACTACCAAGTCCATTGTGTTTGTTCCCAGACCTATCTATGCCATTTTTTCATGGTGTAATTATAATTTACTTAAACATTATGTAAAGTGACAAAAGAAGTGCCACCTACCAAGAGGCATACATTTATTTGAAAATCAGGCAAACACTCTGAAAAGCCTTTCAAAGAAGGAGACCAACACAAATAAAGTTGATTTATATGGGGGTGTGACAGCTGAAAAAACTTAGGGTGACTATCATGACTCTAAAAGGATTCTACAATTGGACGACGTTTCAAGTATTTAAGTTCTAGCTTCACGTTAGAGAAATCAACCTGAAAACTGATGCATTAGGGTTATGTTTGCACAAGAAAGACAGAGGGGAAATCTCATCTATAGATCCATAGTCAAAGAAAAGATCTTGGCTATCATAAGACTGCTAAACAAACATATAAATATTTAAGGTAGGAATGCATCTTTTTGTTTGTTTTTAAGTGATTCTTGCTTTAACTGACCTTTCTGGTTAAGTGAACAACTTTGGATCCTGATCACTCTGAACAGAAGGAATTTTACTGTATGTGATCTATGATCTAGATACTAAATTCTTGCTAAGGTATCAGAAACGAGTGGCCTTCTATGGATAATGCTTTACCCCCAAAGGAATAAACTTAAAAGGTAGAGATTTTAGGCGTTATGTCAGTCCACTGAGGGACAAACTTTGCCTCTCCGAAGCCCTCAAATCACACTGTAGGAAGATGGCTCTCTGCACCCAAATAGATAGCCAATTTGTGCCTTTTCAGGGGGCAAATTACTAGAATTTTCATCTTGGAGTTAGCTTGGCAATAGTCTAGAATGAATCTTTTAACTGAATAGGAATCACAGCCTATGGTATGACTGCGGCAACTTCTGGCAAACCACTGAAACACTCTCATTTACTAGAAACTGAGTCTTACCAATTTGACTCTGGAAGTTAAAATTCTGAGTTTCAAAATATCTAACTGTTGTTCCTTATGGGTTGATTACAAAAACAGGGATTCACCAGGGATTTTTAGAAAACAGAGCATACGGTAGGAACACCTACTGTAGAGAGAAAAGTGTAATTTACATGGTGTTACTTGTCAAATATTTATTACATTTTTAGTGTGTGTACATCACTGTGAGAAACCATGAACTACAGTAACATTAGTAAAAAGGTTCACTAGTCACATTAAGCAGCAGAAAAAGAAATCTTCAGTGGGAATCGGGAAAAGCCCCACAACAGAGCATAAACACAACTACCTGGCTGCTTGTGGTAGGTGAGCTCTCTGCTTGTTAAGCAGAACCACCGTTTCTTGAAATTCTTTTTTCCAATCCGAGTTCTTCCCTGAGCTCTTTTATACATCTCACTGCCAAAACAACAGAGTAAACATTTAGCTACAAATATTAAAATAATTAATCCAAATCAAAGAATTATCCTTTAATTTTAAATGACATGAAGAGCTGTCAAAGACTATATTAAGTTTATGAAAATGTCTTTGCCATCTATAACTCCTGCATTTATTTTGGCCATACAAAGGGAATAAAGTCCTTAAATAATTTGATATTTACAACTGTACTATCCAGAACTAAAAAGGCCAAGTGAGTCATTTTCCCCTTTAACTTCCAATGAAAACACTACTTTACGACTGAATAATGCTGTTACTTTTTTCAAAGTACGACCCTACCACCCATAATCTCCTTATATTTGCAAAACAACTATAGCACCGTATGGACAAGAAGTCATGCCCATCTGGTGTATGGTTTATAGGACAGTGAGGGTGACTTACCTGATTGATGTTACTCAGGCAGTTTTAGCACAGAATAAAGCCCAGATTTCCTCACTCCTGGACCCATGCTCTTTGTACTTACTTAATGTCTATACTGAAATATGACTTTAAAATCTAATTTCATTAAATTACCCTTCTTTCAGGTGCACAGGCTCACTGGTACCACTGGACACTTTAGTTTCAGTAGATGAAATTTCATCCAAGAACTAAACGGGGAAAGGGGCAAATATTACACTTTGTGACAAGGTACATCATAAATTCAGTTTATCAATGTCGCTGACAGATAATATCGTGAAGTTCTTCATTATTAAGGAATAAAGCAAAATACATATTTAATTGTAGAGGAAGTCCCTAATTTACATATGACAGGTATTCTAAAAGTTTATCGTTAAGTTACTTAAAACCCAGAATATATGTCCCTGTAGAAATAATTCAACCCATAATTCCTTAACTGCAACTCTGAAATCTAAAAAGCTCTGAGTACAAAGAGTTTTTTGGTTTGCTTTTGATTTACGGTAAACTCATTTACAGTAACTTAACCTGAACTGGTGAAAGGCTACTTACAGCCTGTATTTATCCTACTTAGTGTGAATATTCACTAATGTGCTACATAAACATTACTGTGTGACACACTGGGGGTATTATATAATATATTGCATAGACCTATTATCTTTCAAAACTTTGAAAAACTGAATTCTGAAATACTTCCGTTCCCAAAGATTTCAGATACAGGATTGTGAACCTATACTGTGGGTCAGGAATTGTCAAACTATAGCTCAGCAGGCCAAATTCAACCCGTTTTTGTAAGGCCCACAAGAACAGTTTTAAAATTTTTAAAGGGTTGTAAAAACAAAGAAAAATATGTGGCAGTCTCCTTATGCAGCCATCAAAGCCTAAAGTATTTACTCACTGGCCCTTTACAGAAGAGTTTGCTGACTTTCATCATATATAATTGACTTTAGCCCTGAGAGCTAGTATTTCAGTTATGACTAAAGTGTAATTGGGTTCTTTGGAATAGCCTGAAAATCTAATAACCATTTAGAAACTTCCCATGGAAAATGTGGAAATGTGGTGGTCCAGAAAATCTGAAGTGCCCAAATCTAGCAATGGCAAACTACCCAGTGAAAAGCATTTAAGCTTCAAGAATACGCTACCTCAACTGGTCAAGGGGTTCCTGACATGTGGCATCTCTTCATGGGAGAGGGAAATTAGTAGTTCAGAAACGATTCCTGTTCTTAGAGAGGAATCCTATTTTGCCCCATAAATGAACTATTTATTTGTTTAGTCCTTGTTTTTTCCTTTATACTTTTCTATGTTGTCCCGCTTAGGGTTTAAAACAAAAACAAAGTACATTCCAATAAGGATGACATTGAGGCACCAGTGAATAATCTAAAGTAGAGTTTGTGGGCACAGTCATTTTCTCCTAAGACTGGCTGTAGATTGCCCACCAGAACCTCCACTTGTGGGATTTTCCAGTGGAATGTTTACTTCTAGTTTGCTGGAAGAAATCTTGGTAACTGAAAGAACAAGAACAGAGTTTCTTTTGAATTATATATGGGTGACACAGAACAAGTATCCAAGGAAACTAAAGAAATGTCCTATTACCTCTTCAGTTCTCACAGATCAACCATCCACTAATGGAGCGTGAAAGAGTTATTTGAATATTTCATTTCTTAATATTTGCCTGCGGGCACTAACTTTCTTATTTGATAAATATTTATTATTTATTTATGGTAATTATTAAATTTATTATTTATTTGTTGTATTGTTAAGGAATATGAGGTAAATCCACTTATATAAGGTGAAAGAAAACATAATAATTAAGATGGACTATAGGCAGGGTAAATATAGGCCTCAATTTGCTCAGGGCCATCCTTGTCTACAACTTTGGTCCCCTCATAATCAAAGTACTCCTTTTCACCCTTGAAAACTTTGTAGTTTTGAACACTAAATTATATGGTCAGCCTGTTTACAGACCTATTCAGGTTATTTTTCCTAAACTTTGTGGAAATAGTATAGGATTCAGAATTATAAACTATTTTCTTCTGGAGCAGTGATCAATGTCACTAGTGAGAACACCACTAATTGAGAAATTGGGTTTCATAAGCTTTTGTACTTTCTAGCACTGCACATATCTAGACAAGTAAATAATAAAGAAAATTCATATATTAGGGCAAAATATCCTATGTAAATGTGAGACAGGAGATGTACTATAGTGATAGTGCATGAGAATGTGAGTGGGTGACTCAGAGCAGATCAGGAACAGACTACACTCCTGGCACCCTTAAATACTTTCTCCACTGACATGACCAACTATACACATTCCGATCGTATCAGGAAAAATAAATCAGATGCTGCCATAGCCTAGGTCATTAAAAAATGGAAAAACAACCCCAAAACAAAAGACAGAACATCATAATCTTGCCAACAAAAGTCTGCCTACACTGTCCCACAAACTGTTTCAACAATGTCCTGAGAATAAAAGGGCAGCTTTTTCTCTGCCTATTCTTTTGAGAGACTTTCTCCTCAAAAACATTCAATGGTTGCTTAAAAAAAATTTTTTTTTGGTTGAACTTGCGCTATTATTCAAGATGAAAAAAATCCAACTGGCTTTAATTTTTTAAATGATCACTTTCATTTACGAGTCCCTGTAAGAAATTTAAAAGCACACATAAAAAACTACAAACAAAATATACTCCTGGCAGTCACCTGTGAATTATGCTACAGAAACTGAATGCAATCTTTAAAATCTAACCATGCTAATTTAGATTCATTAAGTTAGAATTGTGATAAATAAGATACAGTACTTTCTTCAAGCTAAGTTTAGATGTACTTAAAAATAACTTTTCTTTACAAATTTTTAGGATTTTACAACAATGCTACATTTTGTTTGGGGTGATTCAGAACTAAAGACTCAAGAAATCAAAAATCTTCCCCAAACATTCTCAATTTCTAAGTATAGCAACTTTTGTTTGTTGCAGCTCTTTTGTTATGACCTTATATACTATAGACTTTTGTACATTTTAAATTAAAGTAACTTTCCTCAGGTTACTAACCACAAGCCTATATTGTTTATAAGATATTCAAATAATTCATATATTTTCTCCAGTGGCAATTAAGTGCCCACTATACATCAGGTACCATTAAGTCTTTCCCCCTAGACCAAAGGTTCTTAATCAGAGGCAATTTTGTCCCTCAGGGGACTTTTGGCAACATTTAGAGACATTTTTAGTTGTAAAAACTGGGAACATGCTTCTGGCATCTAATAGTAGAGGCCAGGGCTGCTGTACATTTTACAGTGGACAAAAATGCCCCTCATGGTCAAGAATTGCCCAACCAAATTGTCAACAGTGCTGCTGTTAAGAAATATTAACTCTAGATATTTGTGATTTGTGTTACTAAGACACTGGCAATAGTAGCTGTTGCTAAAACTCATTTAGGTATTTTCACAGCTGAAAAACCCATAGTTCTGTATGGGAGGAGAAATATAGTAAAAGACAGCCTTTTCACGTTTGATGGACAGGTTAAACATTTTTTTAAAACTGGGGATTGATTCCTAGGAACAATATAAAATGTTATTTGCCTAATGCTATATGATAAGAAGTTAATATTTCCAGAGTAAAACAATCATACCTTTTTAACTGCCATAATATATCCTTCTTCTTGAAACATTTTGAAAAACTCACACATGAATGTTTCTTTGAAACTTGACTAAGAAAAAAAAAACACATGGAATTTATATATGTTAAGTAGAGAACTAAGAATATAATTGACTGTATTTTTAAACTTAGGATTAGGGCCTAAAGGGATTCAATCGTATATTTCAAGAGAGTTATAGGGCTTGGAGCTGAAGATTTCTCTCAACAGCTGCTGGATGATTATGGCACAAAAAGATAAATAAAAGGCTTTTGCATCTGTTAACTAGACTCTCTCTCCCATCTTAGACACATTAGTTTAAATGAAACTGTCTTCTGTAACAGGTGACTAAGACACAACATCTAAAAGACACCTATCGCCATCTATACATATATATGTTTTTGGTTCTGCTTTGTTTTTAATTTGAAAGGGAGTAAAGTGAGGGAGAAGGGATCACAGGGTACAACAACATTTAGAAGTGTGAATACAGAGCAAAAGATGTAAAGACTTACCTTGCTTTTGGACAGACTCCCCCAGCTTCCCAAAGTTTGAATGGTTTTTGAGATGAGAGTTAATGTTCTAACTGTCTGTGAATCCTAAAGAATGTAGAAAAGACACAAAAAGTCTTGTTAGGTTTTCAAGAAATAGAATTTGTGTAAAAAGTAGAATAGAGTGAACGGGCTACTTTGCTCTAAAACAGTGACTCAAAAATGTTCATTCAAACCAGCTAAAATCTAGCTAAGGTTTGGCACAATTCACTGAACTAAGGAATTAAGAGACTAAAGAAGCCACATGTAATTGACAGTTCCTCTCAAAGTAATTATATCTAATGACATGTTATACTTTCTTTTGAAAGCCATAATTTAATCAATATTAATTTTTGGGGGGTGGGTACAGTATGGCAGATGGGATTACGTAAAAAATTGTATTCACTTTTGGAATGTCAATGGCATCTACTTTTTTCTACCATATGACTTAAAATGGCAGTTTCCAAATTTTCTGTATTCAACCCACTTGTAAGCATATTCAGTACTTTTATGGCTTCTGCAATCAATTCTTTTCACCATGGAAGCAAAGACCTAAATTCAACTTAGGAAATGAGAAGTCACTTAGTTCATGTAGGATCTTAGCAGAAGGTAACTATTTGAGTCTATTATCCAGGCCTATCTGCCAGAAAGAAGTAAATACAAATAAAGTTGACTAAACAGTGCTCCCTAATGAATCCTTGCTGCTTCCTTTTTTTTTTTAAATTGAGGTATAATTTACATACAATAAAATGAACAGATTTTAAATGTATATAGTCTGATGAGTTTCCACCAATCCATCCATTTGTATAACCAATTCCCTTATCACTATATAAAACATCTTCTTTGTTTTTGAGATTCAAATACCCATAATCTGCCATCAAAAGACATGTTCAAGGGCTTCCCTGGTGGCGCAGTGGTTAAGAATCCGCCCGCCAATGCAGGAGATACGGGTTCGAGCCCTGGTCCAGGAAGATCCCACATGCCACGGAGCAACTAAGCCCATGCACCACAAGTACTGAGCCTGAGCTCTAGAGCCCGTGTTCCACAACTACTGAAGCCCGCGTGCCTAGAGCCCGTGCTCCGCAACAGGAGAAGCCACCGCAATGAGAAGCCTGCGCACTGCAGCGAAGAGTAGCCCCCGCTCGCCACAACTAGAGAAAGCCCACGCGCAGCAATGAAGACCCAATGTAGCCCAAAATAAATAAATAAATAAATATTTTAAAAAAGAGATGAAAAAGAATCAAAATAAAATTAAATTAAAAAAAAAAGACATGTTCAAGAAAATTTAGATACAGAAATGCTTTAGTTTAGTGTTTGGTTGACATTCCTTAATATTTTAGTATCCCCACACTGAAAATAGACAGTGACTGTGAAGGTGAAGAGATGACCAGGATGTAAGGCAATTCTGGAAAAGAAGGAATATCTGAGATATGATCATTACGATATACTCGTGAAACAGTTACGCACCTTAATTAAGGTTATTCAGAAATATTTTAGCTACAACATCCAGAAAATATTTTAGCTACAATATCTATAAAAGGTCCCTCCAATTCTCTGCCTTGAAGAATATAAAATTCTTAACGATGTGCTAACAACCTGAATTTGAACTGAATTTCATCAAGACTTCCCTGTTCAAATGTGGTTTTGAAATCAATGTTTTAGCTCATTATTTTCCTGAACTGGAAAAAGTGAGCAAACCATATTTTGCATAATTTCTGCATGTCAGAGGTTTGTTTACACCAATATGGCCCTCACTACTATTTGACAATCATATCATTTAGTTACTGCTGATTCCCTAGTGTACTCTACAAAGAAGCTGTTCTAAATTTTCACTCTGCTACTATCTGCCATCATAATTTTTCATAGATGCCCAGGACCTTAGTCATCTGGCACCTAGTACACAGACTAGCATTAGCATATAGTAGATGGTATATTACATTTATTAAATTGAACTGAAACGTTGACTCTGTCACCCCAAAACAACATATCCTATCCTTTTTTCCTTCTATTAAGTTGAACCATGTGAAATTGCTGTTGACTATTTTTGATCTACAAAAAAAACAAACCAAAACAATTTCATAGGATTCACCATAATACTTCAAAGGAGAAACTGTTCTTTCCCCCGGCAAGTTTATCCTATCACTTTTTCTTTTAAAGACACTCTTTCTGAATCATCCAGTATATTGACGTATTAATAAGGCCCCTTCTGTCTTTAATTTCTCCCTTTCTGTTGGTCTCTTCTCCTCTATTTAAACCACACATAGCTTTTCCCATTTTTGGAAAAGACATCATTTGATGAGCTCTCTCTCTCTGAGCGACCATCTTTCACCTATCAAACATTTACTGAGCACCTACTTGTCCTAGAAATTGTGCCATGTGCTTGGGATACACAAATTTGAAAAAGATCCAGCCCTTGCTGTTAAGGTATTGACAGTCCACATGCAGAGACAATAAATAGATGATTATAGAACAGTATGACAAGTGCCATGACAGAGAAAGCCCCAGGGTGCTACAGGCACATATAAGAGAGGAGCCTAACCCAGACTGAAGGGTTAGAGAAGTCTGCCTTGGCTGAGTCTTGGAAGGAGATATCAGTGAGAGACCAGGGGACAGGATGAGAAGGAAAGTTCAATCTTTCTTCTTCACTGTGAAACTTCTCAAAAGAATGGTCTACCATGTCAATGTTCCTATAACCCGTATTTTAAAATTAGTGTTTTTCAAAAGAAGTATTTATTCATGTGTATATGCACACACACATGTACATGCTTGAATTTGCCCATGTCTTTTAGCAGCAGGGCAAGCTCACTTTTGATATATTTCCTAGGTAAAACTGCATTCACCTACTTATTCCTTAATCTGCTGCAATTGGATTTTCTTCTTTTCTACTCTACTAATATTCTCAAAATTCAAAGAACTTATAAATGTAAAATCTAACAACCTTTAATTGGTTCTCCTCCTCAACCACTCTGTAACTTTCAATACTAGTCCTGACAATGTCATCACCCTCAGGTCACTGGGATCATTCCTTGCTCTCAATTTCTATAGTATGGATTGTCTATACTCCTTACTTGGTACTAATCAGGTGCTAGTTTTAGATTTAGGTATGTAGCTTTAGATTATGTGTCTTATATATTTGCCTTATTTCCCCAGTTAGAATGAAAGGCTCACTTAAAAGCAAACAGTAAAGTTATATGACAGTTTGAAGCAATCCTTCTGACATACTGATTGGAAAGGTGACTTCAAGTACAGAGTCTGTGGTTAGAAGGACTTTATCGTAACATCCGTTACAGGGATATGCAAATTCAAGTCTGAATATAAGGCAGGGTCACAAGCTCAGAGGTAGGAGTTCTGTTTATGTCCAGAATGTCATCAAGCTTTTGATGCCCCACAGCTCTGTCCAGCTTCAGTAACATAGCCACAGAAAGGACAGCCCTGTGAACAGAAGGCACTGGCCCAACCCTCCGCTGTAGCTACTCAGAGACCATTTGTTCTTTGACAAGAAAGTGTGCGTTGCTGCCACAGCAGCATGGTTTTACTCAGTTCTCAAAGTTAAGAAAGTGGCCGACGTGTAGCTGTCCAGAGAAGCATTGGCTGCAGAGCCCAGTTTAACTCCAAACCCTGTGTGTCTTCCCTACGCTGTATTAGTGAGTCTCCTAAGGGCAGGGAGTGTCTCTCCCTCATCACTGCATCTCCAGTGCTGAGCACAGCACCTGATACACTGCAGGTGCTCAAACGCCTGGCTGCCGAAGAGGCAGGAAGGAAGGAACACGGGTAAGCCCACAGCCTGGGAAGACTGAGTGGGTCAGTCAGTGAACTTTCTTAACCAGTTCAAATTGAGTGAGATCAAATCATAATTAGCTGTGTGACCCTGGAGAAGTCCTTGAATTGTGGTTTGCTTATCTATAAATAAAGATGAGAACAGAATTTTCCTCACAGGGTTACTGGGAGGACTGAGTAAGTTAGAACATATGAAGTACTTAGAAGAAGGCCTAGTGCAGAGCAAGGACTACATAAATGTTGGCTTTTATTATTACCATTTGTTATAAAAATCAGCAACAAAAACAACTAGATAAGATTATAAAATGTTTGGAACATAAAAGGTTAAAGAATTAGCAATAATACACTGTAGGAGAAGGAGAAAGAAACAGCAAAAATAAGGAAGTTTAAAATGTTAAGAAACATGTACATCTATGCAGTGCAGATTCAGATTTAAGTAACTAAATACGACTTCAGAACAGACAGATTATATGCCTTAAGTTTTAAATCTCCTATATTTATATCATCATCTCAGGTGAATAAAAAGTAAAACTATGGAGATACCAAACAAATTACATTCCAATGAAAGTTTCTACACCTTTCAGAAATGAGCCTCTTCAAATTTCTGTGAGATTTAAAGATATCTGCAAGATCAAACTAAACCTATAACTAATGAAAGAACAAAAAAGACATCCCTGTATTACAGAAATTTACAAACATACAGAACAGCAGAGGGAGAAGATGATGAATCTTCTTTGTACCCATCACCAAGCTGCAGCTATTACCAACACAGTATTATTATCCACGTGCATATCTTTTAACAATAACAAAAAAATAGAATTTTCCGCCTTCTCTGAAAGAATGAAATGGCTAAGAAAAATGCCCAGTAAATTTAATTATCTGTTATAAGAAAACATAGCCAAGTGAAACTTGCCTGTTATTTTATCTTTTCTTATTTTAATAAAAATAAATTAAAATGGAATAAAGCTTTGAGAAGAACAACACTTACTGGATGATGAGGTCGCAAATGAAAAGTATGAGGTGATACTACCGCTACAGCAAAGAAACGAAGAAACACAAAGCTGCTCACTGCAGAATACTGAACATGAGGGTCATCTGCAGGAAAAAAATGGTGAAATGTCATGCACAAAAACACTGAATTAAAAAACAGATGACCAGGTAAAAAATATTGGAAAAACATGTAAATTAAATAGGAGATAAATATAATTTGTATAGTAAGAACTGAGTTGATGAAATGATAGTAATGGTTATGACTAAATCAAAGGAAAAAAATCCTATGACTAAAAAAAATCTGAAATAATAAAGAAAGTGAAAGACAAAGCTGCTAGGTTGTCAGAAATACTTTAATTTGGAAAAATACCTCTTTCCTCATCTGCAAGAAGAGACTCCCGAAATTACAACAACGAAAATAAAGGTAGTATCTAGCACTACCTAGTGGTAATTCTGAGTCCCCTAAGACTAAGAGAGGTGATTGTCTTCAGTTTTGGGATACTGTTTCAATTTTCCCCTCAAAAACCTTGACAATATCAAAGGTTATGTAATAAAAACAATTAGACAGAAACCTTTACTTTAAAAAAGCTACCAATATTCCCTACAAAAATGCAGATGAACTGAAGACAACTTGTGGCTTTGATCATTCAGCTAAGCTTTTGTTGCTGACTGGAGTCAACACTTAACAATCAATCAGATGGTAGAGAAGCAGGTGAGGGAAACAATGTCTGCATTTGGTCTGAGTTTTAACTCTTCTAAGTCACTCAGCAGGTGGTCACCCACAAGTCATTTAATGTGGAGTTCTTTAGTAACACTTGCTTCCCATGACTGCCTCCCCACTCCCCACCCATCTTCCCAGGGCAGTAAGAACAAATGAGAAAATAATGAAAATACTTTATGAGAACAGAACTATCGCTACTGGAGTCTACTGAGAATATCTAAGGCCAACAAAAAGATAGTTAAGGAAATATGTTTGCATTTATTAAAAAATCATACGATGTGTTTTAGATTATTCACATAAACAAGAATGAAACAGCTGATGCATACTGAAGGCCAAATTCACTGGGTAGTGTAGAGCACGGTGAGCAGTAGCATGCTTTGGAGTGGGCCGGGCCCAGGTGTGAGACCCTGCTCGCCTGCTGGCCATGTCACGGACCTTGGGCAAATTACTTGACTTCCCTAAACCTCAGTTTCATTAACTACTGCAGGGGAGCAGTACCTGTCTCATGTGGTGTTGTGTAGGTGAGAGAGAGGAGATAGTGAGGCTAGCACTGTGCCTGTTCACTAAGTCCTCAATGTGGTTATTATGATCTAACACATTATTTAAAAATATAATTTCAGGGCTTCCCTGGTGGCACAGTGGTTGGGAGTCCACCTGCCGATGCAGGGGACACGGGTTCATGCTCCGGTCCGGGAGGATCCCACATGCCGCGGAGCAGCTGGGCCCGTGAGCCGTGGCCGCTGAGCCTGCGCATCGGAGCCTGTGCTCCGCAACGGGAGAGGCCACAACAGTGAGAGGCCCGCGTACGGCAAAAAAAAAAAAATATATATATATATATATATATAACTTCAGTCAGCATTTCATCTTTCCATACTTTAATGTCTCTGCTCCCCTTATTTTCATTACAAAGTCTAGATTTAGTATGCTTATTTCAAGTTAACTGTTTATATTTTTACTATAATTAGCAAAGACATCTAGGGCTGAATTTATCTACATGTTAGTTAGACAACTCAACCCCACTTTAGCTTTGGGTAATTTAGTGGAGCAGCAGATAACTGCACACACCTGTGTGCACACAACACTTAAAAAAATATGATAAAATAGCAAAATCTCTTCAGATGGTTACAGAAATAAACTTACAGTTTCACACGGCTGGATAAGACTGATAATTTAAGCAGCTGCCTTACCTCCTTACCCTCCCCCCCCATTACAGGCAGATCTGGAAAGACAGCCATAGTAAGTTTATTTACTTATCAGAGATGCATATAATTAGAATAATTCCAAGTACTGACAATCAGAGATAGCAGCTGTTAATTTAACTGAAATGTTTCTAAGCAAAGCCTTGACACAGGTGTTCTTGCAAAATTAAAGCATGCCAGATATTGATATATGTTACCTCAAAATTCTATGTATATTGCAACAGAGATGTTTCTAATGTCTAAAACCATTTTTGCAAAAACCTCTCATCACTAAGACCTTAGCATTCTCAAACTGTCAAATCTAGTCAGTTGTACAGAACTTAAAAATTCTCACTATTTTGAGTGCATGCAAGTGGAAAAGGTAGTTGGTACAAATAACAAAGCTGTTTTTGTTTATCATATTTAACAGTCTCGTAAGCAGCTGGTATAAATATTTACTTATATACTGTTATGGTTCTAAATTTCTGCCTTTCTTAAAATTAGTGTTGATTTTGATTTGCTTGTATAAAGTTGCTATTATATTGAAATAAACAAGAGTATTCTGTTTAGAGATTACAAGAAAATTAAATCAGATGTTTCATTAAAAAGCTAGAACTATTTTGAAAAATGAAAGAAGACTATACTTAACAAACCATAAACACATTCACATAAACCAAATAGATAACAAATCTACAGAAAAATCAAGTATAGAAAAAAAATGGCGTATTTTAGTAAAACAAGGCACTTACTAGGAAATCTTTGAGTGGCCATTTGCCTTAGAGAATAAAAGATATCACACATTACAGTGGGGCAACTCATACTTGATTTTACAATTGTACTGAATAACTTGTCTACATAGTAGCGCAGATTCTCCTGTAGGATTTAAAAAGGTAAACATTAAGATTTTGACTTTTATGCATCTTCAATAGCCTTTATGGAAAAAAATTCAGCGAAAATGAGATATATTAGGCAGTCACCATCTAGTATTCTAAAGCTTTGCTTCCCTTCTCTAAACACACTCAGCTAAAGGACAATTGCATCCTGAACTCATTTAGTGAATTAGATTTAGACTAGTTAGATATAAGAGGTGAATGTATGGAATAAAATTCATAAGAAGCAGCAGAGAATAAAATGATCCAAAGAGAAATGAGGGAAATAACATTCTAAAAACTAGACACAGGAAATGCTGCTAATAGTATGGGCATCATGCAAATGAAAAGCACTGCTCTCCTCCAAATAACATTACTACAACATAAGTGGGAGACAGGTATACCATTAAGACCAATTTTAATGCAGTTATAAAGACAGCGAAGACTTACCTTATTATTTTCTACATTATCTCCCTCTTTCAATTTAATAGGATCAATTTCACAGGATTTTGAGGATTCACATATCTGGAAAATAGATCAATTTTTCATCTAATGCTCTAAATAATGGGGCAAAATGAAAATAACTATTATTTTTCTGATCATACAATTATAAAAATTAAAACTGTAACAAAGTTTAAAACCCCCATCCAGAGATAATGTATACAATATGCCTAAAGAACTGTATCAAAAAACATTTCTCATATATTTGAAACTCCAGCTAAAATAAACCCTATAACAAAGAAATAATTATGTAGAGTATACTACAATGTGCCCTTTAAGTAAAAATCCATTGATGGAAAAGTAAATCATTTATTTTACTTCTAAAGTGTTCACCTGTGTTCTTTCACTAATGTGTGAATGGATATATCATCCCCATCAGTAGATAACTTGATGAAAGAGATGCTATAATAAGGACAAACTATTAGTATCAGAGGTTATATTCTGTACCTCATCTAGAATAGGTTTTAATGTTACTTTCAGGTAGTGCCTTCCCACTATTTTCATCATCTCATCCAGACATCGGGTAGCCAAGGAATTTCCTCTAAAAATTGTGTTTGCATCTCTGAAATACAAATAGAAATAAGGTGAAATCAAGTGTAATAAACAAAGGCTGTAAAATCAATAATGAGGTATTTGACTTTGGTCATATAAACAATTTTAGTAATTTTTACCAACCTGCTACAATTAGGATTTTCAAACTTACCAAAAACATAAAAAAATAAGTTAGGAAAAAAAAGTAACCTATATTTGAACTACAAAAGTAGTGTGTGTCTAAAACAAGTGTTAGACTATGACAGGAACAGGAAGCCATCTGATTGCTTTTAATGTCACACATGGGCATATAAGGGTGCTACATAATGGATAAGGGGGAAAAAACCCTTCTGTCCTGGTGTTTTATTTGTGACATGTGACTCATTACAACAATAAAGAAGCAAAGATTAATAACAGGAAATTTTAACAATGAGTGAAAAAAATCTTTTAATTGTTAACTTTACTGTTGGTGGATACTGCTTGCTATCTTAAAGACCTGCCTTTTATTACTTGCTAAGCAGTTCTTTTACGACCTCTATACAGAACGGCTGGTCAATACAAGAGAACTGAGGTTACAAAAACAATTTGGGGGGCTTCCCTGGTGGCGCAGTGGTTGTGAATCTGCCTGCCAATGCAGGGGACACGGGTTCGAGCCCTGGTCTGGGAAGATCCCACATGCCACGGAGCAACTAAGCCCATGCGCCACAACTGCTGAGCCTGTGCTCTAGATCCCGTGAGCCACAACTACTGAGCCCATGTGCCTCAACTACGGAAGCCCACGCGCCTACAGCCCGTGCTCCACAACAAGAGAGGCCACTGCAGTGAGAAGCCCGCACACTGCAACGAAGAGTAGCCCCCGCTCTCTGCAACTAGAGAAAGCCCGCGCGCTGCAACGAACACCCAACACAGCCAAAATAAATAAATAAATAAATTTATAAAAAATAATTAAAAAAAGAAATACTTAAAAAAAAACAATTTGGCAAATTAAGGTCCAATTTCAACAGCACATAATTAACATTTAGTAAAATATAACTCTTACTGTGTATCCTTCAAGTCTAATTCAGCTACTGCAGTGGCAAAAGGAACAAGTTTATCATGGTGGAGCAGCAGTCGTACAAGGGGCAAAACAGCATCATTTTTATCTCGACATATTTCACCCAAAATGTAAGCAGCTGAGGCAGATATTGGCTAGAATACAGAAAGGTAGAAAACAAGCACAAAATCAAAGAAGCATGATTAAATATTCAATCATTAGCCTTTAAAAAGTAATTCAAATATGTTCATTAATGGTAACTGTTGTATAGAATAATATTTAATATTCTAGATTTTTATCAGAGATGAAATTTGGAGCAGATATTGGTATACAGTACTCTGGTTCAGAATATATATTTATATATATATATACACACATACATACAGAGTGTCTCTGTGTGTGTATATATATATACACGTATACATAGTTTTAATAAAACCTGATACTCTGAAATCTTTTCCTCATCATTTACAGAATTATTTTAGCCTTTCCATATTAAGTTAACACACAAGATTTTTAAAGTACCTGAACATCTGGTGATTTTAGCAGCAAAGTTTTCAAAGGACCATAGTACTCTGAAGGAAGCACACAGTCTTCTGTATAACATATATTTAATCGAAGGGATCCCAGGTCATCAGTTTTAGATGACTTGTTTCCGTTGTCTCTTGGTTGTAGCAAGTACCTAAAGTAAAAATAGAATCAATTCTATGCAATGGTAATGGGCATCAAAGTTGGTGAGGTAAACAAACAGCTAAGCTATCAAAAAACTAAATCAAAAAAGTCAACTTAATATTTAATGTTAGGATAATTCATTAAATAGCAGAGTATTCATTTTCAGAGGCTTAATAGTGGCTGTCTATTGAACTAGAAAGCTAAAAGTAGATTTTAATCCAGGAAAAAAAAGTATAGATAATACAAAAATCAAGATCTCGAAAGGACTGAATAAGAGTCTGATTAGCTTGCAGGTTAGGAAAAAAATAATAAAAAATAAAACACAAAATCTAACACATTATCAAAAATAACTCTTTACCAACTAAATTTAAGAAAGACACATTTGGTTGAAATAGATAAGACATACTACAAGAAGGTATAAGTGATCTCATTTTAAAGTAAATCCTACATTGTAAAAATTTGAACTTTTTTTTTTTTTTTTTTGTGATACGCAGGCCTCTCACTGTTGTGGCCTCTCCCGTTGTGGAGCACAGGCTCCGGACACGCAGGCCCAGCGGCCATGGCTCATGGGCCCAGTCGCTCCGCGGCATGTGGGATCTTCCCGGACCGGGGCACGAACCCGCGTCCCCTGCATCGGCAGGTGGACTCTCAACCACTGCGCCACCAGGGAAGCCCTGAACTTATTTTTTAAAAGTTAGTGATTGAAGGTTTATAAAGGATTTTTATATTATTAAAGGATTCACAGTGCAAATATATTGAAAATGTTTTTATTTGCAACAATCAGATTTACATGAATTTTTTGAGGTAAGTAAAAGGCAAAAAATATATATGTAAAAAATAGAGGCAGCTTTAAATATTCCAAGGAAGAGAAGTGTTTAAAAATCAAGAGAAGTTTATAGGACCAAAACCAGAAATCTAAGTTATTTCTAAAGACTTTCTGTCATGGAAATTTAAAAATACATACAAAAGTAAAAAGAGTAGCATACTGAACTCCCATGTACCATCACCTAACTTCAATAATTATCAACTCAAGGCTATTCTTGTTTTAGCCATCTCTCTACTCAGTCCTCCCATCCCACTCCTGCATTATTTTAAAACAATTTCCAGGTGTTTTATAATTTCATCTATAAATATTTAAGTACATATAACTATATAACTATAAATATATATATAAACTTTTAAAAATCATTGCTATCCCGTCAGTATGCAAATTCTCCCAAACTTAACAGTTTTCTATATTCTATTCAAATCCAAGTTTTAGAGATTGTAATTGGTTGATAGCTTAAGTTTCTTTTAACCTATAGATTCCCTCTAACCACTAAGAAATCAGGTAATTTATCTAGACAGTTTTCCAGACTTGGGACTCTGTTAACTCTATCTCCATGATGTCATTTAACATGTTCTTTTGTCTCCTCTGTATTTCCTGTAGTATTGTAGATAGATCTAGGAGCTTGGTTAGATTCCGATTTCATATTCTGGCAAGAACATTTCATTTAGAGTGTTGTGTAGTCCCACCAAGAGGCACTAATGTCTGACTGTTCTCTCTTTTTGTGATATTAGCAATCACTGATGACCACTGCCGAGAGTCATTAATCTGCACAGGTTGCAAAATGATAACTATAATTCTATCATCCCTCCTTCACTCATGAGCTAGAATGCTTTTTATAAAGGAGTCAGTAGTTTTGATATTTACTTTTGATGTCTTCCCCTAACAGACTAACTTGTTTAAAAATAGAAGAGAGGGGGGTTTTAATAGAATTCTAGCTTTCAGAAAGATATGATAAAGATATAAAAGAGAACTAGAGAATTAACCAAGAAAAATTTAAAAGATGAAGGAATGGTAATGTAAGGAGAAGAAATTATACAGAAATTGTATCACTACCCACAAAACAGGAATTCTTGTCTCAGAAGACCAACCTTCAGAACTTCTAGTCTCTGATTTGAGAAATAATGATTTAAAGAATTTGCCTATGGAAATAACTGGAAATAAGCCTATTAGCAAAGATGACTCTGAAGTGCCTCTAAGGGAAGTCTAGCTGGCTGATCCCCAAGCATCCTGATGTGGGCATCACTATGGTCAATTTCCAACAATGCAGTGTATGTTCTGTAGCTTTGCAGACTCAGATACCTAGTTTTAACAGCACATCTCAAAGTGAACTTGAATTGCAATGATTGAGCACAGAGACTAATATATTTAAAACAGAAGGCCAATTACTAAATTTATGAAAAGAAATACTGTTGACCCTTGAACAACATGGGTTTGAACTTCATGGTTCCTGGAAGTAATCCCCCATGGATACCGAGGAAAGACTGTACAACAGTCAAATGGCAAAGAGACCCACACTTTTTTGTGACTAATACATTTTATTATGGAAATGTTAATTCACAAAAGTAGGGAGAAGGGTGATAATATTAGTAAGCAACACCTTCACCATCACCCCCATGCACTTATCACTTGGCTTCAACAATTATCACCATTTCCCATAGTGTTTCATCTACATCTCCTACTTCAACTAATACCTTTTTTTACCTGTTAATACAATTGTTTATGTTTGATCAGTACATTTTTTACCTATTGGTAAGCTATTTGGAAAGCCAAATTATTTATCAGAAGGTGCTGTGGTGAGTACAGAGACACAACACAGAGATCTAAGGAAATCTGAAGAATCTCTCAGCTAAGACAATTTTGCCAAGGAAAGAACAATACTTCTAGAACAGAATCCCCTTACCGCTCGACTGTGCTTGAATGGGCAGCAGCCACCCATGTTGGCCTCTTTGGGACACATTTTTATTCTGCCCCATCTATTTTTTTTTTTTTTTTTTTTTTTTTGCGGTATGCGGGCCTCTCACTGTTGTGGCCTCCCCCGTTGCGGAGCACAGGCTCCGGATGCGCAGGCCCAGCGGCCATGGCTCACGGGCCCAGCCGCTCCGCGGCATATGGGATCCTCCCAGACCGGGGCACGAACCCGTATCCCCTGCATCGGCAGGCGGACTCTCAACCACTGCGCCACCAGGGAGGCCCTGCCCCATCTATTTTAACTTATGTTTTCTGTATATGGAAGGATAAAATTACTTGTGTTACAGTTAAAACCCAGCCTCCCAGGGACTGCGCCTACCCATCCTAAACAGTGTCCTCATACTCTAGTCAGGTTACAGACTCTGTTTTGGTTTGTTCTATGGAAATTATACTCAGAGGGCATCTCTAATTCCCTTATCTCTGAATTACTGGGGGAAGGAATATGCTTTATCCCTCTGGTACTCCCATAAAACTACAAAATACCTGCAAAACAGGTCTACAGTCCTAACACGGCACATTCTTTGCAGAGGGATTTGGGCAATGTTATGCCAGTTATTCGTTTTTATGCATACACTGTTCTAGGACGCTCAGGAACTCCAGAGGGCTTGCTCCTGCCACTCTTTTTAAACCTGTCTCCTTGGGTTCCTTTGGCAGGATAAGAAATTCCTATGGACAAAATACTTCACCCATGTCTACTTGAACAAAATACAGAATTTCAAAACTGTCCTCCCCATTCCTTGAAAAGATCATTTTTTTAAATGAGAAGGGACCACTCACTCAATTTTCTTTTTAATAATATTTTATAAGCAAGGGACACTCAAATCTTTGCTGACAGCTTAAAACAGAATATTTTTGAGTTTTAAATATATTCAAAAATATTTATGCCAAAGTACAAATTTATTATGGTACACTGGTTAAGAGCACAAACTTTGCAGTCAAAGAGTTTGGTCCAAATCACAGCTGTATGACCTTGGGAAAACTGCTCAATCTCTCTGTGCTTGTTTCCTTACCTCTTAAATAAGGGGTAATAATAGTACCTAACTGATTTAATCCCTAAGGAGGTTATATAAGTAAAGCACTTAGAATAGTGCCTTGTACACAGTAAATGTTATTTATAAAACATTTATATACATATAACTGTTACCACTTAAAATATATTAAATAGCTTTTCCGGTAAACGGCCTGAGGTAACCTCTAAAAATGGTTCGTTATTCACTTGACCCAGAAAACCACAAAAAATCAGGCAAATCAAGAGGTTCAAATCTTCGTGTTCACTTTAAGAACACTCGTGAAACTGCCCAGGCCATTAAGTGTATGCATATCTGAAAAGCCACCGAGTATCTGAAGGATGTCACTTTACAGAAGCAATGTGTGCCATTCCATCATTACAATGGTGGAGTTCGTAGGTGTGCCCCAGGCCAAACAGTGGGGCTGGACACAGGGTTGGAGGCCCAAAAGGAGTGCTGAATTTTTACTGCACATGCTCAAAAACGCAGAGAGTAACGCTGAACTTAAGGGCTTAGATGTAGATTCTCTGGTCATTGAGCACATCCAGGTGAACAAAGCCCTCCCAAGATACGGCACAGGATTTATAGAGCCCATGGTAGGATCAACCCATACATGAGCTCTCCCTGCCACAATGAGATGATCCTCACTGAAAAAAAACAGATTGTTCCTAAACCAGAAGAGGAGGTTGCACAGAAGAAAAAGATATCCCAGAAGAAACTGAAGAAACAAAAACTTATGGCCTGGGAATAAATGCTGTAAAAAAATAAATGCAAGTAAAAGTTAAAAAACATATATATGTAAAATAACTATACATAATGTCATTATTTATATAATTATGTACATGTAATTTATTATTTTAAAACACTGTTACAAAAATCTCAATTTAAACAATCTAAAGGAGCCCTGGTGAATTAAGCAATCTTGTATGAATTAGAGCTAAAAAGAAAAACCTCGGGCTTCCCTGGTGGCTCAGTGGTTAAGAGTCCGCCTGCCGATGCAGGGGACATGGGTTCGTGCCCCGGTCCGGGAAGATCCCACGTGCCGCGGAGCGGCTGGGCCCATGAGCCATGGCCGCTGAGCCTGCGCGTCCGGAGCCTGTGCTCCGCGATGGAAGAGGCCACAACAGTGAGAGGCCCATGTACCGCAAAAAAAAAAAAAGAAAAAGAAAAACCTGAAGATTTGTTAAGTAGGGGATATCTGGTGTGTCTGAGGTCTAGGGATACAAAAAAAAAACCAACAAAAAACAAAAAAAACACCTCAAATATATTTTCTTCAGTGTTTGAATGAAGTGTTTCAGTGTGAAAGAATAAGGAACAGGAAACAAAGAGAAGTTATCAACTGAAAGTGGCACTCAGTTGCTCACATGTATTTTTTTATTCATATTTAGACAAAAAAGCAATCCTAATGTTCTCAAGAGTCAGCAGTTTTGACAGCCCCTCAACAGAAAAAAAATCAGCATTTGAAAAATTTTAACAAGGTGTGTATAATTAAAATTGAGGTAGGCAGGCAAAAACTACAATTATTTGTGTATAATGCTGCCTAATCTGGAAAATAACTGTTCAGAGGCACCTTTACTAATACTTAAATGTTATTTCAGGTTCCAGAAAGATAATCATTATCAACAGATTTTTTACTAAAGATAGGAGATTAAAGATAGGTGCCAAAATTAGCAAACCAGAAAGCCAACTCATCTTAAAGTAAATATTAACCTAGTTTTAAATGTGTATAAAGTGCTTAAATTGAAAAAAACTACAACCATGTGTTTTATTTACTACTTGAACCTTACTTTCAAAATTTTAAATCATAACATGAAAGGATGTTTGCATCTATTTTCTTAATGTTCATTTTGGATCATTTAGGAGGAAATGACTGTACCAGTGTGTACAGTCACACAAAGGCTTTGCACATGTTCAGTTCTCTGACACTGATGTAACTGGTGAAATGAGACTGAACTAGATGATCACTGAGGTTCTCTTTATTTATACCATTACAAACCAATGGAATACTGGTACCAAAACAAAAAAAGATGCAGAAATTCTATATGTACTGATGTGGAATAATGGTGATGACAGCGGCAATAACTGTCATGATGAGAGCCTGAGCTACACCCACTTGTAACTTACTTTACATGAAACCAATTCACCCCCTAACAACTTTGGGAGGCAGGCACTGTTTGTACTCTCCCCATTTGACAGCCAAAGAAAGCGAAGGCATGCAGGTGGAACAACTTGTCCAAGGTCACCCAGGTAGTTAATGACAGAGTTGGGATTTCAACCAAGGCAGATTCGTTCTGGAGTCCATACTCTTAACCACTATAAAAAGTCAACAAATACTTACTGAAGTTCTACTAAATTGAAAGTGAAAGAAAGTAAGGTACAGAATATGATACAGAATGTGTCCATTAAGGACCTAATTAAACTCAAAAGCCTTTGCACAGCAGAGGAAACCATAAACAAAATGAAAAGACAACCCACAGAATGGAAGAAAGTATTTGCAAACGATGAGACTGACAAAGGATTAGTTTCCGAAATTTACAAACAGCTCATGCAGCTCAATATCAAAAAAAAAAAAAACCCAATCACCAGACATTTCTCCAAAGAAGACATATGGATGGCCAAGAGGCACATGAAAAGATGCTCAACATCACTAATTCTTAGAGAAATCCAAATCGAAACTACGAGTTATCACCTCACACCAGAGAGAATGGCCATCATCAAAAAGTCTACAAACAATAAATGCTGGAGAGGGTGGAGAAAAGGGAACCCTCCTACACTGTTGGTGGGAATGTAAATTGGTACAGCCACTATGGAGAATAGTATGGAGGTTCCTTAAAAAACTAAAAATAGAACTACCAGATGATCCAGCAATCCTACTCCTGGGCATATATCCGGAGAAAAACATGGTTCAAAAGGATACATGCACCCCAATGTTCATCGCAGCACTGTTTACAATAGTCAAGACATGGAAGCAACCTAAATGTCCACCGACAGATGAATGGGTAAAGAAGATGTGGTACATATATACAATGGAATAGTACTCAGCCATAAAAAAGAATGAAATAATGCCATTCGTAGCAACACAGATGGACGTGGAGGTTATCATACTAAGTGAAGTTAAGTCAGACAGAGAAAGACAAATATCATATGATTTCGCTTATATGCGGAATCTTAAAAAAAAAAAGACACAAATGAACTCATTTACAAAACAGAAACAGACTCACAGACTTAAAGAATGAACCTATGGTTACCAGGGGGGAAGGGTGGGGGGGGGAGAGTTAGGGAGTTTGGGATTGACAAGTACACACACTGCTATATTTAAACTAGATAACCAACAAGGACCTACTATATAGCACAGGGAACTGTGCTCAATATTCTGTAATAACCTAAATGGGAAAAGAATTTGAAAAACAATAGATACGTGTATATGTATAACTGAATCACTTTGCTGTACACCTGAAACTAACACAACATTGTTAATCAACTATACTCCAACATAAAATAAAAAAATTTTTTAATGTGTATATTTGTGTAACGAATGGGAAAGAAGGATATATCCATGTTTGCCTATACTTACATAAAGTATCTCCACAATCTCAAACTAGTGGCTGCCTCAGAAGAGGGAAAATGGTTAGCTGGGGGACAGGGGCAGGAGACAGACTTTTACCTTTTGAACTGCGAACCATGTGAGTATACTACATATTCAAAAAGTCTAATCAAATTCTGTGATCTACATATGATAAAGTTAAAACTAGATATTATCAACATTAATGAGCTAGAATATTAAGATTAGAAAGAATATGCCTGGGCTTCCCTGGTGGCACAGTGGTTGAGAATCTGCCTGCTAATGCAGGGGACACGGGTTCGAGCCCTGGTCTGGGAAGATCCCACATGCCGCGGAGCAGCTAGGCCCATGAGCCACAACTACTGAGCCTGAGCTCTAGAGCCCGTGCGCCACAACTACCGAGCCTGCGCGTCTGGAGCCTGTGCTCCACAACAAGAGAGGCCGCGACAGTGAGAGGCCCGTGCACTGCGATGAAGAGTGGCCCCCGCTCGCCGCAACTAGAGAAAGCCCTCGTGCAGAAACGAAGACCCAACACAGCAAGCAAGCAAGAAAGGAAGGAAGGAAGGAAGGAAGAAAGAAAGGAAGGAAGGAAGGAAGGAAGGAAGAAAAGAAAGAAAGAAAGAAAGAAATATTTTTTAAAAGGGAAGAAAGAATATGCCTGAAATCCTGCAGTAGTTACCATCAACCCCACAAGGGGATGCTGCAGCTCTACAATTGACAAAGGAGGCTGAGTTTTAATTTGACTTAAAAGAAAACTGCATTCACATTTTTATATTTCCTTACATGCAGGGAAGTATAAATGAATTAGCAGATGTTTCTATTTCATGCTGTATAAATTTTAACACATACTTTCGGGCAGGTTACTTTTAAAATGTTATTAGCAAAAAAAAATAAATCTATGGGAATAAAATTAACTTCTGTTTGTTAGTGTTCTTACATCCTGCCTAGGTAGTTCTACAAATTTTGCCAAATTTGGAGGGCCTCCAAATTGGAGACCTCTTACTTAAAATAAGGCTAGAATGGCACATTTCAAGTTCACTTTGAGGGGCCTTGGGAGGCACAATCACTCACATTTTATTTTGTACCAAGTGGAAAGGCATATCATTTTAAAGACTTAATGAACTGAGTTCAGAAATTTTCATTTTAAAATGTATGCTAGGGACTTCCCTGGTGGTCCAGTGGTTAAGAATCCACCTTCCAGTGCAGCGGATGCGGGTTCGATCCCTAGTCGGGACACTAAGATCCCACATGCAGCGGGGCAACTAAGCCCACGCACCACAACTAGAGAGCCCATGTGCCGCAACTACTGAGCCCGCATGCTCTGGAGCCCACACACCACAACTAGAGAGAAGCCTGTGCAGTGCAACGAAGAGCCCGCACACCGCAACGAAGATCCTGCATGCCACAACTAAGACCCGATGCAGCCAAATAAATAAATGAATAAATATTTTTTAAACAGTATGCTAATTTTATAGAAGGTGGAAGAAGATTGGCAGGGGTGAATGACAAGCCTCAAATGTTCATCAGTTTTTCATAGTGACCAAGTTTCCATCTATGGATACATTTTGGAAATTACAGCATATAAAACGCCACCATAAAGACTAATAAATCTTAGATATGCATTAGCAAGAGGTAAAAATAAAATAAAATTTTTGAGACTCTAAATATCAGTCTAGGGACTTCCCTCGTGGTCCAAAGGCTAAGACTCCGTGCTCCTAATGCAGGGGACCCGGGTTCGATCCCTGGTCAGGGGAACTAGATCCCACATGTTGCAACTAAAGATCCCGCATGGCACAACTAAAAGATTCTTCATGCCACAATTAAAGATCCCGTATGCTGCAACTAAGACCTAGGATGGATGGATGGATGGATGGATGGATGGTTGGATGGATGGATGGATGGATGGATGGATGGATGGTTGGTTGGATGGATGGATGGATGGATGGATGGATGGATAGATAGATAGACAGATAGATAGATAGATAGAAAGAAATATCAGTCTACTAGGGAGAACTGTTTGAGGACAACAGAGTCCAGAGTGAAGAATGCCTGACGGCACTCAGGAGAAGCAAAATCCTAAAGGTAACGAGACTGCTGTCCACAGTAAGAAACATCTGAACACTGAGTTTCAACTCCTCTTCCAGGCACCTGAAACTGAGCCCTGAAAAGGGGGCCTTAAGAGGCAAATGAGAAAGGCATGCTGTTTATACTCAGTTGAAACCCAAGTCTAGCATGAGGGCTACTGGGCAACCTACTGGAAGGGAAAGGATATACACGCTTTTAAGTGCTGTAGACAGAAAAAAAAAAAAAAGTTTCACACTGATTCTACTAAGGAAACTAACATCAGTTTAATGTCCGAACATTAACATGAGTTTAATGTCACTATTAGAAGTGACATGAAAAGGTAATATTGTAGCCAATATTGGGCCACAAGAGCTCCTGAAAAGTGTGTTAACTGGATCAGCTCAACAACATCTAGATCCTAGGCATTTAGAAAATAACCTCAGAGCCATCCATGGTGCATTTCAGTGGGATTTGGGGTAGGAAAATCACTGGTGAAATCCCGTAAACAGCTGAATCCCTACAATAAACCTTTTGCTTTCAAACATCTACAGTTCCCATGCCCATTAATAAAGCTTCTGAACTACAGATGATTTGTGATCAAGCATCTTCTCACATGGGCAACTCTTACATAATGTTCGAAATGTTTTATATTTTTTCTTTAGAGTTAAGATTAAGTTTTTGAACAGGAAAATATTCCTAGGCAATTCAGTTCTTTTATCTCAGTACCAGAGGACAAGTCATAAAACTAATATAATTGTACTTATATTTCTGCAACAATAAATTAATGGCCAAATCAGTTAATGTTAATAACTTTGGGCTTATCCATTAAAAACTTAAAATATGCTCAAAGTAAGCATTTATTTGCATATACAGTGCATGAAAGGGGATGACCTACTATGTAGTTCACTACAATGTTTGTCTTCTTACCAGGCTTGATGAGAAGAATCATTTCTTAACACGTTCACAGGAACCTTAATCTCACCGAGGAAAACATCTTGGACCAGGTTTCCATTGTTCCACAAGTCGATCCTGAAAATTTAAAAACTGGCTTTATTTTTTGCAAACAATGTGTAAGAGAACGCACATGACCAAAAAGCTTCAAATTACTATGATTCATATTATAGCATTAATTTACGGTTCTGGGTACTTCTGCCATAAGCATCTTTGCCACAGACGTCTGCCTCAAGCACTTTTTGCCGCAAACATTTTCACCACATAACTAATTGGTCAAAAGGCAATTCTGTGATAAAAGATAAAATAAAAAAATAAGAGAGACATTAAAAAAGACACAAACATAGGGCTTCCCTGGTGGCGCAGTGGTTGAGAGTCCGCCTGCCGATGCAGGGGACGTGGGTTCGTGCCCCGGTCCTGGAGGACCCCACATGCCGCGGAGCGGCTGGGCCCGTGAGCCATGGCCGCTGAGCCTGCGCGTCCGGAGCCTGTGCTCCTCAACGGGAGAGGCCGCAGCGGTGAGAGGCCCGCGTACCGCAAGACACAAACATAAAACATAAAAAATAAACAACAAAATTAAAAAGACTTTATTGCAAAATACAAAATTTGAATACATTCAAAATGTGTGTAAATTCATGGCAATGCTGCGCAAATACTGATTCTATTTTGTGGGCTGTACCTAAACGCTTATCTTCCAAGTCTTTCGTTCACAGTATTTCACACGTTGTTTTTGTTTTTGCTTCTTGATTTGTCTCCTCATTCAGCATTGCACTTTTTTCCTAAAATTTCTTCCTTCGTTAAGAGAGGTATGCGTTTCCAAACTCTAGGACGCGTATTGGTTTCTGAGTTTTGTACTGAAGCCTCCACACTGTTGTTTGTTCTTGCCATAGTGTCACATGTCTGCTGATGGATGCTTCGAAGTTCTATGTGAAATGTGGCTTTGACTCTGTGCCTTTCAGGCCCTCAGCCTCTTTCTCCTCCAATGTGGTCTGTTTCCAAATAAGAAACCAACCCTTGGGGCAAATCACTGTCACCTGTCCGCTCAATGAAGCTATCAATAACGTCGATAACCAGGAGAAATGCTAACACATTTCAACCAGTTGAAACCAAACTGTCAACCAGTTATTTATGGCCTATTAGTCATGTGGCAAAAATGTCTGCGGCAAAAATGCCTGCGGCAAAGATGCTTATGGCCAAAGTACCAGACATAATTTTACATGCTTAAAAACAAGAGATGTTAGCATTGTCTTATACCTCACTATCTAAACTAAGAAAGTAGAATACTGCAGTAGCTTTTACTTAAAAGCATAGAAAGTGACTATCTTAAATAATCTAAAAGAAAGCACTTAAGTTTCTTAGTTTCAAAGTCTACGCTTTCTTTTAACCTGTAAAAATAAGGACTACAGAGTTCCTTTTTTGTTTTTGAGAAAAGAAACCAACACAAGACTACGGTTTCTTTCTCAATTAAAACCAGTTAATATGTAAAGATAGGTGATTTAGAAAAATACATTACCTGATCATTCCAAACATGTGATTAATACACCCTTTAGATGAACACACTGTTAACACCACACTATACATGCATTTACAAAACTTTCCCCTCCCAAACAGCATAGATATTTAAGACCTAGGAAATAGCACAAACTTCAAACACATGCACCTGTTGAATCATCTTACAAGACTTCTTACCTCACTGAAATTTCTGTTAGACAGCAGATATGTTAAGAAGAATAAAAAAATTATTTCTAAATTGGCTAATATATAATTACTTTTCTATATATTCTTTGTATCCATTATGCTATGATTTTGAAATTTAAGGAGCAATTAAATTTGGGAAAAACTAAAAATAGAATAAAATAGGTGAAAATTAGCTCATTTTATTTTTTAAATAAATACACCTTAACTATTAGTGCAAAGAAATTGGATTTTGAAAAGATTATTTGGGTTTAGATTAGATGCACATTCCTCTAAGTTTCATCGATTACGTTGCTAAAGAGAATTCTGTTAAGCTTGAGTCACCTTGTTCAGTTAAATTTAGGATTTTCTTTTGGCACAGAACATAGCAATTCTGTAAAACCCCAAGACACATACCTAATTTCCAGCTTTTCAATGTCCTCCTCTTCTACCTGAAACTGGGACTTTCTGGTGTAACTACTGGATCTGGTTACCTATAAACAAAATATTTTAGTAAAAAAATTTTTAAGTATCTTTTTCTTACATGAACTTTAAAAAACTATCATCCCTAAAATGTTCGATTGTGTATATTATAAACAGAGGAAAATGCCTAAGTAATATTTTACCCAAAAGATAAATACAAAAACAGCTATGGAAGTAGCAGAATGGCAAGAATAAGGTGGCAAAAAAAAATCAAAATCAACCTTACCTCCATACCCTTCCTTATCAACTCAATCTATGGCAACACGGGGTTCTCTGGCTCATATGTAATCTCTTGGTGACTCAGAGTAAAAGTGTTCTATTTCAGGGAAGCTGCATAGGCTAGGAACTGTCTGAAGACCTTCCCACATTTCTCAAGATACCAATGCCACCCGTATACTTCCTTCTCACATTTTTACCAAAAACATCAAGGCCGTTGGCAGGAACTTCCTCAACTGCTGTCCACCTGAACATGTCCGTTCCCACACAGGCCTGTTTACTGGATGAGTGTTCTCATCCTCTTCCAAACAAGATGAGATGATCCTCCTCTTTTCTAAGACTGCTCCGTCCCCACACAGTATGCAGTAATAAGCACGCAGTAAACACGCAGCAAGCATTCGATCTATTTTAATTACAGCTTTCTTGACCAGACTGTTCACCTCACTCAAGTCTAAGAAAAACTCTCCCCTTAAATTATGGTCTTCCTATCTCTTTCCTTTCACAGACAGATATCTCAAAACTGTTACCCATCCTTACAGCCTCCACTTCCTCACCACCCACTCACTACAGTAACTCCTTATCATCTGGCTTCCTCACAGATCACCCTCCCCAAACCCCTCTCTTACTCATCAAGTCTGGTGATGACATTCTTAGCTCTCACCTTCCTTGACCCCTTTATCTGGACCAGTGACCATACAACCATACTCCCTTCTCCCGGAGCTGCTCTGGTCTTTGAGTTTACCCAGCACTATCCTGGCCACCTTCTGCTCTCTTTGCTTCTTCCTCTGTTACTTCTTCCTCAGAACCTATAAATATGGGTTTCCTCCAGGGTTTTATATTTTATTTCGCTCTAAGAGCTGCCCAGTGCTGTACAAAGTGCTTTCACATCCATTATCTCTTTTATTCATCAGAACGCTGCTCTGAAGCAGGCAGGGCTAGATTTATTACCCTCATCTTGAAAATGAGGAAGCTGAAGTACAGAAATTAAGAGACATACTCAAAGTCGAACACCTAATATGTGGCAGAACCAGCCTTCTTCACTTTTCCCCTCTATTGTACACCTTGCTCCCGTGGCTTTCTTTCCTGACTTGCTGTAAGCAAGTCTTGATTCTTTATCTACAACCATCACCCATCTCGGTCATGAACTTCCCATGGGAGGATTTTACATATCTGAGTTCAAGCTCATTATGCCCCAAACTGAACCACTTATGTTCTCCTCCTTAACTTTTCTATTTTTTCCAGATTTGAAATCATGAAGACATTTGACTCCTCATTTTCTCTCTTCTTCTATAACCAATTTTTTATCTTGCCATCTGCAGTTTCTTTCTCATCCATCTCTTCCTCTCATTTCCATATTACTCTCTTGAATCAGAGCCCCTCCCCCTTCTGCTTTTTCCTTTTTTAAAAAAACACCTAAGCTACAACAGTCTCTTGATCTCTGTTCTCTCTCTCAGCCATCTGGCCCACAGATCACGGTTAATTCTTCCCAAAACAGTGCATTACTCATTACTTCCAGGTTCAAAAACATTCAATGGCTAACACAGCACTTCAGCCTGGCTCTCAAGGCCTTTCATTAGTTGGTCCTACACTTATCTTTTTAAGCTTAGTTCCCATTATTCCCTTTTAGTCAAATCACTACTTGCTACTCTTTGGACATAACTTTATGCTTTTCTGTCTCTCTGTCTCTGCTCAAAATGTTCCTTCTCTCATACTCTTTCCTCTGGCTTAACTCACCTAGAGCAGAGCTACCCAGTATCTACTACTGCATTTTACTGCTGAGTGTATGCACGCACGTGTACGCTTTGGGTCTCCTGCTCTCACTAGAGCACAGAGATTGGACTTTTATCTTTATAATCAACTCAACAAAGGGCCCTTTGAATGAATGGTTCAAGGCCTAATATGTATGCTTGCATATAGCAAAGAGGTCAGGTCTTGACTGTCAAAGGACCATCTGCTTGCTGGTGCAAGTCGCCCCTTCTTGGTTTTCTCCAGGCTAGATGTAACAGCCATTTGTAAGTACAGAACAACTGAACTGAGCAAGTCCTGAGCCGGGAAATGGGGCGTCTCACACTGGCGCACTTTCTTTTGTTTTCTTTCTTCCTTGCCCCCACCCCCCACGATTCCTCCTACTTCCATCTTGGCATTTCTTCAACTGTGTTCCCTTATTGAAGCACAGTAATCAGGCAGGGCTAGATGTGCCCTCGCTCTTTTCACTTTGAACCACCAAGAAAAACACACACAGAAAGAAGGAAAAGCACAATATGTAACTCTTTTTTTCAAATCTTCCCTACATGGTAATCTCAACTGCAACGTATTCTATGGGTAGAACACACTCTTTTAGAATAGAGTTTGATTATTTTTGTTTTTTTCCTATAGTTTTCTAATAATATGAAAAAGGATTTATTTAACAAATGCTCCACAGTAAAGAACTCCAAAGCACTGTATTTTGGGCAACTTCAAGGCAGCTGACGTTCTCTATGAAAATAAGCATGTGTCCATAGAGTGATTTAGCTAAAAAGAACTTAATAATAAGGCCTTAATCATATAATACTTTATAGTCTCAAAGCATTTTCACATTTGAACCTCCTAAAAACTCTGAGTTAGGTAGGGATGCTACTGTTTTCTCTTACAAAATTATCCTTTTACAAGATAAGAAATTTGAGTCTCCCATGTAGTGATTTGGGACCAGAACCCAGATGTACCAAGTGATATCGTACTTATTTAACTAGTGGTTTTCAAATAATATTCTGCACAAGAGTCCTGGGGCCACTGCATGTTAGGTCAGGGGCTGGATAAGGTAGGGTTCTGTGTGAAGGGGGCTGTGATATTGAGGATGACTGAAGAGTAGGTGTGGTCCTAGACCTCCCCATCCTCAAATCAATCAGAGCTCTGCCATTATTTGTTTTATGCACTGGGCCTCTACTGTGTTACACTGTGGTTCTACTGCTTAGAAATGCTTAGTTGCATTAGTTAATAAAATTATGACTATGGCCAGAATTTGAAAAAAGAAGTAAATCAGCATTCAATATTAAATGTTAACATTTAAATAAAACAAAATGTTACCTCAAAATAAAAGATTTCATTAAACTGCGGATTGCTTGTTTTCTTCTTTACTTTTGTCTTCTTTTGGTCATTCCTGTTCCAATGTGGTAGAGTTTTACCTTGTAGAACTTAATAGTACACAATTATAAAACATGCTATTTCCAACCAGGGAGCCTGACCTCTTTCTGTTTAACTGTTAAGATGACTCGGGGAAGGCAGTAGCTTTAAATATTACTTGGGGGAAAAAAACTGAGGTGTCTCTAAAACCTCAAATCAAAGAATACACAAATTTTGTATACCTGATATATGCCAAGATTTTATTATTCTATGGTTATACTAGATTGACTGCCAAGCTTACTTCAGGGGTTTTTAATAACACATTCTATTATATAAGCAACTCAAAATAAATGGTAGAAGGAAGACAATGAGATTCAGGGTACCTTTATCTATGCTGAAAAATACCAGAGGAACACGAAAAGCATTCTTAGTTTACTTCTTGGGCTTCAGCCACAATGTGGCTTTTTTTTTTTTTTTTTGCGGTACTTGAGCCTCTCACTGTTGTAGCCTCTCCCATTGCGGAGCACAGGCTCCGGACGCGCAGGCTCAGAGGCCATGGCTCCCGGACCCAGCCACTCCGCAGCATGTGGGATCTTCCCGGACCAGGGCACGAACCCGTGTCCCCTGCATCAGCAGGCGGACGCTCAACCACTGCGCCACCAGGGAAGCCCCATAATGTGGCTTTTTAAAAAAACTTTTTATTTTGAAATAATTACAGATTGAGAGGAGGTTGCAAAGAAATGTACAGGGAAGTCCCATGTAACCTTTCCCCAGCCTCCGCCAATGGTAACATCCTCCAAATGACAGTACAATATCAAAACCAACAGTGACTTTTTAGAACAAATTCACAAGCCAAATAATTTCTATCTGTACATTACTAAGCAATTACACTAAAGAATCTATCAGGTATTGATTATAAACCAAAACCAAAACTAGCTCCACTAGATTAAACATTTTTAACACACAAAACTCAATCCCTCTGATAGTATGAATGTTATAGGATTGAGTATCTGCGCTTAGCAAACAGGTCAGCTTTATATTTTTAAATAAAAAACCATCTATAATAATAATAGGATACTATTGTTTGAGAACCCAGTAAGTACCAGGCATGGTGCTTTACATACATAGGGACAAATACATTTTTCAAAGTGACTTACTGGTGATTTTCTAAAAAATAAGAATACATAGCTTGCGGTTGGGAAGAAGCAGTGAATGTCTATGTGTATATACATGTGTTTGTGTAGAGGGAATAGTATGCTCTTTGTTTCCTGATTCTAAACCTTCAAGTTGTAGACAAATTTCAGACTAGTCAGGCTCTGAAAGAAACCATAATGAAATTATAAAACAGAAAATACTACAAAGTGTGATAGATTTTCCATAAATTATCATAAGTAATTAAAATCAATGATACAGTGCACTTCACCATGTTCTGGTACTTCAGCAGTCTGTCTACAGCTTGGAATTCTCTCTGTACAGCACAGATGCCACGAGCAAAAAAGGTATTTTTAGTCCTGAGTTGTTTTCCAGATAAAAATATAGAAATTCCTTTGCTATTTTGAGCTAGCATTTATTAAAACAGGATTCTACCTGCAATAAAATCTAAGACGTTTGAAACTAGGAAGGCTGATGATGAATGAAGGTCAGGTTTATGTTTTTAAGTACATTTTAACTACTATAAAACACAGGTTGCTCCCCATAGCCTGAGTCTGACAGATTTGAAATGGCACTCACTTTTTTTCATAAAAATAGGAGTTGGTTGTTTGAAAGTGAATAATAGAACTAACGGAAGATTTTTCTTTCAAAGCATTCGTTACTTTGTGTCATAAATAGCTATTCAGCAAGTTCTCTTAGAACTTTAATTTTGTAACTGTTAAACTTTAAAACTTAAAAATCTAATACTAATTCAATAAACATTACCTAGAAGGGCCCACAAGAGAAACTGTTGCATAAGGGTCACAGCTTTGTCCATTTATGAGAGGCAACCCATGGCATGCCTTGACACTAAGGAAGAATAAAGAAAAATTAACATTATTATATTCAAGTTAAACAACATAAAACATTTATATTCAAGTTAAACAACCTAAAACATTATCTTTAAATACGAATTAATACATTCAAAGGGTTAAAATTGTTTTCCACATGTCTGAAGTTGTATGCCTACATACCACCTACCCAAACATATGTACATATGCATTTATTTACTTTTGCTGTATTTCCAAATAGGACTAGACCACCACAGTCAGTACTGAGACTACCAAATAATATTTGGATATACACAAGGTCTATCCAACAAGGTACACGCTGTGGTTTGATAATAACATTAAAACTACTGTGGCTTCTAAAAAGGAAAAGAAAGCTGTGTGAACCTTAAAGGAGACACTACAAACCAAGTCAAATCTGTGGCATCATATCCTCTGCTAAAGCATGAATGAGAAACAAGGAAACAGCTGTGGTTTCCACTTAAAATCTGATTCATAAATAAAGGGCAAGCCACATACAGTTCTGCAGCCTCTTATTCTGACTCTCAGTAACAGCTCCTGCATCATTCTGCAGAAGGAGTTTTAGACCATAAAAACCAAGGTCATCTCATCCACTCCATGACAACAGTCATTGGTATTTACAGAGAACACAGAATCTGACTGAATGACCTGCTCCTCAAATTTTCTCTTTATTGAGTTCACGAATTTAGTTTAGCATCTAAGGGTGTGCATTTCCCAGTGCCTACAAGAAACTCATGAGTGTTAGTGAAAAGTATTCTTTGTTGAAAGATGTGGGCTATTGAGCAACATCCTAATTTCTCTCCACAACCCACAGATCATATACGTGGGTGAGGTGCAAATGGTGTGCTGCCGAGTAAAGAAAGAAATGATAATATGACTCATTTCTATTAAATTGGGTATCAAAAATCAAATTTAAAAAATTTCTGAAACTACCCGAAGAAAGTACAGGCCAAGATAACAATTCTGATTATTAATGTCAGGCCTGGGTACAGTCAAATTTTCCCACTGTACATACTGTTTGAAATTTACACTTCTCAGGCTAAACCTCAAAATGATACCCGATTTTGACAGAGTATTTGCAGTTTACTATTTATTTTCACAAAATGCATCAAACTCTCACAACTGCCTTTAAGAAGGGTATCATCATGCCATTTTAAAGAAGAAAGTAAGGCTCAAAAAGCTTACGTGAGAAAGTAACAAAATAAGGCTAATACAACTTGTAAGAAGTGGGCCAAGACTCAACTTCTACTTTCTTAACCCCACTTCTAAAATTTAAGTCCTCCTACAGTCCCACTGTGCCTGAATATACTGTATTACTTTCCTTCTAATACCAAATTTATCTCATGTAAACACTAATTATGTAAAATCTTAATCATAAAAATTCACTATAATTTTATGAGGTATAAAAACACTGAGAGGACTTCCCTGGTTGCACAGTGGTTAAGAATCCACCTGCCAGTGCCGGGGACACGGGTTCGAGCCTGGTCTGGGAAGATGCTGCAGAGCAACTAAGCCTGTGCGCCACAACTACTGAGCCTGCGCTCTAGAGCTCACAAACCACAACTATGGAGCCCGCGTGCCACAACTACTCGAAGCCCACGTGCCACAACTGCTCAAGCCCGCGCACCTAGAGCCCGTGCTCCGCAACAAGAGAAGCCAACGCAATGAGAAGCCCGTGCACTGCAATGAAGAGTAGCCCCCGCTCACCGCAACTAGAGAAAGCCCGCGCACAGCAACAAAGACACAACACAGCCAAAAACAAACAAACAAATAAATAAATAAATATGTTTTTTAAAATAAAATTTTTTAAAAATGAGAATAATGGGGACTTTCCTGGTGGTGCAGTGGTTAAGAACCTGCCTGCCAAAGCAGGGGACACGGGTTTGAGCCCTGGTCCGGGAAGATCCCACATGCCGCGGAGCAACTAAGCCCGCGCGCCACAACTACTGAGCCTGCGTGCTGCAACTACTGAAGCCCACGTGCCTAGAGCCCATGCTCTTCAACAAGAGAAGCCACTGCAATGAGAAGCCCACTCACCGCAATGAAGAGTAGCCCCCGCTCGCTGCAACTAGAGAAAGCCCATGAACAGTAATGAAGACCCAACGTAGCGAAAAATAATAAATAAATAAAATAAATAAATTTATTTAAAAAAAGAGAAAAATGCTGTTCAGTATACAAACACTTCTATAAGAATACCCACAAACCAAAAAAAAATACCCATAATCCAAAAGTGTGAGTCTATAAAAATAATCAGAAGTACTCTTAATTTTTAAATCTAAGTATAAAAATTGGGTTTTCTGACACACAAGTAGTATTATTAAATACAGATTATTTTATCTGCTACGTATGTTATGAAATATTTTCCTAATTACCTAGGATACAACTATTCTTCTAATTGGTAAATCAAGCAATTTCACGTCATAAACCATGGATAAGCTGAAAATGAATGTTAAAATAAACTTAGTATGCTAAATTATCTTGTATTTTATTTATATATGACACATAACGTATTTGATATTGACACATTTTTTAGGAATTACAAAGGAAAATAAGTTTAGTCCAGACTTGTTTATAATACAGAATGATCTGATTGTTTTCCTTGGATTTTTTTTTTTTAAATAAAAGACAAATATTAACTTCTACATACAGGAGTACGTAGTACAGGGAGTAACAGGGAACAGATATATCCTCCCACCTCAAACACTTAAAAAAAAAAAAAAAAGGGTAGTATCAGCAGCTCAGGACAGTGATCTCTGATGGGGGGAATAAACAAAGTGAGCCCTCTAACTGTCCCAGCCTACTGTTAGATGGTCTCCCTGAGAAGAAAGAAAGGGCTGTCAGCTGGGGAAGGCCAAAGTGACTAGAGTTCCCAGGGCACAGTACTGGAGGGAAGACAGCTGCACAGAGAGAAAGAAACCTCCAGAGAGCTACAAAAGAACTGGCTCCCTGACCCACCCATAACCGGAGTCTCCAGCTGAGTGCTGATAAACATATACATGTGAGGAAACTATCTGAGGCTGGGGAAAGAACCATTAGAAAAGAGCAGAGGGAACAGTTCCAGAAGCCCACAAATGACTAACAAGAGATCGCATGGGCCACAGTAAAAAGCTGGTAACTATGGGTGCTGCTTCAGTAGTGGGAAAATATTAGTCCCAGACTAAAGGCCACTCTTGTTCCAGCTAACAAAGCTTATAAGCAAACCACAAATGAATCAAACTATTTCCAAGTAACTAAGTCTTCAAGTATATTCATAGGAATAAAAAAATATCTAGCAACGTCACAATATCTAGCAACCAACAGAAAATAATCAGGAACACAAAGAACCAAGAAAACACAACCCATGATGAAAAAGAAAAACAAATCAGGAGTAACTGATCCAGAAATGACACAGTTGATAGAATTAGTAGACAAGGACATGAAAATAGTTATTATAACTATGTTTCATATGTTTGGTAAAGACACAGAAGACATTAAATTTTGAAAGTCTACATGGTTTGACATGAAAAACACACTGAGTGGCATTCACAGAAGATTAGATATGGCAGAAGAAAAGATGAGTAAACATGAAGACAGAGTAACAGACACCTTACATAGATATGTAAATGGCCTAAGCATGCCAATTAAAAAGCAGAGATTTTCAGATAGGACAAAAAAATTATACACTGACTTTAAGACTCCTTTAAATATAAGATAAAATTAAGTTAAAAGTAAAAAAAGTGGAAAAATATAAACCATACTAATTAAAAGAAAGCTGATTTAATGGGTAATAACAAACCAAATGTCCATTAGCAAGGGTCTAGCTGAATGAATTACAGTATCTATAGGATGGAATTTTATGTAGTTGTCAAAAAGAATGAGGTAAATCTCTATTCTCTAATTACTCTGATATGGAGTGATCTTCAGGATATATTCTTAACTGAAAAAAGAGGAAGTTACAGAATGGAGTGAGAAACACGAATTTTTTTTTTTTTTTTTTTTTTTTGCGGTACGTGGGCCTCTCACTGTTGTGGCCTCTCCCGTTGCGGAACACAGGCTCTGGACGCAACAGGCTCAGCGGCCATGGCTCACGGGCCCAGCCGCTCCGTGGCATGTGGGATCCTCCCGGACTGGGGCACGAACCTGAGTCCCCTGCATCGGCAGGCGGACTCCCAAGCACTGCGCCACCAGGGAAGCCCACGAATATATTTTAATTTTTATTTATACATGTGCATATATTTATTTGCTTATACTTGTAAAAATACTGGAAAGAAAGGCCAAAACTTTTAAATATAGGAGTTAGTAGGGTAGAGGACTGGGAATGGACTTGTTCAAAGATACTTTTATATAGTTTTGAGCTTGGCAACATAGAAAACTTTTACATTTCAAAAGTAAGATTAAACTTAAGAAATAGCCCTTAAAAAGTAAACAAAAACAAACCTGAGAAACCACACACAAAAAAAAGGGAATTAGTTCAAAGGACTAGAGCACAGTATTTGATTCTATATCCTTAGCGATATATTCTATATTCTTAGAACAAACAGCAGCAAGACCTCTAAAACTTCATTCAGTAACCTAATTATCAGTGGTAATACTGGTACAATTATTTTGAATCTATTGTCTATATCTTCGAAGATAAGGTAAATAAATAATTATGTTGTTAAATATTTATGTAAAGTTAGGGATTAAGATTTTCAATGTTAGAGGAAAGAGATACCAGTATAAAATCAAAGTTAGATTAAAAATCTTGTAATATTAAATTTAGAAACATGAAAAAAAGGAAGAAGGCAAGTAAACCAGCCAGCCAGGCAGCCAGAGTGGCTATATTAATATCAAAGTAGATTTTGCAACAAAGAATATTACCAATATTAGAATAAAGAGGGTTATTTTATAATAATGAGTTCAATTTATCAAGCAGGCATAAAAATCCTAAATGTTAAGTTCCTATTATAGCTGTAAAACAAATGAAGCAAAAACTGATAGAACTGCAGGGAGAAACTGACAAATCCACAAATAGTTGGTGATTTCAACACCCAATAAAGCAATTAAGAATGAAAGTTTAAACAATACTGTCAACCAACCTAACATAATTAACATTTATAAAAAACAGTGTATCCACCAAAAGCAGAAAACACTCTTCAAATGCACACAAAACATAAACTATATTTTGGGGAAAAAAATAAGTTTTGGTAAACTTTAAAGTATTCAGATCATACAAAATATGTTGACAACAGTGGAATTAAATTAGAAATCAGCAACAAAAAGGTATCTGGAAAATCCTCAAATATTTGGAAACAAAATTAACTTACCTCTAAATAATCCCATGGGTCAAAAAATAAAAGAAAAATTATGAAGTATTTTTAAATGAATGAAAGTGAAAACTCAGTATATCAACATTTGTGGGATCCAGCTAAAGTAGTACTTAGATGAAAATGGATAGCACTAAGGAAAGAAGAAAGATTTCCAATCACTGACCTCAGCATCAATCAAAAGAAACTTTAAAAAGAAGAGCAAATTAAACCCAAAATAAATAGAAATAATAAAAGTGAAAATCAATAAAAGAGAAAACAGAAAATATATAAAAAACAATAAAATCAAAAGCCATTTCTTTAAGAAGGTCATTAAAATTGATAAGCCTCTAGCTACACTGATAAGGAAAAAAAGAGTGAAGACACAAATTACCAACATTAGGACATCACCATGAAGTCTACACATATTAAAGGGATAAAAAGGAATAACTGAACAACTTTATACAAAGAATTGTATAACTCAGATTAAATGGTCAAATTCCTTGAAAGATACAAACTACCAAAATTACTAAAAAAATTTTTTTGAACAATTATGTATCTATTAAAGAAATTGAATTCCTGGTTAAAAACCTTTCCAACAAAAAACAAAACAAAAACATTCCAGGCCCAGATGGCTTCACTTGTGAATTCATATATTAATCATATAAAAACTAAATTACATCAATTCTATAGAAACTCAGAAAATCGAAGAGAAAATACTTCCCAATTCATTCAAAGAGACCATTAATATCCTGATTGCAAAACCAGACAAAGACATTACAAGAAAAGAAAAGTACAGACCAATATCCTTCATGAACAGAGATGCAAAAATCCTTAACAAAATTTCAGCAAATCAAAGCCAGCAATACATGACAATATTAACACAACACGACCAAGTGGACGCTGGCTTAACATTCAAAAATCAATCAACAAGATTCACCATATTAACAGATGAAAACAAAAAAAGCATAAGATCATTTGAATATCCATCCCTGATAAAAATTCTCAGCAAACTAGGAACAAAAGGGAAGTTTCTCAACCTGATGAAGGATGGCTAACATTGTACTTACTGGTAAAAAACTGAAGGTTTTCCCTCTAAGATAAGGAATAAGACAAGGATGTCTGCTCTCACAACTTCTATTCAACATCGTACTGGAGGTTCTGGCCAGTACAATAAGGTAAGAAGCAGAAATAAAAGGTATCCAGGGGCCTCCCTGGTGGTGCAGTGGTTGAGAGTCCGCCTGCCAATGCAGGGGACACGGGTTCATGCCCCGGTCCGGGAAGATCCCACATGCTGCAGGAGTGGCTGGGCCCGTGAGCCATGGCCGCTGAGCCTGCGCGTCTGGAGCCTGTTCCCCGCAACGGGAGAGGCCACAACAGTGAGAGGCCCGTGTACCGCAAAAAGATCACTGCCTGGACTTCAAGTCATTCTGTACCTATCTAATTTTTGTTTTTCTCTCCAAATTTCTTGACCCCCCCACTCACTCCTCACCCTACTGAAACCCAGCTTTTTCTGCATTTGTCATTCTATGGAAAGTCTCCTCATTAAGGTCCACTGAGTGTCAAATGCTCTCCATATTTTTCAGGGCTCCTCTCACTGGACTTCTTAGCTGCACGCAATATTCCTGATCACTCTCTCCTTGAAACCCTCTTCTCTCTTGGTTTCCTTGACCCTCACTCTCCTAACTTCCCTCATGTCACCTATCTGTCTCCTTCATGTTTTCCTCACATGGTTTTCTACGTCTACTGCTGGATTTGCTCTCAGTCAACTGCTCTCTTCTCTTTATGCTACATAACCTCCCTTAAGCCTATTTCTACCACATCTGTTCTTATGGCCACAACTACCATCAACCATACATTTCTATATGAGCTCTCACCACAGAGTTAAAGATTTTTATATCTAAATGCCTGATGGAAATCCCTACCTAGATGTTCAAGAGCCGCTAAAACTCAACTCATTACCATCTCTTACTAAAGCAGCTTCTCTTCCAGTATTTTCTCTTCATTGTGTATACCACCACCACCAACCAACACGATCTAGAAATCTAGAGCCACACTTAAATTCTCCTTCCTCCTCACTTTCTATATCTAATCAATCAGTAAGTTTCAATGATTCTACTCCTTAAATATTACTTCATCTGGCCTCTTTTCTCACACCTGCAACTGTTGCTCTGGCACAGAAGCCATCACCTCTGACTCGGATCACCCTGACACCCTTCAAAGTCACCTTTCTATACTGACTGCTGTCAAAAATCTCATCTTCCTAAAATGCAAATTTGTCCACACTCTATTGTCTACACTCTTCCAAGAGTTCCATAAGCTCATATAAGTTTTATAAGGCCACATGGTACATACGTGGCTCTTAAGATCTAGCTCCAGCCTATTTACCAATTTCTGACCAATCTCTGACTCAAGGTTCATATATTAGGCAACATCAAACTGCTTTTAATTATACACACACACAAACACCATGCTGTTTCTTGCCTCCATATTTCTGCCTATACTATTCTTTCCTTCTGGGGGAAAAAAAAAAAAAACCTCACTTTTTCTAGGCAAGCTACTTTCTCTTCATCCTTTAAGAAGACAGTGTTACCTTTCGTCATTTAGTTGCCTTAAAATTTATTTAGTGCCTATTAAGTGCCAGATGCTGGGGCCATGAGGTGAATAAGACAAACATGGCCCCTGCCCTCATGGAGCACAGAGTCTACCTGAAGAAAGAGAAAACAAGCAATAAATGAAGAATAATAACAATTAGAAATACTGGCAAGTGCTATGGAAGCAAAAGAACAGGGTACCCTATTTTAGAGTAAGTGATATTTAAGTTGAAACTTAAAGGACAAGAATGAACCAGCTAGAAGAAGAATGGGCATAACGGCATTCCAGGCAAAAGGAAAGGCAAATGTACATCTCTGAGCTGGAAGAGTAATGTCACGTTTGAAGAAGTGAGAGAAGGCCAGCAAGCATATGAAGAGGAAGCACACCACAAAATGAAATCAAAGAGGCAGGCCGGGTCACTGGTTCTTACGGGCCACGGTAAGGAGATTGGATTTTATTCTAAAAGCACTGCAAAAATCACTAAGTGTTTAAGCAGGGGACTGCCACGATCTAGTTTATGTTTCAGAAGACTGCTCTGGGCTGCTTATAAAGAGAATGGATTGCAGACTGGAAGACCAGCTAAAAGATTATTGAAATAGTCAAGGTAAGAAATGATTGGTGGTTTGAAATAAGGAGATGTCAGTAAGTATTATTAAAAATTAGAAAATTCAAGAAAAATTTTTATAGAATCAGTAAGAAATAGATCCAATCTTGGGGGAGAGAGAGGAGAAAAGATTTTAAGTGACTCCCATATTTCTGGCTTGAGCTGTGGGGAGGAGCTGGATAGATACAAGAATCAATATTGCAGCTTTAAATGTGTTAAATTTGCAACGCTGTGAGACATCGAAGGTAGGCTGACATGTAAGTCTGGAGCTAGAAAAAAGATCTGGGTTGAAGGCATAAGGTGTAGACAATTTTTTAAAAACTTTTTATTTTGAAATAATTTCTGACTTCCAAAAAGTTGTTAAATAATATGCAGAGTTCCTGTATACCCATCACCCAATGTTAACATTTTGTGTAATCAGAGTAGAATTATAGAAGCATGAAACTAACATTGATATGATATTAGTTAATAATAAATAGCAAGTTGTATTTAGCTGTCATGTCTCCTTAGTCCCCTCCATCCTAAAACAGTTCCTTACTTTTCCTGCTTTGCCCCATGATCTTGCCAGTACTGGCCAGTTATTTTGTAGAATATTCCTTAAATTGAACTTGTCTGATGTCTGTTCATGATTACATTGAGGTTATGTGTCTTGGTATCCTTCTCAATGCAAATTAACAGGAGGTACTGAATGTCTCATTATCAGTGACATTAACTTTGATCACTCAGTTAAGATGGTACCTATCCGACATCTTATAGGGTTATTCTTTGAGACTATGCATATATGTTGTTTGTCATTACACTTATGCTCACTTACTTGGCATCTCTAGATGATTCGTCCCTGTACTAATTATTATTGTAGTGTTTGCTAATAGTGATGTTTCTATTTCCATCACTTGTCCTATATTCATCAATAAGGAAAAGCAGTCCTTTCTCTCCCATGTATTTACTTAATTGTTACATCAGCATTGGCTCATGGATATTTATTTTATTCTACAGGTTTTAATCCATTATTATCATTATTTATTTTGATGATCAAATTGTCCCAGATTTGGTTATTTGGAGCTCTTTCAAGTTGACTTCAACATCCTTTCCACATGCCCTCATTATTTTTTGAGCAATTCCTTACTTTCTGATTCCATAGATGCTCTGGGCTCATCTTGTATTTTTCTCTGCCCAAACCTGGAAACTAGTCACTGCTAAAAAGACAAAACAAAACAAAACAAAACCCCTCCACGTTCTTTTTATTGGAGCAGTTCTAATACTGTAGCCATTGGCCACATTTAGCTATTTAAATTATAATTAATTAAAATTTAAAATTTAGCTCTTTAGTTGCACTAGTCATATTACAAGTTTTTAATAAGCCACACAAAGCTCGTGGCCACCATATTGGACAGTTAAGACATAAACATTTTCATCATCACAGAAAGATCTAGTGCATAGTGCTGACTAGAGAATGGTATTTAGAAATCAAGATATGGGTGCTAAGTATGCTCATTGCTACTGGGATGACACTGTTTGCAGGCCTTCTCAGTGAACACTCAGAGCTAGTGTATACACACACACACACACACACACACACACCCATATCTATTAGACAATCTTTGAGAAGTCTGCATTCAAAGGAGAGCAGAGAAATGGGGATGGTAGCTGGGAGAGGGGGCTGGAGATGAGGTCTGGGAAGGCATGTCTTTTAGAATGGAAGATCCTAGAACATGTTTACATGCTGGTGAGAACAATCTAAAAGAGCAAGTAAAGCTGATGAAACAGAAGAAGGGATAGCTAAAGGAGCAAAGTCCTTTGTAGGGGAAAGAGAAAGAATCCAGAGTTCAGATGGAAGAATTCACTCCCAACAAGAAAAGGAGCACCTCATCGACTAAAACATAAGGACAAAAAGATGGAGGCCAATACAGGTTTGCAGATTTGGATTCAGGAAGATGTGACCAATTTGCAGTCTGTAGTGATGCAAAATCTCATAGGTGTATTAGAGAAGCACAGTAAAACTCCGTGATAGTTGTAAGTATCCATGTGAGGTTTGTGATCATGAATTTAAAGTAAAATTAGTCTTTCTGTGTGATTTTCTCCAGCAATATTCAGGTGCAGACTGAACACAGAAGAAGTTGAGTTCATTCATATAAAAGGGATATAAATATAAAAGGAAGAGAAGATCAGGGGAGTTTAGGGAAACTGTAAGAAAATAACTATAGTGACAGATTATAGAAAAAGACCTAGAAGAAAGTAAAAATAGGAGCAGGTAAGAATGTGGTAGAGATTAGCGGATGGAGGTCTTACTCAAGTTCAGGAAATGCTACAGTGGGGAGTTTCCAGGTCTGGAGAATAATAGCAACTGCTGGGATATGAACCTTTCCACACACTACTCCCCAAAACTGTAGTTCAGCAAGGAGCACAAAGAGAACAATACATAAAACCATGCCTTGAGCATTACTGAAAAAACGAAAATACCACAAACTTCAAATACCTCTGAAGTTGAGAAATCAGCAATAAGTTCCACAAAACTACTACTGGAGTTCTGTTGCTGTATGGACAGTGAATATGGACAGTGGAGGCTTAAGTGAAAAAGAGAAGGAAGAAAAGAATGCAGATCAGCGTATGTCCACATACAGACCTGTTTGTGAACATTTACAGCAGTTTTCTTTATAATAGCCTCAAATGGGAAACAATTCAAATATCCATCAACTGGTGAATGGGTAAACAAATTCCATACAAAGGAACACTATTTGTAAGTAAAAAGAAATGGACTGGTTTCCAGTTCTAGGACAAGATGAAGTACATGCATACCTCCTTCTTCTTCCCATTAAGCATTGCTAAAAACCCTAGATGTTAAACAAACATAAGAAAACTGAAAGGTGAAGAGAAGAAGGCAAGCCAATTAGAGATCTGGGGACCCAAGGAAACTGGAACCCAGCAGTGAATTCCCTGGGCTTTCTTACACTTTATACATCCCAGACTGAGGGCTAGAGAAGCTACCAACCCAGAAACACCCACCAATGGGAGCAGACAACAAAATGCCCTAAGAAAAGCCAGCTTTCTCTAGCCAAAGGACCAGGAACTGGGCAGCTTAGCAAGATAGAAACCATTTTTAGACAACAACCATCTACTCCAATCAAACACCATGAGAAACACTGTGGATCCACCCTCACCCCCCATCAACAAAGGCCAGCAGTTGAGGGGAGAGCCTAGACTTGTACCTCTGACAGGTTGTAATGAGCCCCTTCTTCCCATGGAGTCAGTAGGGACCACACGAGGAGCCTGGATTTCCATCACCAGCCAGCACCAACGAGGCACTCCTCTCCCTCCACGCCAGGGTGGTGTCAGAGAATGCTGAGTGGGAAGGCAAGACTTTCACCGCTTTCTAGGGGTAACTAACTCCCCCCGACCAGGGTGTCAGTGGAGGCCACGCGGAGCAGTAGTAAGGCACTCCTCCCTGTCCCACCAAAGTGGTTAACAGGAAGGAATTAAGGGGAGCGTGAACTATGACTTTCGTTCAGCAGTAACAAGGAACACTTCTGACTCTTCCCCCAGGGTTATCGGGAGCGGCTGGGTCAGGAACCTAGACTTCTACCTCTACCTGACAGTAATGAAACTGGGACTCCTCTTCCCCCACCAGCAGAGGGTCAGAGGAGCCTGGCTCAAAGAGAAGATTTAAACAAGATCTAGAGTCTCATTATATAATACCCAAAATGTCCAGGATAGAACTGAAAACCATTCCACATATGAAAAACCAGACAATCTCCAACTTAAATGAGAAAAGACAACTGGCAGATGACAAGACTGAGGTAACATGGATGTTGGACTTATCTGACAAAAACGTGAAAGCAGCCACCATAAAAATGATTCCATGAGCAATTATGAACATGTTTGAAATAAATGAAAAAATAGAAAGTTTCAGCAAAAAAAATAGTAAGTCTCACCAAGGAAATAAAGATATAAAGAAGAACCAAATGGAAATTTTAGGACTTAAAAATATAATAACCTGGGCTTCCCTGGTGGCGCAGTGGTTGAGAGTCCACCTGCCGATGCAGGGGAAACGGGTTCGTGCCCCGGTCTGGGAAGATCCCACATGCCACGGAGCGGCTGGGCCTGTGAGCCATGGCCGCTGGGCCTGTGCATCCGGAGCCTGTGCTCCGCAACGGGAGAGGCCACAACAGTGAGAGGCCTGCGTACCACACACACACACAAAAAAACATGGAGGCCAGAGGAAGTGGTACATTTTTCATGTGCTGAAAAAAAAAAAAAAAAGGACTATCAACCAAGAATTCTATATCCAGTGAAAATATCTTTCAGGAATCAAGAAAAAAATCAAGACATTCTCAGATGAAGAAAAACTAAAAGAATGTGTCACCAGTAGACCTATCCTAAAAACAGTGGTAAGAGGAAATTCTCTACACATAAAGACAGTGATAAAAGAAGGGATCCTGAAATGACAGGAAGGAAAGAATATGGAAAGAGCAAAAATATGAGTAAATACAATAGACCTAGAATTCTCTTCTTTTCTAAACTGTGTTAATAACTGAAAGAAAAATTATAACACTTTGATGTGGTTTTCACTGTTGCACAGGAAATAATTAACACAATTATATTACAAATGGTGGAGGATTAAAAGGCAAGGTTTCTACATTTTATTCTAACCGCTAAAATGTCAACACCAGTAGACTATAAGTTACACATGTACAATGTAATACCTAAAGCAACCACTAAAAAAACTATACAAAGAGATACACTATAGATTAAAAAAACACTATAGATAAATCAAAATGTAATTCTAAACAATGTTCAAGTAACCCACAGGAAAAAGAAAACAGAGGGGACAGAAAACAAAAAATAAGATGGTGGACTTAAGCCTAACATATCCATAATTATATTATAAGTAAATGTATAAATTCACTAAATAAAAGACAGAAATTGGCAAAACAGATTTTAAAAAGTGACGCAACTGTATTCAATCTTTAAGAAACTTGTGCACAACTGGCTGGATCTGAGTGAAAAAAAGCCAATCTCAAAAAGTCACAGGGCTTCCCTGGTGGCGCAGTGGTTGAGAGTCCGCCTGCCGATGCAGGGGACACGGGTTCGTGCCCCGGTCCGGGAAGATCCCACATGCCCTGGAGCGGCTGGGCCCATGAGCCATGGCCGCTGAGCCTGTGCGTCCGGAGCCTGTGCTCCGCAATGGGAGAGGCCACAACAGTGAGAGACCCGTGTACAGCAAAAAAAAAAAAAAAAAAAAGTCACAAACTATTAAGAGTCCATTTACATAAGACTTTTGAAATGACAAAATTTTAGATACAGAGACAGATTAGAGGTTGCAAAAGATTAGGGATGGGGGTGGGGAAGGAGTGGGTGTGACTATAAAGGGGTAGCATGAGGGAAATATTTACAGTGATAAAATAGTTTTGTATCTTGATTGTGGTGGTGGTTACACAAATCTACACATATGATAAAATGATACCCTGTCACTATACAATGTCAATTTTCCGGTTTTTATACTGTATTTATAGTTATGTAAGATGTAACCACTGAAGGAAACTAAGTGAAGAATCTCTGCACTTTGCAATTTCTTGCAAATCTATGACTGTCTCAAAATTTAAAAAAAAAAAAAATCAAACTGCCAGAGTTCAAATCCAGGCTCTACTCTCCCTGTACGAACCTGGGCTTATTTAACCCATCTGTGCATCGTTTTGTCATCTGTAAAACGAGGACAACAGTATCTACCAAGTTATGGCAAGGAACAAAGAAAATAGTAACTAAAAAAGGATGAACTCCTGATACATAATGTGGATGAATCTCAAAAGCATGCTAAGTAAAAGACACAAGAGACTATATATTATATAGATCTGTTCATATGATATTTTGGAAAAGATGAAAACTATAAGGAGAGAAAACAGATCATGGTTGCCTAGAGCTGGATAAAAAGAGAGGGGACTGAACACATCTCTGAGTAATGCCTTTTGGTATAGTTCTGACTTCTGAAGTCATCCTGATAGTCTACATATTCAGTAAAATAAAAGTAAACCAACAAGGATGGGGGAAAACAACATTAAACTAAATGCAAACCAAATCAATCTAATTAACTGTATTTCAAATGTACAGCATAACTGAACTGAGCAGGGCAGAGAGTAATCCAAATACTTTCACTATATACTCTCAGTCTAGGGGGAAAAATTGTAAACAAATCCTGTTTTTAGTAGGTAAATCCAAACTGAGGAACATGTGAAAAAACAACTGGCCTGTATTCTTCAAAAATCTCACTACCATGAAAGACAAAGAATAGCTAAAAGTACAGGTTAAGGAGATGAGAGACATGACAACTGAATATAATACATAATCTTGAACTGTATCCTTTCTTGGAGAGAAAAAAAGTGTCTTAAAGGACATTATTGGAACAGTTGACAAAAGTGAAATATTGTAACTGTAGATTAAAGTATTGAAATATAAAAACTACAGATTATACTTTTATTGTAACAATGTTAAATTTCCTGAATTTGATAACTGTACTAAAGTACATTTAAATATTATATTTAAGAGAATATCCCTTTTCTTAGGAAATACACGCGGATACATTAAGGATCATAATATGTGCAACCTTCTTTAAAAGAGTTCAGAAAAAATAGAGTAATATTATATATAGTATTTTATGTATATATATAAGCATATAAATATCAATATGTATATTTATATATAGAGAGAATACCTCAAAGGATCTGGGGTGTTCATAATTAGGAGAATAAATTATAGTCTGGAGCAGAAGTAGGAGAGCAATACTGACCCTACTCCCTGGCTCTAAGGCATATGGGTATGGTAGAATACATAGCCTCACACTGAGAAGGCAGTAGAGGAAACAGTACTTCAGGGGATATTCACGTATCAGTTAAGACAAAGAGAGAAAACATTCAGAAGTCAGGGATATCCCATTGTTTGTTGACAACACAGAGGAAAGGTTTGGGTGAGAGGGAAAAGGTGGAGGATTGGGCTGAAACAGATTTCCAGAACAGTTAGAAGATTAGAGTCGGGGTGATAAAAATAAGTTGAGAGAAAAGGGGAAAAAGGGAATTCAAAGTAGGTGAGAATCAATACTGGTAATCTCAAGGTACACATTTAGTTTTAGCCCCAAGGTCCCTAATGCTCTGCTGTGTTATATCTAGAGTTTCTAGAGGCCCTCTACTGGGAAGCTTTTCCGACTCGTTGCTGCTAGGTGGTTAGACACGTTTATCTGTGATCCTATATCTATCATGTAACACACATTACATAAATACTGGTTGAATGAATTAATGACTTATCATATGTAATCTGAGTAGACTAGATGTGAGAAAATAAAGTGGAAAACAAATTAATAAAGGAATGGCATAGCAGAGTTCATTTCTGAAAAAAATTTCTAAAGTATTTAAAATAAGGAGTTGGCTTAAAATTCAAAGAATACAAAATGGAGAATTATATCTAGTTGACTTTGGTAAAAGAAATATGCTTACTGTACAACAAGCTGCTGGCACACAGTTCCATTTTCTGTTATCAGTTCATTCAGTTTTAATTCAAGGTGAACTTTACCCTATAATGAAAAAAAAAATTACAAACTGAGAAGTCTATTTTACAGATAAAATATTAATTAAAGGTATGTACTTTTTCAAATGGTAGCCATAATATTTAGTTATTCACTAACTAAATACTAGTGATCCTTAGCACATGGCTTTGTCTCCATTAAATACTTGTTAAATGACTAATAACCAACAATGTAGATCAAAATCTGAAAAATAAGCAGTCAAATGCTTCTATCACACGTGGTATTAAATTTAAGAATTTTATGCCCAGTTCAACAAATATTTATCTCAATTATCATGAATCAAAAAGAAAGATAAAACTTATGATTTAGGAAATTTTGAATTTAGCAAATTACAAGATGTAGAATGCTTTTTCCAGAGAAGATAATAAGTATAGAGACAGTATCATTAAAAGACAGAGAAATCATACAATTCTAAAACAATAAAACTAAGTTAAAGCTAGTAAGATTCAATTTGCCAACACTTACTTTTCTCAAATAATTAAGATGTATGGAATATCTACTACATTTTAGGAGGCACTGCGGGAGTGGGTAGGAATCCAAAGCAGTATAAAACAAAGTCACTGATTATAAGAACTCGCAATCTCGTTGGGCAGACAATAAATAAAAGATAACAATATATGGCCAAGAGCACGATGAAAAAATGGGATACTGAAAATGAAAATAAAGGACTACTTTCTTAAACAGCCATTAATAAATGGATTTAAAAAAAATTCAGTGGTATAAGTTTAAAGCAAACTATCAACTTCTCAAGAAACAAAGGCTTAGGAACAATATAATCTAGAGCTTGATATTTCTACCCTGCCACTGGTGATGAGCAATTCTAAACTGGTTATGAGCAATTCTGAACTGGTTAAGAATCAGTGTTGGATTACCTCCACCCAGCTGACAAGACAAACTGCCACACTGCCAAGTGGAGATCTCAGGGGTGTGATATCCAGGGACTACTGATATAAGTTATTTCATCAGAGATAGGAAAGTTTATTATCTAGTCATTGTTCCTCTTTGGAACAACCCCTTTCAGACATACACAGAAATCTAACCTGAATCAGCCTATTTTTAATGGGCATATTTTATACAAGAGTGAGTCTGAGGTCCACTAACTACAAATCTCAGGGTTAGATAGATGAGCAATAAACACTGATGGATCTCAACACAAAAGTCTGCATGAGAAAGCTAAGCTCTAAAAAACAAAGGTAATAGCTGTCATAAAATTAGCAGTTAGGTGGAATTGGAACTATAGCTAGCCAACCTTCCACTAAAAATCTAGACACAAATATTTATAAAACCATACATAATTTATAAAATAGGTCTTTCATTAGTCCAGCATTTAATATTCACAACCCCTACTATTCAAGAGTGACCTCAAGAAGGTTCATGATATGTAGTAATTTATAATATTACTCAACCAGAATTTTGAATCATATTTGCTGTCACACCAGCATCTGTGTCACTTGACAAATGAGCGAGCCTAGCCAACTGCACCAACATTTACATCTCAAAGCAGTTGTACCATTTTAACATGTATGTATTTTATGGTAGAAACCGTATACTAACAAGGCACTCCCAACTGTTTCTCAGAAAATGTCTAGGATCTAATCTATTTTTAAAACAATATAAACTTAATATAGAGTAGGAAAAAAGTATAATAATTTCATTCACAATTAAAAATCACAGCACTGTATCAACTCAAGACTAGAAATCAGAAGGTATTTAATGGGGTTCTACCAGGAATCATTATCAGAGTCAGAGCCTACCTAATATGTTCATTACTCCCCCGGGCTGTTAAACAGAACATCCCGTTGGCATTAGTCAACAATAACATAATTACATATTAACCTGGTCAAGAAAAGAGTGGGGAGAGAACAAGCAGACACAAGACACATACTATAAGGGTGGAACACTAAAATTAAAAAGCATTATGAGTTAAATTAAGGAAATTATAATTTCTAAACTATAAAACACTACCTCATTATATACTTTAACATGGAAATATATACATGATACTTAGTAGAAGGAACAAGTCACAAAAGAGGGTGTATAATACAATATTAATTTATAAAAATAAAACATACTATATATATTACTATATAAAATTACAAGGCTATCTACCAAAACATTGATAGAACTTATCTTTGGTTGGTAGGATTTCAAATTGTTTTCTTTTGTTCATCTAGATTTTTTAAGTTTCTACTACCATTGTGTTTTGCTTTCTAATAAAGAAAAATGAACAAGAAGTTTTAAAAATTATTTGAAGCTACTTTTCAGTGTTAGAAACCCAAATTAGAAAACATTTAAGAAAAATTTAGTATTCCTTACTATGTTCACCTGACAGTTCAGTTTTACTTGCATTTGTCACCATTTTATAGATTTAGATTGTAGCAAAACAAGTTTATTTGTGGGGTAGGGAGGAGAGTTCAGCAAAACATTTCCTAGTTTCCCTTGAAGCCAGGGATAGTGGCTAAGGATAGCCATAAGATACAGTTCTGGTCAATGAGATATAAACAGAAGTTGCCGGTAGAGCATCCAAAGAAGCTTATTGAAAAGGACTCCCAAACTTCAGCAGTGGCTTGAGAGGCTGGAAAGCTTACTCAAAACTTTCCACAATCTCACACTGGGCATGATAAAAATGGGAGCCCAGGGCCCACCAAGATAGAGGGGCTCTCATAAACACCCAGGCTTTCTGTAGGAACCTTTGAAGGCCTATGCTTGAGTACAAAGGGTGAACAACATAGATCAGCCTTTACAAAGAGTAAAACTTAGCCTAGAATCAGCCAAATCCCTAACTGGATTAAAGTGATCGGCCTCCAGCCTAACCACATGCCAAAAGCTAAAGTAAATCTTTCCTGGAGGAAGAAAAAAATATCATCCAGAGTTTCAAGTTATCTCTAAAATAGTTCATATTTCAATGTCCAGCATTCCATCAAAAATTACAAAGCATGCCCTAAGACCACACACCAACCCACCCCCCACAAACACAAAAACCAAAAAATCAAAAACTGACAAAGAGCAGCAGATTCCCAGGAGACACAGATGTTGGAGTTAACAGATTTTTCTTTTTTTGAAATAGAAAACAAAATGAAAAACTCAGCAAATACCTGTAAAGTATAAAATATGTCAAATGAAAAATTTAGGATTAAACAATAAAATAACCAAAATGAACATGTATTTAACAGATTAGCCACAGCTGAAAAGAGGATTGGTGAAATAGGAGATAGGTTAGTCAGAGAGGGAGGGAGTATAAGAGACATATGAGACATAGTAAAATGGTCTATTACTCATGTAACTGAAGTCCCAGAAGAGAGGAGAAAGAACCAACAGGGGAAAAAAAAAAGCTGAAGAGATAATTGCCTGGAATTTTCCTAAACTGAGGAAAGACATCAAGGCACAGTCATCAAGAGCCCCTAGGAACACCCAAGTAGGATAAAAAGAAAATCACACATAGGTGCAGCATAGTAAAACTGATGAAAACAAAATATAAAGAGAAAGATAAAAAGAAAAATAAAAGAAAAATAAATAAATGAGAAAATCGTAAGGCAACTAAAAAAAACAGGGACATTACTTACAAAGAGGTAACTGTAAGATGCTGGCATGGAACTATATTTGGTGATAAACATGCAATGTGATTCGGTCCACAACAGCTTTCTTATTATCCAACCTCCTAGGGGAGGTTCAGTGACAAAGTAGTGACAAAATTTAAAAATAAATCAAATACTTAAAAGGTATTATTCTATATATATTTCATACCACTAATTATATTAGGTTGATATAAGCAATTATATCACATTAATCTGTATTAGGCAGCATATCTAGGAACTTATTACTGTCTGAAGGTTTATATTCTAACTTTATTTCAGTTACTGCTACAAAAATTTCACATAGAAAATTCTGTGATTATTTTAATTTTATAGTAATGTATAGTCTTGGTACCATTTAGAAAATATGTGAATTTCTACATACAATTTGGGAAATTCAAATGAATATAGGTATTTGGGCAAAACACAATGCACGCACTTAAAAACTTCCTGAGTCTAAACATTTTTTTGTTTTATCAACATTAATTAATTTAAACAACCATTAAATTAAATTTTAACAACCATTCCACAGAACTCAAGTATATTTCAACAGATGAAAATTTTTCTTCATATGAAGGAAACTTCTAGATTTCTGATGGATGCTTTTATATACAGTAATTAATTCTATAAATCATTTTGGACACAACTGCCTATCTGATGAAAAAATAAAGGTTTTACTTAATACCTTCTGTTTATGGATGGATTTGTTTTCTCTTTAAAGAAATATTTATTATGATCTAGAATGGCTCATTCCTTTATTATTTCATGTTTATAAATTTACAAATGAAGTTTTTAAGATACCTTTATACTCATTATGTCTTAATTGAGCAGGTAAAAAAACCCCTTGATTTATGCATTATTAGCTATAATCTTTGGATTTTTAAAAATGCTTGCTTGTTTTAAACAAGGGCAGAGGCCATATTACCAGCCCACACACACCAAAAAAAACACAACCTATAAAACAATCAATAACTTATGGCAGGATCCAGAAATTCAAGATAAGCTTGTTGGTAAAAAGACTTAGTAACTAAGTAATTACATCAAAAGGACGTGATTGATATTGCATCTGGATTTACTGCTTGTACAAGTTGTGTGAGACGAACACCCTTAATTAATGAGAGCACCAACCTCTCCATATGAGAGATTTGGCTTAATCAGTCTTATATGAAGGCATACTTTTTATCATAGTACCTAAAAAATAAAGAAAGGAAAAATACTTGAAGTTATTGTGAGTTCCAGGACCAAACAGCTAAAAGCATGGCTGCGGATGACCTAAGCCGAAAGAAGATTTATAGGAAGGGGCACCGACACAACTCATATTAACCTCGTTTACGTGGCAAAGAATACAAAGAACACCAAGCAAAATAGGATGATAACCAGGACCACAAACTTAAGGAAGAAAATGCTTTGAAAAAGAGGGAGCAGTCAACAGTATCAAAAGTTGCTGAAAGGCCATGTAAGAGGAGGACTAAAAAATGTCCACTAGACTTAACACAGTGTCATGTGTAACATTAGTGAGAGCTGTCTACGCTCTCCCTCCAACCCACTGTGGGGTCTGAAGGCAGGTTAGAGTGGGTTGAGAAAAGAATAGTTCAAGCCACAGGGGAACGCTGCAAAACAAAACAAAAAGAAAAGGAAAAAAAAAGTGTCGCAAAACACACTCATGAAATATTATTAATATTGTCTTGAATGTTTGAAAAGAAAACTGAAAACAATTAGCATTCACAGCAATAATAAAGCATCTGGGAAACAATTCAAGGTAAGAGGTTAGTGTTCTTAGCAATTTTTGCACTGTTTTGGTATAAAACCCATCTTACTACTATGGAATCCTTTCATCTGAAGGCTAAATTATGTTTCTACATGTTACTTCCCTAGAACTTTAGAACTGAAGGGAATCCTATATACTGAAGTTCTCATGTCACAGTTGAAGATCCTCAGACAACAATAATTTAGCAACTCTTTTGGGTACAAATGCCAATTATAGCTAGGAAATCAAACATCTCTGAAGTAGAAATACCAATCATTTCCTCTACCTAAATCCCTTTCTTAGGGGACAACGCCCCAAAACTTTAATCCCCAATCATATCAAATTAGACTGCAGTGGGCACCTGACCCAAGTCTGCCAAATTTTCTCTCTAAATTGTGGCAGAGAACTGAGTCAGACCTTAAGAGGGTGAGGGGGCCGGCCGTATGCTCAAGTAGGCTCAAAGACAGATGTGGCATTTTTTAGCTATCAACAAGAAATTAGGGTGGATTTATAGAGAGAAGCAGAAGGGAGAGACATGTTAGTCTCATAAGACATACAAAAAGAATACCATGGAATCTCATCATTAAACAACATTTTTTTTCTTTCCCCTTCATTTTGCAAAGTGAATAGTTATTAAAATTAGAGCAGGGGCTTCCCTGGTGGCACAGTGGCTGAGAGTCTGCCTGCCAATGCAGGGGACACGGGTTCGGGCCCTGGTCTGGGAAGATCCCACATGCCTCGAGGCGGCTGGGGCCATGCACCACAACTACTGAGTCTGTGCTCTAGAGCCCGCGAGCCACAACTACTGAAACCCGCGTGCCTAGAACCTGTGCTCTGCAACAAGAGGCCCCTGCAATGAGAGACCTGCACATCGCAGCGAGGAGTGGCCCCCGCTCGCCACAACCAGACAGGTCTGCGCGCAGCAACAAGAACCCAACGCAGCCAAAAAAAAAAAAAAAAAAAATTAGGGCAAAAAATAGAGAGAAAACATTAACTATTCACTTTACAAAATAAAAGGGAAAGAAGAAAAAGACGATTTAAACAGTGAGTACTTACACTCAAGGAGCACAATGAGCACATGAGTAGGGAGAAAGGAATCAGTGGGTCTCAATCCTATGTGCCTCCTGCAGTATCTACTGCTGTGTTGAGAAGTCTACACTTTAAAGATACAGTATGTATTTTTCATTCACCGTGGTGCTAAACGCAAGCCAGCTATTTTATGTGGTGGTCAACCAAAAACAAACAAACCACCCATTATTTTAGTTCATTTTATAAGAAATTAAAGTCTTTTCAAAAATAATTCTATGCAAACTGTATCTAGTCTATTATAGTAAGAAACCTGATCTCCACTTGGGATGCAGCTCCTATGTAAATGCCTGACAACTTTCTAGCTCTCACTGGCCATACTGAAATTCTTGTAATTATACTCCAAGGAGCTTCCCAGGAACTTCCTAATGTCCCTCCCTTTTTCTTTGAGCTAATTTGGGTAAGCTTCTGTGCCTTATACTCAGATTTTCCTAAGTGATTCTCTTAATAATCTATGTTGAAGCCTTTTTATGACCAACAGTACAGAATAGTGAAAGGTAGTAAAGCACCGCAGTTAGGAGTTTTAGAATCAGGCATGCTCTTTATGGGAATGATGGTTCCATCACTTAATAGTTTTGTGACTTTGCAGATGTCATTTAACGTCTATGAATCCATTTTCCACATCTATAAAATGGAGGTAATGCTACTTACACCTCATAATGCTAATCTGAAGATTAAGTGAGATAAAATATATTAAGTCCTTAGTACTGTGCTAGATATATGCTGTTCTAATTACTAATAGTAATTATTAAATTCCTGCTGAACTCAATCTGTCTCACAGCTTTCTCCCATGGCTCCACCAACTGCTCTTATTTCCATGATATTTTTATGAAATTTTATAAAACTTATGCAAGTGAACAAATTCATTAACAAAATAGGGTTTGTATGAATCAGGCTGCTTTTCTATCTTTTTTAGACTCACGACGCTGATTTAATATTCCTAGATCAGCTTTGGAGTGAAACAATATTCCCAATGTACCACATTAATGTTGTAAGTGTCATGCACCACCTCCCATCCCCTAAAGTACTCTTCCTTCTAAAATTTATTTTAAATAGTGAGTAGATCTTACAAATCAACTATCATTTAAGACAAAAGAACTGTAAAGGTTAAAAACTCATGGTTATGAAAATAATTCGTAGCAAATAAAAAATGTCATGATATCTAACGGTTAAATGCTGTTTGCAGATTTTTGTGTTTCAGCCATGAGTTTTATACATACAATCAAATAAAAAGCCTGCTACCCAGTACTGAGCTCTAATACCATCTCCAATAATTATATAAAGAGTATTCTATAGAAATTTCTCACTTTGGAGAGCTGGGTCCCTTAAATCCTTTAGTAAGTAACACTGGCCACAAGAAAAAGAATGGACTTTGATAAACTACATCTTAAAATAATCCTCAAACTTCATTTTAGACCAAATTCTCAAAGCCTTTTCTTATCTTTCTTTTTTGTTAAAACTATTAAACAGAAAAACTAGCACTTCAAAACTTTCATGTCTGCCTTTTGGTAAAGGTGTATTAGGGAAACGGACACCTGACTGACTGGCGGTAAACAGACATTTTACATTTGTGTAACTATTACCAGCTTTCAAAATACTCTTAAAGGTATTTCATTTAATTCTCACAATCATATGAGTCAACATGGCAACTTTCATTCCCATTTTATAGAAATAAAATTCAAGGTCAGTAGAATAACCACATATGAAAATTAGGACCTCAATTTTTAGACTTCTACTTTAAAACCCTTTCCACTTCATCACATTGCCTCTCACCTGGATCATTTACCATACAGTATAACTGGGATAAGAATAAAAGTTATTGTCAAATGGAAAGAAAAGAACATTAAAATGGGGTAGGGTGGAAAAACAGGAGAAGTTTCAATTATATTTTGTACTTAAGAAGGGGTCTTAGCAAACAAATACTTAATTTTTTGAGAATTTAATCAAACAGAATGCTTGAGAGGTTATGAGGAAACAGACACAGGCACTTTATTTGCAAATACCTGTGGGTGTGTGTGCAGTACTTTTTTCTTGCCTAAAACTTCTGTTTGAGTCACAGTGGCAAATTATAACTTCTTTTAGAGAAGAATTCTGCTTGCAGTTATGCCCTTGGGAAATGGTTTCACAATCCTTATCATATTTTATAAATAAATAGGGTTACAAAAAAAGGATTCCCTTTAGATAGAAATAATTTCTAAGAGTAACTCAGACTTTTCAGAAACAAATACAAAAGTTAAGCTACATGGCTAAACATACATCTTTATTCACACACAGAATCTTTAAGATCTCTTATTTTGGCAAAAGGAAAGAAGAGCTTTAAAATAAGTAACGATACCCTTTCAAATAAAACGAAAGATGAACAAAAGGAAGGGTGGGTATGGGAATGAAAGCTCTGCATGGTGGGCTCAGGCATGGTTTGAATGAATAACATTTTCCCAAGTCTAGTGTATTAGAGAGTAAAGAGAGCATCCTGGTCGGAACAGATGAAATAAATCACAGACTTCTAAGGATTCTCCTCAGAGTTAATAAAACATATCTTTTCCATTAAAACCGTTTCCCCATCTAAAAAAATTAGTAGTTTGCTACTGTGACCCAAATAAAAGAACTATGGAAGGAAAAAAAAATGTCCTCCTAATATAACCCCCCAAACACATACGCGTGCACATACACGTACATCATTCTTGATTTCATGTGGCGAGGCATTTCCTTCCAGTTATATGTTACTTCAGAGGTCTATAATATTTGGTGCCAGAATTTAAAATAAGGTATGATAAGCTCTCTCTAAATGAACTACTATAACTAGTTCGTTTTTCACTCATTTTCTGTGTGTAACAATCTCTTCCATCACTTAATCCTTAATATTTACCTGAACCTCTGAATTGGAATCAATAGGCTGTAGTGAAAACCAAGTTTCTCTGCCACTGTGGTTACACAAGTCTTCTTTTTTGATGGCTACTTTTCCTGTTAGAAATAAGTAAAACAATGAGGAAACATATTATATATAATCATTAGCACTGTTACATATAATACTTTGTAGAAAACATTGAAAAATAATTTGTATCTGTTGATATCAAAAAATCCATTTTTATAAAGCGTTGTTCTATATCCTAAAAAATGAAAAGGTGCCTCATTTCCCTCTACCCATTGGCAGACCTTTCTCTGGGCCATTTTGAATTAGGGGTTTAGACCAAAACTCAGTTGTATTTATATGCAACTGCGTTTTCAATGTAGTGCAAACTAATCCTCTCAACTCTTTAACACACTATGAATAAACCATATGTTCTGTCTGAGCAGACATATCTGCATTTACTAAGAGTTTATAAGCTCCAATTAAGAGAACAGAAAAACAGTATCATATGGTCACTAATAATTTTGAAAACTGACTTGAAATTATGAGATTAAAACAATTTTATTAAAAATTTGCTTTATCAAAACACTGTAAACACTGCTTATGTTGCTTCAATGCATACACACACACAAAAAAAATCAAAGCAGTTCCCTAAAAAGTTTCTACATCTCAGAGACAGATACAGTACAATGAACAAAGTAGTATGAGAGGAAGAAACAGAAATGTTCTTATTATAATGAAGTATTTGCCATGTTGGTACAAAGCATTTCCTTCCTCAATTCAAGTTTTAAGAAGTAGACATAGTTTTGCATATGACCGACAATTTATTCCAACACTCAACATAAAAGCTTCAACAAAGGATATATGCTGAAGTAAAAAATAGTTCACTTTATTTTATCAAACAAGAATTTTCATTTTAAGTATCCTAATTATACTTCATACCCTTTTCACTTATGACCATCTTGGTCTTTTAGTTCAACATTTGAAAACTTTTAGAAAACAGTAAAAAAAAATTTCTGTCAAGATATATCAATTTTTGTGTGTCAAGTGGAAAGAAAAGGCATAACAGGAAAACAAACACAGAAAAACTGTCTTTAAAATTTTATTCTAGAATTAGACAGTGGTAATGGTTGCACAACTCTGTGAATACACTTAAAACCACTGCATTGCACACTTTAAAAGGGTAAGTTTTATGGCATGTAAATAACACATCAATAAAGCTATTATTTAAAAGTTTAATATTATAAGACCCTTATTCTACAATTTCCAGGATTTTTAGTTTTATACATAATTTATGAATGTGTATGTAGATGTACATACATGTGCATGTATAATGCATACAAACATCACTAAAGCAAGCCCCCAACTTAAAAAAAGGGCTTTTAAAAAAGTTTATTCAGAAGTTTTCTGGTTTGATTCATTTACTCATTCAACAAATAATCACAATGGCTTTGTATTTTAAATGGTGAGTTGATTTCCAGACTTCCTTAACCAAAGTCTATTTAACCAATAATGCTTCTAAAAACCAGAGTAGGAATCTACCTGTTCTATTTATAACTCACAACTCAGATCACTGGAAACACATCTTCTTTGTCACAAGTGCCTTCCCAAAAGAGAATCCTCTCTTAGTTCACAGGTAAAAAAAAAAATCCTAAGGCAAGGACCCTCTTCCTCCTATTTCAAGTCTCATGTATCCATGGTACTCACTGTCACAAAAGAATTGAATGGTTCTTGTCTTTTGGGAGGGAAACTCTTTTCTGACTAGCCGTATAAACAAGCCGTTTGTAAGTTGAGAAAAACCTGCAATTTTATTGCCAGTTCTTATTCTTATCAAGTTCCTTTTAAGACGTCAGTTTCTAAAAGGTAAAGATTTAGTCAGCCTGAAGAAGAACACATGATCTCAGGAAGTCAGAGAAACTGACAAAGAACAACAGAGAAAAATAAAGAAAAATATTTGAAGTCATTAGGTATTAGGATACCTGCAACATGTTCAGCACTTCAATAGGCAATATAACATATGAAAAAGAAATAAATGTCATCAGCCCTAGGGAATCAAACAGGGTACAGAAGGGTGAGGAGGGGAGGGAGGGAGGGAAAATGAATAAAAGCATGAATGAGAAAGGTGGGAAGGTAAAGGGGAAAGGAATTTGGAGAAGGAGGAGAGGAACAGGGAGGAGAGGAACAAGTGTCTGAAATACAAATAAGACCAAAAATATCGTTCATCATTCTTATTCGTTGTGAGCTGTCCTTAGTGAAACAGGTTAGATGACAGCTTTTAAATATTAAAGGTAGGCAGCCTGATACAGTGGAAAGAGCACTGAACTGAAAGAAAAGCCAGCATTTACTGAACAGCTACCAGGTAGTAAACAGTCTTACACATTTTGTTTAATCTTCATAACAATCTTGGGGGAAGAGGATATATTACAAATGAGGAAAGCTGAATGATATAAAAAGCCTGCCCACTAGTAAGTGCTAAAGCCAGCTTTCAAAACCAAGGTACGCCTGCCTGTGCATGTTCCTTCCAACACAGACACGAACTCTGTAGTGTCTACACTGCAGACACTAATTCTGTTACTTATTGAGCTGTGTGACCTTGGGCAATTTGTTTAAATTCTACACCTCATTTACCTCCTCTGTATTTGAAACAACTTTCAGCTCTAATGAAACCTATTCCATGCCTCCAACGGTCTCCAAAGTGTTTTAGTTTAATGTTTACTATTTTAAACAAAGTTAACTCATTATTTCACTAGCTGTGAGATCACCAACATTGAAAATAAACAAATATATAAATAATCAACCAACCACCCCAGGAATCAAATACCCAACACATTATTTAAAGGTACCATTTCATTTCCCCACTGTACTGACAAACCCATAGACAGAAAGAGCTTAGACCACATATATACACACATATATACCAGATGCTATATTAGTTCCTTAAAACCAGACAAGGAGAGGAAACACAAAAAGAAATGAAGGAACTGTGGACACAGAAACCATTTCTGTTGGTCTCTAAGTAAAAAAAAGTATTCTTAGCTTTCCATTACCACTTCTAAGCAGCATTTTCTTACCATCTGTAAATATCATGTTATACTAGGCCCCCATTTTTAGGCACAATATATTCTTAGAAATTTCATCCTGATACAGATCACCAACTGGCAAAATCTTGATGGCCTTGTTCCTACTTGGCTACTAGTAGAAATGGCTGAAAGGGTAGATAAAAGTAGTGATAAGTGTGACTGCCTATACAAGATGAAAAAGAACCAGAGGACTGAACAAATTCTGGCAGTATCAATAACAGCAATTCAATCGATGGCAACACTTAGATGCCTTCGTGTACAGGGTTTAGATTGATACCTTTTGGTCTCTGTGGTAGACTGGTATATTAATGGCTTCCAATAAATCATACTTCCTTGTTCTATGCCACTGTGTGGTCCCCTCCAGCACTGACTCTGGGTTTGGCCATGCCACTTACTTTTGCCAATGGGACATCAGCAAATGTAATGCAAGTAGTCTTAATAAGCACCTGCAGTAGGGCTTACCCTTTTGCAACCTCAATACCATGTGGAGTGGAAGGCCCAGATAATGGACAGCACCAGCCATCAGACATATGGGTCAGATCATTCAGCCCAGTCAATTTTTCAGGTAACTGCACATTAGTGACCCCAGGTGAGACCAGCAGAAGAACCACCCAGTTGAGCTTGGCTCAAATTGACAACCTGCAGAATCATGAGCAAATATATGATTGCTAAATTAAGCCACTAAGTACTGGGGTGAGATTTGTTATGTAGCAATAGATAACTGATACAGTCCCTATGCAAGCAGACACAAAAGTGTAGTCATAAGCAATTTTTAAACAGTAGGTTTGACTTAAGAGCTAAATGCCAGGAGAAATTACAATTCAGAGGGTTTAAGAAATACCTTCGCTATCTTAAACCCAACCTTATTTTATAGGTGAACAAGGCCTAAGAAGGTAGAGTGACTTATTTAAGGTCACAAAGGCAGTTAGTGATAGAGTCATGAAAGGAATTCAGGTCTCTAATATCCTAGTGAAATTCTCTTATAACATTCTAAACCATGGGGAAAGAAAAACAAGTTAACCAGTCTACTAAGATAACCATGGTTTAACTGCTTAAGTCTAGATCCCTCTGAAAACTAAAATAACTAGAAAATACACATTAGAAGGTTAAATATATATGTTTTAATATTATTAGGATCCTCACTGGAAATGGAATTTTATTCTTACATGAAGTTTTTCTCTTCTCTTTTTCTCTTTTAAGGGAAGAAGACACTATAACTTAGGACAATATATCACACAGTAAAAGACTTTTAAAGCCTTAATTTTACAATTTTCTATCTTTTTGCAGCATGGTTCCTATGTTTCAAGTTTTCAATTACTCTATAATCAAGTTTTCATACTAACTGTTCCTGGCATATAAGGATCCCTAATATGAAAAACTATGCCCCATATTAATAACAGTTATTACTTCCAGGAAGGGGACTGGGAGGGGGGTCAGTGGCCAAAATTAATTGTAATACTATAATTAAAATTTTTTTTACAAAAAGGAAAATATCCATATATTATTATACAATTAAAAATAAAAAACAAACAGGCTGGGCTTCCCTGGTGGTGCAGTGGTTGAGAATCTGCCTGCCAATGCAGGGGACACGGGTTCGAGCCCTGGTCTGGGAGGATCCCACATGCCGCGGAGCAACTAGGCCCTTGAGCCACAACTACTGAGCCTGCGCGTCTGGAGCCTGTGCTCCGCAACAAGTGAGGTGGTGATAGTGAGAGGCCCGCGCAATGAAGAGTGGCCCCCGCTCGCCGCAACTAGAGAAAGCCCTCGCACAGAAACGAAGACCCAACACAGCCAAAAAGAAAGAAAGAAAAGAAAGGAAGGAAGGGAGGGAGAGAGGGAGAGAGGGAGGGAGGGAGGGAGGGAGGGAGAGAGAGAGAGAGAGGGAGGGAGGGAGGGAGGGAGGGAGGGAGGGAGGGAGGAAGGAAGGAAGGAAGGAAGGAAGGAAGGAGCTTTCATTAAAAAAAAAACAAAACAGGCTTTTAAAGCTATTCAACAAGTACACCTTCTTAGATCTTCTTAAGTTTAAAAGGTGGCTCTCTCAACCCTAGCTCAAATTTCATTCCCAGAAAATGCTATGGCACTGTTTAGCCTACAATTGGGCAACTCAGTTATAAAATAATTGAGGGAACTCAATTTCCAGTAGCTCAAAATTAAAAAAAAACAAAGTACCGCCTAACTTTATGAGTTAATGGCAAAAGAAAAATACGTTAAAGTAAAAAAATGTAAAAATTTATAAGTGAAAATATCAAGATTATTTTCCAACTTTAAATTAAAGGCTATGTACGAACTGTGTTTACTTTAATAATAATAATTCCTATCTGTAAAAGGAAAAACAATTTCTACTAAATGTAGAAATTTCATTTCTTAATAATAATAAACTTTTTTTTTAAGAGTTCCCACACCAAGTTATGGCCTTCTGATACCACTCCTCAAAGGACTGATTTTTACTTTAAAAACAAATAAAAAAACAAAACAAGGGCAACTTTTGGAAATCATAATTATAAACCTCAACTAAAGGCCTTTCCAAGAAATACTATATAATGACTACTTGTAAATAGGTAATGAAAATTACAAAACATTTTCTTAAAATGTTTAGTCAATCAAAGATACACACTCTCTCAAGGGTCATTAATAATCACCAACAGCCTCTATCCCATCTTTATCCTACTCTACCTCTCTCTAGTCTTGCCATTAAAAGATCTCCTTGCCTTCTGAGATATTCATCTCTTCTATCTCTCTTCCAACTTCCTGATACAGTTAATCAATCTTCACTAAAGCCTCATTTTCCCTGCAACCCTCCTTAAATGCTCCCAGGGCAATTTCATTCATTCCAGCAGAGGCTTCAAGTATCACTCAGTGCTAATGACTCTCAAATCCATACCTCCACATCAAATCCAGATTTCTTCTCTGAGCTTCAGATCTGTATTTCCAACAGTCAACCAACATGTCCACCAAGATACGCCCCAGGTAATGCAAGTTTAACTTGTTTGAAATTTAACTTCTTTGAAATCAAAGTCATCCTCTCCCTTTCCCATCCTGAATGCTCCTTATCTCAGTTAATGACAACCACAGAAACAAGACCATTTTTAACTCCTTCCCTTCTTATATCCTCTTTATCTTCTTAGTACCTAAATCCTATTTAAAGCTACTCCTGTGAAGTACATTCCCTCATTTGCATTTCCACTGCCACTACCCTACTCATCTCATTTGATAATAGACTCCTTGATGGCCTCCCTGCCTTTAACTTCTCTCCATTCTAAAGCATAAACTATAGATCAGGGGTCCCCAACCCCCAGGCCACAGACCCATACTGTTAGGAACCGGGCCGCACAGCAGGAGGTAAGCAGCAGGCAAGCCAGCAAAGCTTCATCTGTATTTAGAGCCGCTCCCCATCGCTCACATTACCGCATGAGCTCCGCCTCCTGTCAGATCAGCGGCGGCATGAGATTCTCATAGGAGCGCGAACCCTACTGTGAACTGTGCACACAAGGGATCTAGGTTGCGCGCGCCTTATGAGACTCTAACGCCTGATGATCTGAGGTGGAGCTGAGACAGTGATGCAGCGCTGGGGAGCGGCTGCAAATACAGATCATCATTAGAGAGAGGTGTGACTGCACAGAGACCACGATAAATCAATTGCCTGCAGACTCATATCAAAACCCTATCAGTGAGTGGCAAGTGAACACAAGCTCAGGGCCCCACTGATTCTGCATGATGGTGAGCTGTGTAATTATTTCATTATATATTACAACGTAATAATAATAGAAATAAAGTGCACAATAAATGGAATGTGCTTGAATCATCCCGAAACCGTACCCCTCTCCTAGTCCATGGAAAAACTGTCTTCCATGAAACTGGTCCCTGGTGCCAAAAAGATTGGGGACTGCTGCTACAGATGACATATTTAAAGTAGATGTTCATATACTTTAATAATATGTGTATATATAGTTATATATATATGTATATATATGTATACACACTTTAAATACGTAACCTATAGACTGAGTTTGTAGTTTGAAAGTTATTGTTTACACCACAGGAAGTTGTTAAACTACAAAACTATATTCGTATATGCAGTTATATATGATTTTTAAAAGGTTCCTCATTCTTAAAAGGCTCAACACTACTGTCTACAGGATAAAGTCCAAATTCCTTAACACAGCTTTGAGGGTCCACCACAACTTGGTCCAATTCATATTCCCAGATTCATCTTCTACCACCCTTGGCCTAAGTAATTTACATTTTCCAGCAGATACACCACAAACATGATTCACTTTTTCTTCTCTGCTTCTGCTAATCCCTATTATCTTGAAACTTCTTCCTTTTCCTACCTAGGTAGTCTCCGTTAATCCTCCACCAAACAAAATTAACTCTTCTTTACTCTGTGCTCCCAAGTACTTTGTTCCTACCTCCAGCACAGACCCTATTAAATATATTAGTATTAGAGTATAAATCAGCCTGAAAACCTGAGAGCAACTTGAATCTTATTCACCTTAATATCCCCATCTTTTGTACGCCACACAGACAAGTGTTTGTAAATGTTTGTTTAATTGAATTAAGGATGGAGCCTCAGGGGTGATCCATAATTAAGGGTTTGCTACACAGAGAAAAGTCTACATATAAGTAAAGAAGTCAGAAGGAAGACAACTAGGAAAATACAATGTCATTAAACTGCCTTTTCCTTGGCTTTCAACAAGTTGAATAAGCAATCCAAAGAGTCTAATGTGACACAGGGGCAGACGAGGATTGAAAACTATGAAAATGCCTTTTGTGACAAAGTATTTGTTATGTATATAGCTGACAGAAGTTAACATATTTATCAAATATGGATGCATAAGAATAAATAAAAGATAAAATTCCATCCAAAAGAAAAATAAGCAAAAGAATTAACAACTAATTCATAGAAGGAAAATGTAAAAGACCAATAAACATATGAAAAAATTCCTCAAGTTCACTAATAATCAGAAAATACAAGTTAAAATGAAATATTTCTTTCACCTATCAAACTGGAAAAAAAATTTTTTCAATGATAATATCCAAGAATGACCAGGGTATGGTGAAATGATTACGCCCATGTCATGTTTGGGGGAATGTAAATTAGTACAATATTTCTGGGAGCCAATGGAAAAATATACATAGAAAAAACCTTAAAAATATTCAAACGCTTTGGCTCAGTATTTTCACCTCTAGGAATTTATCCTAGAAAAAAAGACATGCAAAAATTTATGCAGAAGGATGTTCATAGCAACACCATTTAGAGTAACAAAAATCTGGAAACATAAATCTCTACCACGAAAAGAGTGGTTAAGATAATACATTCCTACAGAAAGGATATTTTAAAATTTACTTGTGAAAAATATTTAATGACATGGGAAAAGGATCATTAGATGATATTAAAGGAAAAAGGGAAAAAACTTGGATAAACAGTACAATGTAATAATATAAATGTGTGAAATAAAGAATGGGAAGAAATACACAAATTATTAACTGTAACTGTTCTCACGCAGAGTCATTACCAATCCCTTAGAACTTGTAATAATTTTACAATTAAGAGAAAGTATTATTGTTTTTAAAAGGTTATTTTATCTGCTCTAAAATGATTTTTGGCAAACTTCAAAAACAAGTTTGTCAGAAAAATGAAGTCAGATTACAGTGATTTAAAAAGAAATCAGTAGTAAGCAGAAGGATATAGACCATTTGTTAAGGAATTCAATAGCAAAAGCAGAAACAAATTAGACGGTAGTTAAGAGGTCAAAGCCAAATAAAGGGTAATCATTTAAACTGTAGGAGATGGGCATGTTTCAAATGGGAAAGGAGAGATGGAGATGATGAAATTCAGGACACTAAAGAGGGAGAGTGATGCCTGTAAATTAAAGACCTCTACCTGTTATTCAAAGATAGTGGTGCAACGACTATGAACGTGACAATATGTGGCCAGTTAGTTTTGCCCTAGTCGATGCCTACAGATCATACCTCAGACAATTACTTAAGAAACAGTTACCGGTCACCAAGATAGCCAGAGAGAAGAATATGACTAGATTAAACCAAATTATTACTTCTATTAGAAAAACTTCAAAAACAGATGTTCTTTGGTGGGGATCAAATACTGTGATCTTTGTAAAAAACATTCTTTGAACCATTCAACAATATTTACAGAGCATTTACTAAATATAAGGCACCCGGGCAGTGACAGTCTCTGCCTTCATAAATATCATATATATTCAACTAGGGCACCCAGGCATTAAACAACAAACTGATTTGTCAAATCAGATTCATATAAATCAGAGTTCTACCCAGGACCAAGCTTTACTAATAACATAAAAGAAGTAGACAAATAGACTCTGATACACCTGAAAAACAAAAAAACTGATGAACAACTATAATGAATACTACAGAAAGGGACCCACCAGGTACTATGGAAACATATGGTACCATGACCAGGGGGAAATTGGTTATGTCACTTCCCTGAGGAAGTGTCACCCAAGCTGAGCATTCAAATTAAAAATCAGATCCACAAATGAACATGAAGTCTACAGGAAAGGATTAGAAAGTTGAGAATATATTATTCTGTTGTTTTCAACACTTTATACTTAGAGAAAGAATGAATATAAACACGAATGTTGTGATTAAAAGACAATTATGAATAGTACATACCTATACGAAGGTCTCTTTGTAAAACATTCTTATCATAAACATAGAAAGACAAATACTGGAAAGTTCTTGGAATCTCAAAGTAAAATTCTTCACTGAAAAACGGGCTAGAGAGAAAAGGGGGAAAGCTCATTAAATTTAAATTCAACAGTGTCCTCCTATAATATTTTCAATAAAATAAATTAAAATTACAGATTAAACACCATAAAGAAAAGCTTCAAGAGTTCCAAAATAATTCTCTATGCTAAGTTTCAGCTAAACCCTGTACAAACCAAGCTGAACTCTGAAAGGACCTCGATTGCCAGGCTGGGCTCTGAACCAACAGATTTTCTGGAGTCCTGTGGACAGAAGATCCAGTAACTGCCTGGGGTCATGCTCACCTAAAGTGGACACAAATGAGAGCTGAGGACAGTGTCATTCACACCATCATCATCTCAAAAATACGTAAATCACAATAATACATAACACCTAAAATGAATAATGCTACATAAAATGTTATTTTAAAACATACTTTAAAAAATTAAAATAGGTTATTTTTAATCAACTTTACTGAGGTATAAACTACATAAAATAAAATCTAATTTAAAGTACAGAGGTTAATGACTTTTGATTAATTTATAAACCTGTATAGTGTCCATCCCAATCAAGATATACAGTAACATTGCAACTCCCCACAAAGTTCCCTCTTGTTTCTCTGCAGCTACTCCATCATACCTGTCACAGGCAACCAGTGATCTGATTTCTAGCACTAAAGATCTGGTGTAGGATTTCATATAAATGGAATCAAATAGTATGTACACTTGTGTCCAGCTTCTTTCACTCAGCTTAACGTCTATGATATTTGTTCCATCTTGCTGTGTATATCATTAGTTCATTTGTTTTAAGTGCTGGGTAATATTCCATTTATGAATATTCCACAATCCATTCATTCTCCTAGTGATGGCATTTGAGTTGTTTCCAGTTTGGGCTATTAAAAATAAGGCAGCTATGAACATTTTTATACAAAGCTCTTTTATGTGTTCAGTTCTTTTGGACAGGTAACTAAAAATAGAATTGCTGAGTTAAAAGGTAGGCAAACTTTTAATTTATGAGAAGCTGTCAAACTGTTTCCAGCGCGGCTGTGCTATCCTGCATGCCTACCAGCGAGGGATGAGAGCTCCAGCGGCTCCACATCATTGTTAACTTTTGCTACTGAAAGTCTTTTTAAAATTAGCTACTCTACAACATTATAAATCAACTATACTTCAATAAAAAGTTGTTTTGAAAAAAAATTAGCTGTTCTAGTGAATGTGACATGACAAATGTATACACCTGTGTAATCTCTACCCCAATCAAGATAAAGGACAAAGTTCCCTTGTGCAATGACTCACTCCATACTGTCACGGGGACCAGTGATCTGATCTCTATCGTGACACATTATGTTCAAGAATGTGTAGTGACAGAAATGGTTTTAAACTGCATTTCCCTGATGACTAACGATGCTGAATATCTTCTCCTGTGCTTGTTGCCCATTTGTATACCTTATTTTAGGAACTATTTGTTTGAGTTTCCTCCACATATTTTACAAGGTTTGTCTGTCTTCTTATTGGGTTTTTGGTCTGTTTGTTTGTTTTAATAAATTCTGGATGCAAGTCCTTTGTCAGAATATTTTCTCCTAGGTGTGGCTTGCCATTTCATTTTCTTGACAGTGTCAAAGAGCAGAAGGCTCTGATTTTGATAAAATCCAGTTTATCAGTTTTCCTCTTTTATGATTGGTGCTTTTGGCATCCTAAGTAAAGAAATCTTTGTCTACCCCCAAGTTGCTAAGAGTTTCTCCTATAAAAGAGCTTATTTTTCTAAGTTCATTTTAAGAATGCTCTTTTGATATTTAAATTCTCCTATGAAGACATGAATTTCTGAAATTCTAGTTAACATCTTTTGTCAAGAGTACCTCTTTCCTGAGAATGTTTAAAGAACAAAAGGTACTTTAAAAATGTCACCATAAAATGCCATCTCTTCAGGATGTCACAACTTAAAGAGAAGCTAAAATGCAGTCATTTCTGACCCTGTCCAGAAAACAGTTGACTTAGCTTTTTAGTTGTTATAATACCTGGTCAACTTTTGTCAATATATTTTTCACTTCAAATGTAACCAAAATAAACTTAAAAGGTGGTATGTCAAAATAGTCTTTCTAATTAGTCTCAATATAGCAATCAACACAAAAACAACTATTAGGCAAAGACAGGTTTAGGTATTTTTCTCCTTTGCATCATTTTATACACAATTGAGAATTTCCTTTATATATTATACATCCACACTCAAATATTATTTTTAAAACACATTCTAAAGCCAAATAAGAACAAGATGAGAATTATTCACTAAGTCATCTGTATCACAGTATCATCACAATCTCAACAATCTAATCCCCACATATGGGCGCCCACATCTTTATTTTATAAATAAATTAATTAATCAATCCATTTGAAAAAAGTTTTCAACAACGTTGGTTAGAAGCAATAACTAGACATATAGTTTTTATAAAGCAATACTTTACTGTTATCACTGACCTATAATCCTGCATATCACTCCTAAGGAAATTCCTGGTGTGGGGAAGAGAAGCACTAGGTACAAGAAGTGTTGCTACTCAATTTGTTTATAGACCACCTACTTCTTAAAAGGATTTGAGGTAGAGATTTAGGAGCTATGGATTCCACATGTGACTCCTACTTACCTGCCACGAAAAATTCTATATCCAGACTACCTATAAAAACTATAATATTCAGAACCCATAAAAGATCTAAATGATATCTACTGACTTTTGACTTAACAGCTTATCACAACATTCACAAGGGTAGAAAACACTGAAAGGAAAGCAAGGTGAGCAAGGGTTTATACTACAAATTCTTTCACCCTATTCCATAAGGAAGAATGCTAGGAGGCACCTAGAATCCAAGAAACATGTAGTCTAATTATACTGAAATGACCTAAGGTAACCATTGCTAGCCTTAAAATATCTTCCAAGTTGCTATGCATCTAGCATAATAATTTAAGATGGATAAAAATACTTGGGTTTTATCATTTCCCCCACACAAATATCTGGAAAGGCAGGCAAGAGTTCTGGAAAAATAGTGAGCTTATTTTAGTTACTCATTTACAAAGCTATATTACATATTAGAAACTACCACAAATATTCAATTTATTGAAAATTACTAGTTTTGTATATAACTGATTTTTGTTTGATACGGAATCAACATACATTAAATAACAAATCGAGATTTAAATAGTTTCAGGTCCCTATCCCAGTTTTGCTTCTAACTTCCTTTATTACATGCACAAATTATTCAGGCTTTTGGTGCCTCAGTTTCATCGTTTATATAAATAATAAGAAATTCTAGTACAACGGGGATAGGTGGTTTACGATTTAAAGATGTGAAGTATATTACCTCCAATCTCCTTGGGTTACTAAATATTTCATCCACCATACGTTCATTCCAACAACTCTTCCTTCCCTTATTTTAACTCTTGTCTCTGAACAAGACTGCATCCTTCCAGTACAGCTCTGCACTAGAATTATATCCACAAACACTATTACAGGGAAGAGGTGGCACATCTCAATTTTATGAATTATAACTCACTATGATACTCTCGCAGTGTTACTACACTTCCAACACATGACAAATCTACCGAAGAGTTCATTCCCTTACAATGCCCTACTTAGGTAAGTGACTTTTATCAACGCTAAGGGGTAATTTATTCTCAAGAGAGATAAAATAATGATGTACTTTGAGAAAAGTTCAAATGAGTGGGCAAAATTTAGCCTAGAGAAAAAACTGAGGTATATGGTAGTTGTTTTCAAAAACTTGAAAGAGTGTCACGTGAATGACGGATTAAACCTGCTCTCCAGAAATCCAAGGGACAGAATTAGGAACAATTAAGAGGAAGATATATTTTGAGGCAATGAAAAGCCACATGAAAGCAAGCACTGTGGCTATCTTGTTCTTGTGGACGTATGAATAAATAGCACCCAGCAAGTTCTTGGCATATGGTAGGTCCTCCTTTTGACAGACATTAATCAATTAAATGTAAGAGCTTTTCAAGAATCAGAATAGTTCTAAGACCTAACAGGCTGCTTTTAGGAGGCAGTGAACTCCTTGGTCACTAGAACATTATTAAGCAAATGCCATATGACTACCTGTCAAAAATAATTGTTGGGAGGAACTAAGCGTAAGGCATTTAGTCCAGCTCAATGAACATTAAGGTTCCTTCAAACTCTGAGATTCTGTAACTCTAAAAATGAACTCAGAATCTAAAAGGAAAATAAAAGTTTCAGATGAAGAAAGTCTTCTTGCTGATTACAGTCAGGAAAATGTGTAAAAATTTTTATTCAATATATATCATATGAATGATAATTTACCAATTTTTTACAAACCTTAAAGATTTTTCAACAACTTGGGTACGATACACTTCTTCCTGGTCCAAATTTATGGTGCAGAAACAATCTCTCATTTTGTTGGGTCCAAGATATGGCAATAAATTTTTCGCTTCACCTGTTGGTACAAAAATTAAAACTGGTGTTAAATATCACCAGCTGCCTCATGCTAAGCCTTATATGGGACACATTAAATCCAAAAGAACATACAAGATATAGCACAGAAGAAAAAATTAGTGATTAAGAAAGATAATCAGGGCCTCCCTGGTGGCGCAGTGGTTGGGAGTCCGCCTGCCGATGCAGGGGATGCGGGTTCGTGCCCCGGTCTGGGAGGATCCCATATGCCGCGGAGCGGCTGGGCCCGTGAGCCATGGCCGCTGGGCCTGCGCATCCGGAGCCTGTGCTCCGCAACGGGAGAGGCCACAACAGTGAGAGGCCCGCATACCGCAAAAAGGAAAAAAAAAAAAAAAAAAAAAAAAAAGAAAGATAATCAACTTGGTCTAAAGGAATCTGGTGAGACGGAAGGGAGGAGCTGTGTGTAAAGGGGCATGTGAGGTCATGTTACACCACCGTATCCCTGATCCTAGAAAAGAGCAATGTCCCCACTTATGTCCTCATCCCATCCCACCAGCACCACCCTAAAGACATTGTCTCCACAATTAATCCCCCTTTCCTGTATCATTAATTTTCCTCTCTACTGGATCATTCCTGTCAGCTCACAAACAAACTTTGACATTTCCCAATTTTAAAAAAAGCACAAAAAAGGGCTTCCCTGGTGGCGCAGTGGTTGAGAGTCCGCCTGCCGATGCAGGGGACACGGGTTCATGCCCCGGTCCGGGAAGACCCCACATGCTGCGGAGCGGCTGGGCCCGTGAGCCATGGCCACTGAGCCTGCGTGTCCGGAGCCTGTGCTCCGCAACGGGAGAGGCCACAACAGTGAGAGGCCCGCGTGCCGCCAAAAAAAAAAAAACAACAAAAACGGAACTCCCTTGACTCCGTCTCCTCCCTCATGATATCATTCCATTTCTAGACTCCCTTTCACAGCAAAACTTCTCAAAAACTATCATCTCTAGCCATTGTCTCTAATTCCTCACCTTCCATTCATTCTTTGACCCTCTCCAATCAGCTTTTAACCCCATGACAACAGTGAAACTGCTCCGTCTAGGGTCACCAATGCCTTCCATTACTGCCAAACCCAATGGCATTTCTCTGTCTTCATCATACCTGATCTGACAGCGCTAGTTATTTAATATAAGTGAATGCTAACATCCCTCCTTAACACTCACTCTTCTCCTGGCTTCCGCAACACAGTAGTTGTGGCTTTCTTCCTACCTCATGGACCTCTGCTGACTTCTTTCCCTCCTCACCTCTAAATGTTGCAATGCTTCAGGGCTCAGTTCTGGACCACCTTCTCTTCTTTCCCTATGCAAAATTCCTTCAGTATATGGTGTTCATGCTGATGCCTCCTAGATATGCGTTTCCAGGCCTGATTTCTCCTCCTCAACATTAGATATGAATACTCAACTGCCTCCCTGGATATCCAGTAGGCTTCTCAAATTTAACAAGTCCCAGACAAACCATCTGATTTCCTCCGCTAAAACCCACTCTCCCCCCAGTCTACCACCATCTTCCTCTCTTTTTCTCACCATGCTCCCCAAACCTCCCACCCCCACGTCCAGTCCATCAGTAAATCCAGCAGAACTCCAAAATAAATCCCAAATGCAACCACTTCTCCTTGCCTTCATTAGTATCACCCTACAATCCACTCTCCATCAAGGAGTATGATCTTTTAAACATACTTTTCAAGTCAATTACCCCCCTACTCCAATGCCATTCCATTTCACTTAGAATACAATTCCATTTTAAAATGCCCATTTTCATGGTCTACACAGCCCTACTGAACTGTCCTCTCCTCTCTGACCTCTTCTCCTCCCACTCTCCCCAGTGTTCACCTTCTTTCCATTCATCAACCATGTCAAGCTTGTTCCAAGCTCAGGGCCCCTGCCTGAAATGCTCTAACCCTACATCTTCATGTGGCTGCCTTTTCCTATCATCCAAGTCTCAGCTCAAATGTCACTTCCTCAGAAACCTTTCCTGACTATTTATCTAAAGTAAATAATCCTGCTACCATATTCTATGTCTCTGTTTTCTTCAGAGCCTTTACAACTATCTGGAACTCTTAATTTTTACCTAAATGTTTATTTCTGGTTCCCTCATTATTTGGGAGTTCTTGGTTCCCTCCTTCAATGCATGAGAACTTACTGAGCCCCAAGATCTGAAATAGTGACTGTTAAATACTGAGAAATGTTTGCTGAATGAATATTAAAGAATCAAGTAAGTCTAGTTTCGAAGTTCTTGTGAGATGCTCATTGGCTAAAAGGACACACAAAACTGTAGGTGCTGAAATCAGGCACCAGTGTACTAAATTAGGAAAGCAATGTAGTTTGCATAAGGGAAAGAGCATTTCCGTGAGAATCATGAAACCAATGTTCCTGTATTACCTCTGCTACTAAGTAGACAAATGACTTCAGACAAATCTCTGAAGAACAGTTTTCCTAACGAAAGCCTGGGCTAGATAAACTCAAGTCTCTTTCTGCTTACCAACTTTAAAACTAAAGGCCAGGGACTTCCCTGGTGGCCCAGTGGTTAAGACTCTGTGCTCCCAATGCAGGGGGCCCGGGTTAGATCCCGCACACCGCAACTAAAGATCCTGCATGCTGCAACTAGAGAACCCACATGCTGCAACTAAGACTCGGCACAGCCAAATAAATAAATAAATAAATATTTTTAAAATAATAAATAAATAAATAAAACTAAAGGTCATTTAAACCAATATCGTTTAAAGAAGTCTAGCAGAAACTTAAGAAGCACTTATGAAAAACTCAATAAACAAATGATTTTTTTTAAAAATTAAAATTAGAAAAATCAGGGAACAGTCCCTCAGAGCTATCTGAGAGGCTGTCTCTCAGGCTTAAGTCCTGAGTAAGTCCACCGAACAAAACAGAATTCTCAAAAACTAAAACTAGAATAAAATAAAATTAGAAAAATCAATGGAAAGGCACCAGTAAGATACTCACTGTTATTAAGTCTGTCACTGAGAGATTAGGGGAAAGAAATCAAGTTACCACGTCATAGAATAAGCATCTCAAGTCAAAATAAAGGAATCTAATTTTTTAAATGACCCCCAACTTGCCTAATATGGGTTGGCCTTTACAACTTCACGTTTCCTAACAGGAAAAATAATATATATTTGAATTTGTATCCATCCATCTTCTCTTCCTCAAAAGACTACATGTCCCTCCCTATTATCTACAGCTCATCCATCTACCTACCTGTGCTCTCTCTACCCCATTCCCTCCCTCTCACTCCAGGACACTGCCCAGCAATTCTGTTTTCATTACTTTCAACCTTCTCCTTTAAGTCTCTCCTTCTTTGCCATCTCCCCTCTGTGTAATCCAGAGGGTCTGCGTTGTTTTTTTTTTAACTAAAAATCCACCTAGGTCACCATATAGGGCCTGGAATATAAACAAATTTGGAATTAAATCATAATAAACATGCTCCATATCTAATGAGGGAATCTTAAATACTAAATCACTGCCCTTGAACATGTTGCTGTTTCATTCACACTACTGCAATTTGAGAAAACTACACTATATAAATGTACACATATTCCACTGCCCACCTTTCTAAGAGGGAGACAGTGGGGGTTATTTTGTCTACAGAATCCAATGAACTTGACGTTATCAGATATTTACTCAGAACAATTAAAATTCAAGTTCTACGTAATATATAAAATGCACTCAACATCACTTCCTAGAAAAGCAGTTGTCATAATCTTTGAATATCTGTCACTAATGTTCAAAATAAACTACAATGAAAAGTAAATTCATCTAATCAATGCCAGATCACCAATTAATCATGCTAATATATGTTGATTAAGTCAGCTATCAAGACTTTAAACTGTAACTCCAAAATACAGTGGTAATTAACTGGCACTTTATAAAAAACATAAATCAAAATTAACTGTCACTTTATTTTAAAAAAACAAAAGTAAAGTAACTAATGGTTAGAGAATTAACAAAAACGACGCTGTACTCAATATATCTCTAAGCAGAAAGATTAATTTAATAGCACACACTTTATATTAAGCTACACAAAGAAGTGAGGAACTTCAGAAGATTATACCTGTCCTGTGATATTTTCATAGGGCCTCACTAGTTCTAGTTGATTATTGTATATAAATAAGCAAGTGCACTGGACAAAAACCAAACAAACAATAAACTACTGCTCCTTAAAAGGCAAGCTTCCGGAAAACTTATTCTATAATCTCTGCTTCAATCCTTCCCCTCCTACTCACAGCCTAAACCTACAATTTGGCTTCTGATCCTATTTCTTTACTAGAACTTTCAAGGACACTAATAATATTAAGTGCTACCAAATCAAATGACTGTTCTTCTGGTCCCACCTTATTTAATCACACTTCAGTGTTTGATAACACTGACCTTTCCTCAGCTTAGGTAACCCATTTTAATTTTTTTTTTTTGAACTCCCTCTTTCAGGCTTTTCATCCACTACCCACACTTTAAATGTCAGGTAACTCTGGGCATCCACAGACCACTAAATTCATCATATAGGTGGAGAACCGATTTCAGGCATTTTTTTTTAATATGTCATTATAAAACAATTTTTAAAATATACTAAAATACAAATATCTGTAAGCCTCTCAACATTATTTGCTGGTATTATGTGCCATCTTTCTCAATTTATCTATAGCGCATTTGATGATGGCTAGCCTTCAGGAGAATCAGGGTCTGTGTCTGTGGCAGATACGGTGGGTTAGCGTTCATCAACTGTTACAATGTCCTTGGGCGTACGATTTCCTGTACTGCAGAGACTAGAAAGCTAAGAACTACATTTCCCGGCCTATTTTGTAGTTAGGGTTGTGGATGTGATTTAAATTCCGTTAACTAGATGCACTCGCTGGAAATCTGGAGGACAAAAGAGAAGGGAGGTTGCATTTATGTTGCTTCTACTGGCAAGTACTGTCGTGGAGATGTCCAAGTTTCCCGCAGTAGCGCTGGCTGCAGCCCTTGTATCCAGTCACAGGTTTCACAGACGTCAAGAAGAAGGATACAAGGCATCCATTCTGTCACACACGTTGTGGCCAGTGTGGCTTAGCTCTGGGGCCAGCAGCAGCAGGGGAATGCCCTGGCAGTCCAGTGGTTAGGACTCCGTGCTTGCAGTGCAGGGGGCACAGGTTCGATCCCTGTCGGGGAACTAAGATCCCACAAGCTGCACGGTGTGGCCAAGAAGTAATAATAATAAAACTACTTCTAGAGCCAGCAGCAGTGACAACAGTTTACCGGTGAAGATGGTTGCCTGTCGCTGGCTGTTTCCTAATAGTGGAAGATGCCTGATCATGGTAGAGGTGGCAAGGTTCTAAGACTAGCAGCTAAAAGTTACAACTTCCTAATTTTGCAGGCACCTTTCTGATCCAAACAGAGGTAGCAAATCCCTTCGTGGCCCAGATGCAATGTGGCTTTTGAATGTCATTCTTGAAAGTTGGACTAGAGTCTATTTCTTCAGTCTTTCTAACAATTCTGTAAGCCACTTAAAATCTTTTATTTAAAAAAAAATCTTTGATTAAATCTCTTTCTGCTTACACTAGCTAGAGTTGATTCTGTAACCTAATCCTGACTAGCTTCTTTTCGTATCCTTTCTACCTTTTCTAACAAATTTGAAAGTCCCATCTCACATTACTGGTCATCAGAGTTTGGTATAAGTCTTTCAACTAGATGTGGCTATCTGGATCAAACATGGACTCAGAAATTATAAAGCAGTATCTCACTGACAACCACTTTTAGGGTTCCACTAGACAATGAGTTGAATAGCAGAGCACACTCAAAAGGTGAATGCTTCAACTTGGGAAATGGAGACAAATGGACCCTAACTCTCTGCATGGTTGTATCTGCCTTTGGAAAACATTTCTTCATTTCCTACTGCAGCATTTGGATGTGGTTTTGAAAACATGCTCAATAATACAATATCATGTTTCCATGAATTTGGGAGTGCCAAATTCTCAACCACCAAACCATGTGCACCATTTGAGTACCCCCATCTTATCCTTAAATTTACACATCCTATTTTGACTCTAAAGTAAAAAGATTAAAATGTGTTCAAGACATTCAATATATTGCTAAGATATGACACTTGAGCAAGACAGCTGAAATAATGGAAATAGTTTTTACTTGCATTTGAAGGAAAGTAGAAAATGTTTTTGGCTTATTCTTGATTTTAAAAATTCTGTGCATGCCAGGGTACTTCAATAGGCAAAGGCAGGTACTTCTACAAAGACAGATGGATTATTGGCCCTACAGCAAACAGTATAGCTCTGACTACATTTACAACTGTTGCTATTTCCTTCAACAATGAATCAAGAGCGGGAGGCGTATTATGGACGAAACAACCGTTCCTCTACGAAGAAAGGAGGCTGGCCTTCAAGCACAACATCTTTTACTCTGTAACAACATCATTTCTTGTTGAATTCATAACTGGTACTCTTTAAGAACTTTTCAGTCTACATGACTTACAACATAATTGTTAGCCAAATTTTTTTTAAAAAATCTTCTCTCCTAAAGCATGGATTTTTAGAGGTGAACCAATCCTCCACCGGGCATTTCTCCTCCCTCACAGATGTACTGCAAGTAGGCCAAGAACACCTTCACACTACACATCACTGGTTTTGTCAACCATAAAACGTGACAGTAATTGTTTCTCTGCATCATCCATATCTTGCAACTTCATAGACAGAGTATATAACAAAATGCTGTACTTAGCTCTGACCCCCTTCCTTCACACTGTGGCCAGTTACTTTTTTAATATGTAAACATATATATCACTCCTTGCCCCAAAATCTTCAATGGCTCCTCCATATCTACCACTGCCCACCTTGCAGGATAAAACCTAAAATTCCTTCGTCTGGCATAAAAACCCTTCATAATCTGGCACCATCTACTACTTAATCTTTACCCCCACAAGTTATGCTCCAGCAGTACTGTATTTTTAGTTCCTTGAAAACACTGTGTTCTCTCACGCCCCTGTACATTTTCAACACTATCTTCATTGCATGGGATGCTCTCACCTGATTTTTTTTCTCCTGAAAGCTCTGCTTAAGACCATCTTTGTAAAGTCTTCCCTCCGCTCCTAGGTAGGCAAGTCACCCTTTCCTCTATTCCCTAATACATCTTATATGCACTTCTACTCTAAGGATCGCATTGTATTGCACTTGTATTTCATTCAACAAATATTTATTAAGCGCCTACAGCATGCCAGACACCTTTCTAAATGCTGGGAATATAACAATGAACAAAACTAGGTCTCTGCCCACATGGAACTTTTATACAATGGAGGCAATGGGGACAAGCATCATAAACTCTTAAACAAGTAAGTATATAATATTTATTGCCATGGAAGAAAATAAAGTAAGGTAATACAGTTAGGGAGTGCCAGGCCCAGAGGGTAGAGAGGGAGGAGAGCAATGTTATTTTATACAGGGAATCAAGGAAGGCCTTTCTGTGAAGATATTTGAGGAGATACTTGAAGGAGGTCAATGAGGGAATGAGTCACGCAGATACCTGGGGAAAGAGATGGACGAGCAGAAACAATAAAATATGCAAAGGCCCTACGAGCAGAAACAATAAAATATGCAAAGGCCCTGAGACAGGATAGTTTGGCACACTGAAGGAATAGCAAGGAGGCCAGTATGGCTGTAAAACAGTAAGCAAAGTAGGAAGACCGAGGAAACAGTAAGAGATGAAGTAGGATTGCGGAAGGAAACAGGTTAAATAGGGTCTTGTAGGCCAATGGAAAGTCTTAGGTTTTTCAGAATGAGATGGGAAGCTATTGAAGGATTATGGGCAGAAGAATGGCATGATCTAACTTTTGGTCTAAAGAATCACTGCAGAAGGAAAAGGGTGGAAGCAGGAAACTAGATAGGAGGCTATTGTAATAATTTTGATTAGAGATAACGGAGACTGGGGGCGCAGTCCTGGCATGGAAAGAAGTGGTCAGCTGGGCATGTATGTTGAAGACAGAGCCAACAGGGTTTTTGATAGTTTGCATATGGGTGTGAGAGGAAAAGGGGTCAAGGATCACTTCTTAAGGGGTTTCAGCCAGAGCAGATGATCTGGATGAACAGAGATGCCACTTCCAGAGGAAAGAGTCTCTTGTTGGGAAAGAGGGGTCAAGAGTTTGTATTGAGTATGTTAAGTCTGAGATGCCTATTAGATATCCAAGTGCACATGCAAGTGGGCAAAGAAGTGCTGGCTAGAGATAAAATTTGAGAATCATTAGCAAGTACATAATATATCTCAAACCTTAAGACTATACAGAATCACAAGGAAGGTAAATGTGGAGAAAAGAAAAGAGATTTGAAGACTGAGCCTCAGAGCTCTCCATCATTTCGCATTAGTAGAGTTAAGAAGGAACCAGTAAAGGAGACTTGCTACATGTCTCTTTGCTGAATATGAACTTAAGGGACAGGACTACTGCTTAGCATCATGCTTAGCTTATAATAATAGATAATGAAATATCTACTGAATAAGTGTAAGTATGTGTATGTTTATAACTTTAGCATGGGCAAAAAAAGAGGTTCTAATATCACATCACGAATTATAAAATTGCATATAAACTTTTTATAAGTTTGATGTAAGTGTATCCATGTCAACTGCTCCGAAGTTTTAAAAAGAAAATGTCTCCTGTATACAGGTACCAAAAGCACTAAATTTCAGAATGTTTATAGTGTTAATACAGAGATATCATATTGAAAACAAACCAACCAGTCCTGAAGTGCACACATTCAAACGTTTACTGAGTGCCTCCTCCGATGCCAGGGACACAGTAATGAGAAGAACAGAGAAAACCGTGTCCTCACTGAACTAACACAGATGGACAGATATAAGATAAATCAATTAAAATGGTATGTTAGTACTAAGCAGGAATGGGCACCACAGGAAATGGCAGAGGGAGGGGAGCCAAGGAAGGCTCCACCTAGAAGGTAACTTCTGCATAAATACCTGAAGAAAGAGGGGAGACGAGTAAATATTTTATAGAAGATAGCTCTTAGTCATTGGGAAAAAGTAAACAATTTAAACCAAGAAGATAAACACCATTGGGAATCAAAACCAATAACCTAGATTAACAGAAACAGAAAGACAGCCAACTCTCTGTGTACAAGATCAATGATTCTGTGCAAAGGTCACAGGTCCAGAGCCTACCATATAAATTTTACCTAGGACTAGAATTCCAAATATCAGGCTATTGGGTAGAGATTCCAGTGTTATGCTTCTGGGCATGGATGTGAGTATGCATATATGTGTTTATGTGTATGTTTTGGGGGGACTGTGTGCATGCATTTATATCTATAGGTTTGTATGCATGTTTCTGTGTGTCCTAGAGGGGAACACTACTGGGATAAGTAAGAAAAGAAGATAAATATTTATCAAGCAGTTGCATGCTCCGAGACAGTGCTAAATATGTTCTCAAATACTTCATTTGGTTGGTACAACAACCTTGTGACATAAGCATTACTGTTCTCTTCTATAAACTGAAAAAAAAATTCACAGTTACACAGTTGGCACAGTGAAATGACAGGAATCAAATTCCAAAGCCTAGTCTTTCCCTTCCTATTAATGTCTTTCTGAACACAGCAGTGTTGAGAGGAACAGGTAGCTATTCCTGTCTGAAACTATCCTAAGAGATCTTGTAGAATCTCCAATCTATTTCAAAGGATACCTTAAGCACAGAAATAAAAGCCAATACAGACCCGCCAGCATGATTAACTCCCAAGAGAAACTGCAAAGGGCCAGGGTCCTGGACAAGATGATCCGAAGATAAAGATTATTTGAAGTGGGAGGAAAGCTAAATCATAATAATAGTTCACTATATTCATTTATCAAATAAATAATATATTACACATAGATTTTTTTAGGGACTTCATATATTTTATTTCACTTAATCTTCACAGTAACTTCTTCCAAGTAAGTTTTTTTAAATACAGAAACTGGGAACGGAGGGATAACATTCCAGGAGTAAGGCAGGCACAGCGTGAACAAGCTCGGGAGGTGGAAACAGGAGGAGCACCTTCAAGGAGGCAGTGAAGAGTACAAGTTGGCTAAAGCGTAAAGAGAGATGAAAGGGTTATAAGAAAGGATGAGACTGTAAAGGAAAGGTGGCATCAAACAGAACCTGGAATGCCAAGCTAAGCAGTTTTAACTTTATTCAGGAAGCAACAAGGGTCACTAGAAGTTTCTGTGTGATCAGAACTATGCTTCAGGAAAATTACTAACAGTTACCGGGCCTAAACTAAGGGAATAAAGGGGAGACGGGAGGAAAAGAAAAATGGAAGAGGTACTACAGAGAGAAAATTCACAGAATTTGGCCTGAGTGACTTAGGATATGATGTTCTAATAACTGGAATAGCAACCTAAACAGAGGATTAGACCTTCAGATGGGGGGGAAGACATAAAACTATGCAAACATTATCATTTACATACACAACAAAAAAACGGAGTGAAGGAGAATGAATCAAACATACGCTTAAAAATATAACAGTTTCAGTGTTGACAAGCTTAGAATAAAAGTAAAATGCTGTTATGCCATCTAATTATAGACAGAAAGACAATCCTATATGTGTTTTGTTTGTTTGTTTGTTTGTTTGCTGCACTGCGTGGCATGCAGGATCTTAGTTCCCCGACCAGGACTCAAACCCATGTCCCCTGCAACGAAAGTGCCGAGTCTTAACCACTGGACTGCCAGGGGAGTCCCAAGACAATCCTATGTAATGCTAACATATAAGGTCGTTCAAGTTTTCGTATGATGTTTAATTTTTGCAGTAAGATGAAAGTTGCACAAAATTCTGAAAACATATACAGTACTGGTGCAAGTTAAACAAATTCATTTTGGAGACACATGAGTTCCAACGTGAGTTTCGTACTTAACGATCTGCGTGTCCCTAGTCTCAACCTCCTGCATAAAAAGAGGTAATTATAATGCTTCAAGGACTACTGTGACTATTAGCTGAGGTCAAGCACTTACCACCACACCTAGAGCAGAGTAAGCACTCAGTAAATAGTAACTAGTAGCGCCCTTCCTTGGTTGGAGATTCCTAAAAATTAGCATCTGTACACAATTCCATTCACTCAAGCCATTAGGTCCTGACCAAAGATAATCTGTAATTCAACAACTAGATATACCAGAGAAGCTCACTTTTTTTTAATGAGACTTTTATTAAAGAAATAATACATTTCTACTAGAGGAAACAGATGCACAAACACCTGACCTTTCTATACCTCGGGCTGCACATCTCTAAAATGAGGGGTTTGAACTATTTCAAATGGGGGGGCACAATTTGGGGTTCAGCTAACCAGAGATTTATTTTGTCTGTCTTGCATAGTGTTAGGAAAAATGTAGCCAACATCTAGAAACTGGGAGAGTTAATAATAAATAAATCCATATTTCTGGTTTCTTTTTAATAATCAGAGACCTGGCAACGTGGTTCTGAGTAGAAACTGTAGACAGACAGCCTCTTTCGAAATCCTAACAATCCCCACCTGGCTTTAACTTCACTATGCCTGGTCTCTGTAGACTGGAGTTTGCAACGCCTTAACTAGTTAATCTTCTAGGCTCCCGTAGCTTTAAGATCCTGAGAGATAACACCTGAAATGTTTTAAAATGCACGTGGCAACACTGATTTCAAATGTTTTTAGATATTGCTACCTGTGGCCAGTTTAATCTCATGAACACTACAAGAACTGGATATACATTTATATTAAATAGCTATTCATCAAGAAAACTATGAATATATATACTTTACCGATTATCACTACTGCTTACGTTACAATGAGCCAGGCACTATAGCAAGTCATCCAATCTTTCCACAACCACTCTGTAAGATTAGAATAACTGCCATTATGAATTTATACAAAAGGAAGCTGAGGCTCAGAGAGGTTAGGTGATTACTAGAAAAGTAGCAGAAAATCATGTTTTCAACATGCTACATTTTCATTTATCGTTCAATCAATTTCTAGATACCTAATAAATACTTCCTATAAAGAAATCTTACACAAGAGCTCTCTCTTGTTCATTTTTTACAGTTCTCAATGGAGAAAGGAAGAGAAAAACTGCCATAATCACACATGACCTTCCAAAAGGTTTCCTATGCACCCTCTCCAGAGTATGTGAGATTGCCCCAGGTGTACAGTAACAAAAAAGGAGGGGGGGGGTACCTAAGAACCACTGAAGAGAAAAAAGTTACATAGCTGTTATTTCGCTCTCTAGTTGTCATCTCGAAAGCACCACTGGGAAGTTATACATTTATATTTGTGATACTATTGAGGCAGAGAATGAGACGCCAACAGGCATATGGTGACTGCTGGAATATCTACTAGTAAGTAGGGTTTTCCAATGCATAAATTAACATAATCAGATAACTAGATTGTCAAGCAACTTTTCTCACTCCCAATAAATGATAAAGTACCTTTAAAAAAATATAATCTGAGATTCTATAACCCCACTCAACTGGTAATCTTTAAAAAAATCAACAGATTACATAATTGCTAGCAGAAATCTGGTTCTACCGAAGAACAGGCACTAAGATATCAACCTGGGACCTGGAGGTTAAAGAAACAGGGAGTGATAAAGTCTCACTACCACTACACCCCTACTCCATCATGGAAGTAAGGTACTGCGCAATCACCAGTAAGACGTAAACAAGGTAATAGCACTGAGTGAGCACTTGAGTGGGCAAAGGACTCCAGGAATCCAGTATAGTTTAGGTGGTTAGCCTAAAGGCAGTGAGCAAAGACCTGTCTTGTGGTTATAAAACCTGAACAACAGAAAGTACAACTCCTGACAAGGCATAAAGTCAAGGTTAAAGCATGAATTCCATGGCAACTCCTCAAAACTGCCCTACTAGGTAAGATGCAGCTCCTCAGTGTGAAAGTCTACAGAACATAGTTAGGGGCCAATTGTTGTACACAAGTCATGTGCATAATAATTATCATACAGTTATCTATATTGCTATCATATTAATCACCTCTGACTGAAGCTTAGGCCGGAGCAAGAAGTTAGGAAACTACTGTACATAAAAAGGCAAGTTTCGCAAGGTATTGCCAGGAAACCTCCATGGGTTATAGAGAGACGTCACCAAGTTGCAGGCAGGATCTTCCTGTGGTTTGCCTTGCCCACTTCTGGTTTCAGTTTTGAACGTGTGCTGATCCCTAAGCTCCCTACAGCCCCCTTCTCAAGTAGCAAACCAAACTCTGAAGCACATATGGCAGAAATCTCTCCTAGGATAGGCCAGTGGTCCCTACAGCTACGAGAAACTTAAAGGCTCCTAAGCTGACCAAGAGTCACGAGTATGGCAAGCAAAGGAAAGGCCCAAAGCCAGGTGGTGAAAGAACTAAGGGCTACATGGACGGGCCACGTACGAGATAAGGCTACTACTTCTGATAACAGCATCCAGGAAGCCAAAATGGGACTCAGTCAGGATCCAGAGTTTAAAAAAAAAAAAAAAAAAAAAAAAAAAGTGGCACCTAGATATAAAGAAGTTGCACCCACACAGGTGCATGTATATGGGGTGTGTGTGTGCAAGTGTGTGTTTTCTAAGAGAACCGTTAACATGCACAAACCCACATGAGCACAGCCAAGCAGACAGAAGAATAACATTTTTTGTGAAACCCCAAAACAGTACTGAAGATAAATTTTTATAGCATTCCAACATTCTAATTTTATTGACATTAGACCATAACCAATTTAGGGATAATTATTAACTTCCTGACAACAGAAATGTACTCATCAGTTCTTCCCAATATACCAACTCACAGGCAACTTGGTAGAGAAAAGGACATGGACCTTGGCATCTTAAAGACCTTCTGAATACCTGACCCTGACCCTGACCCTTTGAACCCTGAGCAAATAACCTTTCCATCTGCTTCTTTGCTAAAATAGGAATTAATAACAAACTTCTTCATGAAATTGGATTAAATGAAATAATTTACAAAGTATCCTAACAGAGTACCTGGAAAAGAGTAAATACTCAATAAATGTGAGTTCACTTCCCCCATCTACCAAGAAAGTTTTTTTATAAAATAAAACTGTCCAGGGAATTCCCTGGTGGCACAGTGATTAAGACTTCTAGCTCCCAATGCAGGGGGCCTGGGTTCGACCCCTGGTCAGGGAACTAGATCCCACATGCATGCAGCAACTAAGAGTTGGCGTGCCACAACTAAGAAGCCCACGTGCTGCAATTAAGGAGCCCGTGAGCCACAGCTAAGTCCCAGCACAACCAAATAAATAAACATTTAATAAAATAAAAAAATAAAACCGCCCAAATTCAAAACGAGGAGGTTCCGAACCACTCACACAAATGTTAACAATATTTTAAGGGATCAAAATTATTCTTTTTACTATATTCCTCTGAAACAAAACACTGAATTTTTTTAAAGTTAACTTTCTGAATACAAACAATTGGTGAAAACAGGCAGAGCATATGGGAATTCACTGTATTACTCTTACAGTTTTGTGTGTGTATGAAGTTATACCAAAATTAAAAGTTACCCAAAAAATTGACAGAAAAATTGACTTTATTTCTATGTGAACTCAAAATGTTACCCAACCTAACATCTGGTTGCCCTTATTTTTGCAGATAGGATAGTCTTCAACAGTTAGAGAAAGAGAGGCTCTCACAGAATAAGACAAATATTGTATCAAATTCACTTACACAAATAGTCATTTTTTGATAACATACCTCATACACAAATACACTCTCCAGAAAAGTAAACCTTTATAAGGCCAACTCCCTTTGTCCACCACTGACATAACCAATGTTGTTTATCTTTTCAAACATCTTTCTGTGCATTTTTCCATATACATATACAGAAGTCACATATAACTATACATACCACCCTAACAACTGGCTTCTTTCTTATTCAACGATACCTCTTGAAGTTCTTTCATTTCATACTATAGATACATCTCATTCTTTTTAGCCATATATGGGATAAGGCTACTATTTCTGATAACAGCATCCAGGAAGCCAAAATGGGACTCAATCATGATCCAGAGTTTTTCAAAAAAAAAAAAAAAAAAAGTGGCACCTAGATATAAAGAAGTTGCAACCACACAGGTGCATGTATATGGGGGGTGTGTGTGTGTTATAAAATATGTATATGAACATACTACTTAGCCATCATCCTACTGATGGACACTTAAATTGCCTCTGTATTGTTTTACCAACAAGGTAACATTAAACATGTTTGTATATACCTCTTCTACAACCGTGTGTTTCTGTAGGGCAGATATGTAGAAGTAGAAATGCACAGGGTATACACACTTAAATTTTTAACAGATATTGCCAAAATGCTCTCCAACACTGCTTTCCAGTTTAAATTCAAGCAACAGTGAAGAAAGTACCCGTTTCCCTAAACCCTCACCAAATACTGAAATCAATGAGCTCTTCTTTTTTCACAAACTGATGACTTTTTAAAATCTGTATTTCCCTGATTAATTTTTGTTAAACCTTTCCAGTATTTTATGTTTACTGGCCTTTTGTATCTTCTTTTCTGTGGAATGCCTATTCATATCCTTTATTTTTCTAATGGCCTTTTCCTTTTTAAAATTTGGATGAACTTTTTATATACTCTGGACACTAACAAATAAGAAGTATAGATAGCAGGTTAAGAGTAACAGAGCCAGTCTGCCCACGGCTCACTCACTGTCTGATCTTGACAAGTTACTTAGTTTAGCCTCAGTTAAACTAAGGCCTCCGTGCCTCAGCTTCCTCATCTGTAAAAATGTGGATAATAACTGTACTTATAGAGTCACCGTGAGGATTAAGTTAGTTAATATACTTAAAGTACTTTCTCTTTTTTTTTTTAAACATCTTTATTGGACTTAAGGTGCTTTAAAACAGTGCCTGGCACAGTATAAGTGTTATATAAGTGTTTTCTTTTTTTCTGTAGGATTTGCTGCAAGTATCTTCTCCCAATCTATTGTTTATCTTTTAGCTCCTGTTTATAGTTAAGTCTTCATTTACTTTTCCTCAAACAATTATTTTTCCATCTCTATTCTAACATCAGAAATTATATACGTAGATGAAACAAACAAAAGACTGCCCTCACTGGATCTCATAACCAACTTCTCCTCAAGAATAAACAGAGACATCAGCCAAAGCATCTAAATTTAAAAAAATCTTTCCGCTAAAGAGATAGCTAACTTCCTTACTGCATAAAGCATTCCCACAAATCAGTAAGATGACTGATAATCCAGCAGGGAAAAATGCAAACCAAATAAACACCAAAAAATGGGGGAAAAAATGGCTCTTAAAAATATGAAGAAAGGGGCTTCCCTGGTGGTGCAATGGTTAAGAATCCACCTGCCAATGCAGGGGATACAGGTTCGAGCCCTGGTCCAGGAAGATCCCACATGCCGCGGAGCAACTAAGCCCCTGCGCCACAACTACTAAGCCTGCTCTCTAGAGCCCGTGAGCCACAACTACTGAGCCCGTGCGCCTAAAGCCCGTGCTCTGCAACAAGAGAAGCCACCACAATAAGGAGCCCGCGCACTGCAACGAAGAGTAGCCCCCGCTCGCCACAACTAGAGAAAGCCCGCGTGCAGTAACGAAGACCCAACACAGCCAAAAATAAAAATAAATAAATTTATTTTAAAAAGTATGAAGAAATCCTCAACCTCATTTAGAAGTGCAAATTAAAACTAAATATTAGGTGTTCCTTTTCATCTTACAGACCAGTAAAGATCAAGAAGTTTTAAAATACACATTATGGGGGTGTAAAGAAACAGGCATTCATATATTGCTGCTGGGAGCATAAACTGTTATAGTTTCTATGAAAAGCAATTTGCCACTGTCCTTTGAACATAAAAATGCACATACCACTCAATTCATCAATTTAACATCTAGGAGTTTATCCTACAGACACATGCATTCATATGAAAAATAAAATACCTACAAAATTATTTATTGCAGTAATGTCTGTAATAGCAAAAACTGGAAATAATCTAAATGTCCAGTCCAGGGGACTGGCTAAATAAACTGTGGTATATAGAGATGATGAAACTTTATGCAGCTGTTAAAAAAATGAGGCAGTTCCCCCTCCTTCCCTCCCTCCCCCCATATATATACACATATATTTATGAAAAATTATCAAGCTACTATTAAGTGTAAAAAGGCAAGATGCAAACAATGTGTGTATTTTGTTGGGATATGTATATTGGTGAGACAGAGATATTAATACTCATACATTTAAGTATAAATGCTTAAATAACCTCTGCATGGATACAAAAGAAATTAATTGGTAATGCTTGCTTCTGAAGAGGGAATGGTTAGGGGAATAAAAGAAGTAAGAAAAATTAACTTTTTAATGTATACCCTTATGTACCTTTTGAATATTGTACCAAGTATTTGTACTATCTAATCAAATGAACAAATAAACCTTTAAAAATAATCAAATGAAAACCTCTCTGTGATCACACCAAACTTTCTACTGGTACCCTTTATTCTTTTTTTTGGGGGGGGGTTGTTTTTGCCATGCCACGCAGCATGCAGGATCTTCTCCGATCAGGGACTGAACCCGTGCCCCCTACACTGGGAGCACAGAGTCGTAACCACTGGACCGCCAGGGAAGTCGCTGGTACCCTTTAAATGGTCATGCACAGCAGGTTGCTAACATTCAGGTAGTTGGTGGCTAGTCTGTTCAATGGGCAAAAGCAGAGGCTCACTATCCTAGCTGCCCATTAACAAACCCTGTGGAATGTTTTAAACCTACAGGTGCCCGGGTACCACCCCAGAAATTCTGATTTAGTAGGTCTGGAGTAAAGCCTGGGCATCAGAATTTTTTAAGTTCACAGGTGACACTGATGGGCAGTCAGGTCTGCAAACAGCTGAGTTAGAGCATAACAAAAAAAAGGTAAACATCCAGGCTCAGTCTCCACCTAGATTACAACCACAGTTTCATCGCTAACCCTAACTACTTCGCAAAGTTCTTAAAAAGGAACAGATGACAGTATGTAGCTGGCACAGTGAAAATCTAGGACTACTTCTGGATATTATCATTAGATAGGCAGTGTAATCTTCATATATTAAACACAGTACTTTTGCAACACTCATACTAATGAGTTCATCTTATGCAGCATTTTAGCAAAAACTTTGATAGTAGTGGACTAGTGCCCAACAGGCCATTAACTGTGTGACAGTGGAGTCTCTGAGTGTCAACTTCTTCATTTGTAAAATGAGGGGACTGAACAAGATATGTTCTCTACCTTCCAGCTCTAAACTTTTATAATTCTCTAAGAATACAGGTGTCTAAAAGCAACTATTGCTTTAGGATAAACTAGTAAGAACCTTTTTCATCTCATTCACTGCTTAGGCCCATTTCACAGTCCAGTAGGTTGGTGCCCTGACACACACTCAGATATGTATTGTGTACTGCTGAATAAAGTAATGGTCACAAAAAACAAAACAAAGCAAAACAAACTTGTTAGGATTCAAACAATCTTATCTAATAAATCTTAGTGCATATTACACACAATAAGTATACTAAACACATTTAGTATAGTGTTTATTACAGTATATTGCATAATACACACAATAAGTACACTAAACACATTTAAGCATTAAAATAAAAGCATCCAGGGGTTTCCCTGGTGGCGCAGTGGTTGAGAGTCCGCCTGCCGATGCAGGGGACACGGGTTCGTGCCCCGGTCCGGGAAGATCCCACATGCCGCGGAGCGGCTGGGCCTGTGAGCCATGGCCGCTGAGCCTGCGCGTCCGGAGCCTGTGCTCCACGACGGGAGGGGCCACAGCAGTGAGAGGCCCGCGTACCGCAAACAAACAAACAAACAAATAAATAAAAGCATCCAATGTACTGTCTTAAAGTATTAATAAATGTTTCAAGTTAAAAGGCAACAATCAAAGACTCAGGGCTGGACGGGATGTTAAAGACCACAACCAAACCCTTCATTTTACAAGTAAGAAAACAGAAGCTCAGCAAAGTTAAAGAATTTGCCCAAAGTCATTCTGTCATTAATGATATTCTTAGAACTAAGCTCACTGTAACAAATTTGTCAAGTATTGTTCATTCATGTTTGCATGTCTACTGGTATAGCCTTATAAAGTATATTATTTTAGCTAGGGATTTTGGTGAAAATAATGACATACAAAACGAAAGATGTATTGTAGAAATTTCTTCATATACATAAAAAGTTTCTTAATTTACATTAATTGATTACTATACAACAAAACTGATAGCCGTACTCAAAAGCAAACAGAATTTCATTAGTAGATAAAACATAATCTGCGATTATCGTCAAATAATGTCACAAAGCACATTAGCAAGAAATAGGATTAGCATCTATGATTAAAGGATAAAACGACAGTTTTATTTCAGCTACGTTAGTTCCACAGTCTCTTAAGAGTCTATTCAAACAAAACAAAACAAAACAAAACAAAAAAAAAGAGTCTATTCAAAGAGTTCTAAGTTAAAAAAGAAAAATTCTATGAACTCATTGAGGTTTACCTCCTGTCTTCCTCAGAGCAAATGATTAGCAGACTGCTCTGTGAACTTTTACAAAGAACCCTTTTCTCTCATTTCGATCCATCTAAAAGATGGATTCTTCCTCCATCTTAAATAACTCATCATCTCATTTCAAGTTTCTGACAATAATGAGTTCTTAGCATGAACAAACCCTTCTTTAATCTCTATTAATTTATTAAATAACATCTCATTTCAAATGTCTGATAATAATGAATTCTCAGCATGAATAAACTCTTTTTAATCTCTCCCTCTCAATTCGATCACATTGGTCAATAAAATGTTTTGATTTATATGTTATTACCAAAAAAGTGAAACCTCCCATGACAAATAAAAATATTTAATGTGTAAGGTGGGATTATCAGATTTTTCTTTTACAGGCTCAGGACCAATTAGTAATAATATTCATGGAATACAGTCAGGTGATAATATTCAATCCCCTAATAATAAGCAATCAGAGCATTTAGATAAATTTAATCCTTTTCCTAATAAGGCAACTTTGGCATCAATTCAAACCTAAGCTCAGTTGGAACTGTGATTTTGGAAGGGATGAACTTCCTGCCACAGACCCATGTATTTTTTTTTTTAATAATACTATCATCTTCTAGTTTGTTTAGCTGTAAAATTTACAGAACACTTTCACATATAGTACGTATCTCAAATCCTCCTCAGGATAACACAGCGAGAAGCAAGACATTTTCTAAAGGCCTATTTTGTTCTAGGCACCATGCTGACACCTGGACATTAAAAAACAAAAACAAAAACAAGAATGAATTCTACCTTGGAAGAACTCACAGTCTAATGGGGGAAAGAAATGATTTCTATACAATGTGTTACAAGGAAATCAACAATTTGTGATTCCCCATTGGTACAAAGGCCTACCACATTCTCTCCAGGAATGAGGGTAGCAATGTCCCGCAAACACGGCTTTGGTCAGGAGATCACATGGAGCAGGCTTCTGAAGGATGAGTAGGAGTTCCCTGGCATAAACATGGGGTGAGAAAGGAGGAGACACGCCCAAGCACAGGGAACATACATGAACAAAATGGCTAGTGATGAGGCATTATTCCCATTTTAAAGGTGAGGAAGATAAGCTCAAAGGTAAGTGAGCTGCCTAAAGTCACATGAATAATAATTAACAACGTATGAAACAGAATTCAAGTCTCCTGATTTTAATCAGCTTTGTACACCAGGAAATGCCAGCACATGTTGGACCAGAACATAAAGTTTTTAGCTACTACTTTATTACTCCTTCCTAAGAGATGGCCCATATCTGATTCAGTTCCTGGGGGGATGAAGAGAATGATTGGGGAGGGGATTTATTTAATCCTCAAATCAAGCCTGTGAGATAGAGGTGTTTTAACTACCCCCACTTTACACACAAGAACAGAGAAACACACAGATGTTAACAAAAGTCAGAAATTAAGTGAAGAATCAAATCCAGGTGACTAACCTGACCAAGCCTCTGAACTCAAGGACTTAACCATATCCCACGGATCCTACACAGGGAGACCACGTGAGTTCTGGGACATATCGTGGTCCCACAGACCTTGTACTGTACCACACATCTCAACGTTCACATAAATCCTCACTGGCTCCCTTATCAATCTGGTCTTCCTTGAGTAGGTCAACCCATGCATAAGGCGGTCTGGGCTCTCTGAGCAACATTTTTACAACATGATTTAACTGGATGAGAGCAACTTAACAAAAAGCAGTAACCAAAAAGGAGGACATGACAAAATAACAGCATGAAGCCTGAAAGTATAAAGGAGAAAGCCCCAACCCCCATCTTTCACTTGTGTATGGGTTTTTTAGGGGGATGGGGCCAATGTCAAAGTGCTTCAAGAGGACTAACATACCGGCCACTCACTGCACAGGAGTTCAGACCAAAGGATGGAGTCTGGAGTACAACCTTGCTTTCCTTGATCAAAGGTTCATACAACTCTAAGACATCCAACAACTAAACCTGGCTCTTGAATATTAATATTTGGAGCTGCCATGGTTTCCTACTGCACTAATATGACTTCAAGGAATTAAGGGTCCGCACATAAGCTCAAATACTGTAGCAACACTGGATTAGCTAATGTCAGTTGATTGTTTGAAAGTGACCACAAAATGCCATTTCACCTTGTGAAGTATACGGAGAATATATGGGATATATGGAAATACATGGGAAATTTAATAAATACTGGAGTGATATGCCTAAAGAAGGTTGTGGACTACTATTCTAGAACTCTAGAGAGATATAAATCCAACCCTCCCACTTTCTGCTGGAATAATCTGGAGTTGAAGGGTCCTACCCAAGTCCAGGAGAAAGAACATTTCCTTTCAGGCTCACTTTCAGACTTATGAATCTATAATTCCCCAAGTCAAAGGCTCTCAATCAGCAGCTGAAATCTGCCAGCACATCTCCAGGCTGGTGGGCACATCAGGTTTTCCTCCGAGGTCTCTCTCCCAGCATGGTGAAAAAGAAAGCTGACACAGTTACCCACACCCCCAAGCTGCTTAATATCTGCACAGTCAGAACCGCTATCATCCCATTTCTGTGACTTTAGCACCTGCTAATAATGACACTTCCAGCCCCCCAGCCCCCAACCTGCAAAACCCACATGTCAGTTTCAGGGAAACAGAAAACAGCATCTCTTCACAGGGTTCTGAAGATCAACCAATTCTAGATTACACCAGCTAAAAGGAGGGCAAAGAAACGGAGAGGGAGATGGGGAGAAGCTTCGTATATAAGTTTCCTAACATGCTTTTTCTGTGAAACAGACACTAAATGACCTGAGCTATAAGCTGAACAATTCAAAAACCAAGAAGCTGACTGCGATAACAGATGTAATACTTCGGCGATGGTTAAAGAGGTAATATCATTCCCAGCAACTGGATGTTCAACCTCCAAGTCTGGGTAATGGGGCTGCTCTCCCGTAGAAACAAAGTTGAGTTATTTTATTTGTAGGCCCAAGTTTCACTCACAGTGATATCACTTACGTGCTATCTTTGCCATGGAGCAGGTGAAAGTGCAGGGCAACTAAGTCCTTCTGAAAACAGCCCAACCCTAACCCTTGATTCCAAGATATGTGTACATGTAGTTCCATGGTACAAGCCGCAGCTATGTAAATCAGCGAGGCTCCAATAGACACTGCCTAGCATCAAGTGACACTAAAATGTAAAGCAGTGAAAATCTGAAAATCAGTGCGGGGTGCTCTGGCCCATTCATTTATAGTTTTCCCAAATATTAAATTAGATATATGCAAATATTAAGCATAAGACTTAATCTGAATACTGAAAAGATTTTATACCCTAGTAGGTTGTGTTGGGATCTTAGATACAGACAAGATCTCCTTCTCTGGTGTCATTTTTCCAGGTTTTAAGAACTGTACTCTCTTAAGAACCCCAGCACTACTTCTGGAAATAAAAAGGTGAGAGAATTTAACATGTCTGCTTCTGAGGTTTAATAAAATCCCAAATACTTGAAAGGGGGATCAACTTGAAAAAGGCAAGTGGGGAAATCCAAACTCACTTACTAATATCACTATTCAGGAAGAGGAAAATTTTACATCCTGTGCAAGAAAGAGCATTGTTAACCATTTTAATGCGATTCGATTTGCTTCATACAAAGTAAAAAGTACTCCTAATGTCTAAGGGCTATTTACATGAAACATGAAGCATGTAGCATGTTTCCAATCTGAGGATACTGAATCAAGAAAGCAAAGCTAATTTTCGACCAGAGCAAAAATAAACTGTACTGATATATCTTAAAAACAGCCCCCCCCAAAAAGTGTTTCATCTGAATAAACTACAGTACTGTGAAAACATTGGCAATCTGACGCCAAAGGGTCATTTTTATCTTTTATTATTTTTATTTATTTTTTATTTTTTTTTCAAAGGGTCATTTTTAAAAAAAATAAATGTCCAAATGACTGGATTCAAATGGTCTGTCTACAGTAATGCTCAGGGCCTCTGAGCAAAAATGTGAAGGCAGCTAGGACGGCTCACTCACGAAAGTAACAATTAAAGGCATAAGAAAGAAAGGAATTAAGTGGGTTAAGTGCGGGCTGGATGACTGTTTTGAGACCTGCTCACAGGAAGCCACTACATCCTGCCTGAAGTCCCTGTCAGTCACGCTGTCTCTCGATTCAAGTCCCCGCCGCAGCGAGGTGGGGCGAGTACAGGTGTCCGGCCCCAGCCCCTCCCGGAGCGCTCACTCGCGAGCACCCGTGCGGCGGCCTCTCGAATCCCAGGGCGGCCCGTTTCCCCAGCCCTGGGCGCCTTTTCCACCCTCGCCCCGGGTCGTGAACCCAGAAAACAGGCAGCCCCCTCCCCTCGGGCCAGCCCCAGTTCCCCGCCCTCCTCCTCCTCCTCCTCCGGCCGCGCCTCCCGGTAATTACCGCCCGGCTCCCACCGCGGGACCGCTCCCGACGCCAGCAGCCGCCCGCAGGCCTGCGTAGGAGGGCAGCCGGAAGCTCCTCACGCCCCCGGCTCACGCCCCCAGCCGCAGCCCAGGCCGGGGCGTCCCAGCGTCCAGGCCGCGCCCCAAAGCCGAGCCCCTCACGCCGGCGCTGCCCCCGCACCGCCCACCCCCCCGGTCCCCGGCAAATTCCCGGCTCTCCACTCGTTCCGGACTGGGGCAGCCTCAGCCCACGCCGCCCCGTCCGGGAGACGCCTCCCCCAACACACCCCCCTTTCAGCCTCCCCGGGCCGGTCCTCCCCGCGCGCCTCGCCCGGCCCCCGCCCAGGCCCCTCTCGGCCCCGGGGTCCCAGCGCGGCTAGGCGCCGCCACCCCCACGCGCCCGGCGCCCCCTCAGTCCCGCGGCCGCCGGCGGCGTCGCCGCCGCCGGGTGGGTTCCCTCACCCCGGCCCCAGCTTACAGATCTTGCCCCGCAGGCTCTGCAGCACTCGGACCTCGCGACTGTCCTCGTCCCCGGCCTCCGGCTCTGCCGTCGCAGTCGCCGCATCGGAAGAAGCCGCAGCAGCAGGGGCCGCCGCCGCCGCCGCCATGGTGCCGCCCGGCCTGTACCGCAGCCGCCTCGCCGCCTGCGTAGCGGGGCGAGGCGGAGCCCAGCCGCGGCCTCCGCGAGGGCGAGCCGCGCGCCTGGCCCCGCCCCCCGGGCCGTGGCCGGGCTCGCCCCGCCCCGCCCCGCCCCGCTCCGCCCTGCCCCCGCCCCACCAGGGGCCCGGCAGTCGCCGCCCCCGCTCCCCCGAACCCGGGCAGCCAGGGGCGAACCCACCTCTTGGCTTTCCTCCTCTTGGCCCCGTCAAAGCCCAGGCTCTAGCCAAGTGTGGCTCCGAGTCGTGGCTATGAGCAGCCTCAAAACCCCGCTGAGAAAACACCGGCCCTCCCGAGATTCCCCAAATCCTCCTGGGAATTACTCCCCCCTCCCGCCGTCCGCGGATTTCCACATCTAACGCTCAAGGGAACTCCCTGTGGGAAGAAAGAATGGAATTTGACAGTTGCGTGGACCTCCAAAGTACCTTATTCAGAAGGAGCCGAGGTGCCTTAGAGACTCCCCCAGTAATGTCCACGTGCCCTCACCCTCAAGCCAGACGCCACACACACACAGATTCTTACTTTTAAGTCAGAACAGTGTTCGTTCCGCAAAAGCTGGTTCAGAAAAAGATCCCTCCCCCCAATCTCAACCTGAGTGCAGCGCCGGAGACCCTCCCATAGAGAAACTTTGAAGCCTCTACCACCGCTTGGGTACTTGGGAAACAAAGAGCAAAGAAGGGTCGGGTCGCATCTCCCATCCCCCCGCCCATAAGTGAGCTTGTTGAAAAGTTGATTGACACTAGGAAATTCGTAAATCTTTGACTAGTTTGTTAGCTTTTTTTTCAAGGGAACTTTTTGCAGTGAGTAAACTGCATGAATAATACCCTGGTATGTAAGGAGGAAGATGATTTCCTAGTCTTGAGGTTAACTGCAATGCCCTAAGAAGGAAGAAACTGTGACTTAATAGGGCAGGGTGGTTGTTTTCTAGGGCAACAATAGGAATCAGTCTGTCAACAAATATTTTTTGAGGGTCAGACTTAACAAATGATAGCTTCAGAGACTGCACAACGTCAAGGTGAAGACAGCCCCAGCTCTCCAGCAGCTCAGTCTGGGAGGAGACACAGAGAAAGGCAGAGGCACTGGGAGAAAAGAACTGAGATGACTAAACTGGGGAGTCAGGGAAGTCCTTCCTGGGAAATGTACTGCAGGATGAACTGAAGACAAAGGGGGAGAGGTGGAAAGGGGCCAAGGAGCAGAAGCTGCTTGGGCAAAGGCTGGACAGCCTGAGAGTATGGCCTTGGTATGTGTCTGTGGCCGAGGAGTGACACTACCAATTCTGCGTGTGTTGCCAGTGACCCCATGTGATTTTTACACATGTTGGAGAAAGTGAACCTACCTCCTCCTACATGAATGTTTTGCTGTCGTTTCACAAATAGGTCCGAAGCTTAATTCCCTACCTTCATTTCCAAATCTGAGTTCACAGCCATATTCTGTTATCTGGGCTATAGAAACTTTGACTCTTTTTTTGAATCCCTTGTCCCCATACAGTTTTCAGTTGCCACATCCTTCTGACTCTGCCGAAATCTCTCCTCTCTCTTCCTTCCTTTCCATTCCCTGTCATTGTCCTTATTAAAACCGTCCTCATTTGAGCAGTGTCAACATGTCATAGTATTTTGTGTGTGTTTTGTTTTCAGAAAGAAGAAGCTTATGAGACTGACTTGGGTCGGAGCCTAATGCTATCATTTTTACATGTGTGATGTTTGGGCAAGTTACGCAGTCTTTCTGAACCTGGTTTTAAACTGTAAAATGGGAATTCTATACTTACTCCTCCCTCCTCCAAGGGTGATTCTCAGGATTAAATCATTCTTGAGAGTGTGTGTGAAGCATCTAGTGGAATGCAGGGCAGGTAGCAGGATTAACTCAGCAAACATCACCTCCTGCTCTTGACTGGAACTCTTAGAACAGGTCTCCCATCCCTCTCCTTCCTCCTACACATCACTTAAGCTTTCTAAAGCAAAAATTGGAGTTTGTCACTTGTCTGCTCAAAAAAGCATCAATGGCTTCATTCATCCCTTAAGCCGGCAGCAAGCTACACAGTACAGGTCATGAACAGTACTAGAAACGACGAAGAGTAAAGTTCACATTCCTCGGGCGAGCTTTCAGGGTTGGTCCTGGACCCAGCCTACCTGACTCCTCTTATCTCCGGCCACACTGAGCCACTTTGCCCACCAGCCGGACTCTGTTAGGAGGGCCCTTCCTCCTCCCGGACCAAATGCTGCTCCATCCATCTCTCTTTTTCTCTCACAGACAGAGGTTCTGATCTGTACCTGTTTATGGCATTGATCACTTTCTGCCTGGTGTTATGTTACCTGTGTACTTGTTTATCTCTTCTTCTAGATTCATTTTTTTTTTAACTCTTCCAATAAATATCTGTTGAATGAATGATTTGAATCATATAGCTCACTTCCTCTCCTCTGCAGACTCGAAATTTTCCTGTTTGGGAAATTCTGATTTGTATTTATTATTCATTTTCATACCTGTCCAAATGGTAAAAATAGGAATGGGAAACCTTAATAACAACCTATAATTGAAAATTAAAAGCTAGTGTTTAAAGGTTTCTTCCTTTCTTTAAAATAACACCTGTACAGATTCTCCTAATTTCCTTTCTTTTCACTAGCTTAACCCCAGGTCCATAACTCTATCACTAAATTGTTTGAAAACAGTTTTACATGAAGTGTAAAATTACACATTTTTCCTCCCAGGCAGCCTTCCTGTTGCAGATTTCAGAATTATCATACTCTTTCACTAAAACTCAGAAACTTCATTTTTTCTTCATCCAAAATCATTCCTAATTACTCTAATTCTGAATAAATGTTTAAGGACATTAATATTCTTTTGGTAATATTCTTTTGCTGGTACTGATCTGCTTTGCAGAGATTTTTAGCAGAGTCAATGTTTCCTTAATGTAAAATATTTGGGAAATAAGGTTTTGTAAAGACTCGAAAGATTTACTCACTATGACAAGGAGGCTGTTGCCTCCCCTTCCCTTAATCGCCCTGGCATCGTGTTTTAAATTCAACTAGAGTTCCTCTCATTTCTTCACGATGTTTAGTAACTGGAACAATATTGCATCATACACAAACTTGCCCTTCACTTCCTTCCTCAAATTATTAATGAATGTGTTTAAAGGCCCTCACTCCTATCTCTACCCCCTCCATTCACTACTTTGTCTTTTCCTATTTCTTCACCGGTGTTTAACCTGTTCAGTCTTTCACCGTAACTTGGCAGGCTTCATGGTGGCCAAGGTAGGGAAACTCTTAATAAAAATATGTCCCGCAGCTAGAAACTAATCCCAGAACGTGTCAGTTATACAGCATTGTTCTGAATCAACAACAGCACGCACCAACCTATAACTTGGCACTCTACGGGGCTATCTCCTGGCCCTGAGTTGTTTATTCACCTTCTTCCTGGTGAGTCAGGGGAAGAGAAATGTGCTTGCTTTTCAATATTTAAATGTAGAGCATTTCCATAGGACTTTACACACATGAAGCAGAACCGATGGGGAGGCAAGTTCCTTTGGTCATTGATGACTTGGTTTCCCATTCATCTCATTAGAGTACCGTTTGTACCTCAAGCATTACACACTCAGTTACATTGTACAGTTAGCCTCTACATCCAATCAGCATTTTTCTTTTTGATAAGTTAGGGTGGTGGAAGATGAGGTAAGACATTAAATATTCAGAATATTTTGCAGAATATTCAAAATATACTTTTTTTTAAATTTATTTTTGGCTGTGTTGGGTCTTCATTGCCGCATGCGTGCTTTCTCTAGCTGCAGCGAGCGGGGGCTACTCTTCGTTGCAGTGCGAGGGCTTCTCATTGCGGTGGCTTCTCCTGTTGCGGAGCACAGGCTCCAGGCGCGCGGGCCTCAGTAGTTGTGGCTCGCGGGCTCTAGAGCGCAGGCTCAGTAGTTGTGGCGCACAAGCTCAGTTGCTCCGCGGCATGTGGGATCTTCCCGGACCAGGGCTCGAACCCACGTCCCCTGCATTGGCAGGTGGATTCCTAAGCACTGCGCCACCCGGGAAGTCCCTCAAAATGTACTTTTAACTGTTCACCTCAAGATCAAACAGAGCCATAACAGGGATGTCTTCAAAAATCCTCATACGCTTTTATCCTAAAGCCTCCAGCTCCTCCATTAAAAATATTTTCAAATTTGCTCAGCTCCTGGAACAGGACATTGAAAGCCTGAATATTGGAGCATGGGACAGTCTATGCCCTTAGGCCTGCCTGACTTCAGTTGTTTCTCAGCCTCCCTCCTTTTGCACTGTGATGGTATATCTACTACGCCACCACTGCACTTTTCTTGTTAGTTTAGACGGATGCACTAATCGGTCTGAAAAGAAAACTAGAAAGTTGGACAACCATGCACTTGTTTCATCTCCTACTCTGTACTCAAGAAATTTCTGTATTTTTCTGGTCAGAGTTGTCCATTCGTCATGAACCCTGGAGACATGCTCCATCCAGCTGGCAAGAACCGGACCAGGGCCCACCTGATTTTCATGCTCTGAAGGTGTAGCTAAGGTCTTCTGAGGCCAAGAACCCCATCACTTGCCTGGTTGGTACACATTTGACTTTGTACCTTCAGCGGTCATTCAAAGGAGGATGGGGCTAGAGACCCACCTGGCTATACTCATGGCAGGTTGGAGATAAATGTCATCCCCCACCCCGTTCCCTCCCCAGGGCCAAAGGAGAATAATGGAGTGGTGCTTGGATAGATGATGCCCTTGAGTTCTTCCAGACTCTGAAGGAAGAGAAAAGGAGACTTGGATGGAACTAGAAAGGAGCTGGCTACAGAATGGCCCAAAACCTCAGCAGCAAAAGTCAGTGGTGGGGAAAACATCCATAAGGAGAGAGATTCAATAACACAAGCCCAAGAGCAACCTCTCTGAAAAGTATCTCTATCTTCTGGCAAAACACAGAAACTAATAGTGCCCTGTATTGAGCACTTATTTGTGCCAGTCTCTTCACATGGACCCATACGCGTCGATATTATGGTTGTTTATTGTTGCTTTTTTCGTTGTAGTTATTCTATGTCTCTGAGCACAGAAAGGTTTAAAAAGTCCCCCAGGTCAGACAGCTAGTAAATAGGATACCTGGGATGGGGAACGGACGCACCTCTGACTACAGTGCGCACTCCCAGCCGCGCCGCTCCAGTGCCATCCTAGGAGGATCTGCACACCACTGGGCAGTTTTCCCGGCCGTAAAAGGTTGGGAGAGCTCAGTTCTGAAAGGCAGTCAGTCATTCCTGATGGTGAGAGGAACTTCTCAGCAGCTTGCCTGGTATTTTGGAGGTGCAAAAGCTGTTTGGGTGCTTAGCCCCAACGCAGCAACACCGGCTCCAGAAAAGAACCATAGGAGAATCTTATTTGAACAAAGAAGGGAACAGGTTGCTCCTGTAGACAAAAAGGACTCCAGAAAGAGGGGGCCTGACTGGGGGGTCAGAGGCAGCAATTCCTTCACTCGCCGTTTGGTTACATAAGCAGGATTCTGTGGGTACAAAACGGTTTTATTTCTGGCTCCACGTCCTTTTCTCCCTGCTCTGCGACTACTTCGGTCCCAGCCCTCGGTGAAGTCTCATACAGGTTACGCTGCTTGTCCCGTCACTTTTAGTTACCAAAAATGTCTCATGACAGTAACTTAACTGTCTAGCTCAGACTAATAATCAAAACTTCTCACTTCAAAGCTAAGCCTTCTCCTCTGTCCAGATTTAGGCCTGTCCCAGGCTGGAGGGTTTACAGGAGGAGGGCAGGGTGACGTTGAACTTCTTGCCTTTTTTCTGGGCTCCTGCACTCAGTGAGGTTGCTGACCCCTTGGGGATAGGCAAGGTCCAGGGGAAGAGGACATGGGGAATGACACCGCCTTAGACGACCTTCCCGGCATGATGTGGCATTGCTGCTCTCTGAGTCTGACGATGCTCACAGCTGCCTTTCTTTCATGGATCCCTTAGGTGGGTTTCCTGGAGATTCTCTGTTCTGAATCTCAACTCTAGTCGTGTCACCTCCAGCCAGCAGCTGATAACTCCAAACATTTGGCCCCTAGATTTCCTCAGCCCACCCCTCTGCTGGGTCAATCCGCCTGGCACCTTCCACTTTGGATGAAGCTCTTTATGTGACGTCTCCAGTCAATCCCTCCTGGGAATCATGCACCCTCTCGGTGGACGGGAGGCTCCCTCCCACTCTCCCTTGTTCCTGCTCCATACTCCTCTCTCACTTTTGCTGTGCTCTTCTGCTACCTAAGGGCAGTAGCCTCAGCTTCTTGCCTTTAGATTTCTCAGGTCTGTCACACTCCAGGGACACCCCCAGGTGCAATGAGGAGTCCCTTCGAGGTCACTTTCACTTGTCTTGATAAGAAACACCCTCTTTGCCTTTGCCCACAAGAGGGGCATGGAGAAGTGCCATAGCACAGTAACAACTCTTTCTGGAAGACTTCTCCAACCTCTTCCTGTTATAGGCCAGAGTGAAAGATGGCTAAAGCCGGCCCATGGAATGGCTCCCCCTGGCTCTTGCAGATCCTGCATAGGAGGTCTGGCCTCTCATATTAGGATGTGAGTACTGTCCTGTCACACCAGAAAAGTGAGACGGGAGAGGCTAATCATGCCACTCATCACACCCAGACCACAGAAGAAAATGATGGAACTTAAAGGAGGCTGGCTGGGGAAGGCCTCCCAGCCATCGGGAGGGAGTGGTCCAGAGGCCCTCTCTGACTTCCTGAGAGGAGGATAGTCCAAAAGGGTGAGGCACAAGCAATGATGAGCTTGACGGCACTGGAATCCTGAGACTGACCCAGGAAGGCGTCATACCCCAGACTGCTCCTGCAAACTGCAGACAGCAGGGGAAGGATGCTCCCTTCAGGAGGCCCTAGGTCCAGGGGACTCTCAGCCCCAGGGCACATAGAGTCTCAGAATCTGAATGACTGGCTGCTCCTGGGGAAAGCAGAGTGATGGCTTGCTAGTGTATATCTTCCAGGGAGGCTGGAGAGGCCTACAAAGGTGCATGAAGGGAGAGTGAGGGTTGGATGACCTGAACCCAGGAGATGAATTTGCCGAGGGCTCACTCGCCAGGACTGGAGGAGGAATGCTTACTCAGTCCAAAAAAGCACTAGGGCTTCCCTGGTGGCGCAGTGGTTGAGAGTCCGCCTGCCGATGCAGGGGTCACGGGTTCGTGCCCCGGTCCGGGAAGATCCCACATGCTGCGGAGCGGCTGGGCCCGTGAGCCATGGCCACTGAGCCTGCGTGTCCAGAGCCTGTGCTCCGCAACGGGAGAGGCCACAGCAGTGAGAGGCCCGCGTACCACAAAAAAAAAAAAAAAAAAAAGCACTGAACCTTGATAACTACAAGCACTTACATCTAACTTGTCAAGTAAAAAAATCTATTCTTTCAAAGCACTTTTTCTTTAGATATCATTTTAGGCTTATATATACCCTTTATCTAATTCTCTAAATGTTAACATTTTAAAATATTTACTTTGCGGTCTTGCCATTTATTCTCTCTCTCTCTGTCTCTCTCCCCCTCCCTCCACCCATTCCTGAAACCATTCCAGCGTATGTGGTGCCTCTACCCATAAATACTTCCATGTATATACCCTAAAGAAAAAAGAGTTCTCTTATGTGACCTAGTGCAATGATCAAAATCAGGAAATTAACAGTGATACCATTTAGTAGGTAATCTACAGGCTTTATCCAAATTTCATCAACTGTCCCAATAACGATCTTTACAGAAAAAGAAAGTCCCGGATCATGAGTTGCATTCAGCTGTTATACATCTTTAATCTGGGACAGTTCTTCAGTTTTTCCTTGTCTTTCACAAGCTTGACATTTTTGATCAGTACAGGCCAGTTATTTTGCAGACTATCCCCCAGTGTGTGTTGTGCATTTTTGGTAGGAACACTATGTAAGCGATGCTGAGTTCTTCTCAGTTCATCTTTTCAGGAAGCTCCTGGTGACCATCTATCCCACTACTGATGATGTCAACTTTGATCTCTTAGTTAAGATGGTGTCTGCCAGATTTGTCCTGTGAGATCACTGTGTTCCCATGTCATGAATAAGTATCTCGTGGGCTGATACTGGATATTTAATAAAAGCAAATTTCTTTGTCTCCCCATACATGTTCCTCCTTCCATATTCTGCTTGGATGAATTACATCTTCACTTGGCCAACGGCCTAAGCTAGAAACTAGGCAGTCATCACTGTTTCTTCTTCCTTGTCTTTTGTGTTCAATAACCAAATCCTATAGATTCTGCCCCTTTCATGTCTTTCAAACTGGTCTTCTTCCCCATTTCTACTACCACTGCTTAGCTCAGCTTCTCATCATCTTTCCCTTGAGTTACTGAGGCACCCCTAAGTAGGCTCTCTACTTCCGGTCTAACCCTCTCCCCACCCTACCCACCTTTGCCACCAGAGCTGTCTTTCAAAAATGCCAATCTGCATTTTCCTACTTAAAAATCTTTAGTGAAGTCATTGCAAACTGGAGGTTTTCAGACAGTGATGGGAACCGTATGACACATGTACTACAACTCTGTACCATAACAAAATACCACAGACTGTGTGGCTTTAACAACACAAATTTCTTTTCTCACAGTTCTGGAGGCCAGAAGTCCAGATCAAGGTTGTAGTCAATTCTACTTCTGGTAAGAGCTCTCTTCCTGGCTTTCAGATGGTGCCTTCTTGCTCTGCCTTCACATGGCTTTTCTTTGATGCCTGCACATGGAGAAAGAGAACAAGCTATCTGGCGTCTCTTCTTGTAAGGCGACACTAATCCTATTGGATCAGGGCCCCTCTCTTGTGACCTCATATGACCTTAATTACTTCCTTAAAGGTCCCATCTCTAAACACAGCCACATTCAACAATACATATTTTAGGGCTTCAACATGAATTTCAGGGAAACACAGATGTTCGGTCCATAATAGGCTCCCACGTCTCCCTTTCTCATACCCATGGCACACACTGTTAATCAATTGCAACACTCTTTCCTACTGAATTTGAGTGAGCCTCAGAACCTTGTGTCCCACCTTCTCAAGGTCAAAGTCTCTCCTGAAGCTGGGCCGCATGCATGTGACTCAGTTTCCCCCAGGGAGCTTTAGCCATGAGAGACTTTAATTCAGAGGAGAGAAATATGAGGAAGAAGAGGACATTGTTGGTGAAGGCAGTAAAGCATAGCAGAAAGACCTCAGGCAGTAAAAGTAGAGGCCTGTGTTACTGTATCCTGTGCAAACCACAGTGCCTGCGTGTGTTGACCAGATGTGTGACTCGGGTATTGTGCTTAGATGAAAAGCTTTCCACTTGACTCTTTGACCCTCCAAGAGATTCTTAGTTACCCAGAACCTTTAATGCGTTTGTTTCCTGCTTAACCTAACTAGGATGGGTTCTGTTGTTACAACAACGGATACAAATGATAGAGTCCTGCACTTTATGTGCTGATATGTCGAGCTCTTTGCAGCTTCCTAAATGTGCCAGGTGGTTCTGGGCAGATTTGCTGCACTCCACCTGAGCCCTCTGTCCAAGATATCCTCCCTACCCCAACCCCTCACCGTACTAGGTAGGAGGCTTTTGGCTACAAGTAACAGAAAAACTGTCAGAAAATGGCTTAAACAGTTACAGTATATTTTGTCCATAAAAAAGTCCTTATGGATCCTCAAAAAAATTAAAAATAGAATTACTATATGATCCAGCAATTCCACTTCTGGGTACATACCCCAAAGAACTGAAAGCAGATTCTCAAAGGGATTTGTACACCTATGTTCATGGCAGCACTATTCACGATAGAGAAAAGTTGGAAGCAACCCAAATGTTCATTGACAGATGAATGGATAAGCAAAATGGGGTATATACATATAATGGAATATTATTCAGCCTTAAAAAAGAAGGGAATTCTGATGTGTTACAACATGGCTGAAACTTGAGGCTATTATGCTAAGTGAAATAAGCTGGTCATCAAAAGACACATACTGAAAAATTCCACTTTTATGTGGTACCTAGAGTAGTCAAAATCCTAGAGACAGAAAGTAGAATGGTGGTTGCCAAGGGCTGAGGAGAGAGAGGAAGGGAGAGTTATTGTTTGAAGGGTACAGAGTTTCAGTTTTGCAAGATGAATGGTGTTCTGGAGAAGGATAGAGGTGACAATTGCACAACAATATGACTATACTTAATACCACTGAATTGTACATGTAGAAATGGCTAAGATGGTACATTTTATGTTATGTATATTTTACCACAATAATTTTTTTTTCTGGTGGGGAGTCCTTAGGTACACAGACAGCCTCAGGATGATTAATTCATCAACTCAACAATATCAAGCTTCTGAGCTAGCTTCTTTGCCATTCTCCTGGCTTTGACCTCATGAGCACAAGATGACTGCTGCAGCTCTAAACATCTCAACATCCAATGACAGGAATGAGCATTTTCTCCTGAAGCATCTCTCTTTCTCTTTTTTTTATTAGAGGGGAAAACTCTTCCCAGACAGTTTTTCTGGAAGTCAACCCCACCATTACACTCCCTGCAACCCGGACCAGGTGTCTTCTCCTTAACATCACATTTGCAATCATGATGAATGTATAATTGTCTTAGCCTGATCAACATCAATACCCCTGAATCTGGAGATGGACTCTCCTTCCCAAAGTGCTTTTCTGCCTGAGACCTGAACTAAACCAATGCTGTGAGAAAGAAAAGGGAAGAGTAGCCTCAGAGTAGACAGCCAATTCTGTACACCACATCAACATACCTACTTATCTTTCAATAATAAGTTCAACTGAAAATATTTCAATAACGCCTAACACCAGAGATTCATCTGGTTTGCTCTGTAGAACTGGCCTCTTCTTTCTTCGTGTCACTATAGTACCCTGTGTGTACATTCACTGTAATGCCCAAAGCACATTTACCTTTCCACTTGCTCACCTCTATGTAAGATTCTCAAAGATTGTGTTACCAAGTCCAAGCTCATACTGCTCACTGCACAACAGACCAATAAATCGAGAGCTGAGTCATTGGGGCAAGGAATAGTGACTTTATACAGAAAGCCAGCAGACAAAGAAGATGGTGGACTAGGGTCCCAAAGAAACACCTTACCCAAATTTGAATTCAGGCTTATTTTATACTAAAAGGGGAGGGGGTGTGGCTAGTTGTTGCAAACTCCTTGGTGTCAGAATCCTTTGCTCCTGCAGCTGTCCAGGTAGATTAGGTCACGATGTTCCTGTAAACGTCCATCCAACAACACAAATATTATTCTCTGTTCTGCAACTTTTTATCTCTATATGAATGGAAAAGTATTATACCTTTAAAGGTCAGAGCCTTGAGAATGGGCTATCCTGTATATTTCAGACTATAGGCAACATTCTTAACTTGTAGCAAAAGCAACAGAATACAAAGTTTAAAGTAAAAGAAACAGTCCAATATGGAGTCAGATTTGTTTTTCCCTATTACAACTGGACAATATTTTATTTGTCTTTGCCTCTCTTGTGCATAGAAAACATGTAAGAACAGAGAAGGCACTTATTAAATGATTGCTGAATGATGAATGAATAGATGAATGAATGAATGAGCAAATTAATTAGATGGTCTGTTCAGAGAAGCTGCTAATAAATGAGCTCAGAATTCTGAATTTAAAACCCACAAGGGAAACCAGAGCAGACCACATAATCATGCTGAGCTGAGCCTGAGCTTTGCAGAAAGCTTAGATGCAAAGAAAAGGCAACGTCTCAGAAGTCAGATGAGGAAGGTGGAAGGGAAGGAGGCAGGGTCTGGGGTTTGCAATCCTTCCCCTGGGCTGGGCCTGTGTATGTCACAAGCAGCTCATTTTGGGCAGAGGTAGCTGAGGAGAGCAGAATCTCATGGGTCATGAACTGTTGTCTAGTAGTGGGCTAGATCTAACCATCTTCCATTTTTTGGTGGGTTGTTGTAGAAGCTGGAAAATTGATTTCAAAGTTGCAAGTTGTTTTCATACTTGTTACAGATGGTCAGATCTCCAGGGAGCTTTATCAGCTTGTGGCTACATCCTCACTCCCAGTAATCCATTTTAGTAGATGTCTTATCTGGAACAACACAAAAGAAATTTATTAGGATCTCAGTGAAAGTGTGCTGAGCGGTGGGATGGGAGGAGAGCTAGATGCTGAGGATTCTCTAGTAGTGAGCAAAAGATGGAGAGTAACCATGACTACTCATATTTATCACATCTTTTGATTTTTATTTTTTTTTTATTTTTTTTATTTTTTATTTTTTTAAATTTTAAACACTTTATTGTTAGCAGGTAAAAATCAAACTAATTATTAAATGACCATTTACTCATTATTTTACCCCATATGATTAAAAGAACTTTTAACTTTGACAACTGTGTTACCACATTAACTTACCTAAACCTTCACTGCTGTATTTTTATTTTTTTATTTTTTATTTTTTTAATTTAATTTTATTTTATTTTTTTGCTTTATAACAAATTTAATCAGTTATACATATACATATGTTTCCATATCCTCTCCCTTTTGCGTCTCCCTCCCACCCTCCCTATCCCACCCCTCCAGGCGGTCACAAAGTACCGAGCTGATCTCCCTGTGCTATGCGGCTGCTTCCCACTAGCTATCTACCTCACGTTTGGTAGTGTATATATGTCCATGCCGCTCCTTCACTTTGTCACAGCTTACCCTTCCCCCTCCCCATATCCTCAAGTCCATTCTCTAGTAGGTCTGTGTCTTTATTCCTGTCTTACCCCTATGTTCTTCATGACATTTTTTTTTCTTAAATTCCATATATATGTGTTAGCATACAGTATTTGTCTTTCTCTTTCTGACTTACTTCACTCTGTATGACAGACTCTAGGTCTATCCACCTCATTACAAATAGCTCAATTTCATTTCTTTTTATGGCTGAGTAATATTCCATTGTATATATGTGCCACATCTTCTTTATCCATTCCTCTGTTGATGGACATTTAGGTTGCTTCCATGTCCTGGCTATTGTAAATAGTGCTGCAGTGAACATTGGGGTGCATGTGTCTTTTTTTTTTTTTTTTTTTTCTTTTTGCGGTATGCGGGCCTCTCACTGTTGTGGCCTCTCCCGTTGCGGAGCACAGGCTCCGGATGCGCAGGCCCAGCGGCCATGGCTCACGGGCCCAGCCGCTCCGCGGCATATGGGATCCTCCCAGACCGGGGCACGAACCCGTATCCCCTGCATCGGCAGACGGACTCTCAACCACTGCGCCACCAGGGAGGCCCGCATGTGTCTTTTTGAATTATGGTTTTCTCTGGGTATATGATCATGTCTTAAATGTGATAGTTATTTAATTTGGTGTGCTAGGTTTATATTTTTATATTAAGAATAAAAATATGTATAAGGGCTTTTCATGAATTTTCTAGAAACCTTCATATTCAACTCTATTTTTTCACAGGGTGTGGAATTCTTCAATAGAAATTCTCCTACCTTAAATGTTTTTAAGAACCTGAATTCTATGATTTGGCTGATATTACTGTATGTATGTAGTGCTGTTTAAGAATTAATATCACAAACTTGAAATGTTTAAAATGGAAAAAAAAGCTGTCTTTCATTTGGTCTTTGGGAAGAGAAGATGTAAGGAAACAACAGCCCGTTTCCTTCATTTTTCTGTATGAGTTTTTCAACTGTGGCCTTCTTGACATTTTGGCTGAGATAATTCTTTGCTATAGGGTCTGTCCTGCACATTGTTGGATGTTTAGCAGCATTCTGGCCTCTACGCACTAGATGCCACTAGCATCTTCCCTGTTGTGACAATCAAAAATGTCTGCAGACATTGCCAAATGTCCTTTGGGAGGCAAAATCGCCCCCTGCTCTACATTAACACATTTCTTATATAGTAGCAGGGTCATTGTGTGTGTAAGTCAGAGACCTGTCAAACCTGAGATCCACATGGCCCAGTCCCTGAGGGGGTGGGGTTCAAAGAAGCAAAGTCCTGATGGGATTTCTACTCTTCATCTCAAGGAATATAAATAAGGGTCAGTATGTAATCTAGAGCAGCTCTTATCAAAATACCTTTCCTTTTCTCTAATATCCAGCCCTCCATTTCTCACCCTCTTTCCCCAGAATAGCAGCTCTCACCCACCCAGTCTCTCCCTACATCTCTCTGTGGCCTCCTCCCACACTCCCACTTGATGCCTCTGAACAACATTCATGCCCCCTACTCTTCATTTTTTCCCTTAGAATCTACCCGTGTGGCTTACACCAACTCTATCTCTCTTCCTTTCCCCTGATTCTCCAAAGATCCGATCTGGACCTTCCAAGCTCTTCTCCCCAGTTGGGTGTGGGTGGATGGGAGGAACTGGGCAGCCTGAGCAGCACCAAATTTAGCAGTGGGGAGGAGGGTGGGGAAAGCTGGCAACACTCACATGTGTGAAAAGTTGCAGATTTTTTCACCCTACTCACAAATGTGCAAAGAAGATGTAGCATTTCCTTTCTCCAAAATTGTTCTCATCTTTCTTACCAGCTTCCAACCACTAAATAGAAGGAGAACTATTCTGGCACAATTTAAATAGACATTGTAGGTAAATGGTCCATCTCTTTAGGTAAAAAATGCTACGTCTCTCAGGCAACTGCTGGGGCTAACAAACCCTGGAGAGACAGAGAGCAGAAGATGGAACCCTCAGATGCATGCAGCCTCTTCGGCTTCCTTGCTGCTTTCTGCTGTGGGAGTGGTCTGGGCACTCCTGGGTTGTATCTAACCCATCCCTGGGAGTTCAGTGAGGACCTGCCGTTGAGGCTATATTTACAGTACCCATGGTCTGGTTCCTCCTGGCTTGGAAGCTCATGGATGACTCTGTCGCTGCTCTGGCTGCTGCTGCAGACCCCTCATCCTCCATCTGGCTTTTGCCTAGAATGTTCACCCAGGATCTTGCTGCCGACTCACCTCTCCCTCATGATGGCTGAGGTGTGGCCGCCTCTTGGCTCTCAACTCAGCTACTTTCCAGGCCTCTTCTATGGACCAGGTGGAAATTCCTTCATCCAGTTTATTCCATGCTGGTTCTAGGGGCAGCCCAGGGAATGAGATTCTGCCTCTCTCCCTGCAGAATTGTGCTGTGCTGTTGAGTAAAATCGGGATGTAGTCACTCCTGCAGGGTGCCAGCTAACCTGCAAGGTAAGCCCCTCCCAGAGTCCCAAAGATGAAGGCTTCAGAAGCCCTCAACCTTTCTCCCACCTACTTAACAAACCTGCCCACTTTGGGTGGAATCAGGAGAAGGGAGATTAGCATCACCTCTGACAACCTAGGACTAGTGGGGCAGCGGGGATGGGGTGGGCATTCTTTCTTTTCCTTGTCTACTTCCCTGTGTAAACTCTAGGATCAAACTGACTTTTGATATGCCAACAAGAGAAATAAAGGAATCTAGAACATCTTTTCTCTCCCTTATGAAACCTAGCTTTTAAGATCATCTGGTGGAAAAATACTAAAATCCTATTTGGAAGCTGATACTTAATTTTTTTTTCTTTTTCTTTGTGTCCCTCTGTAACAACACTAAACCTCCCTGAGGCAAGTGGAAACCGCTGGAAATACAAGGCAGGGGGAAGGGCAGTAAAAGGAAATAAAAAAGAAAGTAGCATATTTGGGTATTTCACGATGAAATTATCACCATTATATAGATTGATAATTTTTCCTATCACATGTCATGTTCTAACGTGGTAGTTCCGTAGAGGCCTGCAAGGCCAAGACCGCAGACTGTGGGCAGACTGCGTCTGTCCAGCGAATGGCCAGAAGAAGATGTAGGTCCTCAGACAGGAAACCAGAACTCTGAGGGCAAATCTTAACAGATGGGAGAACTGTTTACCATCCTTGAGGTCTCTTGACCTGGAATCACAGAGCCTCAGGACTAGGACAGCCCTCCCAGGTGTGGGCTAATTTTCTCTCCCAAATGAAGTCAGGCCAGAGCCTGCCAAGAGGGACTTCTTTGTAGCACTGTGCTTCCCTGATTCTACAGTTCAAAAGATCGATGTCATAAAATGTTTTTAACGGGAAGACTAACATAGGGTTATCAATTTAAAAGAAAAATTATTTTCTTGCAGTATAGTTGATTTACTATGTTGGGTTAATTTCTACCGTACAGCTAAGTGATTCAGTTATACATATATACACATTCTTTTTCATATTCTTTTCCATTATGGTTTGTCCCAGGATATTGAATATAGTTCCCTGTGCTATACAGTAGGACCTTGTTGTTTACCCATTCTGTACATAATAGTTTGCATCTGCTAATCCCAAACTCCCTGTCCATCCCTCCCCTCGCCCCCTCTTGGCAACCACAAGTCTGTTCTGTAAGTCTGTGTGTCTGTCTGTTTCATAGATATGTTCACTTGTGTCATATTTTATTCTTTTTTTTTTTTTGCGGTATGTGTCGTATTTTAGATTCCACATGTGAGTTATCAATTTTTTATTTCGCCAAGCAAGTATGTTTAAAACCAACCCCTATTCCTATCATGAATGTTTTGTGGTTTTTTTTTTAAAAGGACTGTAACACCTCAAAAGCTGGTGGTTTTGTTTTAAGGAAGGCATCATTATTGGTAAGGAAGAAAGCTACACAGATGCCTGGAATGGCATGGAGCAAAGGCATGGAACAGAGCCAGGGAAGGGAGATAGGCAATGTCTATTCCAGGGTGGTAGATATACTAAGAAATGCCTATAGGATTTGTATAGGGGCCTATGGGAAGCAGACTGAAAGGAAGTTAGAGCATGTCATGGAGATCCTTCAGTAACAGGGTGAGAAACTGGAATGTCAGCTTTGAGAGGTCAGACCTTCTGACTCTTTCATGAGAAGGGAACTGACACGAAGAAAACCATGTTGGGGAAATTTAAGTTGTAGGTTATGTGCAGCCTCTGATGGAATTACTACATTTTGAGGGAGGGAGGCTAGAGGAAGGAAAGCCATTTAGGAGAGAAAATATGGAATCATCCCAGACTTTGGCTGAAGTGTAATCTTTAGTGGGAGGTGAATGGGGCACTTTTTCTATGTCTGTTGGTTATTGTGTCTATTGGTGACCATGGCAAGGGTGGTGGGTGATTTTAAAGAGTGCTACATATATTCCTAATAACTTAATATGTAGTCACTGGGTAGACTTTAACATTTTAGACAATTCCTCTTTCATTCTGTACAGAAGTTCGTCCATATTTATGCCGCCTTTCTGCCTTGATTCATCTTATCCCGGTGTCTGTACTGTTATATGGCTTGTACGTTTCCTTTGGCTCACTTACCACACTTTGTGATTATTTCATTAACATGAGCATTTCAGTAATGTCTGTTTCCTCCACTAAACCACAGGGACAGGGTCCATGTATTTTCTTCGCGATTATACCTCCAGCCCCAAACATGGGACCCACCCGATATTTGATAGGCACTCAGTAAATATTTACTGACTGTGTAAATGAGTGAACGAATAAATGAATTTAGGAAGAATGATTGGAGTCATCCTCCTCAAGCACACTTCACCGAGCGCCTCTCTGTGTGTGGGCCTGTGCTAGGTTACGTCTTGTGATGGAAGAAGGTCCTCGAGGGCCACGATCAAACATAAATAATAGATCCCATGATCACTGCTACAGGAAGTGGGCTTCGTGGCTCCCCGTGGCCTTTCCCCTGCCTGTGTTTATGAGGCAGGGTGCTAGTGTAGCGCCACCTGTTGGAGAAAACAGAAAATCCAGCTTTTTGCTCAATCGCGTATCTGTTTACAGACAAACACGTTGCAGTCCGATCTAGTTTTTGCCGACTGAGGATCTTCTCTGGCATTTGAAACTTTTTACATTTTAAAACTTTGGCTTTGGGACTTCCGTGGCGGTCCAGTGGTTAAGCTCCGCGCTTGCACTGCAGGGGGACCGGGTTTGATCCCTGGTGGGGGAAATAAGACCCTGCATGCCCTGCGGCAAGGCCAAAAAATAAAAATAAAAATAAATAGAGGGAGGGGATATGGGGACATGTGTACGCATATGGCTGATTCGCTTTGTTGTACCACAGAAACTAACACGGTATTGTGAAGCAATTATACTCCAAAAAAGATCTATTAAAAAATTAATAATAATAAAATAAAAATTTGACTTCATTTCCTCACCAAAATGTACCGTTTTCTTGCTCTTTCTCTATTAAATAGTAGCTTTAATTCCATTCTCCATGTTTCAGATAAAGGAATCTTCTATATTAAATTGTAGTAAAATTCCTGTTACACAAAAGGAGTCAGGGAGTGGGACAATGACTAGAATTACCTTATGTGCCATGTATGAATGAGTGACTTGAAGACACAGACATCTGCTCTAGAAATACATTCTATAGCCGTGGTGTGACGGCACAATAAAAGATTATTGAAAGGGAACTTCGAGAACATGCAGTTCCTCAGTCATTATCGTAAACACCTGTTACTATACTGGAACAGCACAAACATAGCAGTTAATGGAATCCTGGCCAAAGATGTTATTACTTATACTTTACAGGGACACATATATTTTCAAACACTGTATGTCAAACACATATGCACACCTTGGCCTATTTGTCCGTTTTAGGAGAAATGCATATTGGCTTAAAGAATGCTGAGTTCCCAGGGTCTCTTGTCAGTGGTTTTCTCATGTCAATGTCAAAGAGAAAATGTTGGCTTGCTAGTCTGGACAGATTTCCAAACTCTTTTTAAAGTCCTATGTTTTGGTATTTGATATTTTATCTTTATTTGCTTTCCTGGCTCCAGGTTCCACATCAGAAGTGGAACCTCTTTCTGATCTTTTTATTTGGGGAGGTAGGAGGAGAAGCATATTTCCTCCTTATTGATTTCTAGGAAATATTTACATACATCAGATTAGAACCATTTGTACGTATATGTGATGTGCTGCTATTTTCTCATAGTCTGTGTGTGTGCGTAGCCTTGTTTGTAATATTTTCATAGAAATTGTCAATTTTTATGGATCCAAATTCAATCTTTTCCTTTGTCATAATCTTTATCACCACTTTGTTGCTCAGAATATCTTTTCTTTCCAGAGACCAGATATATGTGCACTCAGTTTTATTTTGTTTTTCTGATTTTTATATTTTCCATTGTGCTCTTTAATTCATTTGAAATTGAGTGTACCGTTTGAACCAAGCTTCACATATTTCCCCCAAATAGGAAGTAATCTCAACACCATGTGTTTAATAGACCACGTTCTTTTCATTGGTTTCTGTTCCTTCTTTAATTATAAACTTCATAATCTTATACATAAAAATAAATTTCATGACTTTTATTTCTGTTCCAGCAGCTTGTCAATTATTGTGCCAATACCACACATATTTAACTCCAATAATTATTTAATAACTTTCAGTATCTAAGTCTTCCTTATTACTATTCCCCTTGGAATTTTTATTACCTATTCTTGTTTGTTTTTTCTTCCAAATGAACTATTAGAATCATCTCACTATTTCCCAAAATACAACTATTAGAACTTTGATTCACCCCTTTACATCCTATTCAACAAGTATTTATTAAGAATTGATATGAAGGAGCTAACAAACATTGACCAGATAATAATGGCATCAACGTTTGTAAGTGTGTACTTTCTTATATTTGTAAGACACTTTAAATATTTTAAAGGGTATCTCCTTTCATATTGTTCATCAAGGTGTTTCAGAATACTTGAACACAAGACAATTAAGGCAGCTGTAAAGAGGTGAAAATCTTTTCACTGATTTAAAATGTGTTATTACTTATAATTCACTTTTTAGTAACAGCAAAATTCACACATCATACAATTCACTCATTGAAAGTTGTATACTTCAACCGTTTTTAGTATATTCACAGAATTCTACAACTATCATCACAATCAGTTTTACAATATTTTCCTCACCCCAAAAAGAAACTCCATGCCTATCAGGAGTCACTCCCCATTTCCCTCCAGCTAGCCCTTGGCAATCACGGATACTTTATATCTCTGACGATTTGCCTATTCTGGAAATTTCCTATAAATGGAGTCATGTAATATGGGATCTTCTGAGTCTGGATTTTTCTTATTCTTATTATTACGTTGTTAAGGTTCATCCATGTTGTAGTATGTATTAGCACTTCATTCCTCGTTATGGCCAAATATTGTCCCACAGTGTGGATATACCACATTTTATTTATCCTTTCATCAGTTGATGGGCATTTGGGTTGTTTATACTTTGTGGATATTATGAATAGCCAAATGCTGCTATGAACACTCACGTACAAGTCTGTGTAGACATATAGTTTCATTTCTATTGGGTATATACCTTGGAGTGGAATTACTGGGTTATATAGTAACTCTATGTTTAATCTTTTGAGGAACTGCCAGACTGTTTTCAAAGAGGCTGAAACGTTTCACACTGCCACGAGCAGTGCATGGGGGTTCCAATCTCTCTACCTGCTTCCTAACACCTGCTATTATATTTCTCTTTTATTGTAGCCTCTCCATTGGGTGTGAAGTGGTATCGCATTGGGGTTTTGATTTGCATTTCCCTGATGATTAATGGTGTTGAGCACGTTTTCATGTACTTACTAGCCATTTGTGTATCTTCTTTGAAAAAATGTCTATTTAGATCATTTGTCTATATTTTTTCATAAACTTTCATAAACTTATTTATTTTATTTATTTATTTTGGGCTGCGTTTGGGTCTTTGTTGCTGCACACGGGGTTTCTCTAGTTACGGCGAGCTAGGGCTACTCTTCGTTGCGGTGCGCGGGCTTCTCATTGCGGTGGCTTCTCTTGTTGTGGAACACGGGCTCTAGGTGCGCAGGCTTCAGTAGTTGTGGCACACGGGCTTAGTTGCTCCAGGGCATGTGGGATCTTCCCGGACTCGGGCTCAAACCTGTGTCCCCTGCATTGGCAGGCGGATTCTTAACCACTGCACCACCAGGGAAGTCTCATTTGCCATTTTTAAATTGGGTTATTTGTCTTTTTATTATTGAGTTGTAATTGTACTCTATATATTCTAGATATAAGTCCATTATCGGATATATGATTTTCAAATGTTTTCTACCAGTCTGAGGGGTGTCTTTCTTTCATTTTCAAATGATGTCCTTTGAAGCAAAAAGTTTTTAATTTTGATGATGTCCAATTTATCTATTTTTTTCTTTTGTTGCTTTTGTTCTCATATTTAAGAAAGAATTCACTTTAAAAAATTATCATGATGTGAAAATAGATGTTATTTGTGTGTGTGTGTGTGTGTGTGTAGTAATTTAAATACCTTAAGCTTATATGTACATTCTTAGTGACTGGAGGTCCAGAAAACAAGATATGACCCTAAACTCAAATTCCACTGAAGAAGAGAGGCATTTTCTTTCTTTCTCTTTTTTTTTTTTAAGGCCGCACCATGCGGCTTCTGGGATCTTAGTTCACCTACCAGGGATTGAACTCAGGCCACAGCAGTGAGAGCGCTGAGTCCTAACTATTGGACCACCAGGGAATACCTGAGAGGCATTTTCTATCTGAGACAATTGCTTTAAAAGTTGGAAGAGGTTGGGGTGGGACTGAGGGGATGGCAATACTTGTTATAACAAGAACAATAAATGTGGGAAACATTTCTTGAGCTTCTGTGATATGAAAATATTTTTTACCTGGAAAATTATTAAGTCCAGGAAGCACCATGAAGAGGTTTTCCAAGATTGGGGGCAGGGGGCGGAATAATAGTTTTACTCACAGTTATCATAAAACGGATTTGGTGAATTCTTTAAACCCAAAATCAGTAGAAATTTGTTTTTCTTAGGACTGGACACTAGATATCTCAGTTACCTTGAGTCTGTAATGAGAAAAGAAGAATTTATTAAAAAGATTGGCACAGAAACGTGAGCTATGTAATCTTGTATATGATGTAGCTTTTTATTTGGGGTACTGAAATTTTTTTTTTTTGGCCACGTGACATGGGGGATCTTAGTTCCCCGTCAAGGGCTCAAACCCGTGCCCACTGCAGTGGAAGCATGGAGTCTTAACCACTGGACCACCAGGGAAGTCCCTGGGGTACTGAAATTTAATTTCAGTGAAACTTTCTTTGAAAGGCTATGGTTATTACCTTTAAAATTCTTAACTAAAAACTCATTGAGGGCTTCCCTGGTGGCGCAGTGGTTGAGGGTCCGCCTGCCGATGCAGGGGACATGGGTTCGTGCCCCGGTCCGGGAAGATCCCACAGGCCGCAGAGCAGCTGGGCCCGTGAGCCTGCGCGTCCGGAGCCTGTGCTCCGCAACAGGAGAGGCCACAACAGTGAGAGGCCCGCGTACCGCAAAAAAAAAAAAAAAAAAAAAAAAAAACCTCATTGAAATGCCAGTAATGTTCTGCAAATTCCTGGATGAGGAAATAAAAAGAAAGACATTTAGAGATTTATTAAAAGACTTAGCTGAAAGTGGAATTAGAAATCAGGGTACAATCCAGAAATTACCAGCTTCCTGTACGATCCCCTAGAAAGCAGCTATTTCCATTGAGTAATTTACAAGTCTTGTTAATGTAAAAATAGAAAGTGCTCCAGATGAGACATATATTTATCAGAAGTATGATGTGGTGGAGCCCACAGACTTGATTTTTTAATACTGAAATCACTGCATTTACGCTCCAAGATGCCATTCGTTCAAATTCCCTCCATCTGGGTCCCGCTTTCCTCCAGCACTAGGGGGAGTTCAACATTCTTTTCCTGGAGGAAGAGCTCAAGAACCAGTGGAATTCTCACGACCACCATACAACTTACAATTTTTTTTGGTAATGAAAAGTAAACAAATGCATATCTATTAAACTAGAAAATGTTCATCTGTCCTGAAGTAATCTCGGGTGCCTCTAGTGGCACACATACATAGCCTGTCCTTGGGGCAGTGGGCTCTTGACTCCCACAGTCATGGCTGCAGACAAGGGGAAAGGATGAGAGGAGAAGCCAAGCATGAATGAAGGTAGAAGAGAGGCCCAGAGAGGACACGACATATACCTATTCTTCTACCCACTTTGTCTCATGGGCTCCTCCCAACCCTGCGGGGGAGGAAAAAGGAGTGGCACTCGACCCAGGGTGACCCCCGGGGGTGGGTTCATTACAGCAGGTGCCACTCGATCGCTGGCCCTCTGGCCCTGCCCACTTCCCTCCCACTCACACACATACCCAGCTCCTGGTCTCTCTCTAACACACACACACACACACACACACACACACACACACACACACACACACACACACACACACACACACACACACACACCCCTGCACCAAGGGTAGCCTTGGTCCTGCCTCCATAACTGCTGAGAAAGGGTGGAAATAAAAGGCGAATTGTTAGTACATGAGCCTCTTAGGTGGCATTTTTGGTACTTCCTGGGAAATCACCCCTTGCCCTCAACCTCTGGCCCTCCCAGGGTCATTGCCCACCCCGCCCCCCAATGCCTCCCTCACGGGGCCATTTATCCAGGCTCCCGTGGGTGTCCTCTTGAGTCAGAGCTGGCCAGGGAAGCTGAAGGGTGCTCGGTTCTGTTCCCAGGCTGCTGAGTTTCACTGAGAAGGAACAAATGATGACTGTTCTGCAAGGCCATACAATGAGCCGCTTTCTCCGAGAGCCGTGACCTTTACCCAGGAAGAGGCCAAGCACACTTATCAAGTCTCTGCATTTGCCTCAGAGGAGCTGTGATAGAGCAAGAAGGCCCTCATTGTCACCGAGAGCTTCCAGAAGCCACCAGAGCTTTTTACACAGAGCTCTTGGTTGCCTGGTCCATGGCTGTCATCCAATTTTACTATGGAAGTGGATTATTTAAACTTAAAAAATAATTTATTTAGTTCCATTTGGATTTGCCTGGATGATTGCCGGTGTCTGCCCATGTGGCCGTGCATGTTGGCTGCTCACTCATAACTCATCTCTTCTCCTGCTGTGCTCAAAAGAGCTCAGGTTTTACGCAGCCATTTGGTGACCATGAGCCCAGTTCAGGGGGTAACACTTATTGCGAACACCTGTTTCCTCTTTACCAAGGATTAGCCTAAATTGTGGGTCGCTGAGGACCTTTGAGGAAGGGAGAAAAGCCCTGCCGTGCTGCCCTTTCTTTTTGCTCTTGGACTTGTGTAAGAGTCCGATGCTTGGACGGGCTTTGGCCATCTTCTCTCTGTGAGGGTAGATATTACGGACAGCATCGACAGATGTAAATAAAGGCCTGAGTCCTTGCTGACACAACTGAACTTCAGACTTGCCTACTTTGAGACTTCTCGTTAAGTTGGTTTTTCTGTGGATTGCAATCCAAAGCCTCTTAACAGATATATATGCCTCCCCCCCTCCAAGGGATCTAACATCATTAGGCATAAAACCAACCCTTCAGCAAACAATTTATAAATACTCTGGTTTCATTATGGCTTAAAGCAAGATGCTGGACTCCAGAGGATTTCCAGGGAGTTTGATTGTGCAGTTACACCGCAGAGGAACTGGAAATTGATTTGAACAATAAGCATCAGGTTGGATGGCCAGGGAATCCCCTTTCCTGTCACGACAACAGCCTGCTTACCTCAGAACTGGCTTTCCTCTTTGTTTAGTCCTTTTTCTCTCCCTGAAGGATTTGGAATAGAGATCCATCCATCCATGCATCCATCCATGCATCCACCATCCAGTAACTATCTATTAAATTACCTTTGTGTGAGCATTTGCCAGCGTGGCTATGATGGGGTCCCCTGGTTTCCCTTAGCCACGGGCTGTGTGCACTGTGACAAGTGTGGCAGTCCTGTAGGCCATGGGCTTTTTGGTTAGCAGCGTCCTGCTCCCAAAGCTGGGCTCTTCTGGAGGCAGGGTCAAGGCGGCCCTTGGGGGAACTCAGCCTAACAAAGATTTATCCCGTTTCAATCATGCAGGGCCCCTGTGTCAGGTGTGGGTAAAAGTCATACTGCAATCATGATACAGGTGCTGTTACACCAAAACATGCAGAACGGGGACTCCCCGATGGTCCAGTGGTTGAGACTCCACGCTTCCAAGGCAGGGGGCACGGGTTCGATCCCTGGTTGGGAAACTAAGATCCCACATGCCGAGCGGCCATAAAATAAAATTAAAATTAAAAAAAAACTTTATAAAAAAAACATGCAGAATGGGTGTCACTGGCTTGGAAGAGGTCTCTGAGGAGAGAGGTTAGAAACGCTGCCTCACTTACTTGAAAGATGAGGACACACACCCAGAGAAGATGAGTCACTTGGTCTACATATGTTAAATCCATCAGGCTGCACACGTGAGATTTTCAAAAAGAGAGAAAAGCAGAAAAGAACAAAATGACCCTAGGTATTTTTTTTACCACCACACACACACACACAAAGAAATAAAGGCAGAACACTGAATAAAGGAAAATCAATGTTACTTTACATATTTAAATGAGTAATCATGGGAATAAGCCAATTAATTTATCATCCTCTCCAGCTGGAAGCCCTTCTAAAACTTAAGTTGAAGTTTCAACTTTAATTTCAAGGAGATGCTTCTCATGGTGTGCTGTTTTCTACAGGTGATTGCAATAGAAATCCTGGTCTCTTGGTGTTGCTCTTAGAGTTCGAATTCATACCTTGGAGTTGTGGGCTCCCACTCTGGAGTGAGGAATGGTCACCAAGATCCAGAATGGTCTGGATGTTTGTACGAGAACAACCTCCGGTGACCCTTTGAGCCTGAGCAGCTTGCCCCGGCTGACTGGCTTTATCTCAGATCTACCGGCATATCAGGAATCCTAAGGGTATCAGGTGCAGAACCTGCTCAGAGAACACCTACCTCGTCTTTCCCACCTCAGGAGACACAGGAGTGCAGTTCTAATGGGCACAAGGCGAGTCCATTGCCTTGCTGAAAACCCAGGAGTAACATTGACGTCAGGTGTGGCTGGATTCAGGGCTCAAACGGTGTCATCAGGACTCAATTTCCCTCTGTCTTGAGGTTCTTCCACTGAGATCGTCATGATCTCAGGACCTCCAAAGTGGCCCCACTCAGCTCCAGGCAAGGAGGAAGCAGAAGCTCCAGACCCTGTCCCTAGCTCCCAGTCCCGTCAGGAGAGAATCACGCCTTCTCTCTTACAGCATTTCCAGGAGTCGCTGAGTCTCATTGGCTCTGAGTGGGTCACATGCACACTGCTGAGCCAATCACTGTGACCATGGAAATGCACTGCATTGATCAGCTTAGGCCTAGATCACACGCGTCTTCCTCAGAACTCTTCCCAAATGGACACCTACCTCCCCTCCCAGATGGTTTCCTTCTGCTTTCACGGGACCATCACACGTCGACTGGCCGGTGGCTGTGAGGTGCAGTGACCTGGCTGGCTGCGTGGGGAACAGTCCACATACCCTAATGGCCTACAAAGCTGGTCTTCTCACCTGGCCTCTGAGACTGGCAGCATCCTAGCCTTGGCCAATATATGAGACGGGTGCTACCATTGGACAATTCAGTGGTTTTCAGGTACTTTGTTATGCCCTCCCCAATCCTACAAATGTAGTTTCTTCCCTTCCACCCTTAATGGGTAGATGGCTCGTGGTGGCATCTCTTTGCTGTACTGGTGGCCACTTGAGAGTGCTGGCAAGTTGGTCCATGGTCTGCAGCTATTGTCCATGGCTAGTCTTTGGCCCACAAGGGGCTCATAGATACTCCTCATTCTCTGCAAGCACCTTCTCTTTTCACCCTTCTGGGTGTTCCACGCCATGCCGTACCATGGCACCCGGCCTTACTCTAGGGGTATTTGCACATACCCTCAGCCATGTGTGTGTGTGTGTGTGTGTGTGTGTGCGTGTGTGTGTATGAGCAGTGGGGTCACCTCCCAGTCATCCAGGTAAGAAGCAAGTGTAACTAGTTTCTGGAATGGTGGTCAGGTACAACCCAAGTTTGAAGCAGAACCTGATGTCCTGTTATTGTCTGTCCTGTTCTGAGTATTAGTGTTAATCTAAAAACCCTTAAGTTCGGGATATCAAAAGGTAGGTACTACTGAGAAAGTTGCTGATAGCATGCACGCACTGGGTCAGTGCCACAACGACATTTATTTCCTTCAGTAAGTGAAAGAGGGAGCAAGTTACTCGAAAGGGAAGAGGGGCAGGCACATTACTGGAATGGGCTGTCCTGCTGAGTCCCAGCTGGAGCATCAGTGCCCTCTGCTGGCAGGATTTTCCTCTCTGGTCCACACAGGGTTAGAGTATCCTTCAGGTCTGTGTGTCTGGTTCAGGATTCAGAGAGATTTCGCAAGACTGATCTCAGAGAGGGTAGGGCAGACTGGGTACCAGGGGGTTGGAGGTCACAGCAGTCAGGAGTTTAAGCATAGATCCTAACCTGCCTCCACTGGCTTTCTCTCAAATGTGAATGGCTTGTTTACAAGACTCATTTTCCAGATATAAACATGTTTTCTTTCTTTTTTAAGGAATACTTTTCTCAAAAAGAACACATTAAAAACACAGGTTTCACATAAACAAGTGTATAAAATTTCTTAAGAATAACATGTTTGCAGTTTGACAAAGTGAGGTGAAGACACTCTGTCAAAATAAGTTCACTTTTTTATGTAAAGGATGAGGCGTCCTTTACAAATACCTCTACCAAATCCCACACTTCACATTGTCATGCGCCCTCTCACCCACAAAGACCTGTGAAATGCTGCTGTTGGTAAGGCCTGAGCCCACCTCCATGCCAGGAGACTTCTTTTTTTTTTGGCTGCATTGGGTCTTCGTTGCTGAGTGCAGGCTTTCTCTAGTTGTGGCGAGCAAGGGCTGCTCTCCGTTGCAGTGCGTGGGCTTCTCATTGCGGTGGCTTCTCTTGCGGAGCACGGGGTCTAGGCGCGCGGGCTCAGTAGTTGTGGCTTGCAGGCTCTAGAGTACAGGCTCAGTAGTTGTGGCGCACGGGCTTAGTTGCTCCGCTGCACTTGGGATCTTCCCGGACCAGGGCTCGAACCTGTGTCCCCTGCATTGGCAGGCGTATTCTTAACCACTGCGCCACCAGGGAAGTCCCAGCAGACTTTTTTATAACTGCCTGGGTACAACTGCAGTGGGAGACTGGGGTAGAAAGCTGGACAGCAAAGTCGAGGCCACCATGACAGGTTTTGAGGGTCACACTGATGCAGTTACTGACTAAGCAGCTCTTGTCCCCATGGGACCACGTGATGGGCACTTGAGGGCCTCTCCCAGCCCACCTGCCGCCTCTGATTATGGATCATGGTTTGCCCTCAAGGCTGGGTCTCTGCAGCCATCTTCTAGCGGGGCTCTGTCTAACCAGAGTTCATTGGACCAGGAGTAAACTGACCGAGGGGAACCAATCCCTTCAGTGGGGAGTTGCGGAGGGTGGGAATCAGATTTCCTTTTCCAGAAATTGGCCATTAGGACACAGGCATGGCAGTCAGTCTCTGATAGAGACTTTGCGTGTCCTGTAGAGATGGCCAGCACCTTCCACTGCGGGCAGGGAGAGGCACAGAAGGCCAGCCAGCACAGAGAGAACCGAGTAAATGTGAACACGGAGGGGACACAGAGATGAGGGGACGGGGAGAGAGAGAAGGCTTCTGCTTCCTGATTCCAATTTTCATCCGAGGTCCAGGAACTGCCGGGAAACTGGGTTCTCATTTCCTATGTCGATTCTCATGGCTCAGAGTGGTGAAGGCCTTGGACTTGGACCTTAGCACCTATTAAATGGTGAAAACAGTACTTTCTTTTCAGGTTCTTCTGAGGAATAGAGATGAAAGCATCTGGCACAGTGCCTCGCTCAGCTTTAGCTGAATGCTGTGTGTTCTGCGGTGCTTATGACTGACTTTACATCAAAGTGTTCCTACTAACAGAGATTATGAGTGTCAGCCATGATGTTGGATGTCCTGGGTTTGAATCCAGACTGATGGTTGGGGGAGGTTATTATTAGAAATGTCTTTGCTCTTTTTGAAGACTTTTTTGGGGGGAGGAAAACTTTATTCCATTCAGCATGGACATCTTTACTATCAATTGCAGAGAACCAGCCTGAGACTGAAGCCAGAGGAAAGTAAAGCAGAGAGAAAAGGGAGAGAGAGAGAGAGAGAATAGAACTTTGCCTGAGCCCTTGGATCCAGTTTTGCTTAAAGCCAACTATTCTGTCTATGGCAATTGAGAAGATCCTGACTCAGTTTCTTTGTTCTTGTGTTGAGACGTAGACATACAATGTACTAGAAACCAAGTCTTGTATTTCCCACCCACCCAGCCCCCGCTGCTCCCCACAGGGTCTGAAGGTAGGGTTGAGGAATAAGGGATTGAAGGGTGGTTTCTAAAGGAAGTTCAGGTGCTTTAACGATAAAAATAGAAAGGGACTCAGCAGGAAACCCCATCCACCCCGCTTGGAAGGACAGATGGGGGACTTGGGGTGGGGTGGGAGGGGGAGGGGGGGAGGGCTGAGAAGACTGAGACAGGCCATCACTTACCCTCAGAGTGGACTCCACGAAATGCCTTGTGTGGGCATCTGGAAGCTGTGTGATGGGCTGGGTTCCCCAGAAGTTTCTTCAGAGAAACGAGACTAGAGGGAGTCTTTGTGAAATAATTAAAGGATTTTAGTAGGAGTTGCCCCTACTAAAATCCTTTAATTCTTTAAATTAAATCATTTAAATGAATAAGTTAAGTATTAAACGGTGAAAACAACACCTTCTTTCCAGGTTCTTCCGAGGAATAAAGATGAAAGCATCTTTAACCATGCTTGGGCCTCCATTCTCCCAGCCCAGACCTGCACAGCCTGGATAGATTTCCGTGTGGTCTAGAAGTTTCCTTACGGCTGAGGGGTGGACGGTGGAAAGTCAACAGTCCCATTAATTGTTTCAAACTGAAATTGCCACTTTGTTCTACTCGTGTCCTGGCCACCGATGCCCTGTGTCTTTCTGAACAGCTTCTTCACCTTGAGGGTCACCAATCATCCCGGTTTTCCCAAGACTGTCTCGGTTGAGCACTTCGAGACCTGCATCTTGGGAAAACCCTCCTTCATGGATGCACCGGGATGGCTGGTCACCCAAGGATGGGGACCCGGCACTCCTCATGTTTGAGAGCAAAGTTCTGATGCTGGAAACGTAGAGCTAAATGAGCCAGCTCTGGGCTCAGCCTGAAGGGGCAGGTTGTCTGACAGCAGGGCTGGAATTGAAAACGAATGATCTCGGATTGCTGTGTGGGACTGAGGCGAAGGCCAGCGGAGGTCTGAGGGGCTGGGGGTTTTGACCTAGATGTTGAGAAATGATTATGCCTGTGGATAAGGGGGTGGTGGTGGTGGGGATGGACATTTCATTATGGCCCAGAGCTTGGACACAGACAGTGTGATGGAAAGCCAGGCATTTTGAGGAACGGTGCCCAAACATTTGCAGGGTTGAAGGCAAAAGCGCATAGACGGAGGCATATATATCACATATCAAAATATTTAAAAGTTATAAATCAGGCTAACAAGTTCTTAATTAAATACGCCCTACTCTCGGGCTTCCCTGGTGGCGCAGTGGTTGAGAGTCCGCCTGCCGATGCAGGAGACACGGGTTCGTGCCCCGGTCCGGGAAGATCCCACATGCCGCGGAGCGGCTGGGCCCGTGAGCCGTGGCCGCTGAGCCTGCGCGTCCGGAGCCTGTGCTCCGCAACGGGGGAGGCCACAACAGTGAGAGGCCCGCGTACCGCAAAAAAAAAAAAAAAAATACGCTCTACGACTCTTCCCTTGACAAACATAGCAATCTGAAAGGCCAGCTTTGAATTAGGAATTCCCATCTCCTCGGTGTTCTGGGCTGGAACGAGGCAGCACGAGAAGCGCTGGGCCCTGGCCTCCCTCCCGTACCTTCCTACCCTCAACTGTGCTCCTTCCCACACTGCCGGGGGCCTCACGCGGACCCGGAAACTATATCCCAAACTGTGTCCAAATCCCCTTCGAACAGCTGCCCCTTGCCATCCCTGGGACCTCGCAGAGTGACACTGGCAGAGAAGAGGCCTGAGCAGGCCCTGGAAGGGGACAGGGAATTCTCAGGTCCTGGGTACTCTGAGTGCGGTCTGGGGAACGGCGCAGATTCTGGGTGAGCCCATCTCTGCTGGCCCTGCAGACCCTTTGTCCCGAAGGGAGGGGACCTCTGGAGGAGGCCAGGGCAGGGCCCTCTCACTTGGGGTCAGAATGATGCTGAGAGGTGAGCAGTTCCCAGTGGCTGGAACGTTGTCATATCAGCATGAGCAATAGCAGAACAGGAGGCTGGTTCTCACTGTGATGAGAGATGACAGGAAGAGTGGCCCCGAATTCTCACCTTTGCTCTTTAGGAGGAGAAACGTCAGACAACACCTGGAAAATGGCCCGCCACCCTTCCCACTCAGCACATGTACACAGGAGCTGGGCACATCCAAGTCAACGTGCGGGACCTGGCCTTTTGACCCAGTAAAACTGAGAAGCTAGAAATTAATAGGACCTAAACTATATACTCTCTCAGGTTGTCAGGGTGAGGGAAACAGGCCACTTGGGAACGAGTCAGCTTCTCTCTGGCAACACCCCGTTGCTCCAGTGAAGTGAGTAAGCTTTTTGAGGTAGAGACGTCCTTTCCTTGTCCTTCCGTGGAGGGCCAGGACCTGCCTAAAGTTAAGTGACGACCCAGACTTTCAGGGCTATGACGTTGTACAGCAGGGGGCGCTGACGGAGCTTGAAAAACCTCTCTGAGGCCGCTCTACACCTCAGTTCTACCTCTTCTGGTCCAGCTATAGGCTCCCCCCATGTCTGACCCTTTTGAGCAGATGTCTAAAAGTTTTAGATTTCAATTACTTATAGGGAAAACAACACACACACACACACACACGTGCGCGCGTGCACACACACACACACAATTCCATTTCCTGATTGGAGAGAGACAAGCAAAAAGTATGAAGTCTTCCATTTGCCTTGGGGCACACAAGGCCGTATTTTCACCCCCAACATAAAAAGAGCCTTGTTTAGATCATCCTTGAAATTTGGCCCAGTTTGTTCTCTCCTCCTTTCTTTCCATTCATAGTATTTTTAGAATTTCTTCCTCTCTCCCAAACTCCTGATAGATAACCCCAGGAACTCTCTGGTTCTACTATGGATAATGCTGTTCTCTTAACCACCACAGCTTTGCTATGAGAGGTTGTGCTGTGCTCTTGGGCTCCAGGACCCTTTGACTCTCCCATCAGGCTCTGGAACTCAGATGCCTGGGATTAACTCCACAGCGGGTAAGCTGTAGGACCTTGGGTAAGTTATCTAACTTCTCTGTGCCATGGTTTTCTCAAGGGAATTATCCCTTGCAGTAGCTTGTCTCTAAAGATGCCTGCTGTGGGACTTCCCTGGTGGTCCAGTGGTTAAAACTCTGCGCTCCCAATGCCGGGGGCCCAGGTTCAATCCGGGTCAGGGAACTAGATCCCGCATGCATGCCACAACTAAAGATCCCTCAGGCCGCAACGAAGATCCTGAGTGCCGCAGCTAAAACCCAGTGCAGCCAAATAAATAAATAGATATTTTTTTTAAAAGATGCCTGCCATTAATCCCTTCCCTCCCCGTATGTGCCCCTGACTCCCCTATCGAGAAATGGCCTCCATTCCTCCACTCTCTTGGATCTGGGCTGGCTGTGACTGCTTTGATGCCCAGTGCAGTCAAGCCCTTAGTTGACTCCACCCCACCAGCATCTGACTACAACTGCATGGGAGGCCATATAAGAACAGGTTGCACTGGTCATTTCTTTTTTTTTTTTTTTTTGCAGTACGCGGGCCTCTCACTGCTGTGGCCGCTCCCGTTGCAGAGCACAGGCTCCTGACGCGCAGGCTCAGCGGCCATGGCTCACGGGCCCAGCCACTCTGCGGCATGTGGGATCCTCCCGGACCAGGGCACGAACCCGCGTCCCCTGCATCGGCAGGCAGACTCTCAACCACTGAGCCACCAGGGAAGCCCACACTGGTCATTTCTTAAGTAACTTTAATTCAAAATAATCAATATGCCATTGTGGCATATTTTGGGATGGCCTGTCTTGAGCCCAACAGTGTATATTGCAAAATGATCACCATGATAAATCTAGTTACAATCCATCACCATACACGGTTTTAATTTTTTTTTTCCTGTGATGAGAACTTTTAAGGTCTACTCTCTTAGACCATGTTTGAAGCACTGGAGACACAGCAGTGAAGAAACACCTAGATAAATATTAGAACCTGGAAACTGCGGCAATCCTAAGCCTTCACTATGTGGAACATAGATTCTTTAGCCTTTCCTGAGACACCTCAGGTCTGACCCTCCATTTGTGTCTGTCACATACTGAGGTCTGCACTTCCTTAAATTAAACCCAGGCTCCACAGTTCTTGGCTACAGCCAGTCTCTCGCCAGTACTCTTAACTCCCTCGCCACCTCATCCTCTGTTCCGCCCTGTTCGGAATCCCAACCTTCAAACCCTGGTTGCCTTTGTCTGTCTTTCTTCTCCCCTTCAGAGCTGAGCTTCTTGAAAGAAGAGTCTCCCTCACTATCTCCACCTCCACTCCCGCATCCACCCCTCAGTTCCCACCTGCACCATCACGCTGGAACCACTCGTGCCAAGATCACCAGATGAGTCACCAGAGCAGGCTCATACCGGCTCTTGTGAGCCTATTGGATGCCTCTCTTCCCAACTTCATGTTTACTGACACCGTGTTGGTGGCTTAAAATCATCCAGGGTGGGGGTATTCACACCACAGACACTGGCGCACACTATAAATCAGGCTTTCTCCCCCAACAGGGCTGGGGTTAACCATTTACCAGCCACCTTCCAGTTGCTGAGGGCAAAAGGGCATTTCTCAGACTTTCCTTACTTGGCTTTATCTCCACTCGACATAATTGATCATTCTCTCCTCTCTTAGAGGTTCTTCATCTCTGGCTTCCTAGGCTGCCACGCCCCCCATTTTCCTCTGACTTCTCAGCCCCGTCTCTGCCTCAGCCTTTAAAGACTTTTATTTAACTCGTCTTTCAAAAACTGGTGTTTTCCGGGATCCTGTCTTCTTTTCCTATACAAGCTTCATAGAGGACATCTTACATTCCCATAGTTTCAACAATTCTGAAACCAAAAGGTCATCCTGGACCCTTCCCAGTCCTCCTTCCCATATCAATCCAACATCAAGTCCTGCTGACTTTTTAAATAGCTCTCAAATCCTCCCCCTTCTCTCTATGTTCACTGCCTGTATGCAGTCCACACCACCATCATCTCCAGCCTGCGGTGGCTTCCTAACGGCTCGACTCCCGGCTACTACCGTCCTCCAATTCATGCTCTACATTTCAGCAACAGTGATTTTTCACAATACAAAACTGATGAAAATACCTCTTTGTGTCCTAATCTGCTTGAAACAATTCAGTGGCTTTCTGTTGCTCTTAGTATAAGATCCAAGTCCTTAGCATGACCTGGGAGGCCTGCATAGCCTGGCTCCTGTCCTCCAGTCTCATCTCAGACCTAGCTCTCTTGCACCACTGATTCCAGGGCACTGTATTCCCTCTAGAAGCAGACTTTTTGTACATGCTATTCCCTCCACCTGGAAACCCTCTCCCCTTTCAACTCTCATTCATCCCTTAGATCTCAGCTCAGAAGTTACTTCCTCAAGGATGTCCCTTGGACTCCCAGACTCGGTTAGGTCCCCGCATTCGATGTTCTTATGGCACCATGTAACTCTTCTTCACAGCGTCTATTGCAGTTGTAATTATTTAGCTTTTTATGTTCCCCACTAGATCACAAGCTCCAGGGACTATCTGTTTTGCCCACTCTTGGATTCCCATTACCTAGCTCATATATGGTTTTTTTTTTTGGTTTTTTTTTGGTTTTTTTGCAGTACGCGGGCCTCTCACTGTTGTGGCCTCTCCCACAGGCTCCGGACGTGCAGGCTCAGCGGCCATGGCTGACGGGCCCAGCCGCTCTGCGGCACGTGGGATCTTCCCGGACCAGGGCACGAACCCGCGTCCCCTGCATCGGCAGGCGGACTCTCAACCACTGCGCCACCAGGGAAGCCCCTCTCATATATGTTTTGAATGAAGGAAATATAAGTTTTAGATCCATACCTGAAGCCTGTCTCCTCTTCTGAACTTCTGATCCGTGTATCTAGTTGTCTGCTTGTGACTCCATCCTTCCAATTCCTCCAGCCCAAAGCTTGGAGTCATCCTTGACTCTTCTGTTTTCCTCACCCCCTGGGACCTAAACCACCTGCAAGTCTTACCAGGTTTATCTTCAAAGTACCTATCCTACCTCAGCTAAACTGTATGTGCCTCCTGATGGATGAACATAACCCAACCTAGCAAGTTGTCTTGCTACTTCTCAGACAGTGAGAAACTCTCCAGGACCTAATTTCCTCAAAAATAAATTGCAAAGGGGGAAAAAAAAAGAGATGCGAGGAACCGAAGATTAAAAGACACTCAGCTGTATCAACCAACTGTCGTGTGGGACCTTATTTGGATTCTGATTCAAATTGCAGGAAAGATTTTGACAATTATGACAATCAGAAATTTTAATGGATGGATTTGATAATATTAAGGATTTTTAAGGGGTTATAATGGTATAGTTATATTGAAAACGCTTACTTTTTTGTTGTTGTTGTTTTTGCGGTACGCGGGCCTCTCACTGCTGTGGTCTCTCCCGTTGCGGAGCACAGGCTCCGGACGCGCAGCCTCAGCGGTCATGGCTCACGGGCCCAGCCACTCCGCGGCATGTGGGATCTTCGCGGACCGGGGCACGAACCCGTGTCCCCTGCATCGGTAGGCGGACTCTCAACCACTGCGCCACCAGGGAAGCCCGGAAACGCTTATTTTTTATCAAAGGTACATTCTGAAATATGAACGTATTTACAGATGAAACGGTGTGATGTCTGAGATCTACTTCAAAATAACACAGTACAGAGGGGAAGCAGGTGAGGGTACAGATAAAACAAAATTGGCTGTGAATGGTTGATTGTTGAAGTTGGATGACGGGTTCACTGGGGTCCATCGTACTATTCTACTTTTGCATGTTTGAAATTCTTTAAAGACTTAAAAATCATCTATCCAGAACGTGACCTAGTCTTACCACTTTCGTTACGCCCACTCTTAACCAAACCACTGTCATCTCTCACCTGTACGGTCCCAGCCTCCCATCTGATCTCCCCACCCACGCTTGCCTCGTCCTGTGGTCTCTACACTGCAGTGAGCATGATCCTTTAAACACATCAGATGGTCTCCTCTCTGCTTAAGCCCTACAATGGCTCCTCATCTTGCTTGGACCTGTGGTACACCTCTCTGACCTCATCTCCTGGCACTCAGCCCCTCACGCTCTCCCCCCAACCCCTGCTATGGTCCTTCTACCCTCAGGCTAGAAAGCCGGCCCCCAAGGCCCTGGTGATGTGTCCTTAACATGCCACTCCTGACTCACCACCCCACACCCCAGGCTTGCAGGGTCTATACTCACTTGTGGTTTCTTTTAGTCACAGCTACCTGGACCTGTCCCAAATGGGAAGCCCAGGCTCCATCAGCCCCAGCTAGGAGCTTTGGTTCTGAGCCCCTAGGAGCTCAGAGCTTATCTTGTAATCATCTATTGCCTCCTTCCCCGGACTCAAGTTCCTTGAAGTCACAGGCTACCTCTTCTATCTCTGTAGGCTTGACAAAATGCCCGACACTTAAAATTCAGCACATTTTGAGTAAATGAATTAAAATTCTTTGTAAGTTAGCATGGTACATCTTTTAAATATACGTACCAAAGTTTCTGGGAACAGGAACAAAATATTCATAATTACACAGAAGTCATCACATAAAGATTATTGAAAAATATGCTTCTGACTTCTCAGTATAACATTCTAAATAGAATTACTTGACATCTCCGATGTCAAGAATGAAATAATAAAAATGTAATCACGTTTGTTATAACCAGTTCTTCCATTAGTTGTCTAAATTTGGGGTGTTGAGTTTTAAAAATTGCACACCCAGTCAACTTGCCTGCTCCCTTGACCATCTTGCTTGAAGAATCAGGGTCAAAGGATGCAAACTGGGGAGGGAGGGAAGGGTCAAAGGAGCTTGATTAATAGATGTCCAAGATGGGGGGTGGGAGGTGAGTTCTTAGGTAAGGAGGAACTTGAAATGGAAGAATAGCTGCCCCTGCAAAAAGGAACTGATAAGAGACAGGAAGTGGAACCAAATCAGTCAATAGGGGATGAAGAAAGAGGAAGGTGAGCGAGAGGAACGAAAAGATCTGAAATCATTAAAAGAGTATGTACAAATAGGACTGCTTTGCGTGATGCTTTTATGCTTTTAATCCAGTTAGTTTCCCAACTGTTAGGAATTCTTTCAATATTAATTCTGTTGTTTTGATAGATAATTAAGTTCCTTTTAGCAGAGAGTAGTTAAGAGAATTTTTGGAGAATTCAGTTTGGGTTGCTCTTCAAATACAAAATTGGTGCTGTGGGCCAGCCATTAGGGCTGGAAATTTGAGTTATTTTCCCTGTGCTGCTGATGGGCTGTGCTGCCTGAGCCACTGGCCCTCCTGTCACATCACCCATTGTGACTGCCTGTATTTGCAGATACTTAGCTAAGGTTGCAAGTGATGACGGGACAGGCTTTATGTGAAAAATGACTAGTTTATCATAGCATTATAATTTCACCCTGTATTCAAAAAAAAAAGTGTACAAACTCTTACAAACTGAGTTCATAGGGCAATATCCTCAAATATAAGAGAAACCAAATGCCCGAAGTACTGAGGCCTCAGTGAGTAAATGAGAGTTGAGTCCAGGGAGGCTGAGCCTCTTTACAGCGGTCATTGTGACAACTACCATCACAAGCTGTCTCCTTTCCTCACTCTCCGTTGAGTTTACATTAAGCATTTCCCTCTAAGATGCTGAGAAGGAACAAAAACATGGGCTCTGGAGTCAGGCAGCCCTGGGTTGCGATCCTGGCACTGTCTGGCTGTGGGGTCTGCTCAACGTCACTATAAAATGCAGATAATGAGGTCTACTTCCTAAGGTCGCCGGGAAAGGACTGAATGAAATAGCCCGTGGAAAGAACGCTGCCGAATACCTGGTAGTTAGTGAGTGTAATTTGTTTTCTGTGGATGTCCAGAGCAGAATACTTCCAACACTCTGATTTATCATAAGATCAGGCCTATCCAAAGCACTAAATGATAACAAGAGTTCAGTCTCTTTTATTCTGCTTTTTTTTAATGTCATATTCCATTTGAGTCCTAAGCATGTAAGCAGGTACCATGGAATGTAAACAAGAAAGGAAACAGAAATATATTGAATGACTCATATGTGAAACAATGCTGTGACTCACACAGATGAAATAGCTGCTTGGCTGCACAAAATAATTAACACTAAAACGTTTAAAAAGAGACAACATAGGAATAAGCTATTTTAATCAAGCCAAAACAAATTTATATCCATTAGTTCTAAAAATAAAATTAGACTTTTCCAACCCTTAACATCTGTATTTAATAATATCTTCTAACCAAAATACAGATGCTAAAACAGCAAATTACAATATATCTTGTACAGCATACAGTATGTTCACTGTTCACACTTACTTTAATTCTAGTTGGTCGTTATGTACTCAATGCATAAACATCACTTAGAATAAAATTTTCACAATTAACAAAAAAGGCGACAAGGCTGTCTTAAAACGGCTCTGCTATAAATTGTATAGAATATACAGAATTACAAAGTCAAGTATTTTTTTATCAAAATATACACCCCTCCCTGAAACTAACACAAGCTATCAACATTTTAAACGAATAATACAATTATAGAAAATATTTGCAAAATTATTTTTTCATGTATAAATATTCTGCCATATTTACTTTGGTCTAGAATTATCAGCATACAAGTCCACTTAAAAAATATCCACATGGAAGGGCTGGGAGACATCAGTACATGTAATCATTTTATATTTGGAGTTACCTCAAATCAAAATGACTGAAACACACAGTAATTCTCCTTGATTCATAAGCCTAATTGAGATAAAACAAATTAGTAGATCACAGGATCGCTTATTCAATTTTCTAATTATCAATTCAAAAATTCATAAGCCCTTTGCAACTATCTTTTTAACAAAACCCAAATGAATAGTGCAGGTATACATATATACAACGTATAAAATAAAGTTGAACTCGTTTGCATTTTTCCATTTTCCTCTATTACATAATACTGTTTGTAAGTGAAAGCAGATGAACAAAAGATAAATGCAAATACAATATTGGGGTTATTTAACAGCAAAGTACTACAGTATAAAAAGGTCAGCTTTGATCATGTCCTTTTCTGGGTGTTCAAATGCTTTCTTGCCCACCCCAATCCTTATTAAGTCTTCTTCATGGAGATATCACAATGCTTGAAGAGAGAATCTGGAGTCCTTTGAGCTACTTCTTCACAATGGTAACCTTGCAACCTTGGGTAAACTTGGGTTTCCAGCTATCACATCCCATGAACATGAATGGCTGCAGGTCATCCTTGAACCGGGTTCCAGATTCTGCTCATACTGGTCATCAAAGGATAAGAATGTTTTCTCTCTCTCTCCTATTCTGGCAGTTTAAAAAGTAAGAATCATGACTTCCAGCTTCCCAGGAACCTAGTCCACATGATGGAATATCCTATAGGGCAGTTAGATTTTGAGGGCAGTGTCGATGGTGTGGGTCAGCATAAAAGAACATTAAAAACGGAAGTGGTTTTTAGCAAGCGGGCTAGATGTCTGCAAACATTAAGACAAGGCATCTGGTTTGTGGATGTTATTTCTGAGTCATATCAGTAAGTGATGGAACCTTGTCACTCCACGTTCTATCTCCCCACCCCCCAAAGATAAAGCTCTGTTCGAGGCAAGGAAGGTCATCACACTCTCTGCCCCCTCAAGTCATTAATGGGTGGGGTGGGGTGTGTGTGTTTCTCCTTTTTTTTTTTTAAATAGTATGAGTTTGTGGGCTGCATAATCTCCAAGAAGGCTAACAATTGTAGGGATTGGGCTTTCTGTCACTTTCAAGTGCCTGGGAATTCACCACCGTACACATGCTTTGTGCTAAATTTCCTGGACACTCCTTCAGTGGCATGGAAGGCGTCAGGTTTTACTTGAACCCTTGAGACTGGTTAAATCTATCTGGAAAGACCTCCATGTCCATGGCCTTGTGATGGATGGAAGACTGCAGGGAGTTTCAGAAGAATCTGACCTTTCTTCATTTTCTGAAGTGAGGCCACTAAAAAGTAATATACAGCACAGCACAGGTAACCACAGGTAACTTCTGGGAAGGCTCTCCCCCATGGATAAGGCATGACCTATGTTTTCTGTGACTTGAGTAGACCAGTTCTAATAACAGCTCAGCCATAACTTCAAGAGAACAGCATTCCATCTAAAAGCATACACATGCTCTTAAGTAATATTCAAAATGCTTTCTACTGATTTTTACATCAGTCCTCATTATTGGCAGATCTATTGCTCATCATTATAATTCACTACAGGGGACATGGACAGTTAAAAGTTAGAGTGATTTATATATGTATTTTACAAGGTCTGTGTTGCAGAAAAGTAGTTCTAGATAACGTATGAATGTCCTACTCGGGTTACTCATTTCACACATATTTTCAACTATATTATTTCGTATGTATCCATTAATTTAAACAATTTTAATAGAAGCTGGTTGGGAATAATGACTGTCATAGCTCATTTACCTTTGAACTTATTTATGAAGATGACATTTTCATGACATCTGACCCTTATTTTCTCCAGTGACTAAAGACAGTTCAGCAGCCAGTTCCTATTAGCACTTATTAGAAAGTTTTAAATTACGCTAAAATTAAACTCTTTTCTTTTCCCCGACTGGCAGAAATATCATAGCTGAGAACTTCATAAACTTTCACAGGTCACTTGGGATATTGGAAGATTCAGCTACTTTGTTTTTGTGTACTTTGCATGAAGTTAATGCTAAAACCCAAAGTAGATATGAGGATCCTTTTTCTGGGATTTTCAAAAATGAGATTTTCTTTGTTACATTTCACTCCTTCATGACTGTTATGTGAACAAAATTAAACAGAAACAAAAGAAAATGGCTAACTTAAAAAAAAAAAAAAAACGAAAAACCCAAACCCACCAACTTATAGTTTCAAAGATTTTTCTAAGTATCACCATTCAAAGGACATTATCAACAACGGTTTGTCCGTGATCCTTTTGGTCATTGTCTTCTGAATCAATGAAATGTGGATTCTCCAGGGGATTTGAGTTTTCGTGGCCCGTGTCACCTTCCGTTTTCTCCCGCTGACTTGGGCTTTTGAATAAGTGTTTCTTCTGGTGCATTCCAAGGGCAGCAGCTGTTTTGCAAATTTTGGGGCACTGGAAGCAGGCATAGCCCTTCCCATCATGCTCTCGGATATGCCTCTGCTCATGATTCCTTTTCGTGGAGAGATACAGAAAACTCTGAAAGCAGAACTGACAGTGGTATCGCTTTTCGCCAGTGTGGATTCTTTCGTGGATCTTGAGGGTCTCGTTCAGCGTGAAGGCCTTGTTGCAATACTGACAGACAAACTCCTTCACGCCCAGGTGGATGCGCTCGTGTTTCTGTAGGTTGCCTTGTACCGAGAAGCACCGTCCACAGGTCTTGCACTGGTACGGCTTCTCTCCCGTGTGACACCTCATGTGCATCTTCAGGGTGGAGGGGCTCTGGAACTGCTTAGAGCAGAGCTCACACGCATAAGGCCTGGCCGTGAGATGCCGGTGGGGCCTCCCTTGATTCCCAGCCCCCGAGGCTTTGTCTCCGTCACAGAGTTCACACTGCAACTTGGGCATCTCCTTATTTTCTTCTTCCTCGAAGGCCTTCTCCTGGGGAGCCTTCCCTACTGCGCAGTCCAGTTCGGCCGGGTATTTACATTTGCTGCTCGGGCTCCTGTTTTCATGCTCCTTCCTCCAGTTGGCTTTCCTCATTTTTCTCAACTGTCTGGATTTCTTTTTGGGTTTGTAGTTGTAGTAAGGGCGCCATGGTTTGTCCGTGGAATCCTGGTCACTGGCATCGTCAAACATCTCACTCATCTCCACGCACTCGGACTGGCAGAGCCCGATCGGGCTGTCTCTGTTGGTTTCCTGTTCACTCTCTCGTGGCGGAGTCTCCTCCTGCATTTGGTACTTGGGCCTCCTCCCTCTTTTATAGAACAATTTAGATCCTAGGATGTGCCTTTTCACAATGGCTTCGTTCCCGATTTTCACCGTTATCTGGCAGAGGGGCGCGACGTTGCTGTTTGTGGAGGTTCCCGGGAGAGCAGGCTTTGCGATGTAAGTTTCAATTTTACTAGTTTCTTTAATGATATTTGTGGTTTTGCTCAATGACCCTCCAGGATCAGCAATGTATCTGGACTCCTCTGGTACTTCTCCCCTGTTACACAGGATGGTTTTCTTTTTCTCCTTCATGCTCTTGGGTCTGCTGACAACCCTCCCCACTTTGTCTGGCTCGGGTTTGCCATCGTCTTTCGGGGTCTCACTGCCAGCCAGGTCTGAAGGGGCTCTGGGGTTGTGGCTGCTTGTGGCAGCAACGGCGTTGCTGTGCATTATCACCGATGAGAACTGGCTGCTGTGCACGATGACCGAGGGGGCTGGGCCACTGTAGCTGATCACAGAGGTGGGGTTCTCACTGCTGTTACTCACGGACAGAACGGGCGCGTCCCCTGCCCGGAGGCCCGAACTGACGGCATTTTCAGCGGAAGAAAGCGACACCTCTGTTGAATAAAAGTTATTGTCCAGATCAACTTTCAACTCTCCCCTCTCTCCCCATTTGGTACCCTCTGTGTTTTGTGCACTGGTGGAAGTGGGTACATCATGATGTGCTGGTGTTTCCAGTGGGATGGCTGGACTGTTGGTCAAGGTGTTTACACTGTTTTGGAAATTCAGAGTGGGCAATTCAGAGCCGTGTGGACTCTGAATAACATAGGGACCAGGTGCAGACTCGTTCATCTGACTGTTTTCTCGAGTATTTTCATAGGAAGAATGTCGGTAGCTCTTGTAAGGAGCCCTCTTGCATTTCATGGGCAGGAGCCTATAAAGCTTATATGGATAGACACTAGGCTTCAAGCCCCCGTTTGCTGTTTTTTTACTGATGGAAAGTCTGTGATCGATGGCATGGAAAGACTTCTGGTGGTTCTTGAGGATATAGTAGGTCATGAACGTTTCCAGGCAGAAAATGCACTGATACCGCCTTTCTCCTGTGTGCCAAATCTCATGTCTTGTCCTGTACTCAGCCAATGCAAATACCTTGTTGCAGTAATGGCAAGGATACGTTCTTCTCCACGAGTGAACATTGGCATGTCTTCGGAGGCTGGATAAAGTCACGTAACTACGTTTGCATACTACGCAGCTGTAGAGCATTTGCCCGTTGACAAATTTAACCATGTGTTCTGTTTCTGGCAAGGTGCTTCCGGGACTGGAGAACTCACCAATCCTATTCTCAGGTAATAAAGGTTCTGGACCTGTGAATGCACCTCCATTCTGCCCAATGGTGGGATAGTTTTCTAAGAAGCGCTGATTCCCTCCAGGAACGGGCATGTGGCTTGACCTCATACAGATCTGCTCGTGCCGATCCAGTCTGTTGAGGGTGCTGAACTGTTTGTTGCAATGCTTGCATACCAAGGGCTCCTGGGTTGGCTTGTGAAGCTGCATGTGGGCGCTGAGCAAAGTGCTACTGTCGAAAGATTTGGAACAACAGCTACAACTGTAAATGAGAGGCGGCACCTCCGGGGCTGGCAGCGTGGGGACATCAGAGGATTTAGTTTCATCTGCCCTGGGGAAATGGACCTCTCCTTCGTTGTTGTTGGGAGATTTTGAAAGGGAAAGAATTGCAGCTGGCTGTGGACTTCCTTCTTGATTCATGTCCAAGTTAGTTGCCGGAGCGGGGGGTATATTTTCTGGAGGTGAATCCGAATCCTGGGGTACGGAGACCGTCTTTGGCTTCCGGCATGTTTTCTGTTTTGCTGCAACAGCTTCGCAGTTTTCTTTCCCTGTTTTCCCAGGTGAACTGCTGTCCCGTTCCCGTACAGGCAGACTCCTGTAAGCCTCAGTCACGGAAGACACGGCGTAGGAGTGCTCGGCGAGGGTGTGCACGGGCTCCACCTCGTGGCAGACGTCAGTCCTCTCCAGGCAAAGGCTGGTGGTTCTCACGGAGTCGGAGACCTTTTTGAAACTTGCCCTCAAGTCCAGTGGAGAAAACATGTTATTACTGTTTTCTGTTTCGATGATGGAAAATGCATTTGTGATCCTTGGCCCGTTAGTGATGGCTGGTTCTTCATGCCTTTTTTCATTTTTTTCTTCTTTAACCACTCCCTTTTCGGTAATGCAGAATACATAGGGACCTGGGGAATTTGAAAAGTTGCGATCGGTAAGATCTTCCAAGAAGGATATTCCCAGCTTTTTTCCTGCAGCTGCAAGATCAGTGACTGTTTCTTGTCTCTTGACGACGACTGTGGAGCTGTAGATATAATTAAGGATTTCTGTAAACACTTCGGCTTTGAGATCATCCAGCTCCAGGACATGGCTGGAAATACAGATGGTATGACTCCAAAAGATATTTTTGAAATAAAGGCTTGAAGCAGCCAGGACATTGCTGTGGGCTTTAAATTTGGTGTCTTCCACAATGATAGTGACATCACATAAAATGCCCCGAATGCGCTGCTCATTCAAGATGGAGAGTACTGTGTCGCTGTGAAAGTCGTCCTTGAGGTCCCTGGAAAGGGACATGACTGTCATCTGAAACGAGAGGAGAGAAATGGTCAGAGACCCTTCCACAAGGAGCTCCTTTATTTGTAGGCTGTTTTCAATTTCTTTGAAAAAAGTTTTTTGTATGAAAATAAATGTTTTTTTTTTTTAAATCTCATTCTGTTGCTGCTCCCAAGACTTGGAGTCGACCTTAGAAGTTTAATCTTTATCTTGCCCCAGCCTGTTCCTCATACCACTGCTAAGAGTTGTTATAGTTGGAAATCCTCCCAGAACTTTTTCTCCTTCTTTCTCCAAAGTTGTAGCTTGGAGAAAGGTTCCCCCCGCCAAATGTTAAAGGTCTCATCATCACGCAGGGCTGCTGCATTGAACTCTTATTAGAGTCGGGCAATGCCATGGTCCTACCACAAGCCTCCTTATCTATTTCAGAAGATCGCCCTGATGATCTGATCCAAACGTAATTCATGAAGCAGGAAAATGATTTTTTAAAAGTTTTCCCTAAGTAAGCAGTACCTGTGAGTAAAGGCATTGGCTGCTCGGGAAAGAAGCAAGAACTGGAGGAGCCATTCCTGATTTGTGGCTCCGAAGGGTTTCTCAGTGTAAAGTCTCAGTCTGCATGACCAAGTCTGACCACTAGGGGCACCCTGCCCTCTGGCCCTTCCTTGTGGGGACCCATCCTGTTCCTTCTGATTTCGCTTTTATCACAGCCAAAGTAGACTGGGGTGTTCAATCAAAAAGGAAACAAAACAAAACAAGGAAAGTATATTTCTGAGTTTACAATACCGTGTCTAGTCACAGGTTCCTAAATTAGCACAATTTCAAGGCACTGTGGCTCTTGTTCTGGTCTGAGGATCCTACCTCCGTTGTTCCCAGAGCCCGGGTCTTGTTATCCTCTATGTTCTATAACGAGCCTAGAATGGCCAGAGCCTACCCACTAATATTCTAGTGAGGGACAATCCAAAGCAGTGGCTTTCATAGTTACCCACAGTAAAAAATACATGGTACAGGGCTTCCCTGGTGGCACAGTGGTTGAGAGTCCGCCTGCCGATGCAGGGGACGTGGGTTCGTGCCCCGGTCCGGCAAGATCCCACATGCCGCAGAGCAGCTAGGCCCGTGAGCCATGGCTGCTGAGCCTGCGCGTCCAGAGCCTGCGCTCCGCAGTGGGAGAGGACACAACAGTGAGAGGCCCGCGTACCGCAAAAAAAAAAAAAAAAAAAAAAATACATGGTACACAGTGACTTAAGACAGAAATGAAACTAAAACTTACCCTTACTATGTGTGATGCAGTCTGTTCCGTCCTATTCTCTTTCACTTAAAAAATGCTAACAGCAACTCACCAAACTAATTCCACTACACACTAATGGAACACTCCTGCACTTAATCTGTACCCCACCCCACCAAATACCCCCTTTGGTCTAAAGGATATACTACCCAGCTGTTCATCAAGTCTATCTCTAATCACATGATGTCCAGAAAGCCATATATCTTGCTGCTATTTCTTTAACTCCCAGTGGCAGTGTATTCCTAGCACTGGAGTATGTTTAGCCCATGGCATTTAATTCAGTTGGAAAAGACCAGATGGCCACATAAAGGATCTCTTTTTACCTTTTTGTCAGGATTATAAGCTCTGCCCATTATGTTATTTAGACAGTCCTTTATACAAGAATCCGTTCGATAACTTCTTTTGATCTCATTCAGCCATTGGAAAAAGAGCATTTCTACTAACAAATTCTTCATTATTCAGATAATGAGAACAATGTACTCACCACGTTTATTCTCTCTTAATTCTCGAGACAAGGATGCTTAGAACCAATGTTTACCATCGACTGTTGGAGCCACTGTGAGCCTGGGTTTCTGGTGTGACTACTGTTTCACTTTCTTGAGTTAGTGACGGCTCTTTTACTCTTGTTTTCCCTGCCTTTAAGTGGAACCTTCCATGAATCTTTTCTAGGGATGTGGGGGATTAAATCTTTAAATAAAATTAAATGAAAAGGGATCTTTGGGACTTCCCCGGTGGTCCAGCGGCAAAGAATCCAACTTCCAATGTAGGGGACTTGGGTTCGATCCCTGGTCGGGGAACTAAGATCCCACATGCCACGGGGCAACTAAGCCCGAGCACCACAACTACTGAGCTCACACGTCTCAATTAGAGTACAGAGCCCCTGCGCTCTGGAGTCCACATGCCACAAATACAGAGCCCACCCACCCTGGAGCCTGCGTGCCCTAACTAGAGAAAAGAAAACCCGCATGCCACAACTTGAGAGAAGCCTGCACACCACAACTAGAGAGAAGCCCGTGCTCTGCAATTAGAGAGAAGCCCGAGGGCCGCAATGAAGATCTCGTATACCACAACTAAGACCCAATGCAGCCAAAAAAATAAAGAATATAAACTTAAAGAAAAGGGGATCTTTATGGCTTCCTCTGTGCCCTGAAGGGAGAAAGGTTCACCCCTGAATGGATAGCAGGAGTCTATCCTTCACTGACTTATAGATCAATACCATACTTGGCCGGTGCTTGTTTGGCCTTCCTTGAGGTCTCTCTGTTCTGGGCCCCTGTAGGATCTACTTTCTCTCCTGACTCGTACCTTCTCCTGTTTGGAAGGGTCAGCCCAGACCATAATGGGCTCTAGAGGACTCCCCACAGCAAGTTTTATATTGCCAGTACTAGTTATCATTAAAAGTTATCATCAGGTTTGAGTTAAAAAAAAATCACTCAGGATCACTTAGGCTGCAGTGTGTTTAAAGGATCAGAGGGAGGCCAGCTGGTTGCAAACCAGCTAGTGAGGCCGTCCTAGTGGTCCAGGTAGAATTAATCCATCCACCCCAGACAGAGTGGGAACCTGGGAAGGAGCGATGCCTCCACCCACACCTAAGGAAGTGAGGCCATGGGGGTTAGTATCTGAACTCAAAATTTACTTTAATTCCCTCGACCAATATTTATTGAGCTACTGCTAAGTACAAGGCATCAGGCTAAGTGCTGTAGGAAGACAAGAGTTCATCTCTCCGTTGAACAGATGTTTACTGAATATCTACTTCATGCTTTGGGACAGTAGTTCCCAAACCTGGCTAGGCATCAAAATCAGCTGGGAAGTTTTAAAATAGTACAGGTTTACAGAGTCCCCCTACTCCGCCCCTGAAGAGAGTCTGGTTTGGAACAGCTGGGGTGAGATCCTGGAATCCATATGTACTTTTGTACCTTACTTCGTGAATAAGTAATACATTCATATGATAACAAATTGGAAAGGCACACCGAATAAACACTGACAAGCCTCCTTCCCACATTGTCTCAGAGGCTCTTCAGGTGGTTTTTTATCAACCAGCCAGAAACAGGCCTGGGGGCTGACACTAAAAGCCAGGGCCGCTAGAGGAACAAAAATACTGCCCCCAAAGGTTTGTGGTATAGCAGGGAAAATAAGATGTGTTCACTAAAAGCCGTAAAACAAAGATTCCCAGGGAAGGTGAAGGATCAAGAGCGCTGGGAGAAGGTTTCAGGAGTCAGGGGAGAGTGGCTTGGGAACAGGTGTGAGCTCAGCAAAACCTTGCAGATATGGACAAAGCTGAGGAAAAGGAATTTCAGTCAGAAAAAGGCACAGTCGAGAGTTTTACGCCCTCAAGAAGCTTGTAATCTAGGAGTCAGTGTAACACTTTATTTTTATTTTGTTGTTGTTGTTGTTTGCTTTTTGTTTTTTGCCACACCATGCAGCTTGTGGGATCTTAGTTCCCCAACCAGGTACGGAACCTGGGCCCTCAGCAGTGAAAGCGCGGAGTCCTAACCACTGGACCGCCAGGGAATTCCCAGTGTAACAGTTTAGGACAAAGAATCCAAATCCGCAAATGCGAAGTGAAAAAGAGGTGAAAGTTGTTGAAGATGCAATTTCAAGCCATATTCTGCCTGTCCAACGTGCAACAAAGAAATAAGCTAGGAGTCTGTAGGCCAGAGGGGACCCACCATAGGCCACAAGCACAGCTGGTCCCCACAAGCTGTGTTTGACCCCCATGGTTTTTGGAACGATGTTTTTGAAAAACTGAGCTCATGCTGAAAACCAGTAAGATTTAACATAAAAATCAACATATCTTTTCTTTTTTTTTTTTTTTTTGCTGTACGCGGGCCTCTCACTGTTGTGGCCTCTCCCGTTGCGGAGCACAGGCTCCGGACGCACAGGCTCAGCGGCCATGGCTCACGGGCCCAGCTGCTCCGCGGCATATGGGATCCTCCCAGACCGGGGCACGAACCCGTATCCCCTGCATCGGCAGGCGGACTCTCAACCACTGCACCACCAGGGAGGCCCAACGTATCTTTTCTTGAAAAATAGGAAGACTGGACAACGAAGGGGTTGTTGGCTGCCTGGCAACCGCGTGGCTGTGTCCCTGTGTCACTGTCACCTGCACGCACGTGCTACCGGTCCAAGTACTTACCGCCCAGCAGCTTCTCTCAGTAAAAAGCCCAGCCTGGCCCCTTTAGGCAGTTTGGTTTGGGCAACTGGTAAGAACATTAAACAGAATCACTTTGCACCCACAGTTCTGAACAGACATACTTAACAATATCCCTAAAATTAGAATTAAGACATAAATGAGCTCGTGGTGGGGAGGCAGTCATTCTCACCAAAAACAGTATTCTTTGACTTCAGAAAAATTAAAGTGATCTCCTCCTCCGTTTTATTTCTTCATGGAGAGTAAATGAAAACAGAAGTCTTAGGAGTTCCTGCCAATGGAAAGCCCACAACAGACTTCAGAAAAAGAAACAGAAGTTGGAAAGCAGATGAGACTCAATTCACACGTAATTTTCTAAAACGTGTTCAAAAAAGCAAGTTTCATGCAGTATATTTATTATTTTCAGTAGTACTGCTGAGATGGAATAAATAAGCATGAAAAAAGGCTAACAAAAATGATGTAGATGCAAAAATTTTGGTAAGCCAATATTTAAAAAAAATAAACTGGGGCTTCCCTGGTGGCGCAGTGGTTGAGAGTCTGCCTGCCTATGCAGGGGACACGGGTTCGTGCCCTGGTCTGGGAGGATCCCACATGCCGCGGTGCGGCTGGGCCCCTGAGCCATGGTCGCTGAGCCTGCGCGTCCGGAGCCTGTGCTCCGCAACGGGAGAGGCCGCAATAGTGAGAGGCCCGCGTACCGTAAAAACAAAAACAAAAAACAAAAAACAAGGGAGGGCTTCCCTGGTGGCACAGTGGTTGAGAGTCCGCCTGCCGATGCAGGGGACACGGGTTCGTGCCCCGGTCCAGGAGGATCCCACATGCCGCGGAGCGGCTGGGCCCCTGAGCCATGGCCGCTGAGCCTGCGCGTCCGGAGCCTGTGCTCCGCCACGGGAGAGGCCACAACAGTGAGAGGCCCACGTACCACAGAAAAATAAATAAATAAGCTAATTTGTAATTAGATAACTGTGGTCATCTGACTTATGTTTCTATTTTCCTGAGTTGGTATTTTAGTTGTAATAGCTTTTAACATACACCTTCTAAACACATAAGTACACATACATATATATCCATGTGCACATACCAATACATCTAAGACTATATAACTATATGAACATATGCTGTATGTAAATATATTTTATAAGCACATCAAACAGGATGAACTTTTAATTCAGCATCTAAAACACAGGATACTTGGACTTCCCTGGTGGCACAGTGGTTAAGAATCCGCCTGCCGACGCAGGGGACACGGGTTCGAGCCCTGGCCCGGGAGGATCCCACATGTTGAGGAGCAACTAAGCCCGTGCGCCACAACTAGTGAGCCCGCGAGCCACAACTACTGAGCCTGCGTGCCACAACTACTGAAGCCCGTGCGCCTAGAGCCCGTGCTCCACAACATGAGAAGCCACCGAAATGAGAAGCCTGTGCACCACAACGAAGAGCAGCCCCCGTTCGCTGCAACTAGAGAAAGCCCGTGTGCAGCAACGAAGACCCAATGCAGCCAAAAATAAAATAAATTTAAAAAAAGAAAAAATTAAAAACAGGATACTTAAGAGAGAAAGGGGGTGCAATTAATAACTATGCCAGGGCAACAGGTACACACTGGGACTGTACCCTGGGAAATGAGGATGAATGGTCATCCTGTTTTCATATACATAAATATATAAACAAAAAATATATCTCTATATAAATTAAATATAAAATTCTAAAGTTATAATTACATATATGTACATTTACATAACGTATACTTTATAAATATGTAAATGCTTTTAAGAATTTTATAAATATATGATAAATGTACTTTATAATTATACTTCATATAAATGCCACTGGGAAATTCTACTTAATTAGCATATTTAGCATCTGCTGCTGCTTTTGTCTCCTGCCATATTCCAGCCTTATACAATACACATTCATCTCATGCAAAGGGAGGCACTTAAATAAGATGCTTTTGATGATTAAAATGACTTTTCTTCACCTACTTGTAGAATTAACTAGTTTCAGAAAAGTAAAATAAATCTATGCTGATGGTCAAGTACGCAAACAGTACAGAAGTGGGTTAAGGTACAAGGCAGAAGGCCCCCTCCCCACGCCAGCCTCCTCAGTACACCCACAATACACGCAGCACAGGGACTCCCTATACGGGTCCTTTCCTCGTGACTCGGGAGGATTTCTACGCTCTGTCTGTATGAAGCTTTAGGAGAAACACTGTACTTCCTCTTGAGGTTCTTCTTCTATGCTCGCCCCTAGCTCCACTGCCGGGCAACTCCTATCATTCACTCCTCTCAGATGACACCTCCTCTGGTCAGCCTCCTTCCTCACGGATTTCTAGTTTGGGGTTCCGACCTTTATAGTTGCATGTAATGTTGTGCGTCTGTCCACAACTCTATCTTTCCCTGTTTGCTCCTTAAGCGCAGGGACAACCGAGCTCATCTTGGTACCCTCTGCGCCCGCAGGGCGGGTACAACGCACTGTTGATGTCGACAGTGAGCAGAAATGCACTGGCTCCTCAGACCCCGGGCAGCAAATGCCTTAAATAACATACTGTGCTTAGAAAGGTTTCTGGTTTAAAGCTTTAAAAACTAGACCTAGGTGAACCCAAATGCTACTCTAGAAAAAGCAAAATTACCAGGAAAATAAAAATAAATTCCTGTTCTTTTTTCCCCCCCTAGTTTCCTTCTAACCTGATGGTTCTCAAAGTATGTTTCATGGACCTCTGTGTCTCCCAAGACCCTATCGGCAAGCTCTTGAGGTCAAAACTGTTTTCACAGGGGCAGGACAGGAATAAAGATGCAGATGTACAGAATGGACTTGAGGATACGGGGAGGGGGAAGGGTAAGCTGGGACGAAGTGAGAGAGTGGCATGGACATATATACACTACCAAACGTAAGGTAGATAGCTAGCGGGAAGCAGCCGCAGAGCACAGGGAGATCAGCTCGGTGCTTTGTGACCGCCTGGAGGGGTGGGATAGGGAGGGTGGAAGGGAGACGCAAGAGGGAGGAGATATGGGGATATATGTATATGTATGGCTAATTTACTTTGTTATAAAGCAGAAACTAACACACCACTGTAGAGCAATTATACTCCAATAAAGACGTTAAAAAAAACCTATTTTCATGACAACACTAAGATGTCATTCATCTTTTTTATCATGCTGACATGTGCATTAATGGTGCAAAAGCAAAGATGGGGAAAACTTCCGGCAACTTAGCAAACATCAAGCCAGTAACACTTGGATTAAGGAGTAAAAATTATTCATTTTATTAAATCTTGACCCTTGACTATACGTCTTCTTACTGTTGTGTGGTAAAATGGGAGGTACACATAAAACATTTCTGGTGCATACTGCCTTGAGAAAAAGCACTTGGGTGTTTCTTTGAGTTCTGAGTTGAACTAGCCAATTTTTTTTTCATGGAACACCATGTTTACTTGAAAAAAATGATAAGACAAACCATGGCTATTCAAATACGGGTATTTGGGCAAACACTTCCTTGAAAATGAACTGAGTCTGTCATTTCAAGGAAGTAGCCATTTTGTTGCCAGTAACAAAAGACTGTGAAGCAAAAACAGAATTTTGGAAAACCTGCGTCTACCACAATGAGCTCAACACTCCTCAGTACATAACGATTTTTCTGATGATGTTGGTGGTGATGTAATGAAAGTGGTTTCTGGATACTGAGTAATGAACCTGGAAGATATGCATGGCTCAGTGAACCAACATTTTCCAAATGACCAATGCATATTACCAAAAAAATCATGCAGGGGCTAAAAGGCGTAAGAGAGAGCAGTGGCTTTAAATGTAACAAAGTACAGAAAGTTCATTGATATGGATTCCATGTGGCAATTAACCTTTAAGAAATTCCCACTGGTAAATTCTGGTGTAGTATCAAAGAATATCCACAATTAACTGAAAAGATTATTAAAAAACTTCTCCCTTTTCCAATTACCTAGTTGTGTGAGGCTGGATTTTCTTCATATAACTCAAGTAAAACAACACATTACAGCTGAATCCAGAAGCAGATTTGAAAATCCAACTGTCTTTCTCTGAAGTCAGATATTAAAGATACAGCGTACCCTTGAACAATACAGGTTTGAACCACTCAGATCCACTTATACCCTAATGTTTTTCACTAAGTACATACTATAGTACTACACGATCCGCGATTGGCTGAACCCACAGATGCAGAACTGTGGATATGGAGGAGGGGAGACTGTGCGAATTTTCGACCACATGGAAGGTCTGTGCCCCTAACCCCTGTGTTGTTCAAGGGTCAACTGTATTTGCAAAAACATAAAACAATACCATTCTTCTCACTATATATAGATAGATATATATAAGATATTTTTCATGTGGACCATTTTTTAAGTCTTTATTGAATTTGCTATAATATCGTTTCTGTTTTTTATGTTTCGGTTTCTTGGCCAAGAGGCATGTGGCATCTTAGTTCCCTGACCAGGGATCAAACCCACACCCCCTGCATTGGAAGGTGAAGTCTTAACCACTGGACCGCCAGGGAAGTCTCTCACTATATTTTTTGCTTTAGAAAATAGTTATTTTTAAAATACATCACTTTATCATGTAACTGGGTTTATCATAGTTAATTTTCATAAGTTAATAGTTTTAAAATTCTCATTTAAATTTTTGAATATGGTAAATATTGATAGATATAATTCAGATAAACAAAAGCTCTTTGGGTCCTTAAAGATTTATAAGGGTGTAAGGGGGTCCTGGGAATAAAAAGTTTGAGAACCACTTCTCTAACCTATAAGACAATGCTCAAAATCATTTTTAAAGAAACTATTTAGAAATTATTTTACTCAATAAAATGAATCATATATAAGCCTAAAGGAACTAAAGACAAAATAAAAGTGTGTTAAAATACAAAGCAGAAACACCCAGGAGACAGAAGGAAAAACCAAGGGATAGAGAAACACAGACAGACACACCTACAGTCACACGTATACACACCCTCTACAGCTGTCTTTAATTTTCCAAGCGTGAAGCGACTGCTATCTATCACTTGAGGTTGAGAAGGGCTGAAAAACAGGTGGACCAGTTTGCCTAGTGTGGTCCTTCCCGCACTACACACTCAGGTGAAAATTGTTCCTTGATTTGCAGGGCTGCTGCCTATATTCTGTTTGCACAATCTATCATTGCTTGAATCCTTGCTTTCCAAGCATCAAAGGTTAGCTTGGTCACAGCATTCCGTCTGCCCTTACAATTCTATCCATTCATCTACTAAATGAGCCCCTCCCCATTATATCCTGGATACTCGTCCTGGTTTTGAACTTGAAATCAAAGGAAACAATTCTTGGCAATGATCCAACCAACAAATTCCAGTATTTCCTCCTTAATTAAATCCCTCCCCAAATTTGACAAGGCAATTTTACTGAAATACAGAGAAGTCAAAAAACTTAAAAATGATAGTTTCCATAAAAATTTTAACTCTCACAATGTCAACCAAAAAAAAAATTGATAAACCTCAAGTTGTTTAACCAGTGTGACTATTATGTAGAACTTTATAGACCTTGTTAATAAAATCTGGTGTCCTTTTATTAGCAAATCTTTAAGACATGACAGATGGAAAGTGAAGTAACCCTGTCCAGTCTGCATTCTTAGTGAGAATTCGAAGTCACTTATTCAAGGCCAATCTCCAGGGCCAGACTGATTCCCACTTTTCTGTATCTTCTGATCAGAGAAAAAGCCAAGAGCCCTCTTGCAGCACTTTGGCCACTCAATTCCTAACGTACGTAATAACGAAACTAAATCAACAGAGCAACTTTCTCCTCTCTCTACTACAAGTCTTCTATAAAAAGACACTTAGAAATAAAACCCGACTAAAAAAGAACACACTGTATTAGGATACTGACCTGGAATCCTGCAAAAGTCAAACTCACAGTCCATTTTGGGCCAGCGCGGGCCCCATATTCAAGTGGAATCTACTGCATGGATCTGCTATTCTCTGCAGAAAGTGTTCTGACAAAGGACACTGCTTCAGTGATCTGGCTCCACCATCCCACACACATCTTTGCAGTGCATTTTCTCATAGTCATGTTGGGTGGCTACGTCAGACCTCCTCACGTGATGGGGTGTTAGAAACACACGCATCAGATCTCGAAAACAGATTACAAAACAGAAGCCCTTTATAGAGTTCAGCTACGTCTAAGAAAAGGAAAATCCTCTTGATTTGCCTTCTAAATGCAGCCCAAAAGGAGCAGGGAAGAGCTGCATTTATCAGACTTTCATGCATTGAAGCTATCAGATTCAAGAAGGTGTAGTATAACAAAGGAGGTTTGTTTTTCATCTGAAATTCAGGTGGTTGGAAAGACTAACATCAGGAAGTCGCTAGAGTCCATCCAACGGGGGGGGGGGGGGTTTTGGCTTGAAACACCTTAACTGAATACATTATTTTGAAGAGGTAAATGTTTGGTCTCCAGACCTGCAGTTGCGTGCATATAGACTGTGAGAACGAGTATTATCAGATTGACGGGTGATGCAATGTGCCCAGTTAAATATTTCCAGTTGCTAGTTTGGAAAGATGAAAGGGGGAAAAGGTGCTTTGTTTCTTTTTTTTCGTTTTGAAACACAGCAGTGTTTAGGGTAGCCCTTGGGGTCATCTCACCATCAAGCTTGCCTGGACACCTGCTTGCTTAAGAAAGCGGGCAAACGGGCTTAGAGAGTCTATCTCTGAAGCCCTGAAGTGCTGCGTCCATTTCTTGTCTCCACCAAATTCCACTGACATTTAGAGATGCTAATGTGAAAAAGCATTTTAAATTTGAATGCTGTGGGAACTGAGTTACCAGAATGACCGGGACAGGGGTCTTATCCCCTGGAACTTCTCATTTTAGGGGTGAGCTTATCATCTAGAGTTGGTTTCAAAAGCCAAATACCATTTTCTTAAAGGGCCAGCTGACTGAATGGCCCTGTTCCTCTCAGCTGACCTCTACCTGTCAGGGAGGCTGGAGGGAAGAACTGTTGTACATTCTGGCTTCTGAACAACAACGAGCCTCCTGCGAGTCACAAGACGGGTTATCCTAAAAAAGGACAGAGACCGACTGCTGCTTTGGTGTTAAACCACCTAAATCCACCTGCCATCGCACCCTTGTTCTCCACCCCCAGCTCCCCCTGCACCCCAGCTTTTGGGGGACTCCTGCAAGACAATGAATCACAGTTTGCATGGACTCTTTCTGGACAAATCAGAAATTGGGCAGAGAGGAGTGAACCAAGAAATGCACATGAAAAGCACCACACAAGGTGCTTGGCACACAGCACGGGTTCGATGAATGTGGGCGGGAATCAGCTTGAGAACTGAGGGCGTCCTCCTCACCTGTGACTACGGAGAGACCTGCTTAGGCACAAGGCGCACAGGGCGGCCTTTTAACAGCACAAAGGACATCCAAGTCAGGCCCTACTTAGAGCCCTTCGGTGGCCATCCCCACGTTAGGGTAGAATCCAGACCCCGCGCTGTGGCCTGCGAGGCCCTGCACTGCCCACGGGTCCCAGCCACTCTCCCCAGACTCACCGGTCCCTCTGCCCCGCTCTCTGTGCTCACACTCAGGCCTCCCTGGGCTGACTCCACCTTCCGAGTCTCTCCCGGCTCTGGTTCCGGTCCCGCCCCGGGGCTGGCTCACTCCTACTTCAGGCCCAGCTCAAATGTCAACGCAGAGGCTCACCCCGTCTCTCTATTTGCTCCGGGCTTTACTTGCCCTCGCATCACCTGGTTTATTTCCTTCAGGTCACACACCTCAACCTGCAATTATCACATGTACTTGTCTCCTTGTTAACTGTCCACTGTACCTGCCAGAAAGTGAACTCCAGGAGGGAAAGGACCTTATTCGACCCATTCACTGCTGTGTCTCCAGGCCACAGGGCACGGCAGGCACTCGGGAAATATTTGAAAGCAGAGAGACCCACCCTGATGAGAAAAGCGACCTGCACTCCTGGCCCCCCTTATCCGTCCTGCACTCCTGGCCCCCCTTATCCGTCCTGCTTGTTTCTCGTGCACAGCACTCATAACGCAATGTGCTCATGATTCGTTATCCATCTGCCTGCTAGAACTTATTAAGCTTCACGAGGGCAGCAATCTTTGATTTTCTGTACTGACGTATATTAAGCACCTAGAACAGTGCCTGATACATCGCAGGCCCTCAGTAAATATTCATGTACTAAATGAACCATCTGTACTATAAACAGACGTTTGCGAATCAGCTCTATATACGGATAGGCACTGAGTGCTGCGAATTACAATCTTCACCTGTGTGAATTGCCCCAATCAAGTTTGAATAAAACTGCTTTCATCTGATACATTTCAGGTTGTAAAGCACTTCACGTTACTTTAATCCCCTTCGTAATCCTGCGAGGAAGGCACAGAAAATGGAGATGCTGCTACGAACTCACAGGGTTAAGTGCATTAACAGAGTCAGTGCCCACCATATGGAAGCTGTTACTCTCATGCCCACAGTATAGATGTGGAAACTGAACCCAGGGAAGTGCCTCGCTTACAGCAGAGTTGTAATTTCTGAGGGCGGCACCGCGCCCAGCCCCCTGCACTCTGCTGTGTCAGGAGCCTGCGCACACACACAGCAGGAGGGAAGTCAGAGCAGCTGACTCGCTGTCTCCAGCACAAAATGGCTCTGCACCAAGTTCAAGCCGCAGGCCGGTTGTACAGGATCACCACTGCAGGAGCCCGCGGCCGGGAACAGGCCCAGGTGAGATTTAAGAGCTAAGGCCATCGGGGGCAGCCTGCGTGGGTCCCATGCCGAGAAGTCACTGGGAAATGTTGCCTGACATGAAGCAGTATCTGCCAGAGGGGTCCGCAAAAAGGGCAGCTGAGGATCAGAGTTCATGCAAGCAGACCCCTGACCACGGGAGGCAGTTTCCGGGGCAACCCGAGCACAGCCAGATGATGGGCCGTGGGCTTGGGGCCCATCACGGCCGGCCGGGTGTACGGTAACGGGGAAAAAGGCGTTTTCAAGGTGCCAGCCGAACATGGAGTCAGTCACGGTGTTTGCCCCACAGCCCAGAATTTGCTAAACACCCAACGCCAAGGCCTTTACGCTATACTCACATGTTGCCAACTTAAAATCTTTAGTATTAAAAAAAGGCTGATTTTTAAAAGTTTGTTGCCAATTCAGTCCAAGCACTCGAGAGACAAAAGCCAAGGGTGTGCACTGCCAGGATTTACTAATCTGAAGCGAATGCATCAGGAAGATGAGTTTTCATTTTCATTTCATTTGGGTACTCACCCACCACGGGTACTTAGATTTAATCCTTCCTTTATGGGCCTGGGGATGATACGGTCTCAAGGATCATAAGGCTCATGCTGGGGACTTGTCAGGCAGGATAAAGCATGAGACCCGTGGGTATGAAGCATCAGGGGAGCTCCAGAGGAAGAAAATCTCCAGGGTGGGGCCAGCTTTGGGAGTGAGCCTTCTCCATGACAGAGAAAAGAGTCTCCTGGCTGACACGGAGCTGAGACATGGCCAGTGAGGCTCATTAAAACCCTAAGCCCAAATTCCAGTATCTTTACTAAGGCATATAAGGTCCTCTGTGATTTGACCTCACTTCCTGCCACTCCAATCCACACCAGCCTCCTTTCTGTTCCTTGAATGTGTGAGGATCTTCCCAGCTCAGGGCCTTTGCACATGCTGCTTCTGAAGCCAAGAATGCCTTTGCAGCCTAGGCAGCAGCCTATCCTGATCTCTATCCAACAATCCCTTCCCCCTCAATCAGGTTCATCTGTCCTATACTCTCAGCATACGCTTCTTTCACAGTACTTACAACTATTGTAATTAAGTATTATTTGACAAATGTGTGCTTTACCACAGGAGTATAAATTCTGTGAGGGCTGTGAGACTGTTTACCACGGTCTCCCCTAGCTCCTAGCACCACGCTTGGCACATAACAGTGCTGATAAACCTTTATGAAATAAATGCAAAAACAAAAACCACCCAAACAGTAAGCTCTCTAGAGCCCACCATACCTGGCACTATTACCAAGCTCTCTGGATCCAGCATTAGGTCAACGCGAACTGCCCTACTATTTGTCACCTATGCTAAAAGGGAGAAACACCTTTGTTGAACATTAAAAAAATCAAAAAGGTTGTTCTGACATTGTAAAAGGAAAAAAGAAAAAACACACACAGGCACATATCAACTCTGCTGGCCTAAAGCTGAGCTGGATAAGACAAGCCAGGGCCATCCACTGCTACAAAGTATTTACTGCTCACACAAGTTAAAACAATGAAACATAGCTTTGAAACACTGAAATTGCTTACTATTATTGCTTTGGCTCAAAGACAGGAAAAGAACACTCCTTTAAGCTCTAATGATATGCTTTGTTCTGTTAAAGACAAAACAACAGGCCCAAAATGGAGTTGCTTATGCTAAGCCCCATGTCACCAAATGGAAACTTAAAGTTTTGGCTCTTCCTGCTAACAACCCTAAACTAGGTATCAGCTTAAATCAGGAACAGACTGATCAGCACTAGTTAGGTAATCTGCCTGACAACCCCTGTCATCCCCTATAAGGAAAGGAACCTTGCAATAATCAACCCACCTTTTTGCCTAGTATAATTTCCTTGTTCTGTTCCCTTCCTCCAATAAAATCTCTCACCTTGTATAGCTCTTTGGAGCTCCATTCTATCTGCGAGACTGCATGCTGCCTGACTCATGAATCACTAAATAAAGCCAGTAAGATCTTTAAAATGCACTCAGTTGAATTTTGTTCTTTTGCCTTTTAAGCTCCAGGGATTTGGCCTTTTGTCTACTGAGTGCTTGGACTGAATTAGCAACAAACTTTTAAAAAGTTAACTGTTTTTTTAAATACTAAAAATTTAAAGTCAACATGTGGGTATAGCATACGGCCCTGGTGTTGGGTGTTTGTAAGGACGCTGTTTCTGTATCTGTCCTCCCTTCAAGCACTCCCAGAGGGGTCCACTCTCTGCAATCACTTCTCAGTTCCTTCCAACGTTTCCCTCACTCAGCCTCCTCTCATGAGAAGCTGATCTGGAGAAGGTTCTGGGCTAAGTGAAGCACAGCTGGGCTTGTGGCCTGCTTCTGGGTCCCCAAACTGTGGATGCTTGTGCTTCCTGGTACACCAGTCTGTGACCCACTCCAAAGGCATACACAAGCCCTCTTCCCCCATCAGGCAACTAACAGTAAGATGGAAAAGGCACTGTAATGTGAGCTTATAATGGTGGGTCTCAGTGGAGCCGCACCTCAGGCTCACCTGTGGAACCTCAAGAAGAATATGTGCCAGGTGACACTGTTGACACTGAATCCGTTTCGGGAACAGGGTCTGGGCGGGCAGGCTTGTTGCATCCTGCTGAAAATTACCCAGGTATGTTATGCACACAAGCTGGTCCACGACTTCTAATTACACTTTGAAGAATCAGGTCACTGTGTCCCCTGCTTGTGTTGGAGCCCCTCTGGGCAGCCTTCCTGAGGGCTGCTTTAAAGTGACATCGACATCCTGCCACAAATGCGCCAACATCCCCAACTCGACTCATTTTGTGAAGGAAGAAGTTCACCTAAATATGCCAGCCACGTGCCATGCCCCCAACACCAGACGAGCGCACCCCTGTGCCCGGTACTGTTCTACACACTCCGTATACACCATCCCGATGAAACCTCACAGCGACCTTATCTTGCAGATGAGAAAACTGAGACTCAGAGAGACCCTGTAACTCGACCAAGGTTATTTAGCCAGTGAGTGGTAGAGCTGGGATTAAAATCCGGGCAGGATGACCCCACAAAACCACACTCTTCACTGCAGATTCAGGAGCACCAAGAAAGCAAGCACTTAGCTTTTCCAGCTCTTTCTTGGTATCAAAGGCTCCTATGCTCACGACCCCAGCCTACCTACCGGTGTGTGAGTGCTTTGGCAATCGGTAGCCTGCACTTGAGCAGGGCTGCCGTGTGCAGGGGGGACAGGTCATGTCCTGTGGTACATTGTGAGGGTAAAGGGCGGGGCTGAGAGCCAGTCCGCGCTCTGCTTGGCCGGGCATGTACCCTGGTGAGGGCTGCATCCCCCTGCCAGGAGAAGCCATTTCCCCGATATGCACAAAGACTCCATATGGACCACCAGATGGCCCTGGGGTGAACACTTCAGGGAAATTCAGCATTTTCCATAAATTTCTACTTTTATTTTCTCAAGAAAAGTAAACTTCAAAGTAATAGCTGGCACTCATGAATACTATCATTTTGATCCACTTCCATTTCAAGGTAATATTTATCGAATGCCTTACCACACCAGTTATTGAGTGTAACATAGGGGCTTCCACGAGAAGTGGGCCCAGAGGGGGCGGAGGGGGGAGATTAAAGCTACTGAACTAAGAGCGCTGAGGGACCCCACAACACTGCATTAGTCCACTCCTGAAACAGGGCTCTCCCGAAGGATAAGCTGGGACAAGGCAGCCCATGTCCAGTCTGGCACCATGGCTCAGAGCCTCAACTCTGGTGTCAAGGGGCTCTCGTCACATTCTGGCTGTGACCTTGGGCGAGTTTCTTAAACTCTGCACCTCAGCTTCTTCATCTGCAAAATGGGGCTAATAATAGAATCTACCAGGTTAACGTGAGGATTAAATGATAATACCGATAAAGTGCTTGGCTTAATGTCTGACACGAAATCAAGCTTAATAAACATTAGCTATTATTAGTATCACTATTACCAATTAATTATTATCAGTGGTAAATGCCAGCAGGAGCAAATACTACCAAGTCTTGGCCCCCAGGCCCCAAATCTAGGGAATGTGAAATTCCTCAATGGCAGGGACAAGTATTCTATGTCACTGTGCACCCAGGGTTCCCCAGTCCCCACCCCAGTGTGTAATACCCCAGAGGGGCTCGTTAACTAATCATTCTTCTTTAATGCAGAGAGCAGTTATTACATTTGCGCCTTAGCTCATATGTGGGCATTTAGTTACAAGTATCATTGAGATGATTTTCTTTTTTTAGTTGCATCATTTGTTAGCATTTCTTCTAAGCCTATGGAGGAAGGCATTAAAATTTTAAATAAAAATTATTCATGTTGGCTATTTGCAATTTATTAGCAATTCCAGTAAAAAGCTTGATAGAAAGGAAACTAAAATAATGTTTAAAACAAATACTTAAATCATCTATACATTTCCAGTCTGTGCACTTGTCCTTTTAAGTCAGAAGGTCACTCAAATTTGGCTATATAAACACGGCCAGGTGCTGGCCGTTTATGGGGTCACGTTCCTATTTTAGATGGCGATATTCTTTTATTTTGTAAGAAAGCCTCCCCTGTGATCTGCTTCATCACCTCTCCTGTCTCTTTAGACTCCTGGCAGACTACATTTGCTCCTTTGCCCTCACACCAAGGAGGTTTTGCGGGGATAAAGTCTTGAGACCTCCTCTCTCTTATTTTAAACTAGGAACCTAATAATATGTCAGTTTGGTTATGATTTATTTTAGAGAACATTTTGATGTTTCAGTTTTTTTATTTAAAAGTCTTTTTAGTTTATGTCTCAGTTTAATGGATTCATTAGGTTGTGGCTTATTCAGTAAAAAAAAATTTTTTTAAATTTGGGTTCAGTCTGGGGCTTTGCACATTTATGTGCTGATTTTGGATTCTGGTTCAAGCTTCCACTGAAGTCCCTGATTAAAACTTTTGACAACTGTCAGAGGTAGTCAATTGTTCCAAGCTTTCCCCTTCCTGTTCCCCGGGGGCCGTCCTTTCTCCTCCCGTAGAGATATCTTTATCCTCAGAGGGTAGAGCAGGGCCCCTGCTTACATACTCCTGGGTTCCAACTCCAGTTCTGCCACTTGGTAGCTGTATGAGTTTGAACAAGTTAATTAGCATCTCAAGACTTGTTTTTTTTTAATCTATAAAATGGATATAATAGTGCAACTTAATTCTTAATAGGATTAAAAGAGACAGTCCAGATAAAACATAGTACTCATTCTATTGCTCTTTTTCGCCCTGATAATTTCCCATGAAAATTCCAGAAAACAAAACAATTCCTACAACCCTTTTCTCTGGCCCACCTCATTATGATAATAGCAACCAATTTAATGCTTGTTGGTTGAAAGGGTGTTGGAAGCAGGGATCATTTTGCAAGTGGGGATTTCCCTGGGGCTGAAGTGGAGAGATGAGTGGCCTGGAGAGTCCCCGGCTTCCAGGGCTTCCAGGGAGCCCGGGCAACTTAGCTCTGGGCAGGCTGGATGGTCAGGAGCTATGGGGCTCAGGCCAGGCTGACCCCAAAAGAAGGGAAGTTAGAAGAACATAATTATGGAACATAAGTGCAAAAATAAATATTTAGCAAAATAAGGGACTGTGGGTAATTCATGAAGCATTCCTATACTAAGGTCTTGGGAGAATGTTAATATGGGTACAGAAATGTAACTGAAAGAACAAATAACTCACTTTTAAAGAACAGGTACATGCATCACGATGTAATATAATATCAATAGAGCCAATAACTGTGTATTAACAAATGCAAAATGAGTGACTCTTATTATCTTGGGGAGCCCTGCATGCCTTTACACATATTCCCCCAACCCCCTACCAACCCCACTGTGAAGGATAAGCAGAGAAGAGGAGGCTGGGCTTCTGAACATCCAGAGCGGGCTTCTACCCTCGAGCGGCCTCTCTAGGGCCACAGGTTGCTCCTTCCAGTCTGGTAAAGGCGCTGAGCAAGACGGCCCTCGACCGTCATCCTCGCCCTGGATGAGACCATTACTCAGTTTCTTCCCGCACAGACATAGCAAGAACACGGCTGTGGCCAGCCTCCCCAGTCCTAGGAGACAGGGTGGGGGAAGGCAGAGCAGTTGTCAGCCCAAGCACTCTGTTCCCTTCACACCTTCGATCTGCTCCATCCTCACCTCTTGGGGAAGGGGGCCTTTAAGCACCATAAGGTAAGTTATGCTCTGAGCGGCAATCAATACCAGCAAGAAGGAGAGGGGGCAGGGCAGAGTCCTAGACCTGGAGAGGTGAGGCCGGATGCAGGATACAGGGGGAAGGAGGCCAGAGGGGAAGCGGCTCAGGGCTCCCTCTTGAGGAGGCCTCTGTACTGATGCCCCCTGTCCCCCGCCCCGGAAACAGGACCCTGGCTGTACTGTACCACAACTCTGGAAGGGTCCGGCTTACTGTGTCACTGAGCCTGTCCACTCTGCTCTCCCAGGTGTCGTGGGCATAATAATAGGGTTAGAGTCATAAAAGTAAACTCCCCAAGGCAGATCCTACCTCTGGAAGCAGGCAGCCCCTCTTCAAAACATGATCCCTAGACAGAGCCTTTCCCAGGCAGCAACTCTTTCAGGATTGTGTCCTGAGGTTCCTTTACATTTGATGACCAGAGTCCATTCCCAGTTCACAGTACCATGTTCACAAGATGGTGCTGAGTCCACACAAAGAGATGCTCTTGGGTCTTGAGTAACTGGGAATCTAGTCCCCCAAACCTTTCTCAAAGTGTCAGATGAGGGAGCCTCCCTTCAAAGTAAACAGACCTTGGGTGTTCTAGATAACAAAAAGCAAAGGGAGCAAGCTTCTCGGTGGAGCGTGCCTTCTGACTCCTTCTTAATTTGCCACAGGTGGATTCTAGAGATTCTGCAGACCAGGGGTGAGGACCACTCCACCCAGTGTGGGAATTTCCTCCTTAGGGGAGCAGTCCTCACGGGGAGCCCTCAACTGTAAACTCTGCCATGCGACAGCCCTTGGAAGGTTTGCATGTCCCTTTCCCGGGCTAAGCATCTCCCATTCCTTCAACTATGCCCTAGCAAAGAGAATTTTATAAGATGAGGAACTTTAGATTGTTTAGTCCAACCCTCTCATTTTAGATATGAGAAAATGGAGGGACGGAGAAGTAGAATGACTTGCCTAAGGTCTCATGGTGTGACCAAAACAGGTTTCTACCCTTCTGGCTCCGCATGCCTTACAATGCACCATACTCCTCAACTGGCAGCTGCTGGGACCCGCTCACTGACAGCAGGACTTTGCAAAGTGCCTGACCTCCCTAAGCCTCAGTCTCTTCACATATAAAATGGAGCAAATCATACACACCTCCTGGGGTGCTGGGGGGATTCAATGAGTATTGGAACACCCGGTCAGTGCAAGTGCACAGCAAGTGGTACGTGCACGATAACTGATTTTATTTATAATATACAGAATTTTTTTTTTTTGGCATGGAGTTCTTCTTTCTGTCCTTGTGTTCTTCCTCTTTGGCTTCCCAACTTCCAAGACTGAATTTTTTTAATTGACACTCAAAAACTCACTCATTCTGGTCAAATTTAATGGTGTTCACTTGGTCCATTATCTCTAATCTGTTGGAATATTTTAGAACAACAATTCCATCTTAAAATATACCTACTGATTCCTGACAAATAATATGCTGACTCCCGCTCCAGGAACTTCCAGGTAAGTTTAGGGTGGTGATGTCTGTGACAAAAAAGCTGTTTCCTATGCTCTCCTCTGGAGAGTGGCAGAGTGGGATTCAAGTTCAGAACTGTTATACTGATGACGACTTAGAAAATATTCTTCAATCTATTAGAATAAAAAAGATAAAGCCTCGGCTTCATCTTTAAAGAGGAAGGAGGTTGAAGCCACACAGTCACGAAGTCACCTTGACCCTGTGAAGACAAACTCCGGTGTCTTAATACATTAATATGCTTGGAATGGAGACGCTAGGACCTCAGGGTAGGTGAGCTTTTGCTCTGAGACCCAGAAAACCTCAGAGCTGCTGGGGGTGAAACTGCTGGGAATAACCTACAAGTAAAAGAACAAGACATCAAGCCCCTAGAGCTGATCTGTGGTCCCTGGGTTGGTCCTTGGTTACCGGTGACCCAACGCAAAACCCTGACGGTTACATTCTCTCAGCTCCATTGTATCAATAAGCACAGCAAGACTCTAATTTCCAACCATCCTTCTCCTTCCACATTCTCCCTAACTAGCCTGGGCCACTTTGTTTTTTCCCATCCCAGCATCCTCAGACCCTGCCGCACCGGGGAATTCAGCCAGCCTGCAGCTGTTCCAGTGCCCATATCCGCTCACCCAGAAAAACACCGCCTTCCCCGTCCTGACTGTTCCCAGACGCCAACTTTCTGGACCCAAACGCAGCACAGAGACAAGAACTCCTCGCCTTAGTCCTGTTTAGCCCTATACCATTTACAAATCACTTTCATACACACCATCTCCTCTCCTTTCTCATAACACCCCCGTGGGCTGTGAAATAATATTTCCATTTCAAAGATGAAGATGCTAAAGCTCAGAAAAATTAAGCCAAAATCCCAACACCACATGGCTTGTAACTGGCAAGGTTGGGTTTTCAACCCTGATCTTGTGACTCTGGGTCACAACTTCCTTCTAGCACACTTAAAAGGAAGACTATATTTATGTGATTCCAAATGTTAGTAAATATAAACCACCATCTCATTTATGATTGATACGTTTGGTGTTTTTTATGCCAAATTCAGCATCGAATGTGGACTTGCCACTCAAAAAACTACACATTAGCTATTTTTACCAATAAAACCCGTTTTTCCTGATCCGTCGATATACCAGACATACTGCTGACCAAGTGGTCACTTACACATTCTCCTTCACGTTCTCTGCCATTTGGCATTACCTGACCACACAGCATCTTGTTTAGTTCATTCTGTAAAGTGGGAATGACACCTGAGATGATTACCATCATAGTTAAAGGAGGCAATGACTACAGAGACCGCGGCTAGCCAGTGTTCACTTAACGGTATTACATACTATGCCTACCACCGCTACATCTACAACTGCATTACATTCAGTAAAACCAAGTCCTTTTGTTTTCTAAAAGGTGCCTGATGAACCATAAGGCAGCGTGGATTCAGAGAAACAGAAAAATGATCTTGTCCCCTCGGCCTTGTTTAATCCTTTCTTTCTTTCCCTTTTCAGCAGCCTCCTGGAGCCCACAGTCCAGTGGAGGACAAGACATGCAGACAAACAGCTCCCCCATGACGATGGCAGTGCTCTAGTGAGCATGCCCAGGGGCCTGGAGCAGGCAGCCTTAAGTTGGGTTTGCGGAAGGCGAGTCAGGGAGGGTGAGGTGGAGGCTTGAGAGATATGGAGCATTTTTTTGGAATCCAAGAGGGAAAAAGGCATTCTATTCTAGGGAAAGGTCAAGCAAAGGCAAAGAAGCAGGAAATGGAATGACGCATTTGGGGAAGGGCAAGGAGGTGGGATGTCTGTGGCATGGGGTGTGGGCAGGGCTGGGTGGGAGATGGAGGGCGAGAGACTGGCAGGGACCCAGCTGTGAAGAAAGCATCGACTTTGGGCTTGATCCTCTAGCCCAGTAGTTCTCAACCCTTACCTGCATACTGGAATCACCTATGGGAACCTGAAAACATACCAACAGTCGGGCTCCAACTCGAGATTCTGATTTGTTTGGTCTTGGGTGGATGCTAGGTATTGGGATTAAAAAGAAAAAAAAAAAACAAACAAAAAACCCTCCAGGTGATTCTAATGTGCAGCCTGGACAATGGTGAGTCATTTACCAGATTTGAAGCAAGAATCATTGGACACATTTGCAGACACGTCATCCTGGGAACAGTTTGATGAGAAGGATGTCTGGAGGGGATCTAGAAAGAAGGTAAGAAGACAGGTGGGGATGACAAGGAGAGAAAGAAGTGAAAGCTATTTGGATGGAAGCATCAACTAGTTGGACACTGGAGGAGAAAGAAAGAGGGAAGAATGAAGGTTGACACACCAGTTCTGTTGCCTACATGTGCCATTAACAGGTAGGGAGCCAGACCAAAGAGCTGGTTTGGAAAGAGGAGGATGAGGCCTGTGTTCCCTCTGAGGTGCCTGTGGAAGACGCAGCTGGCAATCTCCACCAACAGGCCTCCACGATGGACTCTGATGCTGAAAGGAAGCTGGGCTGAAGATTCAGCTGTGTGGTGCACTGACACATAGGAGGTGGCTGCACACACAAGCACGGATAATGCCCAAGGAAAGCAGATAAAAAGGAAATAGGGCAAAAGAAGGAACTTGAGGACTACCAATACTGAGAGGGTAAATGGATCTATCAGAATCACCTGGAGGCTCTTACTAAAAATTCAGTTTCTTGGTGCCACCCCAGACTGATTGCATCAGAACAGCCACAGGGTAAGACCCGAGGAACTGATTTTTCACAAGTTCCCAGGCACTTCTGAATCAAGGCTAGGCTTGACACTGTATCCGTTTCCAAACACTGCCATAACCAACAAACTTGGGGACTTAACACAACAGAAATTTATTCTCTCACAGTTCTGGAGGCCAGAGGTCCAAAATCAAGGTGTTGGCAGGGCTGAGCTCTCTCTGAATGCCCCAGGGAGGAGAGTCCTTCCTTGACTCTTCCAGCTTATGATGGTTCCAGGGTTCCTTGGCTTGTGGCTGCATAACTCCAATCTCTACCTTCATCTTCACATGGCCCTCTCCTCTTTATGTGTCCCTCTTCTGTGTGTTTCTTATAAGGACACTTGTCATTGGATTCAGGGCCCACCTGATAACCCAAGATGAACTCATCTCAAGAGCCTTAAAAAATTTCCATCTGGGGCTTCCCTGGTGGCGCAGTGGTTGAGGGTCCGCCTGCCAATGCAGGGGACGCGGGTTCGTGCCCCGGTCTGGGAAGATCCCACATGCCGCGGAGCGGCTGGGCCCGTGAGCCATGGCCACTGAGCCTGCACATCCGGAGCCTGTGCTCCGCAATGGGAGAGGCCACAGCAGTGAGAGGCCCGCGTACCAGGAAAAAAAAAAATTTTTTTTTTCCATCTGCAAAGACCTTTTTTTCCAAAAAAAGGTCACATTCACAGCTTTGGGGATTTAGACATAGCTTTGGGGATTTAGACATATCTTCTGGGAGGCTACCAGACACCACGGCAATAACTCATCTGGGTGGATGGGAGAGGGGACTGGGGGCCAGATCTCCAAGCTACGTTCCCCCACAGTGGCAGGAAGAGGTGGAAGAAAAAGAGAGAGCCATTTCCGGAACCGCTAAGTATACAGCTCCACTGCCGAGCCTCACGGAGCCCTAAGGACCCCAGGCCACTAAGTGTCCAGTGCCCCAGGCCATCTGAAAGTGCAGTACAGAAAGGGGAAAAATCACCACAATCATAAATTAACAAAATGCTAGACCACATTACCCTCAAAATACAGGCGAGAGCTTTGAGGGGCTGAAAAGGCTTTTAGTTAATTCACTTTCTAAACTAAATGAATTTGATATGAAGCTAGGATTTCATCTCTAAGGTACTGTGGTCATTTTCTCCTCACCACCTTAGTAGCTTCCAGTCCAAACAATAAGCCAACATGGCAGCATGGGTTCGGTTATTTCTACTTTTCAAAATGTTTCTTAGAAGCAGGCAATACTCTCGGTCACCAACATTAAAAAACGTTCAGTGGGCTTCCCTGGTGACGCAGTGGTTGAGAGTCTGCCTGCTGATGCAGGGGACACGGGTTCGTGCCCCGGTCCGGGAGGATCCCACGTGCCGCGGAGCGGCTGGGCCCGTGAGCCACGGTCGCTTGAGCCTGCGTGTCCGGAGCCTGTGCTCCGCAACAGGAGAGGCCACAACAGTGAGAGGCCCGTGTACCGCAAAAAACAAAAACAAAAACAAAAACCACCCCATCATACATCCCTACCGTATAATGTAAAAGGCACATCCCTCCCCAGTGTCCACCCCTAAGACTGTACCAAAGTACCGCCTAGTTAGCAAGTCCGCAAGGACCAATCTCTATGCAAGCCTGTCTCTGTACTTCACCACGGTGTCTAGAGTGGTGCTCCCCAAACATCAGTGCACAGGAGTGAGCTGGGGATCGTGTGAAGCGCATTTTCTGACACAGTGGGTTATGTATGCGTGGTCCATTTTCCTTGATGTCAGGGTGCTGGTGGCAGAGGTACACAACCAAGTTTAAGGTTTAAGGAAACCAAGTTTCCGTATCCACTGGGGAAATGACAAGAGTTATAATGGCGGTGATGATGCCAGTGACAATAAAAGCTAATATTTACTGAGCACTTTCTACATGCCAGGCCCTGTGCTAACTGCTTTGCAGATATTATGACTCACTTAGCACCGAGAGAGCTGACGAAAATGAGAGTGATTAAAAGATATTTAGAAACAAGGGAAGACATTATAAATTCCAGGATGTGCAGAAGGTCAACGGAGTGTCAACAGAGAGAGAGGACAATTCTCACATTGTCCCAGCCTAGGACAAGTTAGGAAGTTGCTAACTGCCTGATATTTCAGAAAGCATCCTTGGGCCAAGCAGGTCAATATCAGAAACCAGGTATATCAAGATATGCCCACTGTCCTCTGTTATCACCCCATGGCCCAATACCATCCAGGTTAGCCTCTGCAGGCTTGGCTCCATTCAGCTGCCCTGGGAGTGACATGGCCGGGTAAGGCAGGGCTTCCACTGGTGGGTCCTTCCTGTTCCGTCCTGAAATGGGCACACTGAGCGCTGGGCAGCTTAGTCAAGGCTGCTCTGGCTGATGCCTCTCCAGATGTCCTCCGACATACAAGGTGTGTTCTGCTGCTGCAAATCACTTTGCCTGTATGACACGGACATACTTCGTATCCAGAGTAGCTCCTTTATTTGCTGGGACATGGAAAAGGTTCAACAGCCATGAATTTTTCTTGGGCTGGGTCTTGGAGAGCTCCACGCCCGATGCTCTGCAGGAAGACTGGGCAAGCTGCCATTGAGGAAACCCAGCCTGGTGGACGGAGTCAGACGGTGTAGCTCTATAACTGCCGTGCAGAGCAGCAGTGCAGAAGCTGAACTCAGCCTGCAGACCCGTTTCATTCAACCCCAGAGTATTTTAAAATGTTTTAATGCCCTCCAGTTTGCCACGATCTAACCATTCTATCTTCTTATACCCAGCCCACGTTGAACATTTATATTACCCTCCTGTCCCTGGATGTATCTGAATTTTAGACCCTAAACTATAACATAAGGATAGATCACTTAAGCCTGTAATATATCAACCTCCATACAGTGATTCATAGTCCTCCTAAAATTTAAATGGTGAGATACCAGTATTCAAGCGTGCAAAACTACCAAAGTACTCCATCTTAATAAAGAAGAGGTGGTGAGAAGCCTTAACACGGAATATATTTGGGTCACATAGTATTTCTTCAGGATCCCTCCAGTTTGTTCATTCCCATGTGGGAAATTTCCTACTGAGTCCTGGGGGACAGAGGGGCAGGTATCAATCTCTCCACTTTGCTTCAAAGTCAATTTTTTAAAAAAATTATTTATTTATTTTTTTTTTTGGCTGTGCCCCACGGCTTGCAGGATCTTAGTTCCTGACCAGGGATTGAACCTAGGCCCTGGCAGTAAAAGCACCGAATCCTAACCACTGGACCGCCAGGGAATTCCCTAAAATCTTTTTTTTTTGGGGGGGTGGTACGTGGGCCTCTCACTGCCGTGGCCTCTCCCGTTGCGGAGCACAGGCTCTGGACACGCAGCTCAGTGGCATGGCTCACAGGCCCAGCCGCTCCGCAGCATGTGGGATCTTTCCTGACCGGGGCACGAACCCATGTCCCCTGCATTGGCAGGCGGACTCTCAACCACTGTGCCACCAGGGAAGCCCCCCTAAAATCATTTTAATGATACAGTCTGCTCAGGCTTCGAGAAGGAGATGACAACTCCTAATCAGCCCTCCACACAATCAGACTCACACTCTCAGAGGCACCCAGCTCTCCATTTTAATAGAGCCTTCGGTTCCATATTCATCATAGGCAGGTGATGTAATAAGGGAAGCAATAACTGCTGAGAATGCATAGCTGCTTAGTGGGTCAGAGTATTCTGAATTGATATCATGCTCCATCACAGCGTCACAGAGACAACAAGTCTAGAAACTAGATCACAGAAAGGGAGCCTGGAGGTCAAATAATGGGGTCAACACAATCAAGCATATCCAGCAAGATCACAAGTGTCCTCGGGGAATCTCAGAGAAGTATTCAATGGAACAATGGCGGTCAAGCCAAGGAAGCAAACCCCGCTCTAGAGACGTCGAGGGGACTGGTGTAGAGCTGACCACTTGGCCTGGAGAGCGGGCTAAGCCTCTGTCATTATGGGGGGACCTCCTGGAGAAGAGCTGCTGATGCTGGTTTTTTTTTTTTAAAGCTATACTTTATTTTTTTATTTAATTTCCTTCTTGGCCACACCATGCGGCATGCAGGATTTCAGTTCCCAGACCAGGGATCCAACCCACGCCCCCTGCGGTGGAAGCAAGGAGTCTTAACCACTGGACGGCCAAGGAAGTCCCGAGCTGCTGGGGCTCTTGCCCAGCTCTGCCATGCCTCTTCCCCACCATCAACAGACAGCCCCACATTCACAGTGGTTCCCCACCTGGATCCAGACACAAAATGCCAAATGCACAGAGATCATTTTTATAGACCTGGGCTCCCAGATACTTAGTTGGGTCCACGTACATACTTTCCTTGCACACACATTTCCTTCTCTTCTGTTTTCCACAATCCCTCCTCCCATGTTTTCCATCATTTCTCTTCCACCTCCCATTTTTCCAGTTTGAAGCCACTGCTGGCAATACCGCAATCTCTGGAAAGAAGCCAGGCATGACAGCACAGATCTCTGAGGCAGCACGGGATTGTGAAAGTCACCTCAAACTAGGCTTCAGGAGATGCAGGTGACTGGCAGGGCTGTCAAGCAAGCCCACCGGCCAGTCTGACGTACAGTCAGAGGCAAAGAAGCTTTTCTGTACTGCGGAAATGCTACAAAAACTCTGGCCAGACACACAAATGGATGCACCATGGTTTAGACAAAAGAAACGGACTGGGGAAAACTGTTGGGCGGGGATGGGGGGCGGGGGGAGGGAAGAGTATGAAAGGAACTAAGTTCCAGTTGGCTTTTGCCAATTTTACCCCCAAAGAAATTTGATTAAAACTAAACGAAGGTTTCTGGCAGTAGATATCCAAATAGTTCCCCTGCTCACCTGCTTTAGAGTGAAATTATCTGGGGCTGAGGGGAACAGGGAGCAATTACATCAATAACTATGTTGTCTGCATTTAAAAAAAAGTAAAATTCCCCGAACAAACCCAAACCCACTGTAGATAAAAACCCACAATAGACTGTTTAGAAAAATTATGCTTTAGATACACTGATCTAAAAAAAAAAAAAAAAAAAACATCTAAAGAACAGGCTGTTCTGTAGAACAGCTCGAGTTTCTGCCTGTGCTTTCATTTTAGAAAACAAATGCTCATAGACTCCACAGGGGGAGGAGTTTAACACAGGGATTCAAACTCACAGAAAATGGCCACCGGGTTTTAGAAACCTGAACGTAACAAACAGGGGCACTCTGGGGACCTTCTGGGAACACAGGGCACTTACCTTTCACAAGAGTCATTGTCTAGAGGCAGATATAACCTCTTTTTCCTACCAGCAACATAAATCATGGCCTCCGAAGTATTTGTTTGCTGAACGCCACAATGACTAATCACCCGACTTTTATTTTCCTCCCTGAGTCAGGAAACCTCATGGGGGGAAAAATAGGTCATTTTTAATGGAAGGTAGCTGCTAGGCCTGGATGTAAGATTCCCGTTTAAGCTTCATAAAAGAGAAAAAATTAAAGGCCTCGAAAAGTATTTCCTAAAATAGAGAGATGCGCACATCATCTTATTGGAAACGCCTATCATTAAATAGAAAAGAAAGTCTTAACACAGATCATTCGAACATGGTACAAAGCTCCTGAGTGATTTCCTGAAAAAACTTCAAAAAACAAAGATGAATATTAAATAAACAACAAAACAAGGTAAGAACTCACTTCGTAGTGCATATTCATTTAGAGAAAAAAACATTCTCCCAGATAATTTCTGAGAGAACATTTCACTCTTTTTCTGTGCAAAAAGTCAACTGGCAGGGTACAGGGGCTAAAGAAACTCCAGAATTGCTAGACCTTGACAGGAAAAACTTTAAAGGTCAGGCTTTTTTTTTTTTTTTTTAACCTGATTTAGCACAGCACCCGGGGTAGGCCAGTTCTCTAACGTCTGAGTAAACCCCATTCGGGGCTTCATTGCACTGCCACGTCATCCCTTTTCCCATGTATCCCAGTGCCTTCTGCTTCCTCAGAGTGGTCCTCCCACCCCTTCCCGTTTTAAAGCAAAGGTGGAACGTGCATTAGTGCAAAGGAAAGGGCAGAACACACAACAGGAGGCATCTGCAGCAGGCACCCGGGACGCAGCTATGACTGGCTACTGCCTACCCCCACGAGCACCAAGGGCCACCCGAGACCTTGGCACCCCTGCTCTCCGAGTTCGGGTCAAGGACCACAAGACCAGAATAAATAGGTCTACGCAGGGACAGACCAGAATGCCGAGTAGGTTTTGAAAGCAGAAAATCCTCACTTTGGTCTAGAAGCGAATCAGCATTCTATCAGAACTAATCAGAAATCTCCATGCTTGCATGAAAAATGCTTATACGTTTGGGGAGACTGATTCTGAACGCCAGTCTCTCTTGCCTGGTAGGATAATAAATTCAGCTTTGTTTTTACTGAATCGCTGGTCTTATTTTATCTAGTGGTAATCAACTCTGCAAATAATCAGAAGTTGTTCTAACACACGAACAGGAAAAATAACACAAATAAAACGGGACCTAGAAACAACATCCAACTCACAAAGCAGGAAGTGGCAGCTCCTATCCATCTCACCTGGCACAAAGCCGGCCTTCAGGGGTTACTGAAATAACCCCAGGATGTCCCTGTAGCATTTGTACGGCCACTGGATTTCTCATGACAACGGGGCACCCTGCGATGAACACGCACATAGGCGTGGCCAGCAACATGGGGTGGGCGAGCCGGGTCTTCCTCTTCATACTCCCTGAGAAAATGTTTCATTCCTCTTGAAACTACATTATTGTAGACCTTAGCAATTTTCATTTACATAAGAGAGGGAAAATGCTTTTAAAAACAGGAGACGGACTTCTGCCTCTCCCAGATTAAAAAGAAATTGTTCTTCATTATCTTAGTTGACAAGAAGCCAAGGGCTTCGATGGGACGGGAAGTGTGCACTGCAGTGTCCTTTTAGCGAATGTCTGTGAGCAGCCCAGCAGGCATGATAGGCTGCGCTCCCCAACAGAATAGCTGTGGAGTGCCAGTCCCTCCTTAGGCTTTGCTTACTGACTGCCACCTCCTGCTCTCCTGATCATCTGCCTTAGGACAGGACCTACCTGTTTCCGCAGACAGCGTACTGGACGGGCAAGGGGCACTGGCTTCTGTTCCCAGTTTGCCACTAGCGGTGTGACCCTGAGCAAATCCTATGACTTCCCTGCGCTCCCCGTCCCGTATCTGGAATGCGAAGAGGTTGGGCTAGTTTATTTCTAAGGTCCTTCTTAGCCATACAATTTCAAACCGTGATTCCCTACCTCCCATTTTGTCACCTTTTGATTGATTCCCAGCCAGTAAAAATCCTTATTTCCTCCAAAGCAGACAATCTCTCTCACTCTTAAATTCACGCGCTTTCCTCAAAGGCGTATGAGGTCTGGCCAGTACTCGTATCCCTTCGCGGACAGTCGGAGGAAGCGCTGCCATCCGGGACCCCTGGCATGCCTCAGACATGGAGTTACCATACGCTCGCTTCAGCACCTCTGCTTAGGGGCCTTTGCCATCATTGAGCCAAACCTTCTCCAGTTACAGCTGAGGAAATCAAGCCAGCAAAGTGACATGACTTTCCTTCCCAAGGTTGCACAGTGGGTCACGGGAAGAACTGCCAAGCCTCCAGTCCTGTCTCATACACGGTGGTCTTTTGACCTCTCCCCAGACCCCCTCTGCAGGGCTCTGGGCTCCTTCCCTCGCCCCCTGTAGACTTCCTCAGGGTCTCAGAGGGTAATCAACAAACACTTATTGTGCACCTCTGGGCAATCCCCTAAGGAACTGTTTTAAACTTTCAAAGTGACAGAGAGACTCTGGGAACACTTAGCCCCACACAGGGACCGGGATAGCTATAGCAAGACCCAAATCTTGATCTTATCAGTGCAGAAATCCATCGGTGTTTTCACTCTACAAGAAAAGCCTGCAGCAGCAGTAGGATGGTCGATAAGAACAGGTGACAAAGATAGGGAGGGCCTACGAGGGTGGAGTCCTGATCTGATGCCTGGCACGTAGTTCGTATTTGTTGAACTAACTCAAGTTTGCACATTACCTTTGTCCATTTGCTTCTTGTCAAAAATTCTGAGTCTACTGTAATACCAGGGACAAGGGTCTCTAAGCCACAATCAGGAACAATGATCTATTTCATACTCTCGGTATGTGGCTGGGGAAACTACGCGGGGTGTGGAGGGAGGAGGCTGGACTCTGGAGCCAGATAAGAGCCCAGGGTGTGAAAATCTCATCTCTACGACATCTGCCGCATTACTGAACCTCTTTGCCTCAATTTCTACCACACCAGGTTATTTGGAGATTCTAATAAGATGGCTGAGATAATGCACATCAGGTATAGAATGGACTTCATGAAATTCAGTTCTGTCTTCTCTCCTCAAGGGCTATGGGGATAGACGGAGAAACCCTGATTCTAGGCAAGGCTCCAGGACACTGGCATCCTGCTCCAAAAGAGGCAAACCATCAATGGAATGCCAACAACAGTTATAAAATGACTCAGTATAGTTTTTTAATAAACATATCCCCATTGAGTCATCTGATTTGTAAATTACGTACAAGGAACGTAAAGTGCAATATACACAAGTCATATATGTTTTATATTCTCCATACATAGCTTCACACCAAGCATGTATATATGTCTCAATCCTTTCCTGTGAATAAGCAAAGAAGAGAGCTGGGACTAGGAGGGGAAAAAAGGATAAATTACCCTCTCATCTATAAAACGAGGTTGGGAACAATGTGAACTAAAAATTATATGATTCCAAGGTGCGGAGAACAAAGGATATATAACGACACAGATGTCTCTCAACCAGAAGACACAGAGCCAGGTAGACAAATGCATCAAAGCATTTTAATGGCGTGACTGTGAACTGTTACTGCCGTTCAGTGTATTATTGGTAACGACATTTCAAGTTACGCTGGTTTTGCAAACTCTGGGCATGGTGACAGGGTGTCACCACTTACTCTGCAGGGAAAAGAAGATGATTTGGGGGCTGTATGTCACCCAGTACTGCCGTGGATATACCGCGGATGGCGACAGTGGGGTGCGATAAGACCACCGTTCCTTCACATCTGGGATCCATATGTTTTTATCTCATTGCAAATATAATCCGTAAACATGAATAACACAAATGTAAGAATTTCGAGCACAGGCATATCTTTACGGAACTGAAATCAGCCTGTCAAGTCTCAGGTTTACACCCTTCCTCTGCTTCCTAGAGACTGACTCTTGTGAACCTTCATCACAGCAGTGCCTGTTTAAAATGGAGATTCTCAGAGGTCCCACCTGAAGTTTACTGAATTCGATCTCTGTGCGAGGGGCCTGGGAACCTACATTTTAATAAATTCCCCAAGCGGATTCTTGCCTGTACTGAACTGCTGGTCACTCGAACTCTCACAGGACAGGTTAGCTATCATGGGAGGTATGCTCTTTCCATGACAAAACTAACCCACTAAAATAAATCACAAACATAAGGCTTTGGGTATAGATGAATATTATGCAAAAATATATATACCTAAAAAAAGTTTTAAGGGGAAGGGAATCAGCATTTATCAATTGCCTACTACAGTATAGATCCTGACCAAATTATATATTACTCAATCTTCAAAATAATCCTATTTGAGTTATGGATGGAAAAAGTTAGGCTTAGAGAGTAACTTTGCTGAAGTCACAACCCTGGAAAATGGCCCAGCTAGGTTGTGAAACTAGATTTATCTGACCCCAGCCTTCTCATTCCATTGTACTAAGCTCATATGCCCATGAAAACACACACACACACACTCACACACTCACACACACACACACACTCTCTCTCTCTCTCTCTCTCTCTCTCATGTCATACAACAGCCATATGGTAAAAGGCAAAATACAAATTTAATTACTGTTAGAAACCTTTGCGTCAACAGAAATGTAGTTTTTAAAAAGCTTTCTATCAACGGATCGTCTTTGGTCGATCTGTTGACAACAGAATAAAGTGGATGACTACCATTAAAACCACATTTAACAGCCTGAATTTTAGTAATCAGAAGTGTGTTTTGGGGCTTGCAAGATCAAATTTAACAGTGACTTCATTTGCGCAAGCTACAAATTTTTTGCAAATGAAACCACTTGATATTCATTCTGCAAGGAAAACACCAACAAAGGAAAGGAGTACATCAACAAGTGTGTGATCTAGCACTTGTCAAGCCAATGGCCCTCCTGGGCCTCATCCCTCCTCCTCCTGCATCTAACACTCCAGGCTCCCTCCTCCGGGAAACACCCTGCTTCTGGCTTCTGGAGCCCTGTTCTCTTGTTCTTCCTCTTTTTTTCTTTTTTTTTTTTTTTGCGGTACGCTGGCCTCTCACTGTTGTGGCCTCTCCCGTTGCGGAGCACAGGCTCCGGACGTGCAGGCTCAGAGGCCGTGGCTCACGGGCCCAGCCGCTCCGCGGCATGTGGGATCTTCCCGGACCGGGGCACGAACCCGTGTCCCCTGCATCGGCAGGCGGACGCTCAACCACTGCGCCACCAGGGAAGTCCCTCTTCCTCACTCTCTTGCCGGACTTTTCTCTAGGTCCTCCCTGGGTCCTTCTTTTCTCATAAGGCTCCACCCTCAAGCTTTGCTTCCCTACAGTCTCCCACCGGAAAAATCTCTTCTCTCACCTCTCGACTTTTTCTCACAACCCAGTGTCTCCCAAACTAGCCCTGGCCTTCCTCCGGGGTACAAAGTCGCTGATCGTCTGGGGGACATCATACTTCAACACTTCAAACTCAGCCCCTCTAAAATGCAGCCCCTCACCTCCTTCCAAGTATCTTCATGGGTGCCGCTGCTTTGGAAATCTCAGTGTCAACTTTAGCTATTTCTTCTCTACTCAGATTTCCAATTGAGTAGATTGGAAATTAGATGTCAGATTGTGTCAATTTTTCCCTTCATGTCTGTTCCTTTCCTGTTTCACTGCTATCATCCATTTCCGGGCTTCCCTGAGTTTCCCCCAACCCTGCCTTTTCCTTGGTGGACTGTGGTACTTGTCTTAACTGGTCTCCCTGTCTCTCTCTGGTTTCTGCCCTGCCTTTCCTTCCGCTCTCATAGTAGGTACTCGATAAACATTTGCTGTAACATTACAGAACTCCTAGAAGTTCGCAAAGCACGTTCATACTCAACATCTCCTTTGTTCCATTTGGAGCTTAAGTTTATTACAGGTAGCATTCAGGCTTACAACCCGATTTCTGTTACTTAATGCAATCATTGGAGCTACCTCTAACTTTGTACCTCGTAAATTAAAGTAGCTCTTAAATTGCTTTACTTCTGAACATTCAGTGTCTTGTGTGGCCTACAAGCTAAAAGTGGAGAGCATTTCAAGTCAAAGAAAGCCCCCTCGCCAAACTGCTTTTTTCTCTGCCGACAGGTTAAGTGGACAAACAAAAGGCCTCTATGGAAAGGTGACAGTAACAGCAGAATCAAAACATTAAAAGAAATTCCTTTCTGAAGATTTTAAGATTTTAAAAAAGATTTTCCTTCTTATCCAGTCGGAATCCTATTTATGGGTTAATCTCCAACATCCTTGCCGCCAATATTCTAGCATGTTAACAGAACAATTCTAATAGTTGAACGATAATTCCCTGCTAAGAGAATGCACATGACCATTATCATGACTGTAAAAACATAAGTCATATGTTTGGTCTTGAATACCCAAGTAAGTGCCTTGTAGGAGCTCAATAAACATTTGTTGAATGAACAAATAAACAAATGAATTCAGAGAAGCCCTTACTATTGTTTATAAATTGAAAGCGTATGTATTCACAAGTGGATGGAAATGTATGTTAAATTTGAATAAAATGAAAACTTGCATTGAAGGGCCAGAACTATGATATATCAACTACTCTGGTCTCTTCCGGATCCGTTCCAACTGACTGCCGGGGAAGCAGGTGAAGGGGAGAGGAGCTCATGTCAGGCATTGCCCACCTGACTCCACCTCTCTGGAGTTAAGGTTATAAGCTCCTAGAGGGCAAGCACTTTCCCTTGAACTTCATGGTCCTAGCACTGTGCTTTACATACCGAATGTGCATCCTATGTGTGGTCTGAGATGCAAAGCCCTCTATGGCCTGCCTGCATTTTCACATTTCAATCCTTCACATCTCTTCTTCCTTACTTCACAGGGGTATTGTGAGGAGTGAGTAAAAACACAGCACTTAAAGCCCTTAACACACTGCCTTGCACTCACACACAAAAGTGCTTCATAAATGGTAGTTATTATCACTATCTGGGGCCCTGTCTATGCCTCAAAGGTGAAGCTTAGTGTTCTGGGCTGTCAATACTCATCTGTGCAAACAGCGTGTGTCCCAGGAACGGGCTCTTCGCGCTTGTATCCTCAGCGCCTAGCACGGTGGTCACCCTGCAGCAGGCCCAGAAGCTGACTGCATGACTAAGCAATCGAGATGCGAGCCCCAGGCCTGTCCCCACCCAGCCCACTGGGTCTCTCTGAAGAGTCATTTAACCTCTCTGGGCCTCAGTGACGTCTGTGGGTCCTTCCGGCCTGAAGAAGAGACCTACAGAAGCTCCCACGACCGTCACTGACAGAACTGGAATGAGAAGCCCTTAGTTCCCCCTTCATGTCTCCATAACAACAGCTCGCCTAAATGTCACTGTCACTTTGTAATCCCCAAACCTGGTGGATTGCTGGCAACAAATCATAAGCTCCTTGGGAGTGATTCAGTCCCTCAGAAAAAAAAATTTCCTATTTCACGTAGAGTACGGAGAGATGTAAATTCAGTTACCTCAGTTAGAACAGAGCAGGCTTAACAGAGTTAGTTTCTCGTGCTTTGGAAGAAATCACTTGGAAATCCTTGGTTCTGAGTCTTCCATCTCCACCACATCGAGATCTAAAAAGAAGAAAAAGAGCAGTGTCCCATAACTGGGTGCCAGGACTGAATATATCAGCAACCAAAGTGATTGCAATTAGCCTGTGTACTGAACACCTACTGTAAGCAAAGCACTGGGCAAAGTGATTGACACATGCGGCTTCATATAGTCCTCACAGGAGACATTCCCCCATTTTTACAGCTACGTAAAGAGGCTCTGAAAGGTCACGGAATCTGTTCAAGGTCACAGAGCTAGTTTATGTTAGACCTGGGACTTAAATGCAGGTTCAACTGATTCCAAACCCTGGGTTATTAACCTGTTAGTCAGGGTTTAGAAACTTTTTGACAGTGGCCCACCGTTTTTAAAAATCATATTATATAAACTGAAACCCCAAAGCCTAAAAAACAATGCTTACTCTTATTATGTGCAATGCACTCTGATACTTTCTAGTCTACTCTATTATTTTTTATATTGCATTATATATTCTGTATCTTCAAAAAAATCCAGGAGTAACCCACTAAACTGATTTCACAATCTTCTAATGGGTCTCTACTCTTGTTGGAAAAACACTACACTCACAGATAGTACCTCACCAGAAGTTTCTCTGAAACCGCGGACTTAATCCTCCTATGCTTTTTAACCATGAGAACCTGACCGAGCAGTTGAGCTTCATAATTAGGAGAAAACTCTTTAACCTTTAAAATATACATAAAGCACCGTAATACGTATCATTCATAATGGATCCTTAGAAGAGATATTCAATTTGGGCCAAAGTCCAGAATGGAATTAGTCACTTACCTATAGCAGAGGAGTTATAAAGTGGCACCGCGGACAGACTAAAATCTCAGGTGATTTATAATATACCCTGCAAAGAAGTGGCTAACAGCGGGCGGTCGTGTTGTACCAACAGAAGAGACCTAACTACTGCCGAAGTAGGAGGCTGAGATTGCAAGCCCCTGGGGGCAGGGCCCTGCCTTTGCACGTCCCCTTCAATTCCAGGGGCTCTGGTGTTCGACCAAGGAAATGCTCAGGTTCCCCCGATGGGTCAGGACCGGGGTCCGAGTCGCAGTCCCGGAGAGGGGAGATGCGGCTGTTAGCGCAGTTCCCGAGCCTGCTGGACCGGCGCCCGTCACGTCCCCAGCCCTTGGGTGCGCATTTGTCCCCGGCCCCCCGCCTTCCAGCACAGCCGCGCAGATGGGCCACTCGCTGCGGCGTAACGTGCCCGACCCTGCGGCTGGACCCCCTCCCCCAGGGCGCGGGCCCGGGCGTCCCGGCACCTGCGGGCGCCGGGTAGCCGTAGCAGCTCGGCTCTCCGACGTCCGCGGAGCTCCCAGCCCCGCGCCAGCGTTCCCCGGCCGGGTTTCGAGGCTCCCTCCTGGGAGAAGAGGGGTTGGGCCGGCCGCGTCTCGCCCACCCGTCCCGCATACGGCCCCTGCGGTGGCACTTACAGGGCTCGGCCGCTGCCCCGCGAGCGCGTTCCCCGGGGGTCCATGGCGCTTCCGGACCCGCGAGTCAGGCCGCGGCGTCTCGCAGCACCGCCCAGAAAATGGACGCCGGCGGCTCGGCTCGGCCGGCCCGGCCCGCCCCCGGCGTGGGGTTGGGGACGCAGCCTGGCCGCGAAGAGGGCTCCCCGGCCTTAGCCGCGGGCCGGATGTCGGAGCATCAGCGCGTCCAGGACGGGGCCTCGGGAGGACACGGCGGGGCCGCGGCGGAGGGACGCACCACGGCCCCGCGAGGCCTCAGGCCCAACCTGGGTGCGACTGGGGGCGGGGTGGGGGGAACCCACGACGGCCCCAGACGCCAGGAAGGGAGCAGCGGCCTCCGCCTCCCTCTCATCGGAGGAGAACACAATTCAGAACCTGCCGCGAGGGCAGCCGAGTTAGGGGATTTACGGCCACAGAGCCTAGTCACTATCAGAACCAGGCCTGGGTCCGCAGAGGGTTCCCTGGGTTCTGCACCCAGATCCCAGAGAACATCCAACCCTTGCACATTTAAAAGAGGCAGGCTTCAGAGAAGTCAACTGCAGTTTTAATTTAAATTCTCGGGAATCGAGTGTCACCTGCGCTTTCCCACGGCTGACAGGAGAGGCCTAGATTGATTTTCCTAACGTGCTATAAAAGCTAGTTCACGCAAAAGACCCGGGCCTCTTCCTTGAATAAAGCGCACTGACTGCCTGCGAGGATCTCTCGTCCAAGATTCAGGGACTGCTCATTGAGAAAGTATTTACTGAGGCCTGCCACAAACTCGCCTTGCGGAGGGGCTAACAGCCTAGTGCTCTAATGTACAGGTTTTGTTTGCTTGTTTTCTACACAACCATCCGTGCTCCCTGCGTTTTAGTAGTATGAATCTTCTTTTAAAATTTTCTTTTGAAAAGATTCATTCCCAGGTTACAATTTATAGAGGATAAGAAGTAGGTTCTTTGCACGCCTTACATCCTGTTTTTAGCGTGGAATACAGCATACACAATTCTGCATCCTAGCTCCTGATCACGTTTTAAGATTGTGATCATTCTGATGAATAAAGGAGATTCCAATATTGTATACAAAGCGGTTAAAACATAATCACAGAGAAGTATACTGACTTAAAATCAAATTAAAGCATCATGTAATTTAAAACTAAAGACAGGGTTTTGAAGGTTGATAGATGGGCAACCTGCACACACATGTACAGTAGCAGGTCGCAACCTCCTCAGAGCCAAGTGCCCTTTATTCCTCTCCGTGGGCCACGTTCAGAAAGAGCTATTCCACTAAACTGCATTTATTAACTGATGATTCATCTTTGTCCTTAAAAAAAACCCAACAATCCTGCAATGTTTTTGTATACGTAATTGCCAATCAGAGCTACAAAACCTGAGCGAACGTGTTGTTAATCATGGATTCCAAACTAAGGAAATCTGTGGTCTGATTGCAAGTTTATGTGTTTCCACTGAGGCTTTTGGGAAAACTAAGGCATGGGGATTAGGAACTTCTAGTTGGGAAGTGCCAGTACGAGGTGCTGTTCTCTGTGCTGCCCAGCGATTGGAAGGTGGGAGGTGGTAGAGTGGGGCAATTTGGCCTTTGGATTCTGCCTGCCTGGGTTTAAAGCCCAGCTTTGTCAATTACAAGGCAAATTACAAGTCACTGTGTGACTTTAGGCAAGTTATTTAACCTCCCTGAGCCTTGGCTTGCTCACCTGTAAAATGGGGCTGATTTTCATATTACGCTTACCTCGTAGGGCTTTTTGACAGTTAAATGGGGTAACACGCATGAAGCATCTGCATACGGCTGTCGGTGCTTGAGGTCAAGTATTCAGAGTTCTAAGTTCCTACCATCCAAGCAGTAAGAATCGTAGTTCCCGTATGTAAAGCAACTTTTATACCATGGAAATTTTCCATGGGTAGGCTGCCAGGGTCACATGGTGAGTGACATAAAGGGATTTTAAATATAGGTCTGACTTCACAGTCCACTTTCTGTGCTGCTAACATGTTTCAGGTGGTACCTTGATCAGATGCTGTCAACAGCTTGTTAAGGGTGAAATCGGCTCTGGTTTTCCTAAGAGGCTTAGCAAGTGAATGGCTCCTTACATCCACTTTGGAATTCATAAACAGTGGCATTTCTTTCTCACTAGGGCCAAAATGTTTCTCCAAAAGCGAGTAGATTTCCCCTAATTTGTTATTAACAACTAAAATATCACGGCAACAGTTTTAAACACCACAGCCTAAAACTTACATAATCAGACTGTCCTTCAAAATTTTCCACCCTTCCTCATAACCGGTCACAGATTCTCTCTCTTAATCATGCTTCTTAGTATGGGGAATTATCTGGAAATTTCCAAGAACGTCCCAACTTGTCATCATTTTATTCTTTTCTGTAAAAATTTATTCCTTTCAAAACAACTAACTGTGATATATTTTTATATCCTTATAATATTTTTCATTTCAATGCATTTGCAAATAAGAAAAAAAATATCCTAAGACTTTTAAGATCCTCTCCTCTCTTAAATTTCTACTAGTTCTTCAACATCTCCACAGCATGGCTCCTGATCCTTTTCTAGCGGCCTTTTCTAGGAAGAGGTCCTTGATTTGTACCTCATTTCATTTAATCCCCACATGATTTCTGTTATGTTACAACTGCCTGTTTCAGCTTTCTGATTTAAGACTCTTGGCCAATTTATTAACTGCGCCCCTTCTTTCTCTTTTTTAAGGTTTCAATGTTATCATTATATAGGAAACAATCTAAACTGTGGCCCTTTGAAACCCACTTGCTTCCTTTGTTTCCCACCGTGGGTTAGGAATCTGTAACTCATTCCACCTCCCATTCTTCACGCACTATTAATTTAATTTATTGTTTTACTTCTCTCTTCCCAGCATCCTGGGTACTCACCAAGTTCTGTCGCTTGGCTTCCTCTTATATGGCTGCTTCTCTCTTTCCCTTTAAGCATTTTAAGAAAGTCCCTGTCCAAATCATCTTCTCTAATCTCCACCACATTCCTGAAAAGCCTCCTGTGATGTCGTGTTGAGAAGTCTACCAAGGGCCTTGCAGAGGCAGTGTGTAGAACGCGGGTGGCAGCTTCCCTCCCCGGGAGCCAGGCAGGAAGTAGTAGGAACTGGGGTCTACAGGATCATTCATGTCTCACCTAAATGGGGAATGGGGTTGTCACGACCCAGCCCCAGACCAATTGTTGCCAGATGGGAATGCCAGATTTGCAGAATTTTCCAATGAAGCCCAAATCAGGACTTTTATATAAAATATATTCTGTGTCTTGATCAGGTCCTCTAGCTGTAATGACCAATTTACAGAAAGTCTCTGAGACAGAGGAACATGTAAAGCAGTTGGGGGGTGGTGGTGGGATGAACTGGGAGATTGGGATTGACATATATACACTAATATGTATAAAATAGATAACTAATAAGAACCTGCTGTATAAAAAATAAATAAATAAAATTAAATTTAAAAACAGAAAAACAGCACCAAGGAATGTAATCTGAAATTTCCGATTTGAGGAAACTCTATGAGTCAAATTGTTTCTTCAACAAAATTTTTATGACAATAGCAAGGATGAAAGAAAGAGAGGGAAGGAAACCTACAGATTAAGTGAAATTTAAGGGAATATTAATTGCACTGTATGGACCTCATTTGGAATTGTGCTTTGAACAAGTTTTGTTTTTTTTTTAATGACCTAACTGGACAAATCTGAATGCTGACTATGATATTTGAAGTTATTAAAGAATTATTGTTATTTGTTGGTGTGATAATGATGCTGTGGTTCTTTTTCTTCCTTTTTTTTTTTTTTTTAATATAGAAAGTGTGTACATGTCAATCCCAAACTCCGTAACTCTCCCTACCCCAACCCTTCCTCCCTGGTAAACTTAAGTTCTCTGTGAGTCTGTTTCTGTTTTGTAAATAAGTTTATTTGTAAAGCGATATCATGTGGTTATTTTTCTTTCTTACTAATCGACATTTAAAAAAAATTTTTTTAGGATTCCATATTTTTAAAACTTTTAATTTAGAACTATTTCAAAGTTATAGAAGAGTTGCAAGAATAGTACCAAAAAACTATATACACTCCAATCATATCTTTTTAGCTATTTTTTTTCTTGAATCATTTGTAAGTTGCAAATATTCTCTTCCACACCTAAATACTTTAGCATTTATTTCCTCAAAAAAAAAAGTGTCTTCTCTTAGTATCCTTGTCTTTTAGAGAATCATACTAAAATATTTAGCAATAGAGCGATATGATCTGGGATTTGCTTTAAAATAATACAGGAGAGGATTTACATGAAACAAGATTGGCCAGCCATTGAGAACTGTTGAAGCTGGGCGAGGACTGTACAGGGGTTCATTAAACCAGTTTTTTCTTTTTTTTTTTTTTTTTTTTGCGGTACGCGGGCCTCTCACTGTTGTGGCCTCTCCCGTTGCGGAGCACAGGCTCCGGACGCACAGGCTCAGCGGCCATGGTTCATGGGCCCAGCCGCTCCACGGTATGTGGGATCTTCCCGGACCAGGGCACGAACCTGTGTCCCCTGCAGCAGCAGGCGGACTCCCAACCACTGCGCCACCAGGGAAGCCCATAGTTTTTTCATATTGTATGCATGTTTAAGATTTTCATAATAAAGTTTTAAAAGATTATGTTAATGAAAGACTTTAAAATGATATGAAATGCTTATGATATGATATTAAGTAAATGAAAAGAAGATACAAAATTGTCTATATTATCTCAACTATTAAAAAAAATCGCCAGAAAATAAATAAATAAATTCAAAAAAAAAATCGCCAGGCATAGATAAAGGACTGAAGGAATGCACGCCAAAATGTTAACATTCCAAATTATTTCAAAGTAGATATATATTACTTTTATAATTAGAAGTAAAAAGTACAATTCAAAAAATAGAAAACAGAAAGTTGGCAATGGATTCAATTAAAATTCTTGTTAGAAGTCAAGCAAAGTACATATATGGGTTGGACTGACCAATGGGCCCCCAGTTTGCAGCTTTTGACTTAGAAAATGGGTCCACAAACTACGTCCTACAGGCCAATTTCGCCTGCCACCTGTTTTTGTACAACCTTCAAGCTGAGGATGGTTTTGACATCTTTAAATGACTGAAAAAATAAATCAATAGTAAAATAATATTTCATGACATGAAAATTACATGACATTCAAATTTCATTGTCCATAAGTGAAATTTTACTGGGACACAGGCATGGCCACTCATTTCTGTATCTATGGTGCTATGTGTACATATATAAAACATATATAATTATTATTATACTTCATATTATATATTAGTATGTTTTGAATTTCATCAATAAAGAGTTAATAGAAATTTGTTTTCTTTGTTGTTATATAAATACCTACATATCATCCTCAGTTTTGCCTTGATCCACAGAGCCTAAAATATTTACTATCTGGCCCTTTACGGAAAAAGTCTGCCAACCTCTGGCTTAGAACTGGGCTTCCCATGTGACCTAAAAGCAGCTTGGTTTAGCAGAAAGTGCACTGGACTGGGAGTTAGGCGTGGCCACTTAACTCTCTGAGTGACCTGGAGAAATCAGAACTTCTCCGGGCCACAGTTCCCTCAATGACAGAATAAAGTGAGTCTAAGTTTCACACAGCAACTGAAGTCTGTGCTTCACGTTCCCGTGAGAGCTGAGCAAGAAGTACTGGCTGAGTAATATTCCATTGTATATATGTGACTCAGCCATAAAAGGAAACGAAATTGAGTTATTTGTAGTGAGGTGGATGGACCTAGAGTCTGTCATACAGAGTGAAGTAAGTCAGAAAGAGAAAAACAAATACCGTATGCTGACACATATATATGGAATCTAAGAAAAAAAAAAAGGTCATGAAGAACCTAGGGGTAAGATGGGAATAAAGACACAGACCTACTAGAGAATGGACTTGAGGATATGGGGAGGGGGAAGGGTAAGCTGGGACAAAGTGAGAGAGAGGTATGGACAAGTATACACTACCAAACGTAAAATAGATAGCTAGTGGGAAGTAGCCACATAGCACAGGGAGATCAGCTCGGTGGTGCTTTGTGGCCACCTAGAGGGGTGGGATAGGGAGGGAGGGAGGGAGGGAGACGCAAGAGGGAAGAGATATGGGAACATATGTATATGTATAACTGATTCACTTTGTTATAAAGCGGAAACTAACACACCATTGTAAAGCAATTATACTCCAATAAAGATGTAAAAAAAAAAAAAAGAAGTACCGGATGATGGCAGCATTACGTGCTGGTGTGCCAGCAGGGGCAGTGCTTCTGGAGACCACGGAATTAAACAATCAGAATTTCCACTGGGGATGGTTTACCGGGCACTCAGACCAGGGCCTGGAAAGGTGGGTGAAGAGTAAGGAAGACAGGCTTTGGGGGCTCCAAAAGCAGAGCAGCACACCTGTGAGGGCAACATGACTTTGGGCAAAAGAGTTTCTAAAGTCTGCTGCTTAAAATGGGTATTTTGGGTCAATCTCCAGGCTGAGGAGCTTTGTGGACAACCAAAAGCATTTGGTCACAACCCCTGTAAACATCTGCTCATTTAAAGTTTAACCCAGCTCTAGTCAAGTGACGGCAGCAGGGCTGGGGGGTGGGCTCTGGCATCCTCAGCATGTAGAATAGGAGCCTTGGGATAGAGACTGCATAAGCTTCTGCGATAAATCACCCTTAAGGATGCCCATCTGTGGGCTTTTCATAACAGTCAACGTGGGACGGTTAAGCCCTAAGGCCAACATTGGGGCCGAACCAGACAGAACATGAGAGCACCCAGTCCCTACACAGCAGGCCCGCAGCCTGCATCTCAGGGGCTCTCCCAGCCTCCTTCTACGCGTTGCAACGCTTCCCACTCCTCCGTCGTACCCCAGGCCCCCAGCTGCAGGGTGCAGCACAGCAGCCTGCCTCCCGACTGCCCGCTTTGTTCCCTCTTCCTGATTTTCCGCACGCCCCTCCCCGCCTCCTTGCTCCCCACTTTGCCTCCTCGATGGCCCTTCCACAGTGTCTCCCCAATATCCTGCATTTTCTGATCTTTCAGTGATGCCCCTCTCTTTCCCTACTAAAGGTCCCCTGCTTCCCTCCCACAGCTCAAGAAACAAGAGAAAAGGGGAAAAAATGACAAGGGCACTGCCCTTCTGGGATTTAACCACATTCTCAGCTGGTGGCTTTTGTTTTCTCGTCTCACTGACTTGTAAGGCCCTCGGGGCAGGGACTCTACGTCATGCTCAGTGCTGGGGAAGATGGGCAGGACTGTGAGGCCTTAATTAGAGTAAGGCCTCAGACAGGGTAGAAGATTTGAGCAGGCAAAAAAAAAAAAAAAAACGGAATTTCAAAATATCTATTTGGCAGCAATGACCACGGGGTAAGGAAGAGGTTTGTTTAATCATATAAAAAAAATCATGAAAGTCTTCACAGCATTTTATGAACGCAGAAAAAGTATTTATACTGGCATTTTAAAAACAAAACCGAACCAGAAAACAAACTTCCTCCACAGGCCAAATATAGTGACTGTAGACCCAAATGCTAGTCTCGAACCCTGAACAGGAATAGCTGCAGAAGCAAGAAAGTCATGAAAGGAAAAGATGCAAAATGAATTACAAGATCAAAAGAGCCATTTTCTGGTCAATGAGATGTTTGGGCCGTGGCAGCGCCATGCTGGGATCACCTAACAAAGACAAGCGCTTTGGCAATTGGTCTTTGATTTACCTGCTTCCCACAGAAGCAGAACGGCCAGCAGGGAGACCCCCACTGTCTGTCAGGGAAGGTAAAAAAGCAGAAGCATCTTGCCTGCATCACGAATTCAAATGTTTGCATTCAAGGACTTCTCAACTTAACATCTGCTCATGAATGCGAAAGAGTGGCAGCCGTTATGGAGGTCACCTGCTAGGCCAGGCAGACCAGCTTGGAGACGGGCAGCCAGACATACGGTGGCTTATTAGGAACCAAGACATTTGGGGAAAGTGATTGAGGATGAGACACAGAGTCCCAGGGAAGAACCATCTTTTCCATTGGTCGAGATGCCCCCAAACTGAAGGCTAGCCTTCAGGAAACAGTATAAAAGGCCACTAAGAGAGCAGCATGCCATTCATTTCTTTCTGGAACAGAGAGGATATACAATTGTACCTGTCCATACGACCCCCTAGCCTTGTGAAAGTGGACGTGAGCTTCACGGGGAATTTCGTGTCACATTTCCATTCTGCCTGGGTTGTAGTGGTGCCTGTCACACAGTAGATGCTCAACAAATATTTGAAGAAGTGAACTGAACAGTTGAAGCCCCTCCCCACTGATGGGCAATAGTCTACTACAAAGAACTAGAACATTCTTCATGCAGCGGAATGTTTTATGGCTAGTCAAAACCAAACAAAGTGTAAGGAGTCAGCCAGGCTACTTCTAACTTGTGATAAGCAAAGCCCACTAAATTGTGAATCAGTGTTAGAAGATGCTTCTGAAACACTGAGAAGACTTTGAAGGGTCTTTTGGTTTCTAAGGTGTAGAGCAAACCTATCCCTTTGCTCTTGGAGCTTCATTAGCAGATGAACCTAAAAGGCATGAAAGAGTTCTGGTTCTGAATAATTTCCTGAGTATTATTTGTTCAAATAGAGAAAGAACACTCCAAGCAGTGAGGTCTTTACAAAGCCACCAACAGAGTTCTGCAGAAACTGAAGCGTTTGAGGTGGTCAGAGGTCAAAGACAATTTACTGGCAAGGTGGGACAGACCCTTCCACCTCTTGCCTTTGAAAACAAAAATTAAAGGAAGCGGCTCTCTCAATGTTTTGCCACGAATTGAAGTTCTGGAGTTCTTAAGGAAAATAAAGCAACAGGCTTCCCAGAAATTTCCTTGCTCCGGGATTCCTTTCTTCTGTGGATTTCTTGGGCTAGCACTGAATCTGTGCCCAAATTTTAATACCACCTGGGACTGCAAAGTCCAGAACTTTACTGTACCTTCTGAGGCTGTGTGGCGGTGGGTCTGGGTCAAAGGCGATGACTCTGCCGGCACTGAGTCCTGGGAATTTGACTAAAACCAGCCATGCGGGCCTGGCCCACCGTCTCGCTCCGGGGGCAGCTTACCTAAGTCGGGCTCAACGCACCAAGTCCTCAGAGCTGGCTCTGATTTAATGGCAGTTACTCGTAGAAAGGAGTTTGTGGTCTGAGCATGAGCACCCCCTCTTCCTAGCAACGCTCTCCATCAGCCCTTCCCCTGTCTGGATCCATGTCACCATCTAGGTCTCCACCTAAATACCACTCCTCCGGAAGGCGTTCCCTGGACAACCATTCTAAAGTGGCTCTTCGGGCTTCCCTGGTGGCGCAGTGGTTGAGAGTCCGCCTGCCGATGCAGGGGACGCGGGTTCGTGCCCCGGTCCGGGAAGATCCCACATGCCACTGAGCGGCCGGGCCCGTGAGCTGTGGCCGCTGAGCCTGCGCGTCCGGAGCCTGTGCTCCGCAACGGGAGAGGCCACAACAGTGAGAGGCCCGCGTATAAAAAAGAAAAAAAAAAAAAAAAAGTAAAAAAAATAAATAAATAAAGTGTCTCTTCGCCTCGCGACAACACACCCTTGTTTTTTTAATTTCATCTTCTCTTTCTCCTTTGCACTTGTCTTCTCCAATTAATTGTTTACATATTTATTTTTGTGCCCCTGGCCCCTACCACTCCACCACACTGTGGGTGGGTCTATGAGAGGCAGGCCCTGGTCTCTCCTGCTCATTACGGTATTTCTAGCCTCTGGAATATGCCTGGTATGTATTATGTACTCAATATATTTGTTGAATGTTTAATTACCAAGAAAGCCATTAAGAACAGCATTTCCCTTGGAAGGGAGCTGCTAGAATGAACCATATGGTACCAAGGAACTCAAAGGCTTAGCGTATTAAAGAGAAGATCATCTTTCTAGATCCATCTCCCCATATCAACCAGCCCTAAGATGTGGTCTGGGTACCCATTTCCTCTATGGGGGATCCATGGAAATCGCTGAGGTAGATCTACATCCCTCTAGTAGCAAGAGATGCCATTTTGGTAATTTCACTGAGTTAAGGCTTGGAAAAACAATTCCTATTCTCCGAAAAAAGAGTTGAGAATTTTAGACTACAAATCATTCAGGCAGAAAACCACAGATTTGCCCATTTTGTTTTGGTGAGAACAAGGCAGTTGTTTGCACATTCTTCCTGTCGCACCTGCTCTGGCCTGCCCAGTGTAAACACCTTAGCCAAAAAGTATAAATGGGTTAAGCACTGCCTTTTCAACAATGAGAAGGGATAAGTGCCATCCTCTACAATCGGCAGGAAATCCAATGATAATTGTAAATGGGTAAGTTTAGAAAAGCTTTATGCCTGGTGAAATACGAAGGCAAAGCATTAAGGCGAAACACAACAAAGTAATAAATAATAATTATTCTTCCATTCACTGGTCTATTAATTACAATGACAATGGTACAGTATACTTCCCAACAGTCTTATTTGGCTTTCAAGCTCCTTGACTTGTGTTTAAAATTCTTTTAGGAGACACCAAGAGCAACATGAATGAATAATGCCACAAAAAATCATGAGGTATGAAAATCTATAAGGTAACACAACCATGCTTGAGTTAAAAACAAAAGGATCGACATTTTACAGAGAAGAAATACACTGTTGAATCTCTCAGGCATTCAATTTTAGGGTAAAACAATTCCATTGAATCCATCTAATCTTGTGATTAAGATTCAAATGGGTTCAAAATGATTAATTGGTACCAGCCTATCAAAATAGAAGACATTGAGTTGTAATCTTTCCGAACAGCAATAGTGTTTTAATTACAAATGCTGGGCTCATTATTTGCTCAAGAACGAGTGACAATTAGCTTGATCCTCCTGCAACTGTTAATGCTACTGATACTAAAATAAACAGGCAATGCTGAATCAGGGTTCCGACATTTCCCTTCAGTTTACGATCCTCTGACTGATGCTATATGCAAAATGCACTTAGTCTTTTTAAGTCACAGGCGAGAAGGAAAATGGCTCCCAAACAGCAAAAAAAAAAAAAAAAAAAAAAAAGGTATTGCAAGAAGGATACTTCATGGCAAGCCCAGAGAACAAAATCACTGTGAGATGAATCATGTTCTCATATAACTGAACCAGAGAAAAAACTCCAAGCAAAATATTTAAGTTGGCCTCAAAACAACAACACAACGACGACAACAAATGTTTAGTCCATTAGAGGTTTGATTTTATAGACAGTGCTTTGGAATATCAGACAAACTGCTAAGATGAAGCAACTATTTACCCAGATGGTTCTGCAGCTCGATGTTCTACATACTGGAGCAAACCTCAGGGAGGTTTTGGGTTTGGCAGCATCTCCCTCCTAACACACCTACAAAGATGGTTGCACAGAGGCTCCATGTGCACTTATAGATGGGGCCGGGGTGGGCTTGGGTTTGGGTCCTTCTCTACTGAGAGCTCAGAGGTTACCAATGGAGGAATCAGGCAAAACAACAGCATAAGCATTTTCTGATTCTCAGAATGTCTGAGATATCTATTGTTTCAGTGGCGCTGGTGAACTCGTGATAATGAAACTACACCTTTGCACACAAGCCTTGACCAGCATTCTGGAGCACATGACAAAGAAAACCTTAATTTTGAAAGTGCTGAGCACAAAGGGGAAAAGAAAAAGCTCTTACTGTGCAAGGTTTCTATGTATAGAAATATGGCTTAATTTTTAAGGCTTGAAGACCGCATGTATAAACGTCTAAAACCAGTTCAGACTCTACATGAGAGGAAAAAGAACTGCAAAATTTTCATGAAACATTTTTTTTTAAAGACTATCTTTTGCATATCTGTTACTGCATTTTAAAATAAGATGTGGTTACTAAAGAAACAGGTTCTGGCCCAGTGTTAATTTGAAACTAAAATATATTTGAGAAGTTAAGCTCAAAGGAAAGAACCCATGAATTTATTTTGAAAAGTGCTAGAATTTGGTGCTTACAGAACCACAGCTGTATGGTTTGCAATGAACCATTCTAGGGACTCTGTTTCACTCAGTGAGGCTATTTTTCTTCTAACAGAGCCATCTATATTTAATATTTCCCCCTTTAAAATTGTGATTCCTCATCTCCCCAAATAATACATATACAAATAATGCATTTATTCTTGTACATTATCTAAAATTGATTTTGGAAGCCTCTAACTTTTTATTTTCATCTTTCATATAACACGTTTAAAGACCGCTTCTTAAAATTTAAATATTTTAAATGTTTCTTATTAAGCTTATTTGCGCTGTTCAAAATTATCTCCAGAAACCCATTTATTTTTAGTTTCAAGCTAAAATGGAGCTGAATCCACAGACTTTTCAAAAAATTCTTTTGTGGTCTAATGGCGCCACACCTATCATATATATGATTTTTTAGGAGGAATCATCTCACTTGTATAGCAGAATCATTTTATAAGTTTATAAAAGCTATATATTTGTATAGTATCTGAATAGGAAAGGCCATCCAACTGAATACCCTCCCCTCCCAATTACAACTGTCTTATTTAATTTGTTTTAAAAGTCATATTTCAATCTATTTAATGTTCTTGCTACATGGCTCAAAAAAAATCTATAAAACATGCAAATTTCAACCTACCTGTATGTATCACTTAATGCATCACAAGACATTCAGCCATTTTTATGTAAAGCGATGGGGACCAACTGATTTCTCCGTCTTCTTGCTCTCAAGTTTTAGATGCAATTGTCACACACACACAAAACCATACGCAGAACAGCTTGAATGTACTGTGATCACGAGAACTGAATTTATCAACAGGAAAACAGGTTTGAAAAAAGAAGTTTCTCATCCAAGGTTTCTCTGAGGCTGCAACCAAGGAAGTAGCGTGTTGAATTTTTTTCCCTTCCTCCTCTGAGAGTTCAAAGCCTGGAGCTGACCACTGCAAAGGCCACTGTCACATCTGCTGAAAATCAAACCACTGATACCAGTACTGAAAATACAAATTTGAGAACCAAGTTGTTTGTACACCATGGAGTGCATAAGAGTTAAAAATAGATTCCACCTTGCCTCCTACCCGCATAATAAACATGTAAGTTTCAAGTGTTTAATTTGATATTCACATTAATTAACAATACACCATACATTATTTAAAAGACGGCGAATGCAAGAAGAAAGGGGAGACACCATCTGGTAGCAGAGTTTTGTTGTTGTTTTTGTTTTTAGGGTTTTTTTTTTTTTTTTGGCTTTGTTAAAAAAAAAAAGGTAAAATTCTATTTTGAATGTGATGAAAAGCAAACATCCAGAAGCAAATGAATCGGAGCTGAAAGGTGATGCTGAAATAGCTAAGGCTGTAATGAGGCAAAAACAAGTCTTCGCTACCAGATGATATGGCATCCCGAGCATTTACATACTCACATCTGAAATACTAGGCAACGTGTAATGAATTCTCTACACAGCATGCATGCACAGCACAAGCACGGCTAATCCTGCCTGCCATCTTAGGCTCGCAGAAGCAAGATACACACTGCAGGCAGCACACGAGCACTGGGGAAGGAGGAGGCAAAGGACAGCTCACCTTAAATGCGGTGTCTGGTTAATGTTGTAAGTGACATTGCATATCAGCCTCAGAGTCTTGGTTCAACTGGGTAGGAGGGAACAAAGAAAAATGTCATCAACTGGTGATGCAAGATGAGCCCAATCACTAAACACTGTTTAGCAAACTCCAAATTCTGCAACCAGACAGTAGAAGGCATTTCATACAGTTCAGCAGAGCTGCTGCACAATGAATGTGCCCTTCTGCTTCTGAGAATCAAACAATCCTTTTGCTAAGGAAGAAAATAAGCTGGAGCGAATACTGTCGCATCTTCTTCTTGAAGAAAGCTTTCAATACAGTATGTATCTGGTTCGGGATGCATTTTATAGACTGTTAATTTCATAGAATGGCTAGCAACAATGACAAGCACAAACCTTTTAAGCTACTGCAAAGTAAAGAATAATATTATAAAGGGTGTAGCGTTTCTAGATTATTTTTCAGAATCCTAAATGGTGCCGGCAGGCTTGTAGAAGAATGCGTGATCAGCTGTGTGTATCCATGCTATAACCTCTAACCACAAGCCGTGTAAATGTATTCTGCTAAATGTATCTGCAGTACAGAACGGCAGATACCTCCCCAGTCGGAATGGTATTAAAATGTGAATGAATTTGCTTAAACTTAAAAGCAGAATAAAAGCACTTACAGAAAAATAAACTGATGCTGAGTTCCTTTCGATGTATAGCTGACCATCACGAGCGCTAAAATAAAAGCTGTCCTTAGGACACTGACCTAAATACGTTATGTCTTGCAACAGCATACTGTACTTGCTCAGAACCTAGGAAATGCAAAACGATTTTTCTCCTTCCTCCTCCTCCAAAGGCTAGAACGTAAAGTAACCAGCCATTAACAGGAGTACCAAAAGGCTTTGTGTATATATGCTGTACATAGTGTAAGGGAAGAAATGGTGTTGAGCTGACATGCAATGTTTCTTTGTTTTACTTTGAGGCTTAGCTACGCTCCCACGATGACATTGACATCATGGAGGTCAGGGCTGACACTGGGGTGCTATCTGTTTTATGAGTGAAATGTTTTCCGAAAATTAAATCTCATCTACTCAAACACCGAATTTCATGTCTTCTTCAATATCCCCTCCCTACTGCCGCTGCTCAAGATTGATGGGCTTTACTTTGGCTGTATGTAATAAATTGGAATCACCTTCTGTAGAGACTCCAATACATAATCGTAGGAATTAATTTTTTAAACAAAAAACCATCAAGAATTCTGATACATCCCCTTTCAATCTTTCCTATCAACACACACACACACACACACGCACACGCACACACATGCACACACACACACACAGGCGAAGCTCAAATTGCAATGAAATGTTTAACATGTGGAACAAAAAATGTGGAAAGAGCTGCTTATTCAGGATTTTGAAGAAATGCCTAATAAGCAAAGACTGTTTTGCTACAAAACCAGTGTCACCATGTTCCAAAAGAGAGGAAAACAGAATAGCTTGCTAGCAAAATTTGCTCCAGATCCTGCCGGCAGGTAAAAATCAGAAAAGCATTTCATTTACCATGCTGTATAAAACATGAAGTCTTTTATTTTTAAGGAAATGGAACAGATTCTTTTCTACTCTTTCTTCAGCTACAAAGAAACCATACCCACCCCCAGCCTTAGATCCTGGACATAAGCCAACATTTTTCGAAAATGTTATGAGACTGACTTTGAATATATAATACGTACGTTTTTCTTCAAGTCTTTAATTGCCTATTGCATCATTAAATATGCTAATGTTAATTAATTTTAACACGTGCAAAAATGAATTAATCTTTTCTGGGGTTGCCTCTCTCTTCTGTAAGAACTGGCTGCAAATAATCAGGTTAGCAAAACATTTAAGTTGCCCAGAATTTTTTTAAAGGAGAAAATGTATTTGAACATCTGAACTTAGGTACTAGGTTTCACAGCCGGATCTTTTGTTTCTAGCTCTCATTCTGTCTCCTTCCACCGAACCCAAGTGATTTTTTAGCTCAATGTATGGAAAGTATCCAGCCCACCTCTATCCCGTACACTTTAGAGTCTCTGAGCTGGGTTGTCCAGATGGTCGGTCATACCTGAACCACTCCGAGTCCTCTTCGCTTTGGAGCACATCTCTCTCCCACAACCACTCCAGAAATAAACGTGGCTTTAACGGAAACAGTAGCTCCTGGTCTAACCCCGATGGTGGACCCATCTTCCCCGCCCCCACCATCATTGCTCTATGAGCTCTGGTTAGCATTGACAGCGACAGAAAATTAGGATGGAGTATCCCTAGGCTAATTCCTCCTTCACCATGGAGGTTGAGAATTAGTGAGCCTATAACGCTCAGTTGCAAGGTACCAATTTAATATATGGTCATCTATAAAGCAGGGTCCTTAAAGTGGGGTTGGAGGAGGTTGAGGTGAACACTTAAGACATTTGATGCCCTTGGTGTCTGTCCAGATAGTCCTCATTAGTAACACTTGAAAGCTAGACATTCACATTAAAATACTCACAAATTATTATCATGCAAGCTAAATATACATGATACGGAATCTACTCTGACCACATAGAATGAAGTCGCTGCCTCCTCTGCTTGAGATAATAAATGACAGTGACAAGGACAGTAATCCAGATCAGGCTCCCACAAAATGAGTGAATAGCGTTATGTCCACTTTACAGGGGCAGGGTGGTGAATGTGGTCAGGTCCCTTACTTGTGCTTGTAAGCCGGATGGCAGGGCAAGTGGTTTCCAAACCTCCCAGTGGGGTTCTCTGCCTACCGTCTGTCAAATCGAGCCTAAAAGCCACGTATTGGTTTATTTTGTGATGTTCCAAAACATTCAATGAGCAAATGTGGCTTGTTTACTGAACCTGCTTGTATTAAACAAATTTGAGCTGTAGTTGAAAGCATTTAGATGGATGAGCTTGTTTAGACAGACATTCTCGACTAGTAAATCCTGTTTTGCACATAAAAAAAAACAAAACCATGCTCATGCCCGAATTACTTAAGCTTTGTCATGATTACAAGTGGCAAGGGTATGCACTCATTTATGATTTTTAAAAATTGTGTGCTCACCAACCTCCTCAGGGCATAGGCACAAACGTTCATTTAACAGACAAATCCCTTTTCCGTGATGAAAATTTTAACCTGTTTTTGCCTCTCTGATGAGTCAGGCACAAGGAACCCCAAATCCGGCAGGAGCAGGCTGGAGAAGGACAGAGCTAGCGGTAAGGGCTGCCTCTTTCACTTTGATTAATGCCCTTACTTGCTTACAGTCTCCTTCTGCAGTCGGTCTGAGCTCATTCTCTTTTCAGTCCTGTGGGTTAAAGTTAAATTGCATGACTTATGCAAAGTACATAATTCAAGTATGAACAAAGCTTGACTCTCTGTTTAAAAAAAACATAAAGTCAGGGCACTGAGTCCCCGAGGAGTCCTTCGTTTATAAACATTTGGATTGGTTTGCACATTTCTTTGCTCCATTCACTGCATTAAAAACTACAGCTGGTTTCCGTTTATACCTAATATAGATATTCAATATTTGTGGGTAAAATTTGTTATCAGGTTCGGCTACTACAATCTTGATTTTTTTTTCCTAATCTCGATTTTTAAAAATAAAATGTTTACCAGATGTAACATTTTTGTTTAAGTTCTTTGAATTTAAAAAGTTTAAACATTTTTATGAGGTTGGTTGTTACATTTGTTTGTAGGATATTCATGGAAACAATACGGTGACTTAATTTATCAATGACTAAAAATGCCTTTGAATGATATTTTAGCCTAAATTTTTAGGAAAGTCCAATGCTACTTTGAACATCTACATCTTGCCTAGATATCTGGGCAGGGACTTCTGCTTTCTACTTTGATCAGAGCTAAGTCTATAGTAGCTACCATTTATTGAAAACCTACTATGTACTCAATATTTTAGCTATATTATATTATTTAATTCTAACCCAATAATCCTGCAAGGTGGATATTAGTTATCATCAGTTTTAAGTGAGGAACTAACTGAGATTACCAGTCACACATAGCAGAGCTAGGATTCAAACCCAGTCCAATTGATTCCAAAGTCTGGGTCTTTCCACCAATCCTAAAAGGATAAAACCTCTTCCATCCACATTCTGTCCTGATGTACCGATAGGAATCTTCTGATTGTGCAGACTCCTGGTAGAGGGGACCCCTATTCCCTGGAGCCAGGACTACCCCTGTTTAGATGAACCAGCCTCAACTCTCCATGCCCTGGGAATTGTGGGTACCAACTGGAGACAGTTTGCACCAACAGGTGGAAAAGACTAAGAGAAGAGGAATTAACTAGACCATGTTGGAAAGTTAAGGATAGAAAGCAGGATAACAGTTTTGGTCAGAGATTTGTCATAATTTGGAAATGTTTTATCAGGCGAAATAAGTGGAAAAGCTTACACATCCATTTGAGCAAACTACTTCACCTAATGAAATCCAGTCTTTTCATGGTACAGATGAGGAAACTGAGACTATGAGAGATCTGGTCATTTGCCCAAGATCACACACTTAGTAAGTGAGTTTACCCATTTGCTGTATTAAAATTCTTCTACAAGCCTGCATTTGTGAATAAATTTGTTATCCAGTTGTTAGATTAATCTAATCTAAATTATCAAAGAGGGATTTCCCTGCTGGTCCAGTGGTTAAGACTTGGAGCTACTATTTCAGGGGGCACGGGTTTGATACCTGGCCAGTGAACTAAGATCCTGCATGTTGTGCAGCCAAAAAATAAATAAATAAACAAACAAACAAACAAATAAATAATCAAAGAAAACTCAGTATAACAATCAAGACTGACCTGGTTTCAAGCACCTTATGCTAACATATATATATGGAATCTAAAAAAAAAAAAAAAAAAAGGTCATGAAGAAACTGGGGGCAGGACGGGAATAAAGACTCAGACCTACTAGAGAATGGACCTGAGGACACGGGGAGGGGTAAGGGTAAGCTGTGACAAAGTGAGAGAGAGGCATGGACATGTGTACACTACCAAACGTAAAATAGATAGCTAGTGGGAAGCAGCCGCATAGCACAGGGAGATCAGCTCGGTGTTTTGTGACCACCTAGAGGGGTGGGATAGGGAGGGTGGGAGGGAGGGAGACACAAGAGGGAAGAGATATGGGAACATATGTATATGTATAACTGATTCACTTTGTTATAAAGCAGAAACTAACACACCATTGTAAAGCAATTATACTCCAATAAAGATGTTAAAAAAATAAATTTAAAAAAAAGACTGACCTGGTTTCTACTCACAAATAGTATTTCTGTCCTGAACAGAAAACTTAAGTCCGTATGATGAGTCCCTTCCCCAACATATTTTAAAAATGGACTTTTGAAAAGCCTAACTTTTGAGTAAGAGATTTTCCAAGCTTAGTGTTTCACATGCATCATTTTAATGATTGCCTCTCTATGGGAACATCTGTACATTCTGCCCCCATTTAAGATCCCTTCCAGCTCTGAAGGTTTGTGATTCTAAACAATCCAGCCCCGCTTGCTTGCTTTCTAGGTTGGTTAGGCCAAGAGCTGGACTCCAAGTCTCCTGCCTCCTGGCTTGGTGACCAGATGACTGTCTCGCTCATTGGCAGTAATTTTAGATGCCAGCCAGATGGCTTGCAAAGGGGGCTTTCAAATCAACTCCATCAGCTCCACCCTGCTCGGAACATGAGAGGAGGATTATTTCTCTCAGTGGTCCTGAGGTGGTAGAACAAAGGCTTGGGTGAATGGACATGCGGGAGGGGTTCGAGCTCCAGGAAGCCTGCTCCAATTCTCAGACAGGAGGTTTCTCACTTCCATCCATTAGCATCTGTGTAAGATGAGGGCAAGGAGGGCACACTTGACGGCAAGGACCGGGCAGCAAGCCTTGGGGACCAAACTGAGGTTACCCTCGAGGAAAGAGTTGGAGCGAGAAGGGAAATGTGAACCATGTGGTCTTCAACCGAGAAAAAGTGGTATGTGACTTAGGGTTGCCAGGGAGACTGTGGTGGACAACATCCCACCCCAAGCTAATTCAGCTCAGACTCTCCCGTGGGAATATCCTCAGCATGGCTCACCACCATGTTCGATGTCACTACCTCAGCTTTAGCAGCAGAATAGTCCCTGCTTTCATTTTGCAGTGCGTTGGAAATGTGGCACTAATAAAGACCTTGCGTGCCCATGGAGATCAAGAGCATTCCTGCATCTCTAGTCACACGTTCATTTGCAGCCATCACTGTTTGCCACTCCCCAGATGGAGAGCAAATGAAACAGCAGGGTCTTCTAGATCCTGAATGGATGAAAGCAAGAAGGCTGAGTTTCTTCTTTCCAGAGAGATGAGCAGGCAACCAGGTTGAAGAGGGAAGGTGGTGACGTACATGAAAGTGGAGAAGGAAGAATTCTTACAGGTGGGGTAAAATCTACCCCATGTGAGAACATCATCCTCTCCTCATGTCTTTCTTCATCCTGGGCAGCACATATTCCAAGACAACCCGGGAACCAATTCATTTGCTTTCTCTTCTCTCAGATGAATGAATTTGTAGTTCGGAAAGGTCACAACCATGAACCTCTTCTCACCAGAGCAGCCTAACAAACCTCAGTGAATCTTCACTTCCTTTGGACTAAAGATAAAAGCACAATATGTTTTTGCTGTGTTGAATTACCTGCCTTGACTCGCGTCTCTGGCTGGCATCCTGTGAGATCTCTGTATCTCCCACAGCACCTAGAGCATTGCCAGGTGCAATGGAGGGGCTTATATGGGTAGGATCTTGATTAACCAACACCAGATTAGGGGTCCTTTCTCTGCTCCGACCACTACCAGTGGAATCTTCAGCTTTGTCCTTTGAAACCACTTCCTAAAATTAGAGAACCTGTTCCATGAGTTAAGGAACGGATCTGGAGACTAAAAATACCTATGGAAGTCTTTCAAGTTCTTAATCACTTGTTTACCAAGTTGGGGGGAGGGGGTGGGGGAAAAGTTGTCTGGCAAGCAGACCACAGGCTTTGTTTATATCTGTCCCTCCTAGAACAGGGAAAGGGGACACAGAAATAAGGGTGGCTTGACGACTACACCACTGCCTCCAAAATGTACCTCAACGTTTCCTCGGGCTCTCAATGGCATAGCGCATTTCACAGAATTATAGGATAGGCAAGGCACTTCAGATGATGTCATCTGAACCCCTTCTTTCTTTTTCTTTTTTTAAATAAATTTCATTTATTTATTTATTTATTTATTTTTGGCTGCGTTGGGTCTTCATTGCTGCGCGCAGGCTTCCTCTAGTTGCGGTGAGCGAGGGGCTACTCTTCATTGCGGTGCGCGGGCTTCTCATTGCAGTGGCTTCTCTTGTTGCAGAGCACGGGCTCTAGGTGCATGGGCTTCAGTAGTTGTGGCTTGCAGGCTCTAGCGCACAGGCTCAGTAGTTGTGGCGCACGGGCTTAGTTGCTCCGTGGTATGTGGGATCTTCTTCCCAGACCAGGGCTCGAACCCGTGTCCCCTGCATTGGCAGGCGGATTCTTAACCACTGGACCACCAGGGAAGTCCCTGAACCCTTTCTCTGAGGGAGGAGAAAATCAGATTCAAAGAGAGTGTGATATCTGAAGACCTCAGCAACCAGGATAAAAGCCGTATTCCTTAATTACTAGTATTCTGTTCTTTGTAATTCAACACACTGGCTCAATTAAAAAAAATCCACTTTTCACCTAAATTGCTGCCTGACAAATGGTTATAGAATAAGTGAATTAATGAATAGATTCCAGTATAGAGGGTTTATAACTTCTTTCCCAGTTCCTCTCAGAAGAAAATGTTATAGAATACTTAATTTTTTTTTTACTTAATTTTTTTAAAGCTCAGCTAAATATAATTTTTAGCAAAATAGTAAATATTAGGCAAAATATCACCTGGGACCAAGTGTTATTTGAGAAGTATCAGAGATAATAGGCTTGATTGCTATATTAAGTCAATCAGATTAAGTTCAACCAGCTGAAGTAGGCTTTTATCCCATTTGGTTTGCAAAGAAAAATCTCATGAGTTAGCATAAGCAGCTAAAAATAAGTTGCAGGTTTCATTTTCTGTTGTTCAGTATGGTTTTGAAACCAGAAGGTGCAAAACTAGGAGATTCACCAACGCCCACTGAAGATCAACAATTCGAATAGTCCCCTTTCTGGCACAGCAACCTGATTACAGCTCACAACCAGGCCTAAGACACGTACACCTATGTCCCTCTCACCATGGTCTCTTGAGATGGCTGCCCGTAATGAATAAGGCATGGCAGGAAATTAGGGACTGAGGCCAGTCCTGGGGGACAGTGGCTTGTGTGTGTGTGTCTTGTCATATCCAGACGGGATGCCACATAGACATCAGCCCCATATGCACAGCCTCAATCTTAGGTGGTGCTGGGGACCCCTCCATAAAACAAGGGAATAAATAATGCTAGAATTTCACTAAGATGAGGCCCTGAAGGTAGTGAGCACAGCGGGTACCCCTCGACCTAAATGCCCAGGGCCTTGTGCAATTCCATACTGCAAACCCAGGGGGCTCACGATACGTTTAATTTCAAAACTGTCTTCCCAGGGCCAAGTCTGGCAAAAGGGTGCTTGACAGAGGCATAAATGCTTCAAAGGGAAGGCAGCCGTCTCACACTGGAGCGTTCAGCTGCGGCCCGGGGCCCGGGGACAGCAGAGCTGGTGAGAGAAAGCCCTCAGCGGAATGAGATTGAGAGGGGGCAGGGAAGGGTTAATCTCCTTCCATTAGAGGAGGGGCCATTGGTGAAGGTGAAGAGAATAATCTGTATGAAGAGCAGGGAAGACAAAGAGCCATTCCAGAAGAGAAATTACCGTGCAGGAGTGAGAAGGAGGATTTGTCCTAGATTTTTCACCGTGAGACCATTTCTTAGATCTGAGTCTTTGAAGTTACAGTCTCAGGGTGGAGGAGGGGAGAATATTCACACTCAGTGCTGGAAGACGAGCTGTGATTGGGTCTGAGATGGGCTGACTCTGACTGACTCTGAGAAGCAGAGGGTGAGGCCAAAGCCACCAGGATGCCGCCGTAGACGCCTAACCATAAATTAGAAAGCGGCAAAATAAACAATAGGAGGTGCTCATAAAAGAGAAGCCAGTGGAGTGGCTGAATCCCCCTTCCTTGGGGTGAGGAACAACCTCCCCCTTTTTTTAAACCTAAAATAAAACTTTTAAAAAGTTGCTTTTAATCATTTTTGGGGAAAGAGTTTAAGATTCACAAGAAGTTGCAAAAATAGTACAGTAACCGTATGATGTCATCTGTCTTCCCAGAATGGTATTATCTGATACTACTGTAGTACATTCTCTAAACCAAGAAAGTAATATTGGTACGACACAGTTAACTCAGGTACAGACTACTACTTCAGATTTCACCAGTTTTTTTTTTTTTTCGGTACACGGGCCTCTCACTGCTGTGGCCTCTCCCGTTGCGGAGCACAGGCTCCGGACGCGCAGGCTCAGCGGCCATGGCTCACGGGCCCAGCCGCTCCGCGGCATGTGGGATCTTCCCGGACCGGAGCTCGAACCTGTGTCTCCTGCATCGGCAGGCGGACGCTCAACCACTGCGCCACCAGGGAAGCCCAGATTTCACCAGTTTTTACATGGATTCTGTGTGTGTGTGTGTGTCTGTGTGTCTAGAGCTCTATGAAATTTTATCACATGTGGAGATTAGAGAAGCCATTAACACAATCAAGATACAAAACTATTCCATCACCACAAAGAAACTCCTGTGCTATCCCACCATAGTCACACCTTCCACCAACCCTAACCCCTGGCACTGATCTGTTCTCCAACACTGTAATTTTGTCCCTTTAAGAATGTTATGTAAGTGCAATCATGCAGTCTGTAACCCTTTGGAACTGGCTTTCTTTCACCCAGCAGAATGCCCTTATGATCCATTCACGTTGGATGGGAAGATGTGCCTTTTTACTGCTGAATAGCAATCCATGGTATGGAGGTACCACAGTTTGTTATCCACTGAAGGACACTTGGTAGGTGTCCAGTTTTAAGCTATAACAAATAAAACTGCTATGAATATTCATGTACAAGTTTTTGTGCGAACCTAAGTTTTCATTTCTCATCTGTAAATATCCAGGAGTGGGAATGTATGGTAAGTGTATGTTTATTAAAAACTATCAAACTGTTTTCCAGAGTGGCTGAACCATTTATACTCCCACCAGCAGTGTACGAGCAATCCGGTTTCTCTACATCCTCACCAGCATTTGGTAACATCAGTATGTTTTATTTTAGCCATCCTGACAGATGCATAGGGGCTCCTTTTGATGGTCCCCAGTCAAGATGGCAGTCAAGTGTGGGGCCTTCAGGCCTTGCATGGCATGGCTTCAGATCTCTCTCACTGTTCCAGCTTTCCTAGTACTTGTCTACACAGCAATGTGGGCTGTCTGGCATTTTGATGATGGAAAATGGGGCTCCTGTATGGGGTGAGGTTTCAGGTTTGTCTCGTTCCTCTTGACGGCAGTAGAGGGACATTGCCATCTGGGAATGTTGGGCTTCTTTGAGGCAGTGCCTCTCGGCCCAGCAGGCAGACTTGAGACCAGTGATACTCGCTCCCATGGGGTAATACAAAGGCCATGATATGACAGTCAAGGGGCAGTGACGGACTTTGCCTGGGCTGGCGTCCTCCTGCAGCTTTGGCCAGAGACTGTCTAAGTGCTTTTTATTCCTAAAGTTGGTAACTTATTAGCAGGATGTGTGTTTGTTCCGGCAGGGTGTGGTGGGGGGGGACATGGAGTCAGCACAGACAGGTAAGGATGGGACCACCAGTGGCACTTGTCGGATGTCACAGGCCACACTGAACACTTCTTGCCCTTGGACCTCCTGCTCTGCTGACCACTCACGACTCTCCAGCAGCATGTGGACACCTTGTCCGGATGTCACGGAACTCTGACGTCCACCTCCTGGGAGTTAGACCTGCAGACACTGCTGTGACCACCCCATGGATCTTCCTAGCCTAGGGATCCAGGTCCTGCCGGCAATCAGAATTCCATGTGCACAGCAGAAGGTGACGCAGCCAAGGAAGTTGTTCAGGACACCAGGGAAATGGGCTTTGTAAAGGGCCAACCTCATAGCGATGACTCGAGTTGGCCCAGCCGTGTCTGGAAAGTCACCTTCCATCTGCTGTACCCCTGATTCAAGGGAGGCTGTGGACCTGCCCAGAGTCCATACCCATCATGACCTTGGCTCCACAGGTTTGGACCAGGAGGCCAAGAATCAGGAGGGCGGTGATCCTGCATGGGGACAGCCAAGAGATAATGCAGATCATGCACAGAAGCAGGGAAGCTCTGTGATCCTAGGCAAGTTCCTTCAGGCTTCTGTGTGTAGGATGGGTGCAGTGAATGAAGGTGCTCCTCTGGCTTTTGGCTCTTGTGCTTTACCTGGTGCATTCACAGGACATGGACGTGAACTTGGGCATGGAGGAACCTAAATGGTGTTATATAGAACCTGACCGTGAACTGGGGACTGTTGGGGGCTGAGCAGTCTGTGAAGGCTGAACCCAAAAGTCAAATGATATGATAGTGGCCCTCCAGAAGTTGAGGTAGTATTGATAAAATGAGTGGAAAGGCAGCCAGATGCTATCAGGTGACCAGTGGGTATGGCCTGATGGTGGCTTTGAGCAGAGTTATACAGACAGGATGGATAGTCACACTTCCTCTTAGAAGGTGGTGAGAATTTTCAAATTTGGTTGTTGTTTGTTCACTGCGTTCTCTGGTGTAACAGAGAATCTTCCAAGTTTCCATTCTTGGGTACCGCTTCTGTGGCCCATTGTCCCCGTGCAGCCAGGTGCTCCTACTTATCTGCTGTCAGGAGGCAGCCCAGCTCACAGCACCTTTCGGATGTAATGAGGGAGGCGCAGACTGGGGCAGTACCTTGCCTGGCTGTGAAGTTGGGTAATGAGACTCCATCCTCCAGGCTGAACACACGGCAGCTCCCCCCAGCTCTGGCTTGGTCTTTTCAGCTCACGCTGCTGCGACCTAACTTTTGCCACAGTATGAGTCTTGCCCTTGCCTGCCCCTGCTCTGTTCTCTTGGCTTCTGATTCTGGACCCGACCTCATACTCAGCCCTCATGGTCTGGATCCGTGTGGCTATCCTATGTCCTCCTTGGTCTAAGCGTTACCACCTCGGGGGGCAGGGCCCAGAGTGGTCTCGTGAGGTGACCCTTGCAGGGTCTGGGCTGCCCACACATGTCCTGAGGTATGCCCTGCCTATCAGAAGGCAGATAAAAATTCCCTGGTGGAAGCAGGTGCTCACTTCGGGAGTCAGTCTTCTCTCGGCGCCTTGTCTCTACGAGTGTCACAGAGAAGAACAAAGCTGACTCCATAGTGGATCTATTCCTTTAGCTCTAACCTTTGTGCTCTGTGGCCTGTGCTTAGTCATGCTGGCTCTGAACCGTTTGTAAAACAATGTTGCCGATAGCCTGAAATATACGTGATAGCCCATTCTCAAGGCTCTGACCTTTAAAGGTATAACACTTCTCAGAGAATAACGTTTGTCTTGTTGGAGGTTTATGGGAACATTGTGACCAGACCTACATGGACAGCTGCAGGACCAAAGGATTCTGGCACCAAGAAGTTTGCAACAACTAGCCACACCGCCTCCCCTTTTAGTATAAAAGATGCCTGAATTCTAACTCTGGTAGGCTGGTTGTTTGGGACACGAGTCCACCATCTTCTCGGTCTGCTGGCTTTCTGAATAAAATCACTATCCCTTTGCCCCAACGCCTCGTCTCTCGATTTACTGGCCTGTCATGTGGCGAGCTCCCGCTACTACTACTGACCTTGGACTTGGTAACACTACCCAGAGGTTGCGTGGATCAGGGTCCTTTGTTTATTCAAGTTCTAGTTCTACGTTTGCCACTAAATCTTTGGGTAACAACCATAAGTGAGTAAATTAACCATTCTGGGGCTCAGTTACCTCATATTTACAATAAGGTTTCCTAACTCCCTAGCTGATAATCTTTCAACTATACCAAACCATGACTAAGGAGAAATTAAAATTAAAATTCAGAGGCCAAAAAGAGCCTTCAAGTTAAATTCTGGTTTAGATATATTAGCTTAGGGTTAACTATTTTCTGTCTAAAAAGTGTTGCTGAAAATGAATGTTTATTGAATTAAATGCAGCATTAACAATAGTTCTCAGGCCTTAATGTGCGTAAGGATTGGGAGGGTATATTAAAATGCATATTCCTAGGCCCCCTCCTCAGAGCTTTTGATGCCACTGGGGCCTAGGAGCATGCATTTTAACATGAGAAACTGAAGGGGACTTTTAGGTTTTGAAATAGACATTGGTAATGTTTTAGAGGCTAATTTATCAATATGCATTAGGAACTTTAAAAATAGGTCGTTTGGGGCTTCCCTGGTGGCGCAGTGGTTGAGAGTCCGCCTGCCGATGCAGGGGACGTGGGTTCATGCCCCGGTCTGGGAAGATCCCACATGCCGTGGAGCGGCTGGGCCCGTGAGCCATGGCCGCTGAGCCTGCGCGTCTGGAGCCTGTGCTCCGCAATGGGAGAGGCCACAACAGTGAGAGGCCCGTGTACCGAAAAAAATAAAAAAATAGATCGTTTGACCTACTGATTCAATTCTAGGAATTTTGCCTAAGGTGTCCACCAAGATTTATCTACAAGAATGTTTTTGTGTTTATAATAGTGGAACACTAGAGGCAATAAAAATGTACATTAAAAAAGAATGGATAAATTAAGATATATCCATGCAATGGAAACACAGCCATTAAAAATCAAATTTTCAAAATCATTTAGTGACTTGAAAAAATGTTTACAACATAACGTTAAGTGGGGTGAAAAAGAGCATATAAAATAGCATTTCAGTAATGTTTAAAAGAAGAAAAGAATATATATGAAAAACTGAAAAGAAATACATTGACATGTTAATATTGAATTGTTGCTTGGTTGTTGGATTACTAGAGATTGTTGGTTTCTTCTTGATATTTTTCTGTATTTTCCAGATTTAGATTTTGTATAGTGACTAGTTATGGGTCTTTTAACAAATTTTTTAAAAGTAAAGAAAAGGAATTTGCCTCATGTAGAGTGAAAAGAGAGGGAAGAGAGGCCTCTTAGGAGCCCAGCCCAGCCATGGCCTCGCTGCTGCAAGAGGACTTGGAAGACAGATAGACTGAGTCCGGTGCTGGGGTGAATTTTAAGCTACATTCTCTTTGCAAAGTACCTTGATATAGTCGATGCCAAGGAATTTGGGTCAATGAGAAAGTCCTTTTCACTAGATACTACTTTCCTGCTGCATTTGAAGATAACAGACTATAGGAAATGGAATGTGGAAGGGAATTCACAGTTTCCACAACATCTTTACTGCTCTTGGGTTGATCTCATGCTTGTTGCCTCTGTGTGTAATCCCCCTGGCCCCTACCCAGAACACCAAGCAGAGAGACTGCACTCTGCTTAGGGGCTTCTGGACAGATGATGGGCTCTATTCCGGCTTGGGGGATACCACCCAGGGCCAGTGCTTCTGTGGAGTGCTTTCAAAATCTCCTCTGGCCAATGCACTGGGAGCCCCATCGAATGCCAGAAAGCATCTTTTTTTGGCAGAGAGATGGCTCAAATCTACCCTCCCTCAAGGATCTTAGTGAGTCCCAGGTCAAATGTCTCTGAATAAGATTAGAAGCTTCGCGGTTAGGCCCCTGGCCTAGAGCCAAAGCTTTTCAAATGTGCTTGAAATTTTTACACCACATGCTTTGGCTAGTTAGGAAGTGGTGCGGGGACTTCCCTGGTGGCGCAGTGGTTAAGAATCCGAATCTGCCTGCCAGTGCAGGGACATGGGTTTGGTCCCTGGTCTGGGAAGATCCCACATGCCGCGGAGCAACTAAGCCCGTGCGCCACAATTACTGAACCTGAGCTCTAGAGCCTGTGAGCCACAGTTGCTGAGCCCGCGTGCCACAACTACTGAATCCCGCACGCCTAGAGCCCGTGCTCCGCAACAAGAGAAGCCACTGCAATGAGAAGCCCACGCACCACAACGAAGAGTAGCCCCCGCTCACCGCAAGTAGAGAAAGCCCGCGTGCAGCAACGAAGACCCAATGCAGCCAAACATAAATAAATAATTTATATATATATATATATATATGTATGTATATATATAAAGGAAGTAGTGCTAAGGATTTCAGATGAAAGTCAATTTAGAGAGACCAAAAATAAATAAATAAATAAATGATGATACTTAAAATATTAATAGCAATATCAAAAGCCAAACGCCAATGCTGACCATAACTATGGTACTTGTTTTCATCAACATCTTGACTTGCCACACATTTTCCTAAGTTGCCCAAACTATTTCACATATATTACCTTACTTATTCTTTTTTTTTTTTTTTTTTTTTTTTTTTTCTTTTTGCGGTATGCGGGCCTCTCACTGTTGTGGCCTCTCCCGCCGCGGAGCACAGGCTCCGGACGCGCAGGCTCCGGATGCGCAGGCCCAGCGGCCATGGCTCACGGGCCCAGCCGCTCCGCGGCATATGGGATCCTCCCAGACCGGGGCACGAACCCGTATCCCCTGCATCGGCAGGCGGACTCTCAACCACTGCGCCACCAGGGAGGCCCAACCTTACTTATTCTGACAGAATCTCAGTTTTACATTTTTTAAAAATACCATTTCGTAAGCGGGAGGAAGCTGTAAAGTTCTGATGACAACCAGAGGCTTGAGTTAAAAACAAAACCCTGAAGTCTTCAGTGTGGTGTTTTCCAATTGCGTTCTTGACAAGAAGTCAGGGGATTTCAGCATGAGAAATTACGAAGCCCCATTACCGTGAATTCTTAGCTTTGGTGTCTTGTGATGTGGCCTGATTGCAAAATCCTCCAAAGGGAGTAACAGGACATTCATAATGCTGACCCAGAGCAAGAGGGGAGCTTGTACTTCTGTGCCATGAAAAGTATAAAACCTCTGGGGTTAAAAATAACCAACTGGTCCAGGCACTGCCTACGTCAGCCAGTTGTGCCCAGACCACATCTGCGTATCACAAATCAACAGGGATGACCTAAGCTCTGAAAAGACTATGAGGCCCCAGATTTGAATTCTACCCCTCATATGGAATTAAGAACTGAAAAAAAAATTTTTTTTTCTTGCAGTACGCAGGCCTCTCACCGTTGTGGCCTCTCCCGTTGCAGAGCACAGGCTCCAGACGCGCAGGCCCAGTGGCCATGGCTCATGGGCCCAGCCGCTGTGCGGCATGTGGGATCCCCCTGGACTGGGGCACGAACCCATGTCCCCTGCGTCGGCCGGTGGACTCTCAACCACTGCACCACCAGGGAAGCCCAAAAACAATTTTTTTTATATAGATAAAACTGAATCACTTTTCTATACACCAGAAACTAACCCAACACTGTAAATTAATTATACTTCAACAAAAAAATTTTTTAAATAAAATAAAAAATTATAAGTTAAGGAAGCTCAAGAAAGTCTAACTTTCCCCATAATGTCTACTTTGACGCTTTTTTGAAAATGTCAAAGATCAAAATATTTACAAAGTGTGTGTTTGTTACCCCTGCCTTGCTGGTGGGTCCGTGGTGTCACTCAGTGCGCTGTTCCAGTTCCCTGTGGAGGGTTTGTGTTGGCGGCAGTGAAACTTTGATTTGGCGGCCGCACTCCTCTCTCTGCCATGCTAGGCAGCTAGACATTAAAAATCAGCAGGTTAGGGCTTCCCTGGTGGCGCAGTGGTTGAGAGTCCGCCTGCCGATGCAGGGGACACGGGTTCGTGCCCCGGTCTGGGAAGATCCCACATGCCGCAGAGCAGCCGGGCCTGTGAGCCATGGCTGCTGAGCCTGCGCGTCCGGAGCCTGTGCTCCGCAATGGGAGAGGCCGCAATAGTGAGAGGCCCGCGTACCGCAAAAAAAAAATCAGCAGGTTGACCCCAGCTAACCCCTTCTACACACACTCATTTGTCAATTCCTGCATACTTAGTGCTTTGAGGAGTCATTATCACATGGCAGTTGAAATTAACAAGCTACGACTAACGGGTCTCCCCAGTGAATGGACCCTGACTCCTTTTCCTCCTTGACCATGGCCTTTGGCCCTGCCCTTCCTGGCAGACTCCTTGAGGCTTGTACATGCAGCAACAGATCATCCCCACTTGGCTCCAGCTTTTGAAACCTGGTACTTGTTCTCAACTTTCTCCTCCTGGCTGCTCCCTTGTTACAGGCACTGTACTCTCCCGTTCAAGCTGGTCTTATCTTTAGTTTACTCCGCTAGCCCAGCCAGCTCTCTCCACTCAGTAGACACTTCTGGGACCCACCAAACCAAGAAAATGGACTTTCAACGGTTGAAGCACTTCTGCAATCAGTAACTTGTCCTTCTCTTCCACTCCTCCTTAGCCCACTCCAGATGTGAGGGGGCTGGGCAGAGGCAAGGCAGCAGTGATAGGAGATGAGGCCAGACGTTAGGCTCCATGAGAGCCTGAGAGCTGTGTTAAACCGGCCAGTAGCTGGCCTTCCCGCACAAGGGACAATGTATATTCTTCAGGGTGTGGGTGTGAGTGCCAGAAATGTCAAGTCCAGGGGCAAAATATAATCAGAAACCGGATGGTCGAGTCAGATATTGACAACAAAACTAGAGAAGTAGGTACCAGGCAGCTCAGGCAAGGACTGGAGTCCATTTTTAGAGTGTGTGTGCTGTTGAAGTGAGCACATATAGTCCATTTTTATTGGAGGTCTTTAGGATGCCTTGGGACCATCATAAAGGCACCACCATATGGTTTCTGATATTTACCAGTGAGGGGGATACTGCACTAAGACCAACAATGGTGAAAAGGCTACATAAAGTATCAAATTAGTTCAGGGTTCTTCAGACAGGGCTTATAACCTTACCACTCATTATTTCAGTAAAGGTTTTGCAACTTTTCCTGAAAAGAAAAAGCTAGAATTATATATCAGATCCTTTGGGGAGCATTAATCTCCCCAGCCAGAGCCATTTTAGTCTGCTTTTACATGTTTCTCTAATAACTTGATTTGAAGATCCCATCTTGTCAGGAATTCCCTCCACTACCTCCCAATATCAAAAAGTATGCCAAGATCTGGAGGAGGGTAGCTTCCCAACACCCCCAAGAGCAGACAGAACCATGAGTTAAAGAAACCATGAGCTTTCCTAGTGACCACTGGTGGAACAGAATTCTGATGGACAATTCCAACAACCATGACTAGACCCAGGATCAGGAAACTGAGCCAGAATGGTCCTAGACCAAGAGGACCTTGTCGGGGGGAAAAAGGGGGGGAAGAATGTCCTTCGTGGTTCACTGGCCACTGGTGGCCTGATGGTGCTCATGTAAATGCTTAGGGTCAGAATGGACCGAGGCATCTTGAAAAATCTCACCCACTGCTCCTTGCCCACTCTTTACCTAAGAGTGTTTGTTAGAGAATTCTAAATATCTGATCACTGTTTATTTCTCCCACTGCTTCATTCTGCTCTCCTATCCTTGAGCATCTCTAAGTTCCTTATTATGCTGTGCCAGAGAGGACTACCTCTTTTCTCCAGAAGCTCTCCTGAGCTGTCACTGGCAAGTGGCTGCTCCCCACCCCAGGGACTACATTTCCCAGACCTCTTTGCAGTCAGATGTGGTCATGTGACCAGCATTTTAGCCAATAGAGTATGAGTAGAAGTCTTGTGCACCCCTTCTAGGCAGGGGCCATGAAAGTCTCCATGTGCACCTTTTCACACTCTTTTTTTCCTCCTCCACTGGGAAGTGGAAACAATCCCAGGTGACCTTGGAAACCACATACTGCAGAAGGTGGAGCTTCTCTCAACCCATGTCTCTGAATGAATGCATGAAAGAGAGTTGCCCCACTAACCTCTACTGTTACAAGACCAAGAAATAAACTTCTATTATGTTTGAGTCATTATACATTTTTTGGTCTATTACAGCAATTAGCCTATCTTAACTATTCCTGTTACCCTCTTTGATACAGCTGTTATCATTGTGTGCAGAAGTCCCTGTGCCTTCTCCCCTTTCCTTACTGCAAAGCAAAAGAATAGATTTAGTAAACTAAATTTAAGCAGCCATTAGGGACAAATGACACTCACCAAATTAATGGTCACAGCATTCAGCTCTTACAGCCAGAAGAAGAGTGGTTTAGCAGAGCCTCACTTCAAGACAACCTGATATATGAAAATAAAACAAAAAGTAAAATGTAAGACCTACAAAACAGATATATTGGTGTGCCATGGTTAATTTCCAAAGGGTGTTTTCCGTTTATAAAGGAATCTGCCACTTTTTTCAGTAAGCAACGAGCTTCCCTATTGCATTCATAACATAAGATACATTTTAAAATACCTTCCCACCCCATCATTATAAAGCTGAATTTATAAAGAACAATTCTCCTCTGCTAAGTAAACTGTACAAAGACTAGATAATGACTCAGGAGATGACTTTGGAAGCCAGGAGAACTGGGCATGATTTCTATGTCTGTGTGCTCTGCAGTTCTTATGTACACGTTAAAACTTTTCTCTCGGGAATTTAACTCTCTTGGGTAGAAACTTCCAGAGCTTGTAAAATTATAGACTATGCAGAAACTTAGGATTTCTTTAGGTGAAATTAAAACAGACACCAAAGATACATTATAATCTGTCTTTGTGTTTAGTATCATCCCAGAGGCGATGGCACACGTAGGAATGAAAATAAGCTCTCTGTAAACAGGGCAGTGAGACAGTGGAGGTGTACACACCAGAACAACCACAGGCAACCAGAAACACGCTGGGTAAAGGCAGCTGGTTGTGGTCGTTTTCTTACCAGAGCTGCCATCTTTTAACGGGTTAGGTGCGAAAATACCATTTGACGGCATAGGGCACGTATTTGCCTAGCACAGGGTTTATTTTTGTGTCTGATTACTTGGTTATACGATCCAGGAAGCAAAGAGTTCAGAACTGAACAAACATTCTGGCCGTCCAAAACACAGCACTAGGGCAGGAGGAGGAAGAGGAAACAAAACAAGAGGAGTGACGGGGTGGAAGGCACGACGTGGGCCATTTTCCCCAGAATTCAGCCTTAGTGTGTGTGTGTGTGTGTGTGTGTGTGTACACAGATACACACACACACACATATATATGTGTGTGTATATATATATATTTTTTTTTTCTTTCTTTTTTTTTTTCCGAGAGGAAACGCATTCTTGTCTGGTCCTGTGGAGAAGAAAAAGATCAGAGAGATCCCTTTGGTGCCGTATTCTGAGGGTCTCCCAGATGCAGCCCCCATTCCCTCCCTCTGGGCTGGGGCCTGCCAGGCACAGGTGTCAGGGAACAAGATGGCGCCCCACAGTGAAGGGTGCTGAGTGAGGGGGTCTGGGGGTGGCCTTCACTTACTCGGAGGCGCTGGCTCCTCTGAAACCCAGACGCTGCCAACTGCCTGGACTCAGGAGTTATAACCGCCTTCTTGCTCTGGGTTCTTCACTTCTCGTCGAGATCAGCTCCACATATCTTTCTGATGATGTCACCCATTCTGACTTCCTACATTTTGAAAGTTGATCTATAAGTAAAACCTTCCGTGAGGCTCCAAAAAAAAAAAAAAAAAAAAAGCAGCAGCAGAAAAGAAAAGAAAGGTGTGCTGGGGGGCGATGGAGAGGAGGAGGGGAGAGGCAGTTGCCTCCTTATTTTGAGATTTGCTGCAGCCTGCGAGTGCCACTCCCCAGCCAGTTTCCTGGCTGCAGACGGAGGCCAGTGGCCGGGCGTGGGTGACGTCAGGGCCAGGCCTGAGTCATCGCCAGTGGCCGGTCTGCCCTGCCACTCGGAAGGGGACAAAAGGAATCTTTGATGTCCAGAGGCCCTCCTCTCGGGACACTCGCCTGGACGAGCAGCAGCCAGAACATTCGTGCCGCCTCCCCACCCCCGGCCGCCCTCCCTACTTCCGGAACCGTCCCAGGCAGATTCTGCAAGGCCTCCCCAGGGGACATGGCCCTCCTGCATGGCAGAGGCATGGCCGCTCTCTGCCAAAGAAGCAGCAGGGGAGGGTATTTCTCTGGAGATTTCTCACCTCACCCTCCGGCATCCCCCCGCTTCCCTGTGGTGCCACCTTACCCAGGGAGTTGCCGTGGTACTCAAAGAGATCTGGGAAGGTGGCAAGTGCTCTCGTCACCCACCCTGGGCAGCAAGCAGTGCTCAGTGTCTATTCTCTGCCTTCGTACCATGACCCTGGGCCTCCACTCTCTGCTCTCTGGGTACCAGTGTGAGCTTGTACATCCTGGATTGAAGGGGGCCCCTCCCTTTAAGAGGGGTATTTATATCCCAGTGCCTGCCACGGGGCGCAGTAAACACATGATGTATAAGTGAATGATCATTTTAAAATAAAATAGTGAAGAACACGTATCGAATACTTGCAGTGAATGTTGGAGCCTCTGTGCTAAGTGCTTTAGAGATGATTTCGTTTATTTTTATCATGACAAAGCTATGAGGTATAGGTACTATTATTATTCCTAGTTCTACAGATGAGGTGCTCAGAGAGATTAAGACACTTCTCTAAAGTCTCATAGCTAGTTAGTGGCGAAGTCTGCATCATCTGATCTCAAATCCTGTGTTCTCAACCATGATGCTGAGTGGCTGAGCGAACGAATGAATATTGACCAGAAGTAGCCTGTGCAGGTGAGGGGAAATGAGGGTAATGATGGGGCTTGAAACCAAATCCTATGAGGAAACAGCGGAGCAATTAGGGATGATCTGTTTAGGGTAGTAGGCCTCAAGCTCTTTTGATGGGTCAGCATGATGTCTGAAGCTTGGATACTCAGAGTGGCCAGGGGGATGAGGCAGGGGGCGGGCAAGTCTGGTCGGGTTCAAGTGGCGGTCAGGAGCTAGAACCAGAAGACAAAGCTAGGGAGGTCTGGTGGTGCGTGGTGGATGCAGTGTCTGAGAGCACAGTGGGCAGAGCAGCTCAGAGGAGCCAGGCACAGACTTGTCTTTATTGCCCACTGGCCTCAGGGGTGTGGGTGGGAGGGTGAGTGCAGCTAAAGGCACAAGCCTGCGGCAGACATGAAGACAACGGGGAAGAATGATACGAGAGCGTTCTCAGAGACCCCGAGACTTGAAGAAAGAGCTGGAACTGCCATGTGGTTTCAAAGCACCAGGACGGGCTGGAAGTGACAGGAAATGGAGCTGGACCTGACAACGGCAGTCACTGCCCTGAGCGCTGCCCTACCAAGAATCAGCTGCCTTTCTGGGACGGGGTGAGAGTCCCGTCCGTAGCTGTACTCAAGCCAAGGCGAGGAGGGCTGGCAAGAGGAGAACATCCATGTATGGGGGTATCCGGGCCCTGGAGAAGAATGACCTTGGAGGTACCTTCTCCCCCTATGGTTCATGATTCTGTGGTTTGTACTTTTCCATGATTCCAAGAGGAAGATAAAAGCCAGGACTTTCCAGCCCCTTGTGGCAGTGGGCAGAGAGGTTCTGGCCTCCTCGGTGATGCCACTCCGTGGCTCTCCTTTCTGCTGTGGGGGTGTCTGGTCACGGGATCCCTCTCCTGGGCTCAGGAAATCAATCCCTCTGATCGTTGGGGACGTCGTTACTTTGTTCCTGGAACTGCTGCCAGTTGCCACTCTGAGGACTTACACTTGTGCTGTGGGGTCTGACTCCCCAGGCAGGAGGAATTAGCAGAGGTGACTTTCAGAAGAGAGAAAGCCACGTGCTTTGGATCAAGGCAGCAGAAACCCGGGTCACTGTCAAGGTCCGCACAGAGCCTGACCTTGGGCTGAGGAGAGCGCTTTAAGTTCCAGGCATTTCTGGCAAAGGCTTGTTGATGCTTTTCTTCTCTCTGCAGAAAATGCCCCTGGGCACTTCCCTGCTGTTTCCGCAAAGGCTCCATGGCCTTGATTGTTTCATATACACCGGTATTTATTTCTCTAATTAGATGAACGGAGGCTGATTTTTTTTTCAGTCTACCTTGTGGGACCAGGATAATGTGAAGAGAAAGATAAAGCAAAGAAGGAGAAATGACGAATAAGCTTAAGTGAGACGCAGCTCCTTGCATTGTATGCTCTGGGGTTGATTCTAACGGTGAGGATAAAATCAGAGAACTGGGCAGAACATCTATTTGAGGACACAGAGATGTAAGTACAGTGGCACCGCTAACCTCTGCGCCATCTGGAGAACCCTCCTCTTTGGTACAACAAACGCAGTTATATACTGGACATGTAAAGAACAACGAGAAAGACTTAGAAGACTTGTCTGTACTTGCTGCCTCCAATTTTTCTCATCTCAATCACTTTTTAAAAAACAATTTATTATTACGGTATAATTTATATGCCCTAAAGTTAACCCACTTACGGTGTACAAGTCAATGGATTTTAGTCTCTTTGTAGAAGTGTGTGATCCATAACCTCATGTTGGAACATTTGTATCACCCCAAAAAGAACCCTGTGCCCACCAGCAGTCATTCCTCATTTGCCTACACCTCCCCGCAGTCCTGGGCAAACATTAATCTTCTCTCTGTCTCTGTAGATTTGCCTCTTCTGGACACTTTGTATAAACGGCATCATGCAAGATGTGGCCTTTTGTGTCTGGCTTCTTTCATTCAGCATAATGTTCTTAAGGTTTGCCCACGTTGTCGAGTATATCAGTACTGCATTCCTTTTTATGCCTAAATAATATTCCATTGTGTAGCTATAACCACATTTTGTTTATCCATACATCAGCTGATGAACACATTGTTTTCATTTTTGGCTGTTACAAATAGTGTTGCCATGAACATTTGAGTACAAGTTTTTGTGTGGACAATGTTTTCATGTCTCTTGGGTGGATACCAAGGAGTGGAATTGCTGGGTCATAAGGTACCTCTGTGTTTAACATTTTGAAAACCTGTCAAACTGTTTTCCAAAGAGCTGTACCGTTTCACATTCCCATCAGTGATGTGTGAGAGCTCTGATTTCTTCACATCCTCACCATCAATCTTATTGCCTGTGTTTTAGATTCTAGCCATCCTACGAGGTGTGAGGCAGTATCTCATTTTGGTTTCGATTTGCATTACGCTAATGACGAATGATGTGGAGTATCTTTCCATGAACTTATTGGCCATTTGTATACCTTCCTTGGAGAATTAGACAATTCAAATCCTTTATTAATGTTTTAATTAAATTATTTGTCTTTTTATTTTTTACTTGTAGGGCTTTATAGTAGATTCTGGATACAAAGCCTTTGTCAGTTATATGTTTTACAAATACATCTCCCTGTCTGTAGGTATTTCAGTTTCTTTATGGTAGTTTTTGAAGGAGAAAAACAATTTAACTTTGATGAAGTCCAAGTTATCTATCCTCTCTTTTATCATCCGTGCTTTTGGTGTCACATCTGAGAAACTGTTGTCTAACCCAAGGTCATAAAGATTTACACCTGAGTTTTCTAAGAGTTTTCTAGTTTTAGTTCTTACGTTTAGGTCTATGATTCACTTAAGTTAATTTTTATGCAAGGTAGGGATCCAAATTCATTCTTTGCACATGGACATCCAGTTGTTCCAGAACCATTTGTTGAAAAGACTATTCTCACAAGAATTCTGTATACCTAAAACTGATCTAGAATTTTAAAAGTTATTTAAATATAGTCTATTCTTTCCCCAACGAATTGTCTTGACCCCTTTGTCAAATCTCAACTGACCACAAATATTAGTTTATTTCTGGACTCTTAATTCTGTTCCACTGATCTAGATGTCTGTTCTTACACCAGCACCACACTGTTTTGATTACTGTAGCTTCATAAAAAGTTTGGAAATTCAGAAGTATGAGTCAACCAACTTTATTCTTTTTCACAGTTGTTTTGGCTATTCTGGATCCCTTGCATTTCCATATGATTTTCAGGATTATCTTTTCAATTTCTGCAAAAAATCCAGCTAGGATTTTGATGGAGATCGTGTTCTACCTATAGATCAACTTGGGGAGTATTTTCCCAAATTTATTAGCTATATGAGTTTAACGTTACTTAGCCTATACCAGCCTCCTTTTCTAGTCTGAAAAAAAAAACAACAACCCCAAAACCAAAAAACAACACCACCTCATGGGTTTGTAATGCGGATTAAATAAGATAGTGCTTAGGTAACCCTATTAAGACCATGACCCACCTGGCCAGTGTCAGGATGATGTTATAGTCTGAGAAATCCAGCCCAGTCACCAAAAAGTAACTTCAAGTTAACTTATATTCAATACTTGCATTTCTCAAACATCCTACAGAGCCCCCTGCAATTCTTCTTAACAGCCTTTTCCCCCTCATATCCAAGCCCTTTATACCCCACAGCTTTAGCCTCCCCTTCCTTCTCCCAAGCTCCCTACGAAGCTTTTTCTCCAGCCCTAACCACTGTTCTTCCAGTCCCTCTACTTCTGTCCAGTTCTTCTTCTGATGGGGCAGGAAAACAGACTGAACAGGCAAAGCCAGAACGCTTCTTAGTGAGCAGGAAGGAAGGAAAATCAGGGAGCACGCAAGCTTAACTTTTTTTATTTTTTTAATTTTTTAATTTAATTTTATTTTTTGTGGTACACGGGCCTCTCACTGTCGTGGCCTCTCCCATTGCGGAGCACAGGCTCTGGACGCGCAGGCTCAGCGGCCATGGCTCACGGGCCCAGCCGCTCTGGGGCACATGGGATCTTCCCGGACCCAGGCACGAACCCGTGTCCCCTGCATCGGCAGGTGGACTCTCAACCACTGCGCCACCAGGGAAGCCCTCAAGCTTAACTTTTGTCCCATCACTTATATAAAGTGTTTAGCACAATGTCTGATGTATAAGGAGGGCTCAATAAAGGTAGGGTTTTTATTTTTTGTTGTGGTGGTGATTACACCACGCCCATCCAGACGTTACGTTAATGGTGTGGGGTTTAGATCAGGACCTCTGAGAATCGAGCCTGGAGGCTACTGCTCAGGGGCCCATCCTCACTCATTTAGGTGAATTGGGGATTTTTGCTCTTTTTTCTTCCTCCTCAAAGAATCAGCCCCTAGAAAAATGTAAGAAGTTCATCTTTGAGGCTCCCTGAGTCATGTTTGGGGGCCATATCTCTGTTTCTTCCCTTACCCAGCACCAGGACCCTATGTTTCCTCCTCTTCTCCCATGAAAACTTCTGGTACAATGCTTTTAAAACTGGAAGTCAAGACCCACTGTCTACTGTGTCAAAACGAGCATTGGTTGCCAGTGACAGAATAGAAAATTTCCAAGTGCATTACACGTAAGACTTCTGTTTCAGTTTTATAACGTATGTGAGCTGGGTCTCTCTGTGAAACCTATTTCTTACTGTGGTCCAGGGTTTTTATAAAGTTTAAAAATCAGTGTTGGAGTAGACTTCTTTTTAAATTAGTTAATTAATTAATTTTTGGCTGCTTTGGGTCTTTGTTGCTGCGTGCAGGCTTTCCCTAGTTGCGGGGAGCGGGGGCCACTATTCATTGCGATGCGTGGGCTTCTCACTGAGGAGGCTTCTCTTGTTGTGGAGCACGGGCTCTAGGTGCGCGGGCTTCAGTAGTTGTGGCTCACGGGCTCAGCAGCTGTGGCACATGGGCTTAGTTGCTCTGCGGCACGTGGGATCTTCCCGGACCAGGGCTCAAACCCGTGTTCCCTGCACTGGCAGGCGGATTCTTAACCACTGTGCCACCAGGGAAGTCCCCTGGAATAGATTTTTCACTTTCATTAAGGTGTTTAAATATCTCATAAGAGCGTAAAGTAACACCCCTCCAAGTGGCCTGTTCATTTTGATGGGGATTGCAACCTTATGTCCTGTCAGTAGTAAAAGACTGGGGGACATTGAGGCCTTTTCCTGTAATTTATAACACTTTGATGGAGGAATATCTTCTGTAACCTGTTTGGACCTACACTTACCCAGTTCCCTACCCCCATCTTCCACCCCCGCCAGGCTATCTCTTAGCTATCACCTCTTCTCACTCCCACAGTATCTGCAAATCCACACCCTGAACTTGCATGGTGGTTTCTATTTTTCAGAACTCTTTCACCTACTCCATCTCATTTGATTCTCACAACTATTCCATGAAGTCGACAGGTCAGATCCAAATCCATGCTTGACCATTTAACTCAGTATTTAACCTTAAGTAAGTAACTTCTCAGCCTATCTCCTCAGCTCTCTTATATATAACCAGAAAGGTTAAGAGACTTGGCCAACATCACACAGCCTGGAAGTGGCAGGACCAGGAACAGAACCAGATCTTTCACCTTTTACAGACTCTCCTCATGGAGAGGCACAGCTTCTTTTTTGTGGTATGATTCATCTAACTGCCTTACAAAGAATGTCGAAAAGTAAAGAACATTTTGCACTCTTCCACCATATCTAAAACAACGACTTTTATGGCACAAATCACAAGACAAATAGCTCTTCATGCCTCGTGGTTAAGGGTTATCACTCTCAACATCAAAGGCTATTTATTAAAGGCTGGGGCGTTGGGAACCGACAGCAAAGTCCAAGGAGGAGGGGCAAACAAGTTCCCCCAGGGCTCTGTTTTGGCCTTTGTATTGCAGAATGCTCCCCCTAGTGGCTCTGGAGGAAAACAGATTCTGGAAAGCACATTTCTAGATTCCATCCATGTTGATGCCATCAGGGAATGCTGGTGCTTCAGGCGAGCGTGGAGAGCGCTTGGTTCAAGGTCTCCCGTCACTGATGAGAAACTGAGGACTAGAGCAGTGGTTCTCATCCAGGGTCATTCTGCCCCCAGGGGACATTTGGCAACGTCTGTAGACATTTTTGGCTGTTTTTTGGTTGGGGCTGGGGGGATGTTACTGTCAGGGATACGTAGAAGCCAGGGATGCTGCTAAACACCCTACAATACACAGGACAGCTCCCCCATACCCCCAATAAAGAATTATCCAGCCCCAAATGTCAATAGTGCCGAGGTGGATTAGAGAAATGGTGTGACCCTCCCAAGAACTTGCATTTTTTCCTCCCCGCACCCGCCGCCCCGCCCCAGCTTTACTGAGATATGATTGACACATAAACAAAGACTTGCAGCTTATTCACAGCTTTGACAGCTCAGGCTAAGTGCTCTCATTCATTCCTTTTAAAGTGTTTTTATTAGAATTGAGAAAAATTCAAAAGTAATACATGCTTATAATTAAAAGCAATGTAATAGGGCTTCCCTGGTGGCGCAGTGGTTGAGAGTCCGCCTGCCGATGCAGGGGACGCGGGTTCGTGCCCCGGTCCGGGAAGATCCCACATGCCGCAGAGCGGCTGGGCCCGTGAGCCGTGGCCGCTGAGCCTGCGAATCCGGAGCCTGTGCTCCGCAACGGGAGAGGCCACAACGGTGAGAGGCCCGTGTACAGCAAAAAAAAAAAAAAAGCAATGTAATAAAAGATTTTCCATCACTCCTTCACATAATCAGTTAACATCCTTAGTGGTTTATTAGGTGGGGCTATATTAAAATGCCAACTTTAGATCATTTCTGACTTACATAAATGGCAATGTCCTGTGGTAATACTTAAGATATTCATGGGACTTCCCTGGTGGTCCAGTGGTTAAGATTCCATGCCTCCACTGCAGGGGGCACAGGTTCGATCCCTGGTCAGGGAACTAAGATTCCGCATGCTGAGAGGCCAAAATAAATAAATAAATAAATAAATAAAAGCTCTTTGAAAAAATCATATTAAAAAAAAAAAGATATTCATCCACTTCTCCATGTGCTTACCAAGACAAACTTCAATCCATATACGGAGGGTCCTTTTAACTTTGCTTGTTGTACAAAAGCTGGAATTGACAACAATTTGCTTTTTTTTTTTAATTTAGTAAATTGTGAATCTCTCTTCAGATCCTTCAGATAAGGATCTCCTGTATGTTTCCAGAAGTTGGTGATGCTCGGTATTGTGGGCTCTAAGGAGATTAGATGGCCTATAACAAGGCATCAAATGACACTGCATCACGTGGTGTGTGTCTTTAATATCTCTCTGACACTTGAGAGTTCACTTTTTTTTTTTTTTTTTTTTTTTTTGCTATATGCAGGCCTCTCACTGCCATGGCCTCTCCCATTGCGGCGCACAGGCTCTGGACGCGCAGGCTCAGCAGCCATGGCTCACGGGCCCAGCCGCTCCGCGGCATGTGGGATCTTTCCGGTCCGGGGCACGAACCTGTATCCCCTGCATCGGCAGGCGGACTCTCAACCACTGCACCACCAGGGAAGCCCCCTGAGAGTTCACTTTTTTGTAGAGAGCTTGGCTCAGGATTAAGATCTTCTGTAGGCCATGCTATCTAACTAGAAATGAATAACATCCTTTTGTTGTTGTCGTATTAATTATTATAGATACTTTCTAGTTACAGCAAGTAATATTGGTTTTCTATTGACTATGGTGCTATAAAAACTTCATTTCATAACAAATTCCTACGTACTTGTCAATTTTATGTGTCAGCTTGACTGGATCACAGGGTGCCCAGATATCTGGCTAAACATTATTTCTGGGTGTGTCTGTGAGAATGTTTCTGGATGAAATTAGCATTAGCATTTGAATTGGTAGACTGAGTAAAGCAGATGGCCTTCCCCAGTGTGGGTGAGTGTCAGACAATCTGTTGAGGGCCTGAATAGCACACAAGGCAGAGGCAGGGAGAATCTGGCCTCTCTCTGCCTTTCTGCTTGAGCTGGGTCATCGATATTCTCCTGCCCTTGGACTGAGACCTATACTATGGGCTTTCCTGGTTCCCAGGACTATACCACTGGCTTTCCTGGGGCTACACCTTGCAGATGGTGGAACATGGGACTTCTCAGTCCCCATAATTCTGTGACCAATTCCTTATAATAAATTCTCTTTCTCTGTGTCTCTCTGCCTCTCTCTCTCTCTCTCTCTATATATATATGATAATATAACCCCTTTTAGTTCCATTCCTCTGGAGAACTCTGAAGCCAACTCAAATAAGAATGTTTTAATGGTATAAGGTTGATTCAAGTTTGGGAAAGAGTGATCCAGCTCTTGGTATGGCCAGTCATATGTTGCTCAATCATTCTGATAGACAAAGAGGCTTTTTTTCCCAGATATTTTTGTTCATTTGTTTGTTTTGCCATTAGAGTAATGCTGCAATAGATATCCTTGCGCTTATACTTTCATATTTTATTCCTGTGGAATAGACTGTCCAAAGTGAGATTGTTGACTCAAATTTTTTGTGTGTATTTTTAATTTTATAGATATTTCCAGATGGTTTTCAAAAAAGCTGAAGCACGTCATACTCCTACCAGCAATATATGAGACTGAACATTCTCTCACATCTTTGCCATCACTGTGTATTATCACTCTTTTTAAGTTTTACCAATCTGATGGGTAAAAATTGGCATCTTGCTTTTGTTTTAATTTGCATTTCCCTGACCCTAAGTATAGTGGTTAAAAGCAGAGTCTGAAGCCCAAATATTGACACTTAATGGCTGTATTTCCTTAATCAAGAGTCTTAAGATACTTTTCACATCTGTCAAATGGAGATAATCAAAGTACCCCCTTACAGGGTTGCTATGAGGATTACATGAGTAAATATATGTAAAGCTCTATGAAAAGTGCCTGGCTTATAATGAGCACTGTATAGGGGTTAGTATTATGGGTGAGTTTGAATAACTTTTAGTAAGTTTATTGACCATTTTTATGTCTCTTTTGTGAATTGCCTTTCCATATCCTTTGCCTATTTTTCGATTGATTTGTTTGTCATTTTCTTATCAATTTGTAGGTTCTCTTTGATACCTAATATAGGTATCTTTAGGCACATATTAGCTGTGTGTTGCAAATACGCACTTTTCTCTATCATTGGTCTTTTTTTTTTTTTTTTTTTTTCCGGTACGCGGGCCTCTCACTGTCGCGGCCTCTCCCGTTGTGGAGCACAGGCTCCGGATGCGCAGGCTCAGCGGCCATTCCACATGGCCATTCCACGGCATGTGGAATATTCCTGGACCGGGGCACGAACCCGTGTCCCCTGCATCGGCAGGCGGACTCTCAACCACTGCGCCACCAGGGAAGCCCTATCACTGGTCTTTTGACTTTGTGTGTTGTATATACTTACATATACAACACATTTAAATCTGTATGTAGTCAAACACTTTCCTTTATGGCTTCTGTGTTTCGTCTTGCCTAAGATCCCTTTTGCTTTAACGTTAAACAAATGTACTCCTAATTTGGAAATATATTTTTTAATTATTTATTTTACTCCACTATTTAAATCTCCATGATCATGACCTATGGTAGTGAGAACAAAAACCGCAAATTAACGTCTCAATAAGTTATCCTGTTATCCACAGGAATCTTCCCATCTTGAAAAACATTTTTCATTTGATCCTGTTGCCCGATTTCTCTCCTGCTTTCTCTTTAAAAGGTCCCATTCTTTTTTTGCCATCTATCTCCTCTCTTCTCAAAACTCTAATTTACTATCTTCTTTCCTGTTACTGGAAGATAGTAATTAAAGGTTACCAGTAACCAACTACTAACCAATTCCATCACCTTTTTCTTGGTCTTGATCCTTCTTGCCCTCACTGTGCCATTTGACCCTACTGGTCACTCCCATCTTCACTGTCCTTTGTTGGACTAAAGATGCTGGTCTAGCCTGACTCTTCTTTGGCCCTTATAGCAAACATCATTGTTTGCCTACCCAAGAACACGTCCATCTCCCTTCCTTCTTGCTAGCAGAGACCACCACCCATCACAGAAGATGATAATATCACATAGACACATCTTCGGCCTACCTAAGCTAAGGCACAGATATATGCTGTGGTCCTGACCAGTGGTCCATGAGGGAAAGTCTGTTGGGTGGGCTACAGGGAAAAAGTTTGCTCTCTTATAAAACAAAGATGCATATTTTATAAGCAACTATATGAAGAGGTGATACCTTAAAGAGTAACAAGGCATCTTGCAACAATGAGGAGAAAAGTCAGAGCACAAAACACACTACACTAAGATGATAGAGAGAAAGATGGAAGAATGTGGGTCCTTGGCAACACTGGTAAGCCATGGATCAAATCTAGTCCCATCTCCAGATTTCCTGTGAGTAAGATAATATGCCCCTGTTACTTAAGCCATTTATAGTTCAGTGTCTTCTTACTTGCAGCCCAAAGCTTCCTTATTGAGCACTCACATGACCCCATAACAGCTACTTACTTTTATGGCCTCGTAATGGCTCTCCTTGGCCTTCCAGCCCCCTTCCACCATCCAGCCCCCTTCCATCATCCTGTATCTAGAACATTCTCTCTAGAGCCACTTTGATTGGAGAATTCTGTTGCATACACCATCACTGGTAATATTATACCAAGCAAAAGAAGCTAGTCACAGAAGACCATATATTATACGATTCCTTTCATATGAAATGTCCAGAACAGGGAAATCTATAGGGACAGAAAATAGATTAGTAGTTTCTTAGGCCTGGGATGGGAATGGAGGGTTAGGGGGAGACAGACAAAGGGTATAAGATTTCTTTCTGAGGTGATGAAAATGTTCTAAAATTGACTGTGATGATGGTTGTACATATTTGTGAATACACTAAAAAACATTGAACTGTATACTTTAAGTGGGTAAAGTGTATGGTATATGAATTATATCTCAGTAAAGTTATTTAAAAAAATAAAACCTTCAGTGGTCATCCATTACCTAGAGAATAAAGCATGAATTCATTACCTTGGTATTCAAGGCTTACCATCCTCCAGCCTCAAACTACCATCTAACTTAATCCTTCGCTACTTCCCTATAAGGCAGACAATCAAACAGATCATGAGTGGTTCCAGAAATACAACCCATGCTTTTCTGCTTCTCTGCCTTTGCTCCTATGTTCTCTTGGCTTAGAGGCCTAGAATCTCTCCCACCACCCTGGTCTCTCAAAATTTAACTTGCCTTCAAGGTCCAGTTCAAATGTTCTCCCTCATCTTCCCAGGCAGAACTGTCCCTTGCTCCTCTGAATTCACAGAATTCAACATACTTCATGTGGTGTTTATCTGTCCCTTTTACAGTCTTATAGACACACAACCTCATTGACTGTATTAGCTCCACAGTTTCCAGATCAAAAGTTGGGTGGTAACAATGTGTCAGGAAGAAAGAATATTGCAAATCAAGACCATTTCAGAGAGTTTAAGTTATGCGGTTGCCATAATAGTCTTCCCATGAGAGCGGACCATCTCTGTCAGACATAGACTAGTGCTACATATCCTTTCCTCCCTTGCAGAGTGTTCACCACTGTCTCTCAGGTGGATGAAAGAGCTTCGTTTCCCTTTTTCTCCAGGATGCATGGAAAAATGGGCTTAGGTGCTTTTAATGAATGGTCTGTGTTAATGAATGGTCTAGTGGTTAATGAAGCCCTGTGTTATACGCCACATAAGTAAAAGCTAGGTTGATTATACACACATTTTTAAAGACTATAAAAGCCTTTAAAAAAATAAAAGAGAATATTTTTTATAATCCCATGATGGAGGAGACCTTCCTAAATATATCACAAAATCCCAGGTGCCATGAAGAAAGTCAGTGATGGGGGCTTCCTTGGTGGTCAAGCAGTAAAGAATCCGCCTTACAATGCGGGGGACAAGGGCTCGATCCCTGGTCAGGGAAATAAGATCCCACATGCTGTGGGGCAGCTAAGTCCGTGTGCCACAACTACTGAGCTCGCGTGCCTCAACTAGAGCCCGCGTGCCACAAACTACAGAGCCCACGCACTCTGGAACCTTCGTGCCACAACTTCAGAGCCCATGTGCTCTGGAACCTGTGGGCCACAACTAGAGAGAAGCTCACATGCCGCAACTAAAGATCCTGCATGCCTCCACGAAGATCCCGCATGCCGCGTCTAAGACCCGACAGAGTCAAAAATAAATAAAATAAATAAATAATAAATAAATATATTAAAAAAAAAGTCAGTGATGGATTTCTCTCCATAAAGACCTAAGCCTTCTGGATGGCAAAATATACCATAAACAAAGTTAAAGGACAAATGACAGACTCTGAGAAGATATTTTCAAGACTTATAATAATTAAAAGATGAATATCGGGCTTCCCTGGTGGTGCAGTGGTTGAGAGTCCGCCTGCCGACGCAGGGGACACGGGTTCGTGCCCCGGTCTGGGAGGATCCCACGTGCCGCGGAGCGGCTGGGCCCGTGAGCCATGGCCGCTGAGCCTGCACGTCCGGAGCCTGTGCTCCGTAACGGCAGAGGCCACAACAGTGAGAGGCCTGCGTATAGCAAAAAAAAAAAAAAAAAAAAGATGAATATCAGTACTAACTAAAAAACAACACATTAAAAAGGGCAAAGAATATGAACAAGTGATTCATAGAAAAAATAGAAATGACAGTGTATGAAAGATGCTCAACATCGTTAGCATCAGGGAAATGGAGACAATGCAATGAAGGTTTTTTGCTTGTCAGATGGACCACCATGGAAAAGATTGAGACTATCCGTAACTGTCAAGCATATGGGGAAAAGATCAAACATATAGTAGTGTCGCATATATATTTTAATATGTATAATTTTTTTTTTTTTTGGCGGTACGCGGGCCTCTCACTGTTGTGGCCTCTCCCATTGCGGAGCACAGGCTCCGGACGCACAGGCTCAGCAGCCATGGCTCACGGGCCCAGCCACTCCGCGGCACGTGGGATCCTCCCGGACTGGGGCACGAACCCGTGTCCCCCGCGTCGGCAGGCGGACTCTCAACCACTGCGCCACCAGGGAAGCCCCTAATATGTATAATTTTTAAAGAGCAATTTCGTAGGATCTAACTATTTTCTGCCACGAACAGGTATTACATTCATAATTCCCAAATCAACTTTAAAAAAACCATTCTTGATGGTTAATGAAGGAAATCTCAAATCCCTCCTATCCCAATTTCCCCATTCTAAGAGGCTTATACTGAGTACACTTTTTCTTTCTCCCTTTTTTTTCTTTCTTTCTTTCTTTCTGCGTTGGGCCTTTGTTGCTGTGTGTGGGCTTTCTCTAGTTGCAGTGAGGGGGGGCTACTCTTCGTTGTGGTGCACGGGCTTCTCATTGCAGTGGCTTCTCTTGTTGCAGAGCACGGGCTCTAGGAGCATGGGCTTCAGTAGCTGTGGCTTGAAGGCTCTAGAGCTCAGGCTCAGTAGTTGTGGCTCATGGGCTTAGTTGCTCTGCGGCACGTGGGATCTTCCTGGACCAGGGCTCGAACCCATGTCTCCTGCATTGGCAGGCGGATTCTTAACCACTGCGCCACCAGGGAAGCCCCCCTGAGTACACTTTTAAAGATAATTTTCAGGTTGCTTACAATACTGAATAAGGAATCCTGGCAGGATCAATCGTCTTGAAAAGCCCTACTCTATTTCTTTAAGTGAGAATTTAATTTAAAAATTCTCCTTTGTTTGCCTGAACTGATATTAGCCATATTACCTGGCTTCTTCTTAATATGGTGCACAACCAACTGACTGCCTCTATGGGGAGGGGCAAGGGTGGGGGAGGGACCGGGGAAGAGAGGGAGGAGAGGATGGGGTAGTTGCTGTGTCCCGACTTCCTTCTGCCTGGCTTCCCTTGATCAAGGCTCAGTTGTATGGATGCTTTTCATTTCCCTGCTGTTGGTTTCCCTACTTTAATATAAGGTTGGGTCTCAGTAAAGAGTTTTAGAATCTTTACAGTCCACCAAATACGCAGACTTTTCCTGAGCCTGGTCTATTCCTTTATCCCACTGTCCTTCCTAAATAGGGCCATATCAGTCCCGTAACACATTTGATGAGTTAGAAAAGGGTGTCCCCTCAGGCACAGCCCCCTGCCAGGCTGCAGGGCTCTGTGAGTGGAGCACAGGGGGTCTTCAGGCCCTCCTGACCCCCGGGCCACTATACTAGCAGCCCTGTTCCTCACACGAGCCCTAGACCAACGGCCGCACAGGAAATCTTTGCAAATTGCCGTTTCCTCATTTCGAATGGTCGCAGGACACAGTGGCACCTGCTACAGTTAATGCTGCAGACACGTGGCTTGGGTTTCTTTCCTGGCTGCTCCTGCTAAGCTGCCCTTTGAGATTTCATCAGGGGTCCAAACCTCCTGCGTTAATGCTTTTAGCCACTTCACCGCTCCCCCCAGCACACACACAAAGACACACCCCACAGGCTCAGTGTTCACCCATGAAACAGAGAGTGACGGAGAAGTCAGTCGGTGTCTTATCCTTTTTACTGTTGTGCCCTTATCAGTGAAAAAGAATGATAAGGTAATTTTCATCTCGGCCTTCAGTTTTAAGTTCTGGGCTTGTCTTCCTCAGGGGAAAAGAAATAGTCCTTTGTGCTTCAGAGTCTTAAACAGAGACATTTCTAGGCCCCAGGTGAAGGTCCTTCACTCAGATCTTCGGTTAGAAACCAGTCATACTAAGAAGAATTTTTCAGGCGGAAACAGTTGCTGTTTGAAAGGAGGGATATTTGGCCCAGGCTTATTGGTGGCTTCCCTGAGATGGAGAATTCTGTGTGTGTGTGTGTGTGTGTGCGCGCGCGCGTGTGCATATGTAGAGGTAGTGGGTGCAGGTTCCCAGGGTGGCAGGGGCGTCTGTGTCCCACCATCTCTGCAGGAACTCAGGTGAGAGGCTACCTGAAAGCCAGCGGGGGCTGGACACCACACACTCCTGCTTTGAGAGCGTGGATGGGGGTTTCCATGGCTACCTGTGGCCAGTGGCAAGAGGAACATAGCAACAAGAAGCCTCTCCATGGTCCTCCAAGCCAGAAAAGGCCAGCACATGGGGTAGCAGAAGCAGTGGTAACCATGGCGCCCACCATGACCTACCGAATCAGGATATCCCCTCTTTCCTGGGCCTGTTAGAGCCTGGGAGCCAGGGACAGGGAGACCCAATAACCATGATATTGGACTCTTCCCCAACCTTGGTGAGTAGGAAATTTGAAGCCAAGTTTAATTTGATTTTAGAGACATAGAAAAATGTAGCATCCTTTGCACCTGGGTATGGTGGAGCAATTCTTACCTGTCACCCGCATTTCTCTCTATAATGTAATCTATGGAATTTCCCCTTGGAATGAGAGGGGCTCCTACATTTTGACCAGAGCTTCCTAAACTCCTTCCTCTGACCATAATATTCACCTCTTAGAAATTCTCTCTTGTCTAAACAACATGCAGGGGACTTCCCTGGTGGTCCATTGGGCAAGACTCCACGCTCCCAATGCAGGGGGCCTGGGTTCTATCCCTGGTCGGGAACTAAAATCCCGCATGCTGTGCGGCGTGGTCAAAAAAAAAAAAAAGAGAGTGAGAAGAATCATGAAAATGGGGTCTGGAATTGGGGACACCAGCCTAGGCCTAAATCTTGATGACACTAGTAACCCTTCCACTGCCCAGGAGGAACATCTGGGGACAACTGGATGAACTGCAAGTCCCTACACAAAGGGATTTAGTTCGAGTCAGAGTTTTAAATTAACACTCACTGCACAAAAAGGCAATGTGGTACACACTCTGCAGATACAGAGAAGTAAACGATATGGTCCTTCCAGGAGGAAGGCACCAGCTCACCGGAGATATGCGACTATGGGCCGGGGCTTCCCTGGTGGCGCAGTGGTGGAGGGTCCGCCTGCCGATGCAGGGGACGCGGGTTCGTGCCCCGGTCCGGGAAGATCCCACGTGCCGCGGAGCGGCTGGGCCCGTGAGCCATGGCCGCTGAGCCTGCGTGTCCAGAGCCTGTGCTCCGCCACGGGAGAGGCCGCAACAGTGAGAGGCCTGCGTACCGCAAAAAAAAAAAAAAAAAAAAAAAAGAGACTATGGGCCATGAAATGCAGAATGGGGCCGAGGTGATAGGTAAAACACAGGGAGCCCAGGGAGCCACAAAGACTGGATGAGTCAGGGAAGTCTCCCTGGAGGAGGCATCCTGGGAGGAAACCCTTGTCCCATCCAGTTTCCTGATTTCACTTGGCTGGAAGAGAGGGGTGGAAGGGAAGGAGAGCTTTCCAGGGACTTGAAAAAGGGACAGAGGTGAGAATGCTCACTGCTTGGTTGTGAGATAGATGGCGATGCTGGGAGTACCAGGGGAACACGGGAGTTCGATCTGGAGGGTGGCACCAGATCGTGCATGGCTTTCAATGCTGGGCAGCAGAGTTCAGACATGAGGTGGTTAAGTTTCCAGCACGAGAACTCCATGATGAAAGCAGAGTTTAAGGTGGATTAGCAGGCAGCTCCCATGAGAGACGCCAAGTGTTAGAGGTTCTCTGGGTTAGTAATGATTTTTTTGTAATGATGCCTCTGGTATTCAAAAAAAAAGTTGACTTTGAGACGCAAGCATTGTGTGTGTTGTGCATAGAGCTTCTAAAGAGGCTTATTCCTTGATGTGACTTAATCCATGCTATTAGTAAAGGAGAGGAAAGGGATTGTTGATTTAGGAAATCAACAAGTCCAATCAGGAGGGTCTGGGTTGGAGGAACCTGGGGACCAGCCTAAGACCAAGTGCCCAAGTGTTAGCTTCATAAGGTGGTCGTGAGAAACTGCGGAAGTTGGCTGATGACCATGTCGTCCTGCAAGACCACACTTGCAGGAGGAATAAAGGGAGTGTCCCTGGAGACAACTGCTGGAGTGCAGCACAGCTTCTGAGAAACCGTCCCAGCTAAAGGTGAGTAAGTGGCACCTGGGGGCAACCTCACTGCACTCAGTGTCTGATTTTGCCCTGTGGCCTTGCTCATTCACTCATTCACTCAAATGCACTCCTTCATTCAGGTATCTGTATGCACTAAGGCGCTATGGAAGGTGCCGACTCCAAGAATGAGACAGACGTGCACAGGGAGGATGGTAGCTCAGAGCCACTGTCCTCTCTTTCCTTTTTCCCCCTCTCCCTTCCTCACCATCCCCACCCACTGGAAAACTGAATTCGCTCTTGTATTGGTAGGTGACTGGTTCCCAGTTTTCTTCCATGAGTTCCAGTGTCAACTCTTGCTTTCTGTCTAGTAACATATAAGTGAAGACATTCAACAAGAAGTTTCTAGAATTCCTTCCTTCTCTGTTTCTTCTAAGGGGTGTGGGTGGGAGGAAGGGTCTTTGGTTTGTCTGAGCTGAGGTAAGGGATGCAAAAGGGAACAGGCTGGAGAAGGGGGGAATCCCCCCTTGGGGGAATGGGGTCAGATCTCCCTGAAAGAAGAGAGGATTAGGGTTGGGTAAAAGAGGGAGAGGAAGGAGGGAGGAAGAGAAACAGCGAGGGTGATGGAGACAGAGAGCTTGGAGGGGAGAGGAAGAGAGAGAGGGTCTGAGCAGTCCTGGTGAGTGAGCAGACGGGTGGGGGAAGGGACTGCTGTCCCTTTGGAGGAAGCTTTGCTGTGTTATGCTGTGTTGCGCTCCCACCGTGGCCTGCACTGGGCTACTTTTCAAGGCTCTTGGGTGGGGAGGAAGGTTTTCCCACTGTTTGGGGGTTTTTTGGGGGCTGCAAATCAGTACTAAGCCTGAAGGCAGCTTAGTCTTATTTGGGGGTGTTCCTGCTTCAATTATGTGGTCAAGTTTCCTCAGCCTTCTCTGTGCATGTTTGATGTCAGAGCCCATTCATTGGCCTGTGGGCCTGTAATGATTACAGATATGACCTTTATGACGACAGCATGGCTTGAAGTTCTTCCCCAGGCCCCTCACACACCAATACTGTTGTTTCTGCCATTTTTTTTTTATCCCTTCCCTCTGCTCAGTCTAGCCAGCCATCCCTTGATGAATGTTTCTTCCACTTCTGTTTCCTTCCTCATCTTTCTTTCAACTTGAAGCCCTTCCACTGACCTTCTCCTCATCTATATATCTTCACTCTACAACATACTTTGAATCCTAGGATTCCATGAAATTTGGATTCTGAGAGGTCAAAAGATCACCTGGTTCTTTCATAGCCTATACACACCTCGAGGACAGAAATATAGACGTTTGTGTGTCCCCAGAAGCAGGCAAGGTGCTGGGATGATTCTCCTTCCCCAATATAACCCCAGGGCTCCTCCCTCACTGCATTCCGGTCTTACAGGGAAAAGCAGCCCTCCTGCCCACTCCCCAGCTCATTTTCCTGCTTTATTTTGCTTTATCACCTGATATATTATACATTGATTTATTAAATTGCTGAATATCTGCCTTCCCTGCTCCCCTAGAATGTAAGCTCTATGAGGACAAGGACCCCAGCTGTACCTCAGGCCTAGAATCAGGCTGGCATAAATACTTATGAGTATATGAATTCCTGGTAGTTTCAGGTACACAGTCAATGTGGAACTGAATTAAAGAATTGGAAGTCTACTTCTTGAAATATAACCTCAAAAAACGAGGCTTTCACTTTGTGTTGAAATCTTGAGCAACCTGAGGTTCAAACTGCATCTTCTCTTTCTTTTCCATGGAGATTTTTTAAACCTCAAAAAATATCAGCTTAACTCAGATAAAAATAATACATTGTTAGATGAAGATTACACTTAATACTTAATATTTTCAGTTTATGATATTGAATCTGAGAGAAACAAAAAGGGGAGATGGATGTTATTTATAATTTTTTCTAATTGTTTTGTATTGTATATTGGACTTGGACTATGTATTTAAATTGGGCTTTGGAATGAAAGTATGTCATATGCCTTTTTTTAAAAAAGTGTGATTCATTTGTCAGAAGAATTCATGAAACATGTAAGTGTAAATATAAAGCAAAGACTTTATACTTATAAAGGATAAGTGTAAGGCAAGCAACTGGTTAATAGCCCCCCCAAGTCAAATGGCAGTGAGGTCAGCTCTGCAGGAGCCCCCAGCATCCCCTTCCTGAGTCCTGGGCACAGCTCTCTCCCTGACCCAAAGGTAACACAATTCTGACTTGTGTGATCATCTTTCACCTGCTTTTCTTTATAGTTTTGCAACCCATGTCTTATAATTTTTTAAGTTTTGTCCAAATAATCATGCACATTGTTAAGAAAAAAAATAAAAGCCATGGTTTTCTGTCTTTCCCAGTCCCACTCTGCAGAGGCAACCACTTCTTACCTTCCAGGACATTTCTTCTGGTAGACATCTCCATACCTTTTAACAATATGCTTATGTTGCTATGGCATGAGGTACCCATTTTAAGAGGGTGAGAGTAGAGAAGAGAAGTGAGCTTACCAACAGAACAAAAATCTGAATTATATCTGACCTGTCATTAGCAACACTGGATGCTAAAAGACATTGGAGCAATTTTTCAACATTCCCAGAAAAAAGATTTCAACGTTAAAATCTCCTGCTAGCCAAGGTATCAATTAAATGTGAAAATTGAATACAAGGTGGAAGAAAATTGATTGCCTACACATCCTTTCTAAAGAAGGTACCTGAGGATCTGCTTCAGTAAACCAAGGGAGTAAGACCATATAGAACAAGATGTGGGGTCCAGGAAGCAATTGAATCCAGGGAAGATACCGAGTGATTCTGGTGCAGGAGACTGGAGAGCAAACTGTCCAAATAGGAGTGTCTCAGGAGCAAAGAAGGGGATTTGAAAGAACGCCTGATCAGATAAGGAGATTAGGTAGACTTGAGAATTAAATAATGGCAAAGATTCTCACAAACGCAAATACAAACTCCAGGGAGGGAAAAAACCAAAAAGCTCTACAGGAAAAAACATGTCATCAGAGTGATTACTAGCCCAACGGCACACAATATTTTCACGGTCACAGTAATGTAGACCCTGTTACTCATTTTCAACTTCTAGACTATTGAGAGAGCACCAAAGACTTAGTTTTGATCTCAGAACAGATTATAAACATCATAGGGGACCTCTTCTACATCCTCGATGTGTAAAATTTATGACTATATGTCTAGAAGACTCATGCCCTTCACCTCTGGGAAACATCTTATATTTCACATTATCTAATTTTTCTTCCTGTAACTTCTGTTGGTCAGATGTAGGACATCCTGGATTAGCCTCTAAGACTTTTTTCTCTTACGATTTCCATCCCTTTGTCCTTCCTCTGGGAGATTTCTTTGAATTTATATTCTAATGCTTCTGTTGAATTTTTTAATATAAGTGTGGTTGTTAGTTTGAAGGGGCTATTTACACTTCTCTGGTTATTTCTTTTTCATTCATTGTATCCTGTTCTTTTATGATGAAATCTCTTTTCAGATTTCTCTGAGGACACGAATTGGAGGTTTCTTTCTTTGTGTTTCGTGTCTTTACTCTTTTCCTCTGGATCACACCTGTGTTTATTTCCATCTAGGTTTCATGTTGTGACCTTTCTTCACAACATCCTCAGTTGTCTTTACTTCAGAATGAGGCAATAAGATGCTAATTGGTACTTTTTTATTGCACATGGAGGGGGCTTATTAGTTGCGTGTTTACATTGTGGTGATCTAGCTCTGCTAGTTACTTGCTGTGCGACCTTAGGCAAGTTATCTAACCACTCTGTTCTTCAGTTTCTCCTAGAGCTGTTGTGAACATTAAATGAATTAATATGTAATGTATTCATTACGGTGTTATGTAACTATTTACTGCTTCTATTGCTTTTTACTATAATTACCTGGCAAAGACCCAGCTAGGGAACTCCTAAATCCCAGCATGTCAGGGTCTTATCTTTGGGGCCATTACATTTTGTAGAGAGAAGAACAAGGTAGTTGTCTTTTATAGGAAGGGGGAATGTGTCAGGGGCGGCCTATCTGGCTGTCAAGTGGGGTGAGAGGCCAACTGCTCCTTTGTGCCGTTTTATCAGTCACCATAGTTTTCAGCCCCATCACTCTCACAGCTGCTGTTTATGAATTGCCTGGTATCCCAAGTTCTGTCTTGCAAAAGATTTCCTTCTCTGTCCTATCTGCCTTCAAATCCCCACTCACATAAGCTTAGCTTCCTCTATTCTCTTTCTTCTACCATCACTCCTCTATCCACTCTCTACCCTCCAGAAATTCTTTGAAATCTCTTATCTGCTGAGAGTCCCTTTGCCATTACTGAGTATTTATCACTTTTTAAATGTCATTCTTATCATTTTAGTGGGGTTTTTGGTGAGGATAGAATCAAGCATGCTTCATCTGCCATCTTTAATCAGACATCCATACACTCTCTTGATAGATACAGTGCCAGTTCTGTGTTTGAAATCCTGGCTCTTTTACACGCATTTCTTTCACTTGTAGGGTCCTTTAAACTTGGGCAAGGGACTTCCCTGGTGGCGCAGTGGTTAAGAATCCATCTGCCAATGCAGGGGACAAGGGCTCAAGCCCTGGTCCGGGAAGGTCCCACATGCCGCTGAGCAACTAAGCCCGTGCACCACAACTACTGGGCCTGCACTCTAGAGCCTGCGAGCCACAGCTACCGAGCCTGCATGCCATAACTGCTGAAGCCCACACGCCTAGAGCCCGTGCTCCGCAACAAGAGAAGCCACTGCAACGAGAAGCCCCGTGCACTGCAACGGAGCATAGCCCCTGCTCGCTGCAACTAGAGAAAGCCTGTGCACAGCAACGAAGACCCGACACAGCCAAAAATAGAATATAAATAAATAAATTTATAAAAAAACAACCACACACAAAAAAAACTTGGGCAAGATGCAGAAGGGAGGGAAGACAGGAAGTGGTAGCCAAAGTGACTTGCTATAGTTGAAGGCTCTTAGAAGATAGTCTACTAATGCGTTCCCCTCCTGGAATGATACAGTTGATCTGAATTTGCAGTCAGCAGCAGTGAGGGTTTTAGGCAAAGGTTCAGGAAATATATTGCAAGTAATGATAAACGTAAGTCACTTAGAGAGGGAGATGTAAATTACTTCCCAGTTTCAATGTAGTTATTATGAGTATTTCTTTTACTGTAACTACCAGATCATTCCTCTGTGATATTATTGCTGGAAGTCAGTATGTACTTTAGCTCAAGAATGAATGTGAGCTATTTTTGCAAAATACAAAATAGTGGTAGTTCTATTTTGAAAAACAACCATTCGTGGGCTCGTGATGCACTATTTCCATTACATTTATCCTATGAATGTACTGAGTAAAATTAGGCCACTGCTTTGAGGCTCAAGATGATAGAATTCACAACCATTTATTTATTTAAGCATTTTAAAATGCTTATTACTGGCATATGCTTATTACTGGCAAGAATAACTTCAATAGATTCTGAACTGCTCTTCAAACAAATAATTACAGATAATAATACATTGGTAACCACAATGCTAATTAAAGAATTTGCTAGTGGCTAACCTATGTTAAAGAAAAATACTTTTTTAAAAAATTGGAGTTGATTTACAATGTTGTGTTAAAAATACCTTTTCACCATGACATATGTTATCAGTCAGGGTCTACCCAGAACAACAGAAATGACCACACATATTTATAACAGAGGGAATTTAATGCAGGTAATTGGTTACACAGTTGATGGACACTCTGAGAAGTTTAGATGAGTGACCGTGGACGTCACTGCCAAGCTTGGGCCAGAGGGAAAATCAGAGGAGGTGCTGTTACCGGAGACCAGCGACTCTGGGCACTGATGTCACTGATGTCGGCTGGAAGCACAGCTAGCCCTCCTGGCAGGAGCTGGAGCCTTGCTACAGCTACAGTCAGAAATGTCATAGAAGGGCCGGAGGCTTCCTGGGAGAGAAACACCCTGGCCTTTCCCTTCCCCCAGCCCAGCGCTTCTCATTGGCTGAGCCCAGCTGGAACACAGGTGATCTGGCAGCCTGGAAAAGCCACAGTGGCCAGTCGCCCTGAGACACAGAGCAGAGCAGGGGAAGGTAAGGAATGGATCTGAAACCAATGGGCCTATGACCCGAGCAACATGTACATAGCATTACACATTGTATGGACATTCCTTAGGTTAAATATATGTGTCTATGTATAATATGAATATATATGTGTATACCTCTGCAGCTCTGTGTGCACTCAGATTAAATTGGAGCCATAGTCTTGGCCAGTTGAGCCAGGGTTATCTTAATGGGTTAAGATCAGTTGCAAGTGAGCCATAAACTATTGCTAATATAATAACTACTGCCAATTAAATGACACTTTTATTTTTTAAATCAGAAAACATATCAACCAGCCTTTGGACATGGAAACCGTTTCTTTCCTCTCATTTTATCTCTAATCCTAATTCTAGGAGCATATAATCTAAGATGCACAACTACAATTTCCATGATGGCATAAATGCCCACCCACACAGAATGCACACACCATATGACTTCTAAACCAGCACCACCAAGTTTAAGATTCTTGGGGCTTCCCTGGTGGCACAATGGTTAAGAATCTACCTGCCAATGCAGGGCGACACGGGTTCGATCCCTGGTCCGGGAAGATCCCACATGCCGCAGAGCAACTAAGCCCGTGCACAACTACTGAACCTGCACTCTAGAACCCGTGAGCCACAACTACTGAAGCCCATGTGCCTAGAGCCCGTGCTCCGCAACAAGAGAAGCCACTGCACCGTGAAGCCCGTGCACTGCAACAAAGAGTGGCCCCCGCTCGCTGCAACTAGAAAAATCCCATGCTCAGCAACAAAGACGCAACGCAGCCAAAAAAAAAAAAAAATAAATAAATTTATTTTTTTAAAAAAGCCTCTTCGGTAAATGTAATGAGACTATGAAAGAATAATATTCTGAAACCCAGGCTTTGCAACAAAAATGAAGAATAATTCTTTGACTCTTCCTTTATAAAAGCTAGTAGTGGAAGTGCTGAGCTGGCTGTTTTCCCACACTAATTTCCTCCTGGCAGACAGCAGAATAAAACATTCACAGTAGACAGTGCCTTCTTTCAGAGATTGTGAAATCTACCGGGTATGTGTAGGAGCCTTGAGCCTTAGTCTCCTTCAGACCTGAGCACTACGCCATAAAGGAAACCCCGAGAGTTTGAGACATGCCCTTGGCCTGTGCTTTCTAGAAAGTCGATGGTTGGCTACATGGAGCAGACCAGGCTGGGCCACACTGGACATTGACTCATTTCCTATTTACCCTGAGTCTGAGCGTCTCACCCCAACTCCCCTCTGCTCATTCAGCAAGACTTTCAAGCCAAGAGGAAATAAAAACGTTAAAAAGCTGTAGACTGTGCTGCCTTTTCTCATCCTCCCCCTTTGTTGCAGTGGAACAACAGCTTGGATGAACAAAAGGCAACTGTACAATGAATTCTAAGTAATTATAATAAAAATGGGTAGAAGGGAGCAAAGGAGAAAGGGTAGAATAAATGAAAGGGGAGGAGCTAACAAAGAAACTTCCCAGCTAATGGGAAACGTTTATTTCAATGCTGCTACACTCACCGGCACCCCAGCCTCAAGGTTATTCACAAAGAAAGTCTCCTGGTAACTGGTTAGCCCTGCCGGCTGATCCCTGGAAGCCTTAGCCAAGCCAGTTAAGTGAGAGTCTCTGGGGTGAGAAGCCAGGGGTCAGTATGTTTAAGGTCCCTGTGATTCTGACGTGCAGACAGGACTGAGAACCGCCGATGTGAGCCCCTGCCTTGGGCAGAACGTGGTCAAAGGCTGAACGGCAGGAGTTTGGGAGGTGATCGCTCTCACTGGTAAAAAAATCAAGTCACTACTTAGGGAACTGGCTGCCAGTCGGGGGTTGTTCCAGGAAATCTCTTCCCATACAGTGGCCTCAGTAAGCCAGAAACTGCCACCCCAGCCCCTGCGGAGGACAGGCACTGCCCTCTGCTCATAGGCTCTGAGCACAAGTTCTCCATGCGGATGATCTTGTCCCCTGAGAGGCCTTTGGGAACTCCACGGGGGTGTTTTCAGTTGCCACCAAGATTGGGGCTTGGGGAGGAAGCTAAGCGGTTGGAGTGGGTAAGGGAGGGGTGGGGAAGGAACTCATGTTGGAAAGCTACTGTGTGTCAGGCACGGGGACGGGCACTTGGAAGAGGAGCGGGATCCCACCCGCCCACGCCTCCGGCCCCCAACACGCACGCACGCACGCTCACCCACATACCACACCCTTCTACAGATTTTCTGAGTTCAGGGACAAGTAACACGCCAACGCATGCCAGCTCAGAGATGGAACCCGAGGGGGAGACGGGAGAATACTCTCCTTGCACAGTGAGGCGGGAGAATTAGTTCACACGAAAGCAGCTCAGAGTTGAATGAACAGAAGCACCGTGAATCGCACGTGCAGGCAGATGGGGCCGGGAAAAGAGGACTCTTTCCTCGCACCGTGAGGTCTGCTTGGCTTCAGATCGTGTGGGACGGAAGGGCGGTAGCCAGAGCAGAGCTCCACCTTCTCCAATGCTCACAGCCCTGCATCCTAACTCCACCTTCTCCAATGCTCACATCCCTGCATCCTAACTCCACCTTCTTCAATGTTCACATCCTTGTATCCTAACTCCACCTTCTCCAATGCTCACATCCCTGCATCCTCCACGGGCCAGGGTTTGCCTCTTCCCAGCACAGGTGGTCCAATATCAGCTGTCCAGGCCCAGACCTTCCATCCCCAGGGGGCACCTCTGTGGTCACTCCCCACCTGTGTCCCCAGGACTGACTCTGACCAACCCTCTCAAAGCCTTCTCTCTTTCTCTCTCTCTCTCTCTCTCTCTCTCTCTCTCTCTCTATATATATATATATATATATATTTAAATATTCTGCCTTCCTAGGAGCACTGCATCTCCCTTTCCTACAGAAACCACCAGAGCTTCTTCCCAGACCAGACATCTATCCAGAGTGGCTGCCTCGTCTTTTCAACCCACCCAAATACAGTTTTACCCAGCTACTTTCTTTTGCAAAACGTTCTCAGAAGCACATCTGGGGCGGGGGGAGGCAGTTGCTAACTCTTGGCAATACTCAGTAAAGTCTAGACCCTTGATGACAAGAAGTGTCTAGATATATACCAGGCCTAGCTACCTGCTCGGGAAGATGGGAAATCACTCTATTTCTTCCCTAGGATTGACAGAAGGGCTTCTGGCCTCACCAATTCTGGTTGGCAGAATGATGGCTCCCCGCCCACCCCCCGCCAAAGACGTCCATGTCCGAATCCCTAGAACCTGTGAACATGTCACTTTACATGGCAAAGGGGGCTCTGCAGAAGTGATTAAGGTCATGGACCTTGAGGGGGGAGATTATGCTGGATTATCTGGGTGAGCACAATGTAATCACAGGAGTCCTTCAAAGCAGGGAGCCAGTGAGAGGGGGCCGTGACTATGGCAGAAGGGCCATGCGGACACACTATCACTGGCTTTGAAGAGGGAGGACGAGAGCCGCGAGACAAGGAAGGGGGCCAGCTTCTAGAGCTGGGGAGGGTGGAGAAAAGCGTTCTCCCCTGGAGCCCCCAGAAAGAAACACAGCCCTGCTGACACCTTGACTTTAGCCCAGTGGGACCCATGTCAAACTTCTGACACGCAGAACTGTCACATAATAAGTATGTATTTTATCAATGGTTGTTCAGCAGTCAGTTGTGATTTTGGTGTTTCCGTAAGAAGAGGTGAGCTCACGTCCTTCTACTCTGCCATCTTGTCTCCTCTATCAATAAGTATGTATTTTAAGCCACCAAGTATGTGGTGATTTTTACAGCAACAGTGGAAAATTACAGAACTGACTAAAACGTAGCCAAAAGTTGAGCACAGTTTAAGGTCTCCTGTCCTGCTATTACTAGAATACAAAGTACACCCAGGTTCCTAAGGTAAATGGAACACATGAAGCAGATTTTATGCTTTGGACGTACTATTTAGAGCCACGTCTGCCAGAGTTTCCAGAATCCAAGTTTTCTCTCCTCTACTGTTAGAGGCTCTTGGATGGAAATGTTTGAGAATCACTGACAAGAGAATCCATTGGCCTCATTCATGGAATTCACACAGTGGAGCATGCCATGGGGCATACAGGCGAAGGAGACAACTGCCATGAATTTGAGCCACACAACCTTCTCAAGGTCACACCACGTTTGAAGCAGAGCTTTTGTGAATATTCTTTTCCCAGAAGGAGAATCATACTTTGAAATCTGCCTGGCCCTGGCTCCACTGTGGTTGCTCAAGATGTCAGTCCATTTCTTTCTCTGCGGTGGCCCCAGAATCTTCAACCTGCTCTGCCCTGGAATCGTCAACCAGCAGGGGGCCTAGGATACCACCCTCTGCTGGTACGGACTAGAAGACCATGCATGGACTAGAAGCCTAAGCATGCTGTGGTCTTAGATGCCATCTTCCAGCATCTGTGGCCACCAAGGAAGAGGCAATCCACCTGCTCGGCCCTCTTTGTTCAGAGTCCTTCTCCACCATCTTCCCTCCCCTACTCCTGGGAGCTGTCCAGCCTTGCGGCCTGGTCAGCTCATGTTTTGGCTTCATGTCATCATCTAATCTCCAAGGGCCCTGTGACTGCTCCCTGAGGCTCCCACCACACTGACTTCTATGACTTAACACCAAGCCCCAAGCTCCCCAGTGATGCGGCTGCCCTGCTCTTTGGATGGAACCCCCTGGAATCCTGAGGAAGGTCACAAGATTACACTGGAGTCTGACCCCACTACTGGGGTCTTGGATGCTGTGATTTGCCCATTTTTTTTCCCTTTGCCAGTTTTTTAATTGGGTTATTTGTCTTTTTATTATTAAGTTATAAGAGTTTTTACATATTCTAGATACAAGTCCCTTCTCAGAAATATAATCTGCAAATATTTTCCCCTATTCTGTGGGCTGTCTTTGGATGCTTCTTAATCATCTTTACACCCATAGTCTCTAGCACAGTAGGAATTTAATAAATCCTTATTGAATTCAATTGAATTCCTCTTAGGTCTTTTAGGCAAAGTCTTTCACCATCTTTTTTACTCTCCACTCAACTTCAACTTTCTTTCCTAGAGTATAAGAAAATATAAATAAAAATGAACAATATGAACAATGTGGACTGGACATACTGCATTTTTGGAAAAAATCTAAAATGTAAGCGGCGGGTTGTTTTTTTGTTTTTGTTTTTTTGTTTTATTGGCCGCACTGTGCGGCTTGTGGGATCTTAGTTCCCCGACCAGGGATCGAACCTGTGCCCCCTGCAGTGGAAGTGCGGAGTCCTAACCACTGGACCTCCAGGGAAGTCCCTTAAAATGTAAGTGGTTTCTAAACAACAGATTTTAACAAAGCACTTAACCTCTCCAGGCCTCAGTTTCCTCCGCTGTAAATGGAGAGCGGTTTGGGAGCTTGAACTTGTTCATCTCTAAGCTGGCTTCTACTCTAACATTTAACAAATTTAACAATAAAAGAGGTCAAGACCATTCCTGGTGGCATGCTGGGCTTAAAGCAAGTCACTTAGAGTAATTACCACGTCTGTCTTGCTTGCTGCTGTATTCCAAGCACAAAGCACTGTGAGCTACCCATAGTAGATAATCAGCTAGATGAATAGTTCTACTCAATTCCCAGTAAACTCATTAAGCGCCACACCTGTAAATGTATCAATGCCTCCCAAATGTATCTCTAATGTGGATTCTTTCTGATGTATCCATTTGCTGATTCAACACTTCTGTCTTCAGGTCTAACAGTCATCACAATGCTAATGCGTCAAATATAGAACTCTTGGGCTTCCCTGGTGGCGCAGTGGTTGAGAGCCCGCCTGCTGATGCAGGGGACACGGGTTCGTGCCCCGGTCCGGGAAGATCCCACATGCCGCGGAGTGGCTGGGCCCGTGAGCCATAGCCGCTGAGCCTGCACGTCCGGAGCCTGTGCTCTGCAACGGGAGAGGCCATAACAGTGAGAGGCCTGCGTACAGCAAAAAAAAAAAAAAAAAAAGAACTCTTGATTCTCCACAGCTCCCCAGATTTGCTCCCTAACCCCCTGCCCCATACCAGGCTTTCTCATTTCAGTGAATGGTACCATCTCCAATGAGGTGCTCAGGCAAAAGCCCAGGAGTCATTCTGAAGTGCTCTTCCTCCCCCTGAAGGGTTCTCCAATTCATCACAAAGCCTTACCAGTTCTACCTTCAAAACAGACTCCTCATCAGACCACTCGTACCCTCTCCCCAGCTTACCACTCTTGGCCAAGCCACTATCTTGTCTTCCCAGGATTCCTACAGTGGCCTTCTAACTGAGGTCCTTGAACCTACTCTACCCTGCCTTCAATCTTCCTTCCTATAGGAGCCTGGATGATTCTCTAAAAATTTAAGCCATGTCATACCACTCCCATGTTCAAAACTCTCCAATGGCTTCCTATCACACTTGGAATCCATCCAAAGTCCTGACCATGGCCTAGAAAGCTCAAGTGATCAGGGCCTGTCTTCTCTCTGATCTGACCTCCAATCTCCCTGCCCCGCTGCCTCCAGTCCAGCCTTGCTGACCTCCATGTGCTCCTTAGACATACACAGCATGCTCCACCTCAAGGCCTTTGCACCTGCTGCCGTCTCCCTGGTTCACCTGAGATTGCAGCATGGCTCGCTCTCTCGCTTCGTTCAGGTCTCTGCTTGAATGTCACCACCTCAGGGAGGCCTTATCCAACACCCTTTCTAAAGAAGCCCCTCTGGGACTTCTCTGGCAGTCCAGTGGTTCAGACTTTGCCTTCCAGTGCAGAGGGTGCAGGTTCCATCCCTGGTTGGGGAGCTAAGATCCCACATGCCTCGCGGCCAAAAATCCAAAAAACAAAACAGAAGCAATATTGTCACAAATTCAATAAAGACTTTAAAAATGGTCCACGTCAAAAAAAAAAAAAAATCTGGGCTTCCCTGGTGGCGCAGTGGTTGAGAGTCTGCCTGCCGATGCAGGGGACACGGGTTTGTGCCCCGGTCCAGGAGGATCCCACATGCCACGGAGCGGCTGGGCCCGTGAGCCATGGCCGCTGAGCCTGTGCGTCCAGAGCCTGTGCTCCGCAACGGGAGAGCCCACAACGGTGAGGGGCCCGCATAACGCAAAAACAAACAAACAAACAAACAAAATCTTAAAAAGAAGAAGCCCCTTTTGCAACTCACAGTCCCCTTATCCTGCTTTACATTCATTCACAGTACTTAACGTCCTCTAAGTTACAGTATCTGTGTGTTTACTTTTTTTTTTTTTTTTTTTTTTGCGGTACGTGGGCCTCTCACTGTTGTGGCCTCTCCCGCTGCGGAGCACAGGCTCCGGACGTGCAGGCTCAGCGGCCATGGCTCACGGGCCCAGCCGCTCCGTGGCATGTGGGATCCTCCCGGACTGGGGCACGAACCTGTGTCCCCTGCATCGGCAGGCAGACCCCTAACCACTGCGCCACCAGGGAAGAAGCCCTGTATGTTTACGTCTTAATCGTCTCCCCGACTAGAAGGTAAGCTCTATGACAGGAAAGATCTCCTCTTTGTTTATTGCTCTGTTCACTGCTGTATTCCTGGTGCTGGGTACCATTTCCAGCACATTACAGACATTCAATACATATTGTTGACTAAATAAGTAAATCATCGGTAACACAGTTTATCATCTGAGAGCAAGCCCTGGGTTTGTGCCCCAACTCTCCACTCAACAACTGAACAGCTTGGGCCAGTTGTCTAACTTCTGTAGGTCTCAGTTTTCTCATCTGTAAAAATGAGCTAGTGATACCTATTGTGAAGGATGTTGTGAAGCTTAGAGGTAAGGGATGAAAGTGCTTAGAGATAAGGGATGAAACTGGCATTAGGCACTCACTGCATAGACCTACAGTTACTCATACAAATAAACATCCTTCTTCATGCATTGCTTCGTTCAGGGGCAAAGGTGATCATCAAACCTGCTCTCTTAGAACCACAACTTATTGATGGAAAATGGTACATTAGAGGCTGAGGAAGGAAAGGAATCCATTGCAGTGCAGGAGAGTTAGAGAGCTGGGCTTATCCACAAGCCAGAGTAGCCAGGCTTAGAGAAGTAGCCAGGCTACTTCCAAATTCAAGTCAAGGCACTGCTTTGTCCTGCGGACAGCAGCAGGGTTGGAGACAATGATTCAAAACGACCTCAGCCTTTGTCTCATCTGATCCTGTGGTCTGGTCACAGGACCAGAGCAGGCAGTTTCCTTTGCTGCTGTCTGCTAAGAGGCCCATCGACACGGTGAAATACTGCGAGCCGTTGCAATGGAGAAGGCATCTCTACGTGTGCTGACACGCAAAGGCCTTTAACACACGTTGCCGAGTGAAAATCTCAAGTTGCAGATGAGATGCGTGTGTACAAACACACACCAGCTACACTCTACTAGACTTGTATACAGGTTTCTATATATGTATGGAAGCACATAGAAACCGATAGAAACCATTACCCTCATTTTCACAGAGAAGTGGGCAGGCGACTAAAACTGGAAGTAGGTGTCAAAGGAGACTTCAGCTTTATCTAAAATAAATTTCTACAGAGACGATTACTTCTGTAATTACAAATTAATTTTTAAAACTTCCCAAACAAGCTGATGCTAAAATACCACATTTAAGGTCAAATGAAGCAATTCACTTTCCCCAACTAGCAGTTCTCAAATGGGTCAGTCTTACCCCCAGCGGGTGTGTTGAAATGCCTGGTGACACTTTTTTGACATCCAGGGTATTGTCATTTAGTTCCCCAGGGACGAGGGATATTAAATGTCCTAGTGCGTGAGAAAGTCCCACCCCGCAAAGTAGGATCCCGGCCCAAATGCCAACAGTGGTCTTGGTGAGAGACACTACAAAAGCTTGGATTGGTTGTACTTATAAATTCATCTGTGACTCCCCATTAGGAATTTTCTGTCTTTGATTTGAGCTACCGAGATACCCAGCCCATGATCCATCTGGATATATAAAACAGTAAATTTTATACCTGACAGGCTAGGGAAGGAAGTTGAAAAGCATGCCTGTTGCTCTGGCTGGGAAGCCCAAATGGCTCGGGTTTTATGTCTCCATGTAGAGCATGTGAATATTTCTGAGAATAAGGGTTGTCTAAGGCACCAGCCAGTGCTGCTGTACCTAGCTGAGGTCTGAAGACAAATGTCCCACCGGTCTGCAGTCAGGCCAGGGCTGACAGCCTTCCAGGCAAAGGACCTTGGCAGGGGTCCTTTTCCAGTGGTTCAGTTTCCCATACAGGACGGGCTGCCCTCAGATGTCCAGCCCTTGGGAAGCAGCTCCCAGCTCCCAGTAATGAGAGCTACAAAGATAACGATGGGCAAAAAAGAACGAATGTGGTATATTTTCCCCTTCAGTTTCTACTCTCTGACACTGTTGTGGCACATGCATTCATAAATATTATTTGGGCATCTACTAGGTGTCAAGCATTGCGCTAGGCGCAGGATATACCAGAGAATGAGACAGCTATCCTTACGTTCTAGCAGGGAAGAACAGATATACGTAAATCAGATCATTTAAAGTAGTGATGACTGTTAGGGTGAAATAACATGGGGTAATGTGATGGACAGAAACCAGGGGTGGTGTCAACATATGACAGAGGCCAGCAGAGACCTCTGTGGGGAGGCCGTCCGAAGAGGTGAGCTGGGCCCTGGGAAGAATAACTGTGCTCAGGCTTTGGCAGCCGTGGGAGGCCTGTGTCTGTAGGGGCTTTTCTTCCAACCCAGCCGCCTAGGACAGCGGATGTGGACCACACCTTTACCTGCTCCATGGCAAGGAAAATTATGATGAGTAGTATTCACACTTCTTATTTTGTTTCCTAGCTGTCTCCCCCCAGGGTTTCACCTGCACCTGAGAAGTTGATTTCACTTGTTTAGGAGGTGCAGAGGTAGACTGTACTGGCAGACAACTAGCGTGGGATTTTACAAGTTACTGTTACCTAAAAACACTTGTATGGCACTTACTTTGTGTCAGGCGCTGCTCTGAGTGCTTCACAAATGTTAAGCCATTTTGTCCTCACAACAAACCTATATACCAGGCCCTGTGGAAGAGTAGAATCCTCTGTTGATGCGTGAGGATGTGGGGCTGTTTCTCCCATCACAGCCCCTTCCGTGATGGTGAGGTGTGGTCCTGCATCAGCACTGGGCTGGGGGACACGGCAGCAGCGGCCGTGGTGTCAGAAATGCAGATTCTTGACCTGCCCAGGCTACTGAATCAGAATCTTTTCTCTCCAGGGATTCTTACGGATGGCCAAGTTGAAGACCACCGATCCAGCACATCTGTTCATTTTTAGGGAAATGACCTGAAGGATGAGCCTTCCATTGTTAGCTAATTGTTCAAAATCAGCTACGTGTTTTGTGTTAAGGTACCTTTTCCCTTCCTTAGTTAACGTTCACTTCTCAGGTAGAGGAACTAAGCATGGGTGGAATCAACCAGTTAACCAAGGCACATCTAAGCAGGACATGGTACATGCAGATGGCCAGGGTTGCTGGTGCCTGGGTTGGGGAAGGTACAGGGGAGATGCTGCAAACTACAAGATATTGTTCCTGCCTCAGAGAGCACCTTGTCCCCTTGTGGAGCAAAGATAGCAAGCGCCAAATGGGGGACAAATAGAGGTACTGTAGGGCTTCCCTGGTGGCACAGTGGTTGAGAGTCCGCCTGCCGATGCAGGGGACACGGGTTCGTGCCCCGGTCCGGGAAGATCCCACATGGTGCGGAGCAGCTGGGCCCGTGAGCCATGGCCGCTGAGCCTGCACGTCCGGAGCCTGTGCTCCGCAATGGGAGAGGCCACAGCAGTGAGAGGCCCGCCTACTGAAAAAAAAAAAAAAATAGAGGTACTGTACTTTTACAGCGACATCCCATCCCAGGAACAAATAACTGAGGTCAGTGTAACCATAATATATCCTTGGGGGAAAGAAAGAAAGAAATGAGGCGGGGGGAGGGAGGGAGAAAGGGAGGGAAAGAAGGAAAGAAAGAGAGAAAGAGAGAGAGGGAGGGAGGAAGAAAGAAAGACAGGAGGGAGGGAGGGGCAGGCAGGGGAGAGGAGGTTGGGGACGAGAAGGGAAGGACAGGGGGATGATCTTAGGTTGGGAGGTATTCCCCCCACATTCCTATGAGGAGATGCCTCCGAGAGAACATGCACTTGCCCATGGAGCTCTCTAGCTGAGAATGGATCTAACATTTAAAGGTTTTTTTTCATAACACATGGCCCCCTGAACGCACAGTGATCACATCCCCTGGTTGTCAGCCAAAAAACACAGTCTGCTCTGGTGCTAAAGGAAAAACCGGCTGTGTCGGGTTTGCTGAGAGACGTACGGGCCCCATACCTTATGGGTGATTTAAAGGATTTTCCAGAGACGTTTTGATGACACGTATTTTCACCTTATGTGCTGGCTTCAGACCCTGCCCTGTATGTAAGATACTGCACTGTGTAGGAAGGCCTCCTGTGTTCTGACTTCCTCTAGCGCCAAAGCTGAGAAGCTTGTTAACCAGACCCTGTCCCATGCTGCAAAGTCCACCCTGGGGGAGAGGAAACAAGGCTGAAGCCTCCGGAGGAAGCAAGAGCCTCACAGTTGTTGCTGGATTCTTGACAGTGCAATTCCCCCCGTGACACCCCTGTGCTCGCACAATGGACATGTGGGCTCAGAACCCCTGCGAACTATAGCGCAGGGTCTGCTGGCCGCTTGCCCTGTTGGGCCTCCTATGGCCAGCCTGACCCCCTGGCGACCCCTCGCCTCCACTCAGCGCCAGCTGGACCCAGTCAGCCCCAGGGTCTCCCTCTTACAACGTGACCTGCGGGGCAGTGGGTCAGAGAGCCGCAGGCTCTGGCGCCGGGAGGACCCAAGGACTCTGGGCTGGTGGCCACCTCGAGGACAAGGAGGGGCTGACAAGCAGAGGCCAGCAGAGAGAAGTTGGGGTTGAGGGAGGCTGAGCTGAGCAACCAAGCGGGTGGGTGGCTGTCCCAGCCTTCCTCCCCGGAGCCTCACACCGCCTGCCCCTCTCATTGGACCGGTCCTCTCCGTTCTCTCTCCTGCATCCACCCAAGGCTTCACCGGCCCTGGCTTCACGCCGACCCCTGGGGGCCTCAGAGGCCTGCACGGAGGAGACAGGTGTAACCACGTGGACGATGCATGTCAGAGCTTCCATCACTTGTGACCTCTGGTGACCCAAAATGCAAACTTCTAGAATTGAGATGGTCTCAGCAAGTTCATTTGTCTCTTTCTGACAAGTCAGGTTTTTTCCTGGTTCTGTGTAACATGCCCACTCTTTGAGCCAAACCCTTCCTTTTCTGATGGTTTCTGTGTTACAGGTGCACTGTTCAATGGTGAGCATGAATTTTTTTCCTACCGTTTATCACATGAGCCATGGAAATAAGAACAGTGGGATGCAATGGCTTTCAAAGTTTCAGCACAGATTTTCTTTTTTTTTAATGTTACTTGAAACTTCCATACAGAAGAGCTATAAGCCTAGTTAGCTCTGGGTTCCTTCTCACTGAGCCCCTCCCCTACTCTCAGCTGCAGGCTCCCCTAAAACCCAAGGGCCCTGGGAACAAACATTAGGTGCAGTGCTCAGGGCGGCAGCTTGTTTCATCCTTATCTCAGGCAAACATCAAGGAGCACCCGCTACATATTGTAGACATACTATAGCCCGCCCCAAGCTCTGGAAATGTTCTGGAAACACAGCAAAGTGAAAGACCTGTCTCCCAGCACAAAGGGGAGGCAGGGTAGATAAGATGCCAGCAGCCATCAACCCGGCCCGGTACAAGGGTGTCACAAGCACACTGAGGGCTACGGGCTCAGAGATGGGAGGAGAGACCAGGTGGGGCTTGGGCAGGGTTTCTGTGTACTTACATAAGCAGAGAAAGTAAAATCTGAGGGGTGGGAGTGATGGATGCATCCAGACAAGAGGCGCAGGCGGGGGTGGAAATGTCCGTGAGGTGTCCAGGGAATGGTTAGCTGATGAATTTGGTTGGAGAACAGGGCACTGGGAATGGGAAAATGGGAAGGAGGCAGAATTCGAACGAAAGGCCAGGAAAATTCAGCTCAGTTCAGAGGCCATGAAGAGCCGTGAATGATTCAACTTAGGAGAAAATAAAACATTAAGAAAAACAAGATAAGAGCAGGAATCAGACGTCGAGTTGCTCAGATGTGCTGTGTGACGCGGTCTGCAGGAAAAGAGAGTGGTCAGCAACGGGAAACGATGACACATTTCCCGCTGCTGACCCTCCCCCAAAAGAGTCACACGCCTTGAGATCAGTGAAGGCAAAATGCATTATCTCCACTTACTCGTCAGACATCAAGCAGCGTGGTGACTCATGTGAAATCACCCCGCTGAGGACTCCAGGGGTCTTGACTCACAGGCCTTCCCGGAAGAACCCTCTCCGGTAAGAACACATGATCTCCAGACACTTGTGCAGCGGCCAGTGGGAACAGTCCCCCACTAGATCTGTGCTTCTCAGACCTTTCTGCCCAAATCCAGGAACGGGGAACACCCAAACTCTCTCCCAGCTCAGCCTCAGCTTATAGCCCCAGCTTACGACACACAGCCAAAGGAATTCAGAGAAGAACAGCCTTATGTTGAAACCTCTCCAAGGTCATCACAGTGAAACACCCACGCATGACATGCACACACAGGCATTCTTGGAGCAGACATGAGCAACAGTGATGAACGGGTCCTGGAAAGGTGCAGGCTGCACTCAGCCTGCCCTGAGGGAAGGGCCCTGATGCTACAAACTTCCCTGGGGATGACGGTTTAAGATGCTCCCCCACCAGGCACAGTTAGATGGTAAAACATTTGGTCTGGCCAGCTCTCTCTGCCTCTGTGTCCCCTACGTAATCAAGAATCCACAGATGTGGGGAAGATGGGAGGGAAATGAGGTATAGAGTTGAGTATCCTGCACAGGGTTTCCGGACAAGGCGGTACGTGGCCCCCCACTCATCCTGGTCCTCCAGGTGCAGAGGCTGTGCTCTGTCCAACAGCTCCACAGGATGGACGAGAATGACATCATCAGAAAAGAGGACAAAGAGGAAGGAGGACGGCACCGTACATCCCCCATCGGGTGGAGGAAGGCTTTCCGGAAGGTTGTGCTAGACTTCCCAGCACCTCTGCTGAATTCCTAGGAGTCTGTTCCTGAGGCTCTGGGGGCCGAGGGGAGGCCACCATGGTGGCCTTAAAGTCAGGACAGCATGTCAGCCTTAGTTCAGCCAGTGACTCAGCACTGATGGGAAGGCCAAAGCTCCCTGAGGTCACCGGCTGCAGTCAACACTGGGCTCGTCCGCCTCCCAACGCCCTTCCCCGCGAGGAGGGAACACAAACCATCCTCCTGGTGACCGTGCATGCCACACACACAGTATACATGCCTCTTCCACAATATGCATGCCATCCCTTCACTGTTAATCCAATTAGTTTCCTACATTTACAAATATAATAGTGTGCACCTAATTTAAAAAAAAAAAAGTCCCAAACAGTACCACAGGCTGTCCGATAAAAAGAAGCAACAGAGGTTTAAGGATAATTTTCTAGTTCTTGACACATCGGTGCAAGGCAGCTTCATGACACTTCCGCACTTGCGTTTTTGTAGCCGAGGAAACTAACCCCCTTTGCCTGTCCTTCCACTTCTGCTCTCTTCCGCCCCATCCCTAAGCTCGGCCCCCGGACTCTCATGGTGCTATGGCAACAAAGTTTAAAACGTCTTTGTTCTGTTCTAGAAATAGAATTGTTTGTGCTTCATCTAGAGCTTGATTCTTAAAATTAAAAACAACCAGCACTTATGATATTCTGATTGTGTAGGAATTGTTCCCTCCAAAAGCAAGTGGACACCCTCAGAGAAGAACACGCAGATGCGCCACTGAACTGCCGCTGCTCTAAGGGAAAAGAAATGAACGAACTGGGAGGATTGGGGAAGGGATGGAGTGAGGCATTCAAGTTGTTTTTCCGTGGCACGATGAAGGCATTCCTCTAACTCCTATCCTTGCGTTGGCGTGAAGGATGGGAGGAACAGAATCACGGGCCTTCATTCATGGACTATTCATCTGTGTTTTTTGAGCACCAATTATGTGTTGCGTACTATGCTAAGTTTTTTTTTTTTTTTTTTTTTTTTTTGCGGTACGCAGGCCTCTCACTGTTGTGGCCTCTCCCATTGTGGAGTACAGGCTCCGGACGCGCAGGCTCAGTGGGCATAGCTCACGGGTCCAGCCGCTCCACGGCATGTGGGATCTTCCCGGACTGGGGCACGAACCCGTGTCCCCTGCATCGGCAGGCAGACTCTCAACCACGGCGCCACCAGGGAAGTCCTATGCTAAGTATTTAAGATGCATATAAGAGCAGTTCTCGCCTTCAAAATCTCCCTAGGGAGAAGGAAAATCAGAGGCCGTGTGCAAAGGGTGAACACTCCAAGAAGACAGGGTTTTTTGTTTTGTTTTCTGTTCTGTTCACTGCTGTATTTTTAGTCTTTAGCCAATTACTGAATTAATGACTGAGCTCGATGCCAGAGTTATGCACAGTGGGGGTGGAGTGGGGGGGGAATAGGGACTGGATTGGTAGGGGGGCACTTAGAACACTAAGGAGGAGCCCTTAAGGCGCCTGCCTCAGGCTTGAAGTCTCAAGGACGTTGCCAAAGAGAATTTGGGTCGGATATTGAAGCCCAAGTAGGAGGAGGGCACGGAAGGAAATTGGGCAAGAGAATCCCAGTCATATGGTAGAAGCAGAAGGTGAGTTGGGAACATGGCATGAGATGAGGGGAGAATGACAAGAGGAGGCTTGTCATTCACAAAGGGACTTGTGTGCCGGGCTGACGAACCTGGCCTTTATTCCAGGGGTGACAGGTAATCTTGGAGGGCGCCTGCAGGGGAAGGGCACGGTCAGGTCTGTGTGTGAGAGACACCCCTGTGTGGGCAGGGTGAGGGGTAGATGGGCTGGAGGTGGAAGTCTGGCTAGGGGACGGAGGCTGTCTCTGGGATGAGACATGGTAAGAAGCCTAGCTAAGGCTCTGAGGTTGGAGACAAGGGCTCAGCTCTGAGAACCATTTAGGAGGTAGAATCTGCACAATTTGGTAGCTGAGGGGCTTTGTGGGATAGCTCAGCACAGGGAGAGCTCCTGATCGGGGTGCCTGAGGGTTTGGTGGCATCATTCACAAAAAGAGGGATTAAAAGAGCACAGGCTGGGCTTCCCTAGTGGCGCAGTGGTTGAGAGTCCGCCTGCCGATGCAGGGGACACAGGTTCGTGCCCCGGTCTGGGAGGATCACACATGCCGCAGAGCGGCTGGGCCCGTGAGCCATGGCCGCTGAGCCTGCGCATCAGGAGCCTGTGCACCACAGCGGGAGAGGCCACAACAGGAGAGGCCTGTGTACCGCAAAAAAAAAAAAAAAAGAGCACAGGCTCAGCAAGTTTTGAGGGGCACTGAGCACCACTGCGTGTTGTGCATGTGGGGACATTTTAGGCAGGTGGATCTATTTACAGGTGAGAGAATTATGGCAAGTAAGTGGCAGATGAAGCTGAGGACAGAAAGATGTAGGGCAGTAGGTACATGAAAGTGTATGAGAAACACCACCTGTAAGGATGGATAGACACAGAGAAGTCCATGGAGACTAGGAGAGTTGACTGGGAAGGAGAGTGTCACTGTTTCATTGCAGGGGTGTGTGTGTGAATGAATGAATGAATGAATGAATGTGTATATTAAATGATTTATCCCTGCCTTTCTTCCTGGCTCCTCCCTCTTGAGGTAACTTCAAGCACTAGACTGTACAACTAGAATCCGTCCCCATTAATCTTGGGGTAACAGCCACCAGAGGCAGCACCTAAGTCTTGATGTGGTTACAAAGTTTCTCTTGGATTTTCAGGACATATTGGAAGTCACGAAGAGTCTCAGTAGTTTTCCAACCTGTGGTTTCTCTGGCAGTTAGTTAGCTTTTTTTTTTTTAAATAAACTTTTTAATTTAGAATAGCTTTAGGTCTAGAGAAAAGTTGATATGATAGCAGAGAGAATTCTCATGTACCCAACAACCAAGTTTCCCCTACTGTTAACGCCTTACTTGAGTGTGGTACATTTGTCGTAACAAATGAACCAATACTGATACATTACTATTAATGGAAGTCCATACTTCATTCAGATTTCCTTAGTTTGTAGGTAATCTCCTTTTTTGGTTCTAGGGAAGCATTCAGGATACCATATTACATGTAGTTGTCATGTTGCCATAGGCTCCTCTGGGCTGTGACAGTTTCTCACCCTTTTTTTTTTTTTTTTTAATGACCTTGACAGTTTTGAGGACTACTGGTCAGATATTTATAGAATTTCCTTCAGTTTGGGTGTGTCTGATGTTTTTCTCATTATTAGACTGGGGTCATTTGTTTTGGAGAGGACGACCATAGAGGCAAAGTGCCATTTTCATCACCTCACATCAAGGTGCACACTATCGACATGAGTTATCACTGCTGATGCCGACCTTGGTCACCTAGCTGAGGTTGTGTCTGTCAGGTCTCTCCACTGTAAAGTCACTCCCTGCCCGCTTCCATACTGTGCTCTTTGGAAGGAAGTCATGCTGTGCAGCCCACACTTAAGGAGTGCAGAGTTATGTTCCCTGTCTTTGAGGGACGAGACAGTTAGCTCTTGAAATCTCATCCTGCATTTCATTTGAAGAAAATCTCTTCAGCTTCCTTTCCTGTCTTTCAGATACTCTTTTAGGAGCACACAGACCTGTCAACTGTGGAGTCCAACTTTAAAGGGACCTTTTCCAGGACTTGACATTTCTACGTATGAGGCTAGAATAAGTGAAAATCCCCCACAAGAGGGAAGAATCAGAAAGGAAGTACTTGAAAAGAAGAATACTGTCTCATTGTATTATATAGAAAATGTCCTACTTTGTTACAATAACAGTACTCACATCTATAAACCAAGAGTATCACAGTAAAGACACACAACATGGTCAGAGATTGCAGCACACAAAGGGGGTAAGGTAAAGAATTTTACACCAAGACTGTAGAAAAGAAGATTATTATTTAAAGACATGGTGAAACTCCAACAAGAATAAGTGCCACGTGAGTCAGGAAACACAGCGCTTGTATCTTAGCATAATACATTTTTATAATTTAATTGAAAAGTACTGTACTCTGGTAAGACAAGACCCCATCCCCCTGCTTTGGTTCTCTCCAGTGTCTGTGTGCTTCTGCCCCCTGGGGCCTTGCCACAGGGTAAGGAAAAACGAGAAGTGACAAAAGCCAACTGTTTTTCTCTCTCTCTCTGTTTTCCTCCTTTTGGCCTGGACTTTGAAGTTCAGTGTCATATAAACATTAACTTGCTTCTTCAATGAAGCCACAAAAAGCAAACTGTAATCTGAGCATACGAGTTATCCAAACTCTTTCCCATGAGTTCTAAGGATTCTAACTTCTTCTCTACCAGTATGTCTCTATCTCATAGAGTTAGTTTTGAAATAGTCTTAAATTATTATTATTATTAATTATTATTATTAGTTTGTTATTGAAGAGTTTGCCAAAGAATGCCTATCTCAGATGACATTAGGTGGTAATATCCACTGAGTTTCTTTTTAAATATATTTAGGTTAAAAAATAATTTAATTTAACGGAAAAAAAACATGTTAAATGGCGGTACGAGTGGCAGAAAAACAGGACAAAGATGATCACTGACTGAAGTTTGGGACCCACTGAACTCTTGCACGAATCAGTTTCACAGGTGAAATTTATTGACACAAAAGCCTGAATCATCTTATTATAACTTTGGGAACACCCCACAGCAGCTAAGATAGTAACTTTTTTGTTTTCTTTTTTTTTTGGCAGTCACCAGTCATCATCTACCTACATCACCAACAGTTTTCTTTTGTAATACAGTTGTGCGGATCATAATAGTCTAAATCACTCTGGCAAATCCTTCACAACAAATTACATGCCTCATTAATACAATCTCTGCAAGACTGGTATCAGAATGGATGTTTCTCTGAATTTGTTTTGGAAATGTTTTTAGATTTTTCTCCTATGTTATATTTTATTTTCCCCACATTAAAATGATGCAAAATTATAGTGACTTTTCCTAACATTGAGAAGTTTAATATACGTCACTAACTGAATTGCTGAAGAAACAATCCCTTTTGAGATCTTGATTTTATAAAAACAATACAGCTTAATTATTCCCCTTCTACCTCCATCACGGTGGTGTGTTCTTTTGCCATGTATGTGTCCTTTAGAATTATTTTGCTGGACCTGAACTTGGTAGCCTGTATGATCTTGAATAAATGAAAGACTGATACTATAAAAATGCTTATTTCCACAATCTTTTTCTTTTTCTGCACTGAGATGTTTTTCCTTGACACATAAGAAAATACTTTTGAGTGGTTAATCCCTCTCAACAGCAGGAAGTCTAGATATTTGTAAATTTATTTAGTGCACATTAGTTTCTGATTAGTTGACCTTTTCTAAATTAGTTGACCTTTCTGATTAGTTGACCTTTTCTAAATACCATACTGACCGGTCACAGTCAATGCTCTCACCTCCATGATTGGCTTGCATTTATCCATAAATAAAGTCCTTGATTGTTGTAATTTGCTTTGGAGACTTCGGCATTGACAGAGTAAACGGCTGTTACCTCACAGAGCTTTGAATTTATCTTAACCTATGAGCAGTGTTGTTTATGCTCAAGTGCCAAAGAGCACTTGTTTGTTGTTGCTATCCTGGTTGTCTACTATTTATTTTATCTTTATAAATACATCCTTCAATTTGTAAAGTGACTTAATTTGTTTTATTGATTCTAAAATCAATAAAATGCAAGGTGTCAGTGATAATGCAACTAATTAGCTTTGAAAACACAACTATGTTATCACCATATTATTTCTAAATAATCAATTAGCATTCTTTCCATTCATGGCAATCTCCAATCCTTTCCTTTTTCTCTCCTTTCCTCCTGTCTTTCTCTCCTTCCTTCATCAAACATTTATTAAGTATCTGCCCACCTGGCACTATGCTAGATGTTGAGAATCAGTGATGGATAAACTCTCAGTCCCCCATAAAGCTTACCCTGTTGATTTAAAATTTTTTCCCTCTTGTTTCTTCCAAAGGTCATTTGGACAAAACACACTAATGAAATGCATGGGAAAGAAAGCAAACATGGACAGCTTTCACTGAGCTGGAGGAAAAGTATGTCACCAACCTTTAGCTGTTGCAGAGAAATCTTTCTTCTTTGGGGGCTCGGGCTATATCAAGAATTCTTCTTTTCCCCAAGAACTGGCTCTGGGGCGGGCATGCTTCCTCCTCTAGCATAAATAACCTTGGCTGGGAATATCTGGATGGACCTCAATTGGTTGAGACCCAGAGCAGCAGGGGAACCCTCCTGGAAAACTTAGGTGTCCACACTCGTTTGGTGTGGCCGCATGAAGCCTCTGGTGCAGAGCTCCTGTAGAAAACCACAAATGCACAGGAAATTGGGGAAAATCAGATAAAGGCAAACCATTAAATGACACATGAACAGAAAGGAGACAGTTAAGAATTAACCCAAATTAATTTAGGGCTTTAAGAGCGAGCGGTGCAACGGTTTAGTTAATAAGTAGCTGGTCTCCAAAGCTAGGGCATTTGAGCCAAATGACTAAGGGCTTTTAGAGCCATCAGGGGGCAGGTGGAAGGAGAAATGGACCCACCACAAAGAGAGTCACAAATTGCTGTGGAAGTAGGAGCAGGTTCTGCATCTTAGACCCAGATAGATTCATACACACACTCATCCACCCATACATACATCTATTGATCCATTCAGCAAATACTTGTTGAGTACCACTGTTCTAGATCATGGTGCTGAGGATACAGCAGTGAACACAAGCTTGAAATTCAGGAACCTGCTGGAGGCACAATGAGCAACTGGCTGGAATTCGGGTAGGGATTATACAAAGAAAAAGGCCATGCTGAAACTCGAGAATGGGAGCAAATATTTGCAAACGATGCGACTGACAAAGGCTTACTTTCCAAAATATAGAAACAGCTCATACGACTCGGCAACAAAAAAACAAACAAACCAATCCAAAAATGGGCAGAAGACCTAAATAGACATTTCTCCAAAGAAGACATACAGATGGCCGAGAGGCACATGAAAAAATTCTCAACATCACTACTTATTAGAGAAATGCAAATCAAAACTACAATGAGGTACCACTTCACAACAGTCAGAATGGCCATCATTAAAAAGTCTACAAATAACAAATGTTGGAGATGGTGTGGAAAAAAGGGCACCCTCCTACACTGTTGGTGGGAATGTAAGTTAGTGCAGCCACTGTGGAAAACAGTATGGAAGTTCCTCAGAAAACTAAAAATAGAATTACCATATGATCCAGCAATCCCACTCCTGGGCATATATCCAGAGAAAAACATGGTTCGAAAGGACACATGCACCTCAGTGTTCATTGCAGCACTGTTTACAATAGCCAAGACATGGAAACAACCTAAATATCCATCAACAGATGAATGGATAAAAAAGATGTGGTACATATATACAATGGAATACTACTCAGCCACAAAAAAGAACAAAATAATACCATTTGCAGCAAATGGATGCAACTAGAGATTATCATACTAAGTGAAGTAAGTCAGAAAGAAAAATACTATATGATATCACTTATATGTGGAATCTAAAATATGACACATGTGAACCTATCTATGAAACAAAAACAAAATCAGGAACATAGAGAATAGACTGGTGGCTGCCAAGGGGGAGGTGGGTGGGAGAGGGTAGCAGTGGGAGTTTGGGATTAGCAGATGCAAACTGGCATATATAGAATGGATAAGCAACAAGGTCCTACTGTATAGCACAGGAAACTATATTGAATATCCTGTGATAAACATAATGGAAAAGAATGTGTATATATGTATAACTGTGTCACTTTGCTGTACATCAGTAATTAACACAACATTGTAATTCAACTTTACTTCAATAAAAAAGAAAAAAAAAAAAACCCCAAACCTTGAGTCTGCTGAGTTTGGCTAGTTTCTTTGGAATACCAGGGTTCAAAGAACCTTCTAGCGGAACAAGCTGTCACCTACTCCCTCATCCTTTCCCTAGTCTGAGGTTGTCTCCCCCTTTTTTCATTCTCTCAGCCTCGCAAGGCCATATCACTATCCACATCTTTAGGCTCAGGACCATCTATACTCAGGCCTCCAGGTGGGTAGCTTCTTGCTGTGTCCTTTGCTCTGCGTTTGCACATCCCTGGTGTGTCTTTTGTGTGTCCAAATTCACTCTTCTTATATAATAAAACCACTCAGATTGGATTAGGACCCACTGTAACAGGCTCATTTAACTTAATCACCTTTTCAAAGGCCCCATCTCCAAATATAGTCACATTATGAAGTAACAGGTGCTAGGGTTTTAATGTATGAAATTTGGGAGGATATGATTCAGCCCATAACCCCACACCTCCACCCCCTGAAGATTCTTGCTGTTTGGTTGCCCTGTGATTCACTGTGTGGAAAATAGCATGAACCACAGAGAAAGCCAGTGACCATAGGGCCCTCTACTTGTTAAAAGAATGCATGACTCAAACCAGGAGAGAAGAGAAAGAGATCTGCGCGTCCTTATGCACACCTACACTCTATTGCAGAGAGAGCCTTCTTCATGCCCTCCCAGGATCTGAAGCGACTTCCCAAGTTTTAAGAGTGACAGAGGAAGTTTCTACTAGAGGCAGCTGAAATGTCTATTTTGTACCTAGGATCACGTGGGAAAGAGTCACACCTTTTGACGGTCAGACAAAGGAGTCTTCAAAGATCTCAGCTGATTTAGAGGCAAACTACAACGTAATAACAGAGCCAAGACAAGAGGAAGTAAAAGAACTCTACAAGGCACAGTTGGTAGAATTCTGAAAATTAGTGTTTCCTGTTTGCGTCAAACCTCCTTCTTCCACAGGAGCCTTGCTCAGTGTTAACAGGTCCTGTTTGCCAGTGACTCTGGGTCAATTCACTGAAAACCAGTTGTTTCCATTTTACCTTCTTAGTCCCTGCTGGTTCCAGCCGTTCCCCTGAAGAAACTAAAGTTTCTTCAGTTGTTTCTAATCTGTCTCAGTCCTCCCACTTCCCCCAGTCCTTTCAAGCACCTTTTGGTTCCTCCAAACCCTCGACCCTTTCCCCCTCACCCATCAATCCCAGTCTGGCCAAATCACTCCCAGTCCCACAGATCCCTCCCGTACACTCCAGTCCTTTAGCCCCTCCCACTATGTCATTCCTTAGCCTCCCCCACTCTGTCCTAGCTCCGCCTACTACCTCAAAGGAAACACAAGTGTTTTAATGGTGATTTTTTTAAGGTATTTTTTTTAATTTTTATTTTATACTGGAGCATAGTTGATTAACAATGTTGTGTTAGTTTCAGGTGTACAGAAAAGTGATTCAGTTATACGTAAACATGTATCTCTTCTTTTTCAAATTCTTTTCCCATTTAGGTTATTACAGAATATTGAGCAGATCTCCCTGTGCTCTACAGTAGGTCCCTGTTGGCTATCTATTTTAAATTTATTTATTTATTTATTTATTTTTGGCTGTGTTGGGTTTTCGTTGCTGCACGCGGGCTTTCTCTAGTTGTGGTGAGCGGGGGCTACTCTTCATTGTGGTGCGCGGGCTTCTCACTGCGGTGGCTTCTCGTCGCGGAGCACGGGCTCTAGGCACGGGGGCCTCAGTAGTTGTGACTCACAGGCTCTAGAGCACAGGCTCAGTAGTTGTGGCTCGCGGGCTTAGTTGCTCCGCGGCATGTGGGATCTTCCCAGACCAGGGCTCGAACCCATGTCCCGTGCCTTGGCAGGCAGATTCTTAGCCACTGTGCCACCAGGGAAGTCCCTGGCTATCTAGTTTAAACATAGCAGTGTGTACACGTCAATGCCGAACTCCCTAACTATCCCTCTCCCCCATCCTCTACCCTAGTAACCATAAGTTCGTTCTCTAAGTCTGAGTCTCTTTCTGTTTCATAAGTTCATTTGTATCATTTTCTTTTTTAGATTCCACATATAAGCGATATCATATGATATTTGTCTTTCTCTGTCTGACTTACTTCACTTAGTATGATAATCTCCAGGTCCATCCATGTTGCTGCAAATAGTATTATTTAATTCTCTTTAAATTTTATTTTATTTTATTTTTTTGCTTTATAACAAATTTAATCAGTTATACATATACATATGTTTCCATATCCCCTCCCTTTTGCGTCTCCCTCCCACCCTCCCTATCCCACCCCTCCAGGCGGTCACAAAGTACCGAGCTGATCTCTCTTTAATGGCTGAGTAATATTCCATTGTATATATGTGCTACATCTTCTTTATCCATTCGTCTGTCAATGGACATTTAGATTTCTTCCATGTCTTGGCTATTGTAAACAGTGCTGCCACAAACACTGGGGTGCATGTATCCTTTTGAACCATGTTTTTCTCCAGATATATGCCCAGGAATGGGATTGCTGCATCATATGGTAGCTCTATTTTTAGTTTTTTAAGGAACCTCCATACTGTTCTCCACAGTGGCTGTACCAATTTACATTCCCACCAACAGTGCAAGAGGGTTCCCTTTTCTCCACACCCTCTCCAGCCTTTATTGTTTATAGATTTTTTGATGATGGCCATTCTGACTGGTGTGAGGTAATATCCCACTGTAGTTTTGATTTGCATGTCTCTAATGATTAGCGATGTTGAGCATCTTTTCATGTGCCTCTTCGCCATCTGTATGTCTTCTTTGGAGAAATGTCTATTTAGGTCTTCTGCCCATTTTTGGATTGGGTTGTTTGTTTTTTTTTGATATTGAGCCGCATGAGCTGTTTGTAAATTTTGGAGACTAATCCCTTGTCGGTCGCATCATTTGAAAATATTTTCTCCCATTCTGTGGGTTGTCTTTTCATTTTGTCTATGGTTTCCTTTGCTGTGCAAAAGATTTTGAGTTTAATCAGGTCCAACTTGTTTATTTTTGTTTTTATTTCCATTACTCTACGAGAGGGCTCAAAAAAGTTATTGCTACAATTTATATCAGAGTGTTCTGCCTATGTTTTCCTCTAAGAGTTTTATAGTATCCAGTCTTACATTAGGGTCTTTAATCAATTTTGAGTTTGTTATGGTGTTAAAGAATGTTCTAATTTCATTTTTTTTACATGCAGCTGTCCAGTTTTCCCAGCACCATTTATTGAAGAGATTGTCTTTCCTCCACTGTATAGTCTTGCCTCCTTTGATGTATATTAATTGACCATAGCCGCGTGCGTTTATCTCTGGGCTTTCTATCCTGTTCCACTGATCTATATTTCTGTTTTTGTGCCAGTACCATACTGTTTTGATTACAGCCAAATTGCCTACCAAAAATTCTGTACCAATTTACACTCACATCAACATTGAACTCTATGAAAACTCTTGATGTCAGAAACACCTTCACCAACCCTATTACTGTTTTTAACTGATCATATGTTGTAAACATAAGCATATTCCTGCTGTTTTACCTTGTATTTATCTTGTATGTTCTACTACTAATGTGGAAAACCTTGTCAAATGTATTTCAGTCAACTGTATTTCTGAATCTGTGAATTGCCTGTTTATATTCTTTGTCCATTTTTTAACTTTTTGTTATTGATTTGCATATGTGGGCTAGGGCTTTTATCTTTTATGTGTCTCATAAATCTCTCCTCCTGGACATCGCTTCTCTTCCAACCGGGCTGTGACAGACTGAAGAGCCCTTAAAGTGCTGTTATGCAAATATAATGGAATACTGGCCTACTTAGATTTTGGCCAGTAGTCCAAAACCTTAGAAATGTTCAAAGGTTGTTTTAAAAATTCCATCCAGTATGAACTGCTGTAAATTGTATAAACAGGCAAAAGCAGCAAGTAAATATGGTGCATGGATCAGTAAATTGGGTTTCAGCAAATGGGTCTGCTTCCTCTAAGCATGTCTGTCTCAATACCTCAAAATGTGTCCGCATTTCTTTGTTTTGTCTATTTCCCCTTCATATTCATTACCTTTATTCATTTTCTCTTTTAGTCACACAGCAATACACTTTATTGTGGAAAGATTTAAAATATACATATATATGTAGACAATTGTAGCAGACATGTTTTGTACTTGGCCAATAGGCATTCCCCCTTCACCCATGATAGCCAAGCCCAGATTTCTTTCAGGTATTCACTCAAACCTAACTGGATTGTTTAATTCTCTAATTTACTACTTGATTCATGAATTTCTGAGAAAGTTACATTAAGAGGAGGGGTAGGAGAAACCCAGAAACCATGGTTTCATAGCTCTAGGTCCTTCAGTGTGACTGCGGGTTGCTGGAACCACATGGGTGACCACACTGGGAGAGGGTCCACTCACTCAACAACGGTGTAGTGAGCCTGCCTTTGTATCTGTTGTGGGTTCCATTTAGAAGGTGCTCATACAAATTCTAAAAGGGGTCTAAAGTGGATTCAGTGTGTGGTAGTTTGCAGAACTGGTGAGCTGGCAAGCCCAGTTGATATCTACTCTTGTAAGGGCCTTAGGTGAGAGAACTTGGCAAAGATGTGACGCATGACAGACCTTGGTATCCTGCTTGACCTTAGGGGAGAAGGGACTAAACCAGAGCAGGGAAGGTCTCTTTATGAGGGACTTTGTACAACTTGAACTGACAGCCTTGTGAATGTGGTGAGATTGTGTATGTGGCGAGAGGTCTGGGGGCTCTCAGGTTACAAGTCAAATATCACAAATATGTTGTTGATACAGGCTCAAAGAGCCATGAAACACACACAAAATTCTTCAGAGCCCAACAGTGCATACTTGGGCCCAATATACCAGATGAATATGCTGCAAAACAGACACAATGCTTACATAGAGGAAGAGGAATCTTCTCTTACATGTGTTCTTTTAATTTTTTTGTTATAAAATATTTCACATACAAAATAATTTAATATGTAAGAGATAAAGAAGGTGAATAAATATCACATATCAATCATCTAGCATAAGAAACAGAATATTACCAATCCCTTTGAAGACCCTATGTATGTTTCCATTTAATACCCTGAACTGAACACAGTGCCTACGCCTCACTTCATATGTCATCGGCCAGAACCGCACCGCATGCCCATACTTAAACATGTCATTTCAAGGGTGACAGGACCATCGTGATTGCTTAGACGGTGGTTTTCAAACTTTTTGGTCTCAGAGCCCCTTTACACTCTAAAAATTATTGAGGATGCCAAAAGGCTTTGCTTTATAAGGATTTTTTTAAAAGATTTTTTTGATGTGGACCATTTTTAAAGTCTTTATTGAATTTGTTACAATACTGCTTCTGTTTTATGTTTTGTTTCTTGGCTGCAAGGCATGTGGGATCTTAGCTCCCTGACCAGGGATCAAACCCGCACCCTCTGCATTGGAAGACAAGTCTTAACCACTGGACCACCAGGGAAGTCCCCTGTTTATACGGATTATATCTATCAGTAGTGACCATATTAGAAATTGAAGATTTTAAAATATTTAATTCATTTAAAAATTACAATAATAAATCCAGTACTTGTTAATGCAAACACACACACACACACACTCACTTTTTAAGAAAAAAACAAAAATTAATTACTGAGAAGGGCTGCACTGTTTTACATTTTTGCAAATCTGTCTCGCCTAATAGAAGACAGCTGGATTCTCACACTTGCTTCTGCATTCCAGTCTGTTCTAATATTGTTTTGGGTGAAGTATATGAAGAAAATTTGGCCTCACAGAGATAAGTAGTTGGAAATGAAGGTAGTATTTTAATAACCTTTTCAGATAATTTTGGATATTCTTATTTGATACTATACCAAAACTCAACAAATGATAGCTTCTTAAAGCTTAGTAGCAATGTGGAATCTAACACTACATCAATGAACTTTTCATACTCTGTTACGTTAAAAACCAGTTGGGCTATCTTGCAATTGAAATAGATTTTTTTAACCCATGCATCATAGTTTTGTAACATCATGCATTGGGCATTTGGAAAATATTGGTTCACTAAATGTAGTGCTATTAAAATATGTCCATGTATTCTTTGGTCCTCCTCCCTTTAGGGGGTGGAGATTAATTTCCCTCTTCTTGAGTATGGGCTTTACACATGACTGACTCCTAATGAATAGAATGTGGTAGAAATTACAGAGTGTGACTTACAAGGGTAGATCATAAAGGGCATCAATGCCGGGCTTCCCTGGTGGCGCAGTGGTTGAGAGTCCGCCTGCCGATGCAGGGGACATGGGTTCGTGCCCCGGTCCGGGAAGATCCCACATGCCGCGGAGCGGCTGGGCCCGTGAGCCATGGCCGCTGAGCCTGCGCGTCTGGAGCCTGTGCTCCGCAACGGGAGAGGCCACAGCAGTGAGAGGCCTGCGTACCACACAAAAAAAAAAAAGACATCAATGCCTCTGTCTTGCTCCCTCTCTCCTGGATCACTTGTTCTGGGGGAAGCTAGCTGCCATGTTTCGAGGATACTCAAAGCCCTATGGAAAGGTCCACGTGGTGACAAACTGAGGCTTCTGCCAACAGCCACGTGAGTGTGCCATCCTGGCAGCAGATAGTCTAGCTCCAGTCACACTTTCGAAAATGTGAAAAGGTTAAATAGGCAGTGGGGCCCAGACAGGAGTTGCTGGGGTCTGAGGGATGAGGCTGGGACTGGAGGGTCTGAAGAAGGAGGCTGACTTTTCTCCAGAATCCAAGCAATTAAGGACATGTGCTGGACGGACCCTATATAGCCATAAGACTGGGGCCACAGGAAAGTTATCCTCTTGGGAACCGGGACAGCAGGTCAGGAACCACAAATTTCCATCCCCCGCCCCGCTACTGTCCACACCTGTCCCCACTGCCCACAGCTTCGACTCCTGCAGCTACTGCTGGAAGAAGCAAAAGACCTGTGGGACCCACAGGGGGAGCCCTGTGGGTTATGCCCTTACGGCCAAGGTCTTCACTTCTTCCCAGTGGAAGGCAGGCAATGCAGGATTGGGAATAAGGGGTACCTGAGACCATCTAGCCATCGGCCTCTATCCCCAGAGACGCCCAGAGGTGGGAAGAGAGCACGCAGCGGCGGGAGGGCGACAAAGCCGCAGCGGGCAGAGCGCAAGGCTGCAGCGGGCCTGATCGTGCGCGCCAGAGGGAACGGAACAATGCACTGAGGAATCTCGCCAGGTCCTTTCCTTCTGAAGTCCCCGTTTCTCTGACTCACGAACGACCCCTGGAGGTAGACAATACTCAAAACCTCGCACCGTTCTACTCCCTCCGAAACCAACTCCAAGGCCGGACTCACCCTAACTTCCGCTTTCAGGAAAAGTGCGCAGTTCCGGGGTGGGCCCCGCGAGGCTTTGTGGGAAATGGAGTGTTGGTCAGGAGGATTCTGGGGGTCGTAGTTCCTGCTGGTCCTTATGCGCACGCGCATTTCCATCTGCATGTCCCGGCTTCCAGGGCTCCGCGGCGCGGGAGAGAGACGTGTCCGCTTGTGCGTGGTGGGCTTCTGACCTACGGCGGCTTAGGCTTTGTCCTGTGGGTAGGGGTCCCGAGGTGGGACGTGACAGACAGACTTGGGTTCTCTGTCAGTTACAGTTGCCAATTGTAACTGGGCAGTTGCAGCAGCAAGTGATAATCTCCGCGATGTGAGGGTTAGGAGCAGCGCCTAAGGGCCAAAGCTCGGGGTGTGGCATAGGACCAGGCCCAGGGGCGACGCATCTAAAGCCCGGGGCCTGAGAGCGCAGAGCTCCCAGTGAGCAGGGCTACGGCCATGCAGGGACCCTCGAGTCACACGGAGGAGATGGGCGTTATCCCCTGACACTGCAAATCTGTTGTCGGTTTCGGGTGGGGCGCACTGCCATCCTAACTTCATTTTTTAAGGTCACTGTGGCTGCGGTTCGGAGGGGTGGCGAGGGGAGGGCATTGAAGACCGAATAGTAGTCCAGGGAGAGGTGATGGGATCCGATGGTGACAGTGGACTGAGGGGATGAGGGGGGTTCAAGGAGGGGGAGGAGTAGAGAATTCCCAGCTTTCTGGTGTGGGCTGCTGGCCTGTCTGTGGATATTCTCACTTAGTGAAATTCTTACTCAGAATCTGTTTCAACCTGCCCCAAAGACTTGAGGGGGTCCACAAGTGAGCACACATGTGTAGATAGTCACAAAACTATTCAGATGTACACTGACCCAAAGGATATTCACGCACATAGCAACACGGCTCTGTTAGGCCCACCCTTGTGAGCACCCTGGTGTGTAAATACACACAGCCACATAGCTCGTAATCACACGCTCCCACATACTCCCCACCCCAGACAAAGGCGCTAGTAAATGTATCCTTTGTCTCAGCTCAGAGTCTCTGCCCAGAGCGGAGGGTGCCCAGCATCTTGGGCTAAGGGTAGCCTACAAACCAAAAGGACACACATTGATATCCTTGGGCCTCTCTCTGGAAAATTCACACACAGCTCAGCCTTTATTCTTCCACCCTACTACATCCATGTCCACTATGACTCTCCCAGTCTTCCTAGTTACCTTCTTGCCACCCTGGCCCGACGTGAGAGAGAAATGGGGCTTGAATTTAGGTAAGGGCTTTGCCTATCTGAATGTGTTTGCTGAGGATCTTCCCCGAGCAGTAGTTCTGAAGATATTTGTGTATGCTGGATTCTTTTGAGAATCCTGTGAAAGCTGTGAACCCTCTTCTGAGATAGCACACATCTTTATAGCCACGCTGTTTGGAAAACAGAATTGAAACCCGTCTGTGGAGCCCTGGTTAAGAACCTCACTAGAGGTAGATCAGAAGGTCAGCTTCCTGGTTGCCCCCTCTGCAGTCTTCAGGTGGCTCTGGAGGGGAGAATAGTAGGCCCCCAAGCCCGAAGAGGAATCAAGGTATGGGGAAGGGGCAGCCTTTCCTCCCAACCAAGTGCTGGCCCTGGTTAGAGCCAGGCTGTCCGTCCTGCCAGTTCTCTGCTGGTTAGTGGGTGAGTCAGCCAGGCAGGCAGTTCAAGCTTATCAGGTGTAGGGAATTCTCTGGCGGTCCAGTGGTTAGGACTCTGTGTTTCCACTGCAGGGGTCCCGAGTTTGATCCCTGGCCCGGGAACTAAGATCCCACAAGCTGTGTGGCCTAAAAAAAAAAAAAAAAAAAAAAAGCTTATCAGGTGGTGTTGAATTATTTAGGCTTAGTAGGTCAGTTAGACTGTAGGTCAATCAAATGATTTGTGATTTAGAAACTTAATCAGCCAACCAGCCAGTCAGGATTAATTTTTCAGATGGACAGTAGTCCATCAGGATCCATCAGTGAGAAGGTCAATTTAATGGTCTGTCCATCAGGGAGCCAGTTATGAGACTGCTAAACAGCTGGTTCATCAGTTAGACAAAAGGGCAGTTGGGGTGAGACCATATGGAGACAGTGTGTCTCTTCTTACATCTTGAAGACAGCGGACACAGGTGGAGAGAAGAGTTGACTCCTAGGCCACCAGAGGGAGCTTCAGTTTCCTGGGAAAGAGGGAAAACTGCAGAACAGGGCCAGACGGAGTTGCCACTAGAGGGCGGTGTGGCGCCCCTTCACGGGCACAGGGTGCCCCTGACCATTTGTGGAAGCCCCCCACCGCCCCCACCCCGTCTCTGGCCAGCTTCTGAAGAAAGGCTCCTGAAAGGACTTCTCATGTGGGGAGTGCCTAGCCAAGACACACTTGGCTCCATGCTGGGAGGAAGCAGCCAACTGCCCACCAGGAAAACTTGCCGTTCCTGAGCACTGGGGAGGAGGCAGGATGGAGAAGGAGTGCCTCACTGGTGGGCCCCAGGAGCAGGGAGGGGTGCAGCTTCCTACAGCGGAGCCACCCAGGGCAGGATCTGTCTTCTGTCGAGGTGCGCGTCACTTCCCGGGCTGCTTCTCCTTCAGTGCCTCGAGGGGGCCGTGGAGGGGCCAGACCAATGGCCTAAAGCCTCCAGACTGCCATTCCTTTGCTGAATGCTGTGCTCAGCTGCTGCTGCTGCAGCGGACAGCCACTCTAACTAAGGCAGGAAGCTGGAGGCTAGACATAGATGATGACAGAAACATGAGGAAAGGACGAGCAGTGAGCTTCCTTTCCCTTGAGAAATAATGGAGACGTTTATATAAGGTGCCAGATACGACACTGTCACAAAGGCAGGACTCAGAAGATTCAAGTTCTTTCCTCCCCCAAAGAGAAGTGCATGAGCTCAGGGAGTTGTATCTCCCATTTATGCCTAGAGCGTGATGCTGTGCCTCCAGGTGGGCTTCCTGGCTTTAAAAAATGGGCAGGGGGTTTCCCTAGTGGCACAGTGGTTGAGAGTCCGCCTGCCGATGCAGGGGACACGGGTTCGTGCCCCGGTCTGGGAGGATCCCACGTGCCGCGGAGTGGCTGGGCCCGTGAGCCATGGCCGCTGAGCCTGCGCGTCCGGAGCCTGTGCTCCGCAACGGGAGGGGCCACAGCAGTGAGAGGCCCGCGTACCGCAAAAAAATAAAAATAAAAATAAAAAAATTAAAAAATGGGCAGGACAATATTCTGGTTCTAGCTGGTTTCGGTGACTCTGCACAGTTAAAAGGAAGCGTAAGTGGGGGCAGTAACGGAGGCTCCATCGTGGAGGTGACCCACGTGAGCGGGGCTTTACCTGCGCTCTCTCGTGGGAGGTGCCATCCTGGTTTACAGGTGAGGCACCTGAGGCCTAGAGAGACTAGATACCTTGCCTGAGCCCTCATAGCTGGGAAGTGACACAGAACTGGGTTTGAACTCAGTCTGTGTGGTTCCAAAGTGCTTTCCTTTTCTGGGATGTGGGGAAGGGGACACAGGCGGGGAAGGGGAGGACGGTGAAGGACTGGGAGTTGCCAGGTCCTGAGGGAGAGTTGCTGGGGGTGGCTCTGGACAGGACTGGGCCTTTCAGAGACTCTGCAAACCTGACATCCCACGTGGTGATACAAAGACCCTTTTTCTCTCTCCCAGGTGTGCAAAAAAACCACATCACAACTACCCTCTGTGGACAAGCCCTTCAGTCATGTACTATTGCAAGTAATAAAGCTGAAGTGGTAAGTGGGAGCCAGACCTTGAAGGGCCTGGTGAGTCACCTTAGGGAGCTTGGATTTTCTCTAGAAGGCAGTGGAGGGTTTTTAACCAGGAGTGGCATGATTTGATTTGCACCGACACAAAGGTACAATCCATATACGGCAGAAATACTGAGTAGGTATTCAGTGCATATTAGTAAGCGCTCACACATACTTCACGTGGGGCTCCGGGAGGAATGTTTAATATAATGAATGGTACAGTGATCCTGAGCGAGGGCTCAGGGGTCAGGCTGGTTTGACTCCCAGTTCTGTCACTTCCTGCCTGTGAGGCTTTGGCAAATGACCTTTTCTCTGTTTCTTTCCTCCTCTCACAAAAGAGAGATGAGAACAATGATTTCTAAGCCATAGGGTTGCTGTGAGGATGCAACAAGGTAATGCTTATGAAACACAGCACAGCGCCTGGCACGTTAAAGCGCTCAGCGAACGCCGGCTTGTCCTCACCCTGTGCATCGCCTGCTCCAGTTCCAATCCTCTCGGCCTCGTGTCTTTTCCCAGCCACAGTGTGACCACCAGGCCCCGCAGGCTTTGATCTGCAGCATCTCCTTCTCTTGCTTCCTGCCCGAGGGCTTCTCAGATGCTCAGGTGGACCCAACTCATGCATGTTCCACCCAGAAGCGAGGGAGACACAGCTGTGGACAGAGCTGAGGGATAAATGTACCCCTCCCTTCCCCCAGGTGACCAGTGAGGAGGTGCATCTCACAGGCTTCTGGGAGGTCCCTCGGCTGGATGGCCTATCACCACGGTCAGCTCAGTGTGCATCCTCGCGCTGGCTTTCCCCTCCCTTTTCCCCCTCTCTGTCCTTCACCTTTGCTCCTGGGGACCACATTTCCTACTGAATACCTACACTTAAGGTTTTTTTCTCAGAGACTCTGCTTTTCAAAGGAACCCAGGCTAAGATAACCATTATAAGATGATCCTAATTTCTTTGAAATGCTGCATTAGAAACTGCTAGAAACATGAACATCTGGAACAGCGATCATTCCCTGGGTTGGGTAAACTCTTGCCTACACCCCAAGTCCCCAGTTTTACTTATTCACTTGTGTGAGGGTAGAGGAAGGGGTGAGCTAAGGAAGCTGGGAGAGCTCTGTAGTCCAGCCCAGTCCTGGGTCTGCTGCTCACTAGTGACCTTGCCATCCGAGGCGGGTGTCTGCCTCTGAGCCTCTGTTCCTCTCCTGTAAAACGGAGGTCATAGATGCCTACTCATACTCTGAGACAGAGACTCTGTCAGTTGAGTGCTTGGCCCAGTGTCCAGCCCCTAATATGTGTTCAATAAACGGTGCGTTTTACTGTAACAGCCCTGGGTCTCCTGTCGCTTCATGTGTGCTTACTTAGCTTCCGCAATGAAATGGTAAGCCTCTCACAGGCAGTGATAGAAGAAATTTGTGATCAATAGCTACATTGTCTCCTTCAAATAAATGACTCCAGCTTTACTGCCCAGACTAGCAGAGGCCTTAGTCCCTAGGATTTGCTTGCCTTCCATTGCAGCTCAGTTCCCAGGAAGCAGACTCTGAGACAGATGTAGATGTAGGAAGTTTATTGGGGAGTGTTCTTGGGGTCGACACTGTGGAGGAGGGGAAGGAAGCAGGATGCGGCAGAAGACATGGGCTGCAATGCAGTCACAAGGCCTCAACAGACCCCGCGGGGAGCACCAAAGGTGGGATGGCCCTTCAGGGTTGTCCCCAGGTCTTTCAATCCCTGCCCTTCCCTGCCGTCAGTGGATGTGGCTGCCTGGGAAGGAGGCACTGCCAGCCTGCACACTCCCAGCCACTGGGGAAAGAAGTCCTGAAGTGGGGAATCTGGGTAGGGGAGCATCCACCACACTTCAGTTCTAAGGGGTGGCTTTGGAGAATGTGACAGTCACTGCTGGTTCTCTAACCAGTATCCACTTTCCCCTTCTTCCTTATTAAGGCAGCCTGATCTGCTTGAGACAGCAATGTGCCCAATAAAAATACTCCCTTTCCTAGACTTCTCTGCAGTGGCAGTGGCTTACGGGACCCCATTCTGGCAAGATGTAGATAGCAGCCTGGGTTCCTGATGACATGGTGGAACCACTGGAGAAATTGGAAGGAAGAAATTTGCTTAATCACTGTAGACGGTTTTCTGTTGGATGTGACCAAACAGTCCTGGATGGTTCAGAGATGCGTAATCATATTCTGCTTAAGAACACGGGCCTTTGGGTTAACAGACGACAGCTTTGAGCCTCAGCTCTGCTGCATACTAGCTAGCTGTGTGAAACTTCAGAGAATTCACTCCATCACACTTCCCTTTTTCTATAAAGTGGAAATGACAGTACCACCTAGTGCATGGCTCACGTAACACTAGGGTAACCAACGTGTCCCTGTTTGCCTGGAACGTGCCCACTTTTAGCACTGAAACTCCCGCATCCTGGGAAACTCCTCAGTTTCCAGGCAAACCAGGACAGCTGGCCATCCTATTAAAACACTTCCCAAAATACCTACCTCCTTTACAAATGGAAGACCGGGTCCCGAAGGCTAACAATTATATTCGACGCTGCCCCCTAGTGGCTGAGTATAATATGACATCACTGCAAAAATGCGTTTGTAAAATTATTCATGTAAGTAGTTTTTTCTTAACAAAAACTGTAACCAGTTTTTGGTCAGAGGCAGAGTTGGAATATTCTCCTAACCATTTAGATTTAAATTTATAGCTGTTGTAATCCCACTATATTTTAGTACTCACTGATACTCGCCAGCAAATATGGTATATTGTAGGGTTATCGGGAGGATTAAATGAGTGTAGGAAAGCCTCTGACACGCTGTGTCACAGTCCATGTGCTGTAAGTTTCACTGATGTCATGTAAACTTGGGTTAGACTCTGCACTTTGACTCTTCCTTTGAAAAGTGACTTCACCCTGATGAGTGTGTTTCTTCATTGAATTAGGAGTAATACGACCTCCCTCAGAGGGTTAGATTGATAGAGAGATGCTTACGGGGTGCCTCCCCCCCGAGGGAAGCAGGACCCCAAAAATATTGCCTTTACTACTGAGTTCTCCAGAAGCCAGGCCTCAGGCCACCCCTCCGTGAGGGGCTCTGCAGCCCTGGGAGGATCTGTCCCGGGGATACCTTCTCCTCATCAAGGCCACTCTCAGCTGGCAGTCGGGCTTCACAGGCCCGGAAGGCCTGACTGGACACTCTGATGAAGTCAGCTGGTTCCTCTCAAGCCTGAGCTGGCCACTGGGCAGGCACTATCCAGGGCACGACCAGAGCTCAGTTCAGGGGCCTCGCACAATGGGAGCTAACTGGTGCCCGGGCCAGAGCTCTGAGCGAGCCCCGATCAACGTGACCCACAACGTGAACCCCAGCTGTCTTCTGCTTTCTACTTATGTTGTGTTTAAACACGCTTAGACTGCTCCGTCTGTCCAGAAGGCTTTGTAAAGATTCAGAGAAACGGAAGCATCCCTGCCTATCCCACGTCAGTCTCTATGAGTTCTAGAAAAAGGAATCACTCAAATCTTTCAAACATCTAATTCTGCTATAGCTACAAAGACCCTCAAATAGGCTTAACAGCAATATTGGGTTAAGTTCTTCATTTCTATTTCTAAGTGAATTTAGAGAAAGAATATGTACTCTACTCATATTAATCAACACATACAATTGCTGGTCTCTCTACTTTGTTCTGTGTACCTCAAAAGCCTTGTAGTCCTATTTTAGTACCTTGGTGTTACATTTTAATTTCATTTATTTTTAATGAAAATTAAAAAATATGCCTCATCTAGGGCTTCTCTGGTGGCGCGGTGGTTGAGAGTCCGCCTGCCGATGCAGGGGACACAGGTTCGTGCCCCGGTCCGCGAAGATCCCACATGCCGCGGAGCGGCTGGGCCCGTGAGCCATGGCCGCCGAGCCTGCGCGTCCGGAGCCTGTGCTCCGCAACGGGAGAGGCCACAACAGTGAGAGGCCCACGTACCGCAAAAAAAAAAAGTCTCATCTATATCATGAAATCATGAATTATGCCTATAGCTATAAAAGAGCTGCCCAGAGCTGACTGCCTTTCTTTCTCCTTCCTTCCCTTCTTTCTTTTCTCTTTCTTTTTTTCTTTCTTTTCCTCTATTTCTTTCCCTTTCTTCATTCCTTCCTTCTTTTTCTCTCTCCTTTCTCTCTCTCCCCCCCTCCTCTTTCTCCCTCCCTCTCCCTCTCCCTCTCTCTCTCCTCTCTCTCCCTCCCTCTCTCCCCCCCTTCCCCTCCCTCTTTCTCTCCCTCCCCCCCCACCATCTCTCTCTCTCCTTCTCCCTTTCTCTCTCTCTCTCTCTCCCCCACCCCACCACCCTCTCTCAATGTGGAACTCTCCAAGATATACTGTTATGGGAAGCAACTTAATGAGAAGTATATCTAAAAGACATATTATTAAAGGAAACCTCAGCTGGGTGCTCAGTGTTTGTTTATGGAAACGAAATGTCTCAGAAGTCGATACTAAGGAGGATACTTTAATGCCATGCATACCCAATGTCTTGGGAGGCAAAACCTCTATCTACACTTTTAATGGTGGCTCTTATGCAAAATATCCACCTTTACCCACAGATGTTGCGAACTGATTTTTAAAACATCTTCTGATTCACCTTTATTTTTAAAATCTTCAAGCTGTGTTTAGCAGTTCTGATTCAGATAGACTGTGAGTGGGAACAACAACAACAAAAACCTGCTTAGGCTTTAAATACTCGAGAGATAACACACCATTTTCAGCAATAAAAGAAGCTCTGGGGATAAATTTTCACCCAGTCCCAGGCCACCAGCTGTGACACATCCTCTCGGCCACCGAGCCCTGGTGCTGCTGTCAGAGAAGGAAGCTGCAGCCCCTGTGTGGCCCACCCAGTGCAGGACGGCTGTCCTTTCCCGTCACCCCTGAGGGCCCAGCTTGGCCTGTGGCTGGCCACACTAGGCTGGGGCCTGGCCTTCCCTTACCCACGTGTACCGTAGAGCAGCGGTCCCCAACCTTTTTAGCACCAGGGACTGGTTTCGTGGAAGACAGTTTTTCCACGGACAGGGTGGGGGGATGGGGAATGGTTCAGGCAGTAATGGGGAGCGACGGGGGGCGGCAGGTGAAGCTTCGCTCGCCTTCCCTCCCGCAGCTCACCTCCTGCTGTGCGGCCAGTTCCTAACAGGCTGCGGTCTGTGGCCTGGGGGTTGGGGACCCCTGCTGTAGAGCTTTCTAATTTAAAATGTTTTTATTTATTAAAAAAAAAGATAAATTAAAAAAACATATGAACTCACTTGAAAGGAAATAGAGTGACTTACAGGTACAAACCATGAGTTGTGTGTACGAGTAATCTTCAAAAATTTATTAATAGAAACGGATGTATTCAAATGCAACACTGGACAAAAAACAAAGAGAAAAGGCTGGAATACCAGCGACATCGGGGAATCTCACTTTATATTTCTTCGCACAGAACTAGCACCATTTTAGTCAGAAATCACAGATTTAATTATAATTGCTTCTAATATATAAAATACCTTATAAAGATTATTTAACTATCTAGTAACAAAGTTCTTCCAAAAACTTATTTAAAACTCAATTCGAATTTACCATCTGAAACACGAAAATGGTTTAAAAATCGATCCAATTCTACTGCTTGTGGAAGGCAATGAGCCATAATTCGTTTTATTGGAAGAAAGTGCCTGAATTCAGCTTCTGGCTCCCTTCTAACCCCCAGGCAGATACAGTAAATTGAATATTTCATAGGAATCAGAGCACATCTAAAACTGGTCTTAGAAAATATTTTCCTAGACTATAAAAATACTACATGGAATACAAAAATTTCCGCATGTACAGCAAATAGACTACAGCAGACAAATATTTAAGACATACTCAGATGTTATACCATAATCATCATGAACAGCAAGTATTAGTCTCATAATTTTTCTATGATTCATTTTGATTCAATGTTTATTTCCCCTCAAGTTTTGTTATAATGTCGGATACAGACCAGATTCTGTGTTTCTAGCAGACGTTACTGGAGGCACCACTGAAGAATTCTGGGTATTCAGCTGGTTCTCTCGCAAAGTGCTCAAAGTGCAATTGTAGTAGAGCCTAGCGGTTAGAACAGGGACCAGCAAACTGCAGCCCTCGGGCCACACCCGGCCCACTGCCTGTTCTGTGCGGCCTGTGAACACAGCCACGCTTATCCATTCACACGCTGTCTGTCGCTGCTGTCAAGTTACAAGAGCAGAATCGAGTAGCTGTGACAGACGCTATGTGTGGCCTCTTGGTCCGCAGTGTCTACAATATTTACTATTTGGCCCTTTACAGAAAAAGTTTGCCTACCCCTATTGTAGATAAATCACTTCAGGAAATCGTTCACTGAACAAGGACAAGGTAAGATTGTCCCAGATTAAGAAACTTTTGGCTGAGGTTTGCTGGTTCCATCATACAGTACCAAGGCAGATCAAAAACACATATGTGGATTGGCAGCTTTGGATACCGAAGCATTATTCTGGCATCCTAAGCAAAGTCTGGCTGTGATAAAGTACCTTCCTTTCTCTGTGAACTGGCCATTATGTACCAAGTAACTCAAGTACCCAATTACAGCAACATATTCACTGTTCAACCCTAAATCTGTGTGGCCCCCAAGCATGATTTCCGGCCTTTAAAAATCACCTTGTACCCTTAGCAACCAAGAACTAGAAGCGGACCTTTCCCATCCCTCTGTATTGGCAGAGATTCTGTTGGCGCCGCACCACGTACCTTTTAGGATCCTTCCCTGTGACACGCATCATAATAATTACTGCTACCACTACCCAGGGCCACGAACATGTCCCTTTGGACAAAGCGGACCAAGTTTTCGAGGGGGCACATGGGCTTGGGAGACCGCTTGTGGTGATCCTGGCAGAAGGAGGTGTGGAACGTGACATCGACACCGTCGTAGAGAACCCGGACGGAGTGCTCGCCGGGCTTCTCTCTGTCTTGCCAGAGCTCAAAGATCAACCTGGCCGCGAACCTCGGGAACCTGGCTTCTGTAAGGCCCAAGGCACTGAGCATCGGGGCCAGAGTGACGTCGTGAGCAGAGGAGAGCGCGAAGAGCTCTTCCTTCCGGCCCTCGGCCGCGCGCCGCATGCGGCCCACGGTCCGGTTCAGGACGGGGTGGGCGCCCAGGAGCGCGTACCCCAGGTACAGTCCCTTCTCCTGCCTCTCCCTCTCGTCCTCTCTCTGATGCCTCTGGATCACCTTGAAGTGCTCCATGCTCACACAGCCCTTCCTGGTGCAGGGGAAGCTGACGTTGTGGCAGAAGAGGCAAAGCATGGCGTCCATGGGGCTGGCGGCCCGGAGCCGCTCGCTGGGCGTGTCCACGATCCTGGCCATCTCCTCGTAGGTCCTCTGCAGCCGCGTGTTCTTCAAACGCAACAGGTACTGCCGACGCTGCTCCTTTTCCAGGTACTGGTTCCTCAGCGGGCAGTAGCAGTTCCCAGAGCAGAACAGAGCGCTGGGCTGGTGCCGGAAATAAATCTTCTTCCAGTCAAAATCCGGGAGAAAGCCATAAAGCAGAGCCAGCCCACTCTGCAGCGTCCGGCTTTTGCCAGTGGTCTCTAAGTGAAGCTGCTTCGTGGACCAGTCACTGGGCAGGAGTTTGTGTTTCTTCAGATAGATGTCCCTCAGCAGCTGGCCATTCTGCAGATGCTGCACGATCCCTGAAACACAACGGTGCCACACGCTTGCCTGACTACCAGCTTAGCAAAGGGAACAGCACAGGGAGTCAAGGCCTGTCCCACTCTGGAATGCTTTAGACAGCGAACGATTGCATCCTCGAGCCTGGCCCCCAGTGCGTGGAAGCCCCGAGAACGGGCTCATGTCTGCGTGCAAAGGGAGCCGCTCAGGCTTATCCACAAAGGGACGAGCAGAGTGGGGCCCGGTCCTCTGGACCCACGCCTTTCTGGGAAGCACGAGGACCATTTATCTGCCTTGATCCCTCCCTTCTGACTGGTCCCTCCCCTGGAGGAGGGTTGTGACTGGCAGGGCTCAGAGGGTAGGAACCATTGCACTGGTGGACGTCTAGGAGGTAATTGGCAGGGGCCTAAGGAGAGCTTTCTCCCTCCCGCCCTGGGACACATCATTCCTCAGTGTGCCCGGGGAGTTCATGGAAATCTGTCAGGTAAGGAGAACAAGTCACCTGTTGGCTGCCTGGTCCCCTCACTTTGGGGACGTTCCCTCCTTCACACCGGCCTCCCTACTCTCCCAGCTGAAGGCTCTCTGCTCACCTTCTGGGTGCATTCTGCCCAATCCTGCTAGGGCTTTACCTGCTCATCAGGAAGGATACTGTCTCTGTATGGATCTGGAATGATCTCCCAGATACACAGAATATTTGGGGAAAAAAAAAGCAAACTACAGAACAGTATGTTTATTATGCTGCTTTTAAATAAAAACGAGGGGATAAGAACGTGTATTGGCAGCAGCCTGTGTTTTGCATAGAAAAATTTTGCAAGGATGCACAATGGTTACCTGGGGATGATGGGGGCACAGAAATGGGGGGGGAGGTGGAACATGGGTAGGAGCGTGAATTTTAAGTTTACCCTTTAGTTGTTATAGTTTTGAACTACACACAGGAACTATACCACAGTATAGTATCTTGAAAACAAAAAAAGGAAAAAACTGCAAAAGCCTTATCTTCAAGCAGGAGAAGGTAGTCCAAGATAAAAGCAAGCTCACCCTGCAGCCAGCAGGATGTTGGGATGGAATTTCAGTGCAAGATCTGCATTCTCTGAGAGTGTCAACCGCAGGCAGGCCCTGTGACCAGTAATGCCACTTATTCAGATGCCCGAATGGTTTGAAAAGCCCCACCACAAAAATGAGGCAACTGCAGGCTGAAATGCGTGAGACAGAGGGAACGGTGTTGGCCCAGGAAGGGGAATAGCTCAGGAAAAAAAAAGGAAGGATCCTAGGTCCTACTTTGAATGAAGGGTGTTGACAGCAGAATTCCCGGAGAGATCTGGGCTGGGGCAGGTCTTCGCATTTCCAAATGACCCGCATAAAGGGACCAACCATGAGTGACAAACATCCAGAATCTGTGTCTGCCCCCGTTCCCCTCTGGGCCCACCCTGTATTCTGAGGCTATGTACATTAAGGTTGGCGCGCTTACTGTGTGCCAACCTTTCTCCTTTAATCCTCACAAAAACCCAGCAAAGAAGGCATATTATCATTATCCCCCTTTTCCTTATTTTACAGATGAGGAAACTGAGGCCCAAGCCATTCACAGTTAAGACGTGGCCGAGCAGAACTCCAGCCCCTGCCCCGGCCCAACCTTGTGCTCACATCACCTCCTCCCGACATGTTCCTGCAGAAACGCTACCCATTCAGGGCTTCTCCTTCCCTCCAAACACAGGCTGCATCTTCATGACTCTGTTCACGCCCTTCCCTTTCTCTTCCCAGTGAAATCCTCATCCTGGCTCCAATATTACCTTCTCTGTCTCCCTCCCCCTCCCCCACTCCCCAGAGGTCCAATGAATCGTTCCCTCCTGTGTGCACAGGCCGCTGGACCGCTAAGGCAACAGCTGCATGCACTGAGCCTAGCATATGCTAGCACTGCGCTGGCGCTTTACACACGCTGTCTACTGCAGCTTGCCACCAGCGCTGTCGGGAAGACGTTACGAGCCCCGTTTCACAGGTCTGTCTACTCCAAAACCCGTGTTTATTCTGAAAGCGCCTGCCACTCGCAGCAACACCCTCAGGGGTCTCCATGCGCCGTACCACTGCAGCTGCAGGTTCCTTTGGGACAGCATCTCAGTCATCCAGCCACCCCCCCCCCTACATGCGGCAGCCGCCAAAGCATCTGGGACAGAGTAGGCACTCATCATCAGTCGCATCTTACACAGCTCCTGTGGGGCGCCCAGAGTGTGCCACGTACAAATGACGATTCTAACAGCGATGTGAAATTTCAAATAGAAGATAAAAGTGACCACTAAAAAGAGAATGAGGGAATAGGAGCAAACGACCGCAAAAATGATTTCTAGGGTAATACTAATTTAGAAAACGATGATGATCATAGGTCAACGGAGAGGAAAGGTTAGAATGAATAGCTGCCCGATGCAATTACCCTGACTTCCTAGCCAGCTGACGGACGCTGACCCTCAAGGACCCCGTTAGATTCCCTCAGGAACTTGAACATGTAAATTCATCTCTGCACGTGGCTAGGACTGTCTCTGTTGACAGACACACAGCAAAACCATAGAGGTAGGGACAGACAGCTTCTTTATTGCTGGTACCACTCTCTGGAGGTCTGGTCATATTCTTGCCCTTAAGAGTCTGTGAGTCACCCTGAATCTTTATAATAAATGTCCTTTTTCCACTTGAGTTGGTTTCTATTACTTGCAGTCAGTGGTTCTAGGCAAGCATGGTTCTGCCCTCAGGGAGGGATTGGGTTGTCACAGTAATACGGGAAAGTGCGTTCCTGATCCCTAGTGGGTGGGGTCCAAGGGCCAGACAGTCTTCACGAGGAACTGTTTTCTGTTCCACGTAACTTTTGAATGTATAAGACATTCCCTCGTGTGAAAACCCTGTTTAAATACTTCAATCTCAAATCTGGTTTTTTGTGTCTATAAACACAAAACCATTTTTGCACAACATTAACATCCACTGAATTTTCCAGAAATGCAATATAAATTAAGGGACACCTGTCTTTTGTTTTGATCACAACTTGTCAAAAAAATCATGTCCTGACACGGAGTAGTAGAGTCACCAACATGCATCCCTTGATCAGTCTGCATCTGTAGCTGTCACACACACCAGTCTACACTGAAGCCCAAGCAATTGATTATTTCATCCTATTTTCTAACAAAGGTGCGCTCAGGCATTTATATTGAGATATACAGAATTATATAATAAATTAGTTTCCTGTTGTTTCTACTTCATATTACAATTAGAGTGCCTGACATGACTGTTTTTTAAAATTATGTATATAGAAAAGTTATATTCAAATTTCACTTCAGGATAGTTCAGGGAGCACCACAAAACACTTGTTAATAAAAGGGGGTGCTGGATCTGGTAGGAGGAGAACTCTTGTTTTAAACTAATGCAGAGCTTGTGCACGTGAACTAATTAGCAAAAGCTTTTGACAGAACTCCTTATTCAAGGCTTGTCCTCCAGAGACTTAAGCTCGCCCCACTCTGTCACTCAGTATCCTCAATAATAATGGCTTTCAAAACATGGCGAAACCAACAGGGCCAAGTACAGGACAGAGACCTTCCTTCCATCAAAGCTGAGGTCCTAAGGTTCTGGTGGACCAAGAAACAGAACGTGGCCGATCAGTCGCCTTGATTCCTCCAGAAAGGCTGGTGAGCACGCAAAAGTCCTTTAAGGTCCCTGACTGAGGAAGCAGGAAGCTGGAACCTCTTAGGGGACCACCAGTTCCTTCTCATACCGACAAAGGTGACCCCACTGTTAAATGACCAACCTAGGCTGACAGTGAACTGGTTGTACAACAGTATGGACAGGGCTGCAGAGGGAGAGAGGGGCTTCTGTGAGGAACACACAAGCCAGACAAACTCCATGCTCAGTGGGGCTCGGCCATATGCGTGTCTCCCTGAGATCTGGTGCATTAAAACCTTTCAGCTGTTTTGTCTGAGTAGCTAAGAACATGGGACTGGTTACATAAATCATGGCCCATTCATAGTGGAATAATGTGCAGCTGTCAGAAATGATGTTGTTGATGAACATTTACTGATAGGGAAAGATGATCTCAATATATTGTTAAGTGAAAAAAGTAGGTTACAAAACAGTGTTTAGGGCTTCCCTGGTGGCGCCGTGGTTGAGAGTCCGCCTGCCGATGCAGGGGACACGGGTTCGTGCCTCAGTCCAGGAAGATCCCACATGCCGCGGAGCGGCTGGGCCCGTGAGCCATGGCCGCTGGGCCTGTGCGTCCGGAGCCTGTGCTCCGCAAAGGGAGAGGCCACAACAGTGAGAGGCCCGCGAACCACAAAAAAAAAAAACAACAAAAAACCCCAAACAAGCAGTGTTTAGGAAGATACCACCTGTGAGAATGAGAGAGAGAGAGAGAGAGAGAGAGAGAGTGTGTGTGTGTGTGTGTGTGTGTGTACACGCCCATGAGTGCATGCAGATATAAACACATGAAGAAAGATTATTAATTTCTTTGGTAGGATTATGAGTGCTTTAAATTTTCTTCCTTTTGCTTAATTGTCTTTCCTGCTTTCTCTTCCATGAACATATATGGTTTTTGTAATAAGAAAAAAGGTTATTTTTAATATTTAGAAATCACATGTTGAATCAGATACCTTGGTGGGCACACAGCTGCTTGAGGTGCTGGCCCTACTCACCCCTGCGCCCACAGCGTCTTTCCCAGGAGGCCCCGATACACGCGTCCGCCAAATACAGGAGCGGGTGGGAGACTGACAGGGAAGGGGCAGCCCCACATACCTGTCTGCGTGAGCTCTCCCATCTCACACAGCTGGTGACTGGGGTAAAGAGGCAGGGAGTGCAAGGGGCTTTCGAAAGAGGCTCCGGATCCTTTGGACATGTGACGCACGAAAGCCTCCAGTTTAGGGTGATACGGTTTCCTAAAGAGGCAACACAGAGAGAGTTAGTGGTTAGCGTGCTCCAGAACCGTCCGTGACGATTTCAGCCTCAGCAAGCAGGATCCCAAGTGAGCCAAGCCCTTTCTCACCCACAATAACAGCACATTCCAGTTTCACGATTACATGCCCGCTACCACCTACACATAAAATCCCCACTCCATAAGGCCAGCCCGAGACCCCGCCCTCCACCGAGATACCCATCATCCTCAGCACCGTGGGAGTCAGCGTGGACCTCATCCACCCGGTTGCCCAGGCCGCCCCACTCCTGTCTCCCCCTCCAGGAGGCCACCAACCCCCCGACCCGAGGCAGCCAAGCCAAGGCTGCGGGTCCTCCTCGATTTCTCCCTCCCCTGCGCCCTGCACAGGTGCCCTCCTGGGCTTCTCTGCCCCTCTCTCCTGTATCCCTGCATCCCTGAGCAGGGTCTGCCTCAGTCAGCTTTTGTCTGGATGGCATGAGCCTCTCCTTGGCCCGCCTGCCGTCACATCTTGCCTCCTCCACAGCCAGTGCGGTCGACGTAGAAGGCAACCCCGACTGCCACTGCTCTTCCACGGGGCCACCTCCCCAAGAAGCCACGCACAGCCATCAGTCCACTCTGGCCCCGCCTCACGTTGAGGCCCAGTGCACCCTAATGCTGCGCTCTGGCCACGCACAGCATCTGCCTTCTGTGGGCCCTGCACACCTGTCCTTTCATGCTTCCAAGACTTTCCACATGCTGCCTCTTCTTCCTAGAAAATGCATCCCGACCTTCACGGGGGTAGCCCTGAATCCTTAACTTATGTGACCTCTGGAAAAACTCCTGTGAAGAAAATTAACTGATTAAGATAACCCAGATCTCTACAGCTCACTATGCATTTTGCACATATGGTATCTCATTGCACGTGGGGTGGGGATGAATAGTGAAAAAAAAACACACCAGGTTATTTATGAGATCTGACATTATTTCTATTTCTGCCATGAAGTACACATGGCAAATCAAGATTTATTGTTCTAGTCAGTAATACACAATTTCCCTGAATAATGAAATGACCCATGAATATATACACATTTTCTCTGAATAATGAGATGACCTATGAGTATACACACCTTTTCTTTAAATAATGAAATGGCCTATGAACGTTTATACATTTCCAGCTGAACAGAGGTGGACAGAGAGAGTAGTTCCCAACTCAATCAGCACGAAAAGAAGCAAAGATAAATTGTCTAATGGCAGACCCCCGCTGTCTGAAAGCCTAACTAACTTTGGCAATGCTTTTACAATGGCTGCCCAAATGGGTTTATCTTTCAAAAATATAAAGCTAAAAAAAAAAAATCCATTCCAGAAATATGTTTTAAAATTAGAGAATGCTAATCCTGACATAGAGTATATAGTCTAATAAATCACCCTGGATTGCTATAGGGCATTACGGCTTTCCATAAAAACAGAGAATGTGTTATTTTCCCTGAGGCTAAAACACATAAATATTTGCAAACTGTGAAATAAAATGTCCAGACTGATAATGAGGCTGCCAAAACAAATCCACATAAACAAAGGCTATCCATCAACCGGGGTCAAATGTTCCGCTCCAGGCCGTTATTTCAGGTTGGTGATGTTTGAGGATCTAAGAAAAGCTTTGCTACCAGTTTTAGAAATGAAATTTCACTACTGAGAGTTTTCAGGGAATCTGACTCCTTAATGATGCATTAATATCTAACTGTATTCATGGAAACTTGTTTTCGATATGGAAAGATGACGATTCGTGGAAGAAAAACTTCACTTATGGAAGAGAATAACAAAAGACTTTTAATCAGGAAGAGGACCAGGTAACCCGAGTCCCTGGGCCTGTCCTGGATCTGAATGACCAGATCCTGAGGCAGGAGATAGATGGGCCCCAGGCTGAGCAGCTGACATCTGTCGCCTGTGGACAGATACTCCAAGATAAAGATAATGGCGGGAGCCACGAGGAGCTGAGTCCTGCCGAGATAAAAGATAAAGAGACCACATATTTCTCATTCTGGAGGTCAAGGAGACCCCCAAGCTATGCATGTGCAGAAAGGCTCCTCAGGGGAGGGGGTGCTAGACCATAATGTGTTCTGTCAACTTCTCAGGGAACCTAGCGCCCAAGTCCATCTTGGCTGAAAGATGCACGTGCACCCAGGGTAGGGCCCTGAGCCAGACGAGATATGGACTCAAAGCCAGACAAAGCAAGATGACTGGAAACCCAGAACTGCCTCCATATAAGTGATTTAACCCACCCCAAAAGCCCACGGCTCTCTCTTTCTCTCTCTCTGAGCCCGCCCATGCTTTCTTTACATGTATCTTCTCTCCTAATAAACACTTTACTTGCCTCACTACTTTTTGTCTCTTTGCTGAATTCTTTCTTCCAAGCAGACAAGAGCCAGGGCAGTACTGTGGCCTGGGTTCGATCCCTGGTCAGGCAACTGAGATTCCCACTTCAAGCTGCCACAGCCAAAGCCACCCGAGATTAGTCCTGCCAACTGCATCTACTGCTCCATTCCTGCAGCGGAGAGGGTACCCAGCACATGGTAAATACCTCAGAAGCACACGGAAATGATTTCAACTGGGAAGTGCCCCAACCTTCGATGCTTCAGGAGAAGTCCAAGCCTTCTTAATCTGTAGCAATGAATACGGCAAGTTCCCATAGTGTTTATGAAAGTATCCAGATTTTGATGGAAATATTAAAAATAAAGGCTGTTGTGAGTGAGACTGTTACTTGTAACAGATTCTCTTTGACCAAATTTTCATCTCCTCTGAACCCTCTTCCCAACCAAGCCTTGATCTCTGGACTTTCATGTTCTTTGGATTTATATCTGTCTTTGCATTGCCCATTTTCAGCAAGAATCCTGCTAAGTCTGTTTAGCCAGAATCTCCCACTTTTGATATCTGATCACCCCTGATACATGATCAAATTCCTCACCCCCGGCGGCATCTGATCACCCTGGTCTGCCTTCAGTAAGAATCCTGTGGAGTGAGTTTAGCCAGAACCCCCTGACCCCTGATGTCTCCTCATAGTAATTCCCCATCCACTGACCCACACCCTGCTCCTTGGCTATAAAACCCCACTTGTCCGTGCTGTATTTGGAACTGAGTCCAGTTCTACCCCTCTGCATTAACTCCTGAATAAGATCTGCTTTTACTACTTTATCTGTTCTCTGGCTCTGGTTTTTCTTTAACAGCTATATACTAAAATCTATTCTCCTCTTCTTGGGAACTTGGTTAGAGCCCATTTCTGAAGTCCTAGTGGTCAGGTAGAGCCACGTGACTAAGTATTCTCCAGTGGAATGGAAGGATGTATGCCCATCTGTGTTTAGGCTTTCAGATCACAGGCGTGCCCCCTTCACACTCTCTTCCTTCCTTCTGGCCACTATTCAGGCACTGCAGCAACCCAGGTTCAGTCACGTAGACATGCCTAGGGCATGCTGGGAGCAACAACCTGGAAGGAACCTGGGGCCCTGAATGACCAGGTAAAGCCAAGTTATACAACCTGGAACACTCATCTCAGACCTTCATGCAAGAGATAAACTTCTATTGTCTAAGGCAATGCATTCTTGGTTCTCTTTTTTATTTTTTGGGCGCACCACGCGGCTTATGGTTCACGGACCAGGGATTGGATCCAGGCCCACAGCAGTGAAAATGCTGAGTCCTAGCCACTGGACCACCAGGGAACTCCTCCTTGGTTCTCTTTATTGTAACAGCATGCAGCCTAGCCTTACCCTGACCAACACAGAAATGATTATATCTGTGATGATGGATTTTTCTTCAGGAAAAACCCACGTTACTGTATTCTCATTGGAAATCTATTTTCATATTGAAAATGCAAAGAACCGGCAGCGCTACCATCTTAAGCCTTCAAACCACTCACTTCAGAGGTCTTGTTTACACTTTTATATGCATTTTCACACCTGTTTATGCCACAAAACATACATGGAACCCCAAGGCTCATCTACACACCTATAAGAAAACTTACTGTGCTTTAGCCATAATCTGAGCAGTTACTGAGTTCTGTACAGATCATTAAGACAAGCAGAGAAGAGGTGTAAGACCAGTGACACTGTTACCAGGAAACACAATTCAAAAAAGCGTATATGGCTAGAAACCACAGTAAGTTCATAGCACGGATTTTTACAAGTTATGCTAATTAAAGAATTTATTATTTTATATTAGTAATATCGTGAAATTCTAAAAAGATAAACTTAGTATCCTTTTCTCAGTCTTTAGCTTTCTGGACCTTTTTGCTCTGTTTGATGTGATTACCCACCCCCTCCCCTTTCCTGAAACTCTGCTTCCTCAGCTCTCATAACATCACTCTCCTGCCTCCTTCCTGTTGCAACTTCTCCATCTCCTCCTGGGACCCTCCTTTCTCTCTGTGCTGTAATTGGCTGGGGCTCTTACAGGGCTCTGGTTTTGGCCCTTACCTCACTCCAGCGGCTCTGTATGTGATACCGTTCAAGTCCACAGCTTCGGCGGCCATCTACACGCTAAACTCTCAAGTCGACCTCTACCTCCCAGCCAGACAATGTTCCTGAGCCCCACAACTACTCACGAAGAGGCAGCTTCCACTACAAAGACTCTGAGAGTCGTGGAAGGTGTCCTCAGGAAGGGAAACACTGGGGTGTCCGGCTCCTGCTGATTCAGCTCGCTGCGCGCCCGCCGCCAGCCCAGTGTCCTTCACCAGACGGGAGTAATGGGCACAATTCAGGATGCTCCGCCTTTGAGGAGGCCATAAAAATTAATAATTCGTGAAGCCGAACTGGCACCTGGGAAGGCAGCAGGCACAGCTGGTGACCCAGATCCCACAGTCCCAGGGGGTTCAGAGGCCCAGAGTGGGTCCCCTTAGCTGGGGGTCCTGCTCACTCTTACGCTAAATGTGCGTTTATAATGACAAGTCAACTTTTATTGTTATAAAAGATGGAATTCATTAAATGCCATTAATTAATTAAACATGCATACTCCACCCACTTTCTATAAAGGATTGAAAGTAGCTCCTAAAAATACAGACTGTATTTGTATGAAATAGAACTAAACCAAAAGACCAAGGCCAGGGGAAATGAGGCAGAAGCAGCTGGGTCAGCTGGTCCCCAGGAACTGCACCTCTCAGCTGGGAGCTCCAGAAGTGGCCCCGTCACGGCTGTGGCAGAATGAGGGACCCTGGGACCCGACCTGGCCCTGTGACCATGACCACTCAGGGAGGAAAAGAGGCCGGGCCTGGGAGATTCCAGGCTGCTCTGGTAAATGAAACACCATTTCTCAAGCTCTCAGTGGGGACCAGGCTCAGCACTTTACTCCATCACCTTAGTAGACTTCACGAGGATGTTTCAGGGAGGTACGATAAGTCCCCTACATACGAACCTTCAAAGCTTTCAAAGATGCGAACGTACGTATGTCCGATCACGTAAGTTAGTTCACGTGTCTGGTGTCATCTGTAAAACTTGGGTACCTTGGCTAACTCTGTTGGACTTACGAACAAACTGGACTTACAAACGCGTTCTCAGAATGGCACTTGTTTGTATGCAGGGGACTTACCGGATTACTATCCGCATGCTCTCAGACAGAATACTGAGGCTCAGAGAGGTGAAGGGATTTGCCCTACATCAAACCGGTGACAATGGCCTCAGAGGATTTCATGGTCAAGACTCAAATCTCCTATGATAGATACATGATAGGCAATGATGACCTGTGATTCTCACTGGGCTCCTGAATTCATTCTGCAACCAACCCAGTCCAGCAACTATTACATGCCAGGCTCGGGCTGGGCACCAGTGATATGGAGGGAATAAGACTCAGTGCCCTGAGGGGCCGGTGGTGCAGGCAGAGCACAGACAACGATGCTGGGAGGACAAGTCACAGAGCACCAGCACGTCCACTGGAGGCCTGCACGCTGCCCGGCGGCCCTGCCCGCTGGGCCCTTCCCTGGGAACAGCCAGGTGGCCCTCAGAGGCCTCACGGTGCTCAGGGACCTCTTCAGCAACAGCAGACTGGCCTGGGGGCAGACCCATTCTCACGTCTGGGAACCTGAAGCCCAGCCAGAGAAAGGGGAGCAGAAGCTGCGAGCTGCCGGCTGAAGCGTGGTGCCTCCCACAAAGCCCTTGAGGCTGCTCTGGGTCCGGCCAGCTCAGTGGCCTAGTGGCCCGCCTGTCCCTGGGCTGTTCAAAGTCCTGTACAATGGCAGGACTGTGCCAGCTGTTAGCACACTGACACTCTGCTGCACCCAAAGGAGCAAAGCCACCCCCCCCAGCTGCCCTCCCTGTGTCCTCCCGCCGCCCTGGATGCTCCAGCCCAGAAACTAAAGGGTTAATACCCAGCACAGCAAGTGGCCTCCACCCTTGCCTCGTCCTAAGCCAGTTAAGGTCTGGTCGTTAAGTATTTTGTTCTGAGATTCTTCCCTACGTCCCCCTTTTTCAGGTTGAGTGAGGCGGTGGCGGTGCCTGATACAAGCAGAGAATCCCCGCTGACGCACTGGGAGAGGTCTCCTAGAAGGCGTACCATCTCAGGGGGCCTTGAAGGAGCTTTGGAAGGGGGCCAGCAAGCCAAACGGCGGGTGCAAAGGCCTGAAGGGTGAGGGGCTGGCACGCAGTGGCTGGCAGGGGCCGAGGGTCCCAGCGGAAAGGCCAGCACAGAGGGCTAGAGACGGGCTAGAGACGAGGAAGAAAGCCAGGGACTGCCCGGTGCTCTGACACGGGCTGGACTCCATCCAGGGTGTTTCCCAGCCCGCGGGACACAAGGACATGCATCCATACTTGCTGAACACAGAAAAGAAGACGTAAATCCCCAGGCTGCGAGGGTCGTGGCCTCCAGCAGGAAATGAAAGCCTAGAGTCACATGGTATTTTGTGATGTTTTTACATAAAATGGTTCACTTCATCTTCCCCTTGATATTAGACAGTAAGAAGGCTGAGATGCAAAGGGTTAACCTGGAATTCCCGGGTCCACACTGCAGTCCACTGTGAAGGGAGAGCCCTGGCTGCAGGGAGGCAATCCATGGTGCCACCAGGCTGGCGCTGCCCGGGGCAGGCTGGCACCCAAGGCATTCCATCAAAAGAACGTCATCCCCATCGAGCACTTCCCCCGCCTCCTCTCCTCATTCAGTAAACTCTGCTTGGGAGGTTATGTGTCCCCTGACACATTTGCTGAGGCCTGGCCCATCACTTTATTGCTAACTGTGCCTCTCATTTCAGAGCCATGCCATGTCCACATGCACAGTTTCTACTCTCTTTTCAAGTATTTTTCATCGTAAGGGCTCTCAACCAAGGGCAGGCTGTCTCTACCCCTGTGAAGAATGAAAAGGTTGAAGAAGTAAATGTCTTCCGGTTGTGGCTTTGCAACTGGTAATGTGCATCCTCCTCATCATCCCACTTACTCCTCACCCCAGCCCTGTCCGGTCAGCAGCGTCATCCCCATTTTAGAGACAGAAGGCTGAGGCTCAGAGAGCCTAAGGGACTTACCTGCTCCCCTCAATGGAACAGCCATGCCAGGGTCTGAGGACTCCTAACCCAGTGCTCACTGCACCCCATCCCAGTTGTTTCTCAAACTGAAGAATAGCAGGGTGGGAGACTGCAGACAGCAGGGTGGCCTGGGCTGAAATCTCAGTTTATCTGCTGTGTGGCCTCAGACAGGTGTTCTCACCTCTCTGGGCCTCTGTCCTCTCAACTGTGAAATGGGATTCACCTGCAGGATTGCTCTGAAGATCAGACTCCTGGCAAACAGTACTCACTGGACAAGTGTAGGCCACTCCCCGATTCTGTAATTCTCCAGTCAGCCTTTTAATTTCAACAGAGGCAACAGATTCTTGAAAATGACTTTTAGGAAAACTGCAATTTACCTGTTAGCCACCAGACTGCAGTCAATTTCTGGGCGCTTCGTTTTGGGAATGACATACAGTGGGTACCTGTCCCCATGTCGAATGAACACATGCACTGAGACCAGCTTAAAATGATGCGGAGCGTGACCTGCGAGAGAGAAGCACACTGTCTGGTTATCACCCAGGAGATGTCCATCCCTTTGACTTCGCAGAGGAGGGGAGGGGTGACCATGGTGGAAGGGTGCTGTGCTGGGTGGGAGGCCTCTGACTAGCCTCACAGGGCAGGGCAGAGGAACGTGAGAGGGCTGGTTACACCCCAGCCCCCTGGAAGTCACGGGGAGGCTCTAGGGTGTGGCGGGGGTCACCTGACCTCCAGTGAAACGTGGGCAAGACTATTCACGTAATGGATAAAGAAGATGTGGCACATATATATATACAATGGAGTACTACTCAGCCATAAAAAGGAACGAAATTGAGCTATTTGTAGTGAGGTGGATGGACCTGGAGTCTGTCATACAGAGTGAAGTATGTCAGAAAGAGAAAAACAAATACCGTATGCTAACACATATATATGGAAGCTAAAAAAAAAAATGGTCATGAAGAACGTAGGGGCAGGACAGGAATAAAGATGCAGACGTAGAGAATGGACTTGAGGACACAGGGAGGGGGAAGGGTAAGCTGAGACGAAGTGAGAGAGTGGCATGGACATATATACACTACCAAACGTAAAATAGATAGCTAGTGGGAAGCAGCCACATAGCACAGGGAGATCAGCTCGGTGCTTTGTGACCACCTAGAGGGGTGGGATAGGGAGGGTGGGAGGGAGCCGCAAGAGCGAGGGGATATGGGGATATATGTATACGTATAGCTGACTCACTTTGTTATAAAGCAGAAACTAACACAACATTGTAAAGCAAAAAAAAGACTATTCATGTAGCCTCACGCACATCCACAGACTAGGGGATGCCCACAGAAGTACTGGAAACAATGACTTCTGCTTTAAATCTCCCTCTCGTAAAACACAGCAGGGCACAAACAGATAAATATTCAACATCATTCTCTGATACACTTTTAAAAAAGCAAAACTCAACATAGAAATCATATTTTCCTACACTTTCACTTCAAGACACCAGCAGGGCATGCTGTGGAGGTCCTAAGCCCAGAGAGAGCCCGCCCGGGAAAGGAGTTAGCTGCGGATGACACCCTAGGGCCAGCCAAGGCCACCTTTCCATCCCACTTCCGTCTCACGGATAACCAGGATGATGGCAAACATTTGTGGAGGGCTAATCATGAGCCTCGTGCTGCTCAAAGAGGTCACTTAATCCTCCCAGCAGCCCTGTGAGTAGGGACTGCAAGTTATGCCCATTTTACAGACAAGGAAATGAAGACCTGGAAACTCATTCAAGGACACAGCTTGGTGGCAAATGCAAGATTTGGGCCCTAGCCGTCTAGCTCCTTAGATGCTGGTTGAAGATGGTACCACGCTGGGCAGCGCAGCCAGGCCTACCTTCCATGCTGCGCTCGGCCACACGTGGAATGTTGCAGTACAAAAGGGCTTCGTAAACGGGGTCCATGACGGGGGGCTCCGTCACCGGGTCAGGCATGATCCTCTTTCGATTCTTGCTAGTCACTCCATTCTTAGCTGCTGACACTGGGATCAGGTGGACTGCAGAGAAAGCAAAGCAGGTCACGACACACACGGTCCTGGGCGGGGGGCGGGGGTAGGGGATAGGGTGCACAGGCCAGCTAGACGGGCCCAGAGGGCGGCTGGATTTTCACCGTAACTATCCACTCCCTCAGATTAGGCTGGACTTCAATGGAGCAAAAGGTCAGCTTCAACTGTTTCTTGAGTCCCCTCCAAGCCCCGCCTCTTTCTCTCAATGCCACTATCCTTTCCTTATCAATAATTATCTATGCAACACCAGGTGGGCCCCCCAGAGAGAGGGGGCCTCACCCATGGTGGTAGAGGAAGGACTTACACACTAACTTCATGCAACCCGATTACTTCGTTCTCAACACCCTCTGAATTCTGGTAAATACTAAGGAGGAAAACCATCACCTACTGAGTGCCTACAAAGTGCTAGACAGGTGTCTGACGTATCTCATTTAATATCATCTGCTTTGCACTTTGTGGGCCCTGGAGCCCAAGCACAGGCATCCGCTCATTAATCCTCAAGGGACCATTTTACAGAGCAGAGAGCCAGGGATCCAAGGGGAGGCTGAGGCAGCCGCCCAAGGTGTACGTGGTGGATGGAAAGCCATCCCAAGCTCGCCCATCTGCCTCCAGACCAGGTTCTCCCCCACTGTCTGCTGGATATCATGGGTGGGCCCTGCAGTCTGTTCTGTCTGTCCGTCCACTGCTCTTTCTGTTGGTGAACCATTCTTTCCCCCGCATGTGGTTCGGCTGAACTGTCAATCACATCATCCTGCCTCCTTGAGAGACGTACACTACAGACCCGGGGAAAGGGGCTCCTTTTCTCCTGGACGCTGATCTCTAAGAACGGACACCTGGGGCTGCCCCAGCCATCTGTCGCTCATGGGCCGCCTCTGCAGTGGAAGAAAAGGAGGCTAAGTAGAGATAAGCCAGACCAACAAATGAAGAGAGTTATCAGAAAGAGGAAGGAAGACCTGAGGACATCCACCCTTTGAGCCCCTGGGTCCAGATGTGGTCAAAGTGTCCATTAGATGTTCCAGTTCTGTAAGTCAAGAAAGTCGTCTTATTTCAGCTAGTTTGAGTTGGGTTTCTGTTACTTTCAGTGAAATGAGTCCTGGTTCATACACTTTATCAATTATTTATAAGCAGATGTAAGTCCATCTTCTGGGTCAGTGGTCCCCAGTCTTTCTAAGAGTTCCCAATTTGGAACTCCCTACAAAATAATGGTTGGATTTTTAGCATCGCCAACTGAGGAAATACACAGAAATAGGTGTGCCCATGAATCATTTAACTACTAAAAGGCTTATTAATCATCATATAATATATATGCATATATTTGAACAACAGCTAAAACAGGGCCCAATCACCAGTCTAAATCCACTTAAATTCCCTAGCTACTCCTACAAATTCTTCTGTAAATATTTAAAACTTCCCTTTGGCAAACAGGTGTTATAAACAAAAGTAAAAGATAAGCAATCCACTGAGAGGAAAATATTTGCAATATATATTACAAATTATTAATATCCAAAGTGCACAGATCTCCTACAATTGAAAAATCAATAAAGGATATAAGCGGGCTAATTAAAGAAAAATAAATACCAGTGGCAATAAACACACGAAAAAACATTCAACATTATACATACTTAAAGAAATACAAAATAAAACAATAGGATATGATTCACCCCCACCTCACCAGACTAAAAATTCACTTTCTTTTTTTTTTTCCCCGATACACGGGGCTCTCCCTGTTGTGGCCTCTCCAGTTGCAGAGCACAGGCTCCGGACGCGCAGGCTCAGCGGCCACGGCTCACGGGCCCAGCCGCTCCGCGGCACGTGGGATCTTCCCGGACCGGGGCACGAACCCGTGTCCCCTGCATCGGCAGGCGGACTCTCAACCACTGCGCCACCAGGGAAGCCCTAAAAATTCATATTTTAACAATAATATCAGTACTGGCAAGGGTGTGCAACCTACATTTCCATATACTGCAAGTGAGAGAGGAAACTGGAAGGACTTTTCGGAAGGAGTATTTGGCAGTTGCCACTAAAAGGTTACATGTGCTTTATCCATGACCCCATTATTCTACCTCTTGGAATCGATTCGACAAAGATGTCAATTCCCATCACCAAGACGTATGGCCAAAGAGATTCACTGCAGCGTTGTTTACAACAACAACAAAAAAGGGAAATGACCTAAATATCTTTCATCAGCAGAACAGAATGTTACATCCACAGTGGAGTATTCTGCCACAGTTAAAAAGAATGGAAAAGAATCAAAGATAAATGAAGTGAATAAACCAAGTCACTGGATATTTATATAAGCCTTTTTGTGGAAAGAAAAAATTAACCATGAACGTATGAATATACAGGCACTCTTAGTATGTAAATGAACAGAAAAATGTCTACAAGGACATCCATCACAATGCCTTTGGGAAATGGGTAGAATGGGGTGTGAAGAACTATTTTCACTTGTTTTTCTCTAACTGTCTATATTGTTTTACAAATCCACGCACGTACATATGTAGATATGGATTAACAATAAGCATATGTTACATATATTCTATAGGTAGAAATAATGTCTAGATATGCTTTTTTTCAATAAGCATATTTTCGTTCATTACTTATGATAAAACAACAACCACAGAGCTCGAGTTGGCCCTTCACCAACTCAAATTAGCCCTTTGATTGGTCCTAGAGCCACTTTCTTCCTAACAGCTAGAAAGCCCCAGAACTGCTAATACATAGCTCCGGTGTCCAGAGGTCACTTACCATGGGAGGATTTGTGCCAGATCAAGAGAATGATGAAAAGTATATGTCCTAAGGCAGTATGTCAATGACCCAGCCCTTCGGCTGTGCGGCACCCCTCAATCCTTTACTCTGCTCTGTTATAAAGTGGTACCAGGTTCTGGCCCCTTGGCCATGCCTGTGGGCACACTCCCTTTGAGTCTGGGCCAGGGAAAAGCGAAGCTAAGGAGACATGATAATATGAGTGACACAGGGACAGAGGGGCATGGGTCCCTGCACATCCCAGAGTCCCCACAGTTTGCTGGCTTCTCTGAGAGCACACGGGGTTAGGCTTGTTGGGGCTGCCGCCTGGGAGCTGCTATAAGCTGAATGTTTATGTCCCCCCAGATTCACATGTTGAACCCTAACTGCCAAGGTGATGGTATTTGGGGGTGAGGCCTTTGGGAGGTGATTAGGTCATGAGGGTGGAGCCCTCACGAATGGGATTAGTGCCCTTATAAAAGAGACCCCAGAGATCTCCCCCACCCCCATTTCTGCCATGTGAGGTTATAGCAGAAAGATGCCTTCTAGGAAGTGGGCTCTCACTAGACACCAAATCTGCCAGTGCTTTGATCTTAGACTTCCCAGTCTCGAGAACTGTGAGAAATAAACTTCTGTTGTTTATAAGCCAGCCAGTTTACGGTATTTTTATTTAGCAGCCCAACAGAGTAAGATAGGAACCACCCACAACTCAAGGAAGCAATGGTTTGAAAGCCACAGGTAAAGAAACCTTCCATCCAGAAAGTTTTTATCTGCTGCTTCCTCTGGCATCTGGGCTTGTCAACCTCGCCCACTAGCTGTTGAGATTACCTTCCACCTGTTTCACACCTTCCTGAGTCACCAGGACACAGCATCAGTCCATGTGGGGTCCACTGAAGGGTCCTCCGGATACCAGACAATCAGGGGAAGTTCTGACGCATAGAGGCCACGGGGTGAGACGTCTCCCTGCGTCCCCTCTCCTACCTTGGTTCTCATTGTCCTGAACTGCTCAGAGCTGCCCCCATTCCCAGGGTGCTTTTCAGGATGTTTCCCTCCTCTTGCTTATGCCTCTAACCTCACCCCAACCTCTGTTTCCCAGATCTGGCCAACTCCATAACTCATCCCAGGGGTCACCTCCTCCAGGAAGCCCACCCCGAATCCCCAAGTAGTTTAGACATCCCCCTTCTATGAGCCCACCTGGTTCTTGCTGCCTTCCTAGCTCACACTACAGTACATGTAAGCAGAGGTGTCCACAGTTTATCAACTCACCAATCCAAATGTCCAGAGGGCCAGAACTACGTCTCTTTCAAGTTTATATTCCCCCAGCAACCAGCACAGGGAAGGCCCTCCATAAATACTTGTTGAATTAAAGGTCTGCCCTGAGCCAGGTACTGTGCTCCATGCTTCTGGTGAAACACCTTCTTGAATCCTCAGGTGGGAACACTAAGGCAAAGCAGTCACCTGACCAGCCCAGGGGGTGGGGATCGTCCAAGCAGGTTTCCTCAAGAAGACACCCCAGCTGGGACTGAAAGGCAGAAATGAAGCTGGCAACACGGGGAAGAGGAGAGGAGGACGAGGGAGGACAAGCACAGCAGACAAGAGGCAACAGAGGCTGGATCTAGATCCCTCTGAAGCCCAGGCCAGTCGGTCCCACCAGGGCTGACGCGCAGGGATCCGGGGAAAGGTCGGCTGCAAAGGAGCAGACCCGGGCTGGAGGCACCTCTGCCCCGGCTGCTGCCTGACTTGCCCATTAGGAGTCCTGGGCTTGCCCTGTTCATCTCAAAGGGGGCTGCGGGGCAGACTCGGGGGCTGGGGAGCAGATTCCACACCTGGGGCCTGGCGCTGCAGGATGCTGCTTCTCCTGGCAGGCCTCCCCAGCTCCTCCGATGCCCTCAGGACAATGAGGAACTCTGCTGATCCCACGCCGATAACAGCAGCTCAGAAGAAAAAAGGACTGTGGGAGCGTCAGAAGGAACAGCGGGCAAAGAGATGGAAGGATAACAGGTTCCATCATGTAGGTGTAAAACCCCATGAACCTAGATGAGTGCCCTGGGACCACAGCATCACTGTGGCCAACATGAACTACAGAGTAGGAGACGCCTTTAATTGATAATGAACTCAGCACCAATGGGCATGCAATTCCTTTGTGGTGTGATTTCCCAGCAGAAGAGAGCACTTCATAAGCCACCCCATGGATACGAGTCTCTCCCATTTATGTCTGCTTTACCTGCTCACCTCTCCTACAGTCATTTTCATCCTGTCCTCACATCCATAAGCCTACTTGTATAAAAAGATGCCAACGAGGGGTCTTCCTGGTGGCGCAGTGGTTGAGAGTCCGCCTGCCGAAGCAGGGGACTCAGGTTCATGCCCCGGTCCGGGAGGATCCCACATGCCGCGGGGCGGCTGGGCCCGTGAGCCATGGCCGCTGGGCCTGCGCGTCCAGAGCCTGTGCTCCGCAACGGGAGAGGCCACAACAGTGAGAGGCCCGCGTACCGCAAAAAAAATAAATAAATAAATAAATAAATAGAAGATTCCAACGAGGTCTCAATGTCAAATAATGGCAGGGAACATGACCTCTAAAGCAGTTCCCTGGGCCCCCTCACTCGTAAAAGCAACTAGCAAACTTCTTAGAACCACAGAGTAAAACAATCAGGTGCTGTTTCACGTAGGCCCTCTCCGTCTCACCCGCACCCTCCCCAATGTACAGAGGATGGATCCATGTGCCTCATTAGCAGACATCCCTGTAGCTGTGACTAGAATTCGAGCCAACCGGCCCACACTGCTTTTTCCAGCCTTGGACTTCATCCTAGGAAGAGCAACCATCAGCCAGGCAATGGACCTCAGGCAGAGGCAGGTCAAGGGACTGGCCTGGGGTTCCACAGCCTGTAAGCCAGGCCTGCTGACCTGCCAGGCCGGGTATTTATGCATCTCCCATCCAGCCATCCAACATTTATGGAGCACCTGCTGGGAATTCTTCAGAGAATAAAAGACTAAGGTCTCTGGCCCTCTGCTGGAGCTTACAATCCAGTTGGGGAGGATGTTAAGATATTAAATAAGAAGATGGGAACAGAAGGGCGTATGGTCCTTAGAGGGAAATGCCCTGTCATGGTGCCTCTGCACACCCTGGTCGTTGGTTTGGGGGTACAGGTGCAAGAACACAGGAACGACTCGGATATAAAGGAGATACTGGGAAGTACCACAAGAGTGCTCGAGAAGAGCCTCAGGTGCAATACGGCCTATCAGCAAGTCTCTGCTCAGCAGCCAATGCTATGAACACATCTGAAGAGAGATGTTTAATCCAATGATGATCTGCTTCTTTTAATTTTTATTTATTCTATTGATGGCCCCACGGAAGAGAGGAAAGGAGAGAAACAAAGAGTCCAGGGTCAGGGTCAGATCAGGACTTAGCACAGGCCGCTAGGCAGAGGGCTCCTTCCTGTCTGGTCTCCGGCCTCAAGCCCCCTTAGTTACTTCCAGATGCCCAGTGATGCACACAGCCAGCGGGTCGTGTTACAGCCAAATGTGTGCAGCCAGCTCATTCCCTGGGAGTCACTCTGACTTGCACGAAGACAGGCCAGTGCCTCTCCTCCAGGGCACTAAGCCGGTGCCCACGGCCTCCAGCTCTTCACTCCATAGGGGGGCTCTGGCCCAGGGCAGAGGACAAGAATCCACCTGCTTCCTGGCCTTCTCCCAGCAGCTCTAGCCTGAAGAACCCGCTGTATACAGGCCTTTACAGGAAGGAGATTTTGATGGAGCGCCGTGGGCCCACGCCTGGGTCAGAGCACCGCCCCTCCTTCCCTTCTGTGGGTGCCTCCTCTCCCATGCCAATCCTGTGCTGTGGTGGGCGCGGTCATGCTCCTCCTCCAGGACCCTCCCCTTGCTATCCTGACGGCTCCAGGGATGGGACCTGGCAACTAGCCCACTGTGCCAAAAAAGGCCCTTTCCAGGAGAGAGAACTTCCCCATGTGGAAGAGTCAGTTTTATGGGGAGTCAGGTGACCTCGGAACCCGTACCTCCTGCCATCCCTGCCTTAGCTGTTTAGTTATCCTGCTGTTGTTTAGTTGTCAGCTCTTCCTCTGATTACACAGACACCCTGGCAGGTTGCAGACAGGTGTCAGGGATCCACAGGTGTCCCAGGGCAGGTGGGCAAGTGTTGGCTGACCTCTGTCTCCATGGCTGTGCGCTCAGCTACCCCGGAGGTCTCACCACTGACTGCGCTGGCAAAGAACCTGGTGGGGCCGACGTGTGGCCCCAGCACCTGCTTTTCAGCTTCCTAGCTCCACAGCCTGCCTCATGCCTGTTGGGACCTCAGCCCCGGCTGGTCACCTCCTTAGGGGACTAGAGTCACCTCTTCCTTGTACCACTCAAGTCTGTCCTCAGTCAGCCCTGGGGCCACGACTCCCTTAAATAATTCTGCTTCTCCAAGATGGTGCCTTCTCATAAGTTAAACACCCCTAGTCCTGTCACCTGACGTCTCCAATTTCTTCCTCCCGATAGTCCAAAAGGCTCTTGAATTCTCTCCTTCACTGGCCTGCCGAAGAAGAATGATTTGCTCTGACAGGTAATTCCCACAATTCCCTTTGTGTTCCTCGATCCACTAAGGCGTCTTTAATGTCCTTTCTGTCTCCAGCCTGCACTGAATATAAAAATGTGTGTAAGTCTCAAATAAAAACCAGAACTACACCACGAGAGCCCACAGCAGGCTGGGCCTCATGCGGCTGAGGACTCAGTTCCTGTCCTAGGCTGTCTGCAAGCTCTTATCTCCTCCCTGCCTGACTGCCTTCTGACAACTGAGACCCAAGTCCACAGGACGGCCAGAGTGCAGGGGCAGGGGACCCACTGCGACCTGAGCCTGAGCCCAGCTGCAGACTCCTGGAGGAGCCAGGAAACCTCACACTCCTATGGGACCACTGGTAACTGGCCTTGACCTAAGCGGGTCCCTTGGGTTAGATGCTGCGAGCACCAAGGACTCCAAATCATGACAGAGACTAGAAATCAGAGAGACGTTCAAGACAGGTCCCCAAAAAGAGCTATGAAAAGAACCTCAGACATCCTTACCCATCTCAGGGCCTGGATCCCCTCTATCTTACCTTTGAGACTCTGATAAGAGCTACTGATCCTCACCCTTGACAAAGGACTGCATACACTTACTTTTAAATTTGATTTCTGGGGGTTCACAGCACCCCTGAAACCATGCGAGACAATGCAGATGTCCATGAACTCAGGCTAAGAACTCAGTGTACCTGGAAATAGGTTTCCTATTTCAACACCCTCGAGAACAGATTTTTTTTCTTTTTACAAAATGAAAAGGGATCTTTACAATTCATATAAACACGTGTTCCTCCTAAAATAGCCATCGATACTAAGGTATAAAAAGAAGTGAGTCACGCATATTCTTCCCACCCAGAGAACCCACAGTGAATGCTGCAGTGTGTGTGTGGCTGGATGTCCTGCCAGAGGTGAAACTGTGCTCCTGTCCCTGCTCCGGTGGGAACGGTGACAGGGTCACTATGGCCCAGGGACATTGTTCCCCCTTCCCCAAGAGCAAAAAGTTTTCTGTCTCAAAGGTCTGCACCCCACTGAGGCCACCAAACCAACTGCTCAGAAAGGTGGGTCAAGGCTGGTCATTTGCTTCTATGAAAAGGGTCAAAAGGAAGAGCAGTCAGGTGGGTGGGAGAGCCTTGGGGAGGCCACCTCAGTGAGAGACCACGCACTGCAGGGGGCAAGGGGGCCTCAGGTATCTGGACGCTGTGAAGACTGGCCATCTCACTCTCTGATAGATACCTGAGACTGGGGAGAAGCAGAGTGGGGTTCCAGGTTCCCCAGGAGGCAAAACCCCTGGCCAGTGGGGTCCAGGCCCTCAGATGATACAGAAAAAAGAGGGAGGGAGACAGGGAGGGCAAGAGGTGCCCAAAACAGTTAATTCAGAGAGGGCCCTGCCTTGTGGCGAACTCCCTGTCCCTCCCACTCCGGGTGGCCTGGCTCTGCTGGGCCCCAGTGAGGCATCGTGTGCCAGGGCCACACTGGCAGGAAGGATGGTGAGACTGTTCCAGAGCTCTCTCTGTGGGCACTCCTGACTTCACCTTCTTATTTGGGGTTCAGATTCTGTCCCCCAAGACCTCATGGCTGATCAGTCTCAAAAACCTCCCCCTCCAACCCCTTCCCCCTGGTGGGACGCTACCAAGATCCCAGGGCTCTGCCTGTGATGACCACTTACCTCACTTCAAGTTCCTTTCTGTTTAATGTCACCAGCTTGGAGCCCTGTTGCCAAGACAACAGGAGTGGGGCCCAAGCTGATCAGTGCAAACTCTACCTGGGCAGACTCCCACTGCATCCCTGGCCCAGCTCCACTCAGGGGGTACTCCGACGTCAACACCCTGCAGCATCCTTTCCTACTTTGTCTCTCTCCTCATACAGTCTTGGCGATTGGCACATGTCCTCCTGAATTCACTGACTCATTTTACTAACACTTCCTAGCCTGGATAGTTTCCTCTCCTCTAAAATGGGAGATTCCCCTTCTTATCAATATCGCTGACTACACCTACACACACACACACACACGCACACACACACACACACACACACACACAGTACCATATGTCCTTTTAGTAGATATATTATGGACAACCTTCCAAGTCAGTATCGACAGGTCTATGTAGACGCGGTATAATGGATGCAGCAGTATCTCCTGTTGGACACTTTGGTTGTCTACCCCCTTTTCCTATTATAAGCGGTGATGCAATGAACATCTTTGAGCATACATCTCTGTCCTCTGTCTATCCTTAGGAGAAATTCTCTGAGATCAGAAACAAGGAAGGAGGGAGGGAGAGAGGGAGGGTGAGGGAGAGAGGGGAAAGCGGGGTGGGGGGAGAAAGAAAAAGAGAGAGAGAGACAGACACAGAAACAATGTCCCCACCCTGGAAGAAAACTAGAAAGAACCCACGGACAGAACTGTGTCCCATTTTTAGTTCGTGGAAGGGCCTGCGTGGTACATGATACCCTCACCTCCTCCGATAATAACTATGACATGAGCTTCAGACGTTATGATAAAAGCTGATTTGTCAGACTTAATTTTGTCATTTACCTACAGAATTTTTCCTAGCCAAAGATATTTAACTCTATGTGGTAGCTGGGCATGAAACATTCAAAGAAAAAGCAATGTTAAAACTCTCAGAAATCAAAGAAAATAAATCTCCAAGAAAAGGATCAAGATTAATTTAAAAAATACTAAATAAAGAATTTATTTAGAACCTATGAACCCTTAGGTTAAAAATGCAAGCCCTCATTTTAAATTTCTCATTTTTTGGACTTCGACTCACCAAAATAAAAACCCAGCTGGAACCTTATTGTGTTTTTTAAATACACAGTACGTTAGAGCCTTGGCATCCTAAGGGTTGCATCCCCAAACCTTTGCCACCAAAACATATTAAGAGCTTCATGAATCCCCAAACTTACACACCTCACCTGGACACATGCTTTCCTCCATAAAATGTACACAGGACAGAGAAGAGAGAATGACAAAGCCCCGCAGCTTTGCAGGGTGGGACGCAGGACCGGCCCAAGGTGCCCACTCACAGCTATGATTATGTGCATTTGTGCCTCAGCAAAATCCCCGCCACCATACGCCACGGACCTTTGTGGGGGGGGCCACGAAGAGCTGGAGCTGCAAATGCCGACAGCCGACCTCGAAGAGCAGCAAAGCAGGCGGAGGCACTGCTCCGCTCCCACCCAGCTGCCTGGGCTTGTCCTGCTTCTCCGCTTGCTCAGAATGCTCTCCCCGGGCCTCCTCCTCCACAGCCAATAGCTCCACGTGGTCGACCTCCCAGAATGTGCACTGGGTACTTCCTTCGGCCTTCAGCACACTTAAGCCAGGTGGAGGGGCCGTCTGTATGAGCGGCTGCGTGGATGCGTGGATGAAGGCAGCACCCACTGAACCACCTGAGCCCTACACGGCGCGGCAGGGCCTTCCCTTCTCTTTCTTCACCCCGTCCCGCTGCACTGCCCGATCGTTTAGCTGAAAGTCCACAGAACCACCTGATGCTCTCAGCTTTGCTCCTTCCTTCCAGGGCCAACACCTTCATCGGAGCCCCTCCCAGCCTTTAACTGGAGGAGGAAAGTGGCCCCGAGTTGTCTCTCAGTATCAGCCTCCCACCAGCCTCTGAATGGGTAACACCCAAATATTGTGTATATTAGAACCCCCAGGGAGTTCTACTCCCACAATCCTGATTCTATGGGGAGGGGCACAAATGTGCTCATTTTTTGGTTTTGGAACATGCATTTTAACAGACGCCCGGGGCTACTCTGATCAGGGTGCTCAGGAGACCACTCTTTGGCAAACACTGTACCAGACTGTGGTCTTTCCCAGACAAATCTAATGATATGCTGCTGTCTTCCCTGCTTCAGTGGCTCCCCATACTTTCAGGATGTAACATGGTGATGGAGGTGGCCTGGGCCTTTGTCCACCTTCACAGCTACACACCGGTGACTAACCTGGTCCTGCTCTCTCCTGCCCTGCCTTTGCACACCCACCTCCATCTGCCAGGAATGCCCTTCCCAGCTTCCTCTTTGGACAACTCCAACTCACCCCTCAAGGCTGAAGCTCGGATGTCACCTCCTCTGGGAATGAGTCTTCCCTGACCTCCTACGCTGGATTGGCTTCTTGTCCCTCCTCCGCCCATGTCACCCTGTCACGAGTCATCTCTCATTCATTTTATTTAACAAACATGCATAGAGTGATTATTATGTGCCAGGAACTGTTCTAGGTGTGTTATAAATATCCTTTACCAACCCAATGAAATAGGAACTCTCATTATCCCCATTTTACAGATGAGGAAACTGAGGCACGGAGAAGGTAGGTAACGTGCCTGACCTCACAAAGCTGGTAAGTGGCAGGACGGGGACTCGACCCAGGCAGTCTGGCTCTGGAGTCCACGTTCTTTCCCACTTCCTCGTGGGGCTGCCTCTCTCCTGTCCTAGCATATTGTACACTGTGTTCCAAGTATCTGCTCGGGATTCTCCTTCACCAGACAGAGAGCTCCTGTGGCTCCTAGGAGATGAAACGCCCAGCCCTGGCCCAGCACACAGTGGAATGTTTGCTGAAGGACAAAGCTATGCAAACTCATGGCACTGGATCAACAAGGAAAGATAAAATTCCCAAAACCTCAGAGTCTGAAGAGGTTTTAAATGGGATCCGGTCCAGTGACCTGTCTACTCTCCTATTCTTCACAGAGCGATACTCCAGGATGTGCACACAGCCCGCTCCACCTCCACCTGACGATGACATTGAGGAAGCTTCACTTGATGCTTAACTAAAACGTGTCTCCCTGGCCACCAGGCCACACAGAGCTGATCTCACTCCTCTTGCAGATACTGGATAGAGACAGGGCTCTTCAGATACTGAAGACAGCCTTCACTCTGGCTTTCACTTTGGCAGGTTAACCCTCCCCTCTTCTACCTGGGGATCTGCATTTCCAGTCCACCTTGGACATCTCCCTTAGAAACCTGCTCTGGTCAACCAGGGCCCTGCCCAAGATACAGGTGCCCAGTGTAGACTGACTCCTATCAGGGCCAATGAACTCTGATCAAAAAGAAAGAAATGCATGATATACTGTTTCAAAGGCTCTCTCCACAAGTGGCTGAAGCAGCCTTTGGAACACCCAGAGCCCTGGATTCTGGGGATGATACATCATGACAGGACTCTACTGTTTACATTGACTGTGCTTCCCCGAGCCAAGGGTTTTCCCACAAAATCTCCGTTCTCACGCCAATGTTTCAAAGTAGCAACAATGAACTCCATTGTACAGAAGAAGGAATAGAGGCTCCAGGAGGCCACACCTGCCGCGGGCACACAGCTGCTCAGTGGCAGAGCAGCATCCAAACCCAAGGCTGTGGTTCCAGGGTCTGCGAGCTGAGCTCCTGCCACGCCGCCATTTTGGGAATGGTGGTTGAAACGTGGTGAACTGAGCACAGGATAAGCATGAAGGAAAGGATGGGTCGAAGCAGGAAAATGGACGATTACCAACGAGCAGAAAAAGCAGCAAAATAACGAATCATCCACAGGTTTTCATAAGCCAGTGGTCTTTCCCTGTCGCACGGAAGGAGTCCCTCAATTTGAGAAGTTACTTTTCCACTTGTACACATTTTAACTAGAATAACTAATGATATATATACCTTACTTGTTCCCTTCTTCCATTTGAATATCGGGAATTTCAGAATCCTTCTATTTCCAAACTCAAAAACATCAAGGACTTGAAAACACAAAATGAATGATTTTCATTAATGTCTACTAGCATACAGGGAGTCACTACTACCATTTAAAATAAACGTAGTTTGAGAAACTAAGAACTGTATTTTAATCTTTTTTGTATCCTTTCCCTACCACCTCTACCCCAACAGTGTAGAAAAATATCCAACACACATAAGCACTTAATAAATAAATGTGGGTTCACATACATACTTTCTGTACTGAGAGGAAGAAATGCTTTTTTAAACAACCTGATTTCTTTCATTGTAACCTGGGTCATAACTTTCTCATATTCAAAACATCAGAAAAAGAAAACTACCAACAAGACCAAATAAAATATACAATCATTTCAGAAAACAAATAAAACAATATTGTTCATTTAAAACATGAGAAAACCAAGTTCTATTTGATTGCCTCAAATAGATCACCTAAAACAATTCTATGTGCTAATCCAGTATTCAAAAATAAGTCAAAAGAAACGGCAAAGAAACAAGTCCATATATTTTAGGGTAAGGATGAAAATATAAGGGTTACTTCAGCAGACACCTTTGTATTACGAATTAGTCCAGTTTCTTACACCATAATAATTAGCAACCAGTAAAGCAACTAAAAAATAAAGCAATGTAACTCAATTTTCACACGGAAATAGTTAAATTCCAAAGTTACAGTTTACCTAGAAGCACAAGAGCAGAAAGAACGTTCATATCCTAATGTCTTCCCGAACTCCAGAGTATTCAAGAATAAAGACCTCAGACCCGGGCAGGCCAATTTACCCTGCAAAATTTTCCCGAAAAACAGTACGGCTGAAAAGCGGCTCTCCTAAAACAGAAGGTACTTTCAGAGGAGTTATGTAAGCGAAACACACGGGCCAATTGAGCGATGCGGAAACCACCTCATGCAAGAGAAACGCAGCAAACACAAGTAACCCACATTCATGTCTCAGAACCTGTCAGGGTCTCAGAATAACAATCAAGGTTGATTGATTGTAACATCCTACCTCTCCAGTGACAGGATGGAAAGTTTTTAATGAAAAGTTATAAACAATTAAATGAATGACAGTCCTAACACACTTTCTGGAAAAGATTCTTTTTTTTTTTAAACAGTTTATTAACCATCTGGAGAATCTTTAAACTTTACACAAGTACCTTCTCTTGACCTCCTTCTCTATTCTGGAAGGACAAAGTGAGTCTTTTTAATTCTTTTTACTGTTAGAAGTGCCTGTCATAGGTACTAGAGGTGTGCATGGAATATGTCACAGATTGGAGGTGAAGCGGAGAAACGTGCTCCAAGTCTCCTCCCTTCAAACCACTTACTCCGAATGCCAAGTCTTTCCCACGTCCCCCGGCACACTCAGAACATCCCGCCCTCGCAGCCACCTGCCTTCCTTCCATCAGGCAGACAGTGACAGCAACGCCACCTCCCCACAGAGATGTCCCAGGTGGTGACGGGGGCCAAGCCCTTGTCTCCCACCCAGTGGGGTGAGGTGGGAAGTGGAGGGCAGGTAGGTGGCAGCAAAAGTACAATTGCCAGCATTGCCCAGATATTTTCTCGGCTTCAAGTACACAGCACCAGAAGGACAGGGAATTAGGGTCAGCCTGCTTTCCAGAGCAGGTGTAGACTCATGCATTCACGTAAACATTCCTGAGACACCTCCTGTGTGGTTGGCAGTGCTGGTTCCCGTGATAAAGAGGGAAACAGATGTGGGTCCTGCTCTCAAAGAGTCTTGTAGATGGAAAAGACACAAGAACTGAAAAGTATGATGCCGCACGGCTAGTGTTAAGAGGGGAGCAGGTTTGGGGAACCCCGGAAGTAGGGCCAAGAAGCCCAGACCCAGTTAGGGAGTCACGGAACGATCCTGAAAAAGAAAGGGCTGAGTGAACCATGTGGAGGAGAAGACGGAAGGGAGGTGAGGAGGACAGTCCAGGCAGAGGGGCCGGCAGGATCTGGGCACAGAGCACAACCTGGATGTGGAGAGAATGGCAAGCCACTCGACAAGCCTATGGCGTAAAGTTCAAGGTGAGAGAGGGGCCCCAGGAAGGCAAGGGGCCTCCCGGAGACCCACCACTGAAGGGTTACAACCAGCAAGGTACCAGACCGGATCTGTTATTTGAGGACAACCACCCTCAGGGAGCAGTGGGGCACATAGACTTGGGGCCCAGCCTCAGCACAGGCTCCCAGTAAAGGGCAGAGTGCAGGCGGTGAGACCCACGGACTGGCTTCCTCAGCTGTGCTCGCCATGTGGGGTTTCCCATGCACGGTCCCTGCTGCCCAGGGGCTGCGTTTGGTACTGGGACCTAATCCCCCTACCCTCCCTAATAAAGGACACCCAACCCCCAAAGAACCAACTGGTGGGCCAGGCACCTCTGCTGTGCGACCTGGCACGAGGACACGAGCTGACCACTCACTGTCTTCGCCTTGGGAACCTGAACTAAAGATCCAGGAATAACCAGGCAGTTTAGGAATCCAGGGAGAAGCCAAAAACGAGTCACGAGGCTTAGTGATTGCTCTTGTTCCTCACAGGCACAGAATCACAGCCACCCACCGCTAGGGCCAACAATAAAAAAGACTGGGTTGTTTGAAACCTCACTGTTCACTGAAAGAACAAAGGCTTTGGGACCGATGTGCTTCCTCCCCATGGGGCCTTCTATTTCAGAGAGAAGCACTCCCCCGGCCAGGACCCGCCAGCCCAGCCACACTCACAGAACTGAAGGCTGAGGCTCACGAAGGCCAGCAGCGCAGCCAGGGCCAGCAGCAGCACGAAGCGATTGCGGAAAAGCATTATTATTTGTTTTATCTTCTCTTCATGGTTTCACCTCGGATCAGGAACACATCCTGTGAAGAGAGGAGAGGCAAGAAACATGTGTTCCAAGGTGGAAAACCAAGTTTTGTCAGCCGGAAATCATCTAATTAGCCCCATCCTCCAGCAGGGAAGCGTGAATCCCCTTCAGAGAACATTCCTGCGCTGTTGCTGATGTCTTCGCCCCCAAACTAGCCCAGCTGAGAAGGTGCCCTTCAAACTAACAAGTGGGAACGGTCTGTGAATGCTTCGTTTATCTGACCTCAAGAGAGAAGATTTTACAGCATGGCCTTTCCAAAGAAAAACAGACAGGATGTTTATTGAGCACTTACAGTGTGCCAGACACATGAAGCCTTTACAAGAACCAGCAAATGCTCATCCCATTCTGACCCCCGACTTCTAAATCTTCACCCGTTTCTGATGAACATTTCGCTACGATGACCCTGCTTCTTTAACTTCGATCATTGCCCTGAATGTCAATCACTGCCTCATGCCCCACTTTAATGCCTTTAGGGACAGCTGGGCTGTGTCGAGGATCTGTTCCTACACCAAGTAGGAACATCTGCTAATTAGAGACCTCCCCTGATCCTGGACCACTGGGCCTATTTCAGCTGCACCCATGGGTCTTCCTGCAGCTCCACTCACCATTCTAATTTTCTCTGACCATGTTAGAACTGTGCAAAAGGACTTTAAAAAAATGCTGAATGAGGCTCTAAATGTCCCTCCTGTGAAAAAAGTGAATGGTTGCTATGGGTTTTACCCCATCAGTCTTAGATACCAAATTTATTTCCTGATTCTCACTGGGGTTTAAAATAGAACTTGAAAAACACAGCCTCTTCACAAAAGGTTCTTAACCACAGCAAGATTACAACAGTTATTTCAAACCTGATTTTAGTGGCAGAATCTTTTTCTCCTTCAAATACAATAGAAAAGCAATCAGATAAAAGCTCACCTGCTAATGCGGTGAGGGCTGCACAACTCTATGAATATATTAAAAGCTATTGAATTATACCCTTCAGGTGAGTTGTTTGGTATGTGAATTATACCTCAACAAAGCTGTTAAAAAAAAAAAAAAAGCACACGTGCAGGGAACACGCAGGAGCCAGAGCCCTGGGGTCTCTTGCTTCCCAGCTGCCCTCCCCCAGCTCACCCACCTCCACACCCGGGGCCCTACAAGGGAGTTTGAGAAACCACTCCTTTAAAAGACCTGTCAGACTTTCTATCACAAGAGAACAGTGGCTAAAAGACTGACGGAAATACACTTGCACCTCACAGTTGAGCCTGTACGTCCAGCGTCCAGCAGCTCTGTTAACAAATGGATCCCAATTTATACCTTCAGATGAGCACTGCTTCTGTCGCTTTAGTCACCACTCCTATCCAGGGGCCAGTACTTCATGTCCCAAGGTGATCTATCCTCCTGGGGACACTCACCTCCCTGCCCTGGTGGGGACTCACCAGCCTCACAAGCTCTCTGGCATTTCTGGCTAAAACAACACACAACCCTGGTTGATCCCACCCAGGATTTAATATATTTAGGACCCCAAATAAATGTTTTGTTTCCCAAACTCAAACTCCCCACGGCCTCCCCCTGGGGGTGTTTGCAAGGACACCCACAGACCCTGAAAGCAGCTCACCAGAATCTACACTTGGTGAGAGGCCAAGGCCAGGACTTCTGCACTGAACCCCCAAGGTGGCTGAGGTCACAATGAGACAGGATGTGGGCCCATCTGACTGTGGCCCTGTAGCTGTTCCCCCTTGAGGCAACAAAGAGGGTGAAGCCTTCATGTGGACAAACCCCAATCCCAGATATAAAGCATCAAGCCTGGGTGGCTCTGGGCTGCCGATCCAGGCTGGCGAGTTCCTTGCCTGGGGTGTCTGGGAGGCGTCATAGTCTACTCTCTCATATCCTCGACCTTGGGGGTGTCCTCGGCAATGCTCATCTGATGATTCAACAGCAACCATCCCCCTCCCCGCCCAAAGGAAAACAACCTAAGTCAAATCCAAGTCACAGTCTCTCTACCCCTCACCCTGGACAGGTTCTGCTGCCTGGCCAAGCTCCCCAGGGATGAGCATGGAAGGCACCGACATTCAGCTACAAACACTGGCCAGTATTTCCAAAATATACCCGACCCGGGTGGAATGTCAGCGTCCCCTCGGAGCAGCCTCCCCTGGGCGGCTTCCAACCTGTGCTCCACTCCTCCGGGAACCAGGAACTTCTAACTTCTCAAAACCATCCATTCCCTTAGGATTCCCGTGACATGCCCTGAGGACAGGCTTGGTAATTTCTAACATGCAAGCAGAAAATCGAAGCTCAAGGGCACAAGGTTATGAAGTGGTGATGACACGATATGAAATGAGATCTGTGCCTCTAAAGCTCTTTCTTGTGCCTTACGGCGTCATCCCCACATGTCCACATACTGATTCTAGTTGCAACCCGTGTATCTACGCAGAACAAGTTAACTCTTGGCACGTGCCAGCTGCTTGGCTACCTGAAGACGGCTGGCTGCTTCCGGCTCACCAGCCTGTGGATTTCAGAACCCTCTCACTAACCCAGTCGTTCCCGATTGGATTTACTCTACTTTACAATGACCCTCTTATAAGGGGATCCTTTTAATTCGGGGAAGGTGAGTGGGGTGTGTGGATGGAGATTAGATCACAGAATGTGGAGAAGGTTCAGAGCAATGTCTCCTTTTGGGTGTCCCTGTTCCCCCCAAAATAAACATCCTGGGGCTTTCCTTCATGCCCTCCTGTCCCTTCTGTTATGCTACCACCTTCTTTTGAGGCTAATTCCACCTTTGGAAGGGCTCCATTTCCTTTACACGAACATCTTCAAGTGTTCCTGCCCAGCAGATGGCCTTTGGGGCCTTTCAGAGTTCTGTTAGGAGGGTTCTGCTTTTCTTGCTGCCTGAAGATGCTTCTCTGTGGGACCACATCAGCAGCATGTGCAGAGAAAGGGCACACGGCACTATGGAGGCAAAGAGAGCTGGGTCAGAACCTCGAGCTCGGTGACCATGGGCCAAGTTACTTAATCTCTCTGAGACTCAGTTTCCTCATCTGTAAATTGGGACTAATTACCCGGGGATGTTGTGAGGCTAAGTACAATCTCCAGCGTATGGTAGACACTCAAAAGAAGATGGTTGTCAGGAACTTCCCTGGTGGTCCAGTGGTAGAGAATCCTCCTTGCAATGCAGGGGATGCGGGTTCGAGCACTGGTTGGGGAACTAAGATCTCACATGCCGCAGGGCAACTAAGCCTGCGTGCCGCAACTACTGAATTCACACACCTCAACGAGAGAGCCCGCGTGCCACCAACTACAGAGCCCACGCGCTCTGGAGCCCGTGGCCATGACTAGAGAGAGGAAAACCCACACGCCACAGCTAGACAGAAACCTGAGCAGACCGTGCACCGTAACGAAAAGATCCCTCTTGCCTCAACAAAGATCCCGTGTGCCACAACTAAGACCCAACGCAGCCAAAAAACATAAGGAAAATAAATAAATAAAATAAATAAATATTAAAAGAAAATGGTGGGCTTCCCTGGTAGTGCAGTGGTTAAGAATCCGCCTGCCAATGCAGGAGACATGGGTTCGAGCCCTGGTCTGGGAAGATCCCACATGCCACGGAGCAACTAAGCCCATGTGCCACAACTACTGAGCCTGCGCTGTAGAGCCTGCGAGCCACAACTACTGAAGCCCACGCGCCTAGAGCCTGTGCTCTGCAAAAAGAGAAGCCACCGCAGTGAGAAGCCTGTGCACCGCAACGAAGAGTAGCCCCCGCTCGCCACAACCAGAGAAAGCTCGTGCACAGCAACAAAGACCCAACGCAGCCAAAAATAAATAAATAAATAAAATAAATAAATAAATAAAAAGAAAATGGTAATGAAAATGGCTTCGTTACCTACTCATCTTCTGTCAGTTCACTCTGCTGCTTCCTCCCTCCTCCTGGGAAAGAGGAAGAGTTTCTTAACGTGTTTGCTGGTTCCTCCAGCTATGTGAGTGCTAAAATGGTCACCTGTTCTCATCCCCACCCGTCCCTCTGTCGCTCTGGCTCAGATGCCATCTTCAGCCTCTCACAGTGGGCCTGGGATGCAGCCTTGCTGCCCGGGGGAAACCACCCACCACTGATTTCTGAGCTTGGTGGTGGCTCTTGCTTTAGCACCTCGGGAACCAGACTTGCCTCCTGGTTGCCCTGCATTTCGGTGTGGGTGGTGAGAACTTTCTTCTGGTGCTGGGCTGGGTCTGACCTTTAAGCACTTCCTGCCTCCAGGCTCTCGGGAGATTTTCCACCACACTTACTGACAGATGAGGCCACTAGAACTGCCTCTTTACACGAGGGTGAGTCACAGCCTGGTTCAGAGTCATCTTCAGGTGGGCATCAGGTGGAAACAACTGCTTTTGCTAAGTTAAATCTCAGGCTTATAGACAGGTTTGATTTGTTGCGGTGGTGGCCCCCAGTCTGTTTATGCCTTTCTGTATCCACGGCCTTGTGTAGATGCCTCCCAAACCGACTCTAAGCTTGGACGAGGTATATGCTTTGGCCAATGGGACGATAGCAAATGAGCTGCAAACAGAGGCATGAAGAGTACTTATGCATTAGGGCTTGTCTTCCTTGGCTGCTTTTAGAACACCAAGACCACCGTGTGAAGACGCCCAGGTGAGCTGTTGGACGATGAGAGACCACAGGGGGCCAAGGCAAGCAGTCCCGGCTGCGGCTATCTTCAGACCACCAGCCTGCCAATCACCACACATGTGAGCAAGGCCATCCGAGACCATCCAGCCCAGGCTTACCACCCGTAGATGCAGATCGGGAGAGTCAGCCCAGACTAAAAGAACTGCACGGCCAAGCCCCAGATCACAGCAAATATGTAAAGGTTGCTGTTGTAAGCCACTAAGCTTGGGGAGCTTGAGACCTGTAAAGCAAAAGCTAACTGATCCAATAAAGAGAAAATACCTTGGGTTTTTACCAGGAAATTCTAAGCCAGGGTCTAGATCCCTATATCCTCATCTTTTTTTTTGCATGCACCACAAACAAAAGCTCCATCTCATCTACATTCTTCAACATGCTGAGGGCTTTTGGGGAAAGGAGATATATTTAGTTCCAGATTTAAAATACCGAGGATATGCTGGGTTAACCAGATGGCTGGGATCATATGACTGCCGTACTGCTTTTAGTTTTGGGGCTACTGACGTCTCCACGTTATCTGTGGTTTTTCATTTGATGACACAGGCCTCCATCAAGGGACACGCACCATTGCCCCTTGATATGTTCTGGGTTTCTGTGCCCCTACCTTCTGACTCTCCCTTGGCAGACTGCAAATGGCAAATAATGGTCAGAATCTCATTACTGTCACTGTGCTAGGACCAGCCTGGTGGCACAAAGCCTAGGGGCCGGGGGGAGGGGGAAGGGGGCAGCACATTAACACCGAACCTGGGATAAACACATACATGCCTTCTCCTGGAGCTAATTTTCCTACAATACTTGGAAAGGAAGGTCACGCTCTGTTCTTTTTTTTTTTTAAATGGCTAAAGAATAACGATATAATTACAAGGCTTTGAAGTTTGCATTTGCAGCTGGAGCTAGGACCCCAATGTGAGAACCCGGTGCATGGCTCCGCCCTGGGGTGTTTCTTCACTTCTTCAGTGGAAGAGATCCGGGGAGCCCTGATAGAGTGGAAAACATGAGGCTTCAGAGGCCGGCATATCTGTGTCAATTCCCTGCTCTGCCGCTATTTTCTTCTGTGTCCTGACAACTTCACTTTGCTGAGTTTCAGGACCCTGATCTTTAAATAAGATTAGGGATAAGAGCGTAAAAGAGCAGGAGTAGGGCTTCCCTGGTGGGCAGTGGTTGAGAATCCATCTGCCAATGCAGGAGACACGGGTTTGAGCCCCGGTCTGGGAAGATCCCACATGCCACGGAACAACTAAGCCCATGCGCCACAACTACTGAGCCTGCGCTCTAGAGCCCACGAGCCACAACTACTGAGCCCGTGAGCCACAACTCCTGAAGCCCGTGTGCCTAGAGCCCGTGCTCTGCAACGAGAGAAGCCACCGCAATGAGAAGCCCGTGCACCGCAACAAAGAGTAGCTCCCACCCACTGAAACTAGAGAAAGCCCGTGTACAGCAATGAAGACCCAATGCAGCCAAAAATAAGCAAACAAACAAACAAATAAATTTATTAAAAAAATAAAATAAAGAGCAGGAGTAAATATCATAATACGCAGGGCACCTGGCGCAGAGTAGGGATGTGCTGTGTGTGACCCCCAGCTCTGGAGGAGTCACACAGACCTCTGCCCACCAGCTAAGCACAAAGAGTCACCCTTTCCCGGGGCTGCTGTTCTGCCCCATGCTGTGGCTCCCCTTCCAAACCCTGGCCACGGGCCACTGCCTTATTCACAAGCCCAGCCCCGTCCGTCAGGGCGGGCGGCCACGTCTGCAGCCCGTTCCTGGCCTGCCCTACCATGCCGGCCTTCCTTGGGGCTGACTCAGCTGTGGTGTCCCACCCTGCCACAGGTTTTCCAGTCTGTCTCAGCTTCTGTTGGGCCCCATCCTAAGAAGACAGGATTACCAGCCAACAGGCTCTCTCCGTCTCTCTGGCCCAAGCTCCAGCCCCGTCCTCCAGAGACCCTTTCTCCTTTTCCATCCCTAGCGAGGAGGCTCTCAGCCACTCAAGACATCAAGCATTCCTTGGGTCTTCTTCCAGTCATATTCCTGCATATTTCCTCCACAGGAGTTCAGAGCATGCACACCCCTGGGATCTACTGCAGCTCCTCCAGATAAACCATAGAACTTGTCCAGGTCATGCCAAGAGACAGCCGGGCCCGGGCCCACAGCAGAAACCCCACAGCCTGCTCACAGCCCAGAAAGCAAAGTCCACAGGAAGAGTCACCGCCACATCAGCAGGGTGAGATGCTGCAGGACTGCGACCTACTTCAGTACAGCTCCCACCTCTCCTAACCATCAAACGTCTCTCAAGTCCCATCACCTTCCGTGGAAGATGCTCTTGACTCAATATGACATCATGACCAAATCCAACCCCTGTAAATACTTCAGTGGAAACCACTGTTTCATGTTGCAGGCTGAACATATTAACAGTTACCAATCATCAAATGTCTACTGGGCCCAGCCTTAGTCCCCACCGCTAAACCCACATGGTAAAAATATCTTAAATCCAGAAACACAATTATTACTCTGAATCCCTGATGAAGCAGCCAGAAAGAAAACAAACAAATAAGCTAACAGAAAACTCAGTTAACTTAATTCAACTTTACAACAGATTTGAATAGTGAAAGAAAATATTTTAGAATGTAATTTTGAAAAAAAAGCACTAGTAAATAGGCAGTTCCCATTATTGTATTATGGTAAATACCATTTCTGAATTAAGAGGAAAAAGGAATATATCAAAGGCATTTTTACAAGCTACCATTCTACCACCAGAGATTTCCAAAGCCCAAGCCCTGGCCCGATTTTCACCTTGTAAAAGCTGGAAATGCCACGTCTGGTGACTCCGGTCTCAGAGTCCCCTTCAAAGTGTACAGAATTGGGGGTTTTAAACGTGACCATGACCGTTTGAAAGAAAAATATGCATTCAATTATCTCATATGTGTAGTTAAAATACCATTACCAGGAATAGAAAGACGGTATTAAAGAAAATGCTTTAGATGTATTCTATACTTTGGTATATATTTTTTCGGTCTTAATCATTTTGGCCTAAGTAAATACAGCATTATAAGTAACAAAAAACCCTCAAGTCTATAATTGTGAACTAAATATGAACCAAGCAAAGGTAAAAGCTACATCTTCGTAATCCTCCCTCTCCAAGGTCACCTCAAAGTGAAGTTTAATTGCAAAATCAAAGACGCTTGGCTAAGAATAAACCAATCTTAAAGTCTGATGAGTGAGAGCCTGATAGATTCCAGAACCTCCTGGAAAGCACCAAGGGGGCTGTGAGCTCCCAGCAGTCATTCACATTCCAGTTATTCAAATTCCAGCTAACCTGCAGGCTGGGTTCTAAAGGCCGAAACCGATTCACTCATCCAGTCAATCAGTTGATTCAAAACAACATATTTCCCCAAAGCCAGTATGTGTCGAGCACCATCCAAAGTGCTGAGGACACAGGATACAGGACACAGTTTCTGCCATCTTGAAGCTCACAGCTGAAATGTACTTATGAGAGAAAGGATATGAGATCTAGGAATTGCTTTAAAATATTCTGGATGGGGGAGCGGCGGGGGAAGGTCAAGGAGGAATTAGTGAAACGAGATTGGCAAACTGCTGACAATTGCTGAAGCTGGGTGATGAACCCTCAGGGCACATCATATGATCCTCTGTGCTTCTGTGTATGTTTGAGGTTAAAAAAAATTTTTTTTTAAGTGTTAAAAAAAAAAAAAAAAGGAAGCTCACAGTCTGGTCAGTGGAGCAATGAGTAAACAGAACATTTGGCCTGTGAACCCAGTACCCTGATGGGGAAGCAGAGCGGGGGAGGGGAGGGGACCCACCTAGGCCCAGAGCGGGTGGTACTGCTTCCTGTGGAGAAAGCTGGGCCCGAGCTGAGCTCAATCTTCAACAGCAGATTGGAGCTGACGGGTTCACAACTGCATTTTAGGAAAACATGTGCGTTTTAGGAACGAACCAAAGAAACAGCACTAAGTAAGACTGTCCCGACTCTGAGGGTTTGCATCTCTGTATGTGAGAGGAGCCAGTGAGTCTGCTGCACCCGGGGACAGCCGGCAGCCCAGAGGCCCCACCAGGGCTGGGCCAGGGAGCCCTCCCCTCACCTGGGTCTGCTCCTCCACGGGGAGCTTGCCTGTGGCCCGGCGCCAACAGGCAGGTGGCTACAAGGGCCCCACTCCCCCCACCTGGGCCAGCCTATCAATGGACCCCAAGGAATCCCACCACCAAGGGGCTGGACTGCTCACCCACTGATGCCCACTCCCTTCCTGGAGTCCCCTCAGGGCCCAAAGCCACTGACCTCCAGGTTGGAGCAAGGGGAGGGGTCTGATCTCAGGAGCCAGGGCACCAAGCAGTGCCAGCTTGAGGCACAGGCCTACTTCGTGGACTGACCCTCATTTTCTAGGGCTGGGATTCTCTATCTCTTCCCAGCACCAGCCTCTGCTGGGAATACAGGACAGGAGCAGGCCCCGAGGCCTCCCTGCCCCTCTCAGCAGGGGTGACACTTTAAAGGATGCTTGAGAGCCACGCAATGTGCCTCCCCTGGAACATTCTGCGCCAGCCCTCCCGGACACCTCTCTCACCCACATTACTCTCCTCCTGAAGGACAGTCTGTCTTCTACCTTGGGCTGGGGAGGAGGGGTGATGTAACCCAAGACAGCGTCATGCCCAGATGTGACACGGAGTGGCAACACCCACCTCCTTGGCTACAGGGTCACCAGTCGGGGTGGGGGGCGGGGAGCAATCAACGCTGCAGATCACGCCCGAAGCTGGCCCTGGATAAGGGCAGCATCAGGCCCGGCGCTCTCTGGCCCTGCTTTCCGGGCTCACTATGACCTGGCCACACCCCACAAATCCCTCTGCAGGCCCCAGTCCTGCTTCCCGCGACGTGGAGTTAAGTATGTGGGCTCCGGGGTCAGCTGGCCAGGTCTAGGGCCCTTCTCTAACACTTCCTGAGCCACAGCTGCCCCATCTACGAAATGGGAACAATCCAGCTCATAGGGTGTGTAAGGCTCATGGGGTTAATCCTTGTAAGGGACACAGCCCAGTTCCGGGCTCCTACTAAGCTCTCAGTAAGTGTCAGCAGTGACTTCTCTTATGGCTTTAATACCCACCACCCACACGTGGGGTCCTCACCCTGCTCCCGCCTTGTCTCTGTGCCCACCCTAGAGATAAATGCCTGCACTGCGGCAAACAGACCGAGTCAGTTTGAAGAGGTTTTGAACACCACCTGGTTCAAGTCCCCTGTTTGAACGGAAGACAGGCCAAGGGCAGGTCACGACCAGCGCAAGGCTCCAGGCTGCGCAGGGAGCCTGGCCCTCCTGGCACACAGCCCTGCTTCACAACCAGAGAGTGGCTGCCAGCACTCTGCCTCGGTCACGTCCTTCCTCTTCACCGTAGAGGGCACGTATGTGGCAGACACTCCTAACTGTCGCCCAGTGTCTATTCTCGCCTTCTTACTAGCAGAATCCTCTAGGTTTTAGCTGGACACGTGGCCACCCAGCTAGAGGTAGCTATTTCCCAGGCTCCCTTGCGATTAGCTGTCATCATGTGACCAGGTTCTGGTCAATGAGTTGTGACTGGAGGTAATATGTGCAATGCGGGGTCAAAAGGAGGCTGCGTCCACTACCCGACTCTGCCCCTCCTCCTTCCCCCCACCCCCAACCCTGGCATGGTGGTGAGCCAGCTTTCTCGATGCCCATGGAGACAACATCCTTGTAGATGACAGAGAAGAACCCTGGAGGACCCCATGGGTCATCCATCTCCTTAACTGCCTACCAGCTCAAACTGTTTTGGGAGAGAAAAATCAATCTCACAATCTTTTAAAGTCATTGTTATTTCTGTAAGAACCTATATGGGAAAAGAATGTGAAAAAGAATGGATACATGCATATGTATAACTGAACCAGGCTGCTGCACACCCAAGACAAACACAACATTGTAAATCAACTATACTCCAATATAAAATAAAAATTAAATTTAAAAAGAAAAAAAAAGTCATTGTCATTTCTGTTAAAGCAGCCAGAGCAATCCCCTAACTAGAACTCGCCACTAGCTCTAAAGAACATGGGTCCTCTCCATGCGGGCTCCCTCTGTGGGCTGTGATGAATTAGCACACAGACTCCTGATTAACTGCATTAGGTTCATCACTGACCAGGCTGAACATCACTCTTAGACGTGATATAAATGAGACGTGGCTGGGGTAACCTTTGTTTTTTTTTTTTTTTTGCGGTACGCGGGCCTCTCACTGTTGTGGCCTCTCCCGCTGCGGAGCGCAGGCTCAGCGGCCATGGCTGACGGGCCCAGCCGCTCTGCGGCACGTGGGATCTTCCCGGACCAGGGCACGAACCCGCGTCCCCTGCATCGGCAGGCGGACTCTCAACCACTGCGCCACCAGGGAAGCCCCCCTTTGTTCTTTTTGAGTTACATGTTTTGTTTTATCTCAAACAATTCATGTATCTATGAAGATGGCTTGGCTGCAGGTAATAGAAAACCCTGCTAACGCAAAGGGACCCATCGACATTCTCACATGAGTCACAGTGCTAGGAACTGCTGCAGTAGGGTTGCTTAATTCAGCAACTCAAAGGCATCATCAGGAAGTCAGGATCTTCCCATCTCTGGGCTCTCTGACGTCCTCCGTGTTTGTCAGGTCCCTAGGATGGCTCCACTCAAGGATCACAGATGGTGACCACTTTCCAGGCATCCCCCTTGGCAATATGCAGACGCAGAAGGGATGATCCTGCACATTTCTACTGGACGCCAGGATGCCTTTCCCAGAAACCCTCCAGCGGACTTCCCCAAACGTCTAACAGCCAGAATTGTGTCACAGGCCCATGCCCCAGACTGATCACCAGCACCAGAAATGGACTGCCGAGACTGGGTGAAACCAATCAGGATTCACCTCCTGGCGGAGGCCCATGCAGGGAGGGAAATGGTGAACAGAATGGGAGTTCTGTTAGGACTGAGGGAGGGAGGGGATGCCTGTAACAACCCACAGCTGGAGAAGATTTGACAACACACACAATTACTCTAAAAAATTATTCTCAAACCCAGTCATCTGATGACAGTACCAGCCCTTTTCAGATCCAGCAATCAAAGCACATGTCGTTATAATTATATGTTTAATGAGCATCAGTTTGCTTGGGTACAACCAGCAGAGCAGCATCCCTCAGACTACTGACTACATGTTCTACTGACAAGACTTTTTTTTCCATATTTCACATGTGCTGAAATATGCAGCATGAAGTATTTAACTATCGTTTCTTTCCAAAAAGGATTTTGAGGCAGATAATCTGCAGACTTAGTATTTTAAAATCCCTGAAATAGTAAAGTTTTTTTTTGCCCTGCATTTGTGAGCTACACATGCCCACCACTCTTCCCTTTGAGGTTTTTTCCAGCTCGACAAAGGATAAACTTGTCAGGGCTACTGATCGTTTCTCAGGACCAGAAGAGACTAAAATAAATAATTCAGCAAGCCAGGATTTTCACTTTTATGTACTCTTCAGTGATTTTTTTCCTGACATTTGGGGAGAAGTCTGGGTGCCAGCCAACTTGGCTGCTTTGCTCTTTCTTAAGTTTTAGAAGCATCACATCTGAAACTGGCATTCTTATTTTAGAATGTCAAGAGCAACGGTAAGTATTTCAACAAAAATGGGAGAACACGCAGTTGGCATGCCTTACTCACCACAAAGCCACTTAAAAAAATACAGCTGATTCTTTTTATTTTGCAAGCAAACTGTGTCAATTAAAAGTTTCTTAAAATGTCAAGGAAAGCACAAAAGGATTAATTAGGCAGGGCTATAAAACTGGAACTATAAGTGATGTACAATGGAAGATTTCAGTGATGAAGTCAAAATTTTAAAGGAAAAAAAAAAAACAAAAAAGCTCACACTGTCCTGAGAATCTCAGCTGTCCAAAGTGAACCAGGCACGCCTGAAAGTGCAGGTTGCCAAGGCCACTTATGCTTTCTGAAAGCTGCGTTTTTTTCTCTGTTAACAGTACTACGTGGAAATAGAATTTTGCTCTGGGTGGATACATGAATGGAGCGCTCATCCATGCAACAGATCAAGGCTTTTCTCCCAGGGAGGCCTTTTTCAGGCTGGAAGCACACTCACCTACAGAGCTTTGACAAAACCTGTGCTCACTGCTGGCCCAGCCCGTGACTCGGTCATGATGAGGCATGGGGCCCCGGGTCCTCTGTGTGTCAACATCACTGCCAGTGCTGGTGGGCAGGAACTCCATGCCTCTAAAAAAACTTTCAGAAAACTGCTGTGTGAGTCAGTGGGAGGCTGGCAGCATCAGTGTCAATACAGAATGAGCCCTCCTGCCCAAGGAGGTGGTCAAATGGGCAGTTACCTGCTGGAGGTGCTGTGGAGGGGCTGGCATGGGTGACCTGTAGGAGCATCCATGTGCTGAGATCCAAGGATTCTCTGATTCAGATGTTTTGAGAAACTCTCAAAACTGTTTTTTTTTTTTTTTTGGTTTCTTTGCATGTATAAAGAGACAGGTAGAGCAAAAACAGAGCTAAGAACACGGTCACATAGAATCACAGACATTTATCTTGGAAGGAATCCGAACTGTTATTTAGCCCCAGCTCCCTTCCCATAAAGTAGGGAATAACACTGTAATAAGCTCCATTTAGACTGATTCAGCTAAAAGTTTTAATGAAACACAAGCCTCAAGGTCAATGGTACTCATATATATAATGGTGAAAACCTAAAAGCTTTTCCTCTAAGATCAGAAACAAGACGAGGATGTCCATTCTCGCCACTTTTATTCGACACAGTACTAGAAATCCTAGCCAGAGCAATTAGGCAAGAAAAAGAATTAAAAGGCATCTAAATCAGAATGGAAGAAGTAAAACTGTTTCTATTTGCAGATGATGTAATAATATATACAAAAAACCCTAAAGACTCCACCAAAAAACTTGGAACTAATAAACAATTTCAGTAAAGTTACAGGCTACAAAATCAATATGCAAAAATCAGTTGCCTTTCTATACACTAAAAATGAACTATCAGAAAAAGAAATTAGGAAAATAATCATCCCATTTACAATTGCATCAAAAAGAATAAAATACCAGAAATAAATTTAGCTAAGGAGGTGAAAGATCTGTACACTGAAAACTATAAGACATTGAAGAAAGAAATGGAAGGGAAAATAAGTGGAAAGATATTCTATGTTCATGGATTAGAAGAACTTAAAATGTCCATCCTAATCAAAGCAATCTACACATTCTATCAAAATTCCACTGGCATTTTTCACAGTAATAGAAAAACAACCCTAAAATTTGTAAGGAACCACAAAAGACCCCAATTAGCCAAAGCAATCTTGAGAAAGAACAAAGCTGGAGGCATCACACTTCCTGATTTCAAGCTGTATTATAAAACTATAGTAATCAAAACAGTATACTACTGGCATAAAAAGATACATAGATTAATAGAACAGAGAGCCCAGAAATAAACCCACGCATATAGGATTAATTAATTTACAACAAAGGAGCCAAGAATATACAACGGGTAAAGGATAGCCTCTTCGATAAATGGTATTGGAAAACTGTAAGCCACATGCAAAAGAATGAAACTGAATCCCTATCTCATACCATATACAAAAATTGACTCAAAATGGATCAGACTTGAACATAAGACCTGAAACCATAAAACTCCCAGAAGAAAACATAAAGGGTAAACTCCTTTGGCTCCTATGGACACCATAAGCAAAGGTAACAAAAGCAAAAATAAACAAGTGGGACTATATCAAACTAAAAAGCTTCTGTACAGCAAAGGAAATCATCAACAAAATGAAAAGGCAACCTATGTGATGAGATAAAATATTTGCAAATCACATATCAAATAAGGGATTAATATCTAAACTATATATAAAGAACTCATACAACTCAGCTGCAAAAAAAAAAAAAAAAAAAAAAAAGATTAAAAAAAGGGAGAGGAACTGAATAGACATTTTTCCAAAGAAGACATACAGGTTCCTGAAAAGATGTTCAATACTACCAATCATCAGGGAAATGCAAATCAAAACCATAATGAGATATCACCTCACACCTATTAGAATGGCTATTATTAAAAAGACAAGAGATGACAAGTGTTGGCGAGGGTGTGGAGAAAAGGGAACCCATATGCACTACTGGTGGGAATGTAAATTGGTGCAGCCACTATAGAAAATAGCATGGAGGATCAGCAAAAAATTAAAAATAGAACTACTATATGATCCAGTAATTCCACTTCTGGGTGTATGTTTGAAGGAAACAAAATCACTACCTCAAAGAGGTATCTGCATCCCATGTTCACTGCGGCATTACTTATAATAACCAAGGTATATATCTATATCTACATCTATATACATCTATTACATTTTCTTTGTCCATTCATCTGTTGATGGACACTGAGGTTCTTTATATATATACACACACACATACACAATGGGATGTTATTCAGCCATGAAAAAGAAGGAAATTCTACCATTTGTGACAACATGCATGGATCTCGGGGGCATTAAGCTTAGTGAAATAAGTCAGACAGAGAAAGACAAATATCGTATGATCTCACTTATATGTGAAATCTTAAAAAAAAACAAAAAACTGAACTCACAGAAACAGAGAACAGATTGGTGGTTGCCAGAGGTGGAGGGTGGGCATTAGGCAAAATGGGTGAAGGTGGTAAAAAGGTACAAACTTCCAGCTGTAAGATAAATAAGTTCTTGGGATGTTATGTACAGCATGGTGACTATGGCTAACAATACTCTACTGTATATTTGAAAGTTTCTAAGAGAGTAGATCTTCAGAGTTTTCATCACAAGAAAAAAAATTTTTGTAACTCTGTGAGGTGATGGATATTAACTAGACTTACTGTGGTGATTATTTAGCAATATACACACGTATCAAGCCATTATGTTGTACACCTTAAACTAACACAATATTGTATGTCAATTATATCAATAAAACTGGAGGAAAAAAGAAGATAGGATATAAACTGATGTTGAGTAAATATGAATGTACAGTGTTAAAAAATAATAAAATAAAATAACCAAAAGAAAAGAGAAAAAGGCAAACTTGAAAGTTACATGCTACAGAAGCAGAGCTTCCACAAGCTTGGGGCCCCAAATCTGTGTGCAGCAGAGCTCCCACCACTTTCACACACCAGCAGCCTTGATACCATTGTCTTGGAACCAAACTGGACCATTTTTGTAAGGGAAAAATCATCTATTGTGTTAAGCCACAGAAATTTAGGGGTTTATTTGTTATAGCAGCTTAACACTAATCCTAACAGTTACTTGTTCATATACACAGGCTTTTAAAAATATATTTATTTATTTATTTGGTCTTAGTTGCCGGGTCTTAGTTGCGACATGCTGGCTCCTTACTTGTGGCATGCGAACTCTTAGTTGCAGCACGCATGTGGGACCTAGTTCCCTGACCAGGGATCGAACCCAGGCCCCCTGCATTGGGAGTTTGGCGTCTTATCCACTGTGCCACCAGGGAACTCCCATACACATAGGCTTTTGATAAAGATTAAGCAAAATATTCATGAAACACCTGAGTCACAGTAACTCAGTAACGGTTAATTCCTTTCTGCTACCCACTGGAAAATACACCAATAAATTTTTTTTTTTTTTTGCTTTGGAGCAAGCATTTTCTAGGAATATTTAAATGTACAGATTAGGGCTAAACCCCTAAGCTTATTATCAGGCAACATTTTCTGGAGAGTTCTGACTATTTACATCTTTAAATCATTCTGTGATCTGGAATATGATGTTTGCCTTGAACCCTAACTTGGAGCTGAGAGAGGGAGAGACCTCGGAACAAAGACAGCCACCTCACTCAGTGGATGGCAGGTCCTTCCAAGTTTTCCAAAGTGAGTCATACTTACTGGTACTTTACTAGGGGTTCTAAAAAAAAAATTAAGCGATGCTTAATGAGAAACATGAAGAAAGAAGCTGTCAATGCAAGAGCTTTTGAGAATGCCAAGTACGGGGATCGTCACGATCCCTGTTTACTCACCAGTTTCCACAAACTCAGGCTAGATGAGCAAATACCTATTCTGTATTCTCACCATAAAATTGAGTTTCTAAATTGACTTTCTAAGTATGTCTACTAAACAGGGCAAAGAGCTATCCTGTAATATTTAGAGCCTTAATAGTCATCTTCCAAAATCTGTGGCGTTATTAGTTGGGCACTACTGTGTGTATTACAGGACATCACGGTGGTGGGAATGTTTGCTGTGGATCGTGTTCAGTAAAAGTGCTGTGAACTGTTGGTTATGGAAGATTGGCTTTGCCCACCAACCTTGTGATAACTAACCGCAGCCTGCCATATCACTAGTCTCGTTATGACTGATCGAATCAGGATGGAGATCTGTTTCTTTTTCTCAAGTTAGGAACATACCTGACATCTTCCTTTGTGAGAAAAATAAACCATTCTAACAGATTCATTTAAAACCATGTTCAACCAAAATCTTGTTGTCCCCAGAAGGACAGTCTTCTATCATTTTCCCAGCAGGTGGTCATTAGAACTCTGGCGCTTTAGTGGTTTCCCATAATGCTCTTGGGATGATGACCAAACCCTGCCCGTGGCCTGCAGGCCCAGCCTCACCTCAAGCCCATACACGACAGCCCTCCAGCCATCCTGGCCATCTCTCAGCCCCACAGAAGAGCCTTGCTCCTTGGAGACTTGGGACCTGTGTCCATGCCTGTCCTCTGACAACCCATTAGGAGGTGGGGCAGCTGGGCAGATGCCTGGGGTGTTAGTCCACCAGGGGCACAACCCCTCACAGGAAAGAACCTGAGGTGGAGAAAACTGTACCTTTCTGAAGCTGCTCAGGCAGAGGAGGGAGGTGGAACCCCCAGGGCCATTAGGCTGCCTTCTTTTGGGAAGACTCTGGTGACGGAGCCACGGCAGGTAGCTAAGTTTGAAGCCAAGGCTGAAATGCTCGGGAGAGAAGAGCATGAGAGCATGGTGGTTTTAATGCACGTCCACAAATTCTCTGTCACATCTCCCACCAGGAGGAGGTTCTAGGTCTTGGGAACAGGCGTTGGACTGCCTTAAGGAGTAGAAAGGCGTAGAAATAATGCTGTGTGAGCTCCAACACCAGGTCAGAAAAGTCTATGCAGATTCTACCTAGCTCGCTCTCTCCTGGATCACTTGCTTCGGAGCTCTGAGGCCACAACGCAGGAGAGACCACATGAGAAGGCACCCGGGGGTGGGGATGCCTAACAGCAGACGTGTGAGTGAGGGAATGTTCAGATGATTCCAGACCAGCCATTGCCTGAATGACTGTGTGAGAGATCTGGGTGAGAATCACTGGCTGGGCCTGGTTCACCTCCAAACCATGAGAATGAGAGTAAAAGGATGGTTGTTTTAAGCCTTCAGTTTGAGGATGATTTGTTTTGCAGCAACAGTGAGCGGCATGAGGCTAGGAACTTCAGTCTTGCTCCCTGCTCTTGTATCCCCAGTGCTAGGAACGATGCCTGGCCCACAGCAGGTCCTCAGTCAATATTTGTCGGATTAATGAAGGAATGAATGAACAGAGAACAGGCTCACTCCAGCCACCAGCCATCTATCCTCCCTGCCTTCCTCCGGCCGGCACGCTGCCTCTCCTGTCCCTCCCTCTTTCCTACCTTGCTGACTCCCAATCAGCCCTTGGATCACTTTCTCAGGGCAGCTGCCCTTGAACTCCCCTATCTAGATCAGCATCCTGTCTGACACTGTCAAGTCACCCTGTGCTTCTCCTTCATGACACTTCTCAGAACTGTCATTACACAACCAAGCACGTTGAAATTCCTGGCTGGCCTGCTGTCACCTGTGATTGACCGTAAGCCACCCAACAGCAGGGACGGGGTCTGTCTGTTCACAAGTGTGTCTCCAGCACTGGACAAAGCCTGGCCCAGAGCCGGCTGACGGCACGTCAGAACATTTCTGGAGAAGGACGATATTCAGCTCAGCTGTTTTTACTCACAATAGTTGCAACACCAAATGTGTGGGGCTTTTTTCTCACACCAACCAATTTTCCGGTCTCCGGACACCAGCTCCGGGTGTCCCACAATTCAATTCGCTTCTGACACTGACCGCCCAGAGTTAGCTTCAGACTCCACAGGTTTAAGGGCTCAGTCCCAAAGACGGCCCCACTTCAGATGCCAGTCACAAGTCTCGGTCCCCAGGCTGCCCGCTTCTGTCCTGCTCTGGCTACAAAGCCAGGGGGGTTCCTACAACACCCTACTTCAGGTGTGATCATTTGTTAGGACAGCTCACAAATCTGGAAACAGAATAAGTAACTCTGTTACTTACTATAGATTTATTATGGAGGATACAACTCAGGAGCAGCCAAATAGAAGAACTGCAAAGGGCAAGGTACGGGGCAAGGGCACAGAACCTCCACGCTCTCTCCAGGCTTGCCACCCTCCCCGCATGTTTCTGTTTGTTAACCTGGAAGTTCTCTGAACCCCGCTGTTTAGAGTTTTCTATCGAGGCTTCATGTAGGCAAGAATGATTAAACCACTGGCCCCTGATGACTGAATTCAACCTCCAGCTCTCCTCTCTCCCCTACCGGGAAATCTGGGGTGGGGCTGATCATTACAACCCTTCAGTCATTTCTTGGTCTTTTAGACACAGGCCCTCAGCCTGAAGCTATGTAGCCTCCCCCCCCACAACCTGTCATCTCATTAGCATAGAAAGACACTCTTGGCACTCGAGATTCCAAGGGTTTTAGGAGCTGTGTGCCAGGAACCTGGGATAAAGACCAACTATTGAGTTTTTTATGATACCACAACAGCCAATCCCGTTATTAGAAGCTGCGAATTCTTAGAATTCTCATTAATATTGAGCTAGAATTGGCCTCTAACTACTAGCCTATCCGCCACCAGGCTTTCCAAATCTACTCACACCCTGGTCATCCTCAGCACACAGATCCCGGGAGACCCGAGAGGTTGAGTGTCTTCTCCAGGTCTACACAGCAGTCAGGGGAAGAGCTGGAATCTGGAACCAGCTCCCTGCCTCACCAGTTCAACGCTATTCCCATTACACTACACTGCCTCCTGGATATTTTCATGGATGGTAAACGCTCTGTAACAACAAACAAAGCTGGGCGCTTTTTATAATGGAACATATGAAACCGGTGAGGCTTCTTACCACTGAACACATGGTATTCGATACCTATATGAAACAAGAGCTCATGGTGATTCTTTAGGCACCTCCTTGCCAAATGCCTACAGGGTGAGCCCCTGAGCAAACATCGAATTCAGATTTCAATTTGGCTCCAATTTACTGGACAGACCCTGTGTCAATTCTCTACAGAGGGTATCTTTTCTCTTCCTTGTCATTCCCAGGGTCTTTGGAGATCGAGGACAGAAATAAACTGCAGGTGATCTGCAACAGTTCAGTTAAGACACCACCCCCGAACAACTGAGCTTTTGAGAACAATGCAATGACTGGGAGAAGAAAATATGAAAATTTTAATGTGACTTAATGTGAAAAAGAAAAAAAGCACACAGAACCATGTACTGCATGACGCTAATATATATGTATATGCTTGGAAAACTAGGATGGAAAGATATACAAACTTTAAAATGACATGGCAGGCTTCCCTGGTGGCGCAGCGGTTGAGAATCCGCCTGCCGATGCAGGGGACACGGGTTCGAGCCCTGGTCTGGGAAGATCTCACATGCCGCGGAGCGGCAGGGCCCGTGAGCCATGGCCGCTGAGCCTGCGCGTATGGAGCCTGTGCTCCGCAACAACAGAGGCCATGATAGTGAGAGGCCCACGCACCGCGATGAAGAGTGGTCCCCGCTCGCCGCAACTAGAGAAAAGCCCTCGCACAGAAACGAAGACCCAACACAGCCAGAAATAAATAAATAAATAATATAAAAAAAAAAAGACACGGCATTTCTCACCCTTTGGACAGGCAAAAAAATAAAAGATTGTTCATCTCCAGTGAATGCTAGTCTCGAAAGGAATGAATTCTTTCACATACTGTTGGTGAGAGGGTTAACTGGAATGGAATCTGTAGAGAACCAGTGGTCTTATTAAAACAATAAACACACATGCCCTTTGCCCTAAGAATTCGTATTCTGGGTATCCAGTTCCCAAAATTGCTCACTCGTGTGTACAAAGCAGCAATAGGAATAACTACAAAAATCTGAAAACAACTGAAATGTTCACGTGTACAGAAATGGCTGGAAAATTAGTTTGTCCATACAACAGAACATGATTCAGCCTTAAAAGGAAGAGGGAGATTTATGTGTGGAGGTGGACAAACCTCCAGGAGACACTGCCCAGAGAAAGATAGACGAGCCGGTGCTGGCAGCAGCCTAACAGATACAGGAGCATCTCATGTAGGTAAGATGTACGTTTGCATATCTCAACAGACATATGGAAATTTTAAGACAACATGTAAACTTCTAGAAAAAGGTCTGGAAGGAGACAGCCCCCTAAATTAACAGGGGTGGACTTTTAACCTCTAGTGTGTACTTTTCAATATCTACTTACATATTTAATGCTTTCTTTTTACAACATGTTGTGTACAAATTTTATAAGATTAGTAATGATAGCAGAAAATGTTATACTGCTAAATGAAAAAAGCAAGCTCTAATACAATTATGTTTGAACTCAATTATGTTATAAAGAAGATATGTTACCAAACTGGACTGAGTGGTTTGAAACAGCGGCGGGAGTGGGACTTTTTATTGTTTCCTCTTCAGAACTTTGAACCTATTACTATTTAAAAAAAAATAACACAAGTAACAATTAAAAAAAAAAAAACAATGGAAAGAGGAAAAAAATGCCCTTAATGTTACGAGTGCTTAGAGCTGGGATTACAAGTCATCTTAATTTTCTTTAAAACAAACAAATCTTGGGATTTCCCTGGTGGTCCAGTGGTAAAGAATTCACCTTCCATTGCAGGGGATGCGGGTTTGATCTCTGGTCGGGGAACTAAGATTCCACATGCCACGGGGCAACCAAGCCCGTGCGCCACAACTACTGAGCTCACGCTCCTCAATGAGAGAGCCCGCGTGCCACAAAGTACAGAGCCCACATGCTCTGGAGCCCGTGTGCCACAACTAGAGAGAGAAAACCCACATGTCACAACTAGAGAGAAGCTGGCGCACCACAACGAAGAGCCCGCGCCCCAATAAAAGATCCCACATCCCGCAACTAAGACCTGATGCAGCCAAAATAAATAAATAAATAAATTAAAACAAACAAATCTCAAAACAGAGGACTGGCTTACATTTCTTTAAGCAGGTGGTGGGATCTTAGAAGATTTCTTTTCTCCTCAGTAATTTTCTGCATTTTCCAAATTTTCTTAAGTAGACATGTCTTACTTTTAAAATCAGAAAAGAAAGCAAGCTGTAAAATTTATTTACCATGTAGTTAAGCAAGAAGTCACCAGGTGGGTACAGGATAAATTATAAAGAGACCAGTGGTTCTGAAAGAGTACCCCCTTTGAAAACACAATGCAACATGGAACTTGATGTGTTACAAAGATAAAGGCAGAGTATGCTAGGAGGGGCCTCATGCCCCACTCAGCGGAAGCCCCATCACACTGCAGACTTCGGGGTTCTGGGAACACCATTAGGAAATGCACTGTACAAACAGACTGGGGCTGCAGGGGGATGGCGGTGGCTCGTGCTAGAATGGCCAGAGAGGGCTTCGGGGAAGCGGCAGAAACTGTGTTAAAACTCAAAGGGCGAGGAGGACATCAGCGGGCGCGCCTGATGTGAGCAGGCGTTTGCAGGAGGGTGAAGGCTGTGGGCGGCGGTACAGACCCGGTGGCGGGGCAGCCAAGTCCTCCCTGAGCTGTCGACTGAGGACAGGCTCTACGCAGCGACTCATCCATGAACAGGTGGAGAACGGCTGGGACCAGACTAGGTTCCCGTAGGAGAAGGGAGCCACGGGAGGTTCCCGAACGCATCCATCTGCTGATGGGTACACTCCTGCATATTCACCCTACCCTCGAGTTACAACGCACTGGCAGAAAGAAGACAGAACACCTCCTGGGCCACTCAACTCAAGGTTTTGTCACGGTTGTGCTGCACTCGGTCAGCGCTATCCTAGAAGTCATCCGTATTCCAAGGGCAACAGGGCTGGGAACCCCAAGCCGCAGCTCATGATACCTCCCCTGGGATTGAGATCCAGGCTGTGGCACCTCAGGCAAGTTGCCTTACCTCTCTGAGCTGCAGATTCCTCACCTGTAAATGGTGATTCAATTATTTATCCAACAAATAGGTACTGAGCATCTGCTATGTGCCAAGTACAGTCATAGAAACTGGGGATGAGTAGTGACCAAATCAGTCCAAACTCCTACCCGCGTGAAGCTTACATTCTAGGGGAATGTAAAATTCCCCATTCCTGGGTTTGTGGAAGGGATTAGATATTTCCTGGAAAGCACTTAGGGTATTAATGATTCTTCATCGAATTCCAATGTGTGTGGGGTTTTCTTCCCCACAGCACCAAGCATTTCTCCAACACCAGCTGGTTGTTCACCCCACCCCCCAAGGTGCACCCTGAGGAGACTCAGAATGAGAAAGCACAAGATACCAGCCCTTGATAGCTGAGGTGCGTATCAAAGGAATGATTTCAATAAGCCCTGACTTTTGCATCTTCCCATACGTAGAAAAGCGCTAAATTCTTTAACTTGAGATACCTGGTTTTCTTTAATTAACAGTAATCTTTTGATGTTCTGACTGCGTGATCTTTGTAGCAAAACTTCCTATATATCCTGGCTCCTCCCTTACCTCTGCAGAAGCAGTCTCTCAGAGCATCTGAGATGCTGTGTCCTGGGCTTAAGTCCTCAGCTTTGTCTGCCAAATAAAACATAATTCTCAAATTTTAGGTTATGCATTTTTTTCAGTCGAGAAACTCAACTCTGACACCATCTACCTGGAAAAAGCCTCGGATCTCACAAGTTATGGGCTTAATCCCACAAGACTGTCCCCTTACCACTTCAGATGCCAACTGCAAATCCAGGTTGTCACCTGTGCTTCTAACTGGCTATAGATTGAAGGTTCCAATGACCCACCTCCCTTTGGGTTCAATTAATTTGCTAGAGAGGCTCACAGAACTCAGAGAAACAACTTACTTACTAGATTACCGGTGTATTACAAAAGGATCTGACTCAGGGGCTTCCCTGGTGGCGCAGTGGTTGAGAGTCCGCCTGCCAATGCAGGGGACACGGGTTTGTGCCCCGGTCCGGGAAGATCCCACATGCCGCAGAGCGGCTGGGCCCGTAAGCCATGCCGCTGAGCCTGCGCGTCCGGAGCCTGTGCTCCGCAACGGGAGAGGCCACAACAGTGAGAGGCCCACGTACCACAAAAAAAAAAAAAAGGATCTGACTCAGGGGCAGCCAGATGGAAGAGATGCACATGGCAAGGTATGTGGGAAAGGTGTTATAGCTTTCCCACTCTCTCCCACTCTCCCTACATCTCCATGCGTTCACCAACCTGGAGGCTCTCCAATCTGTGTCCTTTGGGTTTTTATGGAGGCATCATTGGGGGAGGAGATAGATGGGCCCCAGCTGAGCAGCTGGAATTTGTCTCTTGAGGACAGATACTTCAAGATAAAGATAATTCTCTGCAGGAGCTGATCCCTGCTTGGGTGAAAAAGGAGGCCTCGTATTTCTCATTCCTGGGGTCAAGGAGATCTCCCAAACTACATGTGCACAGAAAGGTTGCCCAGGGGTCAGGGAAGGGAGGAGGTGCCAGCCCATAATATGTCCTGCCAGCCTCCCAGAAACCCTCACACTGGAATCCATCTTGGCTAAAAGATGCGCACGCACATTGGGCAGGGCCCTGAATCAGATCAGATATGGACAACTAGCAAGATGATTGGCCTGGGTAAACCTGGAAAAAGGCCCCATATAAGCCATTTACGTCACCCGAAAAGGGCAACTCTCCCTCTGAGTCCACCCGTGTGTCCTTTTCACATGTACTCTGCTTCTAATAAACACTTTAGCTGCTTTACAATCTCCATCGCTTTCCAAATTTTTTTTTCAAAGAAGACAAGAACCGAGATCATCATTACGTAGGCATAACTGATTAAGTCATTGACCAATGGCAACTGATTTCAACTTCCAGCCCCCAACCCCTGCCCAGAGGTCAGGGGTGGGACTGAAAGTTCCAATCCTCTAATCACAAGGTTGGTTCTCCTGGCAACCAGCCCCCATAGGTTCTGAGGGCTTTCCAAAAGTCACCCTATTAACATAATAAAAGACACCTTTCTGGTCTCCTCTAGGAAATATCAAGAGTTGTAGGAGCTCTGTGCCAGAAACAGTGACAAAGAACAAATATATATTTCTTATTATAAATCACAGCATCACAGGTTGTAATGATCCTCCTTCTCCTCATTTTATTATTATGCACGTTCCCTACAGCACTTGGCTCCAAAAAGGTACCCAATAAACACCATAGGACTGGCCTGCAGATTGAGATCCCTCTATCTGGAAACAAAGTGCCCTTCACTCAGCCCTGAGCTCAGACTAGCATGAAGCTTCCTCTCTCTGCACTCCGCACCACACCCCCAGCACTGACAATTCCACCTTAATAAACAGGGCTGGGAAGGGAGAATGAAAGAAACCACGCTTGAGCCCATTCTTCGCAGAAAAGGCAGCTGATGACTCTTCCAAACCCTGGCTCACCCCTCATTTCCTTGGGGAGATGAGCAAAACTTTGCAGGCTGGTGAGAGCTGGTCCCTTCTCAGGCAGTGCTGACCACAGTCCTCACCTGGACACGAACCATGGATGGACTGCCATGTGGAGATGCCTCAGCCCCTCCGATCAGGCCGGCCCAGGGCAAGGCCAGTCCTCACTTGGTGGATTTCAGCATTAAACGTTCATTTCAATGAGCTCATAGGTGGGGAATCGGCACAGCCAGTACCTATTCATTCTGAGCCAAGTGGCCAGAAGTTTTGGTATGAGTTGAAAGGAGAAAAAAAAAAATTGTAAGCCAACTTTAGGACGTTATCTTTGGGGCTCCAAGAATGAGCTCCACCAAAAACCTAGCTGGCGCATATCTTGAAAGTTTCCAGCTTTCCTCACCAACTACATGCTGATGTTCTGATGCCAGCGTCTATTTTTATAGCCTGCGTAATGCAAAGGACCAGACGGGAGTTGGAGACAGAGGGACAGGGCACGAGAGGCAACGGCACAAGCAACGGGACCCACATCCTACTCGGACTCCAACAGCAAACCCTTCCGAGCAGAGTCTAGGACAGCAGCCAAGCCCACCCTCCTCTGCAGCTTTATCCCCCATTACAGCCCAGACCTCGAGCTCCCTTGGAGCCGGCTGGGACTTTATCTGCCTTGTCCACTGCTCTAACCCCAGGGCCTGGAGCACAGGAGTGCGTAATGAGTGAACGACGCACGTCCCAGTGCGTCAACTCCAGCGCACTGCACTCCTCACGGTTCCCCCCAACCCCAAGAGCCCCTTCCGCTAACTCAGTGTCTGTGCCATTTCACTCTCTCGGCCCAGATGCCTTCTTGACCTTTGTTAACTCTCGCTCATCCTTAAACTCAGCTCAAATCCCACCTCTCCCCAGAAGCCTTCTCTGAACCCAAGGCTGGGTGAGGTCCCCACACGCTGGGCAACCACAGCCCTCCCACAATACACAACGCCACAGGCTTGTGTCAGCTTCCTTGCCTACCTCCCCCCAGGGCTCGGTGGATGCGGAGCTGAGAAAGCAGCAGGTACTCATTAGATGTGTGTGGGAAGAAGGAAGGGACGAGGGAAGAAAGGACACCAAGAAGGATGCTGTGGATGGAGAAGCAGCTGTCACTGAAACCTACAGCAAACTGAACGAGAACAAAGCACTGACACCCAATAGATCAATGAACCATTGACCAACAAGGTATCCGAGAAAAGACAGCAGCAAGTGGTAGGAAAATACTTCTCAGTGGGTGTAAGTGGGAAGCTGAGGTCACTCTGCTGTGGCCTCTCCTCCTCTCTGGAGGGGGGCTGGGTGGGGGATGGAGAGGAGGAGAAACGTTGGGAGGCCGGGTGAGTGGGGGCACTCGGAAGGCTCATGAGCAAGCGGTTCTCACGGGCTCGAGTTCTCAGAGGCTCCTCTGGTCTTGAGGAGGCTGAAGGCCATGTCTTCTGGGGTCACCTCCAACTGCTGAAGGGAATCCACTAGGACTCACTCCCTCAAAGCTGTTAAGAACATGGCCTGAGTCAAGACAGAGGGATGATGAGGACTTTCCATTGTCCTGTTAGTCCGGGTCCCAAAGATGGGAACAGAGGCCAGGATTTAAGACAGATGATCTGGGAATAGAGACTATTTTTGGCTGGAGCTTTCTTAGCACAGCATTTCTTTCCAAGACAGACACCTCCAGTTGCCCCTCACTATTCATTCCTTCCTTGCCAACAGAATCTTGATTTGGTGGGGGGCGGGGGAGGGAAAGTGTGGCAGAGATGGCCGGCTCACCATGAGACCCATCTCTGCTTCCTCCTAGGCACAGGGCTGGACCACATTTCCCAGCCTCCCTTGCAGGAGGTGTGGTCATCTGACAGAGCCCTGGCCAATGGAATGTCAGTGGAAGTAATTCTCCATCTGCAAGTCTGGCCCATAAAATCTTCCCATCCTCCATCCTCCACGTTCCTTCCTCTTCCACTGATGGATGCAAAGGAGCATGGCAGCCTTAAGAGCCTGGGTCCCTGAATGACCTTTTGGAAAAGAGTCCCTACCTCCCTAATCAGGAACAGCCATTTTGGACTTTGTGTGAGCAAAAAGTAAATGTCCATCATATTTGAGTCATTAAATGTACTGCTGACCCTTGAACAACATGGGTCCACTTATAGGCAAATCTTTTTCAATAGTAAATACAGTACGACATGATCTGAGGCTGGCTGAACTCGCAGATGCGGAACTGTGGATATGGAGGACCAACTATAAAGTTACCTGCAGATTTTTTATTTGGGGGTTGGGGGAGGTCAGTGCCCCAAACCCATGTGTTGTTGAAGGGTCAACTGTATTCGGTTTGTTTGTTTCCCTAACTCTTCTAAGCAGCAATGTGCCCTGCTAAACACTCACATGGCCATTTTAACTGGGAGTGACCGTGTGACACAGTTCTGGCCATGGCATGTCAGAGGAGGTCTGCTGGATGTTTTGGGGAAGATGTCTGCTTTCCTAATAAAAGGTACCATGTGGCTGGTGTCTCCTTCCTGCAGCAGCCATTTTGCCATCATGAAGAAAAGGCCAAGAAAATAACAGAGTGTCAGTCCAGACAGACATCAGCTGTTGAAACCAATGCCAGCAACCACCTACCTTCAAACATCTTGTTACATGAGAAAAATAAACCATTATCTACTTAAGCCACCAAGGTAGGGTTTTCTGTTACTTTGCAGCCAAACACAATCCAAACTGCTTTGCAACCATTCATTCATTCATTCACCCAACCTTTATTGAGGCCTATTTCATGCCAGTTCTTGGGCTAAGGATGAAGATTCAGGGGTGAGCTGGGTGTAGCCCCTGTCCTCCAGAAGCTCCCAGTCAAGCTGGGGAGAAGGCCTCTGAGCAGACAATCTGCATGCAGTGGGAACGGATGCTGCAGTGACACACAGTGTCCTGGGGGTGGGGGCAGGGGGAGCACTGGGCAGTGGGTGTGCACTGAGGCAAGGAGTTCCCCACTCCGTTTCTGGCCCTGGGCACACACAGCAAACACCCCTCAAGCTAAAAAGGCAAGTAGCAAGAACGAGCTATGCTCAGCGGAGCCAGGCAACTGCAACTACTTACTGCATGTTGAGTCCCTAAACACAGTTAATTAATGCAACTGTTTCAAGATAATCAGCAGTCGTTAGAGCAAGATGCACAAGAGGAGAACATAAAAACTCATACGCCACTAACTTAGAAATGCTGGAAATTATGCGAACCGAGGATGAGGCAGGCTGGCTTAGATCCTCCTGCCTGTTGATATCAGGATCTCCTAAAATATACTCTCTTTCTCAAAGACAGAGTAATTATTCACCTTGAAGACAGAGCCAAAAGAATCAAACGTCTAAGCCATGACCTTCAACCATAAATGTCCAAGCTCCGATTCTCAGGTCTGTGCTTCCATTAAGAACTGTGATGGAGACAAACTGGTGACAGAAGTCAACCCCATCTGGGAAATCAAGAGGCAAGCAAACCAGAGAAGTTAGAGCAGCTAGGGAACAAACTGGAAACTAGAGAAAAGGTTTTCCTCCTTTTAACTCAATGCTGCCTACACACAGTTTTGTTTTTTTTTTTTTTTTTTTTTTAATGAATGGCATTACTTGCCATTTCTTTACTTTCCAAGAATGGGGAAAGTGTTTTAAGAAAAAAAGACAAAGCCTCATTGACTTCAGATTCCAGAAGTTTAAAAATGAATAAAATAAGCAGGCTCTCCAATAAGAGAACTGATGATCAGGTTTCCAGTCTGACGGCTGACTTCTGAGTACAAAGAACTCCAGTGTAGAGCAGCGGGTGTGCTAATCACGCAAGGCAGAGAAGCGCTCAAGTTCTGAGGCAGCCATCACAGGTTTCTCTAGTCCTCAGCCCGCCGCTGGGGGCCACCGCAGGATGGCAAGGGCTTAGCTGGGCAGGCTGCCGCACTGGAGTTTCTTTGTAGGACACATGGAGCAAGGAAGGGTGAGGTCTGAGGTGGAAGGACCTCCCTTTCCAGGACCTGTTCTTAAACCCAAGCCTATCAACAGTTTCCCAGAGACCTTCCGATGAAGAAGATTCCAGCTATGGCAGACACAGGACACATGATAGTGTTAAAGAGAAAACCACAGGCCCAAAATGGCATCACTGTGTTAAAACCCATGATACCAAACCTAGTTTTATGACCTAACCTAATTGCAGCTTCAGCCTTCCCCAGAAATGTAATCTTAATTGGCCAGTCTGGAATTTTCTGGCCAGCACCAATGAAATAATCTGTCGCATGGGTCCCCTCTATCCCCCCGCATCCCCCAAAGGAAGTAGAGGTAAATGACATGATAGACCCTTGCCCCTCACCCAGAAGGTGACCTGGCCTGAAGCGACCCTTGACTTTCTTTTACTAATAACCTCCTTGCCCCTCTTTATAAAAACCTTCTATTTTGTGCAGCCCCTCAGAGGGGGCTTCTATTAACTAGATGGGATGCTGTCCAATTCACAACTCATTGAATAAAGCCAATTAGATCTTCACATTTCCTCGGTTGAATTTTGTGTGTGAGCAGTAGTCTGGCCTCTGTCTCAGGTTAGTCCCCTACCCGCCCTCAGGAGCAGCTGTGCCATTCCTCACTCAGAGAACTGGGTCTCTGATAGAACCGTGGGCTTCTGGGGCTGCTAGAGAGCCAGCCCAGAACAGTGGTCAGGGCATCTGGTGCTGTCGACGAGGACCAAGAATAGCGCTGGCAAACCAGGTGAGTAAACACTGGGTTTACAGTCTCTTATCACGCTTCCCACTAACAACCTGAGGCCAAGAGTGATAGTTAAAACGTGAACAACCAGCATGTGTCAGACACAGACCAGTCAAATGAGTGCCTGTCTTCAACAGCTGGCAAGGCCACGTCACCACTGTGTACCAGCTGAAGATCATCCACTGGCCCCCTGCCACCACCCCCAGTCACGGTGCACCCTTCATAGGCTACACCCTAGCCTCTCATGGCCATAAAAGGTTGCCTGGAGCCAGGTGAGTGCCGGGGAAATGCCTGCGCTATTATTCCTGTCCGTCACTGTGAACTTAAGTGTGATATTCTCCGTTCCAATGAGGAGAGAGGCTATGTGTATCTTACCCGTCATCCTATACCCACCATCTCAGTGCAGTCGGTTGGTACCAAAAATGTTTTTTGGATGAATATGTTAAGGAATGAATGAATAGTGAAAAAAAACAAAAACAAACAAACAAAAAACAGCTACCATTCAAGCACGCACTATGTGTTCTAAGTCCTTGGCATGCACTATCTCATTTCAGCTTCACAACAATACCATGAAGTAGGTATTATTATCATCACCTCCATTTCACAAAAGAGAAGAAACCAAGGCATAGAGAGGTTAAGTAACTTGTCCAAGGGTACAAGTTTAATAATGATAAATCCAGGATTTAAAGCCAATCTGGCTTCAGAGCCTACACGCTGAACCACTGCACTGTGCTGAGGACACAATCACAGGAACTTTTGTATTCGGAAGTCATCAAAAGAGAACCTCTACACAACATTGTAAATCAGCTATACTTTGATTAAAAAAAAATTAAAATAAAAAGAGAGAACCTCTGACATCCACGAACCCTGAAAAATCCTTCCAGACAGTTTCTGATGGCGCTAAGCATACACTGTTTTTGTTTGTTTGACTTACAGAACATTGTATAGATGTTCTGTAATTTTCCAATAACTATGTAACCACATTGAGTTATCAAGCAACTGTCGCAGGAAATCTACGTACGTAGTATTTCTCCAATCAAGAGATCTGAATTCTAGGGGAACTCTTATAAATACTCTGTGGTCCAATGTCCCCATCTCTAAGAAGATCCCACACTTGCTAGAAGGATTGAACAAGATCATGGAGATAGTTGCCTATTTAAATGGTAAGCTACTACATAAGCATAATATATGATCATAATAATTAATATATTTCAATAAAATGACAGACCAGAATTTCTATTACTTATCAATCTATACTTGTCAAAATTCTGTACTTGCGTATACTTCTACCGTAGTCCTATTTATATCTCTCCACATTTCAGTAACAATGTTTAAAGCTTAATTTATTTCTGTAAGACTGTGTCCCTCTGTTATCACTTCTGAGTTTCCAGACATTTCTACATTCTCTACCTTAATCCAACTGCTCCTTTCATTTTAGAAGCATAAAGAGTTAACAAGGCAGTACATGTCTTATTCTAACTTCAAATTCTCCTATATTAGCAGCCAACACAATTAGCAAACAGAGCTTCATTTGAGCTTTATAATTAAAAAGCTCAAAATGATACTGCTCTATCTCTGAAGGCCTGAAGTTTGGTGTTAGATCCAAGAATGAGGTGGGTCTAGGAAAGTAAGCTGTGGTTTCTGTTAGCTGGCAAGACACATGTCTCCGTGTAATTGAGGGGTAGTTCAAAGACTATTCCAACTATTTGTAAATTGGGTGTAAATGATGAGTCTGACCACAAACACGAGTGGAGGGGAGAGGAGAGGGCAGGCGGTGTCAGAACCCGGTGCAAGAATTTTCATCTTAGTCTGTTCTTTAAAGCTCTGGTTTCTATGCTGTTGACGGTGGCGCTCTCTAAGGAAGTCGGTTATACACAGAGACAGAGAGACTGGTAAGCAGATGACCAAAGGATGCCTCATAATACAGAAACATGAACACATACGTTGGGGAAGTGACTACGCAAATACACGCAGAATTTGCAAGTTCCTAAGTTGCTACCACTAGATATTTGAGTTGCCCAACCTCTCCACCCTAGTACCAGCACGGAGGTGGCTCGATCAATGTGTGCAGCGCAGGAGGATGGCGCTGAGGGAGGAGGGGGGAGGGAGGGAGGGACCAGAACGCAGGGATGAATCCCAGATACCCCTTGCGGAGGAGAGGATATGGGTGAAGGCTGCCTCCTGGCTGCAGGAACCACATAACTAGGCTCCTCCAAGTCCTTTCTCAATGCTTTTTTTTTCTTAATCAATTTTATTTATTTACTTATTTACTTTTGGCTGTGTCGGGTCTTCGCTGCTGCGCGCGGGCTTTCTCTAGTTGCGGTGAGCAGGGGCTACTCTTCACTGCAGTGTGTGGGCTTCTCATTGCGGTGGCTTCTCTTGTGGAGCACGGGCTCTAGAGCAGGTGGGCTTCAGTAGTTGTGGCACGAGGGCTCAGTAGTTGTGGCTCATGGGCTCTAGAGCGCAGTCTCAGTAGTTGTGGCGCACGGGCTCAGTAGTTGTGGCTCGCAGGCTCTAGAGCACAGGCTCAGTAGCTGTGGCGCACAGGATTAGTTGCTCCGCAGCATGTGGGATCTTCCCGGAACAGGGCTCGAACTCGTGTCCCCTGCATTGGCAGGAGGATTCTTAACTACTGCGCCACCAGGGAAGCCCTCAATGCCTTTTTAATCATTAACATCCTCCATGCTCCTGCAATGTCTCCTGTCTTCATTACTGATAGCCCTGTTTCTTTTCCAAAGCCAGTGGCCTCCCTAACCAAGGCCCGAGAAGATTCAGAGCACCCTCCTGGTTCTAGGGATGAAGGCTACTTACTCTCCTGGAGTCTGCGGCTCAGTTAGGCCACCCTGGCCCTCCTGCCTTTTGGACTCAGAGCAGACCTACAGGTCATTCCCGGTTCACGGGTGCCGCCTCATGGCTGCCTTGCAGGATCTCCAGGTTGAGGGGCCTTAGCAGGCCCTACTCCATCCGCAAGGCTGCCCAGCAGGCTCAAGAAGAGTCTGCGGGAGGCTGCTTCTGCCAACAGGCCCACCATCCTACCAGAAGGCAGCTGTTGCCTCTTCTCCACCCCCTAAGTGCAGGGGCACAGACCCTCCCAGCCGCCAGCTCTTTTGGCCACCCGCCTGAACGCTCCCCTCAGCATCTCAGGTGTGAGCTGCCTCCCCCAGGCCAGACCTCAGACCAATGGCATCACTCAAGCCACCTTTTCCAAAGGGGCACAGCCCTCATCCAAACCTTCAAATGGCTCAGTGCTCTCCCACGTCACTGTGTCCAGCCCTCACCTGGCTTTCAAGGCTTTCTAGGAAGCAGAACAGTGGGCCCAGCACACCTTATTCCAGGTAACTGTGGGCCGTTTTTCCTATCACAGTGACTTTCCTCCGAATGGCAACCCCTCCACCTGAATGTGGGCCCACGTCCTCATCCACCAACCCAGAGCCTCGTCCCAAGGCTGAAGTCTACCTCTGTGAGTTTGCAGGACCTTTGGCTATTCTGCTACCCTTTTTCCTACCCCCTCCATAGAGCAAGTTCTCTCTCTCTCTTCCTCTCTCCCTCCCCTGCCCTTCTCTCTCACTCACAAACTGCAGGCATTAATTAAATGTCTTCTAGAGAACAGATTTTCACCAGCTGCAGTTATCCTGGGTATGAGCCAGACCTGGAGACACAGACAGTCCAGGCGAGGAAGATAAGCCCATGACAGCTGTGAACCTGTGGGCAGTGCAGGTTCCCACATCAAAGTGACATTCTGAATTCCAGCCCTTTCCATACTCCTGAAAAAAGAGGTCACAGGTTGCTCCCACCCCTTTAGCCTCTGGCCGTTCTCTCCAGAGCTGGCCTTTGACAGAGGCCAAAGAGCTAGACTTTGATATACCTGCCAGTGGGTCACGGCCACCTCCCACAGACAGAAACACCTTCCCCAAACACCAGCCTCCCTCCCCCGCAATAGCACAGCAAATCAGATTGCCCGAAAAGTCCAAGAAGAGGCGCTCCCAGCTCTCCCTGGTGTGGGCAGCATCCACTGGAGTGAAGATGCTCTGGTCTGAAGCAGCCAGCAGGGCTCCGCAAGTGGCTTCCCCCACCATGCGCGGGGATGAGGGATGCTGAAGCGGGCTGTGGCCACAGCTCAGGGCCCTAGAGGCTAAGCTGTGGAGGATGCACCCCTCAGCAGGAAGCCTTAGCTGCCCACAGTGCCCCTCACCCCCTCATCCCAGCTGTGGCATGAGGACAACTGCTTTGCTTCATGGAAATTCTGGAGTGCCCCCTGAGGTTAGAGACCCAGCTGTCGAAGCCTGACCCATAAATTGCGCTCTCTGCCCCAAATACACACAGAAATGAATGTCTCTGTTGAGATAAGATATTTCTTTAAAATCTGATAAATCGAAGGATAATGTTTTGGAAACAGTGCAGCACAATGGAAAACCATGGGTAATGGACTCAGCCTGGATTCAGGAAAGACACCCACTTCTTTACTAGACCAACACTGAGTACCTGTCACTTAAAGGGTGCCAGGCTGGGTTCTGGGGCCACAAAGATGGTTCCACCCCACCTCTGAAGGTGATCCTGGGCAGTGGGGCATCTGACATTCAACAACTCATCACACAGCAACCTGGCGAGGGTTGAGGGGATACCCACAGGAGTGTGTAGGCACTCAGAGGGAGCCTACCCAGCCCCAGTGTGACCTTGGGCTAATTACTAATTCACTACTCAACAGTGAACGAATATCGAGCTGATTACTCTTCGAGCCAATCACTAAAAAGAAAGAGTTGCAGAGCAGTTCCACAAATGCTCCAAATGCAGTGCTCCAAAGGTCAGGTGGCCCATCTAGGCCCTGGTGCCCAAAAGTAGCCTCCCAAGCATCATCAGTGAGGGTGGGCTGGCCAGGAGCTAATCTGTAGAAGAGACATAACTCCTACGAGCCCTTTCTCTAAAATAGGCAATTAACTTAATCCAAGACTTACTGAAAGCGAGGAGAAGGGATGCGGCAGGTTCATGCACTGGCTTTCCGGCTGTCACCCTGCATCTTCTCCTCTCTCCAGGGAACACGAGGCTTTTCAAACCACCTGCTTTAGACCCTCTTCGCACAGATGTCCAGACGGGGCACCTCGGAGGAGGAGTTGTTGCCAAGCTCCGGCCGCAGTCACGTCACATCTGTGAGGCTGGCTGGGCACTGCCTGCTCCACACTCGGGTTCACCCGCGGGCCTTCTGCAAACAGCAACAGATGTCCCCAAGTTGTGGAGCCTTCTTGAGGCTCCCTTGGCCGTCCACCCCACACCTGTCCATTCGCACGCGATCTGATTCCATATCTCTCCTGATTATACTTTTCGAATGCTTAAAGCATCCTTGTGTTCCCACGAAGGCACTGGCCACCCAGGCGAGGATGTCCTCCCTCCCCACGCAACGCCCCGCCGAAGCGGGAAAATATGGCTCCACATCCTCGGGCACTGCTAATCCTTTAACCACCCACACTTACACCTTGAAAGACCGCTGCAGCCGCCAAGAAGGCCACCAGCTCGAAGCACAACCAATTTCGTGTGTGTAACAAAGCCGGCTTCTTTAAAAGACTGCGACCTAAGCAATTTCACGAGCAAAAACAATGCCGGGGGGTGTAAACCACGCAGTCCTAACCTGAGCATCCCGGAATGTGAACCTGCGCATCCCGGAATGTGAATCTGCGCACGCAACGGCCCCCTCCGCTGGACCCCAGGACTCCCGGGGGCGCCGGGCGCAGGTAGCTGCCGACAGGAGCCGGCCCCACCCCCGAGGAAGACGGCAAAGAACTTGCCGTCACCGCAGCCTCCTTACCTGGAGACCAGCTGGCTCGCCACTGCCGGGGAAGGGGGACCCTGCGAGCTCCAGTTCCGGCAGGAATCAGGCGGCAGGAGTGCGGGGGCCGGGCAGGAGCGGGCTGGAGGGGCGGGACCGCGGATGGAGGCAGGCGAGGTGCGGGGCTGGAGGTGGAGAAGGAAGACGCAGCGCGGATGAAGGGAGGCACCCACCGGAGGCTGCGGGGCAAAGGCCTGGGCAAAGGGCGGCGGAATCCTAGGCCGGGTTAGGGGGCGCTGGGCTAGGAGAGGGGGCGGTGGATGAGAAGGCGGGGACTGGGATCCGGGCGCGTGGGCGTCGGGGGGGTGGCTCGGGGAGTGGAAGCGAGTTCGCGGGCTGGGGGGTTTGGGGAAGGGGCGGGGACAGAGGAGGGAGCTGAGTAACGGGGTTCAGACCCGGAGCTCGCAAGCGCGGCCCCGACCCCCCACCCCTCTCCCACCGGAGTCACTGCCCGGTCGTCCCGGCCTTGGCGCGTCCAGAGGACCCCTTCGGTCTCCGAGACCGGCACCCCGGGACACCCGCCCGCCTCGAGCCTCCGCGGGAGGCTCCGCTCAGCCTCAAAGGCAACCACCTCGACCGCGGCCCGCGCCGCGCTCACCGCCCATGGTCCCGGCCCGGCCCCAGCTCCGCCACAGCGCGCCCGGCTCGGCGCTCGCCGCCCGCTCTGCCCGGCGCAGGGGGAGGCGAGGGCGGCGCGCAGCGACTTCGGGGCAGCGCGACGGCCCGCAGCGCCCCCTAGTGGCTTCGCCGCCCTCGAGCTCCGCCCCGGAGGCGGCGATGCGGTGCGGCCCGGGCTGCCGGAAGGGAGCAGAAGGTGCTGCGGAGAGGACACTGATTGGAGGAGGTCAAACACAGGCCCCAGAGACGGGCCAGTCTTCAGAGATCCCAGCGTGCGAAAGTCACGGGCACGGGCACCCTGAGTGCGCGGGGACGGCGGCCACCTGAGCGCACGGCCTCTGCGCGCGTAACAACGCGGGACTCGGGATCAGGGATGCGTGGACGCACGCCTAGGCCGGGTACACAGACACGGCCCGGAGCCCTAGTGTGGGTGCCTGTGGACCGTGTGCCTGACCCGGCGCCACCCGGGGGCCGCTGCTGAGCTGGACGCGCGTGTTTGGGGTCCACCATTGCCGGTGACTGATCCAAACTGTCACGATTCTCGCCACCTCGCCCCCTCCCCCCCCCAGGCTACTCCACGTTTCCTTTCCGGCTCCCACCACATCCGGCCCTGTGTGTCAACTCTAGAGCTTCACGCTGCTGTCTCTGGGTGGCCTGCAGGCGCCCCGGCGAGGTCCCGGTCCGGGCAGCGTCTCTCCCCACCCCTTCCCCGTCCCGTGGTTCTCAGTGTTCTCGGAGCTACTGGAGAGCCACAGAGCACCTGACTGATGTCTGTAACTCCCTGTTAAGACACCGGAGAGACGTGCAGTTGAACTTGATATGATACCGTATTGGGGGTCATTTCTTTCAAATGTTGGGTCCCAGCTGGTGGTGATTCCTACCTGATTTCTCTGCGCGAGATGATCTGACCAACTGCGACTGTCAGAGAGGACTTTGGCGTCAGTTCAAGATCTGCAGTGACCCCTCCGTGCTCTAGAGCAACTGGTCTTGCGGAAAATAGGCTCCTAAGTATATTTACTATTGACCTCCCGGGCGCACTTTCTGGAGGAGTTTCTCACTTGGCCTCTGCTTTCAGTCCTGTATTGATGGCTCCCAAATCCACACTCGACACGGAGATACTTCACCCATATTTCTACCTACTCTCTGGGTTTCTGCTTAGAACTTTCCATCTCAGTTCAGCGCTCCCAGCACCACATTCTATCTCTTGCCAGCTCCCAGTTGCATCTGCTCTATGGTCTCACCATTTACGCAGCCCCCTGGTTTGCCTTTCTCAGCTGAAGGCTCAATGTCCAGGGAGGCTTTGCTTCTAAATCCTGATAACCTGCTTTTCTCACCCCATTTCTGGGATGCCACGCTGTGCTCAGCTCCTTCCTGCCCTGACCACTGACACAACCCCTTCCCAGTCGTGAACCGCACCTCCCAGCACAAAATCCTTTCACTGTCCACCTTAGCATCGCCCCAGACTCTCCCACCTGTTTCTCAGTCCACCCCACCCCCACCCCCACCCAGCACCTCTCCTCCTTCCCTCCACGATCCTGCTGACTGAGTCTCACTAATTCCAGGCTCTACCCTTCCCAGGTACTGCCTCCCTCTTCCCTACACGAGTTAGGGCACTGCCTGCTCTAAATGACAGGCAACCCAACTCACACTCGCTTAAACAAAAAGGAACTGATGGACTCACGTCAATTAAAAGCTCAGGGCACTGTCTGCTTCAGGCCCTGGAAACCAAAGCCTTCAAGGACCCTCCATCTCCCACCTTTGCTTCCTTCCATGTGAGCTATACTCTCAGGCTCCATGCGAGACCCCAGCAGATCCAGGCTCACAACCTGGCAGCAACAAGTCCAGCAGAAAAACGGCTTCTGTTTGCCCACCATTTCCGCAAGCCTGTGTCCCGACTCTGCTTGGCACGACTGGGTCACCTGTCCATCCTGTTCTCCCAGCCACTGTGACCCCTCCCTCTCTGCTACTTTCTCATCCCCCACAGGGAACAAGTGCCTGCTCCTGGATCCCTTCTCTGTCACAGTGGGACTGGAGGTAACACGGGACACCATTGCTAACCATTTACTCACAAAATATACCACAATACGCTTCACCTAGCTGCAGCCCTCCTGTGTTGGCACGGAGTGTTTTGTTCCAAACAAGAAGTGGGGCACAGGCCCTCTCTGTTTACAACTTCCTCCTCAGCCTATCTGGGATTTCTGTCTTTGTGTCATACCCCCTCCATAAGTCAAGACTTGGTACGGAAGTGGCCTCAGGCCCCTCGGGGAACCAGACGTCATATTCGTCCTAAACTCACCCTCTCAATCTCTTTCCTCACTTTCCCTATTCTCTGATGGCTTAATCCCCCCTTCCATTCTGAAGGAGGTGTCCTCTCCCTCCTCCCTGTGGATTTTGGGTTCCAAAATCCCGTCCCTGCCCCTGGGGCAGTAACACTTCTTGGCTGAAACTTAAAGGAGGAAGGGGCTACGGGAAAGAAAAAGATTTCCACAGGGAAAATATATATTGGGCAGCATCTCAAAACCATTCCCCCCATTAAACCTCTTTCCTCTGTTGTTGTTGAGGTAAGATGGGGCCTGAAGCAGCTGGTGGCCTTCTGGCCAGCACCAGGGGATGCCGTACCAAAGCCCACACAGAGGAAAACAGAGTCGAGAGACAGGCAGCTTTCTGTTGCTCCTAAAACCAGGACCTGGATTTTTCAAGTACCTGTCCAGTAAATCCCTGCTTTTCCCCAAGCAAACTGGAATTGGTTTTACTATCACTTGCAACCAAGAGTCCTGAGTAGCACGAACCCATAGCACAGCTCCTGGCACATTGGTCCCTGCAAAAGAGTAACTATCAGCATCATTGTTCATCGGATACAGGAGCAAGCTATGCCCATTGATGACCATAAAACAGAGTAGAAAGAAAAAAGTGCAGTGCCATTTGTTCAAAACCTTCGTCTCCCCTTCTATTCCCAGCCTTTGTCCTTCCCACACACGCATTTTGGCCCCCCAGGGAAACTCAAAATTTGTTGAAAGTCCAACGCTCCCATCTTATAAAAATAGTCCCAGACTCAGCCAAGTCATAAATATTCTGCCAGGCAGCACTTGCTGTTGTATTATGCAAGCAGTCCCTGCCTGAGCTGCTGGGAGCAGATGCCATCTTCAATTCAGTTTCAATCTGTTGAGCAAAAAGAAGCTGAACAAATATTTGTACAGCCTCCTTTGTCCTGCACTGTAGACTTAGAGAAACAATAGGCTACTGCTCCCACCCTGAAAGGGTTGACTGGGGGAAGACAGTAAGTCTCTGACAGAGTCTGAGGTAACTTAACAATACCAGGGAGCCCCCTAGGGGCCCAGGTGAAGTGGTTTATCAGCACCAGGTTCTAAGTTCCAAAGGTCTGTGCTGCCCACCACCCTGCCTTCCGACAGTTATACATCTGTACAAAACATTTCTTTTGTGACCACCACAATATCTAGATGACAAATATTATTCTTAAGTTCCATGTACCATGGGTTTTGTTTCTCTGATTATAAAAGTTCCCATTCATTGTGAAAACTTGGGAAAAGACTAAGTACACATAAAGATGAAAAATTTAATTATCTGCAATAAATTGGTGTCAAATAATATAGTAAACATCAAACTAAGATTTAAAGTGAGGAGACTAATCCATACATGTTTCCATTTCACCACTGGCCACCCCAGGGCCTCAGGGAGATAAATATCCTGCAAAAGGTTAGGGGTCAGTTCTTAGGTTCTTTCAAAAATCCTGCACTCTCCCTACCACACGTATACTTTTCAAAACTGCAATCCTGGCCTCCCAGCTCCAGGGTGGTCTGTGCTCTATTATTTATGTGTGCATGATTCATTGTACTTGCTACCAGCTGCAACCTCTTCTCCCCACCCCAGCAGGCTTAATATACAAACCCCTGCCCCTCCTAAGAGCAGCCAGGGAGCGCAAACTCATTTTACCATCTATCTGGGTGAAATCTAATTAGAAAGGCAAGTCTGGGAGAACAGAACACAAAATAACCACGTTAAATAAAAATAAGAGATGGCTTCAAACCTGACCTTGAGCCAAAAAACATCACAAAGAACTGGAGTAATCTGCTGATTCATAGATCTAAATATTTATTTTTGTCCTCTCACCTCTGAGCCCAACCAAAAGATGTTTCTAAGGAAAAAAGAAACAAACAAGCACTAGATGAACTCACACAAATCTTATTTAGAAATCATAAAAGGACAACAAGGATTTCGGCTGTCTATTTCATCTACAACAGTGCCCAAAGTGCTAAAAACAGACGTATAAAAATTGGATGCATGGATGAATGGGCCAGGAGCCCATCCCTCTCATTTTACAATTAGAAGCCAAGCAGAAAGGAGACAGGAGGAGAGTGGGAATCTGGTGGAGCTTTCTGCGATCTCATGGTCGCTTGGGAGACAAAAAATGGGAGGTCAGTGTCCATGAGAGAAGTGAGGTCAAGCTCACACTCCAGACTTCCTGTTAGGACCCAAAACAGAAAAGATGGAAGCTAGGAAACAGCCTTAGAATGCTGAAAGGAAGTCATTGCCAATGTAGAATTCTATGTTCAGAGAAAACGAGAGACAGAGGGTAATCAATTTGCCCCAAATCAATCACAGTAATGGAAAAGAATGTACATTCTGCTATTATTGGGTGGAGTGTCATACAGATGCAAATTAATTCAGTAGTGTTTTTCAACTCTTCCAGATCCTCACTAATTTTTTTTTCTATCAATTATTGAGTGAGAGACTTCCCTGGTGGTAAAGTGGTTAACAATCTGCCTGCCAATGCAGGGGATACGGGTTCGAGCTCCGGTCCGGGAAGATCCCACATGCTGTGGAGCAACTAAGCCCGTGCGCCACAACTACTGAGCCTCAGCTCTAGAGCCCGCGAGCCACAACTACTGAAGCCCGCGCACCTAGAGCCTGTGCTCCACAACAAGAGAAGCCACCGCAACGAGAAGCCCGCGCACCGCAACGAAGAGTAGCCCCCGCTCTCTGCAACTAGAGGAAGCCTGCACGCAGCAACGAAGACCCAATGCAGCCAAAAATAAAGTTAATTAATTAATTTAAAAAAATTATTGAGTGAGTAGTTGACATCTACTGTAATTACTATAACTAATTTATTTCTCCTTTCAGACCTATTAAGTTTTGCTTCATGTGTTTTTAAGCTTTTATTAGGTGCAGAAATGTTTTGGATTTTTATGTACACTTGATGAATTGCCTCTTTATCCCTTTAATATTCTTTGCTGTGAAATCTACTTTATCTGAGGTTAACATAGCCACTCTAATTTTGTTTTGGTTACTATGGTACATCCTTTTCCTTCCCTCTTCCCTTTAATCTATTTGTGTCTTTATATTTAAAGTAGTTTTTTGGTAAGTATCAAAAAGTTGTACATTGCTTTTTTATTCAATCCGACAATCTCTGCCTTTTATTTGAGGTGTTTAAACTATTTTTATTTAATGAACTTAATAATTTGGTTGGGTTTAGTGGTATCACTTTACTATTTGTTTTCTGTTTGTCCCATTTTATATTTTTTGCTTCTTTTTTTGAGTATTTTTTATTATTTCTTTTTACCTTCTCTGCTTATTTGTTATACCTCTTTGGTTTTTTATTTCCAATGGTTGTATTAGGGTTATAGTATACATTTTTAGCTTATCACAGTCATGCTGGTTTTGTTTTACCACTTGATGTACGGTATCAGAAACCTATTAAAATATACTAGGATTTCCCCCTCCTGCTCTTTGCAATATTGTTTTCATACATTTTACATCTACATTTGTTACAAACTCCATAATACATTGTTATCATTCTTGCTTTAAAACATCAACAATCTTTTAAGGTGATTTTTAAAATAAGAAAGAGTCATTTTATACTTACATACATATTCACCATTTCCAGCGCTCTCCATTTCTTTGTGTAGACCCACATATCCATCTAATATCCTTTCCTTTTGCCTAAAGGACTCTCTTTAACATTTCTTGTACTATATGTCTTATGGTGATAAATTCTTCCAGCTTTTCTATGTTTGAAAAATATCATGACTTCGCCTTTGTTTCTGAAAGATATTTTCTCTGGGTATAGAATCCTAGGTTGACAGTGTTTCTTTCAGTCCTTTAAAGATGATGCACCACTGTCTTCTGATTTGTATTGTTTCCGACAAGAATCTACTCTCATTCTTCTCTTTCCTCCTCTTTATGTAATGTGTCTTGTTTCCTCCTGCTTGCTTTTATAATTTTCACTCTATCACTGGTTCTAAGCAATTAGATGATGATTTGCTTTGATGTAGTTTTCCTTTCATCTCTCCTGCTTGGGGCTTAGTGAAAAACCTCTCCACCTGACTTTGATGAGGGCTCAAAAGAGTCCTTCCACTCGTTAGTTTCCCAAGAAACTAAAGCACTATTAGATCTAGCTGCTCCCTCGATACCCAGAGCACCCAGTATGTTCACATGCATCTTACAGGGAGCAAGGAGCTAGCTACACAGCCCTCACCCTCCCTCCTCTGCCCTTTCTCTCTATCCATCCTACCTGCCTCCAACACCCTATCCCACTCCCTTGGATCCTCCCTGGGTTGCAAAATGGTCCAAAGCAGAGAAGTTGAGTTGAACCATATCTGGGGTGGAGTGGAAAGCAGGCCTGGGACAACTGGGGTGCTCCCTGCTGTTCTGGAGAATGAAAGGGAGGATGGACCCAAGTCCCTTTGGAAGAGTGAGAGGCCAGCATAAGGGCAGTGTGGAGTGGTGGGCAAAGAATGGAGAGGTTGCAAGAAGCCTCCACTCCCCATTCATTCATTTATTGAGTGCCTAGGACATGCCCAGTACTGTGCTGGGGGCCTCGAAGACAACAGTGAATTGTCACTGCCAGAACAGCTTCCAAGGTGTGTCTGGGGAGACATCTGGCCAAACAATCAACAGATCGCAATGTGATCACTGTGGGTTCAGCAGGAAAAAATGTAATCCCATTTTATGTAAGGGATAAAAGTAATGGCTAGAGAGGTTAAAGGACATGCCTGGGTGACCCAGCATCTGGTGGTTGAGTCTGTATAAAATCAAGGCCCAGGGTAGGTTTCCCCAATGCTTGCATCACTGAAGCCCTCCCCCACAGATCAAGATGCCCCTCGCAGGGCAGAAATGTCCAGCATGCATGTCATGACATCATGATTCTTCACCAGGGTCCTTTGTGCAGGTCCCAGGTCCTTCAGCAGGGTCTGTACAACTCAGAGGTGGGGCCCATGCGGCTCCTGATGCCTCACGTGGCTGTGCCTTGTCACTGCAGTAGGCCTGTAAGCTTCTCAGATGGTGATAGTGCTGAATCCCCCAGAGTTTCTCGCACATGCCTGGTGATCAATAAACGTCTGCTGATCAAGTTCCTGTTCATGAATGGCAACGACTTCATCAGTAAATATTGATGGATTTGAGGCTCCTGCTCACTCTGAACAACAAGCCAGGGCTTTTGCCAAAGGAGGCAGAAAAGAATTTCCAATAAGCTGGATGTGTTCCAATCTCTTACATGGACAAATCTGTAATTGATTCAAAGGGGTGTGTGTGGGGGGTCTCTCTGTTGTCATGGTGACTCTGAAAAATGTTTTTTCTTTAACAGCATCCCAGACATCAAGACTCTGAAGCAATGGCCCTTTTAAAATTGAGTCATATTAATAAGATCTACCCAACTGAACGATGTTCCTTTCTTTCTTTCTTTCTTTTATTAGTTGCATTATTAACTTGGCTAGCAGCAAGACCTCATAAATGCAAAGTGCCCATTCAAGAAGAACACCCCTTCCAGCACAGAATAAATAAGATACAACTCATTAATTTCAGAGATCCTGGCGTATAAAGAATAAGCTCTGTGAATGGTGATCTTCGGGTTGTAGATCCTTGAAGGGCCTGGGTTGTGTGTGGGTCACTTCACTTGAGTGAATCCTCAAAACCTGGGGCAGCCCACACAGGCTAGCAGACCAGGCTGATGACAACATATCAGAAGGAAGTTTGGGGGAAATAAGCAAGTAAATTTCACAGAAGTTCTACATTGTGCAAGAGAGGAATTGCAGGAATATTGAATCTTACAGCTCTCCTGCCCAGTGCCATCTTTTAACATTGGATTTAGTAATATTTGGCATTTATTGAGCAAGTAATGTGGCAGATAGACCCTAAAATGTCCCCCAGTGTTCCCCACCTCCTGATATCCACACCCTTGTGTCACCCCCTCACCTTGAGTGAGGGCAGGACCTGTGACTTGCTTCTAAACAATAGAATAGGGCAAACGGGATGAGTTGACACTTCTGTGATTATGTTACATAAGACATAACTTCTGTCTTGTTAGCTGACTCTCTCCCTCACTGGCTTTGATGAAGCAAGATGCCATATAGTGAACTACACTATGGAGAGACCCCCTCTGGCAAGCAACTGAGGGCAGACCCTGGCCAACATCCAGAAAGGAACTGAGGCCCTCATGCCAACAACCCGGAAGGAACTGAATCCAGCCAACAACCACGTGAGCTTGGAAGTAGATTCTTTCCCAATCATACCTTCAAATGAGAGTCCAGCCCTGGCCAACCCCTAGATTGCAGCCTCATGAGATATCCTAGAGCGGAAGACTCAGCTAAGCCATGCCTGGATTCTTGACCCACACAAACACAGAGATAATAAACACGTGTTGTTTTAAGCCACTAGCTTTGTGACGAGTTGTTGCACAGTAGTAGAAAACGAATACAAGCCCCTACCGATGTTCTAAGTGACACAGACACACTGGTAGACAAGACAGAGAGTTTGCTGTCTTCGTGGACATTCCCTTCTAGTTGTAAATTACTAAGTAAAGTAAATTAATAAATTATTAATAAGTAAATTAATAAATTATTGCCATGAAGAAAAGGAAATTAAGGCAAGAGAATAGAGGAAGAAGTGGATGGAATTTTAGGTAGGGTTAATGAGTAATGTTGTCTGAGTGGAGGGAACATTTGAGCAGAGAACTGAAGAAGTGGGCGTATCAGAAGGAAGAGCATTCCAGAAAGAGGAAAGAGCAAGTCCAAAGGTCTGGGTGGGATCAGGACTGGCAGGTTGAATCCCAGTTAGTACAGGGAGTAAGAGCTGAGCTCAGAGAGTTAGTGGGGTCAGATCACAGACGGCCCTGCAGGCCGTGGGGAGGGCTTTGCTTATATTGGCCATGTGAGAGGACGCCCCCTGAGCCTTCCGAGTAGGTAAGTGGCATCATCTGACCTGAGGGTAAGAGTCTCTCTGGAAGGACGATCCTTGTCGAATACCCACAACATGAACCGCACAGAAGCTACACAGGGCATGGGAAGTGACAAAGAGCCTCTCATCTATTTTGCTTCAGGGATTCTCCCAGAAGCCCTGTGAAGTAGATGGGGCAGGTACAGGAATTCCTCCCCAACTTTGCATCCCTCTAGTTCAAAAGGCTGATCTATATGGTTGGACTCTTGAGTCCTTTTCCCACACTCAGGAGCCCCATTAGAATGGAGACAGGACACATGGTGAGTCACTCCAGACATGACTCGGGGGCCGTGATCATAATGTCAAGAAGGTTGTGAATATTTGCACGGGAGATGAAACGGATGAAAAACAGTGCTTTTCAGATGGACAGTATTTGCAGCAAGGCAAGTAGATGTAGAGAAAACTTTTTTTTTTTCTAATTTACGGGTATCTTTTTTTTTTTAACATCTTTACTGCAGTATAATTGCTTTACAATGGTGTGCTAGTTTCTGCTATATAACAAAATAAATCAGTTATACATATACATATGTTCCCATATCTCCTCCCTCTTGCATCTCCCTCCCTCCCACCCTCCCTATCCCACCCCTCTAGGTGGTCACAAAGCACCGAGCTGATCTCCCTGTGCTATGCGGCTGCTTCCCACTAGCTATCTATTTTACGTTTGGTAGTGTCTATATGTCCATGCCTCTCTTGCTTTGTCACAGCCTCCCCCTCCCCCTCCCCATATCCTCAAGTCCATTCTCTAGTAGGTCTGCGTCTTTATTCCCGTCTTACCCCTAGGTTCTTCATGATATTTTTTTTTTTAGATTCCATATATATGTGTTAGCATACTATATTTGTCTTTCTCTTTCTGACTCACTTCACTCTGTATGACAGACTCTAGGTCCATCCACCTCACTACAAATAACTCAATTTTGTTTGTTTTTATGGCTGAGTAATATTCCATTGTATATATGTGGCACATATATACGACAGGTATCTTTTTGAAATTACCCAGAAAGAAGATTCTGAAAATGTTTCCTGTGAATGAACTATATAGGACACATTATTGTTAACCTAAAATGTTTCAAATGCCATTCAGATGTGGTTTTTTTTTTGAGTTGTACTCTATTGTGTTCTTTTAGAGGCTGTATAAACATATTAGACTTTTAAAAAATTTTTATTTATTTAATTTATTTATTTTTGGATCTGTTGGGTCTTCGTTCCTGTGCATGGACTTTCTCTAGTTGTGGCGAGCGGGGGCTACTCTTTGTTGCGGTGTGCGGGCTTCTCATTGTGGTGGCTTCTCTTGTTGCAGAGCACGGGCTCTAGGCACGTGGGCTTCAGTAGTTGCAGCACGCAGGCTCAGTAGTTGTGGGGCACAGGCTTAGTTGCTCCGCAGCATGTGGGATCTTCCCAGACCAGGGCTTGAACCCGTGTCCCCTGCATTGGCAGGCGGATTCTTAACCACTGTGCTACCAGGGAAGTCCCTAGATGTTTTTTATACTCACATTTATTATTAATCCCTCAACCTTATTTTTGTAAGGTTTGAGTTCCACACATACAATATTTTTGTTAAGTAAACATAAAACTCAGGTTTGAAAGAGAAATCTGTATTATCCCTGAACTTAAAGAGTTTAAGTAAAGGGCCTCTATGTTTTCTCAGTGCGTCATGCTAGCTTGGCCATCCAGCCACTCATCCACCTACCCATCCATCCATCCTTCCACTCATCTGTTCATCCACTCATCCATCCATTCACCCATCCATTCATTTATTTATTCACCCATCCATCCATCCAACAAATATTTAATGAGCACCAAACAGAACCAGACATTGTAATGGAAAACTGGAGATGAGGCAAACACTGCCCCTGTCTTCATATAGTCTAATCTTTGTTCTCCACACAAATTTGGGTACCTTTCCTCAAGCACCAAGTCCTCCACTGCTCTTGAGCTCCATTTATGCAATCACACATCTCAGCCTTGCTGGAGGATGTCCAGATAAACTTTGCTCTTCAATCTTGGGGACCAGAATCCAAGAGATTCCCTCAAATCACTCTCTGAGATGGTTGTGGTCAGAGTGGATTAGCAGAGGTCTCAGAATCCAGTCCAAAGTCCTTCTGGTGCCTAATTCACAAAGAAGCTTTTCTAGGTACCAATACTAATAGCACAAAACCTCTGAAACAAATACAGTAAGTCCGCTACATACACACCTTCAAGTTGTGAACTTTTACAGATGCGAATGTGTATTCACATGTCCAATCATGTCAGTTAGTTCTATTTGAGGAGACACCGTTAGATTTCGAGGCACAGGACCTGAATGTACAACGGTACACAAAGTTTGTAGCACCTGTTCAGAGTGCAGTCCAGTGCCACCGTGTCATCTATGACAAGAAAAAACAGAGCTATACCCAGACGTCACGGGATCGTTTTTTCAAGAGGGGAGATAGAATTGAATCCAGCGAGGAACCAGAGCCTGTGCCATCAACGTCAGGCATGAGTGAAAGTGCAGCTTGCCCTCCGTCTCCTATGGCTGACGATCCTTCAGCTCTACCATCTCCCACCTCCTCTCCCTCCTCCAGTCAGTAACTCTTCTTACCTGTTCACTCGATGCCAGCCCCTGGATGCCAGCTGTTGTACTGGACTACTGTACTTTTCAAGGTACTGTACTGTAAGATTAAACATGTTTTCTTTATTTTTTTGTTTGTTTTTCATGTATTATTTGTGTGAAAAGTATTATAAACCTATTACAGTACAGTACTATATAGCCGATTGTGTTAGATGGGTACCTAGGCTAACTTTGTTGCACTTACGATCAAAATTGGACTTATGAATGCACTCTTGGAATGGAACTCATTCATATGTCGGGGACTTACTCTATTCAAATGTGTTGAATAATTACTACATGCTGGCAGCATTGATGAGTATATTCTTATTTTCAAAAACTACATGGTTCCTCTAGGTCCTGCTCCTCTCTACTGTTTCTGCCCTAATTCTGATGTGTTCCCCAAGGTTAACTTCTTAGCCTTCCCCTTTATGTACCCTGAGTGATCTCATCCACTTCTTTTACCAAACCTGAATCCTGGTCCAACTGGATTTCCTAAGCTCTTGACTTGCGTGTCTGTTTTCCTGCTGGACCCACATGTCCCAAGAGGACACAAACGCATTGTGTCCTAAACCAAACTCTTATGACAAGTGCAAAAGCAAGGTCCCAGGTCCCTAAGATCTGATGAATGAAATCCACAGGGGATGTCTCCTGGACTGACCAGAGTCAGAGAGACTAGAGCTATTCAGGGACGTGAACCAGCTCAAGAAACAGGCAGCAAAGAGAGGGTGAGGGCTTCCCTGGTGGCACAGTGGTTGAGAGTCCGCCTGCCGATGCAGGGGACACGGGTTCGTGCCCCGGTCCAGGAAGATCCCACATGCCGCGGAGCGGCTGGGCCCGTGAGCCATGGCCGCTGAGCCTGCGCGTCCGGAGCCTGTGCTCCGCAATGGGAGAGGCTGCAACAGTGAGAGGCCCGTGTACCGAAAAAAAAAAAAAAAAAGATGGGAGCAGTCTGGATAACTTGGTAGAGCCTCAACACCTGCCCTGCATGCCCACCGGGACGTCTTTTATGGGAGAGGAAAACAAACACACAGAACAGAACACTTGTGCAGTGTTTAAGTCCCTGTTGAACCTGGGGAGACTGGGAGTCAGCAGGCATCCTGATACATCTCTCTTCCTCTTGCCCATTAAGTTGATGACCTTCTCCCATCCCAAACTTGCTCCTCATCTTGTGTACCCTACCACCCCTCCCTCCCAGCTCCCTTCCTGGCTCACCCTTTGTCCAGACTAGAAACCGTGGTGTCACGTGCAATTCCCTCCTATCTCCTTAGACCCACCCAGTGATCAAATCCTGTCATACCTGCCTTGCCATTGCATCTCAGGATGCACACTGCTTCTAGGCCCTGTTTCAGGCCACCGTAAACCACTGCTCCATGACCACCTACAGCTCTCGGGGTCCTGGGATGCTGGGAAACTGCTGGACGCAGGCAGTGATCCTGGGAGCTAAGCCTGAGACGAAAGGGGAGACGGGGAGGTGAGGGTGCCTGCGAGCTACGAGGGTAGAATATATTAAAAATTACAAACATTTGTATAGGCAAACCATTTCCTTAAGTTGATGGCCAAATGTGAAAATGTTATTTTTCATATCATTTATAATCCTGTCACAGTCCACTTAAGGAAGTTTGGTTAGATTTCAGTGAAAATTATCTTCCAGAGTAGTTTTCCCCTCCCCGGGAGGCAGGGTGGTAACTTTACTATGATTAGCATATATGCAGAATTCATGCAAATGAGATGTGCCAGCAGTGTGATAATTTAAGTGTATTTACAAAAAAAGGACGAATGCACAAACTTGCATGGGTGAAGGTGCCTGGGAGCTAGGCCTGGCCCGCCTGAGACAAAAGGGAGGAGGAACCCCTGAAGGGACGTGAGGCCCCAGGGACAAGCCCGTCTGCCCCACCATTTCTTCCAGTGCCAGCCAGCTGGGATGGTGTCACAGGCAAAGGAAGAGCCAGGCCAAATCTCAACACTGGCATTTTATCTTGGCTGCAACAGGCCCTTCCTGGGAACTTCCCTCTTTCACCCCAAAGTCACTTCCAGCCACTTCTTCTTCGGGAGACTTATTATCAACTCACAGGCTGTGTGTGTGGAGTAGGTAAAGGCAATCAAGGCCCCCAGCATTCCCAGGTTTAATCTTCCATCCACTAAGTACCTGCTGTGAGCCTGGCACCATGCTGACAACCTCCACCACCCTTTGGGAGACTTTTTCATGCCTATTTTGTAGGTGGGACACTGGGACTCAGAGTGCTGAAGTGACTTGCCCAGGGCAACCAGGGCAGCACAGCTCGAAAGGAATGGGCCTGGGATTGGCCCCTGGGTCTGTCTGACTCCAAACCACTCCTTTTCTCCTGCTCACCAATTATCCTAAGCCGGGATAAGGATCTCCACCACCTGCAGAGCTATTAAGAATTCTGATTCTGGAGCCAAACCCCAGCGATTCTGCTTCAGCTGTTTTAGGCTGGAGCTGGGGAGTCTGTGTTTTCTCAAGGGCACCAGGTCTCCCAGGTGATCCTGACACTCAGCAGGCCCAGGACTGGCCCTGCATCAGGTCCCGCTGCCTCTAGGTGATAGAAGCTGCCGCTTCCCCAGTGCAGCAGGGAGGGAAAGCCACTTGGTTGGCCTTGATGAGGCAGCTGCTGCCCTGCACAGGGGTCCGGCCAAGTATGAAAGAAGTGTACTCAGCAGTAGGCCCTGCAGAGCCTGCTGAAAAGGGCAGGTGCCAGGAGACAGCTGTGTCCCTTTGTTATTCCTCCCCAGTACCGGGCTCAGGGATTGTTGCTTTGAATTCTTTGTGCATTTGACCAAAACTTGTCTCTCTTCTTTCTATCCCCCCCTACACAGAGGTGCCAAGTTAAGCTTCTGTGCACAGCACTGCCCGTGTCAGCCCGTTTGAACATTTTCACGGGCTCCTCCCCAACCAGAGGATCCAGGTGAAGCTCCTGGCCCCCAGGTGGTCTGACCGGACCTCCTGCTCCTGCCTTCTCTCTGGCTAGTCTCCTTCAGGAAGATGCTGGACCCTTTGCTCTGCTTCCCCCTTCTCCCCCTCCCTGGCCTGGAATACCCCCTAGAGCCCTTCTTCACTCCCCAGATCCCCCTCCAGCTTGAATACCCCCTCCTCCAGGGAGCCCTTCAGGACTGCCCTGGCCCATATTCCTTCCTGGAAGACTTGCTGTCATTTATGCCTCGGATTCTGCCGTGTCCTGTGATCTCTACGTGTTTGTGTCCTAACAACGCAAGCAGAGGTCACTTATCAAGGTCATTGGCTGGGTCTTGAATGTCTCCTCGACTGTGCACCTGCACTCCCCAGCTGTGCCCTAAGCCTTGGATTTTCCTAACCATCTCCTTTTCCCTCCTTCCCCTGTCCTCAAAACTGACCTTCCCTGTGGCCCTTTACTCTGTCATAAAATCAATAAGCCAGTTTGTGGTAACTCAATCATATATTTAATTTTTTCATTGTATTAGAAGAGCTAAATTTTACAGCACATCTGCCCTTTTCTAGGTGTTTGGCCTCAGTTATTTATTCATCACAAAAACTCTCTGAGGTAGGTGTAGCATCCATTTTATTGATGCGGAAACTAACGTTCGGGAAAGCTAAGCGACGTGCCCAAGGTCTCACAGCGAGTGAGAGATGGAGCCCGGGAGTGAGGTCCAGGCAAAGCCTGTTCAATCATTTCCGTTAACAGCACAAACTCCTTTACCGCTCTGCAGTGTTAACAAAAGCCGCTAGGTGGCGTCGGGAGGCAGTCTCGAGCTTGGCTGGCCGGCATGGCACGTTGGTGGCATGCCGAACCTGTGGTGCCCACATTTACCACTAGGGGGCAGGAGGGGGAAAGAAATGGCACATAGGGCCACACAAGGGGCAGCTCAGCCCCTAGACTATAGAACCCCCTTATCAAATGACTAGTGAACGCCATTACCTTAGGACTGGGGAAGGCCACAGAAGCTCATTGATTGTTTTAGTTATTACAAACATTACAAGTTTAAAAATGTGTTAACTGAAATCTTCCTTACATATAATTGAAGCACCATAGCCTAAGCAGAACTGTAATCTTTTTTGTTGACTTAAAGGCATCAGCATGGTTGGAAGAAAGAACAGAATTCCATCTCTGCAACTTCCTGGCTTGGCCAACAAAGAGAACCACCATTAATTGTCTCCTGTGTGCCGGGCGCTTTACATGCTTTATCTCATTTCATCTTTACATCTTGGAGGGGTTCTGAGAGGTGAAGTAACTTGCCCAAGTTTACACAGCAGAGCCAGAATTTCAACTTCAGTGGATCCAAGTTCAAAGTTTCTTAACCTCTCTGAGCCTCAGTCACCTCATCTGTTAAAGGGGCATAATTATAATACCTATCCCAGTGTTGAATAAGGTAATGTGTGTGAAGTGCTTCAGAGAGGGCAAAGATGTGGAGTGCTAACATGGGTGAAGTAAAAGATGCTGATTACCTGAGTGAGGTCTGTCACATAGTGAATTCTACAACAGGTACCCAAGCACAGTCTCCCTTCTCTAGTACCAAAAGCATTAGAAATTCCAGTGGCAGGTGTTTTCATATCTGATTTACATAAGAAACTGAGGCCAAAAGGGGGATGAGATTTGGCTGAACTCTGTGAAATGGCTGGTGTTCATTAATTCTCATTGATTCACATACTTGAGAAACATTTATTGAATACTTATCACATATCAGGCCTGTGCTAGGCACTGAGATATTGCCCCAAACTTCAGGTATTCACATTCTAGGGAAATCAGGACTGTGCTCCAATCCCCACTGCATTCTGTGAAGTCACCTGACCCATACATTCATTCATAGACCCACCCACCAATTCACCCATTCAGTCACTCATCCATCCACCAACCTATCCATCCATCCATCCACCTATCTGCCCACATATTCATCCACCCATCTATCCACCCACCTATCTGTCAAGTCATCCACTCACCTATCTATCAATTCATCCACTCACCCATCCAACCATCCAACCATGAATGTACCCATTTATCTGTACATCCATCTAAACAACTGTTTAGATGTTCCTTCCTCTGGGCGAAGGAACACCCTCTTTAGTGCTCCTACAGTCATCTGTGTTCCCTTTATCACATCACTGATCACTCTGTTGTAATGGTCTACTCTCTAGCCTGAACTCCCTTCTAAACAGCGAGTTCCCTGAGAACAGGAAACTGGAGAAGGGAAACTGTAAGACATTCAGTAAACGCTTGTTAATAAAGCAGTGATGCCCAAAGCAGGAGCTGGGCACTCAAGATTTGTCTAAGATGATCCACTGGAATGCAGGAAGACCATTTTAAAACTTCTGTTTGCATTTTAATTTTTAATTAAATAGCAAGAATATAATTAATCCTCTCCTGATATTTGATATCCAGGTTGACAATGGTGTCACTGATGTACTGGGTAGTTCTGCCTCACTCCTAGTAGGTGAAGCATCCTGAGAGGAGGATGGGAGTTTCCACCTGTGGATAGACTACTGGGAACCCCTCTCTCTTGTTCGCTAGTTTTCAAGCAATTGCAAATACAGTCATTCTTCAACTGTGGTGTCACTGATGTTAATTTATATAAGTGAGATCTTCAAGTATCAAAATCTTTGTGTGACTTAGTACAAGATATTGAGTGACTAAAATTATTGAATTAGTTGGTGGTTAAATATGGTTAATATCATCCCCTGAACTGAATATCAAAGGGCAAAACTGGGCTTTATGTTTAGCAAAACAAGGGGGTCAACCAAAAAAGGAGACATGGAATTTGGGACACAGGAGATTCCCCCATAGCCCAGCAGGGCAGGGGATGTCAGAATGGCTGCTGGGCATCAGGCCCAGAAAGCAGCCAGCTCAGATGGAGCTGATGGCTGGAGGACTCTGGGGAAAATGACTTGTTGGCAGGCCTGATGTTTAGCCAGGATGTGCTAGTTTAAGTACTTCTGAACTGGTTGTTAAATAGCAGCTAACATGAGCCACCCTTCTTCCACTGTCCAGCCTCTTTCCAGCAGCTGGACCTCACCACGATCCAGATCCAGACCCCAGGAGTATGCCTGGCACAACAGGGGGCTTCTCGCACCTGCCCCAGGCTTTGGTGGCTAGCACTTTGTCCATTCTGGTTGCTACCTGCTGTGAATGATCCCCATATACTGAATTAAATTGGCTTCGTTGGTGACTGAATCTTTTCAGCATAATTCTCTGCTCATTAGAATATCTGATATGAAGGAAAGTTTGGAAACAAAAGTGAGGATATGATATAGACAAACAGTACAAAGAAAAGAAAGGCAAGTAGAAACTCCAGGACAAACAAAAGGCTTACCAGAAAGATAGTTTGCTCATAGTATGTTACAGTAGCTGGCTGAGCCACCATCAATATTGGCCTTATCATAATCATGTAAACATTGCTTCCCGATTTTCAGTTTTTAGACTCAGCCTGTAAACAAAGAACAGAAACCTTATTTGTAGTTGTGGAACAGAACAGTAATCATGAAGAAATAAAGTAAAGGTTACCAGCGCAGGGAGGAAGGAATAGAGAGGGAAATTGATATTTTCATCTCACCAAGGGAAAGTCAAAAGACACTGGGGAAGGATGGTGGGCTTAGGAGTAGAAATATAAAGGTAGTATTTATACTGACAAAGTCATCCAAACAAGGAATGCATATGAGTATCTGAACTCAGATTAATCAGGAAGCTAATAGATAATACCTAATATTAATAATTCTAGAAAGCATGTTAAAATCACATTATCTTGAGACACAGAGTAAACCACCAGCAAAACAGCTGGAAGAATTCAGAGTGGCCCCACTGGGAGCCCGGGAGGGTGACTGGGGCCTTTCCTTACAAGCTCCTCTGTGCTTCTTGACTTTTGAACCAACCATGTGCATGTGCTAAAAACTCCAAAGCAGTAAATGGAGGTTTTTTGTGATTAAAATGTACGAGGTGAGGACTGTTTGACAATACTCCATTCCATGGCAGTTCATGAGATCTAAAATGTACTGACAGACAGCTTTGATGAGAAATCTGTTGCCATTCAGACTCTCCCCAAAGAAACTGGGCTTCTCTCCTCTGTTGGACCTCATTGAAGGAGGCTCGAGAGAGGGGACCAGGTGGGGTCCCGGGGCTGGAAGGCTGCCGATGGGGTCAGAAGGGGACTGAGGGCTCTTCAGGTGGGGCTCCCAGGTGGGGTGTGGCAGGGAAGGAACCAGACCAGATCCCAGACAGCAGGAGCTTGGCCATCCAGGGCCCCCATGCCTCCTGAACACCCCTGACTGGGATGGTGGACAAGGGAATGGTGGGGGGAGGGTCATTCCTGCCTGATGAACTGGGTCTCAGGGCCACTTGCCCGCTGGACCAGCTGCCCCCAGCCCCTGGGCCATTCTGCATTCCTCCCCGAGGACAGATGGAGGCAGTGTTGGCTGCCAGACACATGCACAGGTGGGAGGGCGGGTCCCAGGAAGGGGGCCCTGTCCTTCTCATTCCCCTCCTCCCCCTCTGCCCCAATCTGAAGAGCTGAGAATACCGGTCTTCAGGGTACCCTCCTGTCCCTCCTACCACTCCGCTTTCTGCCCACCCCAGACCCCGCCTGGACCCCCAGATTCCTCCCACCTCTCACAGGGCCCTTGATTCCATAAGAATGCACCACTCCTCTCCATCAACCCCCGACTCTCAAGGTCCTGCTCCTAACTGACCCAGATCCTTGCTACTCAAAGCGTGGTTCTTGGACTAGCAGCACGGGCATCACCCGGAAGCTTATTGGAAATGCAGAGTCTTGGGGCTCCACTTCAGACCTCCTGCTTCGGAAGGTGCATTTTAAGAAAACTTAAAAGTAGGCTCTGGAGTGTTGTGTATGGTTTCTCTTCACATCCCAGCCTCCCCAAGGGCACTTCCAAGAAGAGAGGGGGGAAGTGCCCTTGGGGCACTTTTTTCTTTTCTTTTCTTTTTTTTTTTGTGTGGTACGTGGGCCTCTCACTGTTGTGGCCTCTCCCGTTGCGGAGCACAGGCTCCGGACGCGCAGGCTCAGCAGCCACGACTCATGGGCCCAGCCACTCCGCGGCACGTGGGATCTTCCCGGACCAGGGCACCAACCCACGTCCCCTGCATCAGCAGGCGGACTCTCAACCACTGCGCCACCAGGAATTCACATGTGCTTTAAAGTCTGAGAGGCAGTGAGTAGATTACACCATCTGACAAATCAATTTATCCAATACTACTAGTTGACATGAAAAAAAAAAATCCTTCCTATGATCCAGGCTGTGTGCTAAGACTTTGCATGTCTTGTCTTATTTAACTTTCACACAACTTTACAAAGTACGGACTCTGCTGAATCCATTTTCCAGATGAAGAAGCTAAAGTCTGGAGAGATCAAGCCATTTGCTTACGGTCACACAGCAAAGAGCAGAACTGGGATTTGAAGCCAGGCAATCTGGCCCCAAAAAACTCTGAGGTCTCAAGACAGAGGTCAGCAACTCTGTTACCCATCCTGGGAGGCTTTGTGTTTATTTTAAAAAAGAAAAGCAGGGGAGGCTGTCCAGGAGCAGGGAGGAGCTAGGGACAAAGTGGGAGGGGACTTGGGTTCAAGAACCACTTTTGAAGAGGGTGACTTTGGGCCAGTCACTTAGCCTCCTCTTTGGAGTAGGCGGCTGGCTGGAGGGGGGGGGGGTGAGGGGACGGAATTTGATTATTCAGTGAGAAGGTATGCAAATCCCTTTATAAACAATCTTCCAGGCCAGTGCCAGATGCCGGGGATGTAGAGATGGGCGATGACACCCTGCCCTCTGAGAGTTCAGAGCCCGGGGATGGGCGGGGTCGGGGGACTGATGGATCCGCCCATATTCAATTTCCAACCACGCGGGGGGCGTGACTGTTACTACATAGACGCGCGGGGGACTGTGGGGACCAGGGGAGAGATGTGGGATCTGCTATGAGCCAGAGGAAAGGCTGTCCTCCTTGAGGTGCCCCCAGGATTGAGTTCGGAAGCAGTCAGGCTGGTGGAGGGAGGGGCACAGGGCCAGGGCTGGGGTTCGCGCAGGGCACTGCCCAGCAGCTAGAGGGCAGGAGGGTCTGGGGAAGGCAGTCTCCGCAGCACAGAGCAGGGCGTGAGAGGGCCGGGGGGTGGGTCTGAGAGCCAATGGGCAGTTTCCCTGCCCGTCCCGGACGGATTGCCCCAAGCCCCTCCCCCACTGCCAGCCTCCTCTGACTTCCTGTCTCTTGGCTTCCAGGCTCTTTCTGGCTTCTGACGAAGGCTTCTGATCTTTTCACTGGCAGGAAATTGCTCTCCCCTCTCCCTGCTGCTGGGTTTGGAGACTGTGTGTTGGGCTAGAGCCTCAGACCCCCACTGCTCTGCTGCCCAGCTTCCTCCTCAGCTCTCACTCAGGTCTTGGGAAAACCGTCCCCTGAGTGTTGCCACTAGCCCACAGTGTGGTTTTGTGCCTCTTCCTCCAGGCAGACACAGCCCTGAGCCAGGGTTTACAGTAAAGCAAAAGGAGCGCTGCCTGGACTTCAGTCCCACTAGCCTTTCATTTGGGCCCTTTGTGCAGTGCTCAACCTGAACAACCGTCCATGGTGATCCTGATGCTTAAGAAACTGCCCAGCTTTCTGCTCAGACTGGTTTTAGCGGGGGTGGCGGCGGCACACCTTGGTAACAAAGACACTGTGGTACTCATCTCTGACAGCCCAGTGTCCAGGAACAGGGCCTGGTGGGATGAGTGGGTGGCCTCCCACTCATGTCCTCCAGCTCAACTGTCAAAGTAAGGGCAAGGGAAGCCAGGAGCCGCACTGCACAGCTGCATTGCACAGCCTGCCTGATGGGACCGGGGCTACACCTTCTGTCTCTACTTCTCTTCAGCTTGGGCTCAGGGCACCCTATTTCGGCCCTCCAGTGGGACTCAGTCTAGGCAAAGTATCTGAGGCTAGAGGTGGGAGTAGTCTCTGAAATTCTTTTACCCAAAGGAAGATCTGCTCCCCAAGGAGGGATAAGGGACAGGCCCTGCCATGAGGGAGTTATAACCAGGGTGGGGAGGTATCACATTTATCACGAGAACAAATAATGAATAATTCAAAGCCACGTTTCATGGCCATACTCTGTGGTTCAGGCCTCCTAGACTCCACCAGTGAGCGGATCCACTGAGCTCCTGCTGGGGCCCCTGGGAGTCTGGGGTGAGCCTGTACTGCCTGCTACAAGCTCGAGGGCTCTTTGAACATTACCTGTTTCATCTTAAAAATTCATGAGGCTTTTGCACTCAACTTCTGGGCTTGTTTTAATGTAATGTTGTGTGTTAAACTTCTTTCCAGGAGTAAAATAGAAGCTGCAGAAAGGTGCCCGCGTTTCCCTGTGACTTCACATCCTGCCAGCACAGTCTTGGAGTGGAGACAGCTGTTGTTTATCCTGCTCTGTCTCCGTCCCTTTCTGGTACTGATGGCTCAGTTTCCCTTTGGGAGAACCATCCCTCTCCACTCTCTGTCCACAGTCAGACTCTGCCCTCTGTCCCTGGGGTTGGACCCCTAAATCAGGTTACATTCCTCTGAGCCCAGTGTTTGCTCGGGGGTGAACACGTGGCCCAAGTTGAACCAATAAGCATCAGCCTTAGGACTTAAGCTGCTACTACTGAGATGAGAAGGCTTATTCCTGCTAGGATGGCTAAACTGCTGCGAGATAGCCTGGAAGTTTGGGGGCTGCCTAGTAGAAAAAGCTGCCTGGGAATGAATCAATCCAAAGGATAACAGAGCTGAAACATGGAAAGAGGCAAAGTCCCAATGGGTCATGTAAATCTCTGGATCTAGCTATACCTAAAGCCACTTAATTTTTGGGTTAAACTGGTTTGCATTAGGTTTCTTTCACTTGTAACCAACAGAGTTCTGACTAATTCAACCAGTGGACACATGCCCCAGTTTAGCGGCCCAGTCTTACTGGAAAGAATTTCAGAGCTTTGGCATGGGAGCCAGAAGACTGGATTTGGGTCCCAGCTTTCCCACAAACTTGCTGTGATTTTAAGGGTTGGATTAGGTCATCTCCAGGGTTGCTTCCAACTCTAAGATCTTCTGGCTAAAAATCTTGTACAAATTTAATGAAAGGCAAATTTACTCTGGACTTGGGGTGGGATTCCTGGACTGCAAATCTGGAGATTCTGACTCTGTGTCTGGGTGGGGCTTAGAAATCTGTATTTGTAACGCAATGTCCAGGTGGTTTTGATATGTAACCAGGTTTGGAAACCACTCAGATTCTTAAATTCTTCTTCCTAAAGCAGCAGTTTAAAGGTGCATCTGTTAGGAATTTACTGAGCACCTACTATATGTCAGGGGCACCTTTTTCTGACAATGGCCTTCTTGCTGGGTGGGGAGGGTACCCTCCATCCTAATGCTGGACTTGGTATAAAATCCTAAAGCTGGCTCTGAGAATGAACATACATCACTGGCGACACATTTCCTCAGTCATTCAACTGCTTCATAAATGGCATTTAAAACTTTTATTGATGAATAAGCTATTCACTCTCCACTTGGTTCGTTTATAAACAGCAAGAGGTGAACGCGTGTCTTTATGTCGCTGTTGCTGTTGACGTCTTGTGTAAAACCTTAACAAGACCCAGCCATGACAACCGTTAACTCCCACACTACTTGAATTCAAATGGCTTATCATCAAGATAAACATCTATTCTATGAAGGTATGCAATATGAATGTCATATTTTATACATGGTTACTTGTAACATAGTTCAGCTCGGGGCCAACACCATATTGAATTATTTAAAACCATTTCTCCATGGGTTATTAAAAAGTTCAGTAAAATATATATTAGTGTATAAAATTTTAATGCATAGTTCTCATTGTAGTATTTGCAAACTCTTGGTCTTTAGAAGAGGAAAGCCAGGGAAGGCGCACTCCACACAGACTGTGTCTTTGAGAAGTTGCTCGACCAAACACAGCCTGCGCTTTGTCTCAGCAGAGACTTTCGGCCCCGTCAGGCTCTTATACAAGTTACGGGTGTGGAGTCCACAATAAGTGGACAGCCATCAACAGTGGCCCCGAGAGGACTCTGGGTCCCCAATTTCAGTGGCTGTGACCCTTGCTGACTTGGCTACAGAGAAGTGTCCACCAATTCTGTTATGTGTGACCCCTATAGCCCCTGGGTCACTTAGGTGGGCAATGAATCAGGTGTTCCCCGCACTATTGTTGACCTGTTTCGTGAGTGGTCATTTTATCATTTATCTAGAAGGGTTAGGTGGGCCTGGAGTCCATGATTTTAAAACGTTCAGCCAAGTCAGAGAAGCTGGTCTCACTCATGTCAAATGTGGGACCTGCTCTAGCCAACGTCCCTTCCTTGTGGCCTGGAGCCCCCATATCAGGGCAGTAGACTCTGCTGGCCAATGTCTGGTCACATCAAGGTGGGACAGGGTGACCTTCAGCTTGAGTAAGTCACTGCATTCTTCCGAGCCCCAATTTATCTAATAAATACCAGGGGCGGTGAGTGTAACACACAAGGTGCTCCCCAAGTGTTCATTCCCACCCGCAGATGTTAATGTTCTTCTCCTGATGTCTGGGTCATCCATGCCTTCTCATTTTTCTTCTTTTTTTTTTTTTTTTTTTTTTTTTTGCGGTACGCAGGCCTCTCACTGCTGTGGCCTCTCCCGTTGCGGAGCACAGGCTCTGGATGCGCAGGCTCAGCGGCCATGGCTCACGGGCCCAGCACCTCTGTGGCACGTGGGATCTTCCCGGACCGGGGCACAAACCCGCATCCCCTGCATCAGCAGGCGGACTCTCAACCGCTGCGCCACCAGGGAAGCTCCCCTCATTTTTCTTCTTTTTTTTTTAATTAAAAAAAATTTTATTAGAGTATAATTGCTTTACAACGTTGTGTTAGCTTCTGCTATACAACAAAATGAATCAACTATACATACACATATATACCCCTTCCCTCTCATTTTTTTTCTTTATCCCCCCACGGATGGCCATGGATCAGGCTGGACGTGAACTAGATATTCAGTAAGTAATTGTTCTATGGCAGGAAAATGTATTGGTTGTTCATTTCTTATGTCCTTTTTGCAGCAGGTGACTCTCCAAAGGCAGAGAAGGTAATTTTCCTCTCTTCTCTTGCCTCTCTGAACAGATAAGGGCAGAGCAGGTCTGGACTTCTTTACCTCTGGAGATGTTGATGCTTTGGGGTTTCAGAGCCCAGAACAGAAACTGTCAGCAGCCTTAGGTCAGGGTCCCCAGAAGCAGACCCCAAGACAAGGATTTGGGACAATATGGGAAGCGATCCCTGGAGTCACAGGTAAGGGAGCGAAACGGGAGCAGGAAGGAAAGCACTTGCCACCCCTGTCCCTCACTGGCCGCCTGGGAGATCGTGGGAAACACAGCTCTGCTTTGTCCGCCCCAGGGGCCAGGGGCTGGCGGACTTATCCCCCAAGTGCTATTCGTCATTGGTTGAAGTGGCTCCCAGGGCGTTGGCATCTGGGCACTTCTGGCCTGCACGCTGGGCCCTGCACACTTCTGCAGCTGGAGAAGTCCTCAGGCAGAGTGTCAGGGGCTTTGTAGGAAGATGCCGTCAGCTTCCCCAGAAAGGTGAGTTCTAGGGTGACGAGTGGAGCACCTCCAGTGACCCGGCACCCAGAAGACAGTGCCACGTGGAGGGGGTTAAGCTCGGCTCTCTCTGAGGGGAACAAGTAGAGGCTGGAGCCCGGGGTGTGACGTTAGGGGGTGAAGGGGAAGCTGGCGGCGGTGAGTGCATGCAAGGTGAGGATGACGCTTCACTTTCATGGCAGGTCCTCTGAGGGAAGGCACAGATGCTGGGGACGGGACCCTAGGGTGTGTGACATCGGGGACCAGCAGTGAACAAATGCTGTGCCCAAGCTAGGCAACAGGAGGTGACACCACCCATTTTAAATGGACCACATGGACATTGAGAATCTCAGTGGTGGTTGTGATGACCTGAAGACCAGAGATATTTCCTCAAGTTTTCAGGACTGTGCAAATCCCACTGGCTTCTTGGGTGACCCTGGGGAAGAGAGGGTATCCCCAATCATGAGTTATGTTGGGCATCTCACTGTCCTGCTAAGTTGGGGCTGAGAGCCAGATTGAACTTGAATTAAGAGAAAAGAAATCACAGTTGTCCCTCAGTATCTGAGGTGAGTGGGGGGATTATTTCCAGGGCCCTCTGCAGATACCAAGATCTGGGGATGCTCAAGTCCCTTATATAAAATGGTGTAGCATTTGCATATACCCTACTGCACATCCTCCTGTGTACTTGAAATCATCCCTAGATTACTTACACTACCTAATACAATGTAAATGATATGTAAATAGTTGCCATCATGTGGCAAATTCAACTGTTGCTTTTTGGAACTTTCTGGATTTTTTTTTTTTAATCTGAATGTTTGCTATCCGTGGTTGGTTGAATCTTCGGAACCGTGGATACCAAGGGCCGACTGTCACGTGGGCTTTGTTGCCCTTGAGTGTTGTGGAGCAAATGCAAACCTATTTCAGTGGTTGGAGTGAATAAAGTTTTGAAATCAGACAGGAGAGACGCCTGAAAGGTGAGCCCTTGTACTGAAATCCTGTGTGTCCAGCACAGACACAGGGAGAAGCGTCTTTTCTACAGCAAGTGAAAATAGCGTCAAGAGGCTTCCCTGGTGGCGCAGTGGTTGAGAGTCCGCCTGCTGATGCAGGGGACATGGGTTCGTGCCCCGGTTCGGGAAGATCCCACATGCTGCAGAGCGGCTGGGCCCGTGAGCCATGGCCGCTGAGCCTGCGCGTCCAGAGCCTGTGCTCCGCAACGGGAGAGGCCACAACAGTGAGAGGCCCACGTACCGCAAAAAAAAAAAAAAAAAAAAAGAAAATAGCATCAAGAAGCTGGAACACAGAGCAGAGAATGGTTTTTAAGAAACTGAGACCGCCCAAAATGCCTCTTCATCTTTAAAGATGCACAGTGTGTTGAATCGTGGAGAAGATGAAGAATAGGACTTGGGTCTTATGACAAAATCTAGACATTCAGGGGAACTTTAAAACAGAGCAGGGGACTTCCCTGGTGGTGCAGTAGTTAAGAATCCTCCTGCCAATTCAGGGGACACGGGTTCGAGCCCTGGTCTGGCAAAATCCCACATGCCGCGGAGCAACTAAGCCCGTGCGCCACAACTACAGAGCCTGTGCTCTAGAGTCCACGAGCCACAACTACTGAAGCCCGCGAGCCTAGAGCCCGTGCTCCACAGCAAGAGAAGCCACTGCAATGAGAAGCCTGTGCACCGCAATGAAGAGTAGCCCCCGCTCGCTGCAACTAGAGAAAGCCTGCACGCAGCAACAAAGACCCAACACAGCCAAAAATAAATAAATAAAATAAATTTATATATATATAAAAAAAGAGCAGGACATCCTGTTCCCCAAAGGCAACCTGTCACTTTGAGAGACAGCACAGGTGGCAAATAGAGACGGGTTCAAGAAAACTAGGAGGAAGTCACACCTGACTCAGGCAGGTGTGTTACTGGGGCAACTGTGTCTGATGAAAGGACTCTCCTGACCTTCCCAAAACCACCACAGCCAGCGAAGCCATAGGGACGGGCAGGCCAGAGTGTGTGGGGTAGCAAACCATTGAGCTATCATTCTACATCCACGACAAAGATATCAGTGAATACATTGAAAACAAGCTACCAGTAACTCAGACGTCCGCACCTGACAGAATGTACTGTGGTCCCACTTCTGTGGAAGCACACAGCACACTGGAGGGGAAATTAAAAACACCCAGAGTGCATCCACCTAATACACATGGAACAAACGTTGTTAAACTATCGAAGGGCCGCCACATTTATTTATAGCTTGTGTGAGACACGCACATGCCTCAGGCCAGCCCTAAGGTAATCATTCTAACCTTTGAGTGATGGAGGAGGTGTCTTTATGAAATCAGGGTCTGAAAGGCATCTGTGATTCCACCAGAAGCACAGGGCCCTCAGCTGCAGGGGGAGGTGAGAAGCAGTAGAGTCGGCGGGGGAGGGCGGAGAACACAGGCAGTTCTGTGTGGCAGGAAGTGCAAGTTGGAAGTTTCAGGACAGGAGTTGGAGACATAAACAAATGTCAGATCATGGTGGTTCCCTATAATTATAATGACCATATATTATTCTTTAAATTGGGACACTTAAAAAAAATTAAACATTTTGTTTTGAGATAATTATAGATTCACATGCAGTTGTAAGAAATAATACAGAGAGGTCCTGAGTACCCTTTACCCCGTTTCCCCCAATGGTAATGTTTTGCAAAACTATAGTACAATGTCACAGACAGGAGATTGGCATTGATACAGTGAAGATACAGAACCTCACCACCAGGATCTCTGCAGCTGCGCCTTTTAGCAACACCCAATTCTCTCCCACCTGCTCTCTCTTTAACCCCTGGTAACCATTTTTCTATTTCTATAATTTTGTCATTTCAAGAGTGCTATATAAATGAAATCATACAGTATGTAACCTTTGGAATAGTTTTTTTCACTCAGCATCATTCTCTGGAGATTCATCCAGGTGGTCACACGTATCAGTAGTTCATCCCTTTTTATTGCTGAGTAGTATTCCATGGTGTGGATGTGACACAGATTGTTTAACCACTCACCTGTTGAAGGACACTTGGATTGTTTCCAGTTTTTAATTTTTTTTTTTTTTTTTTTGTGGTACGCGGGCCTCTCACTGTTGTGGCCTCTCCCGCTGCGGAGCACAGGCTCCAGACGTGCAGGCTCAGCGGCCATGGCTCACGGGCCCAGCCGCTCCGCGGCACGTGGGATCCTCCCAGAACGGGGCATGAACCCGTGTCCCCTGCATTGGCAGGCGGACTCTCAACCACTGTGCCACCAGGGAAGCCCCCTAATTTTTATTATATCCATTCTGATAGGTGCTCAGTGATATTTTATTTTGGTTTCAATTTGTACTTCCTAATGGCTAATGATGCTGAACACATTTTCATGTGCTTATTTGCCATTTGTATATCAGTAAAGTGTCTGTTCATGTCTTTTGCCCATTTTCTAACTGCATTGTGGTTTTTTCTTTTAACTTTTGAGTTTGAGTGTTCTTTATATATTCTAAATACTACCAGTCTTGCTGAATATGTGGTTTGCAAATATTTCTCTCACCCTGTAGCTTGTCTTTCTATCTTCCTTACCGAGTCTTTCATGGAGCAAAAGTTTTAAATTTTACTTAAATCCAATTTATCATTTTTCCCTTTTATGGATCATGCTTTTGGTGTCAGGTCTAAGAACTTTTTGCCTAGCCTTAGATCCAAATGAGACACATTGGGAGCAAATAGAAATAACAGGAATAAACCACAACTGTACAGGGCAAATCAGGGTGTCTTGTTACACTGTCTACATGTCGTGATAAATAGCTGTACTTAATCTTATAGGTAAAGGAAAGTAACAAGATGAGATTTAGGTAGAAATGGATTGGCAGGGCTGAAACTGGAAGAGTGAACCCCTTAAGGAGGGGCTTTTAAAATTCAAAAAACCCAGAAGGTCAGGGTGGGAAGAAGCCTCAGTAGTCATCAAGTCCAACCTTCTCAATATATGGATGAAGACACTGGGGCACCAGTGACGTGTACCCTCATCAGCAGATTCTTAATCACAAATCATGGAAACCTTCCGTGGAGGAGTTGAGAATTCAGGCCACTGGGGATCTTGTTAAAATGCACATTTTGATTCAGTAGGTCTGGGGTGGGGTCTGAGAGTCTGCATTTCTAATGCTTTCTCAGGTGATGCCTGTCCTGCTGGTCCATGTAGCAAAGTTTAGCGAACATTAAATAGCTCTCAGAATTACCGGATGAGCCAGAAAACCAGAGAAAGTGGCTTCAGGTCAGGAATAATGCTCGGATCACATGGGAAGTAGGAACAGGCACTGCAGGGTCCTGCTGGCATGGAAACCCACACTGCTACCACGCTTGCTGAGTGGATCCCATGGGGACCCGTTTCTTCACATCATGAGCTTCAGCATCACAGGTGGGCATGGGGCATCTGACTGGCAGAGTGGGGTTCAGGCTGGTCTCATGCTGCAAGGGAAGCTGGGAAAGGGAGCTCCCCTAGTCCAGCTGGCCTAACCCATACAGTGGGGTCTCCTCAAGCTCAGTTCAAAGGGGATAGACAGCCAGAAAGAATAACAGTTGTCCACGGCATCCCTCTCTTGGGGACAAAGTCTACAATCTCCTAACAACCAATAAGGCTTAAAGTGATGAAATCTGGGAGGGAGAACACATTAACTCAAGTGTGTGAGGACCAATAATAATTTTTTATTCCTCTACCTATTAAAGAAATGAGTGGATATTTGTTGTCTACTATGAGCAAAGCACTGAGGGGAAAATATCCTGTGTTCATACTTCCATCTCATCAGGAACTAGGTTCCAAATATCCCTGCAAATTTCTTCAGGCTTATGACTTTATTCTGACCTGCAGAAATCACGGAATGGCCTCTCCTCAGGAAAGAGAAGTTTCCCTGGCATCCATGATCCCTTAAACCTCTGTTCAGATTTCAATTCATTTGCAATAAATTGTTAAACTCCATTTACTTATTTTACCAGCAGGCTCATGGCACATTCTTCTTCATACAGAGGGGAGAATGGGCTGTCTTTCTGGAACATTCCAAAGCATAGTTGAATGATGATGATCTTATAACAATCAGAGAGAGATATGACACACCACAGATGGAAAAAGCGTCAAGATGTTCAAAGCTTGCAAAGTATCAAACAATGGAAAGGAAGGAAGATAGAAGTTGTATTTGCTAACAGATGGTCAGTATGAAAATCTACAATCCTAATTCAAATATGCAGATATGTACATTTATGAAGAAAACTGGAAATGGTAACTAAAAGCATAAGCCTGTAAGATTTTTTCTTCTTATTTAAATCTCACTGAAAAGATAATTGTCTAAACAACAAAAACCACAATGGCTTTTGGGGGTTATAATATATATATAAGTAAAATATATGACAACAAAATCAAGAAGATTAGGATGGGTGAAATGAAAGCATAGATTGTAAGGTTCTTATACAATATGAGTAGTGAATAAAACATCTCTTGAAAGTATAACATGATAAGTTAAAGAGGTATAAACCTTAAAGCAAACTACTAACATAACAAAACAAAGAGCTATAGCTTATAAGTCAACAAAGGCAATAAAATAAGCATAAAAAATACTCAGTTCATCCAAAAGAAGGCAGAAAAGGAATAAAAAGGGAACACAGAACAGATGGGACATGAACTCCCATTTTTTTAAAAAAGTATTTCTTTTAGGCAGTATAAAGTTGGGTCTTGCTTTTTTATCCATGTAGAAAAATCCAGGCACAGATGACTTCACTGATGAATTCTACGAAAAATTTAAGGAAGAAATAATATCATTTCTACACAAACTTTTCTAGAAAATTGAAACGGAGGGAATCCTTTCCAACTCATTCTATGAGGTCAGTATTACTCTGACACCAAAACCAGACAAAAGACATTACAAGAAAAGAAAACCACAGACTATATCCATCACTAAATTGATGCAAAAATTCAAAACAAAATGTTAGCTAATCAAATCCAACAATGTGTAAAAAGGGATTATACATCACTGGTGAGTTTATTCCAGGAGCAGGGTTGGTTTAACATGTGTCAGCTGATCAATACAATTTATCATATTAATGAACTAAAAAAGAAAAACCCTACAATCATCTCAAATATGGAGAAAAACACTTGACAAAATCCAACATCCACTCCAGATAAAAACTCACAGCAAATAGCAGTTCTTCTAAAGGAAACGTCTTCAAATTGTTGAACCACGTTTATGAAGAACCTAGAGCTAACATCTTAGTTAAAGGAGAAAGACTGACTACTTAAGATCAGGAACCAAACAAGAATGTCTGCTCTCACTACTTCCCTTCAACATTGTACTGGTGGGTCTAGCCAATGAAAATAAGGCAAGGAAAAGAAATAAAAGACATTCAGACTGCTAATAAAGAAGAAGAGCCATCCTTATTTGCAGGCAGCATGATCTCTTATGTAAAAAATCTGATGAAATCTACAAAAAAGACACTGGAACCAATAAATGAGTGTAGCAATATTGCAGGATACAAGAACACACACACACAAATCAACTGTATTTCTATATACTAGCAACCGATGGTCCAAAGTAGGAAATATTTTTTACAATGTACAACAGCAACAACGAATAATACTTACAGGTGAATCTCACAAAATTTATGCAAGACTTATCCACTAAAACTACTAATCACTTTTGAGAGAAATTAAAGAAGACCTAAGTAAATAGAGAAATATATGTTTTTCACGAATTGGAAGACTCAATATTGTTGATATCAATTCTTCCCAAATTGATCTATAGATTCAATGCAATCCCTATTGAAATCCAAGCAAATTTTCTTTTGGAGAGAAATTGACAAGCTGATTCTAAAAGGTATGTGGAAGTACAGAAGCCTGAGAATAGCCAAAATAAATTTCATAAAGGACAAAGTTGGATGACTAATGCTAAGTGATTTCGTGACTTATTATAAAGCTGCAGTAGTCAAGACTGTGTATTATTGGCATCAAGACAGACAGATAGATCAATAGAACAGAATAAAGAGTCCAGAACAAGTCCACACTTCTATAGACAACTGAGTTTTTACAAACGTGCAAAAGCAATTAGATGGAGAAATGCTAGTCTTTTCAATAAACGGTGCTGGGACATTTGGATATCTCTATGCAATAGCATGACTTTCATCAATGTCTTACAGAAAACACAAAAATTAACTCAAAGTGGATCAAAATCTCAAAGTAAAACCTAAAACTATAAAACTTCTAGAAGAAAACATAGGAGAAAATCTTTGTGAGCTTGGGTAAAGCAAAGATTTCTTTAATAAGACACCAAAAGCACAGTCTATAACAGAACAAATGAATGATTTGGACTTCACTGAAATTAAAGATACCTGCTCTTAAAGGACCCTGCTAAGAGAATGAAAAGACAAGCTACACACTGGGAGAAAATAAAGCATACATCCGAAAAAGGATATCAGATGCAGAATATGTAAAGAACTCTCAAAATTTAATAATATAAAACAAACAAGCCACTTAAAAATGGACAAAAGATTTAGCAGATATTTTAGCAAAGAAGATATATCGGTGGTAAATAAGCATATGAAAATATACTTAACAGCATTAGTCATTAGGATCTGGAAATTAAAATCCCAGTGAAATACCACTTCACACCTAAACTTATAAAAAAGCTGATCCTATCAAATGTTGGCAAGGATGTGAAGGAACTAGAACTCTTACATACTGGGAAAGTAAAATGACACAACTTTGGAAACAATATGGCAATTTCTTAAAAAGTTAAACATACACCTACCATATGATCCAGCATTCTACTCGTAGGTATTTACCCAAGAGAAAAGAAAGCACATGCCCATACATGAATATTCATAGCAGCTTTATTTGTAATAACCCCAATCTAGAAGCGACTCAAATTCCATCAGTGGTGAATGGATAAACAAATAGTGGTGTATCTATCCAATGGAATGCTACCCAACAGTAAAAAGGAATGAACTATGGCAGCACATAAAGATATGGATGTTTCATAAAATAATTATCCTAAATGAAAGAACCTAGATTAAAAAAAAGAGCACATAAAAATCAAATATGTTCATTAGTGATCAGAAAATGAAAATAACAAGCTATTAAACTCCAAGTTTAGACTCCAGTCAGTGAAGAAGACACTGATGATAGGAAATGATTAGTGACCTGGAGATCAAATGAGGGGATTTTATTTTCATTTTCAAATGTTGATGAGAAATGGCAAGTTGATTTCAACAATCAGAATCTCCCTGATTATTAACTCATGTGATCAGATGTAAATGTCCATCCTTCCAAATCAGTTCACCTGCAGAGAATCCGTTCTTTTTATTATTACGGACAATTTTAAACAATGAATAGAATGAACAGTATAATAAACTCTCATGTTCCCATTACTCAGCTTCAAAAATTTTCAACTCATCACCTATCCTGTTTCATCTATATGTCCCCACCCACTCCCTGTGCCTGCAGCCCCCAACATCATGCTATTTCATCTGGAAATATTTGTTTGTGTTCCTACAAGAAGAGGATTATTTTCAGTCTCTGTTTCAGATTTCTAGTAATTCAGAACGAGTGCTGGCAACTTCATCTGAAAATCTTGGAGGGGTTGGGGAGGAATATTGATCACATTGATTAACCTGCCAAGAGATTTTTCTTTTCTTTTTTTTAAAAATAAATTCATTTATGTATTTATTTATTTATGGCTGCATTGGGTCTTCGTTGCTGCGTGCAGGCTTTCTTTAGTTGCGTCGAGCAGGGGTTACTCTTCGTTGCGGTGTGCGGGCTTCTCATTGAGGCGCATCTCTTGTTGCGGAGCATGGGCTCTAGGCATGCGGGCTCAGTAGTTGTGGCTCGCGGGCTCTAGAGCACAGGCTCTGTAGCTGTGACACACGGGCTTAGTTGCTCCGCGGCATGTGGGATCTTCCCGGACCAGGGCTCGAACCCGTGTCCCCTGCATTGGCAGGCGGATTCTTAACCACTGCGTCACCAGGGAAGCCCAGGATTTTTCTTAAGAAAATTAAAAAATAAAAGATTTATCTTCTCTGTTTACAAAATAAAAAGGAAAAAAAAGTTGCCTTTTCTGTAGCTAGCAGGCAGTGACATCCTATTAGACTCTATGTGAAAATCCCAGGAGCTGTTGTGTAATGTGACCATTATCCAGGAAAGGAGTGTGCATTTTTAGATGGAAATGTGAAATTCTAGAACATATTCCCTGTGGTCAATGAGGCTTCTAAGGGCGTCCACACTTGCTTTACAGGAGGCTACTTGATATGGGAAATCACCAAACAGATGTTGTGCTCCTGCGAGTTCTTCTGAGACATCAGCTCCCTGGAGATGATGTCAAAAGACAATGAGATTCTTTGTATTTCAAAACCTTCAAATCTCTCAGCCCCCTTTTCTTTTTTCTTTCTCTCTCTCTCTCTTTTTTTTTTTTCTGCTGTGGAACCATCTCCCTTCTCAGATGCAATAGTTCTACTAATTGCTGCCAAGGGAGATACTGCCTTGAATCCAAAGTATTTCTAGTGGGAAGGAAATAACTTTGAAAACAGAAATATTAGGGCTACAGCTTCTTCCCTTTTTTTTTTCATTTAGGTATGTTATTCATAAAAGAAGTACATGAATCCTTAGCACGTAGCTTGCTGGGTTTTTACATATGTATGTATTCATGTAGCCATCACCTGGATACAAATGTGGAACTTTTCTAGGACCCCAGAAAGCTTCCTCATGTATATTCCCAAGATCAATAACACACCCCCTGCCCCCTCCAAAGTAACACTCTTCTGACTTCTGCAATCAGAGCTCGGTTTTGTCTGTTCTTGAACTCACCTAAATGGAGTTATGTATTCTCTTATGTCTAGCTTGTTATGGTCAACATTGTCATGAGATTCATCCATACTGTGTGTAGCAGTAGTTCATTCCTCTTCAAAATAAAATTATTATGTACTATTCCATTGTATGAATATTGCCCCAATGTATATATCTATTCCCCTGTTGATGGATATTTGGGTTGTTTCCAGTTTGGGCCTGTTAAGAATAGTAATGCACACCCTGGTCAGTTATGTGTATGGTAACCATCTTCCCCCAGACTATGCCCTTGCCTTTTCACTTTCTAATGTGTCTTTTGCTGAAGAAGTTATTAATTTTAATGAAGTTCAATATATTTAGCTTTTTCTTTATGGTTACTGCATTGTGTGCGCTGCTAAAGAAGCCTTGCTTACCCCAAGGACATGAAGATTTTTTCCTATGTTTTCTTCTAGAAGATTTTTTTGTTGTTGTTGTTTTACATTTTGTGTTTAGGTCTATAATCATTTTCAATTTAATTTTTGTCTGTAACATGAGATGGGGGAAGATTTGTATTTTTCCACCTGGATATACAATTGACACAGCAATACTCGTTGAAAAGACGATCTTTCTCCCACTGAATTCCAGTAACACAATTCATTGACGATGTAAGTGTGGTCTATTCTATTCTATTAGTCTAGTCTAGTCTAGTCTGTTCATTCGTCTATTTGTTTATCCATATGCAAATCAAACTATCTTAATTATTATATCTTTAGAGTAAGTCTCAGTATCTGGTAATAATAAGTTCTCCTACTTTGCTTTTCTTTTTTTAGATTGTTTATAATTATTTTAAGTCCTTTATGTTTAAGTCCTTCAAGTCCTTTGTGTTTCCAAATGAATTTAGAATCAACTTGTCAATTTCCACAACACAACTCAGAAAAATTTTATTGTTATAGATATTTGGGGGAGAATTGACATCTTAACACTCTTGACCCTTTCAATGGACATGGTATATCTCTCCATTTATTTAGACCTTCTTCAGTGTCTCTTGACAATGTTTTATAGTTTTCAGTGTAGAGGTCCTGCACATCCTTTATTAGATTTTCTTATTTTTGTTACTATAAATGGCACTGTTTTATACTTCATTTTCTAATTGTTGCTAGTATGTAGACATACAATTTTTAAAAATTGACCTTGCATCCAGTGACCTTTCTAAATTCTTTTATTAATTCTCAAATCTTCTGTAGATTCATTTCTATGTATACAATGATGTCATCTGCAAATAATGTTGGTTTCATTTCTTCTCTTCCAATTTTTAATACCTTGTAATTTCTTGTTCTTGTCTTATTGAACTGCCTAGATTTCCAATATAATGTTGCATAGAAATAGTGAGAGTGGGCAATCTTTCTTGTTTGTCAGCTAAGAGGAAAGCATTCAATAATTTATCATTAAATGTGATACTAGCTACAGGTGTTTTGTAGATTTCCTTTACTAGATTAAGAATGTTCCCCTCTTCCTACTTTTCTGAAAGTTTTTTTAAAAATCACAAACAAGTGTTGCATTTTAGCAAATGCTTTTACCACATCTGAGATGATAATGTTTTTTCTCTTTTACTTGGTCAGTATGATGAATTGCATCATTTTTTGATTTTTAAATCAACCTGTGAAACAAACTGACTTTGATCATGATAAGCCTTTTTATATACCCCTGGATTTGCTTTGCATTTTCTTTAAGATCTTGCATTTATATTTTGAGTAGTACCTGGAAATGTTACGTGCATCATGGGTGCTCAGGAGTGGCATAAACTTCTGATTGTGCCTGGGTCAGACTCTGGGTCATTGCTGGAAGGGCTTCATCCAGGCGTGGTTTCCTCACTCCTGTCTACTCTAAACTTCACTCCTGTATACTCTAACCTCATCACTCTGCAAGGGACACTTCAGGAAAAAGACCATTTTAATCTTAGGCCAGTCAAAATGTGCTCACATTTGGTGGATCAGAATGGCACTGGGGTAATTCCAATCCCAGCAGTCTGGTGGCATCCTGGAGCTGGCTCATAGTGGCTTGCAACAGCTGATGGTTAAAATTTCAGGAATTTTGAAAGCTGGCTATTGATTACAACAATTATTAAAAATAAATTATATAGGGCTTCCCTGGTGGCGCAGTTGTTGAGAGTCCACCTGCCGATGCAGGGGACACGGGTTCGTGCCCCGGTCCGGGAAGGTCCCACATGCAATGGAGCGGCTGGGCCGGTGAGCCATGGCCGCTCAGCCTGCGCGTCCGGAGCCTGTGCTCCACAACGAGAGAGGCCACAACAGTGAGAGGCCCGCGTACGGCAAAAAAATAAAAAATAAAAATAAAATAAATTATATAAACTTGCAATTAAGTAAGTCATATTTTGAGAAGGTAATAAATACCCTCAACTCATCACTTTTAATTATATTGCTATCATCTTTGTCCTATGGGTAATTTACATTTATTGTATATATATGGTGGAAATACTACAAAGGATTGGCCACTGATCATCTTTTCCCAACTCTGTATTTAGTGCCATCACATTGGAGCTTGAAATCAGCCATGGTGGGAGTATCTACACTATGGAAAACAGCAAACACTACAAATCAGGGTTTTTAATTTTTCCCCAGAGAGCTGGTTGTTAAACTTTTGCAAACCCACTACTGTAGCAACTTCTCCATCTGCTCCCTATGTCTTTTCCCTGTTTGGCAACATCCAGCGTACTCTATATTTATTAGCTTACTTGGTTGTGTACTTTTCCTACTAGAAGATAAATTCCATGAGGGTGGAGAGTTTTGTTTGTTTTCTTCACTATAGTATCCTTAACACCACCCACAGTGCCTGGCACATGGCAGGCCTCGATACACAGCTGTTGAATGAATGAACGAATGGATGAGTGAATGAATGGATGGCGAGTGTCCTCCCATCTACCCCTGCCTAACTGCTGCAGGCGCCCAGTCATCAAGCCCCAAGGATGTGGGCCTTCTGCACTGGCTCTCTCTTCCCCGGCCCCTACTCCCAAGGGTCCCTGGGACCAACAGCCTTGCCCTCGATTTCCCCACCTCTACTTTCACCTGCGTGCTAAGTCCCCTTCCACAGACCCTCCAGGGAGGCTGTACAAAGACACAAACTAACGCTCATCATTCCTGCCTCAAGCCTGCTGTGATTCCTGCAACAGCATTTAAGAAATCTAGTCCAGGCCCTGCACCTGCTGCTTCTTGTTACTCAGAAGGATATCATTTTGACGGTAGCCTAAGGCTCCTTGGAGATGCTTCAGCTGTTTGTCCTCTGATGTTCAAGTGGGAGAGGCAGAGGGGTGGGCTTCAAAAGCATCCCCAACACACACATCTGGAACACATTGGCTTTTATCTATTTCACTAAAGTTTTGGATCTTTGAAACTGTGTTTGAAAAAAGAATTTTGCAGATCTCTAGCATAAATTCTATGGACTGTTCTCTTGACACCCGTAGATCCACATTCTTCCTTCTCTGCCCTGCTCTGTAGGACTTCTAAGGACAACACCAATCAGGGTCCCTTGCCTGCTGTGCTCCCTGGGGTTTCAACCAATGGGGAGGCATGGATGGAGATGGGAGGAGGGACAAGAGATGGGTCAGAGTATTGATGCCCCGGCTCCCTCCTTGCCAGACCGTGGTTGGCACAGGCTGTGTCCCTCCATCTAAGGCCATAGCTCTCTTACAGCTGCAGGTCCCCTTTTTCCAGTTACTGTTCCCCTCTTTTAGCCCTCTGAACCTAGTGACGTAACAACTTTCCCCTTCCACTGATGCAGGGTGCTTCACTCTCAAAGGTTGGATTCCCCGAGCCCTGCCCACATCTGTATATGCAGCCCTTTAACTCTCCTCAGCCTCCCTTTTGACTGTGCTGGCCGTGTCCTGGAACCCTGACCCCTTCCAAGCCCTTATCCCTGAGTGTGACTTCCAAGCCCTCATTCTGCATCACTGCACCCTGCCTCCACACAGCTCGTCTTCCATCACCTGGGCATTCCCTACCACGTTCTGAGCCCTTTCCCACCTCCACACATTGCTTCTGCTGGACCTTCTCCCCTCTGGGCCCCTTGCTCACACCGTCAGCAGGCGCTGGTCTTTGCACCCACCAGTTTGCATGTCAGTCCCTCTGCTGGGGTGTGGGGTGCCCCTGGCGGCATGAGCAAGACACCCCTTGGGGCTGGCACAAAGCCTGGCACACAGCCAGTTGTTGACTCAAAGTGATGACTGAATGGCAACTTTTTCCTTCAAATGCCAACCCTGTGCAGCAAATCATTAGCATATTATCTCTGCTGGATGGAAAAATCTCCAGGCATGGGGCCAGTATAACTGAGGCCTCTGTGCCAGTTGGAAGAAACAGCACTCACCCTGATTCTCCCACACAGGCTGGTGGGCTGGGCACTCAACCAATGCCAGGGCTCCTCAGGAAAAGAGTCTTATTTGTTACATAGACAAAGCAGGTAAGGACACAGTCGCCACGCCAGAGTTGGCTTGTCACTGGCTTATTTACTCCCAAAACCCATCAAGAAAGTGGAGGGGTCATCATTTTTATGGGCCAAATGTATCATCTTCAGTCTGTCCCATACCTTTTATTCTACAGTTATTCTGCTGGATCATGGCAATGCTCTCTGAGAAATTCTCCACACACCTCCAGCCCCACAGGACAGGAGTGGGTGGGGCTAGAATCAATCTATCATGAATTGTGCAGCATCAGGGCAGAAGTGGCTGGTCCTTCCTCCCCGGTTCTGGAGAGCAACCAGGTCAACATCACTAAAGGAAGGAAGAGGATTGGGAAGGACTCCCTGCCTTTGGACTTAATCACATTGGTGACAAGCACCATTCAAAATCTTCTCCTCTTTGAGAATTCTGGGTGGGCTGGGGCAGCTTTCTCTAGTCTATGATATACAGTTGGCCGTTCGTATTCACTACCTCTGCATCCTCCGATTCAACCAGCCAGATCGATCTGCGGTTGCTTGAATCCGCAGATGTGGAACCTGTGGATACCGAGGGCCAACCACACTATGCCATTTTATACTATAAGGAACTTGAGCATCTGAGGATTTTGGTATCCCTGGGGCATCCTGGAACCGATCCCTCGTGAATACCGAGGGACGGCTGTACATTCTAACATCAACCATGTCTTCACTGAGATGACGTAATTCACACCTTATCTAGGGGAGCTCAACCCTGGCTGCACATTGGACTGACCTGGAGAGCTTTAAAAACTATCCAAGCAGGGACCCCAACCCCCAGAGGTCTTGATTTAATTGGTCTGGGGAAGGACCTGGGCCCTGGGACATTTTACAAAGTTCCTCAAAGGGATTCTAAGGTGCAGCCGGGCTTGTCTAATCATATCATCCAGCTCTTTAACAGGAGGACCCAAGAATTCTTGTCTTCGTTCTCGAGGTCACCGTCTAACCACAGGGTATCTTTGGTGTCTGGGCAGAGATCCTGGGTGTCTATGAGCTCCTTGGATGTCAGTGGCTGAGCATGTGAGATATTTCAAAGTCAAGTCCGGAATTAGCAGACTCCCCTCCTGAAGCCTCCCTTGGTTGGGGTATGCATGTGTGTGTGTGTGTGTGTGCGTGTGTGTGTTTACCAGCTGATGTATGTCCTGGTAATAGTCCAGAGAGGCGAATGCAGAAGTTTTGATCCAGACCCAGACAGTTAACGCCAGGAGGGAAACAGTTAACGCCCAGACAGTTAACGCCTGATGTGACTTGAGAGGGGTGGACCCAGGGGTGGGTCACAGAACAGAGGCCCCTTCTCAAGGGGCTGCCACTGCTCAGCCTCTGCCAGCATCACCATCAAGGAATGTGTGCTTGGTCTTACCACACCTCCCTAATTTTCAAGGGGAGTCAGAAATCTGGATTTTCTGTTCAATTACTTGACTTTTCTGAGTTGAGCTCAATTTTATTAAAACACACACACACACACACACACACACACACACACACTCTAAGTAGGACAACAAAACACATCTGCAGACTGGGATGGGACCCAGGCCCTCAGAACTAGAGGGAACAGCAGACCAACTCCTCGTGTTTTGGATTAAAAGTGGAGATTTCCACTCCTTGTCAAGGACCTGAAGAGCAATGCCACAGAATCTCCTGTCTGTTTGCCGAGGCACAAATGTGCCTTCTGTTGCAGCCAGGTCCCGGGGAGCGGGCACAGCTGTCCTGGCACAGATCAGTTGCCACGTAACTGTGCTACTTGCCACCTGCTGCCCTTTTGGCTGTAACATCGTGAGGTGATGAAATCTGTTTCTTGGTGAAAGACAGCCCCCTAAAGTAGCCAGCGGCATGGCATGCGTGATGGGGAGAAAGCCAGGGAAAGAGGGATGGCTTTGATCCAGAAGGTGGGATTGTGACATTGGGGTAAAGTGTGAACGGGGGGACTCAGCAGGGCTCAGATCTGTGGGGAACCGAGCTCACCATATCCTCTTCTGCAGACCATTAAAAAGCGATTAGCAGGACTGTTTCAGCTGGTGCCGCTGTCAGGAACCTCAGAGAACATGCCGGGGATGGGAGGGTCTGGGGCTGGGTGATGATGGGCACTGGCCCTGGAGGGTCATGAGGGGTCCAGGATGTCTGCCAGGGAAAGGCCATCAGTGTGTGTGTGTGTGTGAGGGTACTGATACACAAGGAACCCTGGACGTACGTTGCACGTACACAGGCAAACTGAACGGGAGCCTGGGCAGAGTGCAGCGCAGGGCTTCTGACCTCAGCTCAGCTCAGCGGGGCACAGAACTCCCCGCTTTGAGCAGGATGGGACAGCCGGAAGTTCCTCCTACTGAGAGAGCCCCCCACCACTGCCTCTCATGTGTTTTGCTCCCTCTTGTTTTTTCAGAACTCTGCATCTCCCCAGAGGCCTTCCTTGATCACCCTCAGTCATGGGGTCCTTCTGCTTCCTGCTCTTAGCCCCCGGCCCAGCTCATCTCTTCCCTGTGACGTCATCTCACAGTTGCTTTTCTTCTGCATCATCGTCTCCCCCTCAGAACGTGAGCTCCAGAAGGGCAGGGCCACACCTCCCTCTTGTCCCCAGGCGGCGCTGGGCGCATGCAAATGCCCAACAATACCCGTGGAACAGCCAGGGAGTCAGAGATGTGGTGCCCCGGAGGATCCAGCAGGAATTCCTCTCTGCCCCCAGGATTTTCCTTGCAGGTTTCATGGGCACCCCAGCTATGAAGGGGGCATCTTCTCATTCCCTGCCGCCGCCAGGCCTTCGCTGAGTCCATGTGTCTGGCCCCAGGGCTGTGTGGGGAGAACGGGCACAGGTCCTACTGTCCCAAGGCTCACAGCCTACTGAGCAGAGGAGGCCACAGGGCAAAGAGGGGCTCCATTCCAAGTGTCTGGGTGAGGGTCCTGGGTGCCAGGAGAGGTGCCATCAGCCCAGGAGGCGTGGAGCTGGCTCTCAGAATGGGCAGAGTTTGGTGGGTGGTTAGGGAGGGCTTCCTGGAGGAGGGTGGAGTGAGGACCGGGAGGGCACTGCTGTGGGGAGGCAAGTGCACAAGCAAGGCGGATGCAGCCAAGCTGGAAAGCTGGTGCTGAGCCTGGGACCCTATGAGCTGGGTGAGGGAGGGTCCTCATCCACTGGCCACCTGGTCCCCTACACTGTGTGGAGGAGGAGGTGACTTATCCAAGGTCACAGCATAGATAAAGCTGGGACTCAAACCCAGGCCTCCTGACCCTGAAGCCTGAGCCCGCGCCTATGCGGGAAGCTTCCCTTCTACAGCCCAAACCTGCCTGAGGCGGAGCCCAGGTCAGAGGTCAAAGTGGTGGAGGACACAGCCCCCTGGGGGCAGGTGCAGCATGTCTGGTTCTTTTGGTCTGTTCTCACCAAGGTTGTCTTCCCTTAAAATCAAGTGTGAAGAGTGCTTCTTCCTCCAGGAAGCCCTCCCTTCAGGCCCTATCTTGCCCAACCCCTTCGTGAGCTCCCTCTCACTTTATTAGGCTGTGCTGTAAATGTCTCCGCTGGGGATGGGATAGATCTGCCTGAGCTCTGGGTCCTCAGAGGTTGGCACGGTGTGTGTCGGTGGCCTGTACTACTGAGTGGATACTGCACTAGTCCTGACCTAGACCCCAGCCTGAACTGGCTCCTGACCTCACACACTCACCCTTCAGCAACTTGCACTGCTTCTTGGTGACACCATGCACTTCCAAAGTCGCATCCAGCCCCACCTCTGGGTCACTTTGTTAGCCCTTAGGGTTTACCCTGCTTGACCCTCTGCCCCCTACAGAGCCACCCTGTGCACATCACAGCCCTGGCATCAATAATCTGGCCTGTTTTTCCACCATGGAAGCTAGCATTATATGGCTCCAGGCCCCAGGCCCCAGGCCCATTCTCTCCGCCGGGGCAGGCCTTTGTAAAATGACTAGAGTCTGGGATTACATGGGGACAACCAGACAGAAGAGACGGGAAGTGCCTGGAGAGGGATGCACAGTCCTGCCTCCTGAAGGTTTGGCAGCCAGGTTGATAGGAGACACCCTCCCAGTCCCTTCCCAAAGAGCACTGAACAAACTGAAGGACTGAATGACAAACTTTATTAGAAACGCTCTTCATTCGTCGAATTCACATTAAAGTGGCAGGGGGCAGTGCCGTCTGGGGCTCTGGTGTCCCGCTGCTGTGACAATTTCCAGTTAAAAATCAGTCTGGGCAGAGAGTGTTGGAAACGCGAGAGATGCCTGGTGGTGGCGGCGGCGGCGGCATTGTTCCCGGGGGGGGGGGGGACAGGCTGGGGCGGGTGGACAAGATGCCTCACATCCACCCTTCCAGTTACAGAGCTGCCCCCATGGCCCCAAGCTGATAAATAAACAGCACATCACACACACACACACACACACACACACACACGTGAAACAGAAACAAAGTCGTACAAGTCTCCTCAAGTGAAAAAATAATTCGCTCAAATAAAGCTTTGTGGCAGCCAGGCTGCATCCTGAATGGACGGTTGCCTGGAGACCCTCAGTCCCCCAGGAAGGCTCCCCAGCCAGTGGACATCACCCCCGTGGGTGTCACAAGGCCTCCAATTCCCCCATTAGCACCTTTGGACTAAGTACTGCCCTCACCACACTCTTCTAAAATGCAACGCTACTTAAAACAATAATAATAAAGGATACACTCATTCCCTGGGGTGAATCTGTCAGACTCAGCTTCCCTGAATAGAGGTGCCCTGGGCATCCAGAGACTGGGGGTCCGGGTGGGGAAGGACGGCGAGTGAGAGGGGAAGTAAACAACGTTCAGAGAGGTAAGCTGGGAGGTGTCTCAACACTGCTTTGTCCACTTGCCAATTCGGCAGCTGGGCATCCCTAGGTTAACAGTCTCTCAAAGGGGCACAAAGTCCTAAAGTGTCATGACAATCCTGCTGCCCTGGGAAGGGTGGGGACCCAGAGGGGCACAGGCATCAAGCTGCTTTCACCATGCATTATTCAGAGGCAATGTTCTCCCGGAGCTGGCCAATTTTCCCCTGGCCCTGTCTGCAGCAGGGCACACAACAGAAAGTGTCTTGCCCAAATGTTTTATTCATTCTCTTGAATAAGGAAACAGGCTCTCGGATCAATGCCGGTGGCTGCTTGGCTGCTGTGTCCTGCTCAGCGGGCAGGATCTCCACCCAGCGCAGGCTTCGGGCTCTTTCCGGCTTCCAAGGAGGTGTTTGACTTGGGAGGGCTGCTTCCAAGGCAGCAAATACTGTTGGCAACAGACATTTCCTTTTCAAAGTTGGGAAGATGTCCTGGCCTTTCAAAGAAGTGAATGTCCTGGGGAGCCAGGGTGAGGAGGGAGACTCCTTCCTGATGTACAGTGTGACCGTGAAGCAACAGGCCTGGGTCTGTGGGTGTCCTCCGCTGCCCCTCCGTCCCCGGCTCACTGGTACTGCAGATAGTTTTTGAGAGATTGAGGCAGGGGCAGGGAGTCGATGTCCCGTAGGCGCTGGCGGCCCAGGGCCAGGCGGATGCATCTCCGGCACAGGTCCATCAACGGCAGGGGCTCGGCTACAACGAGAGGGAAGAGAGTTAAGTCTCACCAGAGCTGTCCCTACACCTCTCACCCTTACCCACCCCCTGCTCACCCCCTGCCCGCCTGCTCCTGAGCTGCCCCCTTCAGGGCCCCAGGTTCCTCAGAGAAGCCTGCTCTGGTTATAGTAGCTGAAGGCTTAGAGCAGTGTCTTTCAAATTGTGGGGTGCAACCAACCCGACTAAAGACACATGGAATCAATTCCTTAGGTGGTGACCAGCGATTAAAGAAAAAAAAAAAAGAAAGAAAAGGAAAGAAAGCAGAAACAGAGAGCGATGCCACAGCAAGGGGTGAATACGGCTCCACGAAAGCTCTGTCTCTGATGTAAGTGTTCAGTGTGTCTCAATGTAAAAAATACTTTTCACTGCAGGTCGTGATAAAATGAGAGACGCTGACCTAGGGTGGATCTGCAGGGGGCTTCCTCTTAGAAACAGGTGAGGTGGCGGGGGCTGTTTGAAATGCCCTTGAACCCTCAAACTTCTCCTCTAGCCTCTTTGGATGGTGAGTGGAGGAATGCATTTTCTTCAAATGTCCAGTTCTAGAAAAAATTCATGAATTAGAAATCATAAGCCATGGCACCTCTGGACATAGGACCGAGGTTTAGTTAGATTTATTGCAGACATACTTATGAAGCTCTTATTCTCTTCTGGGCTCTCTAATTGGACCCTGGGGATACAGAGATCACTAAGCCAAGGCCAATGGCAGCCCTGGGTGTGAAGGAAGGCTCGAGGTCTGGAAGTTGAAATATGTGAATAATTGTAGCAGAGTGTAACATATGCAATAATTCTTAAATGCACAAGGACAGAAACTGAGCAGTTCCTATATGGAAGAGTCGTTTGAAAGCTTCCAGGAGAGGATACTGGGAAGGGGTTTTGAAGGGTGAATAGGAGTTTTATGTGATGTGAGGTTGGGGAGGGTGTTCTAGGCAGAGAGAACAGGTAAAAGCATGGAGGCATAAGACAGGACAGGCGGGGAGGTCTGGAGGGAGAGGAATGGTGCTGATCAGCTGGATCTGGAAGGAAGAGGGTGGTGGTCACATGCTGTTTCATGTGGCTTCTGCAGCCCTAGTTCCCCCAAACCCACAGGAACATGCTAGAGGCCTGATGCTGCATCTTAGCACTTGTTTTTTTTTGTCAACAGAACAAGTGATGTTTTAAAAGCATTCTATAACGTGCTAAGATACAATAAAACTGTAAGTGGTAAACACTAACACAAGAGTTGTGGGAGGAATAATATCACAAGGGAATGGAAGGAATGGGAAGGTTGTTGAGAGTGTGTTTTATAGGAATTTTCATTTACTGGAGATGCAGAGTTAATGAGGAGAGTCATTAAAATCAAACCCAGACTTGGCTGGTGTGATGGAAGCCATGCACAAGAGCGTACCCAGCCCTCCTTCACGTGGGGCGAGGCTGCATATCCTCGTGGAGTGTTGGTGGTTTTAAACACTCCCATCTCTGTATCTTCTTTTGATCCTCATACAAACCCTTGAAGTTAGCTAGGGAGACCTGGGCACCCCCTCTTTCCCATCTCTAGAAAGCAGATTACTCACTCCGAGTCTTGTGGTCACGTGGTCACCATGCCTAGGCCAACACCTGACACCCGCCTCGAGGTGTCCCCATCTCTCCCCTAGCAATGCCCCTGCACCCAGCTCTCCTCTCACTGTCTCCCACCCAGTTCTCATCCAAGCTTTGCACAGTTCCCCAAATTATGCCTCTGTGAACCCCTTTCCCTGCCTCCCCACCCAAATCTTCCCATCCTTGACATCTTGACCTGCCCACCGCAAGTTCCCATGATCTCCTTTTAGTTCCAATGCTTGCCGCCTGTGCCACTGGACGTTGGGGAGAAAAAACCTTTAAAAGCCTTATTTAATGATCAACTGCTACTTATTTACCAAGCAACATGAGAGATGAAATATAATTGTAGCTACTGTTTATTGAAGACATATCATGTGGCCAGGTGCTGTGCTAAGCTCTTTATCTGTACCAACTCATGTGAATGTATGTATCAAACTCATATCACAGTTACCTCTTAGGGGTGGATGGACCTAGAGTCTGTCATACAGCATGAAGTCAGTCAGAAAGAGAAAAACAAGTACCATATGCTAATGCATATATATGGAATCTAAAAATACGGTACTGATGAACCTAGTGGCAGGGCAGGAATAAAGATGCAGACATAGAGAACGGACTTGAGGACACGGTGGGGGTGGGCAGGGGAAGCTGGGACGAAGTGAGAGAGTAACGTTGACATATACACACTACCAAATGTAAAATGGATAGCTAGTGGGAAGCAGCCGCATAGCACAGGGAGATCAGTTCTGTGCTCTGTGACCACCTAGAGGGGTGGGATGGGGGGGTGGGAGGGAGGCTCAAGAGGGAGGGGATATGGGGATATATGTATACATGTAGCTGATTCACTTTGTTGTATAGCAGAAACTAACACAACATTGTAAAGCAATTATACTCCAATCAAGATGTAAAACATATAAAAATAAAAAGGTAATACAGTAAAAAAATATATATTTCCTCTTAGGGTAGGAACTAGTATTATTATCCCCATTTTAAGGAGGAAGAAACAGAAACACAGAGTGGGTAAGTCACTTGCCCAAGGACACACAGCTGGTAAATGGCAAAGCTGGGAGTTGGACCCAGGCAGCTGGAAACTGGAAACTGTCTTGTATTTAACCACATTTATTGAGCATCTGTTCTGTCCCTTTGCTACATTAGGTTTACAGTTAAGTCCCCTACATGTGAACAAGTTCTGTTCCAAGAGTGTGTTCATAAGTCCAATTTGATCCTAAGTCCAACAAAGTTAGCCTAGGTACCCAACTAGCACAATCGGCTATATAGTACTGTACTGTAATAGGTTCATAATACTTTTCACAGAAATAATACATGAAAAACAAACAAAAAAATAAAGAAAACATGTTTAATCTTACAGTATGGTAGCGTGAAAAGTACAGTAGTCCAGTACAACAGCTGGCATCCAGGGGCTGGCATCGAGTGAACAGGCAAGAAGAGTTACTGACTGGAGGAGGGAGAGGAGGAGGGAGACGGTAGAGCTGAAGGATCGTCAGCCATAGGAGACGGAGGGCAAGCTGCACTTTCACTCACGTTTGACGTTGAAGGCGCAGGCTCTGGTTCCTCGCTGGATTCAATTCCATCTACCCTCTTGAAAAACTGGTCCAGTGATATCTGGGTAGTAGCTCTTTTTTTCTCGTCATAGGTGACCCGGTGGCACTGGATTGCATTCTGAACGGCTGCTGCAACCTTTGCGTCCCGTTCTACATTCGGGTCCTGTGCCTCAGAGACTAACAGTGCCTCCTCAAATAAAGAATATCCCCTTGCCATTACTGCATCGTGAATCTCTTCGGTTCTTCAGTTACTTTTTCTTCCTCTTGTCTCTCTTAGTCCTTTCTCTGGGATGAAGAGAATTCAAGAAATTCCCGGGCAGCCACCATATCTGCACTCGCTGCCTTGCCACTTACTTTTACCTTGTGAAGGCTGTCTCTAGCCTTGAACCGATAAAACCAGCCATGGTTGGCATTAAAAGACGCACCCTCTGATTCTTTGCCGTGTTTCTTCTTCAAGTCTTCACAAAAGCTTTTAGCTTTCTCTTGAATCAGCATTAAGCTGAGCAGGACTCAGCTCTGATGCTGATGCTGCATCTACACGCTGAGGAGTTTTTCATCTCCTCCATCACTTTTCCACACTTCTTCAATATCACTGTCGACATCATCAGCACAGCAGACTTCACATGCTCCATGATCTTGTACTTATTCTTTAGAATCGTGCTGATGGTTGAACAATTCATGTTATAAGAACAAGCAACATCTAACCATCTTTCTGCCTCACTCCACTCTCTCAATTATTTTCACTTTTGTTTCCATCGTTATCGCTTGGCCCTTCGTAGCAGTACCATCTACAACACCGCCATTTTTACGCTTGCTTCTGGACATCCTGGGCTTGAAATAAAGATACTGTACTGCTGTACTGTATACAGTACTGTACACAAAAGCACAACCATTTGTAGAGGATGCACGCACGTGACAATGTACGCCAGACACGTGGACTAACTTACGTGACTGGACATGCGAATGAATGTTCGCATCTTTGAAAGTTCGCAACTTGAAGGTTCGTATGTAGGGGACTTACTGTATCTCATTTAGAGATGACTGTATGTAGGGGACTTACTGTATCTCATTTAGAGATGCCTACTTCAGAGAAAAGGAAACTGAGGCTCAGAGGTGAAGGGGCTTGTCCAGAATCACACAGCCCAAAAGCCTACAGGTGGAGCTTCACGGTGCCTCCCTTAAACACCATGCAATAATGGAAGATCGCTTTAAGGTCTGAAGCGAAGGGGAGGGTCACCTGTCTCCCAGGCTCACACAGTCCACAGGCTCTTACTCTGGCTCCGACCGCTTTCCAGTTCACCGGTGCCCACCTCTCCTGCGTGAGTTCTGCACCCACCTAAACGGGCCGCCCTGCCACCAAGATGCCTTTTCTGCTCTCATGCCCACCCATTTCAACGTGGACCCGGTCAGCCACTTTCCCTTTCTTCACGGCCATCAGACCCCTCTCCTCTGGCACATCTCAGGGATCTTCAGAAATCTGGAGTCCCTGATTTCCAGCTCCAGCTCTGCCAACTGCAAGTTTGTGCCTTTGTGAAGGGTACTCTGAGCGCTTGTTTCTTCATTTGTAAAATGGACCAACAATCCCCAGCCTGGGCCTGTCACAGGGGGATGGCCCAGAAACCATCTGTTAAATGAACGAATTGACTTGCTTCTTTGGGGCGTGTCTCCTACAGCTGTTTCAAGCTATTGAAATAAATTGCTCTTACCTGACAAGGCTGCTGTCTTGAGTTCCCACTCTCCTGTAAACCCCCTGAGAACAGGGCAGGTCTTAATTGACAGGAGGCTTGTGGTGAGGGTTAAAGGAGTTAGAGTAGAAAGCACTTGGCACAGTGACCAGCACATAGCAGGTGTCCGACATTCAGCACGTCTAGCTATCTCGTCCCCATCCAGGCATTTGTTTGGTCACCCTTTGTGAGGATGAGCTTGGGCAGGGCTGTTAATGAGGCGGGCTCTGCTAGGAGGCCAGCAGTTCCTTCTCTGAATGTCGGGAGATGGGCTCGCATTCTGCATCAGGAAAATTTTGAGCTGTTAACGTTTGAGAATCATTGCCAGGGCTTAAGAACTTCTGTAATCACTTTAAAGCTCTAGGCACATACTAGGTCCTCGATGTCCAAAATGCTAAGCCTGGTCAGCAGACTCAGTTCCCTGTGTGTTCTCTGCCCAGTTAGGTGCTGAAGAGAAGGAAAGAGGTATGTTTCTATTCATTCCTCTGCAGTCACTGAAATCACTCCAGAGCCCAAACTCCAAAAGAAGCGAGGGAGGGGGGAGGGGCCAGAGTTCAGAGCACACCTTTAGCTCTAAATGTGAAATATAAACCATCTCTCCCGGGGCTTCCCTGGTGGCACAGTGGTTAAGAATCCGCCTGCCAATGCAGGGGACACGGGTATGATCCCTGGTCTGGGAAGATCCCACATGCTGCGGAGCAACTAAGCCCGTGCGCCACAACTACTGAGCCTGCACTCTAGAGCCCACGAGACACAACTACTGAGCCCACGTGCCACAACTACTGAAGCCTGTGAGACTAGAGTCAGTGCAATGAGAAGCCGCCGCCATGAGAAGCCCACGCACCGCAACGAAGACCCAACACAGCCAAAGATAAACAAATAAATTAATTAATTAAAAAAGAAGATCTTGCAACTGTTTAAAAAAAAAAAACTCTCCTAATTTCTGAGGGAACTTTAACTGACGACTTCACAGTAACACCAAAGTGCACAGAGAAAGTGACTTCCAGAGCTCCAAGGATGCCCCGTGTGGCCTGGGTCATCCCCCAACTCCTCTTTCTAACTCCCTTTGGCTTTAGAACTGCCAAGTGTCAAGGTTTAGAAATGATCACCCAGGTGGGAAGAGAAACACAGCATCTTTCAGCCTGGAAGCCATTCTTAGAAATATTTTCTGACAAAGATAAACTTAAAAAGGAATCATTTTTGTAAAAGTGAATATCCAAATAACCAATAAATATATGAAAAAGTGCTCAACTTCAAGAACCATCAGAAAAATGCAAATTAACACCATAATGTGACTCTTGCTATATGCCAACAAGAATGGCTAAAATGAAAATAAGACAGTAGAAAGTGCTGGTGAGGATGTGGAGCAACTGGAACTCTCATATGGTTTCGGGTGGGCGTGTAAACTGGCACAACCATTTTGGAAAACTGGGAGCATCTACTAAGACTGAACCTCGGGCCCACAGTCTCCCCCTGGTGTACACATGCTCACCAAAATGCACGTACACGGATGCTTAGAGAAGTGCCCAAATGGAAACAAGAATTCTACTCTCCGCCATCAGTGGAATGCACACACAAACGGTGTCTCTTCTTATAGTAGAATACTAATCAGCCGTGAGAATGAAGGAACCACAATTACATGCAAAAAAAACCATGGATGAGTCACTCAACCATAATTTTGAGTGAAAGAAGTACATTTTGTGTAACCTCATCTGTATAGCAGGATGATGAAGTTAGGGTAGTGGTGACGTTAGTGGGGAGCAGTGACTGGGGGGTGGGTATTGTTCTGCTCCTTGATTTGAGCTCTGGCAATACCAGTGTGGTCAGTTTGTAAAAATCATCAGGCTTAATCACCTGAGATTTGTACACTTTCAGCATATATGTCATACTTCAAAAACAAGTTTACATTAAAAAAAATCAGTCACTGACTGAGTTAGGAGTGCCCTGGCTCCCTGGTGGGTGGGTGTGGATATGACACAAGCCAGGCACCTTCCCACCTGTCCCAACAGACAAAGTGGGGGGAAGGGACTAGTTTGGAATCCCAGCTTCTGCTCCCATGGGATTCCCTGGTGGTCCCGTGGTTAAGACTCCATGGTTCCACTGCAGGGGGGCCGGGTTTGATCCCTGGTTGGGGAACTAAGATCCTGCATGCCACGTGGCAAGGCCAAAAGAAAAAGGAATGCAGTAAACATTTATTAAAAGAAAATGATCCAGGGCTTCCCTGGTGGCGCAGCGGTTGGGGGTCCGCCTGCCGATGCAGGGGACACGGGTTCGTGCCCCAGTCCGGGAAGATCCCACATGCCGTGGAGCAGCTGGGCCCGTGAGCCACGGCCGCTGAGCCTGCGCGTCTGGAACCTGTGCTCCGCAACGGGAGAGGCCACAACAGTGAGAGGCCCACGTACCGCAAAAAAAAAAAAAAAAAAAAAAAAAAAAAAAATTAGTAATACTTTACTTATTGTGGTCCTAAAACTGTCCCGGTACATCATCCTAATTGACAACAATGCTCTGCTCTTGATGAAGACTTGAAGACTTACTGGAGCCAGGGCTGGATGTCTTGTTCTGTGCTAAAAATATCGCAAGGCAATCATTTCCAAAGTTCTCCAGGGAGCTGAATTTTCCATAATTCTCCACCACTCACCCCCTATATGACCCTTAGTAAGCCACAGAACTGCTCAGGGACTCTGTTTTGCTGTCAATAAAATGGGGGTGATAGCTCATCTGGTTTTGATGGTCTATGTCTGTGATGAAACAGTGGAGAGCTAGGCACTTTGTGCCTTAAGCTTCTTCTCTGGGCCCCTTTAAGTCTCCTCTGCTGATGGCGAGGAGATGCCAAGATGCGAGTCATCACCCTACCCCCATTCCTGCATTCATATTTTGAAAAAAAAAGAAGATCAACATTTTTAAGGTCAAGAGGTGAAATTCTTTTGGAACAGTTTAGACAATGGTCAGCAGATGGGGGAAGCTTTCAGTGACAGCCCTGAAATCTGAACTTAAGTAGACATGGTTTTGGGGGGAAAAAAAAGGAGAAGACATGCATGTGGGCAAGCACACACACTCTTTGTGTCAGACACTGTACTAATCACTTTCTGCAGACCATGGTTTTGATGTCCAAAGACTCAGAGAATTGTCTGCATGTCTCTGGGCCTCCCCTCATGCTATTCCTTCAGCTAGAACATCCTCCCCTGTACTGCCTGCCAGAAGCCTGTCTCCTCTTTCAGGACCCAAATCAAGTGTCACCTCCTCCCCAATGACATGGCTCCCCCACCTTCTGGGTCTGCACCTGTCAAGTGTCAACCCACTTAGCTAACTACACAAATGTGTCATTACCTGCTCACTTCTAAAATATGCCATACCTCTACCAATTGGCCCCATCATGGCCAACAGAGACCTCAGCTCACATCTAGAAAGCCCCTGGAATCTGGAGGTTTCTCTTAGCAAGCTTCACTGTTTCTCCCACAAAAAGGGTATGACTACAGCCGGGACAAAAGCAGCATCTTCAGATGAACTTGGTGCCAGCAAGCATCATGGGCACAGACACTTCCACCGGAGGAAGTACCCGAGGGGCTGGCCTGTCCACCAGCTCCCCGACTCAGTACTAGACAGCAAGATATTCTCACCTAAAGACTCTGCGGTGCTCCCAGGCAAAGGGGAGCTACATGGCTGTGGAGTGAACAGCAGCTGCATTTTTAGATGTGTTCAGTGGCTCTAAAAGAAGAGCCTCTAACCACTCAGCCTGAAAGTTACTTAAGGAGTTATTCCAGCAAAATGAAAAAGGAATCCAAGAAACAGGATGGCACAAGCTTCCAGGAAAGGGTGGGGGGAGTAAATGGAACACAGAAGCAAAGGAAGGTAGAATGAGTGATCCGAAGGTCCATTAGATGGTGATGCTTGGAAGAGCCTCCTGCCAGTGCCCGTGGTGTCTCTAAAGTGCCACACCCACAAAGCCCCGTGCCTCCCGAACTCTGACCCCAGCGCTTGGCTTCCCCACCCTCAGAGCTCCCATTGTGCCCTCTGGCAGTGCCACTCCACACAGAAAACTGCAACCCAACTTCTTTTCTGAGAGCCCCCTCCACCTCCCGCCCTAACTGAACCCAGCTTCCTCTCCCAGGACACCACTGCTCTTCAGCCTTCCCTGGGCGCCGTTGGTGTCTCAGGGCCAGGAGGTGGGCAGGACCCCTCGCTCCTTTGCCACATACAAAGCTCTGCAGACTCCATCTGCTATGAGAAGTTCCAGCTCCTCCGTGGCTCACACCACTTGGCCGGGTCCTCTTCTGGTCCTTGTTAAGGGCTCTGGCTTGGCCTCCCCGGTCCCTTCTCAACCCATACCTGCCACCTCCCCGGTGACAGAATCCTCCCCAGGCACGACCCTCTCATCACGCAGCCTCCTGGGGCTGGAGGCCATGCCCCTCCACCCAGCTACCCACATCCTGGGCCACACCACGGACTGCAGCATCGCTCCTAAATGGCCCTTCCAGGACCCCAGGGATGCTGAATCAGCCACCCCCACTTCGACCATTACTTCCCGCTCTCTTTTGCTCAGCCCATCAGCATTGCCTTTCTTCACCTCCCTCCTCACCCAGCTGATCAGTTCGCTATTCTCAGGGACAAAGCATACGGGGGCAAGGCAGGCAGGACGTGGGGGGATGCGGTGAGTAGCTGTGGGGACACCAGGTTGGGGGCTGGACAATGAATTGGGGAAAAGAAGCCTCTGGCATTCAGGTCATCTGTGTTCAGTGCCACTTCAGGGCTTCTTCTCCCCAACCTGGCCTCACAGCTGACTGGGAAGTGGCTGAGCAGCTGGCAGCCCTGGGCTCTGGCCAGCCTCGGCCACCGTCTGCCAGAGCGGCCTCCCCAACCTCCTTGGGGCCTCAGCCTCTACCAGTGCGGCAAGTGGCTTGGCAAGAAGGCTGGGGGTCCTTTCTACCAGCTGACACTTGACAGAATAGAAGTCACCTTTAATCCTGGCAGTGGAAGGACTCTGACTGCACCCAATCAAATCAGGTTTCAACACACAAGAAAAAGTGAATGGCAAGGCCAGGGATGCCTGTGAAATACATGTTAGAGGATGAGCCTTGGTAATCCAGGGCCGTGGCTCCCAAGCTGCTGGCATAAGCCAGGCAGGCTTCCTGGGGGAGGTGGTGCTGAGCCAGGTCCAGGGGGCTAGCTGGTTACAATCTGCTATTATATCAAAAGCAAAGCTGGCTGCTCAGAGGCTCTCCTCAGCTTTACCAGATGAGGCACATTTTAGCCACAGCATTGTCAAAAGAACGAGGGATCCGGTGACCTGAACCCCCTGTCTGAGGGCCTTCCATCCACCAGTACTCTCTGCCCCACTGGCCAAGATCTCGGCAGGGCTGGAGCTGCCTGTCCACCCACCTTGCAGCCATGCCTGGCCCCACTGAAGCCAGGGGGGTGTTACCTGTTGCCCTCTCCCAGCTCTGAGGCTGAATGAATGGCTCCAGGTGGGCACTGGGGACTCCCCTCCTGGGTGGTTTGTGGCCTTGGCCTCTATGGGGCCTTCTCAACCTCCAATCAGATGCAGCCTGGAGGAACCTCTGTGTGCTTGGGTTGGGAAGGAGTGGGGAGAGGAAAGAGGGTCCCATCACCTGCCCAGCCTCTGAGATCCTGGCTGGGGTGTAGGGAGCTGTGCTGGATAGGACTCCGAGCTCAGCCTCCACCCTAGTACAAGGCCAAGGCCAGTCTGTTTCAGCAGCAAACTTGAACCATGTAGGATGATGGGTGCATTCTGCAGATGGAAAAATCAAGGCACAAAGAACATCACTGTTTTGATTAAAGGCTTCTCAAGAAGGGTTTGGGGGTGTATCAGAGTCCTAATGGCATTTTGTGGACTCAGAGGATAAAGTCTTGTCCAACTTGTGATGCTCATCACACAGACGTGTATTCATCCGACTTCTACTTACAAACGTGCTTTGCAGGTCCTGAGTAGACAGCCAGGCACACAGAGGCTCACAGGGCTACAGACAGGACAGGGAGACTGAAAAAAGCACAGAGGGGTCTGTGCTTAAGAGAAGGAATTGTAGGGGGAGCGGAAGGAGCCAGGAAGAGGGACGCCTAACCCAGCCAGGGGGTGTCCAGGATGGCTTCCTGGAGGAGGCTGCAACTAAGAGAAGTTTTAGAGGATGAATAAGAGTTATCTCTACTGAGGGCTGAGAAGGATGTCTGTTGGCTCTGAAGGCATATCTCTAAGATGCGTTCAAAGAAATCTCTTTTGTGTAACATTGGGAAAAGTTCACAGTTTTCCCAGAAGACACTTTGAGGAAACAATAATCAATTGTTGGTGAAAGTCTAGTCTGTTAAAAAAAAAAAAAAAGTCAGTGCAGACTGTGGCTCCCACAGGCAGGGACTGGCTCTTGTCCTTGCTGCGCAGCCCCGTGGCTCTGCTTTGGACATCGTGGGTGCTGGGCCAGTGGGAGGGTATCTGGGGGAGGGGAGACAGCTGCAATGAGCCTTCATCTCTACAAAGCAAACTATGGCCCAGCTCTTCTGGTGCAGGGAATGAATTTTAAAAGTAGCCCTTTCCTACTGCCCTAAGTCCGCTAAAGAACCCTCCAGCAAGGTTCCTGCAGGCTGACAGAATTAGCAATACACTGTGCCGGCTCCGCGGGTCTGCTGGAGGGATGCTCCTGACTCAGCTGAAAACTTTCCCAGAAAATCTGACTGTTTATGATCTGGAGCCCGCCCCAGGGAGCTGCACAATGGCTGGACACCCTGGCCCTGGCCGAGGACAGCCTCTGGTCACGTGGGGAGAGCCTCAGTTGGGGAGGGCCTGGCTGGCATGTACCCTGCACCACGGATCATCCCAACACCCCCTAGAAGTTACCTCTGCTGCTGCAGCCATGGGAACAACCTGGCTGCCCCTCCAGACACTGAAAGAAGCACGTCCAAAATAGGGAGACCAGGGAGGGGAGTAGGGTGGTACTCATCCCATCCCGGGCAAGGTTGGGGCCCTCAGGGATGGGACCCCCATTCCTCATGGTGTGTCCCCTTCCAAAGAAGAAAAATGAGCGTGGGGATAGCAGAACTTGCCAGCTGGAGAGCAGGACTTACTTAAAGCCATGGTAATGAACACAGTGTGGTATTGGGAAAGGAAGAGGCACACTCGAAAGTTCGAGAACTAAACTAAGCAAGGCATTATTTAGACACATACTATAGGTGTCTAAAAAGGAACAGGAAACACAGAATTCAGAGGAGTGGTTGCCTTGAGGCAGAGGGGATGGGGGTTGGCAAGGCTAGACCGTGGAGGCACAGAAGCGCCCGGTTGTCAATTTTCTAGTCCTTGGGTTGGATGACGGATTCATGGTGGCATTAAATTAGTAAGAAATAAATATAGGAATCAGCAAAGCAGAATAAAAGAGGGCTATGCATGGAACCAATGATGACAGTGTATTACAACCAACGATTCTGTTTCATCCAATTCTGTGTATCAGTTAAAAACAAAAAAAGAGGGCTTCCCTGGTGGCGCAGTGGTTGAGAGTCCGCCTGCCGATGCAGGGGACACGGGTTCGTGCCCCGGTCTGGGAAGATCCCACAGGCCGCGGAGCGGCTGGGCCCGTGAGCCATGGCCACTGAGCCTGCGCGTCCGGAGCCTGTGCTCCGCAACGGGAGAGGCCACAACAGGGAGAGGCCCGCGTACCACAAAAAAAAAAAAAAAAAAAAAAAGAGAAAGGGCAAAAGCGAATGAGAAGAGTCATGAGTTGGCCTTAATCTGGCTCAATGAGAGCTTGGCTAGAAGATGAATCACAGTTAAATTCTAGTTAATGGGTAGTAACGCTCTTGTCTGTCGAGAACTTAGCATAGCCGCGGGGAAGGCGTCACTGGGAGGGAGAAGCCCAGGCCTGGGGTGAAAAGGCATAGAGCCAGTTCTGGTCTCACAGGGCAGCTGCTTCCTCTGGAGCAGGGGGACAAGCCCCGCCTCACGGGGAGCAGGGGCAGGACGAGACGGGGGCGGAGGATAGGTACCCGGCGTAAGCCCTGGCACACGTGGGCCATCGTCAAATGACAGCTATTTTGTTTTCAGAGCAGCTAGTCCTTTAGGACAAAGTGCAAAAAAAAAGAGGCAGCTGGTGTGGTGAGCTGAGCACCTGACGCCCTGTGTGGGATGCCTGCATGTCGACAACCACAGATAATTCCCACCAGAGGTCTGAGCAGGCCAGGAGCTGGGGTCCCACCCCAGCCCTGTGGGACCCTGATCCAGCCCTATCCTTCAGCCTATTCTACTCCGGGGGATGCTCCTTCCGATCTTTCATCAGAAGCAGAAGCACAAGGACACTCACGAGCGCTGGTAGATTTTCAAAGCCCATCTTGGTGTTCTGGGCTCTTTGGCTGGATTGCTGGCGATGATAATGATAATGATGTGAATGGTCACAGCAAGGACTTACCTAGCACATCGTACGTCGTGAGATGTTCTAAGCAGTTTATGCCTCACTGTACTTATACTTCACTATGACCCAAGGAGGTAGTTACTATCATGAAAGCCCATTTATAGACTGAGGAAACCAAGGCACAGAGTAACTCACCGAAAGCCACAGTTAAGTAGTGAAAAATGGGAGTGGAATTCAGGCAGTGCGGTTTGGGGCGCATTCTGTTGCCAAACTCTCCTGGGAAGGTAGGGGGACAGTCACTGCAAAGGAAATGCAGCCCTACTGATTCTGTCACTCAGTGACAGTGCCCCCATGTGGTAGTGCTAGATCGCTGTCTGTGCACTAGAGGCCCCTGAATGGACTGGAGGTGGGCCCCCGACCCAACAAAGCCCAGCCCTGGCTGGCAGGTAAGCTATGAGGTGGCCTCGATGAAGGACACTGTCTATGGGGATAGCTACTAACGGGTTGTTCAATCCACCTGGTTCTGTCTGGGATTTGGCCTGAAGACCAAATCTTCAGGAGAGGAGAGGAGAAGGAAGCAGGTGCAGACCACGTGAGGGGTCTTCTCCTCTCCAGGGCCAACCACCAGAATCACCCATCCCTTCCCGAAGCAGCCCTGGGGGCTGTGTTCCTTGCAACCACTAAGGCCAACTGGCACAGTTGACTCTTGTTTTCTAGCAAATTGCCAAGGTCAGGCCAACTTCCACTTGGGAAACGGCATCACTCTAGCCTCTTGCTAAATAGCACCAGGCCCAGGGGTTTAATATGAAGGCCTTCTAATGGATTTATTGTGTTTATTTGACCTTTCCCAGTGTGAGCCCAGAAACAGGCCCAGAGGAGGATGGCAGAAGCTTGTTTTTCTTAAGCTAAAGGAAAACTGATGAGTAAACTGAATTCTTGGATGGAGTCTGCTGAGTTTTCTCACCCTGGCTCCCCGCCTCCCTTAGTTACAAGATCCAATTAGACTCAAGAGGAACCCGTGTTTACGGGATAGCTCTGGAAGAGGAAAACTGTGTCTACTAAGAAGTGGGGGCTTCCCTGGTGGCGCAGTGGTTGAGAGTCCGCCTGCCGATGCAGGGGACACGGGTTCGTGCCCCGGTCCGGGAAGATCCCACATGCCGCGGAGTGGCTAGGCCCGTGAGCCATGGCCGCTGAGCCTGCGCGACCGGAGCCTGTGCTCTGCAACGGGAGAGGCCACAATAGTGAGAGGCCTGCGTACCGCAAAAAAAAAAAAAAAAAAGAAGTGGTAAATGATGAGGTCTGCAGATAAATATTTTCAGTGTGTCGAGAGCCCTGATAAAGGATAATCGTTAGTATATTTAGCAATGACCTGCTCTATTTCCACTTCTAGTCTCAAGGCAAATGATTTCTTGTTTTAAAATAACTTTTCAAGAAGTTAGTGATCAGTGCATGAATGAAACCACTTCTAGTATCACACGTATGGTTGGGTTTTAGACCAGAGGCTGCAAGCTCCAGTGCCTAGGGGCCAGGCAGGTACCCTAAGTGACCAGTGCAGAGCAGATGAAAGCAGCGGGCAGCGGGAGGGTGGTGGGGTCCATGGACACTGGAGACACATGCCAGGGGTCATCATTCAGCTCTCGCCTCAGCTCCAAGCAGGAATGTGGGCCCCTGTTACCAGATTCTCTGCCTCCCAAAAAAGCCAAGAATCCAGATTTTTTTATGTGACATTTCTGAGTTACTTTAATTTGGTATGGCCAAACGAAATATTGACATTTCTAGGCCCAGACACAGCCCTGGGCTGACAGTGTCACCTCTACTCAGACTGAAGCTTATCTACCACCTTGATGGGAAGTCAGAACCTGCCCACCCCACACGGGGGGCAGCCCATCCCCCATGAACTGCCAGAGGGTCTGAACCAACCACAGAGGCACAAACTCCAGGGGATCCACGAGTTTGCCCCCCGTCCTTCCACAGCCATAATTATCCACAAATGCATGTGAAAACCAGAGCTTCACGAAAACCCATTTTCTCCCTTTGGTCTCCGCGTGGATCCTGAGAGTCCAGATTGAGCAAATGTCACTCGCCCGGTCACCAGACACACCCACTCCTTCCCCCCACCAGTTCTCCGTGAGTGTGCAAGGGTGAGAACACTGGAGGAGAGGGCACCGCAGAGATCCCCACGGGGGGATGGTAGTGGCACCACCCTCTGCAGCAAATGCGGAGGTCGCCCGGGCAGGTGCTGGGTGAGCACTGCCCTTGGGCAGCTGGTCAGTCCTCACAGCGCCTCTGCGCAGGCCTCGTGTGCCCTCACTTTAGAGACAAGGAGGCTCAGGCGCAGAGAGGGGCTTTCGAGAAATGGCACAGCCGTGGGCTCCAGAGTCTGTGTTCCTCACAAGACACCCCTCAATGCCCAGAACATTTCTGTATTTGGTGTAAGGTGCCTATAACATCTATCTTCCCATAAAATCAGGTATCTTCTTATTTCTTATTTTACTCTGGACAAGGGGTGGCAGATGGTAGAGGTTTATGGACAGAAACATATTAGCAGAGAAAAATGACAGACAAAATCAACTTTTTTGATTGTGGGAGTTAAGAAAATGCAGAAAAATCCCTTAGTTCAGGATGTGGCAAAACCAGTTTCCTAAAGGAACGTAGCTTGAGAATCCCCTTGACCTTGGATAACAGTAATAATAACCGACTAATACTGTATTATATACTTGCAAGTTGCTAGGAGAGTAGATCTTAAATGTTCCCACCACAAATAAGAAATGGTGATTATGTGAGATGACAGAGGTGTCGGCTGACACTACGGCGGCAATCATTTTGTGATATATAAGTGTATCAGATCAACACGTTTTGTCCCTTAAACTTACACAAGGTTATATGTCAACTGTATCTCAATAAAGCTGCAGAAATAAAAGGCTTATTTCACAATTGAAATAACAATACTAATAACCTAAGACAAGTAGCAGCTGCCCTCTGCCTCTAGGCCAAGCCCGGCCACAGGGGGCTTAGATGCATCATCTCACTGGGCCAACACAGTGAGTGTAGACACAGCACCATGTCCCGTGTTATTTCGCAGTGGGGAAATCAAGCATCAAGGCTGGGCTGCTGGCACAATACTACATAGAGGGTGAGGGGCGGGCCGACCCAATGTGTATTCGCTATGTTTTTACCACCAGGAGTCCCATATTTCTTGAGGATCCGCTGTGTGCTAGGCCAGGCGCTGGAGAATCACAAAAGTCAGACACCCTCAATTTGAGAAGCACACAGCTTCCTGAGGGGGCTGGGAGGTGAAGGGTGCTTACCCCGTGCCATGCTCAGAGTGACTCAGTTCACCCCTCAGATATTTCCTGCATGCACATAGTTGCCCTGTTGATTGAAGTCTGGAGACAACTTCCTTGCACTGAATTTTATTTTATTCTATTTTATTTTTATTTTATCTTTTTTGTGGTACGCGGGCCTCTCACCGCTGTGGCCCCTCCCGCCGCGGAGCACAGGCTCCGGAAGCGCAGGCCCAGTGGCCTCGGCTCACGGGCCCAGCTGCTCCGTGGCATGTGGGTGGGATCCTCCCGGACCGGGGCATGGACCCGCGTCCCCTGCATCAGCAGGCGGACCCTCAACCACTGCGCCACCAGGGAAGCCCTGAATTTTATTTTTTAATTGAGGTGAAGTTTGCCTAACATAAAAGGGACTGTTTTAAAATGCGTGATTCAGTGGCATTTGGCACATTCACAGTGTTGGGCAACCATCACCTCTGTCAAGTTCCAAACCATTCTCATCACCCACAAAGGAAACCCTGTATCCATTCAGCAGTTCCTCCCCATTCCTTCAGCAACTGCTTATCTGCTTTCTGTCTCTATGAACTGATCTATTCTGGATATTCCATATAAATGGGATCATACAATACATGACCTTTGTATCTGGCCTTCTGCACTCAGCATGTCTTCCAGGTTCATCTGTGCTGTAGCATGTATCAGAATTTCGTTTCTTTTAATGGCTAAGTAATACTCCATTGTATTGATATGTCACATTTTGTTTATCCTTTCAGCCACCGATGGACATTTTGGGGTGTATTCCCCTTTTGGCTATTGTGATTAGTGCTTCTATGAATATTAGTGTATAAGTATCTGTTTGAGAACCTGTTTTCATTTCTCTCGGGTGTACACCTAGGAGTGGAATTGCTGGGTCATGTCGATTCCATGTTTAGTTTTTTGAGGAACCTGCCAGACTGCTTTCCACAGCAGCTGCATCATTGTACATTCCCACCAGCAATTTGTCCATACCCTCACCATTTCTTATTTTCAAATACTTGACTCTAGTTGGATAAGATTCTTGAAGTGAGAGACAGAAGACACAGGTCTGGCTCTGCCACAAATTCATTGTGATAGTAATAACATAATAACATATATATTGATTAATAATAATAATGACAGTTAGCATTTCAAGTGAGTTTACTGCACCAGGCACTGTTTTAAGAACTTCCATAAATTAACTTATTTAATCCCCACAACCATCAACATCTTTCTTTACAGATGAGGAAAGTGAGTCACGGGGGGATCATAATTGGCCAAGGTCACACAGCTAGTGATCTGAGATTCCAACCCAGGCATTCTTAACACAGGTCTAAGGGGCACACATGGCAACAGTTCTCAGCCTATGTGACGAGGAAGGGCAAGTCTCTTTGCCAAAGCAGGAGAACCCCTTTGCCAGATGAAATTTTAAGTACAACCCCAGTCTATTTAGCAGATAGAAGGGAAGCTGCTGGAAGGATGGGGTCCCAGTTTCCCATCTTAAGGTGGGGCCTTGGGGACTTCGGAGGAAGAGGGTTTTAGAACCCTCTTGCAAATTCCACGATTCTGAGTGAGAAACTGAGAAGTGAGTGAGAAGACAAAATCTCGGACACGACCAATGGCAGGCAAGGGCACAGCCTTTTGCTTTTAAATTTAATGTGTGAGAACAATATCTTAGATTTACAAAGTCTTTTCCAAGGACCTGCACAAACATCCTATTTGCTGTCAGAGTGAACCATTCCAAAACACATTCAAGGATTTATGAGGTCCTAAAGAACCTTTATTGACTAGGATACAGTACTCAGGAACGAGGGAGATGTGCTGATTTCAATCACGTGCCAACTGGAGCAGCCCCACTGTTTTCCTGCTTTCGTTTCAGCTCTTGTGGGGCCTCTTTCCTGCCTCATCCGTCCAACCTAGGGACCCAGAATCACCACCAATGTCTGTGCACTTACTATGTGCTGGGCCTGTGCTCAGAACTTCTTTTTTTTTTTTTAAATAAATTTATTTATTTCATTATTTTATTTTATTTATTTATTGTTTCTGGCTGCGTTGGGTCTTTGTTGCTGCTTCGTTGCTTTTCTCTAGTTGCAGCAAGCGGGGGCTACTTTTCGTTGCAATGCGTGGGCTTCTCATTGCGGTGGCTTCTCTTGTTGTGGAGCATGGGCTCTAGGCCCACGGGCTTCAGTAGTTATGGCATGTGGGCTCAGTAGTTGTGGCTTGAGGGCACTAGAGTGCAGGCTCAGTAGTTGTGGCGCACGGGCTTAGTTGCTCCGCGGCATGTGGGATCTTCCCAGACCAGGGCTCGAACCCGTGTCCCCAGCATTGGCAGGCGGATTCTTAACCACTGCGCCACCAGGGAAGCCCACGTGCTCAGAACTTCTGACACATCATCTCCTTTCATCCTCACTACAACCCCTTGAGGGAGGTGAGACAGGTCTGTGGTCCCTTATCCAAAACCCCGGGGCAGACTGTTTGGGAATTCAGAGTTCCAGAGTTTAGTAATTAGGTTGCATATGCCACGTTTTGCCTTACATCCCAGGGGTCTGGGGCAGCGTCTGCAATCACACACGTTGATATTTCTATAGCGAAACCTATGAATATTCACACTGAGTGAAATAAGAAACGACTCAAAATAGCCTCACACCAGTTCAGGCTGATCTGGCTGCCAAAGGAGTTCGCCCCAAACTTAAGAATGAAGTTTTGAGTTTCAGAACATAGTCTTGTGCTAACATCTTCATCTGACGAAGAAATGAGGCTCTAAGAGGTGGAGTGGCTTGCCTAGTGAGGGTAACGCAACAGGTGGGTACTGGAGGTAGGATTCAAGCCAGAAGTCTGACTTGAGAGCCCATGTCTAAACATGGGAAAAGAGCACAGATATCTGGGAGAAACAACAGAGTGTTCGAATCCCTGCTCTTCCACTTCGGAGCTGTGGGATCTGTCTTCACCCTGGGACCCTCGGCTCCTGTGGAGGTTGTTAGGACTATTCTCAAATATTCCAGCTCTCACCCTCCGGGCACAGAATCACCTTGCCCTTTCCTACTCACTGAAGTTAGGTGCGGCCATAAGTCTTGCCTTGGCCAATGAGTGGAAGTGCTGTGTGTCACTTCCAACTGGAAGCTTTAGCAGTTAGCTGGTCAGGGCATTGCTGCCTTCTCTTTTCCATTAGTGACCATTAGGGGCTGCTCCTAGTGACCCCGGACCTGAAGTGAGGACGCAAACTTTGCAGAATAGAGCCTCCAGGGGACTAGTGATGAGCATGCACCAAGGGCATAGACAAATCTTGGTTGTTTGAAGTCAGTGTGACTTGGGGCTTGTCTATTACTGCAGCAAGACCTGGCCCATCCTGACTGATACAGGCTCTTTCTCTATAAAGTAGCTGGTGTGAAGACTGAATTAAGTGGCACATGTGAAGTTCCAGGAGAGTGCCCGACCAATGGCATTAGTTGATTCCCTTTCCCATGCTCAGCCTGAATTCCCCAGCTGTAAAGAAGGGTGGGGGAGGGAGAGTGGATGAAGGGGGTAATAGTTACGTTGCTCCGTTTAAATAACTGAAACTACTGTTAACCCATGAGGTATTCATGGAAAGGATTTTGTGGATGTTTACCCATGTATTGAGTCCTATGTGTCCCTCATCCCACCCGGGCATTGACGGAGAGGCTGGGTGGAGGTGGAGGGAGGTTGGGGACAGAATGTCAGCCCTGAGACAAACAGCTGCCCGAGGACTTCAGGTTCCTGATGGAAGTGACAGCTGTGGACCAAATATCCCCAAAGGCGGGACTGCAAAGGGCCCGCTTGTGTCAGGAGGAGGTTAGGAGGGCCAGGCAGCCTGCTGACAGCTGCTGAGCACGGGGGAGGCACCACGTCCTCCGAGAGGGGCGCCAGATGCAGGGAGGAGGCTGCGTGGAGGATATTCTCTGTGATGAGAATGCGCAGTTGCCAGGGGACTTGCAGTAAGACCCCATTTAGCAACACCGATTAAGGAGCTATAAATAGCACCTGAGCTCTTTCACAGGCCATAAAGCATACTTCCCTGCATCGCTCCCAGCCAGCAGCCTGCCCTGCTTAATTGGGGCTCAGAATAAAATACCTGGGATGCCGCTTCTGGATGGAAGGCCCGTGTTGTCATAGGGACCAGCTGCTGGGCTAGGGATGGGGCGGAGGCTGGACACAGGGCTGCTGCTGCAAAGGTGGGAAAGAGGAGAGAGGAAGGGGAGGGGAGGGCACACGTCTGAAGGTGACTGTGGAGGTCTGGAGCCACAGCACAAGAGGCGGTGCTACATCAGCTGACGGCCTGCAATGACCACCCAAAAGGGCAGCCTCTCCCCTCACCTTTGCCACCTGCTGGTCTGACAAATGAGGGCCACCAAGGCAGGGAAGTGGGTCGATGTGAGGGCAGAAGACTAGCGTTTCGGTCCTGGCTCAGTCACTGGACAGCTGGGAGACCTGGGTGGGGGGCTCCCCACTTTCTCTGGGTCTCTGGACTCCTCCACTGCAACACGAGGCCGGCATGAGAGGTCTCTAAACTCTAGATGCTCAGCCTGGGGCGCTACCGCGGAACTCCCACCAGCGTCAAGAAGAAGGAAGAAGCCCATCGTGTGCTGAGTCACCTCCAAGGTCCGTGAAGCAGAGAAAGAAGGGTGTGGGACTTCCTGGTGGCGCAGTGGTTAAGAATCCAGCCGCCAATGCAGGGGACACGGGTTCGAGCCCTGGTCCGGGAGGATCCCACATGCTGCGGAGCAACGAAGCCTGTGCGCCACAACTACTGAGCTTGTGCGCCACAACTACTGAAGCCCACGTGCCTAGAGCCCATACTCCGCAACGAAAGAAGCCACCGCAGTGAGAAGCCCACGCACCGTAATGAAGAGTAACTCCCGCTCGCCACAACTAGAGAAAGCCCGCGTGCAGCAACAAAGACCCAACGCAGCCAAAAATTAATTAATTAATTAATTTAAAAAAAAAGAAGAACGAAGGGTGCGCGTCAGCAGGGAGGGGAATACTGCTGTTCGTGTATTTTCAAAAGGTGTCTTAGAGGAAAACAGGAGAATCTGACAGCACTCGTTGCTTCTGGGAGGGTGGCTGGAAACAGGGGTAGGCAGGGAACTTAAAACTGTTATTTTAAATAAACCTTATGAATGTATTTAGTGTAAATAAAATCTAAATTTAAAAAATACAGGACTTCAGAAGGCCCAGGTTTCAATGAAGGAATAAATGACAAACTAGACCAGTGGGGCCTCTTTCCATGAACTAGTCTCTTCGCTACTACTCTCTGCTTCATGTGCTCCTCAACTTGGCTGTGAGTTTTAAGCTTCTGTGCCTTTGCGCATGCTGTGCCCACCCGTGAAATGCCTTTCTCAGCGGGGCCCAGGTCTGATTCTAGGGTGTATACTGGGACCTGGCACAGAGTGCCCCTCAGTACAACACTCTGGGTCTCTGAGGACTCACGCACACACGCAGAGCATACATTTCCGATGATCCCCTTGTGGTTTATCTGCAGAAAATCAAGTCTCTGCTCTCACACCACCTCCTCCCTTGGCCTCATCTGAATGTGCTGGGAACGTTAATGTGTAACATTGGCCCGAGCAAAATACAATTAGGAAGGGATGCCCTGTAGCAACAAGTACTTGCAATAGAGGTGCCAGCAATGCCACGGTGAGGGGCCTGACTGGGGATCACTGATTTTTGTGGATTATTCACGGCAAAGATGTCGTCTGGGCCTTCACCTCGGCTGCCTTCCTGCCTGCCGGCTCAGGGATCCCGTGGTAACGAGGCACCCCCGGAGAAGGGGCTGCCAGGCAGAGCGTCTTGGCTCTGCAATCTAACTGGCTGGAGGAGCTCAGCAAGGCCCTCACCCTCACTCATCCCATCCACTGACTGCGGGGCTTGGACCAGGGTCCCTCTGACCCTCTCTGGTTCCCATCTATACCTTGGAGGGGGCTTGGAGCAGGTCCCTAAGGCCCTTCCTATTTGGAACTCTATCTGGAATTTTTTTTTTTTTTTTTTGCGGTACGCGGGCCTCTCACTGTCGCAGCCTCTCCCGTTGTGGAGCACAGGCTCCAGACGCGCAGGCTCAGTGGCTATGGCTCACGGGCCCAGCCGCTCCGCGGCATGTGGGATCTTCCCGGACCGGGGCACGAACCCGTGTCTCCTGCATCGGCAGGCGGACGCTCAACCACTGCGCTACCAGGGAAGCCCGGAAGTCACCATTGAAATGTGTCCTCAGCATGACTGTCCTCTGTGGATGGTAGCATGGGAGGACAGAATAAGGTTGCTACCAAATGAAACTTCCCAGGGGCAATGAAGTGACGCTATCAGAAGGATGGCCTTATCACCCTGATGTAACTGAAAGATCAGTCATTTATAAACTTCCATTCTACTAACCCTTATGTTAGTTACTAATGGATTCCTGATGGTTTTGCCTTCCAGCATCCTCTGCTTCCTTTTTTAGTAAAACATCTTTGGATTCCCTGTGGAGTGTGTTTGTTTCGAGACTTTGCCCCCTCCCACCTTGAGGGGTGGAGCCTGTGACAGGGGCTAAGCCAGTCAGCACATTCCAATCCAGTGGCCACGGTGATTGGTTAGGGAGGGTGGGGGGCGGGGAATGTGACCCAAATGGGACCAATCAGAATGCACTCCAGGATCTGTGCTAGGCAAAGCTGGCGCAAGCGTGCTGGCTCCTGCTGGATAAGGAGGGAAGGGGTGCCCCCAGGGGCTCCTGCAGTCATTTTGGGACGCTAGAAAGAAGAAGACCCCAACCATGGGGCCTCCATCCAGAATGTGTGTGTGTTGGAGGCGCTTAGGGATGGTGCTCTGTGGCATGGGAGATCTAGGAATCAGTGTGGAATCACTGTCTTTACTTAGATTGTGTCTTTTCATGTAGGTTGCGAGTATGAGGACCTAAAGCCCCATAAGACACCCCCAAGGCACCACTAGGCTTGAAGGAAGAAGGGCTGAGAAATAGAGAGAAACCAGATCTAGATCCTGGCCACGGTGTCTGAACCCTGGATACAGGTGAAGTTGAAGCCAGATTTACCCCAGAACTAAAAAGCACATACATTCCCTTTATCAACGTAAGGCAGTTCGGGTCAGGTTTCCGGTTCCTTACAAGTGAATACAACTAATAACCTCCCCCACTGTGCTAAGTCTTCGCTAGATCCTGAACTTAAGTCCTTGGACTACGATCAGAGGTCATTCCTGGCGGAAACACCCTAGTGTGTGGAAGAGGATCTCTGGTCCCCTGAAGAAAGGCAGGGGGCGAGAACTGACCTTAAGCGCCTGGAGTCTGAGAGAATCCCAGAGAAAGAGTGAGAACCCACAGTGGGCCAAGCCGCCCACTTGCAGGAGAAGGTGTTACCTTCACACAGTGGCCTGAGGGCTCCGGAAAGCCCTACTTGCCCAACCCCACTTCCCCCTGTGGTGCCTCAAAATCTACCTGCACAATTCCCCCAGGTTCAATGCAACGTAAGAGAGACAACGAAGGGTCAGGGAATGTCTGTTAGAAGGGATCTCCAGGAAGAATACTGGTCCATGCCGGAGCTGCACAATCAAGGATCTGCTGTCCAGAGAGCTGAAGCGGCTGACTCAGGGCCAGCGGGGTGGGTCTAGGGCAGGGCACAGACTGGAGCCCCTGGGTTCTCACTTCCAACACAGAGTCCCTCCCACTGGCCACAGCTGCTGTCTGGTTAAGTCTTTTCTTTTTTTTTTTTAACATCTTTATTGGAGTATAATTGCTTTACAATGGTGTGTTAGTTTCTGCTTTATAACAAAGTGAATCAGTTATACATATACATATGTTCCCATATCTCTTCCCTCTTGCGTCTCCCTCCCTCCCATCCTCCCTATCCCACCCCTCCAGGCGGTCACAAAGCACCGAGCGGCTGCTTCCCACTAGCTATCTATTTTACGTTTGGTAGGGTATATATGTCCATGCCTCTCTCTCGCTTTGTCCCAGCTTACCCTGGTTAAGTCTTTGCTCTTCTCTTTTAAATCTCTCTCCCCTGCTATGTAGGCAAGACTCTGCCACCAGGTGGCAATATGGAGTTACCGCGTTAGGCGTGGAATTCAGTGAGCCTCACAGATTTGCTTTTACATAAAAATGTATCTTTATTCATCTCAAAAGATAATTGGCATATAAAGCTATGATTAATTTGAATAAAACCTCGAGGACAAACCAGAAGATTAAAACAGGATTACACACATTGTCTCTTCTTTACTAATTACTTGCCTCTTTCTAGCCCTGCTGAGGAGGGAGTGGAGAGAAGCCAGGCTTTGAAGTCAGACTGGCCTGGCTGTGAAACCCAGCTCTGCTTAGTTGTGTCTTAGCTGTATGTGTCTTAGCTGTATGTCTTCGAAAGTCACTCCTCTTTGAGCTCCACACGTCCATCCATCTGTAACAATGGCTTCACTACTACTCTGGACAGGGCTGCCATGAAGGAGAACTTCCTTGTTGCATCCCCAGGGCTAGCATACAGCACGTGCTGATTAGGTCTCAGCTGAAGCAATGAATGCCGCACCTACTGAAGTGTTCTGCATAATACAGCAAGTACTCTATAAATGACACTTCTTATCAGAGGCAGAAAGGAAGCAGGTCTACCAGTGCAATTACAGGCCATGGGCAGTTAAAAAAAAAGGGGAGGGGGGTTTGTAGGGGATGTGAGAACTCACCGGAGGCCAGAAATCACAGTGTGTCCGTGGCTGCCCACGAGCTTACGGCATAAGGTTGATGCTTTTCAACCGCAGTGCACATCATCCCCCCTCACCGTGCACCTCGGCTCTGAAACCCTTCTAGAATCCTCGCTGCCTCGAGAGGAGGGTCTGCAGGACAATCCCCATTCAACTCTCTCCGTGAGCTCCCTGGCCTCACCTGTGGGCAGGGCGCTAACGGTCCCCAAAGCACGGTGTTAAAGAAGATTCTCGGGGAACGGGGTCTCCTTATCTAACGCTGGCTCGAGGGCTGACTTCCCAGGCTCAGGGCCTCATTCTCTCCCTCTGCAAAACCTGCAGCTGGCTTGGCTGGTGCCCACGTCCCCTCCAGAGGGAACACCCCTCCGCCTCGGGCTGACTGGCCTTCCCAGGGGCACAGAATTCGCGTAACTTCAAACCTTCTCGACTCTCAAGGAGCAAATTATGTGACACTTTATTTTTCCCAGGTTGAACGGGCAGAGCTAGCACCGCATAAAGTGACCGGGAAAATACGTGGCTGGTTTTGTAAGCTGGGGCCACAAAGGCTCACTTGTGATGGGTGGCCCTGCCCAGGTCTGGGCAGCGAGGTCCGCAGACAACCACTGCTCGCTTGACACCGGCCCCCTGCGTGCAGGCCACGAGGCCTGGCAGCCTCTCAGCCCCGCCGGGCCATCTCCTCCCACCTCCCACACCCTTCCAGACCCTGAGCTGCCAAAAACAACACCAGCCATCGGCCCTGCAGGGGGGATCCTCGGGGGGCAGGGAGGCCCTCAAAGAGGCTTCTGTGGACTGGTCAGTGGCAGCCACCCAGGAGAGGTGTGCAGTGTGTCTGGGTCATGGTCTGGCCCCAGGAGGGCTCCCCTCAAGGAATCCACCCTTGTGCTTCCCAGCCTCCCTGCTTTCACTCCCGCCATCCCCCCTGCCTGGACCACATCTCCCTGTGCTCTCCACCCACCCCTCCCCAGCCCTGCAGAGCATCCTCCATCCTGTCACTCTGGGCCCACAGGGACTGTTCCTTTGCACAAGCTGACAGCACTCACTGCCTGGGCCTCTCATGAGATAATGAATCACACCCTTCTTGGGGTGCCTCTTCTTATTTAACGCTGGGATTATTTATTTCACTGACACCTCATTTATTTGAAACTTAGGGAAAGAGCTGTTTCAACATCAGTGAGTTTTTCTGACAAATTATCCTTGTAAATACCAACTTACTTTCAGCTTGATCTCTTTGGGTGGGAATTTTTCTAAAATGCATGATGCCTTCATTCTTTTTAAATTTTATTTTTTCCGTTTTACTGAGACATAATTGATACATGACACTGTATAAGTTTGAGGTGTACCGCAGTAATCTGATATATGCATATACAGCAAAAGGGTATTATGTCCTCCTCTTAAATGAATTATCCCTAGATGGAACGGAATCCATTTTTGAGGATGCAGAATTAGAAAAGAAAATGCCACTTCTGGTACCGTGACCTTGCTCTGTTCGGCTCCCGAGTTGAGGGCTGTGTGCCCCTTTGCTGACTGGCCCCAGATGGCTATGCTTTGGGAGCGCATGCTTGCTGTCTGTCACTGTTCTGTGTCCCTCCACGTGGGTAGGTGGTCCATGCTGCGGGGGATGAAGTTGGTGTGCTTGCCTCTGGCCTCACCAACCCCCTATGCTCCCATCTGCTGTTTCTATTCTGTGAAGGGAGGGGGACGCAGATAACAAAGCGTGCGTCCATGCCAGTAGGATGTGGATGAACAGCAAACAGTATCTGAGAAGGGTTCCTTTCAAGGCCCCAAGTGAGTCTTCCCGTTCGCTCTCAGGGTTGGGGTTGTGTAGAGCTGAGGGTGCCGCATAAGGGCATTGTTCCTATGCTGATGCATCCGTGGGGTGATGAGTGGGGTCCCCTGTGCCCATACAGAGCCTGAGCCAGGGTAGCTCAGAGACAGGGCCCAGCTGACTTGCTTTGGGATGTGTGACCTGGATGTGGCTCATCCCAGAGCTCCATCATCAGCTCTTACTTTAGAATCAATTGCATCCTAAAAGGGAAGCTGGGCCTGCAGGTGGAGCTGGCTCAGCCTCATCACGGGCTCCCAGGGGCTGTGGCTTCAGGTCGCTGGCGGCTGCCGTCTCCAAAGGGTGTGGCTTTGGGACGGGTAAAGATTTCTAAAGCCTTGTTGCAAACAATCGCTGCATCTGATCTGTGGTTCTTGGGAAAACAGAGATGTCCAACAGCTTTATGCAGCACACAAGACAGGCATGGGCACTTAGGAACCACCTGGTTTCTTGTAAGTTCCCACAGCTGGTTCGGGCTGTAGTAAATCCTCTTTTAAGACCTGGCAACAGAGGGGCTGCACAAAGCGCAAGCTGGGTACAGTGACTACACTGCAGTGTCAGGATCCAGGGACGGGGGAACAAAGGGCCTAAGAGGGCCCTGGAGACTCCAGGTTGGGTGTGGAGGCAGAGATGTGGCCTCTCTCCTCCAGGTAGGGTGGCCCTGCTGCCCTGAGGTTGATGAGCTCTGCCGGGCAGCGTGCCCCTCCCTGGCGATGTTGCTTTCCACGAGTGGCTACTTTGACCACGAGGCATCTCGAAGGTACCACTTGGCCACCTGGGCTTGGGCACTGTTAGTGAGCTTGTAATCTCGCCCATACCCCAAATTATCCTCACTCAAAATTCTTAGATACACAAAGCTTTTACTTCCTGCTTGCTTCCTTTGACCTTTTTTTCTATTTTTGGCTGCACTGCCCAGCATGCAGGATCTTAGTTCCACAACCAGGGATTGAACCCATGCCCCCTGCAGTGGAAGCATGGATTCTTAACCGCTGGACCGCCAGGGAAGTCCCAACTTCCTTTAATCTTTGTGAGACCCTGCCTGCCCCCCACTGCCAGCTCTGTTTCCTGCCATGCTCCACGTGTGCCACCTGCCATCTCCATTCCTAAACTGTACCAGGCTCCTTCCTGCCCCAGGGCCTTTGCACATGCTGCTCCTTCTGCCTGGAACACCCTTTTCTTCACTCTCACCCCATAGCAGACACTTTACTAGTTTGTTAATTTTTCCTCTGAGCTTACAGGGTCCCTAGATGGGCCTTCTCTGATGCCCAAGACAGACCAGGCCCCTCACACACTCTCTCAGCACCCTCTGCTTCCCCAGTGCGACGCCTAACACAATAAGAACCACAGGATAATCTCTGTACTTGGCTGTGACATGTCTGCCTGTGGACTTATAAGTTCCATGGTGGTGGGGTCCCCGGCTGCCTGTTCATGGCCTTATGTCCAGCACCTAGCACAGGGCCTGGCACATAGTTCACAGTCAGTAAATACTTGCTATTAATCAATGCCCACACACTTCACTCCAACTCAAGCCATGCCGGGCTGTCCCCAGACCCCAAGCCCTCTCATAACTCTAATTTCTTGCTCTTTCTGCCTGGATACACCTTTCTTGCCTAAGTAGTTCCTGCTCTTTGATGAGGGAATGAATAAATCAAGGAAAGCATGAACCAATAAACAAACTATCAGAATGTCAGAGAATCTATAATTCTCTGAGGCCCTCCACTCTACTGAAAAGGCACCGAATGCGTGGCAAGAGAAGTATTCCTAGAGGAAAAGGCCCTTGAGCGCAAGTACTGCCCACAACAAAGCTCAGCGAACGCACAAGCCTCCTTCTAAAATGCTTCTGGGAAATCCTAAAAAGTCTCTGGTGAGCAAGGGCTGGTGAGTGGACATGAATAGCGTGGAACCTACTATGATGAATTGAGATGGGCGTGCGTCATCAGTGCATCTTGAACCTAGTGTGCTGTCTGTTGTTCAGCTTAAGGAAGGGGAAAACATTCATAAGGTGGAAAGAGCCTAGGTGTCTGTCATCTGGAGAACATTATGCAGGTAGTAATAAGAGCTACCTGGCAGTGATCACGTCAGCATGCCAGGACTGTGCTAGGCAGTTTGTATGCCTTATATTATTGAATCCTCAAGAGAACTTTGAAAGGTGGGAGTTATATCCGTGTTGCAGATGAGAAGATGGAGGTCCGGAGAGGTTGAGTAACTTGGCCAAGGTTACAGAACTCGCTGTGGCAGAGGTGGGCTTTACCCCAAGCAGCTGGAAGCCCAAGTCTCTGCCCCCGCTACAGAGCGAGGTGCTGGTCAGGGGTCTCCGGGCAGGCGTCTCCCAAGCTGAAGGTGAAGTGCTGCCATGGAAACAAGGTTCCCAGCTTCCAGCCCTGCCAGGTCTGCTTCCCGAGTCTTTAACCAGGTCTCCCCCAGCCTCCCAGCCTGGGGGTCTGCAGTGGCCAGGGAGGAGGGGAAGGGAAGCCCTCAGGCCACTTGGGCCAGGCCACTAGGGCACATGGGGACAGCCTGTGGTGGGGTGGTGGTGGCAGTGTCCGAGGGGATGGCAGTTGGGCTCTAAGGTCCCCGTCCTTCTCCACAGGGACCTCCTCCATTGCCGGCCTTGGGCAGTCTGGGGGCGTGATTAAGGGCAGCCCCATTCACCTCCCACCTGTCCTTCTGTAACTGCAGAGCTGCAGGTCCCATAACGCCCGTCCTCGGCCTCCTGGAAGTTACATCCCTGCGTGGTCACCATGTATCTCCACCACCAGAGGAGCAGCTAGTTGGCTTGGGCCCTGGAAACGGGGGGCCTCTGAGCCACTCACAGGAACTCCTTGTCAGGTTCATGCAAGAAACATTCCCCAGAGAGCTACTGTGTGGTTAACTCTCTGGGCACCGAGGGCACCCTTGCCTTCTCTCTCTAGGTTCCAGGCTCAGGCCCAGGGCAGCCAAGTCCTGGGAGGCAAGGTGTCCCCTATACAGGCTCTAGTCCCCTCCATCCCTCTCCACTTGTTCAAGCCATCCTGAGGCATCATTCCTGAGCAAATGGAGACCTGTGTTGAGCAGATGAGGCTTTACCCTCTGTACTAGTTAGCTAGGACTGCCGCTACAAAGTGCCACAGAAATGTATTGTCTCACAGTTCCGGAGGCAGGAAGTCCAAGATCCAGGTGTCAGCAGGGTTGGTTCCTTCGGAGGCTGAGAGACAGAGTCTGTTCCAGGCCCCTCCCCGAGCTTCTGGTGGTGTGCCGGCTATCTCTGGTGGTCCTTGGCTTGTAGACACATCACACTGATCTCTGCCTTCATGTTCATGTGGCATTCTCCCAGCAGCTGTGTCTCTGTGTCCAAATTTCCCCTTTTTATAAGGACACCGGTCGTGTTAGATTGGGGCCCACTCTTGTGACCCCATCTTAACGTATTACATCTTATTTCCAAGTGAGGTCACCTTCTGAGGTACTGGGAGTTAGGACTTCAGCATATGAATTTTAGGGGGACACAGTTCAACCCATAACACTCTGTTTACTTTATGCAAGGGGAGGCCAGGGTGATAGGGAAGAATGATGCAGCCCAGCAGCTGACTATAGCGTAGCTGGGTTGACAAGAGCCCCCAGAACACCACTGGAGAGCCACGAAAGAAAGTGAGACCTTTTGTGCAGAAGGCAGCACAGGGTGGGCACAGCCACGGCAGCCAGAGCAGGGGGCCACGTGGCTGCCGCGGGGCCATAACAACCACTGCCGCAGACCCGTGGCTGCCCAGGCAGGCCAGGGCAAGACCAGTCAAGACAACGCTGCAGCACGTGTCTGAGGGCTGCACAGTCTACGACAGCCGAACAGAGGGGATTCTCAGAAGGTAAACATAAGCCATGCTGGGCTTTAGGTCAGGGGGCCCCAGGAGGCCGGACAACCTCAGCACCAGCCTATTCTGATGCCCCAATCTCTTGTTCTTAACGAAATCTGAGTTCACAATAAAATGCCTTCCCGACAGGACTAACAACCAAGCTCACTTAACATAAATTCCCTCTAAGGAAATGGTGCCCACCCCCCAACCCCTGGTCCGGGTCCTGAGACTCTGCGAGGCACTACAAGTTTGAAGCTTCAAAATACACATGTTAGTTTAATTAATTAGAGAATCCTTTCCTGGAAAATCAGTCGGCACTCAGTATCAGCAATCTCAAAAACGAGCCATTATTTTTACTCCTAACAATCTACCATGCTGATAGAAATAAAAAGGACAGCAAGTATAAGCAGAAGCATTCACTGAAGCATTATGTATAAAAGGGAAAAATTGGAAACAACCTAAATGTACAGAAGTGAGGACGGTTAATTACATGACGATATAACCAAATGGTGACATATTATTTAGTCATTAACAATTACATTATCCCACCATCACCACCACTACTTAGCACTCTTCTAGAAGTACTGGCCAAATAATTAGTAAGAGAAAGAAAGAAAAATTGTCATTATCTGCAGACAATATGCTTGTATACCTAGCGTACCCAAGAGGTTCAGAAGGGAACCTACTAGAGAAATACGAATTCAGTGAAGCAGAAAATCACTGGTAATCAAAAATCAGCAGCTTCCCACTAGACACAGAGCCAGCTAGGAAATATAACGGAAGATAGGATTCCTTCCATAATAACTACAAAAAAGATGAAATACCTAGGGCTAAACATAACAAGATATGTGTAAGGCTTGTAAGAATAAAAATTTAAATCAGACTAAAGGACAGGACAGAAAACTTGAATAAATGGAAAGGCATTTTATGTTTGCAGAGGAGTACTCAATAACTCAAAAACGCCGATTATCCCCTAAAATAATCCATAAATGCAGTATGATCTCAATTAAAATACCTTCAGGTTTTGGGGGACCTTACCAAAATGATTAACTAAGGTTTGCCTGGAAAAGTAAACACAAAAGAAGAAACAGAAAAACACTAACATAAAGAATAATGAGGCAGAAGCAGTCCTACGGGCTATTAAAAGATTTTTAATCGTAGCGCTACAGGAATTAAAACCATGTGGTCCTGGTGAAGGCCTAGACGGATGGATCAATGGAATGCTGCATTTCTCCAAGAATCGGCAAAAAGCTGCTGCTTGTAAGAAAGTGGTCTGGTAGAGAAGGAAAGGCACGGATTTGAGAGCCAGACAGACCTGGGCTGTCCTCCCAGCCTGTGTGGCCTTGGACGCCTGTGGCTTCTGTCCTGAGCCTGTTTTTGTTTCATGTGAGTATCGTGAGAACTTAAGAAGGTTATGTATGTAAAGTACTCAGAACAGGGTCTCAAATGTACTCACTGAAAGGTCACTATTACTATCAATAATTTATTATCAATAGTATTTTTATTTTAAAATTAATTGAGGACTTCCCTGGTGGCTCAGTGGTTAAGAATCCGCCTGCCAATGCAAGGGACATGGGTTCGAGCCCTGGTCCGGGAAGATCCCACATGCCGCGGAGCAGCTAAGCCCCTGTGCCACAACTACTGAGCCTGTGCTCCAGAGCCTGCGAGCCACAAATACTGAGCCTGTGTGCCACAACTACGGAAGCCCGTGCACCCTACAGCCCACGTGCTGCAACTACTGAGCCTGCGTGCTGCAACTACTGAAGCCCGCGTGCCTAGAGCCTGTGCTCCGCAACAAGAGAAGCCATCGCAGTAAGAAGCCCGTGCACCGCAATGAAGAATAACCCCTGCTCGCTGCAACTAGAGAAAGCCTGCCCCCTTGCTCGCCGCAACTAGAGAAAGTCCACGCCCCTGCTCGCCGCAACTAGAGAAAGCCCACGCGCAGCAACGAAGACCCAATGCAGCCAAAAAAAAAAGCAAAATTAATTTAACTATTGAATATTACCACTCTGCCACCCAATCAGAGGCCCCCTGGCCTTGTGTTCTGTGGCACCAGCCACACCCCAGCTCCCCACAGAGCTGCCTGCAGATCCCCAACCCATCCCTCCTCGCCTAACAGAGAGAGGCCAGTCCCCGTCCTTCATGGGAGACAAGCAGAAAGTCCAAATGAAGAGACCTTAAGAGATGCTCCCAAGAAAGGATCAGGACTTTGGGAAATGTGAGTCTTCCGAGAGATGGTGGTCCGCCTCGGAAACACAGTCTCTCTTGTTTAAAAGCCTTGGTCACAGGCCCAGGACGGTATCATTGAAGCTCTTCCACTTCTCAGGGTGGGTGAGGGCGGCAGTAGCGGAGGAGATGGAGGAATCGGCATCGTGGGCCCAGGAGTCGACGAAGGCCCTGGCCTGACTTCAGGGATGGCCTGCGTTAGGGCAGGGTCACTGGGTCACACAGGCGCTGGGAGCTAGTGATGCAGAGTCCCCCCTGCAGGCTGAGGGGGTCTGGCCTTGCTCTGGCCACCAACACAGACTTTCAAGACAGAATGGAACAAAAAGAAATGGTATTTCAGGGTGACAAGCTGGAAGCCATGTACCAAAGACACCAGGTTGAGGACAGGGGACCCAGAGACAGGAAGGTCAGCCAGGACACTGATGCAGCTGACCAGGAGAGAGGGGAGAAGACAGTGGGCCTGGTTCAACCATGGGGCACGTCAGGCACAAGGCTCTGGACCACAAATTTTTCAAGGGCCTTAAAAAATGTTTGAGAACTAGGGTGAATGTGTTGATTCAAAAGCTACTGAAAGAAAGTTGCAAAATTAAAATTAATACATGTTAATTAAATATTTACCCAAAAAAAGCATCGTGTCAAGAAGTCAAGTGCAACTCAGCTGACAGTTACACCTTCATTATACTTAATGTAGGATGTTGTACATTTTTAACATGTTTGTTATGATGATGTTACCACCTGTGAAAGCAGTGCAGGCTGGAAATGATAGATAATACTGAGCAGGGAATTAGAAACCCAAATGCCCTCCATAGTCTAGGAAATCTGGCATAGTGCAATAGGATAGAACCTATCAGGGATTCCTATAAAGTCCTGCTTTTAGGCCTTGGAAGTAAATCTGGCTGGCAGGACATATTATTCTGTGACAATAATATTCTGTGACAATATTATTCTGTGACAATATTATTCTGTGACATAATATTCTGCGAAAGAGAGTCACAAGCTCCCTGAGACTGGACAAAAATGAGAGCCGCCTGCTCAGTTAGCTGAGACTAACAGAGACCACATCAAAAGAAGTATGAGGTTAGGGCTTCCCTGGTGGCGCAGTGGTTGAGAGTCCGCCTGCCGAGGCGGGGGACACGGGTTCGTGCCCCGGTCCAGGAAGATCCCACATGCCGTAGAGCGGCTGGGCCTGTGAGCCATGGCTGCTGAGCCTGTGCATCCGGAGCCTGTGCTCTGCGACAGGAGAGGCCACAAGAGTGAGAGGCCCATGTACCGCAAAAAAAAAAAAAAAAAAAAAAGAAGTATGAGGTCCAAATGAAAGGAGGCAAGGTCCCACTATAAATGGGGTTGGAGAGGCCCTGACTATATCATACCTTCTACCTCCTTTGGTCACTAAACTCACTTGCTGTCTTATTAACCTATTTAGCTGCTTCCACCTCTGGCCCTGGGTGGTCATCACATCCTAGGTTTTCCTCTTCCAGAGGAAAGCATATAAGAAGCTTCTGACTGAGGCAGAAGAGGCCTCCAGTTCTTCTGCCTTGGGTATTATTTCTACCCCATCGATGCTCTTCTTATAGATTCCTGAATCCAGGCACAGACTCAGCCCAGACTTGCTTGCAGGGGTCTCCTGGCTGCCCACCAGTTTGAACTCAAGATCTCTAATAATGCCACATCTGCTCTCTGGTCCTTCCTCATCCTGTGAGAGTTCCTCTGCCCACAGTGCCAGCCCTGGGTTACGCACTCCCACCCGGCCCCGCCCAGCCTTCTAAGCTGAAAGCACTGGGGCAGATTACCTAAAATGTTCCAGGGCACTGAGGGTTCCATGCCATTCCAGCATGCCAGGTCCCAGCTGCTTCCCAGGAAGTCTGGGTAGGCACGGGCCCTCCCCAGTCACTCCCCTCACAGAGAAAAGTGAAAATTCCCTCCTTCCTCCTGATGTCTGGGGCCTTGCAGTCAGCAGAGCCAGATGACATTAGGATTTATATGAGTTTTGACAACATCAAGTCCCAGCAAAGTCTCAGGGGAGCCGGGAAGGGAGCAGCTGGGGGAGTGAGGAATGAAAAAGTCTGTTCTGAGCCCCAGGACAGCCTCGTCCATTATGCATTTGTATTCATCCTGTAGCCATGGTGCTCCAGGCAGCAGCCCAAACAATACAGAGGACACAGCTGTTGAGGAGCTTACAGTCTCAAATTTTCCGCCTCAGAGTAGCCCGGAAATCCCTTCCTGAACATGCCCTGTGCAGTCTCAGCCGTGGAGCAGGCCCCTCCTGGGGCACTGCAGGGGCTGCAGCCTTGCCCTCACACCTAGCATCACTCCATGCAGCGGTCCCCGCCTGCCCGGGCCTCCCGTCCCCGCTGCCACGTCCAGGCAGGCCCAAGGCAGGGGCCGGGAGCGCTCTTCAAGTGGGGACAGGCTGGTCACGCCCTGTCGGGGAGCAAGAATATATAGTTAGATAGTCAAGGCTTTATCTGACACACTTTCTCATAAAATGCTTCCCTGGTGCCCTGTGAGGATGCTGCTCGATCCCCCCTGTTCTCTGAGAAGGAAAGTGCAGCTGCAGAGAAAAGGTGTCGGGTCGGGGACAAGAGAGTCACGGGCAGGAGGGTGGAGGTGACACCAGGAGGGGAGTGTCCTTACTGCAGCTACTGCCGTGAGCATAGCCACACTCAGGGTGACCCCACCTGAGGGGCGAGGGAACTGGGGCGTTCACAGCCCCCCTCTAGAGAGTGACTGCAGCTGCTCCAGGGCAGTGGGTGGCCCAGCCGGGGCCCACGGCCAGAGGAAGGTTTCAGCGGTGGGGCAGGCGCAGAGGTCAGGCCACGGGGCGAGGAGGGTCGGCCGAGAGTGATGGGGCCTCCTCCAGTCTCAGCCCTACCAGGCGAGTGGTTTCCACGTGTTTGTTGCAGGACTTTTGAGGTGGGCTAAACAAAAGGCCAGGAGCAAGCGCAAGATCCACCCCGTGTTCTCCTCAGGCCGACTCAAAAATTGCCTCCTCTGAGAAGCCTGCCCTGCTCTGCTCGCCCTTCCCTGGGCTCAGGGCACAGAGTGTGTGCAAGGAGCACCTGTGCAGCTCCACCGCCTCCGAGGAGGCTCCCCGAATCCAGGCGCAGACTCAGCCCGCACTTGCTTGTAAGGGTCTCCTGGCTGCCCACCAGTCTGAACTCAAGATCTCTAATAATGCCACATCTGCTCTGGCACTGTGGCCAGAGGGACTCTCACAAGATGAGGAAGGGCCAGGGGGCAGCTGGGTGGCTCCACTGCCCCGCCGGCCACGTTGGCCTGGGGAGGGCCGGCAGAGTCGCTTCTCAGGATGCCCTGTGAGAGCCAGCACAGACCTGCCCGGGGCCAGAGCGCAAATTCCGTGATTCACCAAGTTCCCAAGCACCTACTGTGTGCAGCGCTGCGGTGGAGAGAGGGGTGGATGGCGCCCAGTCAGCGTGGGGAGGCCTGGGCGGGACAACAGGGGCTGCCGGTGGGAGGCACCAGAAGAGGAGGAAGATGGGCATGAGCTGTGTCAGCTGCAGAGGGTGCCCACTGGACTCCAAAGGGCCCCGGGCAGCCAGGCTGCTGCAAACACTGCTCTAGAAACGGCATGAGCACGCCCAGCTACCAGTAACTAGAGGGAACCGGGCCAGGCCGGGTGGCATTTGTTCAACGTCCACAGCATGCCGGACGCTTGGCTGCCTTTTTTTATAGACACCACCACACTAAAGCCCCCAGACATCCCAGGGGGGAGGTGCCACTACCCCCCACTTCCCAGAAGAGGAAACTGAGGCCCAGAACATGGCCAAGACTGCCCAAGGTCCCACAGGAGGTTTATGTGGTATTAGGGGAAGGGGCTGTTTGGCCCGAGTTCAGCAAGGTGTGGCTCAGGCTCTGGATGGCCGAGGAAGTAGGCACATGGCTCTTCACACCCAGCTGGTAAGGACCCTTGGCTTCCTGTCTGGGCCTCTTGCAGAGGTTGAGCTGCTTCATGTGTGTGTGTGATCGATGTGTGTGGGAGGCGGGGGGAGGGGAGGGCGCAGCTGGGCCTGGCAGCTGGCACACAGCTCTCCTCCAGCACTGCAGGGCGGCAAGGTGGCTCTGGAGATCCGGAAGCTTCCCCAGGTGTGGCTAATCCACTGGGGCCTCGAGCGCAGGTAAACCTCTCTGGGCCTCCTCTTTGTCACCTAAGGTGGAACCTTCTGATGAATTAAATTACACCTCAGTTAGTGTAGCAGAATAAGCATGTTTTGGGAACGAGAGAGACTCTGGTTTCGATCCTGGCTCCGCCACTTATTGGCTGGGTGACCTTGGGCGAGCTAAGTGACCTCTCCGAGCCCAATTACCTCATTTACAAAGTAGAAAAGGAAGTAACATCTGCTCAGCAGATTGCTGGGAAGACTTATAATATGAAAAGTGCTTACCACAATATATGGCAGGGCTACATATTTTATTATTATTGTTGCTGTCATTATGTCCAGCTGGCATTTTTAGCTTTAAGTTCCAAGAAGCCTTGATTTCTCCCTATAGACTCTATTATGAAAAGGAACAGCTTCATCTCCCTGCATGACCTCTGCAAATGTTCCCGCATCCGCGGGGCTGCCCAGCCTCCTGACCTCCTCTCCCGCCTCTGAGTGGGGGTCCTGGCACCTTTCATCTCCAGGCAGGTCAGGCTCAGCACCCCACGCCACCCCTCTGCTCAGAGCAGGGCCTGCTGAGCAGCGCCGAGGGAGGGAGACGGGGTAGCAAGATCCCAAGCCCGAGCATAGGTCTGTCCTGGAAATAGCTCGGGCGAGAGGCTTTACCTCTCGGAGCCTCTTAATACAGGCAGAGCAGCCCCTCCCTGCCGTGGAGCAGGGGTGAAGGAGGTGATAAGATAGCCAGTGTATGCTGACACAGGGAGGGGCTCCCTCCGGTGGAGGGGGCACTGTCTCCTCTCTCTCTCCCTGACTTGGGTCAGTGCCGGGCTGAGTCAGCAAGTCAGCAAGCTTGGGAAGCCACTGGAGATGCTGCGAACCCCACAGCAGGGAACTGAGCCCCCTTGCCAGCCATTCCTCCAGAGGACCAACTCACGGGCAATGCATGGCAAAGCCAGCAGCTGCCCGGGCTGCTCCAGCAGAGTCTTGCTGCGTCCCAGCCTCAAGCCTTGCTCCTGGTGCACAGGGGCCCACAGCGGTGCTCACTGTAATGGTGATGAAGGCCTTCAGCGCGGTATGTCCTAATCACCCCTCCGTGATGGTCGAGCACGGAAGATGTGGTTAGTGAGGGAGCAGGTCTTGGTTGGGCACAGGTTGATTTCACCCTGGAAGTCTTCCTTTTGTCTGCCCATAATGATATCATCTACTATTTATCCAGTCCTGTTTTGCACCACATACTTTACTTCCAGTTCGTGAACGATGCTAAGAGTCAAGCCCCCCTTCCCACCTTGCAGAAAAAGAAGCTGAAGCTCAAAGAGGTGAAATACCCTGCACCAGGGCTCCCAGCTGGGGACAAAGGAAGCTGAGATGTGAATCCTGCTCAGCTTGACTCAAAGCCACCCCAGGCTCCTCCACCCCGTACTGCTAACTCTGGGTTCATGGCTTCTTGCAAAGTTTGTTTCCTGCTGGGTCGGACGACACACTGACCACTAAGGCAAGCAGCAGCTGGGCGGGCCGGCTCCAGTGAATGCCAGTTTGGCTGAATGAGCCCTACCTCGGCAGCTGCTTTTAAAAAGGAAGTTTTCCAACAAAAGGAGGTTGCCCTGCCCTGTCACTATCGCTGTAGGTTTCAGCCTGTGTCCCCGGGCCTTTCAGCATGAACCTGGGCCGCGGGCACTACCTGCGGTGAGCACTGCCATGGGAGCTTGTCCCAAGCAGAGCTGGCATCCCCATTCTCAAGGGCAAGCAGCACCTGCTCTGCTTAATTAAGTCGTTTGTCAGCATTAACAGGCTGTGGCAGAAAGATCAGAGAAGCAGGAGTCTGGGGTCTGCACTCGAGCCCTGGCTCTGTCACTAACATGCAGGTGAAAGCTGAGCACCTCCCTTAAGACTCTCTGAACCCCAGGCTTCTCACTTGCCAGATGGGGCTAAGTATGTCCTGCCTTATTGCTCAGGACATTTTGGAGGGTCAAAAACCATAGAAAGTGGATTTAAAAGTTGAAAAGCACCTGTAAGAGGCATTATGCTTTCTGAGACAATAATTTCTATCATTAATAACAACGCTTGTTTATGGTACTCCTACTCTATGCCATTTATCATTAGAGACTTTACATGCACCATCTCACATAATCTCCACAACAGCCCCTAGGAGGTAGTTATGGTTTTCATCACTGTTTTACAGAAGGAGAAATTGAGGCTTGGTTTCTAAGCATTACGGTGCCCCAGGGCTTGGTCCTGAGACCTCTTCTCTTTAGTAGCTACATCCATTACCCCAGGGATTTCACAGTGTCATGGTTACAAAAACCATCTATATGCTGGACCTCTCCCCTGCACTCCATATCCAACTGCCTATACAGCACCTCTTCTTGGATGCCCGGTGCGCATCTCAACCCTTACATGTCCCAGGTCCAGCTCCTGACGACCACCCCCAACCTGCAGTCGTACATCTTGGATAAAGGCACCTTCATCCTTCTAGTTGCCTGGGCCCCAAACCTGGGGATCATCCTTGACTCTTTGACTTTTCTCTTTCTCTCAAAAAGAGAAAGTGTTGGGATGGGAGGGAGGGAGACGCAAGAGGGAAGAGATATGGGAACATATGTACATGTATAACTGATTCACTTTGTTATAAAGCAGAAACTAACACACCATTGTAAAGCAATTATACTCCAATAAAGATGTAAAAAAAAATCAATAAACACTTTGTGTTTTTCTAGAGAAAAAAAAAAAAGAGAGAAAGTGTTGGTCCCACTTTCAGAATACATCCAGCATCAGCTACCTTTCATCACCTACACCATTACCATCCTGATCGAAGCCACTAGCATCTCTCATTTGTATTGAAACACCCTCCTAACTGGCCTCCCTGCTTTTACCCTCACCCCCCCAAAAAAACTTATTTCCAAGACTGCAATTAAAGTGATGGCTGAAACCTAAGGCAAATCAGGTCACTCCTCTTCCCCGAACTCTGTAGTGACTCCCCATCTCGTTCAGAGAGAAAACTGAAGGTCATACCTGGTCTGCCTCCCCCCACCACCTGGTTCCTCCCTGGCCTCACCCCCTGTGCCTCTTCCTTTCACCTTTCAGTTCCGGCACATGTGACCATGTGACTCAGGGCCTTTGCACCTGCTGTTACTTCTGCCTGGAGAGCTCTTCCCAGATACACCCACATGGCTCATTCCCGCTCCTCTTTCAAGTTCTTTGCTCAAATGTCACTTTCTCAACAAGGCCTTCCTCAGCCACCTTATTTAAAAATCGCAAACTCCAACTTCCCCCAACACACCCTAGCCCCGTCCCTGCTTTATTTTTCTCCATAGCACATATCACCAGCTAACAGTTTACGATTCACTTATTGGCTGATTGTCTATCTCCACCTACTAAAATATACGCTTCATAAGGACACGGATTTTTGTCTGTTTTGTCCCTGCAGTTCTGTATCCCCAGTGCATGGGATAGTAGGAGGTGCTCAATTAATATGTGCAGAATGAATTTTTAAAAAATTGGGCTTCCCTGGTAGCGCAGTGGTTGAGAGTCCGCCTGCCGATGCAGGGGACACGGGTTCATGCCCCGGTCTGGGAGGATCCCACATGCCGCGGAGCGGCTGGGCCCATGAGCCGTGGCCGCTGGGACTGCGCGTCCGGAGCCTGTGCTCTGCAACGGGAGAGGCCACGACAGTGAGAGGCCCGCGTACCGCAAAAAAAAAAAAAAAATTACGTGCCCAGGGTCACATGGTAGTAGAACTGGGGTCTAAATTCTGGGCTGACCCTATGTATATTCCCAATCTGGGAGGCAGTGGAGGGGGAGAGGGAAAGAGAGAGAGAGAGAGAGAGAGAGAGAGAGAGAGAGAGAGAGAGAGAGAGGGAGGTGTTCTGCTTATTATTCCCCTCAATTTATAAACAGACTGGAAGGGCGGCAGGAGCAGAAAAATGGGGTGGGTGGCCAGCATCACCCAAGACTGGTGTTCATGAGTGTCCCCGTCCCTCCCACAGTGGATATACCTACATCTCACTTGCTGCTTTGAAGAAACAAAAAGAACAGTTCCAAGCAGGCTCTAACGTGACTTTCCCCAGGTCACCCAGCTGATTAGTGGCAGAACAATCAACATCCACAAATTCTGAAAAGGTTTCTGTGAAATCCCTGAAAATTGGTTTTTCAGAGATAACTGGCTTTGGACAAATTCCCTACAGAATAAGGTACGGGCTTCTGTCCAAGAGCATTCATCATCTCATCTGGTTCCTGACCCTGAGGCCGCTGGCACACACAGACCTGCTTGTGAAAGTCTGCGTAAAGAATTCATTGCTGGGGCTTCCCTGGTGGCGCAGTGGTGGAGAGTCCGCCTGCCGATGCAGGGGACGCGGGTTCGTGCCCCGGTCCGGGAAGATCCCACATGCCGCGGAGCGGCTGGGCCCGTGAGCCATGGCTGCTGAGCCTGCGCATCCAGAGCCTGTGCTCCGCAATGGGAGAGGCCACAGCAGTGAGAGGCCCGCGTACCGCAAAAAAAAACAAAAAAAAAAACAAAAAAAAAAACAAAGAATTCATCGCAGTCGAAGAAAACGATAGGGTCAGTTGTTAGAAACACCCCATGTGCTCACCGTCCTAGTCTCCCTCCCTGCCTCCACCCCGTCTGTCTTTCACACCTCCACACCTTCGCTCCAGCAGCCCCCACGGCCTGCCTTGCTCCTCAGGCTCTACCCAACCTGGCAGAAGTCCCTTCCTCTGCACAGCCCTCCCTGATTGCATATCTGTGCCCCCTGTGTGCCCTCTGTCCCTGTCTGAGGACTGTGGGAACCTGGGGCTCCGACTAGACTGTTCTACTCTTGCTGGACATACAGACTGGACCATGTCAGCCCATCTTTGCAGCTGCAAGGCCCCAGCCCAGGTCTGGCCTGCTGGCGGAGGTAGAGAAGGCTCAGCCAGCGTTTGGACAGTGCATAGCGACCGGCTGGGCGAAGGGGAGGATTTGTCCCACACTCGCTTCCCTTGAGGACCAGTAACCTCTAGCTGGGGTTGGTCCCACTCTTGGGGGATGTGGGTGCCCCCATAAACAGGATCGAGGCGGCCAGGAAGGGCTCCTGGGTGCACCGACCGGCGCCTGAAATCCCCCTGAGTGTCTCATCCAGTCACGAAGGAACAATGTTGCAGAATGGTCCCATTTGTGGACTTTTTTTTTAGTTTATTCAGTAAATTTATTGAGTAGATGGAATAAGCGTCAAGAGAACAAGATAGGAATCTGGAAACCAGTATTTGGATACGGGTACAGATGCACCTGTGTATGCCTAGAACACATCTGAGATGCTCTACAAGAAAATGGTCAGAGTGGGCCTGTCTTAGTTGGGGTTCCCCTGAGACGAGGCTTTGGGTGCCGGTAGTTTTGGGGGAAGGCAATCTCAGGAAATAAAAATGAGGGAGAGGGGAGAGTGAAACAGGAAAGGGAGGAAGACTAGAGAGGGTGTGTTAATGAGTGGACATAGCCGGGGGCTCGTGCTTGGACCCTCTGAGCGGCTGTGTAGAATGCGCCTCAGAGCTGTCCCACTGGAGGCTGGGGAGCCAGGGACACTTATCCACTGACCCCTGCGCTCCCAATGGTTGAGGGGTGCCCTCAAGGTTGTAGCTGTGTCCAGCTGAGTGGCCACCTGCAGCTTCGGGGAGAGCAGAGGGCATGGATGCTGCCTTTCAGGAAGCACCAGCCCTGGGACTGCCCGCCACTGTGGGGTGGAGGGGATGGGGGGTGGGCACCCCAGGAATCAGATAGGAAATGGGGGTGGTTAGAAAGCGTTAGACTTTCCACAGTTCTATCCTTTTGTAAGCACAGAGAAGCAGGAAATTCACCTCTTCTCCTGCCACCTAGATAACCTGCCTGGAGCACAGCCTTCCAGCATTATTTTTTATAGTGTGCGTCAATGCGGTCCCTGTACTTTGTGCCCTCTTTGTGTGTCCCCATGTAGCACGGGTGACACCTCCCCTTGGAGCTGCTGCTAACAGCTCAGCTGTCCAGGGGAGGGGGATGGGCGGCCACCGGCCCACTTCCAAGCCAGGCTTGGGAAGGAGTTTGAGGTCCAGATGGAACTCAGAGGGGGAGGGCGGCCCCCCACCCCATGGCACAGAGTGGATTTATCGCTGACACCGCCGCCTCCGTCCCAGCTATTAAACACGGTGCTGCCCAAGGGGCCAGCAGGGCCTTAAATCTCTGCCCTGGGGTCACTTCCATTTTCCTGCTCACTGAGCACGACCAAACTTTTGCTTCCTAAAGAAAAGTCTATCCTTTAAGGTTGTAAGCACAGAAGTATCCCAGCACCTGGATCCCCGCCACAGACAAGGCAGGGACTCCTCAAGGAGGTGGCTGGAGACACTCACCATCCCTCCCCTCCCGCCGCCAGCCTCGGCAGGTGGGCTTGGCGCTCGGCTCTGGGCCCAGGTCCAGCTCTGCTGCCCCCGGCCAGCCCAGGCAAGCCCCTTGGCCTCTGGAGCCTCTGCTTCCTTACCTGGAAAATGGGTACGTCACACCTGCTCCCCAGGACAATTTGAGGACCAAACAAGAACATGGATGTGAAGCAGCCGCCACGGTGCCTGACATGGTTGGGACACCCAAACTGGGGGCCTCAAGGGCACACCCTGGACTTTTCGCCTCCTGCTGGGTCCCTCCCCTGGGCCCACCTCCCTACGTGGCCTACCTCCCTCCACCATCTGCTCGCGTCCTGTCTGACCCCCCGTCCACAATACCGCCCCCCTCAACTCTGCTAACGTGGAATCTTCTGGACACCTGGCTTTCACATGCTCCTCCAGCCCCTCCCTCGCCTCCCACTGTGTACCTGCGGATCTCAGCTCTGAGGGAGCGAGCCGCACACCTGCTGCCCCACCGCCATCCACACTGCCAGCCACGGGAGTCCCACGAGGACAGCCCTTCTTCGAGACAGGCCCAGAGAGCTCGTGCTCCGAGCAAGGGTCAGGGTCCTGCAGGCGAATTTGACTACAAGGGCTCAGAAGCCCTGGTCCTCTGTGTCGCATGGCACCTCTGGGGCAGCTGTCCCTGAAGCTCTGGGCAACCTCCATGCCCAGCCCTTCCCCCCTTAAACCCAAGGCTTGTTCCTCTTCAGGACCAACGTTCCCACGTAAGACAGCACGGGCTGTGGGTCAGCTGACCCGGGAGGTCAAAGCTCAGCTTCATTTTTCACCAGCTGTGTGACCCTGGGCAAGTCCCTGGGCCTCACTTTCCCGAGGAGGAATGTCACTAGCAACCTAGCTGTCTAGTGTTCTTAGAAGGAAAAGATGCTGATAACAGAGGCTGGGACACGGTCTCATTATTATAATTGTCACCATAGTGCTGACTTGTTGAGTGTGTCCTATGTGTCACTTTACAGCTATTCTGTCACTAATCCTCACTCTGCAAGGCAGGTCCTATTAGCCTTGTTTTACAAATGAGGAAACTAAGACCCAAAGGAGTAACTGACCCAGAATCCTAGCCCACACCTGCCTGGTCACAAAGACTGTGATCTTCAGAGCCGTTACCTCTTACGTGCACATACAGTGTGCCAGATGTGTAAGCCCTTTACGTGTATATTATGACACGTATGGGCCTTACAACAGCCCTTTGAGGTAGGTACTATTATCATCATCATCATCATCATCGCTATTTCACAGATAAGGAGACAAAGGAACTGAGAGGCTAAGTTATCATACACAAGGTTACACGAGGTTAAGTAACATATACCAGCAGCAAGGCCAGAATTGAAACCCAGGCAGTCTGAGGCCAGAGCCTGTGCTCCTAACTGCTACCTTCTGTGTCTCTTCCCTGCTTTGCCTTCCTTTGTTACATGTGATCCTTCCAGCAACCCCTGAAGACAGGTAGTATTAACCCCATTTCACAGCTAAGGAAACTGAGGCTCTGACACACAGCAGGTGTGAAATTAAACCAGGAGACAATGCATTTCCAGCTGTGAAGAAAAATGGCTCAGAACTTTCCTCCAATTCTTTCTCTATTATTACCTTCTGGAAAAGCTCTCACTGGGGGATGAGGCTGTCACCTTAGTGACACTGTATTCCTTTCTTGTCTTCCAAGTCCATGCTCTAATGGCATGGCCCATTCTGCAAACTCTAGGCTTGCTGAAGTGCAATGGATGCCTTAAGGACGCTGTAGATCAGACACAAAATCAGACTGCAAAGCACCAAGAAACCCTTCACCCGGAATTCTGCTCAGCTCTGGGGCTTTGGAGAGTGGCTGGCCATGTGCCTGGCTCTGTTTGCAGGAATTGCACCAAACACCGTGGGAATCCCTGGGGAGAGGACCTTCTGGCGGCAGACCAGCAAGACAAACACTGGGATGCATCTTGTTGGCTCCATGCCCACAATGAAGGGAGACATCATTAATCGAGCAGTGTTCTTTCCCACAGAGGCAAGGTAGGGCCTCTGGATCCTTTGCGGAACAATGTTCTAGTCAGCACCTAATGACCAGAACTACCTTTCTCGGCTTCCTTGCAGCTAAGAGTGGTATGTGATGTTTTAACCACTGAGCTATAAGCAGAAGCAGAGTAGGGTATTTCTGAGACATCCTTTTAAAGAGAGACAGTGTGCCCTCCAGCTCTTTTTCCATCCTGCTTCCTGGAATGTAGGTGCCAAGGCTGGAGGTTTGGCAGCCATTTGAGACCATGAGGTACCTTAGAGAACGAAAATCACAAGCCGGGAAGGTACAGCAGCAGGCAGGTGGAGCCTGAGGCACTGATCACCTCCTGGAGCCCCACAGTATCCTTGGATTGCCTGTTTCCAGACTTCTCTTAAGTGAGAGCGAAATGAACCTCTACTCGATTTTAAGCCTATCATTAGGTTTTTGGGGTTGTACACAATCCAACCTAATTCAGACTGATATACCTCTAACCCTCAATCATCCTCCAGGTGTACTTCTGGCATGCTCTCCAATTTGCAGGCCCCTGAATCTAGTAAGCTGCTTTGCACCCCGAGCCAGTACCTGCTGCATGCCGTTCTTCTGTCTGAAACACACTCCCCCCCTCCTCTAGTTGGCAAACTCCAACTCATCCTTCAAGACAGCTCAAGTGCTCCTCCTAGAGAAGCTGTCCTGGATTCCCAGGTTATAGTGTATCCACCTTCTGAGTTCTTATGGTGCTCTGGGTCCCCTGCTCACCCTGTCCTGTAATTATCTATAGCTGTCTCAGGGGGCTCCTGGTAGCAAGGCAATGTCCAAGCGTCCCCATGGGCCCAGGCAAGGAAGCACAGTGAAAGGCTGTAGACAGAATGAACAGTGTCTGAATGAGTGCCTGGAGGGTCAGACAGGCTCTGCTACAGAAGCTCCAGCAGTGGCGCTAGCCAGGGAAGACTTCCTGGAGGAGGAGGCAGACAGTGGCACAGAGCATACCAGCTCAGGCTATTGGGTCAGGCTACTGCCTGTGGCACAGAAAGCAGACACCACAAACCCTCAAGAGATCTTTATATATGGCTTAATGGAATGTCTCCAAGACTGTCTCTTTTTTTTTTTTTTTTTTTTTTTTTTTTTTTTTTTTTTTTTTGCTGTACGCGGGCCTCTCACTGTTGTGGCCTCTCCCGTTGTGGAGCACAGGCTCCGGACGCGCAGGCTCAGCGGCCATGGCTCACGGGCCCAGCCGCTCCGCGGCATATGGGATCCTCCCAGACCGGGGCACGAACCCGTATCCCCTGCATCGGCAGGCGGACTCTCAACCACTGCGCCACCAGGGAGGCCCTCCAAGACTGTCTCTTAAGCGGCTCTGTGAGGTCATGGCCCCCAGCTGCTGCCAGGCCTGGATCACCAATTGGTAGTGATTGACAGGGCAGCTGCCTAAAGAATCTCCAGGGCCCCAGGGCAGGCAGGGGGTGGGTCAGGCATTGTTGGAAGCTGAGCCTACTCTGTGCTGGCATTGTACAGCCATCTGGTTTGGGTCAGAGGTCTCCAGGGACAGGTTTGATTTATAGGCCGGTGCAGCCGCCCGGGGGGCATGGAGGGAGGGCACAGGGAGGCCAGGGCAGGGGTGGGGGGAGGAGGAGGAGGGAAGGGCCAGGCAGGGTTGCCCTCAGAGGCTGAGCGAGCACCATGCTTCTGCTCTCAGCCTCGAGCACCTCAGGTTGCTTTTAATAGAGAAACATTGCAAAAGAAAGTATGGGAAGAGCCAAGAAGTCTTCACTGTGTGCCCACTGTCTACTCAGGGCTGTATCTCAGGCTGTTCCTATCTGGGAGAGGAAGGGAATCCACGTGAGCGCCATCCAGGGCAGCCCCCCTCCAGCGCTGAGCTGGGCTTGCCAAGCTGACAGATCCCCTGACCTCTCTCTGCCACCCTGCAGCACGGCCATCGTTAGCCGCCCTTTGCAGGTGATGACACCAAAGGGAAAGCACAGAGAGGCCGCAGCCTGGAATGGCGGAGCTAGGATTCAAACCCGGGCTTTCTGCCTGACTTCAGAGCCTTTCCCTCTACTCTGCAGGGCCCCCAGAGGATCCCAGAGTTCAGAGGAGGAGAGGTAAGCGGGGGGCGAGAGTCTAAGGAAGGCGAGCCACGGAGAGAGGCGTCGGAGGGCTGGTCACTAAGAATGCAGTCGTGCCTTCAACTTTTCTGAGTTGTAAAGCCCCGCACACGCTCCATCCACCCAAGTGTGCTCCAGCAGCACAGAGCAGAGCTGTCAGTATGGACTGAGGTCATTGGGGAGCACTTTACAAACGAAGTTGGCATCTCTCTGAGCCTTGAGAAAGGATAGCTCTGGGCAGATGCAGATGGAGAAGATGGCATCCAGGCAGGAGGCACAACACAGGCAAAAGCGGAGGTGAAATCTGCCTGGTGAGATGTGAATGCTGGCCTGGGCCCTGGGGGCCCACTCTTGAGACAGAAGTGCTAAGAAGTCGGCTCTGGTGAGGGAGGCCACATACGAGGTCCATCTCCTTGGGTCTGCCCCGAGAAAGGGGTGCAACTATGGCCCTCACTTCCCAGGGCAGAGTCAGCTGTGCTCTCAGAAGGCCGAGAACATGGGGCCCACGCGGGGCTGACGCCTTTCCCATGTCCTCTGCTGGACACGTCCTGGGATCAAGAGAGGCACCACCAGGATCCTACCGGGGCTGGTGAGGGTGGGTAGCATGGGGACAGCAGTGACTGTCTCCTCAGAAACCACGGAGCACAGTTCCCCTGGGCCCCTCCATGTACCTGGCACCCCACCACTTCAGTTCCTTGGATATGTGAGGTGCCCCCACTGTCTAGTGAGGGCACCTGGGGCTCAGAGGGGTTCTGTGGCTGATCCAGGTCACACAGCTCTGCAAAACCTGGCCCTAAGCCCACACCTAGAAAAGTTCAACAATGAGGGCAGGGAGCATTTCAGGTGTTGAAAAACCTCACTGTGATCAGATGGAAGATACCAGAGGCAAGAAGGAGACTTTCAGGACATTTGAACCTGAAATGGGAATCAGACAGACTAGGGTCCACATTCCAGTTCTGACCCTGTGACCATTTGGCCTCTCACAGCCTCAGTTTCCCTATCCAAGAAATGGGGATGTTAACATGACTCACCAAAAAGGATTTAATGGAATTGCATATATTTAAAGCACTTAGTTTGGGGCAGGGAAGTGTTTAGCAAACGGTTACTTTGACTTATCTTCACAGCCACTTCTGTGGGGAAGCCCACCAACCATATGGCGGGACAGGTGGCTCTGGTGGGGTTCAACTCCCCTTTCTATGTTCTGCGTGTCCTGGTAGGGACTTCATGAAAAGCCAGAGCCAGACCTGAGCCATGAACCCATCCAGGGCTGGCAATCCATCATCCACAGTCAGCCAGTCAAGTCACCTCCCAGCGAGGAATGCAGATGAAAGCCCATTTCATCATGAAACTAGACACCAGGCTACTTCCTGCCAAGTGCACCCCTTGCGAGATGCCAGCAAAGCCCCGCTCTGGCCTCTGACCTCTGCCCTTGGTTTGTTTATACACGGCGGGGCTGGGGTCAGAAAATGACAACCAGACCCAGGCAGACACACACATGTGTCAGGGACAAGGAAAGTGTTGGACCACTCCCGGGGCATGAGTACATGCCGGCGAAGGGCCACCAGGTCAGGAGGAAGGAGGAAAGAGCCAGCGGCCCCCGCGTGGTGGCCACCAGTGCCGTTCTGTTCAGCTGCAGTGGGACAGAATGGACGGGAGCCGCCTGCGTGCTCAGGGCTGCAGGGACGTGGGAAGAACACACCCACCCCTTCTCCAAAGAGCCCACTGCCCAGACGGACAGACAGGACGGACACCCCAGAACCTTAAGATCACCACTGAGGGCAGCTACGATTACAAGTCAAAACGGACACTCAACCGTGCCTTGTGAAGCAGGCTCTACCGCGATCCGGGCCACCATTTACGAAGGGCTCTCAAGGGTCTGGTTCTATTTCATCTCTGTAAGAAGCCTCTTTCTCATTCCTCTCCCACAAGTAGGTGGAGGCTCCGCGGGCTCAGAGATGCTCCCAAGGACACAGACTAGCGAGGGGCCCCGCTGCTCCCCCGACCTTCGGCTGGGTGCACCTGAGCTCTTGCTTCTCTGGTGCAGCTGCCCCGCCCCCCCACCAGGGCTCCTGACCCCTGCTGTCCCCCAGGCCCTCCTCCTCGCATTCTTGGCATACCTCCTGTCCTTGCCCCCCTCCTGGCTCTCCCCACCCAGGACCTTCAACGTCCTCCAAGTATTCCTGGTAGCGTTGCTGCCCAACTCTCCTTGGGCAGCCACCTGTGCTGAATCTTCTTCCTGACCCACCATCCTTGAGCTGGGCCCTAGAATAACTAACTCATGGGAGAGCTGAACCTCCTTGCAGCCCCAGATGGAAATAGCCCCATGACGGAAACGGTGGCCAATGCCCTCTCCATGAGGCTCCCCCGTCCTCCTGGTGGCTCTAAAGCAGCACTGTCCACTAGAGTTTGGGGTGATGATGGAAATGTTCCACACCTGCCCTGTCCAATATGGTAGTCACCAGCCACATGTGGCTATGGAGTAGTCGAATGTGGCTACTGCAACTGAAACACTGGATTTTTTTTTTTTTGCGGTACGCGGGCCTCTCACTGTTGTGGCCTCTCCCGTTGCGGAGCACAGGCTCCGGACGCACAGGCTCAGTGGCCATGGCTCACGGGCCCAGCCGCTCCACGGCATGTGGGATCTTCCCGGACCGGGGCACGAACCCGTGTCCCCTGCATCGGCAGGCGGACTCTCAACCACTGCGTCACCAGGGAAGCCCGAAAAACTGGATTTTTAATTTTATTTTCATTAAACTTAAATGTAAATAGCCACACGTGGCTAGTGGCTACTGTATTGCACAGCACAGCTGTATAAAGTTTGTCATCCAAAAGATCAGACATGCAGACAGCCTCTGGATATTAGATACCAATGAATTATGGACTCTTCCAGGCCATCTTGTCTAATCCCTTCCTTCCTGTGATGGAGAAACAGAGGCACGGAGAGGGGAGGTGATTCGCCCAGGGTCACACAGCCAGTTGCCAAGCTGCAGGGGCCCAGCCAGGTTTCCTGGCTTCCCGTGCAGTGCTCCTTCTAGGACCTATCCCCCCCAACCTTTTCCAAGCACCTCCCCACAACTAGTACCTGTAAACCTGGGACATCTCTGCTTAGCCACCAGCACCCCCTCACTACATGACCCTGCACCCCTACACACTCCAGCAGCCTCCTTCCAGCCAGGCGTCTCAAGGAGCTGACTTCCAGCCAGTGCTGGGTTGATGCCGTGATCAACTGGGAAGCTTATAATCCACACACACACTTTCCAGGGCCCATGGATTCAGAGACAGCCAGAATCTGTGTTTCTCCCACTCTCCCTGAGGGTCGCCGAGGTCTAGGCAAGTGTGCCAAGTGACCAGCTCCAGGATTCCCCACAACTAAGGGACCAGCAGGTGGGACCCGACCCAGAGGCACCCATCAGAGGGCTGGTGGGAACCTGTGTCTGCACCTGAGAAGCGCTGACCCATCAGAGACGCTCAGGACTTTAAACAAAGACCTGGGAAAATAACGTGTCAGCTAACAGGGAGGCGGAAGCTGTCAGGGACAAAGGAGGGGTCAGGGTCCTGGTGAGCTAACCCCAAGAGATACCCAAATTATGAGGGAACAGAGATGACAAAGGAGAGGTGGGGCACAGGTGGACGGGAGGGGGTCTGGGGCAGACGTGCAGTGGAGGCAGCGGTGGGGTGCCTGAGAGCAACCCATTCCTGGGCCCACCCGCTACACGTGCTACCTTACGCTCACCACTTCCCTCAGGCAACTTGGATCTCCTGGGGTCTGGATTTCCAAGGGAGCCTCAACTAAACGTCCCTCCCCTTTTCTCGATGCTTGGCCCCTGGGTGAGCTTTGTGAGTGGCCCTGGGCTGTGATTTTGGCCCCTCACCCCAGAGGTAGCCACCCTCAGGGAGAAGACCAGGATCCCACATAGCACCCCCAACAGGGCCCAGACAACAAGCAGAGAGCTACTGTCCACCTCAGTAAACACTAGGGCAAAAAACTGCCCTCACCCTGGGGTACCATCATGGATGCATTTTGAGGGAGAAACCTCAACAAATGGGACAAGATCCGGAATGCCACTGTGGCTCCAAATGGATTGACTCAAATGGATCCAAATGGGTCGACGCTTCTACTTAAATGACTCCAAAGCCAGGACGACCATGTCTCTGCTGGCAGCTCTGGCCCTCAGTGCTCCCTGGTGAGGTCATGGGCCTTGGAGGAGGTGTGAGAGATGGGGACCTCAGGTGCCTCGTCAAGTGGGGCCCCAGGATGGGGCAGCCTGTACCCGTTGGGGTTCCCAGCAGGCAGGTCACGAAGCGGGGCTCGCAGCTCTATTTATAGAAAGCAGCTGCTGCGGAGGATGAAGAACTGGGGAGAACCGGCTCGGCTGTATTTTCCAAGCTCACGCTGTCTCGGCTTAATTTCATCCCAAGCAAATAAATCATTAAGGAGGCACCGAGTCCTGGAAGATCTGATGAAGGGCCATTAAACGGCCCAGCCTTTACTTGAATTATGGAAGGCCTCAGACAAGCAGTCTTATTAGTGTCTGGGCTAGGCCATAACTCATGCTAACCGCCCCCTGGTCTTAACCAAGTGAGGAGACGGGGAGAATCAGCCGGCTCCCTGGCCGCAGGCATAGCCCAGCAGGCTGTCTGCTCTCCCAGCGGTCTGAACACCCTCCTGCAAATGTGCTTTGCTCTGTGCATTGCCTTCCCCGCAGCACCCACTCCCACGGGCAGGGGTGAGGATGGATGATGTGGCCGTGCGGTATTGAAGGGTGTCCACAGGCCATGGCAGCGGGAGCTGCCGGCACCAGCATCGGGAAGCCCTTCTGCGGAGCACAGGAAAGCCGAGGCCTGGGACCACCCACAGAGCCACGGCAGACTCACATGACCCCGAGCGGCATGGAGGTGAGAGGCGTGGGTTCAAGGTAGCCGGATGGATGGCTGCCTGCCAAGCTCCTGCCATGAGCGGGCTCTTCGTCCCCCCTCAGCCTCAGTCTCCTCACGAGTGAAGTGGGAGAGCAGTGCCTTGTCATCCGTGGATGGAACGAGATAACACGCACAGAACGCTCACTGGCGTTTGCGTGGGCCTGTGGCCGTTTCAATCAGACGGCGCATGCGCCGTGCTGAGGAGCGCCTGGCCTCTTGTTAAGTGCTCACGCGACGACTGTTTGACACAGAGCTGTTTCTATTTGCGGTAATCCCTCCCCAAACGAAGTCGCCCTCGTGGAAAATTCATGGATACGAGTATGGATTCACTTGGCGACGGGCTGTCGTGGAGGCCTTGCCCTATGCCCCCTCCCAGCGGCACCCACGCCAGTCCCACCCACGCCCAGCGGCAGGGGTGAGAACGAATGGTCCGGCTGTGCTGTATTTAAGGGTGTTTCCATGCAGTGGCAGGGGCAGCTGCCGACACCAGCTTCGGGAAACCCTCTGCTAAACAGACTGCCTGATGCCTCAACAGGCCGCATCATCAGCATCGTCAGGAACTTGTCAGAAATGCAGTCTGGGGCCCTACCCAGACCTGATGAGTCAGAACCTGCTTTTAACAAGATCCCCAGCGGACGTGAGTGGCACATGAAAGTTTGAGGTGCGCAGCCGACAACAAGTCTATGGCGAAGTCCCAGCATCACACCCACTGTACAGGACAGAGAAGTTAGGAAACCTATGCCCAGGGCATCCAGGTAGTACATGGAGCGATCAGTTATGTCTGGTCCTGATGGCGCTGAAACCCCCTAGTTCTGTGGTCTGAGCAGGAGGGGGGCATCTGACATGTGGGAGGCACTGAGAGGCCTCGGAGGGTCTTCCTCTGTGTGGATGTGGGAGTGCGGAGCACCTATTCTAAATTCCACCCAAGCTCCAAAGGCCCTTCCACCCTCACCCATCATTCTCCTCCTGAACTCCTACGTCTTCCTTCACCTACGTCGGGCTTTTCAATAGGGACTCATAAACTGCACTGAAGTCTTACTCTCTTGTTTCTGGCAAGGTGGGATTGGAGGTCTGGGTTTTAGTCTGGTTCTGCCGCTCATTAGCGGGTGACCTTGGGCAAGTCCTCCCAGCTCTCTAGTCCATTCAGCTCCCACCTGTAAAATGTGGGTCTTGCACAGGCTGCTGAATGGTCTGTTCCAGCCCTAAAGCCTGGGGCCTGCCTTCAAGCCCTGTTGGTCCCAGAAAGGTGGAGACCGGCTGTCTCCTCCTCACTCCCTTTCCTCCATGGTCCCCGAGCGGCCAGCCCGCAGCCAGGCCTATCAACCATCTGTTCAGAGGCAGATGCTGGTCCTCAGGCCCACCACCTCACAGCCCATCCCTGCTGAACACACATGTGGGCACAGCTGGCGAGGACACCACTTGTTTGGACGTCCGCGCTGAACACATGCTCACCAGGCAAGTCACCACCGGGAGCTACAGAGTGCTTGAGCCAGACATTTAGCTGGAAGCCTTTAAGACTGTTCGCAGGGAAGGCTGAGCACTCCCAGCTCACTTGTGACAGACTCACAGTGGCCTCTGAACCTCAGGTGGCATTTCCTTCATGTATCCTAAAGAGAAAAGAGTCAAAAACCTCCCCAGACCCATGTATTCCCTTGTGTGGAATCCCTCAGAGTTCACAGTGTGGACCCAAATTTAATAACAATAATTATTTCCATATCTAATAACACGAAGCAACTTTAACAGCCTATGGGAGCTGTAATAGTTACAACCAGCAGTTTTTAAACCTACCTTTTTCAGTACCTTCTATGTGCCAGGCACCAGCCTAGTCACTTTCCATATATGACCCACGATCCTGATGGTTCGTGGCAAAGTAAATTTCTATTACTATTACAGATGAGGAAACCGGCTCAGGGGTGAAGTGACTCACTCAAGGTCACAGCTAACTAGCAGCCAAGTCAGGACTGGGCCCGGGGCTGGGAGATCCCTGAGCCGCAGTTTTTCCCATGACACCAGGCTGTGAGCCTCAGAGGAAGATGGCAACAGCTCTGCAGTGGCCCACGGTGACACCTGTCCCAAACGGGCCTGCGTTTCCAAGCTCCCTTCTGCAGGCAGGACTTGCTGGACTGAACCTACTCGTGACTGTGTTAAATGTGGGAAAAAACCCTCAAAGCAGGGCCACAGCGTCTGAGTGAAACCTTTTTTCAGCTGAAAGTCTGTTCCTTTTTAGTGGGAAACAAAGGGTAGGGGCCAGTTTCTGAATGCGGAGATCCTGAATTGAATTGCTGGGCCATCATGCAGCCTCTGCTTGGCCCGGGTGTGGGGACAGATGTGCTGTGCCCGGTGCACAATGAGGGGTGGAAGTGGATCACTCCGGGGTCAGCCTTCAAGGGGGTGACAGCTCAGAGCCAGCCTCAATTCGTTCCAGGCAACTATGACTCCAGTCCCGCTGCGATGGAGAAAACATGCACTTATTGAGCACTTACTATGTACTCCGCTATGAGGGTGGCTGAGGCGGCTAGGATGCAGTCCCGCCTCAAAGAACTGCCACTCTCAGCAGCAGCAATAACAAAACAGCAAAACACACCTCTTATGAACCTGCTCTGTGCGTGTAAGGGGTCCAGGGGTCTCACTGTGCAGACATACACCCCACGTAAGGACTGACTGAATTGTATCTCTCAAATGATCATACTCCAACAACGAGTCTGAAGCCGTCTTAATTGCAAATTAATGTGATCGCACCGTATTTTAAATCAGAAACCAAATCTTTCACAAGCATTCATCGGGTGCCCAAGACGAGCTCAGCACTGGCACAGCACAATCAATAATGCAGGCTCAGTGTGTGATATCAACAGCTCCCCTCCAGCCCGCACCTCACGTGAGCCACACACTGGACCACGCTGCGTTTCTGCAGCAATCTTAATACTCACCAACTCTGCAAGGTACATATCATTATTCCCACTGCACAGATGGCAAAACAAAGGCTTGAGGATGTCAATTAGCCAGCAGGGGGCAGAAATAAAATTCAAATCAGGATCAAACGTTTATTCTCAAAGACTGGAAACTGCCTAAATGTCCAAAAATAAGGGTCTGGATAATCCAATTATGATACAACCATACCATGGAAACCCACGCGGCTGTTAATAAGGAATGAGGCAGCTCTACACTAATCATATGAAACAATCACCAAGATCTATTAAGGGGGAAAACGAGATGCAGAGCAGTGTTCACAGTATGAGCACATTTGCGTGAAACTTCTCTGGCATAAAATTCTGGAAGGACCTAGGAGAAAGTGATCATGGTGGTTACCAGCAGGAAGAGAGGCTGGGGAGCTTCGGGGCGGAGGTATTTCACCAGGCACGCTTTTGTAGCGTTGAAATTTGTTGCCACATGCATCCTTTACCTTTCAAAAGTATGTTAAAGTCCCCAGTGTGCCCGCTTCCCCACACATGCCTCCTGGCTGACCAGCTGTGCCCTGGGGAACTTCACACCCACCTGGGGAAAGAAGGCATACACATGTGGAAAATGACTGGGGCAAAGCAGGGATGGGGGTGGGGGGGATGGGAGGAGGACTCAGCCTTGAATTGGGGGTGCAGGGGACAGAGCCCTGGGTTGAGGGCTGTGGTGAGCTGGAGTCAGGGCAGAATGATAGGGTGCGGGGCCAAGGGGAGACCAGGCCTGGACCTGGCTGAGGACGAGGGAGGAGCAGAATCCAGAGGATGGTGCCACCCAGGAGACACAGGGGAGCTGGGCAGGAAGCTCTGGCAACGGGACGGTGTCCTTGCAGCCATCCCGGTAGAAAACTCGCTCTGGCCTTCATCAGTACCAGAAGGCTTGGCTGGACGCCAGCCTCCTCTGCTGAGCTGATGTGCCAATAGATGCTTGTTGGCAGATCAATTAAACCATCTAGGAATGACGTCTGGAATGACAGTTTCCCTGGCTCGAAGCGGGTGGACAAGGCTTCCCTGCCCACTGGGCCTGAGATCCTGGGGTCCCGCTCCCCATCCCCGCTTAGTCAGCCCTGGGCTCGGACACCTGCTCTGTGGAATCGGCGGGCAGCGTGGAGGCAGCAAGGCCGGCCCAGGTAGCCGGAGGCACGGGAGTGGTCGCGACCACCTGGGTTCCAGGGCAGCTCTGCCACTGGCTAGCCGTGCGGCCTTGGGCTAACTCTTCACCTCTCCAAGACTCAGTTTCCTCGTCTATAAGATGGGTTTAATAACAATGACACTGCCTCAAGGTTTATTGCGTGGGCTGAAAAAAAAAGAAAATGAGTAAAACACTTGGCCCAGGGCACAGAACTTGGGTGGATTCCCCCAAACGTATAATTATTAGGACCTTCAAATCAAAGCTGCTCCGTCCGGGGTCCCCTCTCCCCCTCCTGTGTCACTCGCGTACTACTCACTACCACAAGACCTCCAAGATGGAAGACAAAGCCGTTCTGCCAGTCCTCCTGGCCGCCAGCATGTGGAAGGAGGTGCCAGGGGCTGGAGGGCAATTCCAGAAACCAGCCCGGAGCAGATTCCAAAGGCCTGGCCCACCCCACGGGCCACCCTCACAGCAGTTGGGACATTTTCAGTGACATTCTCCTGTTAGCGACCAAAGGATGCCTGATTCACAGCCACCGCTGGGGCTGTCTATACGCAACTAGCTTTTCAGAACGGCCCGTGGAGTGCTGTGCTCAGCCAAGAGCTTTGTGGGCTGGAGGTGAAACCGGGGGGAGGGACAGCATCTCAGGAACTCCTCCAAACTCACCGCTGAAGGAAAGGGTCCAGTCCTTTGCTGAGCGGCCACCCAGCCCGGTGGAGCAGTGTCTCCTATTCCTTCTCTTCCTGCCTTGTCTGTAAACATCTCCACGAGGGACCCACTACGCCAGTGTGCCTCAGTTTGATCCAGTTATTAGCTGTGTGACCTTGAGCAAATGACTCAAGCTCTCTGGGCTTCACCTTCTTCATCGGAAAATGAAGATGCTAATAAAGGGATTAGCTCAAAGAGTTGTTACAAGGATTAAGTGAATTAACATTTGTAAAGTGCTTAGAATCTAGCCCAGCACAGACTAAGTATCAGAGGAGCGTTAGTGAGTGTGACTTTAGTGAGTGTGACGCTGTTATTGCTCTTATGATTTGACCCTGGACCCAGTCATCCGGAGCCAGCTGGCCTGCTTGCCTGGCCTTGGTTCTGCACTTCCCAGCTCACTCAGATGGCAGAGCCCCTGGGCGTCCTGCAGCTCTCTACTGTAAAGCCCCCAAGATGCTGAGCTCTCTCGTCCCATGGTGTAGCCGAAGAACACATTTCTAATAGGAAAAGGCACTTCCGGGAGCTCTTGTCCTCCACAAACTCATACTTCAGACTTATGGGCAGTTAGCTCTTTCTAAGTCTTGCTTTCATAGTCATAAAAATCAAAAATTGAGAAAATCATGCCCATTAGCTTCCTTCCTACACATTAGAAGGGAAGCCTCTTATTGAGGCCACTTTTGTTTTTTATCCATAGGTGAAGCCCCGGACCTGGCCCAGCTCACCTAGTTAGTCAAAGCAGCGAGCACCGGTCGCTGTGGGCCTGCTCTGTGCTGGGGAGCTTTATCATGCCTGTTTTACAAAGGAGAACACTGAGGTCCAGAGCGAGGAGGTAATCATCATCCAGGGCCTCCTGGTGAGTCCTGGGACCAGACTCTAACCCCGTCAGTTCTACCCGCCATGGCCTTGTGGGGAAGCAACCCCAGAGAGCGGCCCTGCCTTTCTGCCCTAGAGCCTATCTCTAACTGGGGTCACCTAACCCCCTTGTTGGGTCTGAATTTGGGGACCCACCTTCGTGTCCACAACCAATTGGCTCCGAATTCTTTTCATGCACAGAATTCTACCTTGGGTCACCCTACCTGCCCAGGGACTCCCTAGGGCCAAACCCTTCTCGGTGTCCAGGGATCCACTGGACTTCAGCCCAGGTCACTAGCTATAGGCATCACACAGTCCCTTCCCAACCAGCCCGTCAGACTCCCCTCAGCCTGTTCTTTGGTGGCTCACCCTGTAGTCAGGGCTTGTTCAAAAAAGCTGAGCTCCCCCTTTCTGCAATCACACCCTGCCCAAGATAGAGAACGTCACTCCTATCTGGAGAAGGGGTCAGCACCATAGCACTCAAGCCAATCCTGTCACCCAACAGGAGATGCCACAGGCTTGCATCATATGACATCTTGGCCTTGTCTCCCCCTGCCTCCTGGATGGGCTTTCTAGCCTCAGCGAACCTGAAAAAAATCACTGCCAACAGGGAGGATAGACTGCTCCAAGTTTCAGTCTCACCAAGAATCTCCAGCCACCTGAAGGATCCAAGAGCTCAAAATGCCCTGATCACAACTGTCCTCCCCCACCCAGTCTCTACCCTCAGCAGCACACCAAGCAGAACACCATGGCTTGAATGCTCTTGATCCTATCCTTCGTGGGGGAGGCACTGGCTGCAACCTTGTTAGCACCTTAGTTTTGTGCCAGTAAACCAAGCAACAGACAATAATCCAAGTGTGAGTCAATACCCAAGAGGAAACCCACCTTGGGGGCCCAATGGTTGGCTCAGGTAATTCCTCTGGGTATCAGTGCCAGCCTTTAATCCCAGCTACCATATTATTGGTGCCGTCACACAAGATCTCACAGCAGCTGTGAAAGGGACCTGATACTGTCCCATTTTACAGATGAGTGAAATGAGCCCTAAAGAATTAGAGAGACTCACCAAAGACTCAAAACCACTGGACATTGGGGATGCAGTGGGAAATGAGGCATGTCAGACCCCGGAGCCTTGGTACACCAAGGCCATCCTTGTAGTCCAGTGGTCAGTTCTGGCAAGTAGACTTTCCAAAGAATTAGAGAGACTCACCAAAGACTCAAAACCACTGGACATTGGGGATGCAGTGGGAAATGAGGCATGTCAGACCCCGGAGCCTTGGTACACCAAGGCCATCCTTGTAGTCCAGTGGTCAGTTCTGGCAAGTAGACTTTCCAATTCCATTTAAAAAGAGTGTTTGTTGTTGCTGTTGGTTTTCTAAACACTGGGGTTTGCCTGGTCATCATGTCTTGGAGGGTTCTCAACATTCTCCACAAGGCACTGCGGTGACTAAGCTAGCCCGGTTCAGGACACACTCAACCTCTCTTTACTTAACCAGTTAATCAGAGAAAACAGGCCACTTTGCCATTCAATGGCAACCTGAGTCCAACAACCATGGAAATGAAATATGAGCAAAAGTGTCGCCAATTATACCACAGAGTGGAGCACACCAGCCACTCTCTGGTGGTCTGTCACCCTTGAAAATGGTCAACCCACGCTAACCTGAGTCAATGTCAATTTTTACTTGAGTAAAATCTTGTTCTTGACCTCTTTTCTGGAGTGTCGCTCTCAGCCCCTCAGCTAAAGGGGGGAGCATGGGAAAAGAGTGGGCTTCGGAGGCTGACAGACCAGGGGAGGTTCTGGTTCTGGTTCTCCATAGCTCTGCTCTTGAGTTTCTCTTCTCTGAAGCGGGGCAATTATCTCTCATTTAAGATGAATAAGCTGGAATTCTGGCTTTAAGCGCCCAGCACTGGGAGCTTCGTCAGGGGTGTGGCAGGAAGTCTGCTTGGATGAGGTGTGTGCAAGCTCACAGGTGACTGACTCCAGGCCCCACTCGGCTGGGATTCATTCAACACGGGACAGGCGACCACATGCACCTCTGGCCAGAGGCCACACTGCCTCCCTAAGTGACTCCCTCCTAAAACCAAGAACTATTTTCGTTACTAGGATTTTTAAGCTGCCTCACAGGATGGCTGTGTATATTAAATGAGAGGAGGCCTTAGAGTTGTCAGCAGTCAAACACAGCAGCCTGTGGGCTTCTGTGCAACCTGCGAGGGTGTTTTGTGTGTCCACATGGTGTCTTAAGCAGCTGCCAGTGTTAAAAATTGGAATCGTTCACACAAAATCTAGATATCTAGGTCCTCTTGAAAGAAATCAGAAGATTCCACAACTTGTGGCTCTCATTCCCATGAGGCAATAATCATCTAGATGCCCCCTTTAACAGAGGGCTCAGCAGGAAGACCTAGATTTGAGTGTTCAGCCCCTGCATACAGTAGGTGTTCAATAAATGATACTTATCACTACTTATTACTTATCCGTAACTCGAGTGCATGGGATTCAAGTGCAGGGACTGTGTCTTCTACTTGTCACTCTCCTCCCACTGTGAACTTGAAGCCAGAAACACAGGAGACATCGTTTTGCACAACCCTTACAGAGACTGAAACGTTTGTAATTAGCATCAACACCCAAATCACTTATTAGGCGCCAGTTCTAAGCACTGTCCTAAGCACTTCATATATATTATTATCTTATTTGATTTCTCACAACAACCCGGAGCTAGATTACTATCATTGAGCCACTTTTGCAGAAAGGGAAACTGAGGCACACGCCAAGATCACCCAGCGAGCAAAAAAGAGTCAAGGTCCAAACCCAGGAGCCTGGCCTCAGAGTCCACGTCCTCACCACGAGTTCACACCGCAGGATTATCCCAAGTGCTGATGGAGGATGGGGCCTCAGGAGGATGCTTTCCCCCCGCCTCCCCGCCCCCAGTTCTGCCTGGGACAGGCAGCCTCTGGACCCACCCCTGCCCACCCCTTCCCCCCTCAGCAGGCTGCACTTACGGTCAAGGCCATTGATGTAGCGCATGGTGACTTCGCAGTGGCCCCACACGGCACTCACCACCGGGTAAAGCTTCTTGCCCTTGAGGCCACGGAAGGCCACGCCCAGGTACTGGCCGTCCACGACGAAGCTGAGTGTGCCCTCGTCCATGTCCAGCACCACGAGCAGCGAGTCGGGCAGCGCGAAGGCCTCATCGGGCCCCAGGAAGGCGGGGTAGGCCACGCCGGGCCGGTTCTTGCCGTCGTGGTAGAGGCGGCTGCGGCCCAGGTCCCAGCCCCAGGACTCGGCGTCGCTGCCCACCAGGGCCGTGTAGCCCACCGAGTGCAGCGGGGCCCGCGCCGTGGCCACGCCCACCACAGCGTGTGTGCCCCGCTGCCGCGCCGGCCAGTGGATCTGCCAGGCGTGCAGGCCGCGGGCGTGGCCCACCTTGCCGCGGATGCCGTCCGTGCTCTGCGCCACCGGGTGCCGGTGGAAGGTGAGCCGATCGTCATCCTTGACGAAGACGTTGAGCGAGCGGTCCTCGGGGTTCCACGCGTGGCGCAGCTGCACCGCCAGCCCCGCTGCCGGCATGTCCAGCAGCTGGTCCAGCCGCGCCGGCCGCCCCGGCTCCGCTCCCCGCAGCTCGTGCTTGGCCGGCCGCAGCGCCGGCTCTCGCACCTCCACCGACTTGAGGCTCCCCGAGAGCTTCTGGCCCATGGCTCGCTGCTGGGACGGGGCCGCTGCGGGCCACCGCTACCTCGTGGGAGCTTCCGCTCCCCGCAGCCAGGGACGGGCCACGGGGCTGGAAACCAGGCTTCCGGACCGTACACGTCCACAGCCTCTGCGGGGCTGGGGCAGGGGCCCAAGCTCCTGGAAGGAAGCAAAGGACGCGGGTTATTACAGCAGCCTCGACAGCCACTTATGCCCATGCCTTGGCTGGGCCCTGGGCATGCATTGATAATAATAACTAATGAATCGAATGATATCTGGCACTTATCTAGAACTGGCCATATGCGAGACTCTGTTTTAAGTGATTCATATTTATTAGCTCATTTAATCCTTAAGACCTCCCTATAAGACATTCATTATCACTCCCATTTTATAGATGAGAAAAGTAAAGAGCATAGAGGAGATAAGTAATTAACCAACGTCCCCACAGTTAATAAGGGGCTGAGCCCAGATTCATACTGAGGCCATCTGGCTTCAGAGTCTGTGTTCGGCTCTCAGAGCGGTCACAGGCAATTTTATTTTAGAAATAAGGACTGAGCCCAGAGAAGTTGTGATTTGCTCAAGATCACAGAACATAGAGAACCCCAATGCATTTGGTCCCAAGAAACGAGCCCTGTGCCAAGGTTGGGGGGATAGAGTGCCCAAGACAGGGGGTCAAAGATGTTTAGGGTGTGGCCCATTGGTTCCCATCCCGGGCTGCCCTGGGGAGCCTAAACAGCATTTAAAGTGCAGCCAGGCTTGAGAAGCCAGACACTGAGCAAGGATCCACCAAGGGCACCCAGGGACGTGGACATGGACATAAGATAACCATCTGAGGATGGGGGGGGCTCTCCATGGGAAGGTGAGTTGGAGGCAGGGGGATGAGAGAGTTGATGTCCAGACTCTGGAGCCAGCGAGAAGTATATGCAAATCCCTCTCTCCATCTCTTAGCTGTGTGTCCACAGGAAGGTCCCTTAGCCTCTCTAAGGCTCCAGTTTCCTCATTTGTTGAATGGGGGTAAAATGCTCCCTCCAGGTGGTGTGGGAAGGTAAGGGACAATATCAAAAGTCAAGCCTGAGATTCTGCGGGCAGGTTTTCCTCTCTGGCTCTGTCTTCTGGGCATCCTGCATATACACCTTCCCTTTGGATGGGCTAGCTCTTTCTTTAGGCATATAAACATAGTTAACAGCATTGACACTGGGCAACCTCTGCTGAGACAAGATCCTGGCTTTCAGGACTTGGCCACCATCACTAAGAGACTAGCCAGAATCCAGGGTGCTTGGGCTGTTTGGATGGGCCCCGAGTGTGGGAAGAGATGGAGAGCTGAGCCCTGCAAACTGTCCAGAGCAGAGGTGTGTCTCCTCCCCTCCCTGGTCTGAGAGCTCCTAGGCTTTCCTTGAGCTAGATCAGGAGGCAGATGTTTTTCATGCCCCGTTCTGCCTGGCCATGACCTCCCACCCAAACAGTGGCACAATCCCAGGCAAAGGGCCATACAGCACAGGCAGCAATAATATGCATTGCTTTTTTAACCCTCCAACTTTATTCTCGACTCCCATTTTCTTTCCTTTCTACTGTCAGACCCCAGCTTCAGCTCATGCTGACCCTATCCAGAGAGTTCTGGCTAATGTTTAAGGAAATACCAGAATACATAAAAATGTACAACACTAGACAGTTCTAAGATAGCAGAATAGTTACTCCTTTTCATATCCAAAATCACCCAAAATAAAGGAGAAAGAGAAAGAGGAATGCAAATTTTATCTTCAGCGAAACTAGAACACATTTGTAATCCAACCACAACTTATAAAGAAAGGCTGCCAAAAAAATGGTCAAGGGTTGCCAAAACCAGTGAAGATCAAACGAGGTGTGAGAAAACACCTACAGAAGACACCTGTGGCTGCAGATCTCAGTTGAAGATGGCAGAGCCAGCCAGTAGCTGGCACTCCCTGAAGGAGAAAATCAATGGTTCCTAATCAGGAACAATGGGAACAGGGTATGCGGTCCAGCAGTGGGAGCTGCCGCTGACACTGTGGGGAAAGAGGAGGGCAGGGCTAACAGAGAAAACTTTACAGGTCTGCCATCTTCATAGGAAGAAGTGTGCTGCTGAGGCAGAGTGGGAGAAGGGCCTGAACTGGGGGAAGCCCAGGGCTGCAGATCTCTGCTGACTGGGTAGAAGCTAAAAGAAATCACTGCCACAGTCCTGTGAACAGTTACCAGGAACCAGGGAGCAATCCTGCTCTCCTAAAATACCTACTGGCATCTCCTCTACACACATGCCCTGCAAAATGCTGATCCAGGAAGGTCCGCCTCTTCCAACTAGGAGCCAGCACATGATGTAGTCAAAGATGCTGGAAAAGAAATAGAGGAGGAACAGAACAGGAAAAAAATATGGTAAGCCAAGAAAACTCACCAGAAGAAAAAGCTGTCACAAAGCAGATAAAAATTGTTAGCAAATTTGTAAACTAATTTTGTGATCACTTATTTCAGAAGGGAGACAACTAGTACAGCCTAAAAAAAAAAAAAAGATTAAATACTTTTTTACATAGTTACAAAGGAAACCTCCAGAAGAACTCCAGAAGAATAAAATACAGATCTTCCAAACTGTCAAAAAGAACACAAAATAAAACACCATACTGAAAGATTTTGCTTTAGGAAGCAATAGAGACTAGGAACCAAGATGGCGGAGTAGAAGGATGTGCTCTCACTCCCTCTTGCGAGAACACCAGAATCACAACTAGCTGCTGGACAATCATCAACAGGAAGACACTGAACTCACCAAAAAAGATACCCCACTTCCAAAGACAAAGGAGAAGCCACAATGAGATGGTAGGAGGGGCGCAATCACAGTAAAATCAAATCCCATAACTGCTGGGTGGGTGACTCACAGACTGGAGAACAGTTATACCACAGAAGTCCACCCACTGGAGTGAAGGTTCTCAGCCCCATGTCAGGCTTCCCAACCTGGGGGTCCGGCAATGGGAGGAGGAATTCCAAGAGAATCAGACTTTGAAGGCTAGTGGGATTTGATTGCAAGACTTCGACAGCACTGGGGGAAACAGAGACTCCACTCTTGGAGGGCATGCACAAAGTAGTGTGCATATCGGGACCCAGGGGAAGGGGCAGTGACCCCAGGGGAGACTGACCCAGACCTACCTGCTAGTGTTGGAGGGTCTCCTGCAGAGGTGGGGGGTGGCTGTGGCTCACAGTGGGGACAAGGACACTGGCAGCAGAAGTTCTGGAAGTACTCCTTGGCATGAGCCCTCCCAGAGTCTGTCATTAGCCCCTCCAAAGAGCCCAGGTAAGCTCCAGTGTTGGTTTGCCTCAGGCCAAACAACCAACAGGGAGGGAACCCAGCCCCACCCATCAGCAGTCAAGCAGATTAAAGTTTTACTGAGCTCTGCCCACCAGAGCAACAGTCAGCTCTACCCACCACCAGTCCCTCCCATCAGGAAACTTACACAAGCCTCTTAGATAGCCTCATCCACCAGAGGGCAGACAGCAGAAGCAAGAAGAACTACAATCCTGCAGCCTGTGGAACAAAAACCACATTCACAGAAAGATAGACAAGATGAAAAGGCAGAGAGCTATGTACCAGATGAAGGAACAAGATAAAACCACAGAAAAACAACTAAATGAAGTGGAGATAGGCAACCTCCAGAAAAAGAATTCAGAATAATGATAGTGAAGATGATTCAAGACCTCGGAAAAAGAATGGAGGCAAAGATCGAGAAGATGCAAGAAATGTTTAACAAAGACCTAGAAGAATTAAAGAAAAAACAAACAGAGATGAACAATACAATAACTGAAATGAAAACTACACCAGAAGGAATCAATGGCAGAATAACTGAGGCAGAAGAACGGATAAGTGACCTGGAAGACAGAATGGTGGAATTCACTGCTGTGGAACAGAATAAAGAAAAAAGAATGAAAGAAATGAAGACAGCCTAAGAGACCTCTGGGACAACATTAAACAGAACAACATTCATATTATAGGGGTCCCAGAAGGAGAAGAGAGAGAGAAAGGACCCGAGAAAATATTTGAAGAGATTATAGTCAAAAACTTCCCTAAGATGGGAAAGGAAATAGCCACTCAAGTCCAGGAAGCACAGGGAGTTCCATACAGGATAAACCCAAGGAGAAACACACCGAGACACATAGTAATCAAATTGGCAAAAATTAAAGACAAAGAAAATTTATTGAAAGCAGCAAGGGAAAAAAGGCAAATAACATACAAGGGAACTCCAGTAGGGTTAGCAGCTGATTTCTCAGCAGAAACTCTACAAGCCAGAAGGGAGTGGCATGCTATACTTAAAGTGATGAAAGGGAAGAACCTACAACCAAGATTACTCTACCCTGCAAGGATCTCATTCGGATTCAATGGAGAAATCAGAAGCTTTACAGACAAGAAAAAGCTAAGAAAATTCAGCACCACCAAACCAGCTCTACAACAAATGCTAAAGGAACTTCTCTAAGTGGAAACACAGGAGAAGAAAAGTACCTACAAAAGCAAACCCAAAACAATTATGAAAATGGTCATAGGAACATACATATCAATAATTACCTTAAACGTGAATGGACTAAATGCTCCAACCAAAAGGCACAGCTTGCTGAATGGATACAAACACAAGACCCATATACATGCTGGCTACAAGAGACCCACTTCAGACCTAGGGACACATACAGACTGAAAGTGAGGGGATGGAAAAAGATATTCCATGCAAATGGAAATCAAAAGAAAGCTGGAGTAGCAATACTCATATCAGATAAAATAGACTTTAAAACAAAAATGTTACAAGAGACAAGGAAGGACACTACATAATGATCAAGGGATCAACCCAAGAAGAAGATATAACAATTATAAATATATATGCACCCAACATAGGAGCACCTCAATACATAAGGCAACTGCTAACAGCTATAAAAGAGGAAATCGACAGTAACACAATACTAGTGGGGGACTTTAACACCTCACTTACACCAAAGAACAGATAATCCAAAATGAAAATAAATAAGGAAACAGAAGCTTTCAATGACACAATAGACCAGATAGATTTAATTGATATTTATAGGACATTCCATCCAAAAACAACATTTTACACTTTCTTCTAAAGTGCGCACGGAACATTCTCTAGGATACATCACATCTTGGGTCACAAATCAAGCCTCAGTAAATCTGAGAAAACTGAAATCATATCAAGCATCTTTTCTGACTAAAACGCTATGAGATTAAAAATGAATTACAGGGAAAAAAACGTAAAAACACAAACACATGGAGGCTAAACAATACATTACTAAATAACCAAGAGGTCACTGAAGAAATCAAAGAGGAAATCAAGAAATACCTAGAGACAAATGGCAATGAAAACACGATGATCCAAAACCTATGGGATGCAGCAAAAGCAGTTTTAAGAGGGAACTTTATAGCTCTACAAACCTACCTCAAGAAACAAGAAAAATCTCAAATAAACAATCTAACCTTACACCTAAAGGAACTAGAGGAAGAAGAACAAACAAAACCCAAAGTTAGCAGAAGGAAGGAAATCATAAAGATCAGAGCAGAAATACATGAAATAGAAACAAAGAAAACAATAGCAAAGATCAATAAAAGTAAAAGCTGGTTCTTTGAGAAGATAAACAAAATTGATAAACCATTAGCCAGACCCATCAAGAAAAAGAGAGAGAGGACTCAAATCAATAAAATTAGAAATGAAACAGGAGAAGTTACAACAGACACCACAGAAATACAAAGCATCCTAAGAGAGTACTACAGGCAACTCTATGCCAATAAAATGGACAACCTGGAAGAAATGGACAAATTCTTAGAAAGGTATAACCTTCCAAGACTGAACCAGGAAGAAAGAGAAAATATGAACAGACCAATCACAAGTAATGAAATTAAAACTGTGATGAAAAATCTTCCAACAAACAAAATTCCAGGACCAGATGCCTTCACAGGTGAATTCTATCAAACACTTAGAGAAGATCTAACACCCATCCTTCTCAGATGCTTCCAAAAAATTGCAGAGGAAGGAACACTCCCAAACTCATTCTATGAGGCCACCATCACCCTGATACCAAAACCAGACAAAGATACTACAAAAAAAGAAAATTACAGACCAATATCACTGATGAATATAGATGCAAAAATCCTCAACAAAATACTAGCAAACAGAATCCAGTAACACTTTAAAAGGATCATACACCATGATCAAGTGGGATTTATCCCAGGGATGCAAGGATTCTTCATTATACGCAAATCAATCAATGTGATGCACCATATTAACAACTTGAAGAAGAAAAACCATATGATCATCTCAATAGATGCAGAAAAAGCTTTTGACAAAATTCAACACCCATTTATGACAAAAATTCTCCAGAAGGTGGGCAGACAGGGAGCCTACCTCAACATAATAAAGGCCATATACAACAAACCCACAGCAAAACATCATTCTCAATGGTGAAAAACTGAAAGCATTTCCTCTAAGATCAGGAACAAGACAAGAATGTCCACTCTCACCACTATTATTCAACATAGTTTTGGAAGTCCTAGCCATGGCAATCAGAGAAGGAAAAGAAATAAAGGAATACAAATTGGAAAAGAAGAAGTAAAACTGTCATTGTTTGCAGATGACATGATACTATACATAGAGAATCCTAAAAATGCCACCAGAAAACTACTAGAGCTAATCAATGAATTTGGTAAAGTAGCAGGATACAAAATTAATGCACAGAAATCACTTGCATTCCTATACACTAATGATGAAAAATCTGAAAGAGAAATTAAGGAAACACTCCCATTTACCATTGCAACAAAAAGAATAAAATACCTAGGAATAAACCTACCTAAGGAGACAAAAGACCTGTATGCAGAAAACTATAAGGCACCGATGAAAGAAATTAAAGATGATACCAACAGATGGAGAGATATACCATGTTCTTGGATTGGAAGAATCAATATTGTGAAAATGACTATACTACCCAAAGCAATCTACAGATTCAATGCAATCCCTATCAAATTACCAATGACATTTTTTACAGAACTAGAACAAAAAATCTTAACATTTGTATGGAGACACAAAAGACCCCGAATAGCCAAAGCAGTCTTGAGAGAAAAAATGGAGCAGGAGGAATCAGACTCCCTGACTTCAGACTATACTACAAAGCTACAGTAATCAAGACAATATGGTACTGGCACAAAAACAGAAACATAGATCAATGGAACAAGATAGAAAGCCCAGAGATAAACCCACACACCTATGGTCAATTAATCTATGACAAAGGAGCCAAGGATATACAATGGAGAAAAGACAGTCTCTTCAGTAAGTGTTGCTGGGAAAACTTGACAGTTACATGTAAAGGAATGAAATTGGAACACTCCCTAACAACATACACAAAAATAAACTCAAAATAGATTGAAGACCTAAATTTAAGAATAGACACTGTAAAACTCTTAGAGGAAAACATAGGAAGAACACTCTTTGACATAAATCACAGCAAGATCTTTTTTGATCCACCTCCTAGAGTAATGGAAATAAAAACAAAAATAAACAAATGGGACTTAATGAAACTTAAAAGCTTTTGCACAGCAAAGGAGACCATAAACAAGATGAAAAGACAACCCTAAGAATGGGAGAAAATATTTGCAAATGAGTCAACGGACAAAGGATTAATCTCCAAAATATATAAACAGCTCATGCAGCTCAATATTAAAGAAACAAACAACCCAATCCAAAAATGGGCAGAAGACCTAAATAGACATTTCTCCAAAGAAGACATAAAGATGGCCAAGAAGCACATGCAAAACTGTTTAACATCACTAATTATTAGAGAAATGCAAATCAAAACTACAATGAGGTATCCCCTCACACCAGTTAGAATGGGCATCTTCAGAAAATCTACGGACAACAAATGCTGGAGAGGGTGTGGAGAAAAGGGAACCCTCTTACACTGTTGGTGGGAATGTAAATTGGTGCAGCCACTATGGGGAACAGTATGGAGGTTCCTTAAAAAACTAAAAATAGAATCACCATATGACCCAGCAATCCCACTACTGGGCATATACCCAGAGAAAACCATAATTCAAAAAGACACATGCAGGCCTTTCCTAGTGGCGCAGTGGTTGAGAGTCCGCCTGCCGATGCAGGGGACAAGGGTTCGTGCCCCAGACCAGAAAGATCCCACATGCCGTGGAGCGGCTGGGCCCGTGAGCCATGGCTGCTGAGCCTGCGTGTCCGGAGCCTGTGCTCCGCAACAGGAGAGGCCACAACAGTGAGAGGCCCGCGTACCACACACACACACACAAAAAGACACATGCACCCCAATGTTCATTGCAGCACTATTTACAATAGCCAGGTCACGGAAGCAACCTAAATGCCCACTGACAGACGAATGGATAAAGAAGTTGTGGTACATATATACAATGGAATATTACTCAGCCATAAAAAGGAACGAAATTGGGTCACTTGTTGAGATGTGGATGGATCTAGAGACTGTCATACAGAGTGAAGTGAGTCAGAAAGAGAAAAACAAATATCGTATATTAATGCATGTATGTGGAACCTAGAAAAATGGTACAGGTGAACTGGTTTGCAGGGCAGAAATAGAGACACAGATGTAGAGAACAAACGTATGGACACCAAGGGGGGAAAGCGGCAGGGGGGTGGGGGTGTGTGTGTGATGAATTGGGATTGACATGTATACACTGATTGTATAAAATTGATGACTAATAAGAACCTGCTGTATAAAAAAATTTAAAAAAAGCAATAGAAACAAAAACACAGAGATATAAAATACAATAGTAAAATTATGACCAAAATACTAGCTATGGGGCTTCCCTGATGGGTCAGTGGTTGGGAGCCTGCCTGCTGATGCAGGGGACACGGGTTCATGCCCCGGTCCAGGAGGATCCCACATGCCATGGAGCAGCTGGGCCCGTGAGCCATGGCCACTGAGCCTGCACGTCCAGAGCCTGTGCTCCACAACGGGAGAGACCACAACAGTGAGAGGCCCACGTACCACACACACACAAAAAAATACTAGCTATGTTAAGAAATGGCCATAGTGAACTACTAAAAAGAAAAGATTGTAAGGTTGGGGAACAAGACAAAACTCCCACCGTATGGCATATTTAAGAGGTATCCCCAAAGCAAAGTAATTCAACAATGTTGAAAAAATAGGAAAGGTAAATACATATCAAGTAAGGGCTACATCAAACTAAGCAGGTACAGTAACCTTAATATGAGGCAAGTAAGGTTGAATTCAGGGCAAACGATATTAAGTGAGACAAAGAACACTTTATAACAATAAAGAATATAATCCACAATTGAAGATCGAACACACCAAATAACAGCACCAAAATTTAAAGCAAAAGCTACAGGAAATACAAGAAAGGTCAGACAGATACGCAGTAGAGCCAGATGATTTTAATTCACCTCTTTCAGCTCATGACAGATCAATGGACTAAATTAAGTAAAGACATAGAAAAACCAAAATTGCATAATGACATTGAATTGATGTATACATATTTCTAAAAATTGCCCATACATTAGGCCACAAATAAAACCTCACCAAAAAAGCAGACATAATACAGAACCTGGTAACGCAGAAGAAAAACTAGAAATTAATCACAAAGTTATGGATCACAAAATCCTACCACTTGGACGTTTTTGAAAACTCTCTTTTAAACAACTCGGATCAAAAAGGAGACCTATATAGAAATTGTAGAATATCTAGAAAACAAGAATATCAAAAAACATTCCGTATATCGGAACCTGTGGGATCCCGTTAAAGTAGAGCTCAGAGGAAGTCATGGCTGGTGTACTTATATTAGTAAATGAAAAAGAGTGAAAGTATACAAATTAAGCATAATAAAATTAAAAAATGAAAGATCTAATCAGCACAGCTGCCGGGGAGCCCAACGCGCCACTCCGCGTCCTGCCCCGTCTGTCCCCTGGAGTCGCTGCCCACCATCACCATGCCATGACCACCCAGCAACTAGTCCTCCAGGGCCCGGGACCGTGGGGCTTCTGCCTTGTGGGGGGCAAGGACTTCGAGCAGCCTCTCACCATCTCCCGGGTCACTCCCGGAAGCAAGGCTGCTATAGCTAATTTATGTGTTGGAGATGTAATCACAGCCATCGATGGGGAAAATACCAGCCACATGACGCACTTGGAAGCTCAGGACAAAATCAAGGGCTGCACAGACAATTTGACTCTCACAGTAACCAGATCTGAACAGAAAATCTGGTCTCTTCTGGTGACAGAGGAAGGGAAACATCATCCATACAAGATGAATTTAGCCTCCGAACCGCAAGAGGTCCTACACATAGGAAGCGCCCACAGCTAGAGCGCCGTGTGCCCCTTACCACCTCACCTGCCTCCACTTCTGCCCCAGGGTCATCACAAACCAGTACAACAACCCAGCTGGCCTCTACTTCTCTAAAAACATCTCCAACTTCAGCAGTGCCTTGGAGTCAAAGACGGCAGCCAGTGGGCGGGAGACGAATGGCAGAGCATTAGACCATTCTCAGCTTCCAAGCGGACTCGTCATGGATAAAGAATCTGAAGTTTACAAGATGCCGCAGGAGAAACAAGAGTTAAGTGAGCCTCCAAAACAGTCCACTTCATTCCTGGTTTTGCAGGAAATCCTGGAGTCTGAGGAGAAAGGGGATCCCAACAAGCCCTCAGGATTCAGAAGAGTTAGGGCTCCAGTCACCAATGGCTGCATAGACTGGAAATGCCCAGAAGCTGCCCACGTGTGACAAGTGTGGCATCAGCATTGTCGCCATGTTTGTGAAGTGGCGGGACCGTCACCGCCACCCTGAGTGTTATGTGTGCGCCGACTGTGGCAACAACCTGAGACAGAAGGGCCGTTTCTTTGTGGAGGATCAGCTCTACTGTGAAAAGCATGCCCGGGAGCGGGTCACTCCACCCGAGGGCTATGATGTGGGCACTGTGTTCCCTAAGTGAGCCGGCATCTCTGCACCCAACACTGCTCTCCAGCGAGCCCCTGCTGCATCTTGTCCTCTGAAAGCTCTGGCCTCTCTTTTCTTGAAAGTTCTCGACTACTTTGGTTTTATCCCTGCTCGTTAGCTAACCGACTCATGCTGGCTGTGTGATGCCCGCTTTTATAATTAACGGAAGATGGTTTTGTTCAGTGTCCCCTTACCAGCATCACGGTGTCTTCTCTTCTCCTCCATTCATCTCTGCTGCAAATAGACATCAGCCAAATTTGAACCAAACTGAATTTAATATGTCTGACAATGATGTTTTTACTCAATAAATTAATAGACTTCAAAACAACAAAAAAGATCTAATCAAAAAACAGAACAGGGCCTCTCACGGTGCCAACTGTAAGCAGCTCTGTGGCCCACACGGGACATTTCTTAGGGAAATTGCTTTATCCTTGTGCACACCATGCCAACTTTGGAGCTGTTGAAAGACACCTTTAACATATTTGAAAGCAGCGGCCAAGCAGCAGCCCCAGAGGAGACCGTGTTGGGTCATGGAGGGCACAGTGCTTTCCTTTCTGGCCTCGAGGCCTGTGCCCCATCAGTGGCAGGCAGGGGCCTCAAAAGCTGCCCACCCTGGCGATGGTGGAGTGGACACACAGCAGCCCTTTGCTACTCCCCCCAAGACAGGACCCAGAGGGAAGTGCTCATGTCCATTAAAGGCCATCCACTAAGGAAAATTAGTGATAGCACAATATAACGAGGGGCAGGGTTTGAATCCCTTCCTGTCCATTGGGCCCTGGCAAGTCTCTCTGAGACTCATCTGAAAAGTGCTCTATGTGCTAAGCTTCCCTGTCTTCGCAAGGATCAGGGGAGACATCTGTAAAGTCTGAAATGGCACAGGGCACCTGGGAGGCACTCAGTAAATGTTAAGTGCTCCTTTAAACTGTGTATGTCCTGCGACATTGCCATTTCACCACCTGAATGCATCCTAAAGAAACACCAGGGCGTGCACTAGGATTCAGCTACAGAAGCAAAGGGCAGGGTGGTTCATAGAACCAAACTGTGGAGATCAATGTAAATGCTCACAATAGGGGGCTATAACTTTTTCATGGGGTCCCCAGCTTGCAGCCAGATCTACTCTGCCCGTACTTCCCCTGCACCCAGCTGGGACGTTGCCTCTGCAGTCCTCGCCCCGGAGAAGTTCCAGCTCCTACTGTCTGCTGCAGTTGTAACTGAACTAACAAATGAATAAAAGACGGGCTAAGTAACTTGGTTTTAGTCCCCATGGAACCTGTCAAAGGCAGTGGTCAGGATCAGAAGCCAGGCCTGGGAGACAGGAAGTTACGAATGCAGATTCCCAACTCCTAAACCGGGGTCACAGGTCAATCTTCATGTCTTTGTCCAGGCAGTTGGGACCCCCAGTCCTTCCTTCCTTACCTCCCCAATCCAGCCTGAGAGCCCCACCTCCTCCTGGAAGCCCGCCCTGATCCCCCCAGGGCCTCTAGGTGCCTGCCCCACACTTCCATCACCCCTGAGCCAGCCACGACTTTCTGGTCCACTGATCTGCATTTTTCTACCTTGAGGGGCATTCCTCTGGGGACAGGAAGCTCTCCCCTGGGCTTCTTCACCACCTCCCATCCAACCCCGCCTAGCACATATACAAACAAGCAGGGTGCTTTGGAAGAGAGGGCAGAATACATGTATGGGCGTGAAGAGGAGATTCTGGGCCTCAGCAGGTTCTCACGTTCTGCTGTCTCTAGAGGATTCAGCAGGGAAAGGGCCAGGGCTGGAGTCAGGAGATGAGAGCACGGGGCCTAGTTCTCCACTATCACAGTCACTGCCTCTGAGCCACTGACCCTGGGCTGTATCCAGTCTGCCCCTTGTTATATACTGCTGTGCAGCCTTCCTGCTCCCAGCCTCATTTATTCTTTCAACAAACACTTGGTGGGGCTTCCCTGGTGGTACAGTGGTTGAGAGTCTGCCTGCCGCTGCAGGGGACACGGGTTCGTGCCCCGGTCCGGGAAGATCCCACATGCCGCGGAGCGGCTGGGCCCATGAGCCATGGCCGCTGAGCCTGCGCGTCCGGAGCCTGTACTCCGCAACGGGAGAGGCCACAACAGTGAGAGGCCTGCGTACCGCAAAAAAAAACAAACAACAACAACAAAAAACACACTTGGTGGATGGCTGTCATGTGCCAGGCTCTGTGAGGCCGAGAGCTAGGGACACGCAGCAGTGGCCAAGTCAGGCTCGGCCCCTGCCCTCTCTCTCCAGACAGAGGGAGCGGGTACTGGTCACCTTTCTCCTCTTGTCTCCACCATAGCTCGTGGCGCTGGGCCAGGCACAGAGGAGATACCACAGAGTCTAAGTTCCTCGTAGGAATAACACTGTCTCTCAACCCAGCAAGCAGAGAGCATACTGAACAATGCCTCCATCACATTGCCTCAAACCAAACTTAATTTCTTAGGCCATGCTTGGATGTGGATGCTTAACGACATTATCCGGAACGATCCGCCCCAGGGCTTCAGTGATGGCTGAGCAAGAAAACAAAAACTCAAATTGCCAATTGCCCTTCCCAGGACCCTGGTGGGTATTGCAACCTGACAGGGGAAATGAGGAGACACGAAGCGTGGATGTCGCACTTCTTAAGGAGCCTCAACCGTTTGCAAGGTGTGGCCCTCAGTCTTCAGAGGCCCAGGACCCAAAATCCCATTCTCGAAGTCTTGTCTGCTGGACTCAGCCAGGCATGGGGTCTGCCAGGAGGCAGGACTGCCGCAGGATTGATAATGGCTGGTTAAGTGCCTTCCCCTCAATGCGGCCTATGGCTTTGGACTTGCTGGGGTAGGGGTTGGGGGCGGATTTCATTCCTTCATTTAACCAGCAGTAATGATGCCTCCCTGGGGATCTGAGGCTACAGGAAAGTGTAAGATCCGATCACCTCTCTCCTGGGGGAGCTCACGCCAAAGGGGTCAGACCCAGTGACAGGTCTGAATAATGACAAGGACTGTAAAAAAGCAGTGCACTTTGATACCACTTGAATTCCTATAAGAGACTGCATGTTGGTTTCAAATATATACGACACCATTTGTAAAAATGCAAAGCTGATCTAATCACGCTTCCTGCTTAAAGTCCTCCACAGGCTCTCCACAGCTTTCAGGATAAAGTACAAACTCCTAGCCCTAACCCTCCCCAAATGCTCCCTGATGCTTCCCTGGCCCATCTCCCTCTGTGAAGCCCTTCACGGCATCCCCACTAACCTGTGTGTCCTGACCCTCTGCTGCCTTCACCCCTTCCCCCTCCCTTGCACACCCCTCCACATACACACACCTGGGGAATTCATTCTACTTGGGGATCAGTGCCCCTGGGGAGCTCCCCATCCCGTGCCCTCAGAGCCCCTGCACCTGTCTCCATCACAGACATATCACGAGGGGCCCTAACATCTCCTCAGCTGCCTCCCTCCCACCAGACGGGGGACAATGCAAGAGCAGGGGCTGGGTCTCCTCACTGGAGTCTCCAGGACTCTGCAGGGCTCTGGCTCAGAGAAAGTGGTGGATGCACAAGCACGAGCAAAGAAATAAAAACAACCTGCCGCTTTAGAAGGAACCTCCACCGAGGCACGACTGGGAGACCAGAGCTCCCTGAGCTCGGGCAAGTCATTTACATTTTCAGCCCTCAATTTTCACCTCTGTGCAATGGTGCCAATGGTACCCACTCGGACCTGGTTAGGCTGGGATGTTTCTAAGATTTTCTTAGTACAAATATTAAGTAGAGAGGCTATTCTATTAAAAGATGCTGATTCAGAATGAACCTGCCAATGGTGAACGAGCTAAAGAAACTCCAAGCTTTTATTCACAGGCGTCCATTAACTTTTCTCTCTGTACACGTGCATGGAGCTCATGTGACACTGGGCTGGGCAGGCCCTTTCTCCCCAGGAGAGCCATCTGTGCAGCTCCAGGTGGAACCATCTCACGCCCATCTTCCTGGACTGTGAATCAATGAGGCTTCCCCGTGCCTCTCCTTCTTGTGGGGTTTCCGTGAGAATCTTCCCATGGGTGACTGAGCCAGGAGCCCCCAGGGCGGAAACTCAGGCTGTCAGCCAGCAAGGAACGCAGGGGATGGGATGAAGGTTTGCCGGGCGGTGACCAAGCCAGCGCGCTCTGCCAGGTCATTTGAAAGAGACACACCTCCAAGGCAGGAAGGCCAGAGGCCCTATTTCCACGTGCATTCCTGGCGGGTCTGCTCATCGCTCCAGCTGCCCCTGTGCCCTAAGCACACGTGAGTAAATTTCTGCAGGACAGCTGGCCTCTGTGAGACCCAGCATGGCTCAGGCTGGAGCAGGGCTAGGAGAAAGGGGACAGGGTGGGTGCTGCATAACGGGACCCTCTTGGATCAACTTCTATGAAGAAAGCACAATGATCTTCATGTCTGGCCCATCATTTATCTCATAAGCCGAACTTTGCCCACTTAGTATAACTGGTTGTCTGAAAACTCGGGATGCCTGAATGAAAAGGGAAACTCAGGCTTGGTCTAGGAGATCATAGTAGGAACCTGCTGGGATTTCTGAAGGTCCCTCTGTTAAGCTTCAGCTGTCTCTGGGAGCATTTTTGAGATGGGGGTGGGGTGGGGGGGGCATTGTTGGAGAGGAAGAAGGGATGGAGAGGAAGTGGGGAGACAGGGAAACCCAGAGAGAGAGAAGAGAGGGAGGGAGCCCCAGGGAGCAGAGAGCCACTCTGGCCCCGGGAATCTGTGTGACCTGCGGGAATCTGTGTGACTTGTGCATCTCACAGAATGTGGCTGACAGGTGAGAGGTCTCTGCGGACTCAGCCCCACTAGTTTCTGGAGAAGTCAGAGCTCCAGGCTCACTCGTAAGTGACTTTTCACAGCACTGAAAGCCAGGTGGGGTACTTGGGAACTGCTCTGGGCCTCTCCCTCTGCACACACCAGCACATGGAGGTGTAGAGCTGGGGGCAGTCTCCTGCCACCTCTCGGCTCTGAGGTCCACCTGGCTGGCCTCATGAATGGGGCACACCCACTGTCGCATCTTCAGTGTCTGCTGCTCCCTCTCTGCATGCATCTTCTCTTACGACTGGCATTTCCAGCCCTCTGTGGATCCTCCCAAACTGAGTCTCCAGCCCCGCTTTCTCTCCTCAGCACCAGACCCACCTATCCCAAGGCCTCTGACCACACCAGACTAGGGGCTCCTTCAAACGACCTTGTAAAGCCAGCTGGTCTCTTTCCCCTAGGACACGCCCACCCACTCTAGATATCAGACCTGGGGTTTCGGGGGCCACTGGCCCCTCAGAATCTACATGCCCAGGACTGAAAGCAGCCTCTTCCCTCTCCGGCAAACCAGGTTCTTCTCTCGTCCCCATTTCTGCCATGGATCCCCCTGTCTCTCAGTCTCCCTCAAGGCCTTCAGCTCTCCCTCAATTCAGATTTTGCCTGGATTATTACAATGGTCTCCCAGTGGGGCTCCCTGACTCCAGTCTGTGGCCCCCAAGCTACCCCCCATGCTGCCACAGGGTAAATCTGACCAAGGCACACACACACCTTTTGTTCAACTCTCCAGGTGGCTTCTCCAGGGAGAAGCCACACCCCTTAGCTTGGCATATAAGAGTCCTTAAGACCTGTTCTTGCTTACTTCTCCCGCGCCTAGTCTCCCAGCACGGCCCCCATCAGACCAGTCATAGCAGACTCCCCTGAGAGACCACATCCTGCGCATACCTTGGCCTCCGGGGGCCTTCCCACCTTCCCTTGCCTGGCTGACAGTCATTCAATTCTCCTCCCACCCGCAAGTGGGACCGGGCACCCTCTGTGGTGTCCCTCCATCCCCCTTGGACCTCGTCCTGCATCCACAGCTGTCTTCTGCACCCCGTGCTACATTTCTTGCTGGCGAGGCCGGCACCCAGCCAGCCTCTATCTCCTACCAGCACCATACAGCATCTGCTACCTCCGTCTGCATCAGAAAGCACTTCTCAGACTGAAGAAGAAACTCCCACTCCACACCTCTTGTATAGTTTGCGTTTTTAACAACAAACATTTTTCTTTTGTAACTTTTCTTTCATTTTTCTTTCATAACATTTTAAATGGGGGTTAACTCAATATGTGTAGCAAAAAATCACATGCAATCAACACTGCCCTGGAAAGTTCTTCTGAAGAAGGTTCATGATACCCAATTTGGGTCTGCCATCCTCTTTCCCAAGGGGTTCAGCAGACAACTGTTTTTCCTCCAGCTTCAGAATGGATACAGCCAGTGAGACTTATTTAGGGACCATGTTTTATTTAAAATATTTTATTTAAAATGGAGACTTCCCTGATGGTCCAGTGGTTAAGACTCTGCACTTCCACTGCAGGGGGCGTGGGTTCGTTCCCAGGTCGCGGGGAACTAAGATCCCGCATGCCGCGCGGCACGGCCAAAAAAAAAAAAACCAAAATAAAATGTGTGGCTGTTTAATTTAATTTTTTTATTGTTGATCTTTCTTGCCAAGTATGTTTGGTTATGTTCACATAAGTTAAGTGCATGTATTTATGTACTTATTTTTTTAAATGACTCAGGCCGAGACTCCTGGTAGCTTTGCTCCAGGTACCTTCACACTCCCTGATTTTCTGCACCGAGTGGCCTGTTCTACCTGCCGGGCTGCCTGAGACCCTTCATTCCTGTACCAATAGAGAAGGGGCCTTTCAAGAACCTGGCTATGTTACAACAGGTCAGGCAACTCGGGGAGAATCAATTAGCCCCCATATGGTGAATGGTACTAGGTCTTTTCCCAGAGGGATGGGGAACTCTGCACTGGGCCAGGTCTTGGCCACTTTCTGGGGTAGAAGCGAAGCCTCCCAAGGACAGGCCTGTCTAAATGAGGAGAAGGAGCCAGTCTTAAAAAAGCCAAGGGAGGGAGGGCTTCCCCGGTGGCGCAGTGGTTGAGAGTCCGCCTGCTGATGCAGGGGACACGGGTTTGTGCCCCGGTCCGGGAAGATCCCATATGCCGCGGAGCGGCTGGGCCCGTGAGCCATGGCCGCTGAGCCTGCGCGTCCGGAGCCTGTGCTCCACAACGGGAGAGACCACAACAGTGAGAGGCCCGCGTACCGCAAAAAACAAAAACAAAAACAAACAAAAAAAAAGCCAACGGAAAAAGTCCTTGGAGTGTTGGAGCAAAACCAAAAAGGCCAGGGGGTGGAGGGTAATGAGAGAGGCAAACAGTGAGAAAGGGGTGAAGGGAGCAGTAACCAGACCCGGAGGGCCCTGGGGGCACCTAGATTTTACACCCTGGCAACCACGAGGACGTTCTAAGACTGGGAGGGATTTGATCTATTTTATATTTTTAAAAGATGTTTCTGATAAATTATTATTATTTGCTAATCTGATATGTGAAAAAGTGTATCTTATTGTAGTTTTAACTTACATTTTTCTTACTGAGTGAGGTAGACCAGCTTGTCTTATGTTTGTTATTTCAATTTTATTTTGTGCATGTGAACTGTTAATGGTCTTTGTCTGTTTTTGCTCTTTTTCTTCTTGACTTGAGAACATTTTTACACATTAAAGAGATGAGCCCTTTGTGACAGGAGTGACGATTCTCTCCCCAGTTTGTCATATGTCTTTTGTCATATGTCTTTTAACTGTTTCTGGTGATGTCCCTGTAGATTTTCTTTTTATATAATTGAGTTTATCAGTCTCTGAAATAAAATAGAAATACAGACTGGAGAGATATTTGAGTGGAATGGCCAGCAAGTTGAATTTTGTTTGCTGTTTGCCAAAAGTGGCTTAAATTCCTTTTATTAGTACTTCTAAAGGAAGTTTAAAAAATGGAATCAGTCAGAGGGTATGTATCTCAAGAGGATTATGCCCTTGTGTCAAGCATGTTCATATCATGCTACTGACACCGTCTTTCTACAAACTCCATTCATCAGTAGCACTTTTTGAAAAATGAAGGTGTGGGAGGTGAGGAGGGATTCCCCCATCAGCCTCAGCGACAGAGGCTGCAGGATTTTGTTGGAGGATAGAGGCACCAAGGTGGGAAAACAGAGGGAGAGACGGGAGAGGGGAGAGACGTAGTGCACTGATGCTTCTTCCCTCGGTGCGATGACCTCCTGGAAGCGGGGACGGGCAGCTCCTGGATTCTCCTTTTAATAGCGTTTTTCGGAGGCTCAGGCACGCCTTCCTGATTTATGCTCATCGATTGCAGGGGAACAGAAGGTGCATGGAGGAGGGAGGCTCAGATTCCTAGAGAGGAGAGAACTCCTACCTTCACTCCCCAAACTCCCCCAGCGGGAGGATGGGGCAGACGAGGAAACTGAGCTGGGAGAGATGAGACTACTTGCCCAAGGTCACACCGCGGGCCGGTGGTGGAGGCGGAATTCGAACTCAAGCCTTACTCCAGAGCCGAGAGCTCCCCACCTCCTAGCGCTGGCGGCCCAGAAGTGCCCTCCTCTCCTTTCCAGTCCGCAACAGCCCACGCTCCGCCATCCGGGAGGCAGGAGCAGCCACTCCCCCCACGCTTCTCCCGCCAGGGAGAGGTCCTGGGCTCGCGTCCCCTCCTGGCTCCGAGCCCGTGGCGCGTCTTGCGCTACCCAGGCGGACACATTCACCGCGCTCCAAGCTCTGGCCTCCTCCCTCCTTCCCAGACCCCACCCCCACCCCCTGCCCGTGACTCACGAAGCACGCGACCCCCTCCCTTCCTAAGCATCGCCAAGTTTGTCTCCAAGCAAGGCCAGGAACTGGCCCCAAGCAGCGCCCGGACCGGGCGACAAGCCTCACTATCCAGCGTCAAGAGTAAACGGTAACAGCCACCACTTCACCGGCGCCCACTGCGTGCCGGGCGCTTGATTTCCCCCGCTCCGAACACCCCCCACCACCAACCCAGATGAACAGACCCCTGGAAATTACTGTCCCCAGTACATACACGAGCGAGCTGCTGCAGCTCTGGAAAGTTGGATAACACGCTTGGGCTCACACAGCTAATAATAATGCTGGCTAACATTTGATCCTATGTGCCAGGCACAGGTCCACGTACATTACGAGGACCACCCCATAGATCCTACCAATAGCCCTATTAAAAGGGTACCATTATCATCCCCATCCTATGGATGAGGAAATCGAGGTTTGGCGCCTTACCCAAGGTCACCCAGCCAGTGAATGACAGATCATGGACCCAAACCCAGGCAGGGTGACTGGGGGGAGGGGGTAGTTTTTTGTGGTGTTTCCATTACGAAGAAAAGCAGCGGGCTTCGAACCTATGGCACCAGGGCCCGGCCCTCAACGCCCCAAGGCTGCGCGCAAACCAACCAGGTCGGACTGCCACAGCCCGAAGAGAGGAATACCCGAGGACCTGGACGGGACCCACGCCAGGAGCGTCGGCTGTGGCGAGTGCCGGCCCGCACGAGGTCCGCGCGGCCAGATCTCGGCTCCCGCGTGCCCCTCACCAGAAGATGGAGAATACTCACCATAAAAGAGAGGGCAAGCGCCTGCCCTGGAGGAATCGCCAGCGCTGGCAGGTCCTGGACTGCCGGGAGAGGCGTCTGCCGCCGCTGCCGCCCACTCAGGGGCGCCCGAGCGACCCCGAAGATGCCGGCTGGCTCCCTGGGGCCAGGGGCGCGTCCTCACGGCCCGTGCCCAGGAGCAGCGCGCCCTCTGCCCAGCAGGGTGGCCTGGAGTTGGAGCGTTCTTGGGAAGTTGGCGCTCCGGCGCGGCGGGAGGGTGCAGGAGGCCGGGTGGGAGTGGGGAAGCGCCTTTCTGCGCGGATCCCGGGGGCGCGCCAAGGCCCGCGCTCCAGCGGTTCCTAAGCTCCGCGCCAGACCCGGAGGGCGGCGAGTCCCGAGCTCGGGGCGCACGGGCCGCGCCTCGGCCTCCGGCCCCTGGCGCGCCCTGCGACTTCCCCCGCGCCCTGGTCGCACGCACTGGTGGTTGGAGCTGGGGCCCGGGCCCGGGCTACGGTGCGCTCATCGTCCTCCCCAGGGGCTGGGCGCCTTTGTGCGCGGGGCGCGTCGGCCGCCGCGGCCAGCTCTGGATGCTGCAGCCGCCGCCGCCTCCCCCCTCTTTCTCCGCCGCCGCCCGCTCCCCGCCTTCCCGGCCGGCCCGGAGGCTGCAGCTGAAAGCCGATCCGGCTGAGCTCATCCCTGAAGGCCACTAATCCAATAGCCGCGGAAGGCGCGGCCGCCGGGAACGCCCCTTCCCCCACCATCCCGCGCCCCGGCCCGTCCCAGCTCGGGCCGCTGCCGGCGCCGCCACCTTCCCGAGGCCACCAGCTGGCGGGAGAGGGAAGTGGAGCCCGCGCCCGCGTCCCCGTGCCGAGTCGGCGCGGTCGCCATTCACCAGCCCGCTAGCCCGCGCACTCCCTCACTCACGCACTCATTCATGTGCGCCCCTCCCTATTCATTCAAGAGCTCCGGGAGCGCCGGGGTGGGTACCCCTGAGCTGGAGGGGGCACACACAGTCACTCGGCAGCTTTGCTGTCTTTACGCAATGCATGTGGGAAATAGCAGCCGGGGAAAGGGCATGGTTTAATAACCTCTTCCTCAGACACGTGTCTACACTTAATTTTTTAAGATCAGGATCCAACTCATCTTCTAAAGTCCAATTTCATACCGCACCTGCTTCACGGAGCCTTCCCCGCCCACCCGAGGCGCAAGTAGGTGGGTCTCTCTACTCTGCCTGCTACCAGCGCTGAAGGTGGGCAGCCTCTTTGCCAGCAGGCGCAGAGAGATAAGGAAGAGGGCGTGGCCAGAGCGGAGGCCAAGCGAGTGCTTGTAGCATCAGTGCTTCCTTGGGGACATTGAAAGTTACTGGTCTGGGTGCCTTCGTCTCTGCTCCCAGAGTTGACCTCAGTTCATTCCACGGTCATTTGGTCTGACCCCAGCCCTCTCTGTGCCAGGTACCAAAGAGCCTCGATGCAGAGCGCCCATGCACCTGGGACACAGGCAAGTAAAGGCAATCCAACCTAGTGCGAGAAATGTTTTGATGGCGGCTCTGGGGCTCCTTTCCCAGACTGGGAAGGGCCGTCTGGAATTAGCTCCTGGAGGCAGAGGGACGGGATGGTCACCTGGCTAGGTTCCTATCACAGCACAGAGCCTATGGTATGACTGGAATGTAAACAAGAAGGTAAGATGTAGCTGGAGGGATGGACAGTGGCTAGGGTCTTGGGAGCCATCCAAAGAGTTTGACCGTTCCCCCAAGATTAGTGGAGGCCTTTAGCCAGGGTAATATTTTGTCAGATTTGCATTCTATAAAGATGTCTCAGTAGCAGAGTGGGTGGATGGAGGAAATCAGCTTGGAAGCTACTGAAATAGTCCAAGCAAAAGATGATGCCTCATAAACCAGGGTAGCCGTGGTGGGATGGCCAAAGGGTGTATTGATCAAGTATTTGTTGCACTTATCCTATTGTTTTGTCTTTGCCTGTTTGTATGTCTGTCTCTCTCCTAAGGCTGTGAACCCCTTCAAAGGGCAAGAATACATTTTATACATCTCTGGATTCCCTGTACCCAGCACAGAACAGACATTGAGTAAATGTGATTTGAACTGATCTGAGTGGCAGTTCTGATGTACATTCACACTTACTGTACTTTGGGGGTCTCCACAGCAGGCCTTTCTATCCCCCCATCAGGGAACTCTTGGAGCACCTACTCTGCAAGTTACTGAGGGGGCTATGGACACAGGTGGGTGGCAAGAAAAGAAAATCTGGGGAAAAAAGATATAGAAGCAAAGGGGAATTGAAAGAAGACTTTCAGTGGTTTCTCCACCTGAACCTAATCTGGCTGACGGGGTGGAGGAGGAGGATGCCATCACTTGCCCTCTTTGCTGGAAGCATGACAACAGCTTCAAGGACAAGATGGGGAAGGAGAAATAGCCACAATTTGAGAAACAAACTTCCCTCTCCCTTGGGGGCTCCAGATAGGTTCACCATACTGACTCTTCCAAATATGCCTTAGGCCCAAAGGAGTGGCCACAAGAGCCCCCCAAGTGTCCCTGCAGGCCCTAAAATACTCCAGCCCCTGGATACCAGGTGAAGCAATTTGTCATTTTGGTAGAAACCAGAATAACCTGGCTATTAAAACTCTTCACATTGAGGTAAGCAGCCTCTAAGATGTCTCCAGCAGTCTCTGCCTCTTGGTTTCACACCCTTGTGTAACCCCTCTGCTTAGGTGCGGGCTGGCCTCATGAACTTGCTTCTCACCAAGAGAATAATGTGGAAGTGATGGATGACCCATCTAAGATTAGGTTATAAAAAGACTGTGGCTTCTACTTTGAGCATTCTCTTTCTCTCTCTCTCTCTCTCTCTCTCTCTCTCTCTAACTTGCTTTTGAATTAGCTCTCTGGGAAAAGCCAGCTGCTATATGCTGAAGCAGCCTTGTGGAGAGGCCCACGTGGTGGGGACAGAGGCCTGCCAACAACTCACTTCAACTTCTAAGTGAGCGAACTTAGGAGCAGATCTCACCCCCCAGTCCCCGCTGAGCCTTCTTATGAGACTGCAGCCTTTGTCTGACACCTTGACTGCAAGTTCATGAGAAACCTTGAATCAGAGACATTCAGCTACACTGTGCCCAGATTCCTGACCACAGAAACTGTAAAAGAATAAATGTTTATTGTATTGAGCTGCTCATTTGGGGGGTAATTTCTTGTGCAGCAATAGATAACTCATGCAAGATGTTCTTAACTGTCCAAGGTTGATTCAAAAAATAAACCCTCAAAGAACTAGGCAGTCTCACTCCAAAGTAAACACAATATTTCATGGGTATGGCCAGGCAGCCGTTGGGTTTCATTTCAGTTCAGACTCTTTGGGTCTTAGCTCTCTCATTGTAAAATGGGGACAAAAGGATTTCCTGAGTATGGTTATGTGTTGTAGCATGTTACATACATAGTAGCTGCTCAGTAAGTCTTTTTCTTCTACTTCTGAGCAGTAGGCGAAGACCTGCAGCATTCTTGTGAGTTCTCGGGCTAAGGCAAAGTCATGCCTAGAGCAGAAGGTCCACTGGGGGGCTGCTACAGTCAGGGGTCCAGAGCCTCTGTTTGTAATGCAAAGCTGTGAACCCCACCATTTGCTTGCCTCTTGTCCCAAGAGGCTTAGAATCTACTTACCAGGTTTCAGCAACCTTGGTCTCCTTCTCAGTCTTCCAAAAGTATCAACTGTAGTTTAAGAGAAGGTGGGGAAAAACCATCAGTCCTGAGAAATTCTGGCGCTTGAGGCTTGCTCCGAGGAGATGCATGCCAGGGAGGAGACGGGTGGTGTGTGCTGTCAGCCCATCTTCTGCCCTCCCTCAGAGGAAACCCCATGTGAGCCCAGCCTACAGTGTGGGGGTGCCCATAAGGGGCCCTCCTCTCTGGTCCTCTCTACAGCTCACGCACCGCCATCTCTATCCCCAACTGCTGCAGCGCCTCCTTACTTGTGCTCCACGGCCAGAGCTGGCTTCTCAAAGTGAAAGTCCGCCCTGACGCCCCCTTCAGAGGATGGCCCACAGGGTGGTTTTCCCGCTTCTTAGCTGAATCTGGCTCCTGCGTGCTAGTCGCACCTTTCTGCACCCTTGCTCTGGGCCAGGCCACCTCTGAGCAACTCCAGGGAACCAAGCTTCCTCCCTGACACCAGCCTTCACACACACTGACCTTTCTCCCTGGCACAGACTTTGCCCATTCTCTGCCTGTATGCATGCCCTCTCCTCCAGGAAGCCTTCCTGAAAGCCTAGTCTTTCCTGTGTGTGCCCTCTGGCCTGTGCCCTCTGGCCTGTGCCCTCTGACCTGTGCCCTCTCTCAGGGCCCCAGTTCCACGGTTGCTGCTGCTTCTTTTCTTGCCATCCTCCCCTCGCACAAGACGTGAGCACTTCCAGGGCTGAGCTGTCTTTTTCTTCTTTACAGCTTTTGCACTCCCACCTCCATTTCCAACTCACTGATTTCTCTAAGCTCTACAGCCCTCCCCAGCAGCCCCAGGTGGATTAGGGAGCCCAACAGCAGCTTGTTGTCTTACCTCTGTCACAGCACATCGCAAACCCTTTGGGAACTGTCAGACTCCCGCAGCAGACAGCGGCTCTTTTAAGGGCACAACTGCGTCTGTTTCACCTCAGTGCTCCCGGCACCCAACCTAGGGCCAGGTACGCAGTAGACAGCCAATAAAAGGTCATGGAATAAATGACTGAAGTCAGGGCAGAAGGAAGGAAAGACAAAGGTTGGGAGGAAGAAAATCTATCCCCATTACCCCCTCCCTCCCTCCCTTCTGACATCGATGTTGAGAATTGGATTAATCATAGTCCTTGGTTCATGACACACTGTCAGCAACCTATGCAACGCCCTTATATAGTTATGTATTTATTCATAATATAGTAAACACCTATGAGTCCACCATCCAACCCAAGGCACCTACATCTCCCATGTGCTCCTTTTCTAGCCCATCATGTTGCCTCTCCATCACATAAAACCACTCTCTTGATTGTTAAGATTTATCATTTCCTTAGATTATTTTTTTTCAAATATCTATACAGTTGACTCTTGAACAACCCCAGAAAATGGGGGTGCCAATCCCCACGCAGTTTAAAATCCTTGTATAACTTTATAGTTGGCCCTCTGACCCTCTGTATCCGAGGTTCTACATCCAGGGATTCAACCAACCACAGATTTTGTAGAACCGTAGGACATATTTCTTGAAAGCCATCCGTATGTAAGTAGACTCGTGTGGTTCAAACCCAAGGGTCAACTGTGTGTGTGTTTTTGCATGTGTGTATATATATATACACACACATATATATATACACAATATATATGTTTAAACATTATTTTATTTAGTTTCACTTGTTTTTTAAACTTTATTAAAAGATGTTATACTATATGTAGTTTTCTAGGACTTGCTCTTTGGACTCAACAAGATTCATCCATATTGATGCACGCAACGGTAGCTCATTCATTTTCATGGCTATAATAGCTTATTGGGTGAACAAACACAATGTTAAAAAGTTATTCCTGACATTTGTTAAAGATGGTAAGGAAAACTCTTCCATGGGGGCAGGGTGGTGAGGTGCAGGGGAGAGTGATCTGGTTCAACTCTGAATACAACAAGACAAGTGGGGATTTATAGCCAAGGATCAAGGTTGGGGGTCAGGGGATGGAAAATTACTAAGAGCAAACACAGGGGTAAGGAGGATTCTTGCTAGACTGACTCAACAGGGTCCTAGCTGAAGGCAGGCCAGCATGAGGGATGAGAGATTTGATCAGATGTTGAGGGTGGTCAGATACCAAAGGGTGGGAGAGTTTTGCTAAACTGACTTAGCAGGATTCCTACTCAAACTGGATTCTAGGGGAACAGAGAGGGAAGCCCAAGGTCAGGCCTGGATGAGCAGAGGAAACATTAAAGTTTGGTTAGAAGAAAGAGTCTTTGCCAGCAGTTTATTTTTCCATGGTCCTTTCAAGGAGTGTTGGGATTGATTCTAGTTTGGGGCTATTATGAACAGTGCCGCTATGAACATTCTTGAACAGGTTCCCTACTGCATCTGTGCTCATGTTTTCTTGGGCCTATTCGTAGGAGTGGACTTGTTGATTCACTGTCTAGCCTGGGTCAGCCTATCCAAAGATATGCTAAAAACTGTTTCAACCCTCCACAACAAAAGGCATCAGGGAAATGCAAATCAAAACAACGAGATACCACTACGCACCTGTTAGAATGGGCAAAATCCGGAATACTGACAGTATCAAACACTGATGCGGATGTGGAGCAACAGGAACTCTCATACGTTGCTGGTGGGAATGCAAAATTGTGCAGCCACTTTGGAAGACAGTTTGGCAGACTCCTAGAGGAGTTGAAAACCTATGTTTACACAAAAACCTGCACATGGATGTTTATAGCAGCTTTAATTCATAAGTGCCCAAATTTGGAAGCAACCAAGATGTCCTTCGTAGGTGAATGGATAAATAAACTGTGTACATCCATACAATATTATTCAGGACTAAAAAGAAATGAACTCTCGGGCTTCCCTGATGGCGCAGTGGTTGAGAGTCTGCCTGCCGATGCAGGGGACGCGGGTTTGTCCCCCAGTCCTGGAAGATCCCACATGCCGCGGAGCAGCTAAGCCTGTGCGCCACAGCTACTGAGCCTGTGCTTTAGAGCCTGCAAGACATAACTAATGAGCCCACGTGCCACAACTACTGAAGCCCATGTGCCTAGAGCCCATGCATCGCAACGAAGAGTAGCCCCTGCTCGCTGCAACTAGAGAAAGCATGCACACAGCAGCAAAGACCCAAGGCAGCCAAAAATAAATAAATAAATTTATAAAAACAAAAACCAAAAACAAAAACTCCTTCATGTCCTAGCCTCCCTTTCCCTGGATGGGGGTGTGATCTGGATTCTACCAGACAAATACACCAGTCAAATTCAGAAGTTCGCTACTTCAGGAAATTCTCTAGGACTACGGCGTTAGTTCTGGCTGGTACTTCTGGGGAAGTAGAGGCAACTTTTTTCTGGGATCAGGGTAAGAGTGGCAGCTTCATCTCAGCTGTGGCAGAAGCTCCCTTACCAGGGCTGTTCTGCAGTGTAGACAAATATTTTCCAGAAAGCTTGGTCCAGAGCCTAATTTTCAACAATCTGAATGATTCCATAAGCTATTTAATCTGTTTTACTAAGTCCCACCTGCATGAAGTAGGTGGAGTGGATTCTACTGTTGGCAACTAAGAACCCCTTCTGTTGCCCTCCCTTTTCCAGTCTTCCTGACAGCTTGGCCAATCAGAACCTCCCTCCTGGGTTTTCAAAGCTGGAATCAGCTATTCCAAAAAAGCAAAGATGGTGGAGAATTCATTCTGATGGAGGCATTGGCAGCAGCAACATCCAGATCCCAGGGATGCCATTAGCACTCGTACCCACTCCTGTGTCCAGTGATCAGTGCTGGGAATGGCAGCTCAGTAGTTTGGGTTTGGGGTGTGATTCCAGATGTATTTCTGCTGCCTGGCATTTGTTGCTGATTTTATTGTTGTTGCTGCTCCTGCCTGTTTTTTTCCTGGATCTTGCTCTCCAGCCTTCCCAGGCATTCTGTGATTTCCCAATTTCCCTTCTTTTTAAATCTAGTCATACAGTGAATTACAGTGATTGAGTTTTGAATGTGGAACTAACTTTGCATTCCTGGAATAAATCCTACTTGGCCACGATATATTATCCTTTTAATACATTGTTGGATTCCATTAGCATATATGTTCATGAGGAATACAGTCTGTGCTTTTCTTTTCTTGTAATGTCTTTTGCCTGGCTTTGGCACCAAACTAATGCTGGCTTTCAAGAATGAGTTAACAATGTTCCTTTTTCTTCTAAGAAAAAAGAAGAGTTTATATAGAATTGGTATTATTTCCTCCTTGAATGTTTCATAGAATTCACCAGTGAAGTGATCTGGCCCTGGAGTTTTCCTTTTTATTTTTTATTTTATTATTATTATGTTTTTGCCTGCGTTGAGACTTTGTTGTGGCGCCCGGGCTTCTCTCTAGCTGTGGTGTGCAGGTTCTCTCTCTAGTTGTGGCGCGTGGGTTCCAGGGTGCATGGGCTCAGTAGTTGTGGCACATGGGCTTAGTTGCCCTGCAGCCTGTGGGATCTTAGTTCCCTGACCAGGGATCAAACCTGTGTCCCTGGCATTGGAAGGTGGATTCTCTACCACTGGACCACCAGGGAAATTCCTGGAGCTTTCTTTATGGGGAGAGTTTTAAATAGAAATTCAATGACTTTAAAATAGATATAGAGTCATTCTGTTTATCTGTTTCTTTTTGAATGAACTATAGTAGTTTATATCGTTCAAGACATTTGTCATTTCATCTAATTATTGTATATATTGACATTAAGTTGTTCATAATTTTTCCTTATTGTCCTTTTATTACATGAAAAATCTGTAGTGATATCACCTTTCTTGTTTCTGATACTGGTAACTTGGGTCTTTTCTCTCTTATTTTGCCTGTTCAGTCAGGCTAGCAGTTTATCAATTTTATTGATGGTCTCAAATAATCAGCTTTTGATTTCACTCATTTTCTCTATTTTTTTTTGTTTTTGTTTGTTTATTTTTTAGCTCTATTTCCTTTCTTCTGCTTACTTTTGGCATCCATTTACTCTTTCACTAGTTTCTTAAGGTGGAAGCTGAGATCATTGATTTTAGACCATTTTTCCTGGCTAATATAAGCCTTCAGTGCCATAAATTGTCTTTTAAGTACCACATCTCACAAATTTTGCAACGTAGCATTTTCATTTACGTTCAGTTCAAAATACTTTGTAACGTAATTTTTTTTTCTTTTTGATGCATAGCTTACTTAGAATTGTGTTATTTTGTTTCCAAATATTTGAAGATTTTCCAGACATCGTTCCAGTATTGATTTCTAATTTATTTCTATTGTGGTCAGAGAACATTCTTTGTATAACTTAAATAGTTTTCAATTTACTGAAACATTTCATGGCTCAGCATATAGTTGAACTTTCTAAATGTTTTGGGTGCACTTCAAAAGAACGTGTATTCTGCTGTTGTTGGGTGGAGTGTTCTGGAAATACCAATGAGGTCAGGTTGGTTGTGTTATTCAAGTCTTCTCTATTCCTACTGATTTTCTATCTATCTGTTCTGTCAGTCGTTAAGAGAAGGATGTATGACTAGACCTGTGGAGCTATCTGCTTCTTGCAGTTCTATCACTTTTTGTTTCATGTGTTTTGAAGCTTTGTTTTAGGTGCATATACCTTTGGGTTGTTACATCCCTTTATGAAATGACTCTCTTTGTGCCTGCTAATACTCACTGCCCTGAAATCTGTTTTGTTTGATATTGCTATATCTGCTCTCACTTCTTTTTAAAATTAGTGTTAGCACAATGCATCTTTTCCGTCCTTTTAAACTATGTGGGTCTTATAGAGCAGGTCTAATGGTAATGAGTTCTTGAAGCTTTTGTATATCTGAAAAAGCCTTGTTGGCCCTCACTTTTGAAAGCTTTTCCTCTTGGTAAAGAATTCTAGGTTGATGGATTGTTTTTCTTTCATTGCTTTAAAGATGTTGCTTCATGGTCTTTTAGCTTGAATTGTTTCTGACAAAAAATCTGCTGTCCTCCTCCTTGTTCCTCTGTATGTAATGTGTTTCCTCCTTTCCTCGAGCTACTTCCAACAGTTTTTCTTTATGAGTGGTTTTAATCAATTCAATTTGTTGTGCCTCAGTGTCATTTTCTTTATGTGCCTTGTGTTTGAGTTTCTTTAAGCTTTTTAGAGCTGTGGGTTTAGAGTTTTATTCATATTGGGAAATTTGGGTGCTATGATTTCTTCAAATATTTTTCTGCTCCTCCATTTCCTTCAAGGACCCCTACTCCACATGCCCAGACTCCCTGAAGTGGTCACACAACTTCCTGTTATTCTGTTCATGTCTTTCATCTGTTTCCTCTCTGTGCTTCATTTTCAACAGTTTCTATATTTTTATGTCCTCAACTTCACTAACTCTTCCTTCTACCATGTCTAATCTGTGATTAATCCTGCCCAGTGGGATTTCATCTCAAACACTGTAGATTTGTTTCTAGAAATTCAACTTGGGCCTTTTTTATTCTATATCTCCCATGTATTTATTTAACATATTTGGTATCTCAAATAGTATCTCAAATGTATAGGATACAGTCATAGTACTTTTTAAAATGTCCTTGTCCACTAATTTTATTATCTGGGTCATTTCTGGGTTAGTTTCAATGGATTGATTTTTCTCCTCACATTGGGTTGCATGTACCTGCTTTTTTGCATGCCTGGTAATTTTTTCCCACTGTGGAGCAAGACCCTTTTCTTCTCTTGCCTGATGTCCACTGTGGCTGGTAGAGAGAGATGCTATTGCTAGTCCTAGGTGAGCCCCAGAGATTGTTCCCTCTAGTTTATTGGTAGTTACTTTCCATGCCTTGGATAGTTTCCTCTTGTGTACGTCCTGATCTGTGCTCAGCTGAATCTTCTAGGGGGACCCTTTGCACATCTCCATGGTCCTCTCTCTGTGCAGCTTTTTCCTTTCCAGGATTCTGCCCTGCAAATTTTAGTTGCCTTGACCTCCTTGCTCTCAGCTCCATATTCCCAAACCAAGGAGAATACCAAGCTCTGCCAGTCTTCCCCTTTTTTTTTGCAAACTCCCATATCTCAGAGCTTACTGTCCTTCACTGCCCATTATACAATATCTTAAAAACCATTGTTTAAAAAAAACATTGTTTTATATATTTCACTGACTTTTTAGTTCTTTCAGGTGGGAGGGCACATCTAGCCTGTGTTTTTCTATCTTGGCTGGAAGCAGAAGCCTTCCTTTTGTACTTCCCTTTGTACACAGGCAGAGTAATTTTCTGATGTTTACAATGGAGAACACTGGGTGAAACTCTACCTTGCAAGATTAATGGGAAGATTAAATGAGAGAACACATATAATTGCTCAGGACAACGGCCAGCACTGCACAAGTGTTCAGTTAATGGTGATGTATTTGTCAGCCTTTGCTGTGGCAACAAACAACCTCCACACCTCAGTGACTTACAAGAACAAACACCTCTAGCTCATGGGTGTTCTGGTTTATTGGTCTTTATCTGTCATGACTCAGCCATGCTTAGCTCACCTTGAGCACCAGGCTTTCTCATTCTGGGACCCAGACTGACAGTAGGATCATCTGAGAAGGCAACAGCATGAGACCAAATAAATCACTGAAATGCATTGAATGGTTTTGCTTTGATGTGGTGCCTGTTGCGTGCTCTCATATTCCATTGGCCATCCTGAAAATCAATGGGAGACCACTATACTCCATCCTCAGAGAGTCCTGGCAGAGAAAGGATGTATGATTCTCATACAGAAGAGGGAGCTGATAACTGGGAACAAAACATAATTTACAACAGCTGGTGATTGTCATTCACATCTTCTGCAAGTAAGTTTCCCTGTATGTTTTTGTTCAAAGCTATACTTTGTAAAGAGTATTGGGGTGAACACATCTCTGTCCATTAGCATTTCCTTTATCTTGGGTATATATCTGTCCTCCACTTGGTTTGTTATTGCCCAGAGGACTCTGATGACTGCAGGAGTTGGAACGATTCATTCACAGTGGGCCCAAAGGCCATTGAGACACATGGATGGTGAGAACTGGCAGTTCAAGGACAAACAGTATCAGTGGTCTGGGCATTGGGTGGATAACTTGATGACTTTCTTCAGTCTTCAGTGTGCCAGTCCTATCTTAGGCATCCAAGTCTTTATTCATTATCGTTGGTGCAGGAAACAAAGCTCCCATGATGCATCTGAGAAAATCAGCCCATCCGTGGAGGATGCCAGTCACTTCCCTTCTTCATGTAAGAATCTACTCCACCCACCTCTGCCTGAACGGTTCTCTCCTCCACCGAACGCCAAGAGCCTTTATTTCAGGGCATCTCACTTGCGAATGACTTACAGGCAATTTTGTAACAGGTCTCCTGTTACATTATTTAACTACCACATGGTGTGAAGACAAAGGAACTCGGATTCTCTCAGGGCCTACATTGTGCCAGGTCCCTTACACGTAGCAGCTATTCTAAACCTCATGATGACCTGACCAGGTAGGTATTGGTGACTCTGTTTCACAGGTGAGGAAATAGAGGTACAGAGAGGTTAAGTGACTGTTCAAGGTCACATAGCTTGTAAGTGGCAGAGCTGGGATTTGAACCCAGGTCTGTGTGCTTTGCATTGTAATTATTTTGGGCCCTTAGTGGGATTTTATGTTCCTGGAAAACAAGGACTACTTCTTATACTTCTTCGTATCATCCGCAAAAATCCAATACAGAGACTGAGCACTGGTTAGGTATTTAAAAACGTTATTAAATGTCTTTCTAAAGAGAGAAGCAGGTGACTTAATGCTCCTTGAGTCCTGGAAGAAATACCGGGTGTGGTGTAGGAGGAAGTATTGCTCCCCTCTGCGCTCATTCCTTGGTGGTCTAATCCTGACAGCTGGCTGAGGCCATTGTGTGGCTGAGAGGATGTATAGATAAGAGGGCTCTGTCAGGGCACAGAAGTAAATCCATGAAGTTGCAGAGGTACAGTAGAAGAGAACTCACACTTACAATGTGTCTCTCTACTGGGCTTTCATCATTTATTATCTCAGCAAAGGCACATGATATCTTATAGGGTCATGGTTCTTAACCCCATTTAACACCCCAGTATCAGACAGCAATAAATAACAGAGCTGGAATCTGAATACAGGTCTGGCTGACTCCAAAGCCCCGACTGCGGCCTCTACACCTCACTACTGACACGGATAGCACACCCTCTGTGGAGGGGAAGCCTGGTCAAGCCATCCCTGAGGATGGGTGGGCTTGAGCAAATGGGGAATTAATAACTCAGAATACATTCCACCCACACAACTAAAAGTTACCCGCTCCACGCTACCTGATCTATTGTCCCTGGTGACTTTTTTTTATCAGCTATTACCTGTGTGGTAGTCAAGCATTTCATTATTTTCACTGAATTATCTCATTACGTCCTTGACATAGTCTCTCATTCCCTCTGAAAATAAAGTGGTTTAAGATGAAAACTGTAATTACAGCGCCAGCTATTGAAAGGACCTGGGATTCCTGCAGCGTTAAAAGGAATATGTAATTGCCGATTAAAGAAAAGTGTGCTTATTGGCCCAAACCGTTGATTAGAAGTAAATCTGGAAAAATTCTCTGTGCAACATCATGGGCAAGCCCACACCCTTTCTGATAGAGCCAGCGTGACCTGTGTGAGGCTCAGAGAGGTTAATAACTCGTCCAAGGTCACACAGCTAGTATTCTCCTGACACTGGAGGATGTACATTTGAAATGTATTATCCAGGGACTTGGTACAGACTAGAGTGTGAAGATTCCAGAAGGGCTCAGCTGATTTCACAGGCAACATGCCCCTGGTAGACTTCGCTGGTTCAGGCCTTCATCATCTCTCCCCTGGATCTTGGCAGTTTAGACTCCTCTCTCTCATCTCACTTCCTAGTGGTCTCCAAATAACACCCAGAGTGATTGTGGCAATTATTATTGGCTGCCCACTGAAAAGGCTCCCCTATACCTTTTACGTTACCAGAACAATAGTTTTAATCCAGTAGCGATATATCCAGCCTCAGGGATGAATCTCGATGGGTTTCAGCCATTCCTGGCAACTACATACATAAATCAATGTCTTGTATTTTACTTAATAGATTTGGTTTTCTGTAGTAGTATGAGTACAAGAATTCTGAAACTACTTTCTATATTTTGAGATCTGAACAAATAAATGAATATACTAATGTTGTCAGGAATCAGAGTTCTCACTGTGGAAGAAAGGTGACACAAGCCTGAAACAGGGCAAAGCAAGCAAATCCCTACAGAGTTCGATGGGAATTGGAGATATCAGTATTTCTAGTTTTGTCCAGTGAAAGGGCCTAGAAGAGTTGACATGACTGGCACTGAGCACAGTACAGCACACAGTTTTTGGTTTCTAAAAGGCATTTTTTGTTAAAAGGAACCAGGGATCCCTGAAGAAATGGCTGATTCAAGGACTGGGGCAGGGCAAGTACAAGATGAGTCTGGAGCATCAGACTGTGACAGAAAATAAGAAATAGTAGGAATAGATCAAAAGTACAAGGAGACACCCAAAGGCAGTAAACATCCAAATATATGACAGTTATGGGTTATAACCAACTGAGTATAATAAGAATCCATAAGTTCATCCAAGTCTGTACACACATACCTAAAGGACACCTCTTCCTTATTGTAGAATGCCAGCTAATAAACGCAGAAGAAATGACGGTATTAGAAAACCACCATTTTGCTACCGGCCTAGTAAAAGAGCCAGGCAAAAATTATCAGGGGATGTTAAAACATGTGGTTGAAAAGTCTACCAAGGAACAAGATATTTACAGTCTCAATGAATCTCTCCACAAAAGTAATTATTAATTAGAAAAGCAAAAATAGGAACTTGGAAGGCACCATTTTAACAAAATGATCAAAGTTAATATCACCGGGCTTCCCTGGTGATGCAATGGTTGAGAGTCCACCTGCCAATGCAGGGGACACGGGTTCGAGCCCTGGTCTGGGAAGATCCCACAGGCCGCAGAGCAACTAAGCCCGTGCGCCACAGCTACTGAGCCTGTGCTCTAGAGCCCTCAAGCCACAACTACTGAGCCCTCGAGCCACAACTACTGAGCCCACGAGCCACAACTACTGAAGCCCGCACACATAGAGCCCGTGCTCTGCAACAAGAGAAACCACCTTAATGGGAGGCCTGCGCACCACAACGCAGAGTAGCCCCTGCTCGCCACAACCAAAAAACAAAAGAAAGCCCATGCACAGCAACAAAGACCCAACGCAGCCAAAAATAAATACATTTATAAAATTTTTTTAAAGTCAATACCACCAATAATGGGACAAATCAACATCACTGCCTCCTGATATGTTGCACTGAGGAGAACACTTACATCACTTCTGTGGTGTTCTGGACCAAAGTATAATACATAACCTAAAACTAATAACAAGGAAATATCAGACAAACTTAAATTAAGGGACATTCTACAAAACAATTGGCATGACTCTTAAAAATGTCAAAGTTATAAAAGAAAAAGAAAGGATGAGGAATCCTTCCAGATTAAAGAAGGCTAAAGAGACCTGATAACTAAATGTAATATACGACCCTGCATTGGATCCTGGGCCAGAAAAAAAATTTGCTATAAATTATATTATTTGGACTATTACAATATGGACTATAGATTAGATAATAGTGGTTTTCAATGTTAAAATCCCTACTGTAATGTGGATATGTCAAAGAATTCTTTGTTTTTAGGAAATATATAAGGAAATATTTAGGGGTAAAGGAGCATGATGTATGCAGCTTACTCTCAACTAGTTCAGAGAGAAGAATAATGACACAAATATGGCAAGATAACAATTGGTGAATCGTGGTACAGTAGAGATGGTCACAAACTTATTGTTACTCTTCTGATTGGGAGACAGACTAATGCCTGTCTTTAAATCTGAGCTGGTCTTAGTGACTTGTTAGACCACTAGATTGTGGGGGAATTGATGCTCTGGGGCTTTCTTGATTATGTCATGAGAAGCTTTGAACTTTCTACCTGGGCTACTTCGAAAGCTTTCTCCAGGGGCCTTGAGCTGCTATAAGACATCCAACTCGGGCTTCCCTGGTGGCTCAGTGGTTGAGAGTCCGCCTGCCGATGCAGGGGACACAGGTTCGTGCCCTGGTCCAGGAAGATCCCACATGCCGCGGAGCAACTAACCCTGTGTGTCACACCTACTGAGCCTGCGCTCTAGAGCCCACAAGCCACAACTACTGAGCCCACGTGCCACACCTAGAGCCCGTGCTCCACAACAAGAGAAGCCACTGCAATGAGAAGCCTACACACCTCAATGAAGAGTAGCCCCCACTCGCCACAACTAGAGAAAGCCCGTGCACAGCAGTGAAGACCTGACGCAGCCAAAAATAAATAAATTAAATTAAATTTTAAAAACCCACAAATGTCTTTGTTGAACTTTGATGCTTAATGTGGAAACCAAGACTCATAAATTGGAAACACACCTGCTAAATGTCTCACCTCTACACCCCATCGCCATGGATCCAACTGCTTCTTCTACTTCCCCCCTGGATATCTCAGTGGTACTTCAGCTCAACATGTCCTAATCCTAACTCACGTTCTCACCAACCTGAGCTCCAGCCCCCCATCAAAATAAACAAACAATAAATATATCTATTGTCCCTAGCCCTCCTTTAGTGCTTGCTATATTAGAGAGTGGCTGCCCTGTTGCATTTCAGTATCAGAACGAGAAATCTGGGAAATTCTCCATCATAATTTGCATTGGTTTTGCCTCCTGATCGCTCTCCCATTTGTCCCCTTCAAGCCAAGCCACCATCACCTCTCACCTTCTAACCACTCTCTTTGGATTTCATCTCTCCTTCCTGAGACTCCGTCTCCAGTTCCTTGGGCAGCAGCCACATTTAGAACACAAATAAGATCGAATCCCGCTGAAAAACAATTCGAGGCTTCCTTTTGTTCTTGGACTTCCTGCAGGAAGCCATAAAGGAAAACTTTAAATTTAACTAGGAAAAATGTATCAAACTCTCTGAGGCAAAAAAGAATACATATAAATTATCATAAAGCAGGCTAAAAGCAAAGAACAAATTGGAGGGAAATATTTGCAACAAATATTTGAGTGACAAAGAGCTATATTCCTCCTTTATATAAAAGACCTCATGAATCAACAAGAAAAGGATCAACCTCTAATAGCAAAATGGATCTAGAACACAACAATTTAGTTCACAATAAAGAGAAAAATGACATAGAAGTACACAAAAAATGTGCCCAACTGCTCTCACAGTTAAATAAAAATGAAACTAAGAAACAAACAAAAAAGTTGCCTATCAGCTTGGCATAGATTGAAAGTTTTGAAAATACAAAATGTTAATGAAGGTATAAGGGTTCAGGCAATTCCCTACATGGTTTGTATAATCAAGGCCATTTTAAGACCTTTACAGATTTCAGGCACTCTTACTGTCAGAAGCCATGCCCTACATCATACACTACAATACATGTATATCCGATATTAAGTACAACTTTTGCTGATATTGAAAAGGTTCTAATAATTTTGCTTTTGAAGTTACTTGGCTGTAAGTACTTCTTATGATGAGCTGTTGAATTTATAATAGGCTATTTAATTTATAACAGCCTATTTCTCAACAGTCACTACACGTACTTGTGAATTCTTGCAAAATAAGCAAAATATATAACCTACAAATTGTTTTCAGATATAATGAACTTTGTATGAATAACAGCATTACAAGTAATACATTGTAGAGATATTTAATTAAATATTTCTTGGTCTCGAATTTGCAGTTTCCCTTTGTGTCAGGAAGCTAATCCATACTGTTCAGTGCCCAGACGTTTCCCTAGGCCCCTGATGCTAAACTATGCCTATAGAACATTTTAATGGTAAAAGGGCCCTGGACAAACATCTTCAGAGGACAATTAGGTAATGCCTCTCAAAATTATAGAGGTGCATACTTTTCACCAAGAAATTCCACTGAAGTGAATTTATCCTACACGTATATTCACACATGTGCCCAAAAATGTCTTTATAAGATTGTTCCTCTTATAAAGAGGTCACATTGTTTGTAACAATAAAAAATAGTAAGAACTTAAAATATCCATCAGTCAGAGATTGAGTAAATACATAATGGCACATCCGTGCATTGGGGTACCGTGCAGCCCTTGGAAAAAACTGATGTATATCCAACAGCGCTAATGTGGAAAAGTCTCTGCATGTGTTGTCAAGAGGAACAAATGAAGGTATGAAACACTGCAAGTAGAACTCCATCTCCCTTCCCCTCACACACCAGCTGTTTCTTAGAAAAAGCTATATATCACGTGTGTGTGTGTGTGAAATCACTCTGAAAGCACATATGAGAAACCTTGACAGTGGTTATCTCTATAGCATGGGGCATGGATCGGGGAGGGCACTGAGTTTTCTTTGACTATAACCCATGAGTCATTTTCATAACAATTTAACAAAGGGATAAGAGCGGAAGGAGGATGGGGAAGGGGAGGAGAAGGAAAAACAAACTCCTAAACTGGACCACAGAGTTCGAGTGATCAGGCACTTTCGTGATGCTGAAAGGCTTCATCTTGTGCTCCGGGCCCTCCCGGGCCTCCACGCTCTGGCTCGCCTGTGTCTCTCCCTTCTGCACATTTCCAATCCCCACTCCCATCTCTGAGTCTTTACACATGCTTTTCCTTCTGCCTGGAATTACCCCCCACGAGCACACACACTTAATTAACGTTTACTCCTCTTTCCCATGATCTCTCACTCCTAAGGAGGCCTCCCCTGACCTCTCAGGCTGGACCCAGCTCCCCATTATTCACTCTTGTCTATGCTTTTAATGCAGGGCATGAGTCACAGTTTCAAATCCTACACCTGTGGGTCGTTTCGTGCCTGGCTCCCTTAGTAAATCACTGACAATCATATTCCTGTCACCCAGCACCTTATCTGACACATAGTATGTGCTCTGTAAATATTTAACGAGTAAATGAATCACTTACAGAGCTGGGGGGTCTCTCCCCTTGTGGAAGTGCGGCATTGTTTACCCAGCACGGCCCCTCTCCTGTCCTTCCTACCCCCACAATATGAGCTAAGGACTTTGCCTTCATCACAAAAAAGCATTCCTCAAAGGGCTTCCCCCAGTGCTCTTAGAACACACAGGAATGAACACTTTCTTGTGGAGAGCTTGAAGGGGTGTCAGTGGGCTTCCTTTTAATAATCTTACGTTTTGTTGATGTCATGGCTGTTAGAATTTGGCAAAATGAAAGTCCATTTTATATTGGACAATATTTTGTCAGACATAGGTTTAAAAAGCTTAAAATAAATGTAAAAGGAACATGATATAGACAAAACAAAGGTAAAGGATATTTCCACTGCCAATATGGCCAAAGGACCTGATCCTCCCAGAGAAAACAATGAAAAGTTTGGATCAATGTACTAAAGAAAAAAAAAGACCTGAAGACACTGAAGAATGAACCAAAGCAGGCAGAGTCTGGGGACGAGTCTATACTTGGAAAAAAATGAATGGCACAGGGTGAGTTACTCATATTTATGGGTTTTAGACTTAAAATAAGCCTAAGTTAACTCCACACAAGGTCGGTAAACCTCTGCTAGAAAACCTGCACTTTTTGGCCTGAAAAAGAAGAAGACAGAGTTCAGGGCAACTGTAGCCACTGAAAAGTGAAGGTGGATCCTGTAAAGGAGAGAGTCAGAGAGAGGAAGTCCCAAATTCCGCACAAAAGCTCCACTCACATCTCCGGAATCACTGGCCCGTGCATGCCCAGGGCAGACTGTGAACAGCCTCATTAAGAGAAAAGAAATGAAGTGAGATTTGAGCTGCTACTAAAGAGAATTTGCATTCGGAATCCAACAAAGGTAATCGCCTACTAAGAAACAAATGAATAAATATACAAACCAGAATCTTGAGTTTCTACAAAATAAGATGCACAAAGTTGGGGATACAATTCAAATTTATTTGAAATACAAAGATCAGGAGAATTTAGCCCATCATGAAGAAAAAAAGAAAATTAAAAAAGACCATCTTGAGATAACTCAGATGTTCAAGTGAGCATGTAAGGATTTTAAAGCAGCTATTATAACTCTATACTATAATTCTACACGAATTCTTCCAGGAAATAGAAGAGAACACTTCCCGACTTATTTTATGAGGCCAGCATCACCCTGATACCAAAGCTCAAGACATGGCAAGAAAAGAAAACCACAGACCAATAAGAACATAGATATAAACATTCCTTTAAAATTTTAGCAAATTTAATCCAACAGTCTATTAAAGAAGAGACTACATCATGACCAAATGCGGTTTATCCCAGGAATGCAAGATTGGCTGAACATGCAAAAGTCAATCAATATAATTCATAATGTCAACAGGCTAAAAAGAAAACTATGTGATCATCTTAATAGATGCAAAAAAAGCATTTGAAAATTTGCTTTTTATTTAGGATAAAAACTCTCAGCAAATTAAGAATTAGAAGGTGACAAAGGGAAATTCCTCAACCTGAGAAAGAGTATCTATTAAAAACCTACAGCTAAGCTCATACCCCTTGGTAAAGATTGAAGGCTTTCCCCCAAGAATGGGAACAAGAATGTTCACTCGCAATAAAAAATAAAGAATAAATTTGTTCCTTTGGGCTGGAAAAAAAAAAAAAAGAATGTTCACTCTCATCACTCCTACAAACATCATACTGGAAATCCTAGCAAGAGCAATGAGGCAAGAAACAAAAGTGAAAGGCATTTAAATAGGAAAGAAAGAAACAAAACTGTCTATTTGCCAACGACATGATCATCTAGGTAAAAAAATTCCAAAGAATCAACAAAAAATCTATTAAGACTATTAACTGACATAAGTGAAATCAGAAACCACAGTCATAATATAAAAATCAATTGTATTTTTACATACTATTAATGACTAATTGTACATTGAAAATTTTAAAACGGTGCCATTAATAAGAGCATAAAAATCTTAAAATACATAGGGATAAAGTGTTTAAAGTATGTGCAAGCTTTGTATGAGAGAGATTAAAGAGGACTTAAATAAACAGAAAGATATGCCATGTTCATAAATTAGAAGACTCATTACTAAAATTCAAATCCCTCAAATTGATGTATAGACTTAGTACAATCCCAATCAATAATCCAGGAGACTTTTTAAAATTGACAAGCTGATTCTAAAATGCATATGGAAAAACAATGAATCTGTCATAGCTAACCCATCTGAAAAGGAAGAATAAGTTAACGGACTCACATTACCTGGTTTCATAACTTTCTATAAAGCTGTGATGATCCAGACAGCGTGGAACTGGCACACATATAGATCGCATAGACATATAGATCAATGCAACAAAACAAAGCTGAGAAATAGACTAATTCATATATAGTCAATTATTCTTCAACAAAATTGCTAAGGTAATTCAATGGTTTCTACATCATCTTTCAAAAAAAAAAAAAGAACCTTGACCTTAAACTTGCACCATACACAAAAATTAATTCAAAATGAATCATAGAGTTAATGTAAAATCTTTCTGACCTAACATTTAGGCCAAGATTTCTTAAAGGGGACACAAAAATCCTGAACCCTACAAGAAAAATTGGTCAATTTGACTTCCTCAAAATGAAAAGTTTCTGTTCTTTGAAAGACTGTTAAGATTATGAGAAGGCAAGCTACAATGCACAGAAAATACATGCCAAACACATATTTGATAAGGGACTTATATCCAGAATTTATGAAGAACTTGCACAGCTCAATAATAAGAAAACAAATAAGTCAGTTTCAAAAATGGGCAGGGACACCCTCGTGGCGCAGTGGTTAAGAATCTACCTGTCAATGCAGGGGACATGGGTTCGAGCCCTGATCTGGGAAGATCCCACATGCTGCAGAGCAACTAAGCCTGTGCGCCACAACTTCTGAGCCCGCATGCTGCAACTACTGAAGTCCGCTGGCCTAGAGCCCGCACTCCGCAATGAGAAGCCTACGTGCTGAGAAGCCCACACGTCACAACGAAGAGTAGCCCCCGCTCGCTGCAACTAGAGAAAGCCCACACACAGCAACAAAGACCCAATGCAGCCAAAAATAATTAAATAAATGAATAAATTTATTTAAAAAATTAAAATGGGCAATAAAATATGTATCTGTACACAAATACCAAATGTTAATAGAAGTATAAACTACACTTTTTTATACTTAAGGGAAAATAAAGTGGTATCTTGGAAATCTTCGTTATTTAGGGGTGTGGGCTGGGAAACGCTCTAGGCCATAGGGTGGATGGGGTACCCAGTGGGGTGTGTGTGTGTATGTGTGCGTGTGTGTGTGGGTGTGTGTTGTGGGCATCCAGGGTCGCTGGCAGGTCAAGATGCTAAGATAGCTTCTTTCCTGTGGCTTCCTTTCTTTCATTTGTGTGTGTATTTTCCCCTCCTGCTGTCAGGCCTCCTCCCTGGCTTTGCCTCTAGGATGCTCATCATCCTTCCTGCCCTGGCCGGGGCTGCTCCTTCCTCCTCATCTTCATCGCTTCCTTCTCGAGGCCATCACAATCAGCTGCCTGCTCTCTAGCCGGAGCTGCTGCATTTCTCCCCTTATCTGTCGGGGGAGATGCCTGAGCCACTGTGGAGCATGGCTGGACTGCGAATGCCACAAATTAAAAGAAGTAACAGGGCTCCCGGGATAAAAAGCAGCACCTGTACAGAGAACAACTGCTCTTAATACTTTTAAGAATTCCTCCAGGGCTTCCCTGGTGGTGCAGTGGTTGAGGGTCTGCCTGTTGATGCAGGGGACACGGGTTCATGCCCCGGTCCGGGAGGGTCCCGCGTGCCACGGAGCAGCTGGGCCCATGGGCCGTGGTCGCTGGGCCTGCGCGTCCGGAGCCTGTGCTCCGCAACGGGAGAGGCCACAGCAGTGAGAGGTCCGTGTACAGCAAAAAAAAAAAATTCCTCCATATCTATTATCTCACTTAAGCCTTAGGACTGCCTTGAGCAGTGGGATGAGAAATCCTCACTTTAGAGGGAAGGAGACTCTGGCCCAGAGGGCCCCCCTCACTGCCATCAAAATGAGCAAGCACCTTGCTCACAGAATGTCCGATGTCTCATGGGAGACCAGGAGTGCTGAAACCAGCGCAGACTTTGGAACCTGCGAGAAACTCAGGTCTGAGTTGGCTTCCACTTGCCAGCTGTGTGACTTTAGGCAAGTCACTTACTTTCTCTGAGCTTTCAATTTCTGTGCTCTGTTGTAATAATACTACTTGCCTCCCAGGATTATTAATGATGATCAAATGCACAACGAAGGTAAAATTCTTCTACAAGGAACTCACATACAGACGGCCAAGAAGCATGTGAAAAGCTTCTCAACATCACTAATCGTTAGAGAAATGCAAATCAAAACTACAATGAGGTATCACCTCACACCAGTTAGAATGGGCATCATCAGAAAATCTACAAACAAGAAATGCTGGAGAGGGTGTAGAGAAAAGGGAACCCTCTTGCACTGTTGGTGGGAATGTAAATTGTTACAGCCACTATGGAGAACAGTATGGAGGTTCCTTAAAAAACTAAAAATAGAACTACCATATGACCCAGCAATCCCACTACTGGGCATATACCCAGAGAAAACCATAATTCAAAAGGACACATGTACCACCGTGTTCACTGCAGCTCTATTTACAATAGTCAGGTCATGGAAGCAACATAAATGCCCATTGACAGACGAATGGATAAAGAAGATGTGGCACATATATACAATGGAATATTACTCAGCCATAAAAAGGAACAAAATTGGGTCATTTGTAGAGACATGGATGGATCTAGAGACTGTCACACAGAGTGAAGTAAGTCAGAAAGAGAAAAACAAATATCGTATATTAACGCATATATGTGGAACCTAGAAAAATGGTACAGATGAACCGGTTTGCAGGGCAGAAATAGAGACACAGATGTAGAGAACAAATGTATGGACACCAAGGGGGGAAAGCAGCGGGGAGGGGTGGTGGTGGGATGAATTGGGAGATTGGGATTGACATATATACACTAATATGCATAAAATGGATAACTAATAAGAACCTGCTGTATAAAAATAAATAAAATAAAATTCAAAAAGAAATAAAGAAAAAAAACCTTCTACAAGGAACTCATTTGATTTCTTTCTCTGTGAAGACAAATCTGCTTATTTGTGATTTTTTCCTTTGGGAGTGTCTTTACTCACTCATTTTATTTTGAAATATTAAAACCTAAACATTCTGGACTTCCCTGGTGGCACAGTGGTTGGGAATCTGCCTGCCAATGCAGGGGACATGGGTTCAATCCCTGGTCCGGGAAGATCCCACATGCCGCGGGCCAATTAAGCCTGTGCACCACAACTACCGAGCCTGCATGCTACAACTACTGAAGCCCACGTGCCTAGAGCCCGTGCTCTGCAACAAGAGAAGCCACTGCAGTGAGAAGCCTGTGTGCAGCAATGAAGACCCAATGCAGCCAAAAAAAAAAAAACCTAAACATTCGAAGCCTCATGTTATGTATATAATTAAAATGGAACTGTCTCCCCGTCGCACTGATTATTTGAGACTATTCTTTTCCTTCTCTGTTTTACCTTCCTCTATTCCCTCCCCCTGGTCTTCTGTACATCATCAGACACCCGCAGTCCATGAGTTCTCCCTGTGCTTGAGTCTAACTCAGAAAAAATCCACCAAAGTAAAGGGAACCCTTGTGCACTGTTTGTTGGGAATGTAAACTGGTGCAGCCACTATGGAAAACAGTATGGACGTTCCTCCAAAAATTAAAAATAGAATTCCTATATGATCCAGCAGTTCCACTGCTGGGTATACCTCCAAAGGAAAACAGATCACTATCTTGAAGAGATAGCTGCAACCCCGTGTTCACTGCAACGTAATTAATCATAGCTGAGATATAGGAACAAGATAAGTGTTCATTGACAGGTGAATGGATAAAGAAGATGGAATACTATTTAGCCATAAAAAGATGGAAATCTTGCCATTTGCAACAACATGGATGGATCTTGAGGGCATTGTGTAAGTGAAATAAGTGAGACAGAGAAAGACAAAACTGTATGTTCTCACTTATATGTAGAATCTAAAAAAGCTGAACTCACAGAAATAAAAAGTAGAATGGTGGTTACCAGGGCCTGGAAGGTGGCGGTAATGGGGAGATGTTGGTCAAAGGCTACAAACTTCCAGCTATAAGATGAATAAGTTCTGGGAATATAGTGTACGGCATGGTGACTATAGTTACCAATACTGTATTGCATAATTGATAGTTGTTAAGAGAATAGATCTTAAATGTTAAACACACACGCAGAAGGAATTATGTGAGAAAATGCAAGTATTAACTAACCTTGTTGTGGTAATCATTTTGCAATATATGCATGTATCAAATCATCACATTGTATATCTTAAACTTACATGTGATATGTCAATATCGTAATAAAACTGGAAGAGAAAAAATCCACAGAGTCATTGCAAGAAAATTATAGGAGAGAGAGAATTACCTTAAAGAATGCCACCTGAACACACGGAATGGGTTGGTGCCCAAAAGGGGGGAAAATAGTTCCCAGGAGACAGAATTAACTTTGCATAAAGCTCTCATAAATCCAGACACACCTGTGCTTCTAGACCTGCCTGGTCCCCGCACAAGCTCAGAACCATCCCTGCTGAGGAAACCGAGGGCTGGGGTGAACAGCCAGGGAGTCCAGGAGGCTGTGGTGCCCTGAGGCCATCCCTGTCTTCTGTCCCCCACATTCTATCCACAAAGCCCCCCTTTGACGTCCCCTGCAAGGGCTTCGGCCATGCGCCCATCTGGGCTTGGCTGGGCTGGGCTTAGCTGGGAGGAAGAGAGGTCTCCAGGCGGACACAAAGCAGGGGCCTGACCCAGGCCCCGGAAGGCGTCCTGCATTGTTCTAAGGGAGGCCCCGGGCAGCTCCCGGCTGGGGGAGGGGAGCAGGTGGGACCCTGCCAGCAGGCAGCACCCTGGCCAGACAGATGGCGAACAAAGGGGACAGACAAAGGTGGCGAAGGCCCCAGGGCGGTCCTCACCAAGCCCCCCACCACACACACACACATACACACTCACACACACACACACACACACACACTCACACACACCTGCTGCCTCAGACCATCCTGACACTGGGGGATGGAAGCTGCCCTGCGTGCTGGCCTGCCTGGGCCGGACCCAAAGAGTTTCTCCGTTTAAGTGTCACAGCCAAATTCTAACTCCCATTTTACAGATGAGGAAACTGGGTCTAAGAAATGCTTGTTCAAGGTCACACGTCAGGATTTAAACCAAGCAGTCTGTTTCCAAGGCCAATGTTCTTGATCTGCTTCACTTGATTCTTTCCCTAAGGTACGTATTGAGCTCTTGGCCTCTTGCACGACTTCTAACCTTGGTCAGAAAGACAAAACACTGGGACTTCCCTGGTGGCGCAGTGGTTAAGAATCCGCCTGCCAACACAGGGGACACGGGTTTGAGCCCTGGTCCAGGAAGATCCCACATGGCGCGGAGCAGCTAACCCCATGCTCCATAACTAGCGAAGCCCGCCGCCTAGAGCCTGTGCTCTGCAGCAAGAGAAGCCACCACAGTGAGAAGCCTGCGCACTGCAACGAAGAGTAGCCCAATGCAAGAGTAGCAGCAACAAAGACCCAATGCAGCCAAAACTAAATAAATAAATAGATTTATAAAAAAAAAAAAATTCCTCAACCGGTGTTATCAGAAGCCAGGCAATATCTCCATGGGGACAAACGAATCAAGCTACCAAGTTTCTTGTCTAGAGATATTCATATCACAATAAAATGTGTGTTTTCAGATGTTTAAAATCTTTTTTTTTTTTTTTTTTTTTTTTTTGCGGTACACGGGCCTCTCACTGTTGTGGCGTTTCCCGTTGCGGAGCACAGGCTCCGGACGCGCAGGCTCAGAGGCCTTGGCTCACGGGCCCAGCCACTCTGCCGCATGTGGCATCTTCCCGGACCGGGGCACGAACCCATGTCCCCTGCATCGGCAGGTGGACTCTCAACCACTGCGCCACCAGGGAAGCCCTAAAATCATTGTTTTCAAAAAGAGAGAGTTTTGACCACACACAGATATGCTGAAGCGCAACCAGTCTGAACCACCACTGGCTCCACTGAACACATTTTGCAAATATCTGGAGGTGGCCTGACCAGTTGCTGGGTAGCCCTACTCCTGGGAGGGGTGGCAAATTGCAGGGCTCCCTGGTGCCACCGAGCAGGAAGGGTGGTGCCAGGAGGTAGCTGTCATGCAGCACACACGTGCTGGCTCGAGGGCTGCCTGTAGCACAAGCTCTGTCTGCATGAAAAGGAATAGAAATAGAACCATTAGAGAGAGTGGAGGTGAGCATAGTTACACTGATCATATTACCGTGCGCCACGATTTTGCAGATCCCATCGACTCCTCACGTAGGCAGGATCATCTCCATTTTACAAGTGAGGAATGGGGGCCGAAGAGGATGCTGTGATGAAGGGGTATCTCGTGTCTCCTCTGCCAATGCTTGCATCCCCATTCTTCGGGCAATAGCAACCCTTGTCCCCCTCACAGTCAACTATGACTCAGGTGAGGCTGCCTGGCTCCCGGGATGCACACCTGACCCAGCCGGGCCCCTCACCAATTCAGTCCGTAGGACACAGCGATTGGCTCAGGGGTGGGCATGTGACCCAAGTCAGCCAAGGAGATTCGGTCAGTCCTGGGGCTTCTGCTGGCTTCTTGGGAAAGAGGAGCTCTCTCTCCTCTGGAATGGCAGAAACGACAGGTGGTTGGTTGGACTGGGGGCGTTCTGTGGAATAAGAACCTTCCTGAGACTGAACCATATAGAGCAGGACCAAGAGAAGAGTGAGACCCAGTCCGAGGGTCCTCTGAGTCTGGCATTGCTTGAGGCTTTCATGTATGTGAGCAAAGCAATACCCAATTTTGATTAAGCCCATTGGTTTTCTTTTTCTGCCTATTTCCTTTTGCTTCCCCAGCTCCCCTTCTCATCTTTTTAACCTCAAGTTCAGATGATGGGGCTGATCCTATTCCTCAGTCATGATCCATTGTCATCAGCCATTGGCAGGTCTCAGGGGGCACAGGATGGGCACAGGAGAAGATGTACCTCCCAGCCTCCCTTGCAGTCAGCAGGAGACGTGACTGAGTTTTAGCCATTCTTCTTTCAGCTATTCTATCCATTATCCACTCATCTTTTTTTTTTTTTTTGATCATACTAAAGTAAATTCTAGACACCTTGTCATTTGAGCCTCATATAAGGACTTAAAAAACATTACCGGACTTCCCTGGTGGCGCAGTGGTTAAGAATCCGCCTGCCAGTGCAGGGGACATGGGTTCAAGCCCTGGTCTGGGAAGATCCCACATGCCGTGGAGCAACTAAGCCTGTGAATCACAACTACTGAGGCTGTGCTCTAGAGCCCATGTGTCACAACTACTGAGACCGTGTGCCACAACTCCTGAAGCCCTCGCACCTAGAGCCCATGATCTGCAACAAGAGTAGCCACCGCAATGAGAAGCCCGTGCACCACAACGAAGACCCAACGCAGCCAAAAATAAATAAATAAATAAATTTATTTAAAAAGAACATCACCACAATACCATTATCACACTCAACAAAATTATGGTAATTTCCTAAGATCATCTAATACCCAATCCATGTTTGTGTTTCCCCAACTGTGCTAAAATGTCTTTCTGTAGTTGGTTTGTCCAAATCAGAATCCCGTTATGTTCCTTTTGCATACAGCTTATGTGTTTTAATATCTTTTTAATTTATTTTAATCTATAATAATAGCCTCTTTCATTCTTTACCCTACATCATTTATTTATTGGAGAAACAGAGTCATTTATCCTGTAGAATTTCCCACATTCTGGCCTTGGCTGATCGTATCCTCTGCTTCTTAATACGTTCCTCCGTCCCCTGCGTTTTCTGTAGGAAGATCTAGAAGTGTGGTTCTATTCAGGGTCAGTTTGGGGGCTAGGGATACTTCATAGTAGTGCTGTGTATTTTCCATGGCATTGCACCCAGAGGCATATCACATCTGGGTGCTGCACTTTGGGTGATGTTGAAATGAATCAGGGGGGACGGGCTTCCCTGGTGGCTCAGTGGTTGGCAGTCTGCCTGCCGATTCAGGGGACACGGCTTCGTGCCCTGGTCCGGGAAGATCTCACATGCCGTGGAGCGGCTGGGCCCGTGAGCCATGGCCGCTGAGCCTGCGCGTCTGGAGCCTGTGCTCCGCAATGGGAGAGGCCACAACAGTGAGAGGCCCGCGTACCGCAAAAAAAAAAAAGAAAAAAAGAAAAAAAGAAAATGGATCAGGGGGTTCATTAACCATCATAAAGTCCCCTTGCTTTTCACTGCATGGTTTTAGCAGCAATGATGACTGTGGCTTAGATCCATTATTTCAAAAGGGGTTGCTAAAATAGTGGTTTTCTAATCAAATCATGTTTCTTGCTTTTATTCACCATGATTCTTCTCTAAAGATAAACTTTTCCCCATCAACTCTTTGATTACTCTGAAATATAGTCTATCCAGTAAAGACAGGATAAGTGCTTGTTTCTTTTTGTTTTATTTACCTGTTTTCAGAATAATGACTTACTCCTTACCAAACTTAAACAAAAACCCCACGATACATTCTTAGTAAGTATCATTTAAAGAGGATTTAAAGTATATACGATATTTCAATAAATTACGATCATTATTCTTTTTGATGCTCAAACTGTCTCATCTTTGGCCACAGAGAGTCCCTTCAAGTGGATTTATCTCCTTTCCATAGGACCCAGGGAGTCCTGAGAGCTTCCTTGTTTTCTGGCACAAGATGTCCCAGGCTTATCTTGTCCACATCCTGCCCCAGCCCTGGGGTTAATCATTTTTCCAGGGAGCCCTGATTCCTTTTTGGTGCTTAAAAGAACACAATCATTTTTTAAAAATTAATTAATTTTTTTTTATTAAACGTCTTTGTTGGAGTATAACTGCTTTACAATGGTGAAGAACACAATCATTTTAAAAGCTCTCCTCCTGTGGAAGTGAAGCAGACAAGCAGTTCCCACAATCGCTGGTCAGATCTTTTCTGGTGCCGCCAGGAGAGACAGATGCTGCAAAGAAACCTCACTGCTTTCAAGAGTTTGGCCTCTGGCTGGCCCTGCCGGAAAGGACAATGGAGAAAAGCCCAGAAAAACCAAGCCCAGCTGTCTTCGCATCCTTCCCGCAGAGCAACTGGCCAAGAGCTGACAGGTGTGAGGCGAGGGTTTTCCTGGAGACCCGCTTCCTCTGCTCACCAAGCTGATATCTCAGACAAAGAGTGACAAGTTTCCTCATGGAGGACTCAGTGGTGCTACTGCGAAGTATGTAATTGTGTCTGTGTGGGAGAGGAGAGGTGGACTTCCCAAGGGCTTTTGGTAAGGCCTACACAAACAAATTAAAGCGCACATCCACCCTAAGAGCTAAGTACCATTTCTATCCCCATTGTACAGACAAGGAAAGTGAGGCTCAAAGAGGTTAGGTCACATGGTTAAGGTCAGCACATAATAAGTAAGTGGATGGGTTACAGTGTGACCCAAGTCTCTTGGACTTCATCAGAACGAAGCCCCCTACACCTGGGGAGGGAGGTGCTTTTACAATATCAAAAACACTAGCAGCAGCAACTGAAATTGCTAAATGTCACTCCAATATCCATTCTCCCTTTCTTTCTTATTATGAACTCTGGAAAAAAATGTGCACAGCTGAAAGACTACATTTCCCAGCTTCCCTTGCAGTTAGGGAGTAACCAATGAAATATAAGCAGAAGTTGTTGGCTGGGGCTTCTGGGTAAGCTCCTTGTAAGGGAACAGACAGCTGCTGGGTAGCCATTGCCCTCCTCCTTCCTAGCTTCCTGCTTACACTGTGGCCAGGATGACTGGAGCTCCAACGTCATCTTGGATCATAAAACAGCACTGAGAATGGAAACCTGTCATAAGGATAAGGGAACAAAAAGATAAAAGGAGCCCGGGTCCCTGATGATGAGGAATTGCCATGCCAGGTGGGACTGCCTATGACCAAGATTCTCTACTTGATCAGACTCTAGTCAGTCTCCCCTGAGCTCTCTTCTCAATTAGACCCTGACTTTTGAGCTTCCCGTGTTCATCTCTGCATTGTTCAATTTTAGCAAGAATCCTGCTGAAGTAGTTTAGCCAGAACAGTGCCCCAGCCATCAATATCTGATCACCCTCGATATCAGATCAGCTTCCTCATCCTCCACCATCGTCCAGGTGATGTCTGATTGCACTGGCCTGCTTTCAGCAGGAATACTGTTAGGCCATCTTAGCCAGAATCCTCCTTCATCCCTGATGTTTGCTTTTAGTAGTTTTTCATCCATTTACCTCCTACCCCGCTCCTTAGGTATAAATCCCTACTTGTCTTTGTTGTATTCAGAGTTGAGCCTGATCTCAGTCCCCTGCTACAAAACCCCATTGTAGTGGTTCCCCTTGAATAGAGTCTTCCTTACAGTCTTGATCAAGTGTCATGAATCATTTTTTTTTTAAAGGAACAGACTGCCCTTAAATATAATAGTGTTTATTTATTTTTACTTGTTGACAGTTTGCTTTATTTATTTATTTATTTATGGCTGTGTTGGGTCTTTGTTTCTGTACGAGGGCTGTCTCTAGTTGTGGTAAGCGAGGGCCACTCTTCATTGCGGTGCGTGGGCCTCTCACTATCGCGGCCTCTCTTGTTGCGGAGCACAGGCTCCAGACGCGCAGGCTCAGTAATTGTGGCTCACGGGCCCAGTTGCTCCGCGGCATGTGGGATCTTCTCGGACCAGGGCTCGAACCCGTGTCCCCTGCATTAGCAGGCAGATTCTCAACCACTGCGCCCCCAGGGAAGCCCATCATTTGTTTTCTGACACCTATCTTTGGACTTCCTTTATGGGAGAGAGAAACAGAACTCTATCTTGTTTAAACCATGTATTGGGGTATTTTGTTCAGGGTAGATGAGCCTAATCCAAATAGATATAAACAACAACGTCAGACGCAGAAGCACTGCAGAATTCTGGATCTTCAGTGATGCCCTGCTTCACAGGCTATCAGCTTTCCCGAGAAAACTTTCCTTTTATATGACAAATATCTTGCAAAGTCCCCTTTATCATCTTGAAATAAAAATCAGTCACACGTAATATATCCAAATCAGTATAATGTCCCAGTTCTAATGTTCTGTTAGGAGAAATGAAAAGAAAGTAATTTGTAAAAATATGTCTTTCAATATATAAAGGCTTGTGCAGTTACACCAGCAGACACAATGAAGCATAGTTAGATGATAATACCTACACCTAAAATCGCTGTGTGTGTGGCAGGCTAACCGGGGTGTTTTCTTAGTGACTCAAATACAGGAGTGGTTTCAACTTTCTAAAATGGCAAAACCCTCAGTAAAGTTTCAATCAGAATGAAACAAAGCATAATCTTACCTCGATTTACACAGTTCGATGCATTTCTAGAAAGCACAATTTTAAAACCACACAAGAGGGAAGAGATATGGGAACATATGGATATGTATAGCTGATTCGCTTTGTTATGAAGCAGAAACTAACAAACCATTGTAAAGCAATTATACTCCAATAAAGATGTTAAAAAAATACTGTGTTTATATAAAAAAGTTCCAGGATGAGCTAATTAGGAACAGGTTTTTCATCTACATGAGTTTCTGGTAGGACAGTGAGAATTCGTGTGGGGTGCAGGACAGCTCTGTGGTTTGGAGCTGTCCCACACATTGCAGGAGACAGTGGACCCTGCAGCGGACCTGGGTGCTAAGAGCACTTTGCAAGCGCTCCCTAGTGTGTGGGACTGTCCTGGCTGAGGACTGCTGGCAGCACAGCTGAAAAAATGGCCTCTGCAGCCCCACAACGAGAGCAGAGTCACCACAATGAGAGCTGTGCTTTCTTCTTCAGCTTTCTGCTGGATTCCAAGGGTGACTCTGGGGTCGGGGATCACTGTCTCCACTTGTTGGATGAAAAAGCAGTAGACACTGGGAAATTGCCGATGCTAAAAGAGCTGAGCCTTGAGCCCCTCGATGACTTAAATCCTAAATTTTTGTTAGAAGAGCTAACAAAGGATAAGAAGTGTAACCATCAACACAATTCTGTTTTATACACAAACACCTAGCCAAGCCAACGCTGCACATTTTTCTCGTAAGACACTTGCCGATTAAATTGGGTTGGCTAATTAATCCTTAGATGATATGAAATTATAATCTAACCATGCTTTGCTTGAGGTGTAAGAATAGAGAGGAAATGCATTTGTGGCAGCTTTCCGCCAACTTCTCAGCCTGAAATGGGACAAGGATGAGCAGGAGATTTAGCCTCACAGTCCTAAGCTAGCCCTTGCCTGATAGTCACAAGAAGGAACTTACACGAGTTCCCAAGAACCGTGACATGAGAGGAATCAGTACTAAATGCACCAAAATTCATATTTCTTCTACCAGAAAACTGACCAACTTTTTTGTCTTCTAACACCAGATAGGTTTTGCAGAACTTTGGGCATGGCAAATTTATATTATGATTTCTCTCCTTCCCTCTGTAGGCACTGGGTGAACTCAACTTACTGACATAGCTCCTCTCACTGTTTTCATATATGTTTTTCATTTTAAAGTAAAGGAAAATGCTTTCTTTACCCAACTCTTTCCTTTGCACACAAGTTTCTACTTTTTTTCTTGAGACAGCAAAGACTGACACTGGCAGAAATTTCTCGAAGCATAGGTCAGGCAGATAAAGGGTTTTAATAAAGGCGGAGTTGACAGCTTTCCTTTGGGCAAAATGGAATGCCCCACGGGGTACTGCACGTATTGGCCTTCTACTGGGTAGCAGGTCTACTCACAAGTGTATCTCACATTTAGTGCTCAGAGCAGCCCTGTCGGGGCAGGTATCACAATTCTCATTATATAGATGGGAAAAATAGGAGAAGCCCCCCAGAGCGGGGGGCAGACTCAGGATTTGAACCCAGATCTGTCTGAGCTGGGAAACCATGGTGATTCTCTCACCCCCTTTGATAATTCCCCAGTTGAACAGCTTTGCCCTCCTGTCCTTCCTCACCTGGGGCAGGGCGTTCACTGCCCATCAGGCACGATTATCTTGTGGGGCACAGCGAGCTGGACTTTCTGCCCTGGGACCCTGTCTCCGTCTCCAGATCTGAAACTCCAGGGGCGCAACTGTAAATGCAAATTCTACCTACCAAATCCTTTGGAAAGCGTTCTCTCTCCTAGTTCTGTTTCTCCCACAAATATAACTGAGTGCAATTACATTGGTCTTTCATAGACAATGAAGAACCGTTGAAGGAAGTTCTAAATTCAAGCAAGCTCTGCCAGGATTTCTCTGTAACTCAGTAAACACTGCTGAATATTAGTAAACAAATAAACAAGAAAACTGATGAATGTGTTCTGTGCTTCCCTAGACTGTGAACACACTCTGGGTGATGGGGGCCGAGGGAACGGCCGGGACGGGCCAACTGCAGTCACTGGCTCTTCTCCTCGTCCCACCTGCTTTAAAGGGAAACCCTCCGGGAACAAAGAGGAAATTGCACCAAAAAACACAATATTACTTTAAGCCTTGATTTCCTGTATGACACAGCAAAGTATTTACTCTAATGCCCACTCAAGTCAGCATAAAATCCCATGCCCCAAGAGGAGAAGGGCTGGGGGAGGTAAAAAGAGGGTATTTATCACAACTGCAATTAGAATCAGTTTTTAAGATTTGTAAAGATACAATTAAAGAATTGTATCTTTAATCGTTTTAAAGATACAATGTCAATATTTTGCATACGATGTCCCTGTGGGGTAGAGATTCTAGGAGTACCCAGCTGCTGCTTTCAAATTCGTAATTGCATTCTGGCTAAATTATACCATTAAATCATAAAATTATTAATATGCAGCCCACTTTTGGATATATATAACCAGTACCAAATTGCGTCTTTCTTAGAGGACAAATACCTGATGGTGAAAATATTTATTCAAATTACATTTAATTTGTTCTCTATCATCACAGAAGACTATAAAATCATTCTGTATTTCTCTCCATGTTTTAATGTTTGTAATCTACCAGGCCCTTAAGCATCGCCCAGACTTTCGGGGGTACTCCTCTGTGGGTGCATGCTGTTTCCAGGTTCCGTGGGTTCTGAGTGCCAGGTCCTGGGCTCAAAGGGGAAGAACCCCCTGCAGAACCCAGGAGACAGACCGGGCTGTGAGCCCTACAGCAGCTGCCGGGCGCCCCCTAGAGCTTCGGCAGGGGCAAGATGCCTTATTTCTATGGAAGTCTTAAACTCGTTCTATTCCTGAAGCCTTTTCAATTAGAAACACGTTTGCTGGGACGAAGTGAGAGAGTGGCACTGACATATATACACTACCAAATGTAAAATCGATAGTTAGTGGGAAGCAGCTGCATAGCACAGGGAGATCAGCTCGGTGCTTTGTGTCCACCTAGAGGGGTGGGATAGGGAGGGTGGGAGGGAGGGAGATGCAAGAGGGAGGGGATATGGGGATATATGTATACAGGTAGCTGATTCACTTTGTTATACAGCAGAAACCAACACAACATTGTAAAGCAATTATACTCCAATAAAGATGTTAAAAAAAAAGAGAGAAAGAAAGAAACACGCTTGAATTGAGAGAAACGTTGGTGTAGATTTTTTTTCCTAAGCTACTTTTCACGTAAATTAAAAATTAGCTTGCATTGGTAATCATTTTCTAGTGGTTTCAGGAATAGAATTATCAGCTCTTTAAATGCCTTGCAACAGCACAATATTACTTCTGTGGTCCTCCTTCCCAAAGTGCATAACCTCAATCTAATCATAAGGATAAAATAAGACAAACCCAAATTAGGGGTCATTTTGCAAAAGAATTTGTCTGTACTTTGAAAAATATTAGTGTCTGAGAGTGAAAAGCTGAGAATTGCTCCAGAGTGAGGGAGACTAAAGAGACATGAAAACTAAATGCAACATGTGATTCTGAACTGGATCTTTTTGCTCTAAAGGGCATCATTGGGACAAGCAGCCAATTTGAACATGCACTGTACATTAGATGACAGTATTGTATAAATGCTACTCTTCCTGAATTTAATAATTGCACTATTGTTATATAAGAGAATGTCCTTGACCTCCGAAACTCACTCTTAACTGAAAAAAATTAAACTAAAAAAAAATTGAATGTGAATGTGTACATTATAGGCACATTGTATTAGTTTCCTCTTGTGGTTTTAACAGATTACCACAAACTTAGTGGCTTTAAGTAACACAAACTTCTTATCTTACAGCTCTGGAAGTCAGAAGTCTGAAATGGGTCTTAGTGGGCTAAACTCAAAGTGTCTGCAGGACTGCATTCTTTTCTGCAGGATCCAGGGAAGAATGTTTTCTAGCCTTTTCCAGCTCCTAGATGTTGCCCATATTCCTTGGTTCATGACACCCTTCCACCTTCAAAGCTCACGGCGGCCGGTGGAGTCTTTGTCTCGACGCCATCTCTTTGGTTCGGACCCTTCTGCCTCCCTTGTCCCCATTTGGAAGGACTCTTTTGATTACATTGGACCCTCCTGGATAATCCAGGATAATCTCTTTATCTTAGTCAGCTGATTTGCAGCCTTAATTTTGTCTGCATCCTTAATTCCTCCTGCTATGCAGCGTAATATATTCATGGCTCCAGGGATTAGGATGTAGACATCTTTGGGGGCTATCATTCACACATACACACACACTGAAATAAAGAGAGAGAGAAAGCAAATGTGTTAAGATGTTAACAAGTTAACCATAAATGAAGAGTATACGGAAGTTAACTGCAATATTTTTGCAACTTTTCGTGGGTTTAAAATTTTTTCCGGGTTTCCCTGGTGGTGCAGTGGTTGAGAGTCCGCCTGCCGATGCAGGGGACACGGGTTCGTGTCCCGGTCCGGGAAGATCCCACATGCCGCGGAGCAGCTGGACCCGTGAGCCATGGCCGCTGAGCCTGCGCGTCCGGAGCCTGTGCTCCGCAACGGGAGAGGCCACAACAGTGAGAGGCCCGCGTACTGCAAAAAAAAAAAAAAAAAAAAAAAAATTTCCAAAGAAAAAATTCAATTAAAAAAGAAACTCCTTACGATACTGCTGAATATTTCAAACAACACAAATCTACAATCTCTTATCTGAAATTCAAAAACTCTAAAAACTAACCATTTTTCATAATTCCTTTGACTTCAAAGGCCCACCTGAACCATCACAGGCTCTTCACAGACTCTTCTTACCCCCTTGCTGTGACTGGACGTCCATCAGCATCCCTTCACTCTCTCTGGGCTGTTTCATCTGGGGTGGCTCACGTGCCAGGCTCTGGGCTAGGTCCTGGGGGGCAACACAGGCAGGAGTGCCCTGCCCTCTGAGAGCCCAGAGTCAAATGCAGCCAGTGCCAAAGCCATGGTAAGATCAGCAAAACCCAACCCGGGCCTGAGGGCAGGGAGATTCGGAAAACGAGCAGAGATGGCTTTGGGGAGAGGTGATGCATGTTAGTAAACAGGTGAAGAAGATCAATAAGGAGAAGACACCCTACGTGGGAGAACAGTGTGGGGAAATGCTTGGAGGCTTGACTGCGCATGCCCTGTTTGAGAAAGTCAAGTCAATTGGTCTGATGGGAGGACAATGCCGGCTGGAGGGCAGACAAGGGCAGGCCATGCAAGAGGGCTTCTTTGCATGGCATTACCAGGATGAGGAAACTGCTTTGACCCTGAAGTTCCTGGGGGGCCCACAATAGGGAATTTTTTTTTTTTTGGTTGCGTCGCGCAGCTTGCGGGATCTTAGTTCCCTGACCAGGGATTGAACCTGTGCCATCGTCAGTGAAAGTACAGAGTCCGGACCACTTGCCCACCAGGGAAATCGCCACAATAGGGATTTTTATTGTGGAATATTTACTGAGAGAAAACACGCGCCCCCAAATGGGTGTGGTAGGCAGCTTTTAAAGCGACTGTGTGGGTGATACCTGCCCCCTGATGTTCACCGTCTGGTGTGAGGGTGGGCTGGACCTGTGACTTGCTTCTCCTTAAATAGAATAAAAACAGTGGGCGATCACTCCCGAGATTTGTTTATAAAGACTTTGGCTTCCCGCTTGCTCACCTCTTTTGCTTCCACTCTCTCACTCTGATGAAACCAGCTGCCCTGTTGTGAACTGCACTGTAGCAAGGAACTGAGAGTGGCTTTTGGTCAAGAGTTACCAAGCATCCGAGGCCCTCTGTGCAAGAACTGGTGAGGAACTGACTCCTGCGGATGGTCACACGAGTGGGCTTGGAGGCAGATCCTCTCCCAGGCGAGCCTTGAGTCGGCTGCAGCCTCAGCTGACACCGCAGCCCCCGAGAGTCCCTGGGGTGAAGGACGCAGACCCCCAGAAACCGTGAGCCAGTAGGTATTTGCTGCTTTAAGTTATCAAAGTTTAGGCGTCATTTGTTATGCAGTGATAGATAGGAAGGAAAAAATTTTAAATCTTCAGACCCATCAGCAGCTTGAAGAAACGGAGCATCAGTTCCTTCAGTGTCTCCTCGGTGCCTGTTCTCCATCCCACCCTCTTCCCCTTTCTCCTGCCAGAGGTAACCACCATCCAGAATTTTTGTTTAACATTCCCTTGCTTTTTTTTGCGGTACACGGGCCTCTCACCGTTGTGGCCTCTCCCGCTGCGGAGCACAGGCTCCGGACGCGCAGGCTCAGCGGCCATGGCTCACGGGCCCAGCCCCTCCGTGGCACGTGGGATCCTCCCGAACCGGGGTACGAACCCGTGTCCTCTGCATCGGCAGGCGGACTCTCAACCACTGCGCCACCAGAGAAACCCATCCCTTGCTTTTTAAAAAACACACATATATGTTTGCCTAAACACATTTTGTTGAGTTTTGCAGGTTTTTGAACTTTATCTTACATAAATTGAGTTACACGTATGCTTCTGTGATTTGCATTTCTTATTCAAAATTAAGCTCCTGAGACTGAACCATGCTGATCATGTGGTTCATTCATTTTCACTGATGTGAATTTCTCCACTCTTTTGTCCTTGGACACTTAGAATGTTTTCAGCGTTTTTCTATTGCCACCAGCCTGCTGTGAACATTCTTGGGCATGACTCCTGGAACATGTGAGCCAGGATTTCTCTGGTGTAGACACGTAGGAGTGGAAGGGCTGCTTAGGTATAAGCATCTTCAACTTTATAAAATAATGAAAATGTTTTCCAAAGGGATGATACCACTCTACACTCCCAACTGGTGTGCAGAAGAATTCCTCTGTTCTACATCCTTTTTGATCGTTACAAAATGACCTCTCGTGATTTTAATTTGCAGTTCCCTAATTACTACTAAGATGAACATTTTTTCACATGTTTATTGCAGATCAGGTTTTATTCTCCTGCACAATGCTTATTTATGACTTCTGTCCAGGTTTTTATTGGGTTGTCTTTAACGGATTGATTCATAGGTGTTCTTTATACATTCTGATACTATACCTTGTCAATTACATGTGTTGCAAATATATTCGTTTGGCATTATCTTTTCATTCTTTTTGAAGTATTTTGAGGAAAAGAAGTTATAAAGTTTAATGTAGTCCAATGTATCCATCATTTCCTGTCCGATGTACACTTTCTGTGTCTTGCTTAACTTTCTCTCCCACTAGTTTATAAAGATTTTCTCCTATATTTTCTCCTTAAAATTGTAAAATTTTGGCCTCTCACATTTACATCTAATCCATTGGAAATGGATTCTTTTAGTATGGCATAAGGTATCCACCAACTGGATATGAATATCCAATTTTATAATTTTTCATATGGATAACCTTGAACCAGCACCATGCTGAACGGTCCATCCAGTTCTCAATGATTTGTGATGCAATCTCAGACCCAATCAAGTCTCTGTCTAGGTGTGTGTCTGTTGCTGGGCTCTGTCTTATGCTCCATTGTTTCAGCTGTATATCCTTGTGCCAATACCAGAAGTCCTAATTACTCTTACTTTATAATAAAAATGTGACCTTATCTTAGCCTTCTTTAGAAGCATCTAGGTTATTCTGGTCCTTTGTTTTACCATGTACATTTTATGATTACTTTAATTAAATTCTAAGAAAAATGCTGTTGATCTTAAATCATATAGAATCCATAGGTCTATTGGAGACAATTGCTATTGCTCTAAGTTTCCCTACCCATAACATGTTGAATTTCTACAATTATTTGAGACTTACTTCTTTAATAGTTTTCCAAAAGAGTGTATCATTTTGTATCATTTTCTCCATATTATCTGAGCTTTAGGTCCAGCTATGTTATTTTTCACTGTTGCTATTGTAAATGGTATTATTTAAAGTTTGTAATATTTTGTTTGTTGCTTCAATAAAACACAATTATTTCTATATACCTAGCAACATTGTTAAACATATGTTACTTCGAAAAATTAATCTATAGATTCTTTTGAATTTTCCATGTGGATAATCATAATAACTTAGTCTCTTCCTCTCTAATTGTTTCTGGCTAGGATCTTAAGTACAATGTCAAAAAGTGGTAATGGCAGCATTCTTGACTTGTTCTTGATTTCAAAGGAACTATAGTAACATTTCACTTCTAAGTATGATGGCTACTATAGGTTCTTTGGAGATATTTCTTATCAGGTTAAAAAACTCACCTTCTACTTCTAGTTTGTGAAGAGTTTTATCATGACTGAATATTAAATTTCACTGGAGGCTTTTTCCATATCTGTGATGATCATATGGTGTTTCTTCACTAATCTGCTGATGTGATAAATTTGCATTAATACATTATTTAATGTTAAACTAGCCTTCTGTTGTTGGGATTATCCCAATTTGGTCATAATCTACTGTGGACAAAGAAAGTCGCCTGCCATTTCAGTAAACAAAGGATGTTTTGGAGGTCTTAAAGCTATCAGCCACTACAGCCGCTGCCCCCGACTTCTTCCCTGGTGTACCCTGAGGGGATTCAGGATGGAGAAAAACAGGATACTGGCCATGCATATATAGTCAACTAGTATTTGACAAGAGAGACAGGAACACTCAATATGGAAAAGATTGTATCTTCAATAAATTTTGGTGGGAAAACTGGATAGTCACATGCAAAAGAATGACATTGAACTCCGATCTTACACAAAAATTAACTCAAAATGGATTAAAATTTAAGTAAAAATGGATTAAAGACTTAAATGGAAGACCTGAAAATGTAAAAGTTTTAGAAGAAAAATAGGGGAAAATCTCCTTGACATTGGTCTTGGCAACAATTTTTTAGATATGACACCAAGAGCAAAAATTAATAAGTGAAACTACATCATACTAAAACGTCTTCTGAAATAAGTTAGACAGAGAAAGGCAAATTCTGTATGATCTCACACGAATCTAAAAGAGCTGAACTCATAGAAATAGAGAATAGAATGGTAGTTGCTAAGGGCTGGGATTGAGGGGATCTGGGGAGATCTTAGTCAAGGGGTAGAAACTGCCAGTTATGAGTTCTGGGGATCTAAAGTACAGCATGGTGACGATATTTACAATACTGTATTATATACTTGAAAGTTGCCAAGAGTCCGATTTTAAATGTTTTACCACACACACACACACACACACACACACACACACACACAAATGGTAATTATGAGAGGGGATGGAGGTGTTAACTAACCTTATTGTGGTAATCATTTTGAGAAAGGATGGGAGCAGGGCACAACCGTTAAAAGAATGACATAGCCCGAGGACATGACATAAACTGATTAGAACCAAATAGGTCCAAGATGGCAGATGACTAGACCTTGAGCCTCAGTATATGCTCATTGTAACACTTCAGCAAACTAAATGATACATCCACAGGCACCATGACAGTTTCAAGGCTGACCACAAAAGTGGGCAGTGGCCCAATTCCTGGAAATCCCCACTCCTTCCCCAAAATAGCTGGAATACTCCTCTCACTCCTTAGCCTATGAAATTACCCACCCCTATAAAAACTGACCACCCCATACCCTGGGGCCTCTCTCACCTTCCCAGATGGCCCACACTCTGAGATATGGAGTGTGTTTCTCCCTGAATAAACCTTCTTTCACTTGCTATGGCTCGCTCTTGAATTCTTTCCTGTGTGAAGCCAAGAACCCACACTTGGTGGCCATCCCAGGGACTCAGACGTGACCTGGGATGTGACCATCCTCTCCTGGCCCACTCTCTTTCCTGCAACAATTTTGCACACAAAAGTGTACTTTCAAATCATCATGTTGTACACCTTAAATGTATACAATGTTATATGTCAACTATATCTCAATAAGGCTGGGGGGAAAATATTTTTGTAATAGTATGGGGAAAATACATCTAAAAGTTCTATTCTCTGAACTATTTCCCCAAATGATGGAATTTTGCCTACCGATTTATAGCTTCTCTAAGACAGGTATCATTTTGCACTTTAAAGAACAATGACAACACCAGAAAAACAAAACAAAACAAAACTGTCTGCATGATTTGGGTACATGCTGAAGTATGAGAGCCACAGCCCCAGTGTACCCTTGGAAGAGGAGTTTTGAGAATCACAGAGCCTCAGTCAGCTGAGTCTCTAAAGGACTGTTAGAGCAGAACCAACCTGTTCTCAGCCCAAGATCCTTAAATGAGCAAGCAATAAATTCCTATTAGGTTGAGCCACTATGTATTTGAGTCTCTACACTACTGTGCCCTAGCCTACCCTAACTAATATAAATGCTTACCTCATTAATTTTCAGGCTTTTTTCCTTTTATAATATATGGGCTCAAAAGGTAAAATTTTCTCTAAGGACTGCTTAAAAAGTTATCAGTTTTGACATTTAGACTTTTGATTATCATTCAGTTTAAAATATTTTGTCCATTTGATTGAGGGGACTTGTGGATTCTTTAGAAGCATGTGTCTCAATTTCCAAACTTACAAAGTTCTTCAGTCTTCTTGTTGATTTCCAGTTTAATTGCTTTGTGGTCCCAGAAACTCCTCTGTATGACTTTAATACTTTGAAGTTCGATGAGACTGCTTGGGTCCTTTTTTATCAACATTCTGTGTATGCTTGAAAAAGCACACATATTCTGTAGATGTTGAATGCAGTGTTCTATGTGTTTCCACTGGGTCAGAGTTGTTAACCATCTTGTTGAAATCTATATGCTTACTGTTTTTATTTCCTTGTTCTATCAATTTCTGAGTGAACTTTGTCAAAAACTACCTCTATTGCTGTGGGTTTGTCTGTTTCTTCTTGTGGTTCTTTCCATTTTGGCTTTATACAATGAGGAAATGTCATTGGATGCATGAAAATTTTAAATCATTGAATCATTGTGTTTTGGTGAAACCAATCTTTTATTAATATGTGGTGACTAACCTTCTTGAATTCTAGGAATGTTTTCTTGCCTAAAAGCCTTTTTTCTCTGGTAGCAATATAGTTACACTTATTTTCCTTTGGGTAGTATTTTTACACCTTATCCAATTCTTTTATTTTCAACCTTAGCATGTCCTTATGGTTTAGCCATATCTTTCACAAAATTGTTGTTTGTTTTTAAATTCAGCCTGGCTTCCCTGGTGGCGCAGTGGTTGAGAGTCCGCCTGCCGATGCAGGGGAAGCGGGTTCTTCCCCTGGTCCAGGAAGATCCCACATGCCACAGAGCAGCTAGGCCCGTGAGCCATGGCCGCTGAGCCTGCACGTCTGGAGCCTGTGCTCCGCAACGGGAGAGGCCACAGCAGTGAGAGGACCGCGTACCGCAAAATAAATAAATAAATAAATAAATAAATAAATAAATAAATAAATTCAGCCTGAAAATCTTTAAACTGGAACATTTGGTCCTTTTCCACTTAATGTAACTACTGATATATTTGGATTTAAAACTATCTTATTTCATGCTTTTTGTCTCTCCTTTCTGGCCTTCTTTTTAACTGAATTTCATGTTTTCCCCTTCTACTAGTATGGGGGAGAGGCCTTGCATTGGTTATCCTATGTCTTACAATGTATGTTTAAAATTTTAAATGAATCAAAATCTTTGTCTTCCTTCTGGTTAATACAAGGATCATAAATGTTCAAACTCCCACTTACCTCCTTCCTCACTTTCATAAAATTGTAATGTGCTCGGGGCTTCCCTGGTGGTGCAGTGGTTAAAAATCCGCCTGCCAGTGCAGGCAGGGGACATGGGTTCAAGCCGTGGTCCGGGAAGATCCCACATGCCGCGAAGCAACTAAGCCGTGCGCCACAACTACTGAGTTCGCATGCCACAACTGCTGAAGCCCGCAGACCTAGAGCCTGTGCTCCGCAACAAGAGATGCCACCACAGTGAGAAGCCCGCGCACCGCAACGAAAGCGTAGCCCCCGCTCACTGCAACTAGAGAAAGCCTGCGCACAGCAATGAAGACCCAATGCAGCCAAAAATTAAAACATTAAAAAAAAATTGTAATGTCCTGTATTTTTCTGTTATTTAAAAAAATGCCACAATTATCTCTTTTATATGGTTAAACACCTCTTGCATTTGCCTGCCTAACTTACTGCTTTTTTGTTTACCATGTTATCTTGCATTTTAGGCCTTCCATTTTGTCTCAGATTCCTTCTGCCTAAATCTTTTAGGATTTTCTTTGGTGAGTTTCTGTTGATAGCAAACTCCCAGTTTTAATTTTTCTGAAATTTCTTTATTCTATTCTCATTTCTGAAAGATTTTTACTGGGTATAAAATCCTAGTTTGGCAGTACCCTGGAAAGAATTGTTCCATTGTCTTCTGTTATTAATGTGGAGTTGGTTGTCAGCCTAGCTGTCATTGCTTTGAAGGTTCTGTCAAAGGAAAAATTCTGGATGCTTTTGTCTCAAATTTTTCTCTTTGCCTTTGATTATCTAATTTCACGACTTTGTGTCTAGATAGGGGCCCATTTTTACTTATTCTCATAGGGATTACCTGGGATTTTGAATCTGTGGAGTACTGTTCTTCATCAGTTTGAGAAAATTCTCAGCCTTTGTAGCTTCAGACGATCTCTATGATCCATTTTCTCTCTGCTTCTCTGGGACACCAATCAAACATCTATTGGACTTGCTGTGTATCCTGCCTGCATCTTACTCTCTCATCTGTAATTTCTTCCTCTTTGCTGCATTCTGCATTTCTTCTGCTCCATCTTTCAGTTCAACAATTCTCCTTCAACGTTGTCCAACTGCGGTTTAAATTTTATTTTTCATTTCTAGAAGTTATATTTGGTTTTCAAATCTGTTCTACCATTTTTAAGTGGCCCATTCTGTTTTCAAGTAGGCCTTATATTTTAAAAAATGTACTAATTTGCATTTTGCAATCTTTATTTGATAACTCCAGAATCTTTTTTTTTTTTGGTGAGGGGAGGATAGGCTGTTTTTGCTTCTATTTTGAGGGTTTTCACCAGTGGTCTCCTTCCCTGCTTATTATTCACTGTGTGCTGCCCATAGGCCTTGAAAAACTCTTGATGTGGTTTTACCACGACCTGGGATGAGGGATGAGGATTGCTTTTTCCAGAAATGAATCAGATTTGCTTCTATTGTGCACTTGAGATTTATATTTCTGGAACCACTTTAATTCATGACCCGAGGGTCCCCCTCCCCACTCTAATAATGCAGATTTGGGCTTTAATTCTGCTCAAGGGTCAGTACTTGATCTACAGTCTCAGGGATAGGCTCTTTTCCTCTTTCAATTTTTCTTCTCAGCTCTGCTCAGCACCAAGGAAACTTTGTCTAGTCCCAAGGGGGCAGAAAAAAGAATCCAAATGTACTTCTGGGGTCCCAACTTAACGGGAAGGGTCTACTAGGCTCCTCAACTTAGGGGAGGCCTGCTTGGTCATCTGCTTCTGTCTCCCTTGTTCTGAAAGGCTATCAAGATTATAGTTAGATCAGCAAACACATCTAAGTGCCTATTAACTTTATAGGTTCTTGCTGTATCTTGGATTTTGGCCTGCTTGTTCCTCATTATTATATTAACTCTAGGATGATAAGATTTTTGAAGTATTTTATCTAGCATTTTAGTTGCACTCATTAGAAACTTTGGCCCTAAAACGTAGCCCATTATGCAGGTAGCAGAAATCAAGATCTTCACCTTGCTTTGATGTTCTTCAGTTTCGCTATGTGTATAGGCATGATTTAATCCTACTTAGGATACTGTGATTCGTGGAGCTATGGATTCATGTTTATCAACTCTGGGAATTTTACCTTTTAAAATATTGCCTCTTCTCTATGCTCTTCATTATTTTAATATAATGTAGTATTAGACATTCTCATTCCATCCTCCATGTCTCCTAACTTCTCATTCATACAGTCCTTTTCTCTCTCTTCGCTGTCTTCTAGGTCAATTATTTAGATATACCTTACAGTTTAAATCACTTCACTTATGTCTAGTCCTTTTTTTTTTTTTTTTTGGCGTACGTGGGCCTGTCACTGCTGTAGCCTCTCCCTTTGCGGAGCACAGGCTCCGGACGCGCAGGCTCAGCAGCCATGGCTCACGGGCCCAGCCGCTCCACAGCATGTGGCATCCTCCCGGACCGGGGCACGAACCTGTGTCCCCTGCATCGGCAGGTGGACTCCCAACCACTGTGCCACCAGGGAAGCCCCTGTCTAGTCCATTTTTGACTTATCTATTGAGTTGATGTCAGTTCCTGTACTTTAACTTTTGGTCTGTTTATCCCTTGTTTCTTATTGTATGCTCATCTTAGTAATTACAGCTACTCTGCATTTTCTCTTGACAGTTAGAACCTATTAAGTGTTTGACAGTGTTAGATGTGTTGTTTCCGTGTTTCTGTAATCACTCACAGTGGCTGGTCTTACGTGTTTGGTGATCATCAAGTAATGCTATGAGAATTCTGTAGGCCTAACTTGGAAAGTTTTCCTCTAACGATTTGATTCTACTTCTACTGGTATCCCCATCCTGGAAGCACCTCAGCCTGCTCTGACTCCCCTACTCTTCAGCCCCAGACCCCAAACATAACTAAGTGCTCCTGGTCATCTAAGCTGCAGCACCAGTCCCTACCCTGATTAATCCAGATTTACTCTAATTGTTTAGCTTTGGGCTTGGGGTAGAGGAGGGGAAAACGTCCTTGGGGAACCCTTCTGTTTTTTTTGCCAGCAATGCCTTAAGAAGCATGTCCTAAGATTAGCTGTCACAGAAGAGGTGAGTTGCTCAGAGGTCTGGCTTACTCATGATACCAAAATCAGATATTCACTTGTAAAACCTCCACTTTATATATTTCTTGAAACATATTAAGCATGACTACTTTATGAACTGTACTTTGATACTTCCAGTATCTCAAGTCTTCATGGGTTTCATTCTGTAGCTTTCACTCAAAATTTACTCTTTACCTTAAGTATCTTTATTTCACGTTACTTTTTAAATACGTTTAAAGTGAAATATTAAATGTACAGTTAATGATTTTCATATTGTGTACACACCTATTTAACCACTACCCAAATCAACATGTGAGAGATGGCCATTACTCCAGAGAGTTCCACTAGGCCCCCTTGTTAGTCAGCTCCTCCCCCACACCTTCCAGTAAACATTAATTTGGCTTCTATCATGTTGACTAGTTTTGCCTGTTCCTGACCCTCACATAAATGGAATAGAGGATATACTATTCTGTGTCAGGCTTCTTGCATCTAACATGTTTTTGATACTCATCCATGCTATGGCATGTATCAGTAATTCCCATCTTGCTTTTTGCTATGCAGTATTGCACTGTATGAACATAAAGTGACCTTCTCTTGATGACCACCTTTAGTAATAAAGCTGCTATGAACATTTGAGGACAACTTTTCATTTCTCTTGGGAAACGTTTCCTCCCCACCTGGTAATAATTCTGGATGATAGAGTGGATATAGTTTTAACTTTTCCTAGAAATGGCATCTTTCCAAAGTAGCTGTACCATTTTACACTCTAAACAATGTATGAGTCCCAGTTGTTTGAACATCCTTGGTATGATGTCTACTTGTCATTGTACAGGGTGCACTGTAGCGTTTCCTTGGTTCTAATTCATTAATCATGTTACGTATCTTCTCATATGCCTACTTTTTTGTAAAGTGGCTGTTCAGGTCTTTACCTTAAAAATTTTCCTTATTAAATGTCCTGTCAGATATACTGTGAATATTTTGTCTGTGGCTGCATTTTAACTTTTAATGGTGTCTTTTTAATTTTGATGTTTCTTCTTTTTAATGGTTAGTGCCTTTTTTTGGTAAATTTCAATCCTTGCCTACTCCAAGGTTGCAAAGATATTTTCTTCTAGGTTTACAATTTTAATTTTTACCTTTAGACCTATCATCCATCTTTTGTGTATGGTGAAGTAATTGTTCATTTTTATTCTTATTATTGTCTAGTTGCCCTAGCATACTTATCAGGGGTGTGGAGACAAAAAGCAAAACAAAAAATCAGTGTATAGTTTAGGAAGATATATATCAAATAACTTGGGCCACTAAAACTCGCAGTTCATGCAGTTTTCATTAATCTTATTGGATAATCTTGAAAGCTAAGGTTCAGAAGTAGCAGTGGAAAATGGGCTATTTATTCTTGACGATGAGACTCAAGGAGGAATCATGAGGTGTGTTTTTTTTTTTTTTTTTTTTTTTTTGCGGTACGCAGGCCTCTCACTGTTGTGGCCTCTCCCGTTGCGGAGCACAGGCTCCGGACGCGCAGGCTCAGCGGCCATGGCTCATGGGCCCAGCCACTCCGCGGCATGTGGGATCTTCCCAGACCAGGGCACGAACCTGCGTCCCCTGCATCGGCAGGCGGACTCTCTACCACTGCGCCACCAGGGAAGCCCCTATGAGGTGCTTTTAAGAGTAGGGAACTGGGTAACAGAAAACGAGGGTCTGGCACTGAATTTTGTTGGGCTACATGTAATGAGCTCCTTTGAATTTGACTACGTTTAGAATCCTGGATCTACCACTAGTTTTCAAAATGTCAAGACAGTTACTTTTGAATCAATTCCCAGGAAAGAATAAAAGAAAATGGGTTATTTTTCCTAATGGGCTATTAGAAAACTTTGATCTTTACTTCAAGGAACACCCCTCCCTGTATCAGCCCATATTTCCATCCCTGTTTCAAAGTCTGGGTAAAAATACTATTTTTTTCCAGGCAGCCTTTCCAGATTTTTTTAACAGAATTAATCACCATGACACTTCAGAGAAAATACGACATCCCTGAGGTTCACAGGTAGTATAATTGAGGGCTGCCCATCTAAGACAAACTGAACCTATTTGTTAAGTCTGATTTTCTATGATGCTTTGGGGAAAAAAAAATCCACTGCTGTTCCAGTAGCCTCAGGATGTAATCTAAGCTCTATATAGATCAGTTTCAAAGACAGGCCATGTTGTTCCAGTTTACTTACTGAGCTCCATTTCTCATCACTCCCCAATGTTTCATTCTAAGCCAATCCCCATCTATCTTTTTTTTTTTTTTTAAATCATCTCAGGGTCATCTCAAGTGCTGATGAATAAGCTAGTGTAGTCAGTAAACATGAACACCCAAATTGAAAAAGACCAGCTTTATCTAACAACCCTTTAAATATCATGTGTCTATTCACCCAATATATAGGCTGTTGGGAAATCACATGAAATCACTGTATAGACATAGCACTCTACAAATTTGCTGAGTTGACTCCATATATAAAGGTAGTCAGCTGGTCTGTGCAATGCAAAAAATTAACAAAGGAAATCATTTAACTACACTTTGCTTGCTTGCCTGAGTATCAGCTGTACAGATGTCACACTTGAACCTTAAGAAATCATTAACTCACAGATTCCTTCTTCTATCACAGCTCCTGATATTTGGTAATGAACACACATCCACACAATTTAAACCTGGGACACTTGAGCTAAGTCAGACCATTATTTTGCCAATATCTTCACTCTACCCACCATTTCAGTCTTCAGTGGAAAGAGTACTGTCAGGAGGCCAATTTCAGCATGATGCTGAGAAATGGAACATGACAAATTTGTCCTGGTTTCCTTACTAACAAAACTAGGTGGTTTGATGGTTGCTACAATTTGGGAAAACCTAAAAAAACAAAACAGACAAAATATAAAGTGGGTAGGCACTACGTAACACTGTGTCACTTTTATTTCAATCTATCATATGTGGATTCATTTGGTTATTGTAACAAGTTTCCAGCTCTTTACCTTTAATATTCTTAGCTTTCCCAAAGGCTGAAATTAAAACAAACAAAAACTCCTACTGTTTAAAAAAAATTACAAGCTAGGGAGGAATCAATCAAATAACCTAATCAGGCTCCAATTTTTCAAATATTCTTTGCAAATTAGATATTTTGATACATGATAAGTACTGGATTTACAGATCAACAAACCTGTGGAAAATATGCAAGAACAGAAATTTCTTCCTGAACTATGAGGGAGTGGGATTATTTGACCTTTCAATTGCTAGAGGCATCTATCACTAGATACAGCAGGTAGGACCCTAACACTTAACTTGAAAAAAATGGCAACGCACTTTTGTTCTACACATTAATCCTAAGAAACTACGATTACATTCTCACCATACCAGAGTATTAGGATACATTATAGAAAAACTGAAAAACGAACACCAGATTTTCATATGCATATTTTAATTTTTGGAATTTTAACAATTCAAATAAAATTCAGCTAGTTAACATAAATACAGAGTAAATGCACATAATTTACAGCCACATACAGGAATTCAATAGCAAATCTCACATAAATGGTCAAAGGATATCAACTCTTTGAAGTTGATTATTTAGCTATGACTGACAGGCCATAATTTAATGGTTCACATATGCAGGGGTACACATTCAAAATAACACAAAAACTGAGTAAAACTAGAATCTTCAGTTTCTAAAAGGGGTAGCATAAAAAGCAGAGTGTAGATTGAGAAATATAAGGGCACAATGGAGATCTGTGTGGGCCGAAAGTTAGTACATTGTATTAAACACTTTTATATAGTTAAAATCCCCTTCCAATTTAAATCATTTAGAAACATCTATATTCTTAGGAATGTGAAAGTTATGATCAATACTAGAGGAGAAAAAGGCTGAACTATTATTTGCCAGCCCCAAAGGGCCTATAGTGCTAACAGTCCAGGCAGCAGAGCATGTAAACAACAGACGACAGCACGGACAACGCTGGAAGGGTAAAGGATAAACTGATTCCTAGCACTTAAGTCCTTCAAGATCAAACCAGTATTTTTAGTGATCTAAAACAGAATCTAAAAATGCTGACGTATTTACACTCCAGTAAAAGAGTAAACACTCATTATTCTTAACAACCCAAACTCAGCTGGCCCTAATAGAATAATGCTATTCCACAATGGGCATTTGGTTTTAGGAGACAAAAGGCTAGATTAAATAATGTAATGATATTCTCTCTTGGTGTCAGAGTTAAAAAATCAATTGTTTGCGGGTCCCATCTAGTAAGATTGGTTCCACGAAATTACAAACATAAGGAAAACCAAGACAAAAGCTTTGGTGATACAGTTTTTTCCCTGGATTTAAAAGCACTGTATGGTACCCCGCAATCACAGGTTGGTCATCATCAGATTTTTGACTTTGAAATCTAATAAACTGTTTCTGTGAGCCCCAAGTACCAGAGTTCTTATCTGCTGCTCTATGAGTATGTTCTTTCCGTATGTACCGCTTTAACCTGAAAAGTTCAATTTTCTGAGACAATTCTCCAATAAAAGTACATACCAATTTGAAGAGTGCTGACTACCTCTAAACTAGAAATAAAAAGCTATCTGACAAAAACAGATGAAAATAAAACACAGTTTAAAAAAGAAGTCCAATGCTTTTTAAGTGTTTTTCTTTTCTTCTTTTTAAACGTTTGCATCAATTAAAAAAAAAATCTCCAAAGAAATGTTTCAAAGACAAACTTTATGTGCAATTTTTATATAAAGTTTTCTTTTTAAATTAGCTTTGTCATATATAAATTACAGCAGATTGTACTTTGGGGGGGAGAAAAAATAAACTTCACTGCTCCTTTCCAGTTGTCACACAAAGAAACAAAGTCTGAGACTCTAAGATCTCTTCCTTCCAGCACATAAATATACTCATTTTTAAAAGCTGAAAAAAATGCACTAAAGGGTCAATACAAATACAAACAGGAATAGAATACGAGTTCATCCTTGAAGGACACTTGTTATGAATTTGCTACAACTAAATAAGATGTTCCTTAGCTGCTGGTTTTTATATCATTCTTAATCATTTGTGGGGTATTCAGATCACTAAGATTAGAAAGTCTCTGTCTGACATTCAATACAACTAATGTTTACAGATCTTCACAAGGCAAATTGCACTGTATTAGGCAGTATAAATGGCACATGAAAATGAAAACACTATATATTGACACTTTCTTTACAGATTTAAGTTAGAAACCCCATTACTGTTTTTTTGGGAGGGTTGGGGGGCATGTTCCTCACAATAAATGTCAAAGCTGAAATTCACCATAAAAGGTATGAATAATCCCAAAGGTAATGAAACTGAATTTGCCTTTGGTCTCCAAAGAGATTGGAATATTTTAAATTCCAATCGAAGCACCTCAAAAACATCCAGTTACTGTTGATTGAAAGGAAGTTAAGGTGTAGGAATTTAAGAGGGCACTGTGTCTCACTGGTGACAGTGGAGAAAGCTTGCAATGACATGCTATGATTTTTTATATGTTAGGGGCACTACAGTGTACATAAGAATACTTAAAACATTTATAGTAAAGATCTCCAAAATATACCTAAATCCCAGAAAAATGTTATGAACACTGTTTCTGCCTAATACATAACCAATACTTAAAAAAAGTAATCTTAACTTGGGAATTCTCTCCTACTCTCACCCTCCCCCCCCAAAAGGCCACAAAGTGCATTCACAAAAAGTCATTCTTAAGATAAAGCCATTGCACAAAATGTACAGTTCATGTATACTGAAATGACTACCACACTGGAGTTTAATTGGATAAGTTTCATACACCAGTATAGCAACATCCATAAGCGAAAGTCTTTTAATTGAATTACAGCAAATATCTTCATAAGGGCCATACATATAATACATTTAAAGTATTAAAAGGTGCAGTTGAACTCAACAGCAAAATGTAAAAGCTATATCCTGTTAACACGCTTAATCTGAATTAACTTGAATCTTTCTATGATTTACCATTCAAGAAATTTGGATGGAATAAACTCCTTGTCCAAAGCAGTTTGTTCATTTATAAACCTGTAAGTTAATTAGGATCACTACCTGCCCAATCAGATTGCAGAGGGCCCTTCTTCTATAATGTTTACGCTGCCCCAGATATTTATAACGTCACCTTAAAAAAAGAAAACACCTTGTAAGGACAAAGCTGAAAATTACCATTTTCTCTACTAAATAAATGCAATGTATGAAGAGGTTCTGGAAATAATCCAAAGGTTCAAATTCTTAATGTGAAACCAAACAGAGAAAGATTCAGAAGCAGTAAATTTTTTCCACTTTAAGAAAATGATACTTAGGTATGACAGGGGATAATTCAAGTTCATAATTAATAAGTCACTGAAAAGACACTGCATTCATTCATGTATCATTAGGTTAGAAAAGAGGACATGCTCAAGTCACTGAAATGGCCAAGAATCAACATTTTACCGGTTTATTGTGTCCCAAACTATTACCATTTGAGTTGATACATTAACGAACAATTTAAGCGTTCACATAAGCACCTGTGAGCAGTGGAAACCAAAACATTTTAAAGCTAAAAATAAACACGTTTAGACACTACTTCATTTGTCGTCAAAAACAGTGACTACTAATGCCAAATGAGTACCTTTAAAATATAGTGCCAGATCCTCTCAAGGAAATGTGAAAATACTCCTACTATCATTGTTAGTTTCCAATTTTATAGGAATTATGCAGAAGTCAGAAATTTATGACTGTCAATACTATCTTTGGATGGTTATAGTATAGTATATAGTTACAGATGGCTCTGTCTAGAAGACTGGAAAAGTGCTCATGGAATAAACACTATACTCTGATTGCCATAACTCAACAAAATGCCAACTGTGTCCTGTGGACACGGAAGAGAAAATGGCAATTTTGAAGAAGGAGCGCTTCTAAAGGCTTTCTCTTGGAGGCAGCCAAGGGTTTTTTTCACATTACTAAAAAGACTAAGTAATGTGGTTATGATTACTTTAATTCCTACAACCAAACTTCCACTTAGGTATAGTTCCGTGTTCCCACACTGTTTTCCTTCTGTCCACCAAGCTGGCTTCGGTACTCCATGGTCCACTGTATCTTTTGGTCTTCCCTCTTTATAGTACAGCAGCCTGGTGGTGCTATCCGTTGAGCAGGTAGACCACTAATTCATAGGTGGCCATCATAATGGCTGTGTTTGGAATCTGTCTCACCAGATGAGTTGTCAGACCACGGTAAAGAGACCCATAGCCTTCTTCTTGAACAAGCAAAGACAGTGTCTGAAAAAAGGATCTATATTTTGTTCCCTCCTCACGCAGTCTTGTTCTTACAACTTCTGTATGGGGAAAAAATAAAGTCATTTTATTTAAACACCAGTGTGATATCTTTATACCCTCCTAATACTGGACACATCCCATTGATCAGACTGTAAGTGTAAGCTTAGGATAAATGAGGAGTAATTTTTAATGTGCAACTTATTGAAACTAGTTACCATAGCCATGTCTTTCACCAAACTCCTAAGCTAGCTGGCTAAAATCACATATACTAATTATAAAATTTCATAGGTTCCTGAATGGTAAAAGACAGAATAAACAAAAGTATCAGCTGTATACTGGGTATAGATAAAAGGGAGAATAGATGTGATAAATAAAGGTAAACCGGAAAGAGAAGAGGTGGTATCAAAGATGAATACAGAAAGATAGTGAGAAACAAGCAGGAAAGATTTTTAAGAAGAGGACGTTACAATGAAAAAACAGAATTATTAATTTATTCACAATGGTCCACATACACCAACATGAAATTTCATGTGGATAAGTCTGAAAATGTTTAAAATACTAGTGTCAGCTAAAAGGCCACATCTGGGAAGCAACCAGGCAAAAATCATAAACCTTTAGAGCTGAAAAGGATCTTAAAGGTTAGTCTAATTTTTCTTCATTTTAAAAGGTAAAGAAAGAAATGGGGGCTACGAAGAAGTTTTAGTCAGCTGAAGGCAGAGGCTGGGACAAGAATTAAGAGTTTCAACTTAAGAATTAAGAATCTCTTCTTTCCACGCCCATTATTTTTCAAACTTTTTCAACACAATGCTCCTGATGGGCCTGAGGGAAACGGCTGAAAGTAACTTTCACTGCAAATGTTAACATTTGAAATCTTCTATGTCCTGTCTTAAATATCCATGTCATTTATATATTTCACTCCAAAATGCTGTTTATAAACTGTACCTCTTCTTATAATGACATCATCTCACTTGAAGAGACAGGGTGCTTGCAACTCCAAAACCCTCTCTCTCTCTCACCTGAGCAGGTCACCATCCCATACGAGGCCAGAACCTACCCAGTGCTGCCGGTACTGTCCTCTTTTGATTTCTCTTAAAGAAGTCAGGAATGGCCCTCAGGAAACTGGAGGTAAGCTGACAGTCCAATTTTGTTCAAGAGTTGGTTTTATTCATAAATTACGTTTTAGAGCAAATACTCATTTTCTAGCTGTATTTCATTTTTCCTGACAGAGCTTTAATCACATAGCCTTAGCTTTGCAAAGGTGACTGTAAACATTAATCAGCATAACAAAAGTGAAGCACTTAGATGAAAAACCTAAACCAAACTAAACCCTCAAACATACCAAAATCAAAGTTTACACTTTAACAAAACAACAAAAATGTTACAAAAAAACCCTCAGCGTGTTACAGAGAAATTCTTAAGTGGTTTTCTTAGTTATTAATGAAAAAGGCTAATATTATAAAACTTAAAAAACAGAAGTTTTAAAAATCATTAATATATACTTATTTGCCAACACGAAACAATGTAAAATAACTTGGTCTTTGGGATTATAGACTTCAGTTCAAATTTGAGCTCCACCACTGAGTAAGCTATGTGACCTTGAGCAAGTTACTTCATCTTAACATTTCTGGTTTCCCATCTGAAAATGAAGACAATTCTGGTTATGTTCTGGCATATCTCTAGACTTGTAAGTACTTTGCACGATTTTTCTGCAGATTAGCAATAATGTATACTGCATATATGTATGTAATAATAAAGTATCTAGTATGGCACCCACATCCATACTTTAAAAAACAGAAACTTGCCCAAGTCACCTGGCTGGAATCTGACTCTGGGCTGAAATCTGACTGCCCAGAGCCCATGCTAAATCACCACCATGCTACTATAGCGTACCTACACTGACCTATTAAAACAGCCTTATGTTACTCATACAGGTTTAATCCCATTACGGTGAACTGTATTTAGTTATACTGTAATTCAGTAAACTTATAAATACTCTAATAAGTTGGCCAGTGGCTGGGGTAGGAAAACATTTCTGATTTAATAGAAGATTACTCATACACATTCAAGTCCTCTTACCATGTGGATACGCTATAGTTGTGGCACACGTTTTTGAGGTGGCAGCGGCTAGCATCATTCCCACAAAATCTGATGCTTCTTTTACAGACTCTTCTTCATTTTCCATCGTAGAAGCAATCTTATATTCCAGTAGTTTTTGCTTAATACTTTCATAAATAACAAAATGGATAACAGTCTCTGATATGCCAGCATATGAAGCAGACATGCCCCTATAAAATCCTCTAAGTCCATCTGTCTGATACACTTTACGGACACACTCAAAAGCGCCCATTCGCTTTTCCCCACGGTTCCTGAAAAGTAAAAGGGAAAAACCTTATTAACAAAAATAAAGTAGTATAGGTTTTTAAATAAAGTAAATAAAATATATAGAGATATGCCACTCTACTAAAGAATAACCCTCTTTAATTCATGAGGAAGTAAAATCAGATTTTAAAACATTCATTTTAGATTTCCTATTCTTCTGTCCCAAATTTGCCATATTAAATAGGTAACATATAAGTAGTTTATTTTACTGAATGCAAAATAACTACTTTGAATCTTCAGTTTCATTAAAGTCCGACTGTATGAATAAGCAACAAAATCCACTGTGACTGTGTTCAAACACACTGTGACTGCAGCTCAAGATAAAAACAGAACAAAATAAACAAAAACCCCTCACATTATATTAAATGTTGTTCTAAGTAAGCTGAGTCTTTTGCATTCAATAATATATAAAAAGAAGGACTGGGACTTCCCTGGTGGTGCAGTGGTTAAGAATCTGCCTGCCAATGCAGGGGACACGGGTTCAATCCCGTGTCCCGGGGGAAGATCCCACATGCCACGGAGCAACTAAGCCTGTGCGCCACAACTACTGAGCCTGCACTCTAGAGCGCATGAGCCACAACTACTGAGCCCGTGTGCCGCAACCACTGAAGCCCTCGCGCCTAGAGCCCGTGCTCCACAACAAGACAAGCCACCACAATGAGAAGCCCGCACACCGCAACAAAGAGTAGCCCCTGCTCACTGCAACTAGGAAAAGCCTGAACACTGCAACAAAGACCCAATACAGGGAAAAAAAAAAAAATGAGACACCAATGATAATAGAATATCACAAAGAAAGGAGTATAGCAAGGAGTATAATTAAGCTAATTTCTGTGTACCTGGGGGATTCTTCCAAGCCCACCCAGTTCTTCCCCAAAAGTGACTGGGTGACTTTAAATCAAATTTCCTATGATCCTTTGAAGGTAATGGCCGTACCTTTCACCTCAGTAAATAGTGAATGAGGACTTCTACAGTTATCAAGTATTTATGAAGCACTGTGCCCAAGAAAACTTTCTTAGTGCTACTTAGGGTGCAGCATCTACTCTTCTACAAGTATATAATTTTGAGTTTGTAAAAATATTTATTACCTTCATTATGATTCCCCCAATAGAACTTTATCTGTAAGAAATGGGTTTAAATGCCACCCACGGGAAAAGAAATAGAAAACTTAACTATTTATAAATTATATACAACTGGATAACATAACAAAATAAAACCACAACTAAGACACCTACCTGATAACCTACAGATTCCTCCAATTTTATAAACTAATAATAGTCTTGAATCAATGACTATCCTCAACTAATGGTACTGAATAAATAGTTTCTTAGTTGAATGATCCATACAACCAACTGTAATTAGTTTCTGCTATCAAATCCTTTCTTACAAGGAAGTCAAGGGCTGTGAGTCCTCAAGGTCAATATGCAAACACATCAGCCCTGTTCTTGATCTGTGCTGTAAGGGAGCGTCCTCAAATCAACCTTTCACTACTACCCCAGCCCCATCCCATTTCCCCACCCCTAAGCCTAGGAAATTGTGCTGGCTTATTATTTTTTTCACTTACAACATTAAAGAGTTTTAATCCATGCTTTTCCGGGATCACCTACAATCCACCCTCTAGCATACTGAAGCAAGCCCCTGGTAGTTTATCACAGTACAGTAGGGAATGGCATCTCACACTTTTTAACCTCTGGGTTGGCTTACCTACCATTACCTTTCAGATCTCTGGCTTTAGGAGATAAACTCTGAGTCCTGCTGCAACACTCAACTTAAGATTTCATTAAAAATTATTCTAGATGAAACAAGAATTAGACACTGCTTTTCAAGTCTCCAAATAGCATACAATTCCACATGACAGGACGTGGGAAACAGAGCTTTCAGCAGGCATAACTGTTAATAATTTCTTAGATCAGTTTTATTTATAATCTATGATATCTACACTAGACTTCCCAAACCCTAAACTATAAAAAACAGTGAAAATTGTTATACACAGTCTACTCCAGACTGAAAGGCTAAACAGTTTCAAAACTATCAACGTGATTATTATTATTATAATACATCAGATAAGGTCATCTCTCTACGTAAAAGTGTTACTTTTTCCCTGTCCTCCATTCTGAAGGCCAACAGGAGTTGAGATGGCAGGACTCTCAGCCACACTGCTTCTAGCTTTCTCTCAGCTCCTAGAACACGTCAGAGGCCCTAAACTTAGGATATGTGAGATTTGCACTACTGCCTATGGTTAAAAATGGGCTCAAAAAACCAACCCTTGACTATTCCATTTAAAGCTGGACCCAACTGTTTCCTCGGCTATCTCTAGAACCTACCAGTACCTGCTCATTATAGATGTACTGAATGAATGATCTTGCTGCTATAAAGTGGCTGGCGGTAACAGATGAAGTCCATGAATACACGAGAGCTAAATTCCACGCCAGAACGCTCTGGGTACAAGGTTCATGAGTCTGAGCAATGATCCTTAAAGACTCAGTCTAGACTCATTGATCATGTTTACTTAGGTGTTAGGAGGCCGATTATAATCACACATGGAGTGAATGAAAGTACCACAGGTCAGGCTAGATTAACAAGTCCTTTTTCTTTCTTCTTCCTTTACTGAAAAACACAATGCATAGTATACTTTCTTTCCTAGAAACTGTCATACTGCCAACTATTAGTTCACTTTTGCCTCTGATGGTACATCCAAGTTTCAAAACCAAACAAAAAACCAAACCAAAAAACAAATAAAACAAAAAAAATCAGCAGCAAATGAGGGGAAAAAATGTTTGGATACCTGGCACTGAGACCTCACTGATACAAATTTATAGAAGAAATTTAGTTGAAGCCAACTTTAACAAATTTTGTTTTAATGTATTAACATACCTTGCATCAAGCTGTAACCGAGTCTTTATAAGCCAAATGGGGTTGGTCGCTGTGATTGCAGTAAAACCTAAACAAACATGTTTAAAATGAACTCTGGTAAAAATGAAGAACACACTATTAACTTCAAGATTTTTAAAACTATATAAATCTATATTAAAGAAAATAAATATTTAAACTATCAACTGATGTATGCTTTACACTTTTATTTTACAAATCCATTCAACCATGAACATTTGTACTTTTTATTTCCAAATCAGTCTCAAATTCTGACCATAACTAAAAGATTCTTTTAAGAGCAAAATCTGATTATATATAAACTTCTCTTCCAATATATTCAAAATATCCTATGGGTGGCACTCTCTACTCTCTAAGCTAAATTCAGAAACCCATTTCTACAAAGAAACATAGAAATTTTGTGTATTCTAGGGCTTTTTAGCATGCAAACTCTACAACAGCTACTTGGGGTCCAACTAAATCACAAATCACTATGTTCAAAATGGAGTCTACATAAACGTCAGCATTTACCAATATCTGATCTTAAGTTGATTGTACAACAGAAAGAATTGTTGTTTGGCCTTGTGAATACTTTTTATAAGCACACAATTACTAATACTGTTAAAATAATGGTATCACAGAGATAAGGTTTCTGTTAGGGTTAATAGGACAGATCTATTTTTCATCCACTTAAAAACATACAAAAACTTAAAAGTCCAAAAAGTTACACATCAGAACTTCCCTCTTACTTTTATAGACACTGAAGAGAGAAACTTAAGGTAGAAGGTAGTTCTATCTTACTTTAAAACTAAAGTACTATTTAGTAACTATCAGTGCAGAAGGGTGGTCCCCTAGCTCATTCCAGGTAGTAAAGTAAGATCTCTGGAACAGTATGTTTCTAGGCTAGTGCACACCTTTTACTTGCTATCTTCCTAGTGTTGTGGGAAAATAGCAGCACATGAAATGCAATCTTGATGATGGAAATTTATGAAGATTGCTTCATCTATACAAAACAGGATTTTCATATAATACTTGTGAACACTTAAGATCACTACACAAACTTGATAGAACTTACATCAACCTACATTTATTCATTTGGCCTTTAAATTCAGTGAAAACTTACATGTAGTAATGTCTAAGGATCTTAATTTTTAATACTTGCTGTCAAATACTAGCGGGTCAAGCACATTATTTTTAGAAAGGTTTTGAAATATAACCAGCACACTTAATATTAGTAAAGTACTTTCAGGAACAAAAATGCTGTGGTACACTTAGGAGTAATTTGTTTTTTTTAGTTAACGTGTAGTGGAGAACTAATCATAAACCTTTTTTCGCTTTCGAAGTTAGTATGGGTATATCTACAAAGGCAAAATAATTTTACTAAATTGTTTACAAAGTAGAATTTAGTCTCACAGGTTCTTTTCCCTTCTATAATGTCAGATAATCAGCTAACTCAAAATTTACTCCCTTAATCCACTATATTAATACTGTGGAAACAGCCAGATGTTTCACAAAGAGATGCTCAAACTGACTCTATTATCAAGCAAAATAACTGAAATAAGTTTAATAACTCCTTCAATAATTTTGTAATGATTATATAGTCTCCATTTCTCAAGTGCTTTTAATACTACATACATACATAATATAAAACTAGAAAGGGACCGACAATGTTGTAAGCATCAGCCAGTACTAAAATAATAAAAATTTAATGTGTTGGACAGGGTGTCAGGAAGATGTTTCAAATAAAAGGTTCTTTTCATGCACATATTCTTGAGAAAAGGAAAGAGAAGAAAAATATGAAACCAGATCAGTTTAAATATTTTGTTTGGAAAAGATTTTTCTTGCATGTTGGCTTAACTGAGAATAAAGTTATGGAGTTCAATTTTTTTTTCTCTTGAACCCCATTCTTCTCAGTGAAAATGTCAAACTAAAGATATTCAAATTATATTCTAAAGCAAATGTGCACCTGACATCAGAATTCTGGTCATAAGCCTAATTTAATGATTCTTTATTTTAAACTTAAATATGTGCATTAGCTAAATGTCTATAACTATACAGTAATATTAGGAGTTTATTAGTAAAAAGCTGCTTAGCAGCACAAACCAACAAAACACTCTGCATTACTCACAATGGTTTTTATTATTATGTGGAAAATGTAGGAAAAAAACATTTGCTTTTTTTAAATTTTGAAAGCCTAAAACTGGGAATGCTTATATCCAACTTTTAAAAAAGCAGTCTGTCTAGGTAAAAATCTCATTCATTATACTTTACTTGAAAAGAAGATGAGCATCAAAGCTTTCTTTTTTAAGAAAATAAAAGTTCTATGTCTAAAAATATAAGCTTAGGACCCAGCTTATTAACACTCTTCCAAGTCTCAAATTCCTCAATTAGAGGCTGAAAAAAACCCCATATGTGTAAACTTTAAAATATTACAATACATTTTTATAAATATTACTAGGAATAAAAATTTAAATACCCATAATGCTCTGTACATGTTAATAAACTAAACAGGAAGCAAACAACAGGTATTTCTCACTTAACTAAAATTCATTTCCAGACACAGATTGACCTATGGAACATGACACATTAAAATTTAGGTAAGTGAGAGAATGTCATCATCTTATATCTATACAGCGTGTGCTTACTACAGTTGGGGCTCAACTCTCCTAGTAACAAGCTAGTTCTTAATACAGACACTAGCCTAACTGCTAGCAAACCATTAAGTCAGACAAAAGAATCAAGGCATAATCCACAGGTTTTTAGCTACTGGTCCTTTACCAGTTCTGGTCCTTGGGTTTTATGTTATTACATCCTCTTAACCAAAGACACTCTAATTATAAACGTATGGAGACAGTATTAGGCTAATTAAATCTAGAAAAATATAATCTATTAATTCAAAACATGAAACAAGCAGGAAGAAATAAAAATTTATTACTAGCTTAGAATGATATATGGTAAAGCAGTTTGAAGTTGACAAACAGTCAAAGTTAAACATATCTTCCTACTCCTTTTAAGACAAACAAAGATACGGGGGATGGTGCCCCTGAAATTTAGAAATTTCCTCTTACTTTTTATTTTGACATTTAAATTTTGTGACATTTTGATAATACGCTATTTCATATTAATATTCTGAGTACCCCATTAAACATTAAAACTGATTTAGAAGTATATGAAGAATCTACTTGTAGGTTAAGAAGAATTAATGTTGCTGCTCCACAGTTAGTTAAAGCAAAATGGCAGTATACTGGCCATACAATTAGTAGTATAGTTAATAGTTTATTAGAAAGTTAAAAAAAACTTTTAAAATGCAACTTTTAAAGTTTTGTTTCATCTAATATTCCATTTGATAATGTAAACCAATTAAAAACCAGATTAACAGAAATCCTGGTTACAGTAAACTTGCTGAAAATGTCTATTTCATTAAGTGAGTGATACCTGTAGTATTGCATTTTCAGTACTTTTTATTTCAATTAACTTCTGTAGAACAAAGCCCACCTAACCTTCTAAGAAAAATATATTAAAACTACTAAAAAACCCCCCAAAAACCTAATTAAAACTAAAACAAACAAGATCCCATATATTCTTGTCCCATATTTGGAAAGTAATGGGAGGTATTAAGATCAATGTTTTTGCAAGAAGGTAGAAAGGCAAGTATCAACAGACAAGAGAATAGAAAGCACTGTATTAGACTTTTAAAATACATTATGCTAAGCGAAGAGAACTACTGTTTTTTCTAAAAGCTGTTGGACGGCATGATACCATTTATAGCTATGTAAATCTTAAATACTGCTAAGGAATTCTTTGGAGGTCAAGGCTACTATGGCCAAGCTAACGACCCCAAGCTTTTAGTACACGATAACTGAAAAGTTACCCAATTTTTCCTTCTAGAAGGAATATTATAAAGGAATCAGAATTAAAGTTTTATAAAATACTCAGATAATGCACACACAAATTCAGGAAATAAAAATTCATTTCCCGCCTTCTATTAATTCCACAGCTATTATAAATTCCCAGGGTGTGTTTCTTATAACTAGAGGCTGCAAGAGATGCTCAGATCAGTACTCACGAGGTTTAAGTTAGTCCATATTTCTACAGGAAGTGACCTGCGGATGGGGAGCATGAGATGACACGATCTCACTCTTTTCTCGGGAGAAATGTACAGTAAATGCCTAAAATAGACACAGGCTTTTCTGTATCATAACAACAAGCAGTGACCTCATCAGAAACATGTGTACAAAATGAATCCCACTGGAAGGATTTGAGAAATATTTACTGTGAGATCTAACTTTTTGAAAATTTTAAGTTAAAAAAGAAAAAGAAAGGAATATAAGAATGGGCCATAATTTTTTTTAAAAAGTACCGAGTACTGAAAATTCTGCCATCTGTAGCAGTTTCAGAGTCCAAATACTTACCTAAAAGAAGATCAATTTTGCCTTAAAGAAAAAATGCTAACCTTGTCAAAGGGGAATCTAAGAAAATATTTAGAGGGGATTATCATACCCCATTTTCCTACCATTATCTACCATGCTCAGAGCTGAAATCACAACTTTCTATTCCTTAACAATCAGCCTACTTAGTAAATCTAAAAAAACAAAAACAGGGGAGTTCCCTGGTGGTCCAGTGGCTAGGACTGACATATTCACTGCTGTGGGCCCGGGTTAAATCCTTGGTGGGGGAACTAAGATCCTGCAAGCTGCGCAGCACGGCCAAAAGAATTAATATCAAAATTAAAATAAATAAATAAATAAATAAATAAATAAATAAATAAATAAATAAATAAATAAATAAAACAAAAATAGAAAATTCAAGTAACTTCATTTTGTAACTATAATTTTTTTAAAAAAATAAAGTATAGGTGGCTACAATAGTACCTTTCACCTTTTGCACTATGATCAGTAATATTGCACATCCATTTTTATGAAATATTTTGGATTATTTTGTATTCAGTTTCTTGTGCTCTACAAAATAAAAAACAGGAAGAATGTTTACATACAAACACACAAAACGTCTAGCCATCCATTTGGCTAAATAAACTGCCATGGACAAATTATTTAAAAGAATATTTTATAATGCAAGACAAAATTTCTACTTAATGAGTAAAAATTTAACCTTTAATAATAAGTCAAATAGAAAATGTATCCTGAAAAATAACAGTGAATGCTATAAGCAAATAAAACCCACTAGGTATGTAGTAAATGTTAAACAATTACATTGTTGGTATTGAAAAAATTAAGCAATCACTGTGTGAATATATAATCCAATAAAAACCAAAATTCATTTCTTTTAAATCTGTACTGTTGTATAGAAAAGTATATACAACCCAGATAAAAACTTTTGAAAATTGGGAGTTACTATAAAGAAGAAATGTAATACTATTTTTTTTTGTATACACGCCTGTGTCCAGGTGTATACAGAGGGATACGCAAATTCATTTTAACAAAAACACACAGAAACTCTCAAGAAAATAAATACCCTCAATAGCTAAGACACACTTAGTCTGGCAAGTGTCATACGGGGAGGGGGTGGGGGGAAGGCAGGTAAAACAGAGTCACCATTACTTGATTTGATTAAATAGCCTCACAACTGGAAAAAAATTTTTCAATGTATGAAAATTCATAGCTCAAATTGAGAGGTTTACAAATTCTTATACTATTCCCTTGAAATACTAAAACAAAAGAAAATAAGATGGCCTTTAAACAAACTGTCCTTTTAATTAAAAAGGTTTAGTATCTAAAACACTCAAGTTCATATTAATAAAATACAAAATGCAACTGAATTGAGGTTACTTGGAATAAAAACTACATACAAGGTATGTTATTAAAGCTTAATGCATGTGCTATTTGATGTGGCAAAATCTTGCAGACACTATCATTAATGGTGTATCTTAGTGCATTTTTGATGATAAAGTGACAAGGTTAGCATTTTTTTTTGAATAGCCAGTTAGAAAACAAGTTTTCACATGACTGCCTCTAAGCACTTTGCACCCCCAATTCATATTCTGAAGACCTCTAAAAATTATCCTGAAGAAAAACCAATGCAGTCTGGTCTAGATTCTTACAAGAATGAAGGGAGCAAAAGGCTACCTTAACAAGTCTGCATGGGACCATTCAGTTTCACAAACCATGTAGCTATGTATAAAAACTGCAAAGCTAAATGTTATTGCTCATGAATACTGCAAGGAAGCTCTGAAGGCATAGTTCTCAGAAAAATCTAACTGCAAACAAATGGAAGAAGTATTTTCAAATTATACAATAAATGAATAGTGCAAGACTCTCTGAACAAGTATAAGACTATCAATTTACCAAAATTCAAGAAATTCAAGTTGGGAAATAGTATCAATGTATAAATAAAAACTGAAAACTATGAGTTAACATTTGTACACATTTGAGAAAAAAAGTACAAAATGACAATTGCACTGAAATTCTCTGCAATGTGATACAAATACAGTAATAAATTCTGATTAGATATGCCAATGAAAAAAGATGTTCCAGTGGGAATTAAGATATTCTGAAACTCTAAATTTGTAATACTGAATATATAACTATCCTCAACTTAAAATAATTGCTTACCTACTTTCTTGGCATCAATTCTTTCAAAAAAGAAAGATTAACATTTCTTTACAATTTTCTGGGGTTAAGAAACAAAAACATGAACACTGGTAATCCAGAAATATATTCTTAAAGACCCTAATACAGTGGTTATGTAGTCTGAAATTAGCCACTAACTTTACACTCAAATTTGTAGAGGGAAAAATCATACCTAGTTGTATTCAACATCTGTAAAAGTACATTAAAAAAATTCTAGTTGAAACTAGATGATCTCTGTGGTATTAAAGAACTAATTCTCAAAACATAAACCTATGTAGAGCAACCCACTCATTACAAGAATAAGGTAATGGAGATTCACATAAATTACCTAACTTGCCCAAGATCTCTCTTCATTGGTAAAGAGTATTTCACCACCTTGATCTTTAAAGCTTTACCTTCCAGCTTTAAAACTTCAATGAGTCAGTCAACAATTACTAAATATAAAAAGCCATGAAAATAATTTTTAAGGTACATGCTAGATTTATTATATGGCTATTGACCTTTCAGAAATTAGTATTTCAAACTTACTCTTAGTTCATTAAGTATGTGGTGGAAATTGATCCATTTATTTCTAAACAGAAAATGGTTAACAGTTTAAGGCACTCATTATTAAGCATCTAATTGAAACTCAATATACTGATCAACAGTTGACAAAAGTAGTTATAATTTGCTTTATAAAGTCACAGCATATTTTGGAAATGTGAGACATGGTTAAATATACAACAAATCTCAGAAAACTATAGAGAATTTTTTTAATGAGAACCAAAGGTCATGGCTTTGTCTAACATGCAGGGCAGCAAATGATTCCAGAACCGCACTAGTCAAACCAATCTCCCAGCTTATCTTTAAGGCAGTGCAGAGGCCCAGGACTAGTTGTTTTAATTCAGAATCATATAGTCTCATCAATGATGATACAAGAGTTCCTGGAAACATTTCTAGAGCAAGCATGTACACATATCTGGTGCCTACATTTTGAGTGTTATCTTAGTGCGATTTATGTGGAATGATAAACATATTTTTCAATACATATGTTACAATAACTCTGAATTATCAATAATATATCACTCACAAAAATTTCAGCATTTGAGCACAGGACAAAATGAATACTTTACCAAGAACTGCCGGCACATTTCAGACAGAAGCCAAAACATGCAGCAAAAAGGGAAAAGGCACTAACAGAAATTGAGGAGAAAAGAGTAAATTACAGCTCTGTAACTTGTAAGTGTAATTATGGTTGGATTCTTAAAACTGTTAAAAGTGATCACTAAATATTCAGTGGACTACACAAGACAATGTAAATATTATATTACCTGCATGCTATCACAAACTCCTAAATACAAAAATGCCAGTTGACAACAGATTTTACATATACCACCTAATCAAATTTATTGTATACTAATAAATGTAAAAATCATGTTTACAGATGCTAATCAATGAAAAGCACATTAACTGCCTTAACTTTACAAGGTTAAATTCATCAAAATTCAATACTAAGTCTCTAGGTGTCAGAAAATTTTTTGGTTTTTAATATCATATACTCATACCTGCCACTGCAGCTGAAATCATGTGTACCTGGGTAGAATCAGGATCAAATAAACCATTCAACTTTTCCTTGCAGTTTGAATAAGCAGCAAAGTATATTGCTCTAAAATAAAGATTTAAATTTTGTCAATAAACATATTGCTTAATTCATAAGATTTAAAAGACATATAAATTGATCTTTATTATTCCAGAGTCCAGAAATATAAAAACATAATGCCTTAGTTTTTATTTACATTTTCATGTAACATCACATACATATTTTTTCATGAAGACCATGAAGTACTTTTTGTATCAACTCATTAAAGATAAAGCATCCTCAGATAGTCCTACCCCAATAATTTGACAGCAACTAACTGAAAAAGTATAAGACTTTGGCAGGCCTCTATAATGCTAATAAGGCTAAGTTAAATACACTTGAGTTAAGGAAACGTGATATGAGTACTTTATGTTTTTTTGAAGAGAGGAAGGTAGAACTGACTCAAGTGATCAAAGTATATGTTAAACAATTTTGAGATACTGTGCTATATACCAACCTATACTACACAAAGAGTAGTTCACAGCACCCTTTAAAAGAACAATTGCAAAAGAAATCAGTCCCATCAGGTCAGATCTTGTTTCCTAACATTTGTAAACATTCCATTAAATTTGTAAATATTTTCCCTGTTAACTCATTGACTATGACGTCATGCATCCCAACTACCTCCTCACTGTTTAGCTTTCCAGGCATTGAGTTACTTGCTTGCTGTATCAAATATTGCCCAACAATCCTGATTATCTGTCCAATAAGGGGAGAGTAAACAAGTAAAAATGGGGAGAGTATCACTGCTGTGCTTTTTTAATGTGCTTAAGAAAAAAAGGAAGTTAATATGACTGAAAATGAAACATCCTACTTCACGAAAAAGAAAAAAAAAAGGATACACTGAATGATAACAAATTAGCAAGGGGAATAAATAATGCATTACTAGCAATGAATAAGAAAAAAAAGCATCCTAATGAGAAAATGGGCAAGGAATATACATAGGTAATTCACAGAAGAGAGATACAAATGACAAATAATTACAGGAAGGAGGATATGAAAGCACCAAAATAAAACAAATGTATATTTAAAAATAAAACAGTGAAAAATCATGTTTAGTCTATTTGGCAAGTACTAAAAGACATGGATAGTAGCCAACACTGGTAATATGTGGATAAAGAGCAACTAATTCACTATCTGAGAATAAAAAGATGGCATGCCTTTTCAGAAGGCAATTGAGCAATGTTCACTAAGTTTAAATGTTCATACGCCCTTTTATCCAGAAATTCTACTTTTCGGTAACTATCCTAAAGAAAAATACCTGCTTAAATACTCAAGGATAAAGGCACAGCTATGTTCACAAAACCATGTTTTTAACAGCAAAAATCTGGAAATAAATCTAAAGGTTTATCAATAAGGGATCAGTCATACTATACAATTTTTAAAAGCTTCACTTATTTTCACGGAAAAAGCTTCAAAACAAATTTGGTGAAATATGATTCAACTTACGTAAATAATAATAAGTCTACATATTATGCTTTTTATGTGCATAAGCCAGAAAAATTAATGGAAGACTATATTGGTGGTTATGTACGGGGAGGGAAGAGGAGTAACTGTGTGGACAGGTGCACACGGTGATAGGTGATGGTTTAAGGTAACATGTCAAGCTTTACACTTTTTTTAGTCTTTACAATAAGAATGAAATTTTGGATCATTTTAAAAAAAGAAAGAGCCCATAAAAAGTTGAAACCCAATAAATAAGATATGGATCTACTACACTGTTTGAATACAGAGAGCTGGGTACACATTTTCACTCTGAATGTGAACTCTGCAGTGTTCTATCATGGAAGAAGTCAATCTAAGATAAAAAGAAATCATAGAAAAATGACGAATGTATTAAGGCCTTCTTGGTTTCTTGAACTTGGTGCAAAAACCGCTTCACAATGATCTCACTAAGAGGTCCTCGGCACCTGCACACGGTACATCTGCCTATCCTTTCAGATGGCTACTGATACCCATTTGTTATACCAGAGTGCTTTATCTTGATTTCTCTTCAGGATCCCCCCTCATGAAGCTTGAAACAAGAAAGACTGCCACAATTTGATTAACTTAAATGAATTTTTTTTTTTTTACCTGGAAGGGGCCACCCCCACTAAATTGGGGCCTAATCCTCTAAACAGGGAACGAGGCCCTTCTTTTTCCAAGATCACCCTGAAAGAGAAAAATAGTATTTAGAAATGTCCTTCAAAGTGTGCTACTTTATTTATATAGCAAATGTAGAGTCTAAATTCCCCATGTTTGCACTATAACATGTTATAAATACTCTTTTGTCAGTGTTGCTCACTTATAAAAATCTGTTTTTCTTGACAAAGTATAAATTAATAAAGATTGATAACAGATTTTGTAGCAATAATAAAAAGAACTCCTTTCAGATTCTTTCCTCAAAGTTTTCAAGACATAATTATCAATATAGATTTCTACATTTATTTTCATATGATCATGCTACTCTTATCTTCAATCTCCTCCATTTTACTACCTTTACCAGCAAATTCAATTCCCAATTAGAAATGTAGTTCCCTCCTAGTATTTGAGGTCCTTTCCTTGATATTGGACAACTCCCTCATACTGCAGCATTATCTTATCCAACCATTCCAGTGAAATGCCATGGCAAAATGTATCACCCTAACATCCTTTAGGGTACTAAAATGGTTAGTCTGCTACTATTTCTTCCTCTACTAAGTTAACATTTACTATATTGAATAGGTACTGTATAAAGACTAAGCAGAGTAAGGAGACAGAAAAGAGGGTAAGGCCCCTGCCACTGAGAAGTTTGCTATCCAGTGGTGGAAAAAAGAATTATATTGAAATAAATAATTTAACAGACCATATCAATAAGCAAATACTATACAAGCTAGATATATATGCCCAGTAGGAAAAGGAACAGAGGCATGTCCAAGTCATGGAAGGCTTTCTGAAGGTGAGTTATTAAATGAAGTTTTGGAGTAAGAAACAAAGATTGAGGAAGAGTAAGTATTTTAATTCAGACTTAACAGACTGGGCCAGTGGTTCTGAAGCACCTATATACTTAAGAATGATCTCTTCAAAGGCAGCTGAGCAGAATGGTTAATTAAGGGCCTGAACTGTGGGGACGGACTTCCCAATATAAAGAGCTCAATTTTGGTAAGTAATGACTTTTCTCTTATCCTTAATTTTCATCAGCAGTAAACAGAGAAAAACAGTACTTTTGGGGGAAGGGGGCAGGTAGGGTGGTGGTTACTATAAGGAATAAATAAGTTAATTAAAAAAACAGCATAAGACTTCCCTGGTGGCGTAGTGGTTAAGATTCTGCCTGCCAATGCAGGCGACATGGGTTTGAGCCCTGGTCCGGGAAGATCCCACATGCCACAGAGCAACTAAGACCGTGCGCCACAACTACTGAGCCTGAGCTCTAGAGCCCGTGGGCCACAACTACTGAAGCCCATGTGCCTAGAGCCCATGCTCCGTAACAAGCCATCGCAAAGAGAATCCTGCACACCACAATGAAGAGCAGCCCCTGCTCGCTGCAACTAGAGAAAGCCCGTGCGCAGCAACAAAGACCCAACACAGCCAAAAATTAAAAAAAAAAAAAAAAAAAAAAAAAAGAGCTTAAAAGAGTACCTGGCTCACAGTAAGCACTTGATAACTCTTACTATTATCATTATTAGTGGAACATTTGTTCAAAATGCTAATTTCTTAGATCCCACCCTCAAAGTATTCTTGATTCAATAGGTACAGGACAGTGCCCAGCAATCTACATTTTTACCACGCCACCAGATGACTGACACAGGTGATACAGAAGCACTTAAAAAAGAAAGAGAGACAAAAAATTTATTTATTGATTTGGCTGTGCCAGGTGTTAGTTGCGGCACACAGGATCTTCACTGCAGCATGCATGTGGGATCTAGTTCCCTGACCAGGGATCGAACCTAGGCCCCCTGCGCTGGGAGCGCAGAGGACCACCAGGGAAGTCCCCAGAAGCACTTTTGATAAAACTAGATTAGACAGAAGCAGAATTAAGAATGAGAAATTGTAGAGCACATTTTGAAAATTTCCGTGTTTGCTCGCCCTTTCTGTTAATAATCTCTTTGAGAAGTAAAGAAAGGTAAGTGTCCTTTAAAAAAAAACACATTTGCAAACACTCACAATTTTGCATACAATTTCACCTAATTTACAGACCTCCTGAAGCTCATCCAAGAGCCCCTAAGAAATTGACAAAGCCTGGGGGGAATTCCCATAGTTCCTGGTTAAGAAGCCATGAAACACTTCATAGCCACTAGGATGGCTATAATCAGAAAGACAGATGGAGTAAAACAAAGGTTGGTGAGGAATTTTATTTTATACTTTATTATTTTTTGGCAAGGAACTGGAAATCTCATTCACTGGTGGTGGGGATGTAAAATGATGTATCCGCTTTGGAAAACAGTTTGGCAGTTCCCTAAAGTGTTAAATATAGTAACCATACAACCCAGCAATTCCACTCCTAGTATATCCCCCAGAAAAATAAAACATGTGTTCCTATAACGGCATTACTCATAATACCCCAAAAGGGGAGAAATGCAAATGGTTCATCAACCAATGGGTGGATAAATAAAATGTGGTACATACCTATACAATGGAATATTTGGCAATAAAAAGATATTTGTTACAACACAGATGAACCTTGAAAACATACTAAATGAAAGAAACCAGTAAAAGACCACATACTATTTAATTTCATTTATGTAAAATGTCCTGAATATGCAAATCTATAATGACAGAAAGTAGATTAGTAGTTGTTGCCTAGGGCTAGGGGGAGAGGAAGAGGAGAAAATAGGAGTGACTGCTAACAGGAAAGGGTTTCTTTTTGTGGTGGTGATGAATATGTTCTAAATTTAGAGTGTGGTGATGGTTTGAACAACTCTGTGAATATACTAAAAACAACTGAATTGTACACTTTAAATGGGTGAATTTTATGGTATGTAAATTATCTCTCAAGAGATGTTGGGAAATTAAAAACCAAAGGAAGAAACCATGAAACAGATTGATTAGGACAGAGCCCCAGAGTAGGGAAAAAATGGGAATAAGAGTCAAGAGAGTTTAAGGCAAGAGAATGCAGAGTTGGAAGCCATCTGGATACCGATGACAGGTGAAACATTAAACTGTCTCTTAAATAAGAAATTAAAACAGAACCCAGAGGGATTCCTACAGTTCCTCTGAGGAAAGTCAGAGAAGGCAAAACCACTGAAAAATAGAATAAAAAATATATAGTATTGTCACAAAGGTCAAAGGAAGAATTTTAAGAAGAGGAGCATTACATTCGGTAATAACTGTCAAAGTCATGATATTAAAATACTCTATTATTAAGCAGATAGAAGTATATATCTACAACAATGGCATTTTAACCCCAACTTGTTAACAATTTTATTCTACCTGCTCATGTACTTAAGTAAATTTGAAAAAAGAAGAGTGATGAAATCTTTTGGTAGTGAAAAACACACAGTATGAGTTTACTTGCTACTACAAAATAAACACTACTGAACTAAGCTCAAATAGATTATGTCCCAACTGAGCTGATAAGACAGACACACAAGGCATTCAGTTACATACCTAAGTTTAAACATATAAAACTCAATTTCAATAGTTTTGAAATTTCAAATCTAATTTGTAACACAATGAAGTATGGTAAAATGTAAAAACACATCTTTTTCAAACCATTAAGAAATGCCGAACACTGAAGTACACTTTAAAATCAGTAGAACTCTGCTTTAAATCTTAGTTATATTTAGGTTATATAAAAATCAGACTGACATTAATTGGATGTACTTACTTGTGTGAGCACTTTGAAAATTAAAAATACACATAGAGTTAGCATTTAACATGATCACATTTCAAAAATAAATGAATTTATTTAAACAAAGCAAAATACCTATAATGTCTTGAGAAAATAAATCCACTGGATAAATGTAGAAAAATACTCCAAATACACATGATTTGGAAATGATATTACATTTTATATTATCCAACTTACTGTTCCTGTCCATTAGGGATTATTGTTTCTACTGAATTTATGGGAGTAATTCTGTCATTAAGTTTGTAAAAACCTTTTTAAATATGGCAGAATATAAATAAACAAACATAGGCATCATTAAGGTAAAGCCGACAGAAAAAATTCATGAATACTGTGCTCTCACTTTAGACAATGGAGAGGTCCAGGAGACACTACTCGATTGACACTGGCTCCAGCCATGGTGTTCAGCTGAACTTCAGAGATATAAAGTGTCACAGAAGATGACTGCAGCCGTGTTTTTACAACTTCCAGTGGACATGTCAGAATAGCTCCCACCGTACCACCACATCTACAAAAAAATGCAAAGAACAAAACTTATCTACTTAATTCACAAATTAGTACACACGCGCAGAGCTGTGAAACAAATGAACAACTGGGGCTTTGCGAAGGTACTAAAATTTACGATTTTTGATTTTAGAGGACGAAATAGTTTTTTAAATGTTTCACTTATTTGACTGTATACAAACACCTTTAGTAGTTAAAAGTAACTGAGATTAATATCTACCTAGCAAGAATAATTAGCTGAAGATTCCAAACAGTGGGTGTTACTACTGAAATTTACTGGTACGTCACATCATAGCTTTTAAACACTGTTCTAGGGCTTTATTTGGTCCTCCTTGCCCAGATATTACGTGTGTTGAAACCTAGACCATTATTTGACATATATCCTATTTTTCAAACTCCTATCCTATCTTTCAAAATTCAAGAAATGGTCTTGAGAGCAATACGAAATAAACCACTGATGGATAATCATACATGTCCCCTTATTTTAAATATCCAAATACTCAGAGGCATTTCACCTACAAATAAATAAGGAATTTGAGTCTCAAAATCTGTATGTTAGGCTCACCATGTGGGAACCTGTGCAAAGTAGGTAGGCTTAGCTAGAAGAATCCAATTTAAATATAAGGACTGATCACCAAAACAACAACAAAATAAAAGCTCTTAAATGATATTATTTAAACTTTTTAAAGGTATATAAGAGACAGGCTGAGTAATTATTCTTTTTAAATGCAAGACTGGAAAATAATTTTCTCTTAAAGCATTAATAGCTACTCAATGGAGTTCTGAGAACTGTTTTCTAACCGGAGGAAAATCACTCAAGAGACCTCTTACTGCATTGAAAGAGAAAAGCAGACTGAGTCAGAAGTAACCTGGACCTCCAAAACAGGCATTAGAGCAAGAAGAAAAACAGCCCACCACAGAAAGATACTAAACAATTCTACATATAGAATTTTAAAAATTTATAATATTTTATTATATTTTAAAAAGATATAATAAAAGGGAAGTAGGCATGAAAACGATACCATTCCAAAAAAAGTTAAGATAAGAAATCATTAATAAGAGTATTTCATATTAATCTAACAGTACATGCCATCAAGAAAATAGAATTGAAACAAACTTTATGCAATAAAAGAGAAAAATTAACACAACAAATGAAAAACAGAGAACATCCACATGTAAAATAAAACTTGATTCTTACCTCATATCATATTTTAAAAAGTAACTCAAAATGGACAATACAGAACTTTTAGAAGGAAACATTTGGAGAAAAATCTTTTTGACTTTGGGTTAGGCACACATTTCGTAGATTGAACAACAAAAAGCAAACGCATGAATCATAAAAGAAAAAACTGATAAATTGGACTTCACCAAAGTTTAAAAATTCCACACTCTGGAAGAAACTGTTAAGAAAATGAAAAAACAAACCACAGTCTGAGAGAACTATTTGCAAAACACTTATCTTGTAAATGCTTATATTCAGAAACAAAACTCAAAAATAAAAACAACTAAAAAAAGATGAACAGATACTTCAACAAAGATATATGGATACAAATAAACACAGAAAGATTTTTCAAAATCATTTTTCATCAGGAAAATGCAAATTAAAACCTCAATGAGGTACACTGCACATCCACTAATGGATAAAATTAAAAAGATGGACAATAACAAGTGTTGATACAGAGCAACTAGAAACCTCAAACACTGCTGGTGGGAATGCAAAATGGCAGATTTTTTTTGGGGGGGGGCCACACTGTGTGGCTTGCAGGATCTTAGTTCCCCAACCCGGGATTGAACCCCGGACCAGCAGTGAAAGTGCAGAGTCCTAACCAGTGGAACACCAGGGAATTCCCGCAAAATGGTAGATTTCGGAGAAAAAAAAAAAGTTACAGTTTGAGAAAAAGTCTGGTTTCTTACAAAGTTAAACATATTACTGCTGTACATCCCTGCAATCCCACTCCCAAGGTGTTGACCTGGGAAAAATCACACATACAGGCATACTTTAGAGAGATGTAGATTCAGTTCCAGACCATCTCAATACAGTGACTACCACAATAAATTGAGTCACATGAATTTTTTGTTTTAGTGCATATAAAAGTTATGTTTACACTATACTGTAGTATATTAAGTGTGCAATAATAGCATTATGTCTAAAAAAAGTACATCTTAATTTTTAAAAATGCTGATCAAACTTGTAAGTTTTTTGCTTTGAAAAAAGAGATGAGTTTCTTTTTTAAATTTATTTTGTTGACATATAGTTGATTTACAATGTTATATTAATTTTTACTGTACAGCAAAGTGATTCAGTCATACATATATATTTACATTCTTTTTCATATTCTTTTTCATTATGGTTTATCACAGGATATTAAATACAGTTCCCTGTACTATAAGAGTAGGACCTTGTTGTTTATCCATTCTATATATAATAGCAAATTTATAAGCTTTTGCACAGCGAAGGAAACCATAAACAAAATGAAAAGACAACCTACAGAAATGGGAGAAAATATTTGCACATGATGCAACTGACAAGGTATTAATTTCCAAAATGTACAAATAGTTCATACAACTCAATATCAAAAAAAAACAACCTAATCAAAAAATGGGCAGAAGACCTAAATAGACATTTCTCCAAAGACATACAGAGGGCCAACAGGCACATGAAAAGAAGCTCAACACCACTACTTATCAGAGAAATGCAAATCAAAATTACCATGAGGTTATCACCTTGCACCAGTCAGAATGGCTATCATCAAAAAGTCTACAAATAATACATGCTGGAGAGGGTGTGGAGAAAAGGGAACCCTCCTACATTGTTGGTGGGTATGTAAATTGGTGCAGCTGCTATGGAGAACAGTATGGAGATTCTTAAAAAACTAAAAATAGAGTTACCATATGATCTAGCAATTCCACTCTTGGGCATGTATCTGGAGAAAACTCTAATTCAAAAAGATACATGCACCCAGTGTTCATAGCAGTACTATTTACAATAACTAAGACATGGAAGCAACCTAAATGTCCATAAACAGATGAATGGATAAAGAAGATGTGGTATTAAATACACAATGGAATGTTACTCAGCCATGAAAAAAAATGAAATAATGCCATCTGCAGCAACACTAGATGGACCTAGAGATTATCACACTAAGTGAAGGAAGTCAGACAGAAAGACAAATATATGATATCACTTTTATGTGGAATCTAAAAAAAATGCTACAAATGAACTTACAAACAAACTTATGGTTACCAAAGGGGAAAGGGAGAGTGAGGGATAAATTAGAGTTTGGGATTAGCAGACACAAACCAGTATATATAAAATAAACAACAAGGTTCTACTGTACAGCACAGGGAACTATATTCAATATCTTGTAATAAACTATAATGGGAAAGAATCTGAAAAGGATATATATATAAACAACAATCACTTTGCCGAACACCAGAAACTAACACAACATTGTAAATCAACTATACTTCAATTTAAAAAAAAAAGAGAGAAAAGCATATAATTTATTTAATGTAAGTTTTATGTGGAAAACTTTGTAAGAAAACGAAGACCCTAAGAAGTGGCTAAAACTGAGCATTTTTATGCTAGGTTTGATGAAGAATGGAAAATCGTGGGAAAATGTGACAGGACAGAAAAAGGGTATGAGCAAAGAAATAAAAATGCTGTTGGGAAAATGGCTCTGATAGACTTGCTCAACACAGGGTTGCCACAAACCTTTGTTTTTTTTTTAAAAAAGGCATTATCTTCAAAATACAATAAAGCCAAGTGCAATAAAACGTGCTATGCCTGTATATGTCCACACAAAACCTGTCCATGAACGTTTACAGCAGCTTTACTCTTAATAGCCAGAAACGGGAAACAACCAAAATGTCCATCAACTGATGAAGGATAAACAGACTGTGGTCTATTCATACAATGGATTACTGCTCTGTAATAAAAAGCAGCAACCTGGATGAATCTCAAAAACATTATGCTAACTGAAAAAAACCGGCACAAAAGGCTTTCATTTTATAACATTTTCATTTTTATGACATTCTGTAACAGGCAAAAAAACTAGAACAGAAGTAAGATCAGTGGTCACCAAGAGGCAGCTGAGGTGGGAATAACTGACCGCCAAGGGCATGGAGAAATTCCTGGGATAACAGAAATGTCCTATGTTTTGATTATAGTATAGGCATACATCATTTTATTGTGCCTCACAAGTACTGCGTTTTTTTATAAATTGAAGGTCTGTGGCAACGCTGTGTTGTTAGATGATGGTTGGCATTTTATAGCGATCAAGTATCAATACATTTTTTGTTTGTTTTTTTTGGCAGCGCCTCACGGCTTGCGGGATCTTAGCTCCCCAACCAGGGATCAAACCCACGCCCCCTGCAGTGGAAGCGCGGAGTTCTAACCACTGGACAGCCAGGGAATTCCCAGCAATCAAGTACATTTGATCCTTGAATAACTTGGGGGTTAGGGGTGCCGATCCTCTGCACAGTCAAAAATCCACGTATAACTATATAGTCAGCCCTCCTGTATCCGTGGTTCCACATTTGTGGATTCAACCAACCATGGGTTGTGTAGTCCTATGGTATGCATTTACTGAAAAAATCTGCCTATAAGTGAACCTGTGCAGTTCAAACCTGTGTTGTTCAAGGGTCATCTGTATTTTTATATAAATTTATTTATTTACTTATTTATTTTATTTTTGGCTGCGTTGCGTCTTTGTTGCTGTACGCGGGCTTTCTCTAGTTGTGGAGCGGGGGCTACTCTTTGTTGTGGTGTGTGGGCTTCTCATTGCAGTGGCTCCTCTTACCGCGGTGGCTTCTCTTATTGCAGAGCATGGGCTCTAGGCACGCGGGCTTCAGTAGTTGTGGCGCTTGGGCTCAGTAGTTGTGGCTCATGGGCTCTAAAGCGCAGGCTCAGTAGTTGTGGCACATGGACTTAGTTGCTTCGCGGCACGTGGTATCTTCCCGGACCAGAGATCGAACCTGTGTCCCCTGAATTGGCAGGTGGATTCTTAACCACTGTGCCACCAGGGAAGTCCCCGGGTCATCTGTGTTTTTAAATTAAGGTATATACGTTGTTTTTTTTAGACATAATGCTATTGAACACTTAATAGACTACAGTATAGTATAAGCAAACCTTTATATGTACTAGGAAACCAAAAAATAAGTATTTCTCAAAAATTCCACTTACGACTTTAAATAGGAAATTAAAAAATTTAATCCCCCAAAATAAAAGATCAAAACCATGATTATATTTTCAGAAATCAAGCGTCAATTAGACAAATAGTAGGGCCATAAAAGATTTGAAACAAAATTAAGCAAGCCAAGGGAGACTTCTACACTCAATGAATAAGAAACTGGTATTTTTAAACAGCTATGAAATAGGCTTAAAAACCTAATTATAGGGCTTCCCTGGTGGCGCAGTGGCTGAGAATATCTGCCTGCTAATGCAGGGGACACGGGTTCGAGCCCTGGTCTGGGAAGATCCCACATGCCGCGGAGCAACTAGGCCCGTGAGCCACAACTACTGAGCTTGCGCGTCTGGAGCCTGTGCTCCGCAACAAGAGAGGCCGCGATAGTGAGAGGCCCGCGCACCGCGATGAAGAGTGGCCCCTCCTTGCCACAACTAGAGAAAGCCCTCGCACAGAAAAGAAGACCCAAGACAGCATAAATAAATAAATTAATTAATAAACTCCTACCCCCAACATCTTAAAAAAAACACAAAAAACAAAAAAAACCTAATTATATATAAGGCCCAAGGAGAATCTTAAAAACAGAAGCCATAGTTTATTTATGTTAATTGTTGAGGCTAAGTAGTAGAGATATGAATCACAGTATACACTTTAGTATATACTTCAGAACTCAAGAGAGCCTACATGGTAGACCACACTGTATTCACACTATAGTAGTGATTTATTTATAGTAACTCATATTTGTTTTTAATTCAAATCTGCCTAGCTTTTTGAAAGCTGTTTAATATATTTACTTTGTAAGCTTATTGAACATGAAACCCAATAGACCCAAATTTGTAATAAACATGCAAATTTATATTCTGTAACACCTAAAGAATATGTCCTTGGTTTTCACAATGAACATGAATTACTTCCATAATTAAAGTAAATAAAAACAAGCAAAAAGCAAAGTTATCACATTCACAGGAATGACTACCTATATCATACTCAGTCATTCCTGGTTCCGAGAGAATAAACACATTACACAAAGAAAACAACCAACTAACCTACCAGGGAAGAACAGTATCTATGCCTCACCGGCTTGTTGTAAGGATAATATACGATACATGATATAACCCATGACGTGACACATAGAAAGTACTCAATAAGCATTAGCTACTGAAGTTGTCAGCATCTGTTACTGATTATAGCAACTAAATTTTTTAACAGAACTATTACAAATACTTCATGGCAGAGCACAGACATATACTATGATTCCTAAAAAAACCACTTCAATAAATAAAATACATGACGATCTAAACTGTACAGAGCTGCAGGGGGGGGGCGGTGTAAGTGGGTGTATACACAAGCACTTACACTGTCCTGAAGCAGTTTTACATCATAAAATGCAATAGGTATGTAGTACAGGAGTGACACTCCAGTGTTTCTCATGCTGCTTTTATCTTAGTCATTTTAAAGTAATTATTTTGTACACTGAAGTCATACTTGATGTAGAGAACAAAACTACTGTTGTCAATAAACATTTAAAAATCTCTATGTATGAAAGCAGGATTAATTACATTAGTTTATCTCTTCACCATGTCAAAAATCTCACTGTCTAAAGGAAAATGCCACAAGGACAAAGAGAGGAGAAATTAACACGATTTCAAGCAATGAAGCAAATGGGAAAGATTAACTGCCTTGGAAAAGAGGAAGAAAGGCTTGCAGAAGGAAATACCAAAGAGAAGCAAACAGTTTTGCCCTGCTGAACTCCTTACAACAGGCCTAATGACTAAGGGCACCAAGTACTCAAGATGGAGGTAAGGCTAAGAATTTAAAACAGAAGGACTGGCTGACAGGTCATGTAGCAAAGCTAGGATACCCAGGCGGTATTCTCTTCCTCCCCACCATGGGTAAAACTGTATTCCAGGGCAGAAGCCTAATTTTCTGAAGAACATGAACTCAAACTGTGAGCTCAGGTTTAATGGGTACAATGGATGCAAAACACCCACATCAAGTTACAATACTGCAATCTTTCATAATACTGGAGACAAAGATCTCATGAAGAATTTCTAGAAAGAACAAAAGGTCGCATACACAGGAAAAGTCGTAATAGCATCACATCACTCAACAACGGCAGAAAATTACTTATTCTAGAATTCTATGCCAAACCTAACTGTTAAGCAGAGAAAATAAGAAGTTCCCACTGGTAAGGAGACACAGAGGAAGGGAGCAGGGAAACGTTGGTTTTTACTGTCTTTCAGCAGCTTTGTTTAAAACTATACGTATACATTTCTTTATTTTTAAATAAATGTTTAATCATAATTTTAGCAGTAAGTATCCTTTAAAAACAGCACGGGTTTTTAACTGGAGAATGTGGTGGATGTTTCTGGGACCCAATGGACTCCAGGAGAAAATGATGTATTTGCGCCAGTGTCTTTGACTCAGAACTCCAAAATAAATCCAGAATCTTGACCACCTCTCACCATTTCCACCCTGGTCTAAGCCACAACATTTTGTCGAGGTCACTGCAGTAACCTCCTAATTGTGTCCCTCTTCTTCTACCCTTACCGGATTCCCTCCAATGTATCTTCAATACATAAGAGTGACTTATTAAAATCTTGTCAGATCAAGTCACTCCTCTGCTCAAAGCTTTCCAAAGACTTCCTGTGTCATTCAGAATAAAAGCCCAAGTCCTCACAATGGCCTACAGGATCTAACACAATCTGATCTTCCCTGATTCCTCCTGATCTCATCTACTATCCACCTTCTCACTCCCTCTGTTCCAACCATACTGGCCTCTGCTCTAATTCTAATTATTAGAGTTTAACACACCAAGCATGCTTTTGTGGTACTGGAGGCTAACAATCATCAGTTCGAAGGGAGATCAAAGGATAAAGAGGCCTTCTGATATCCGACTATCCTCAAGTCTCACTGGTTCTACATTCTAAACTTCCTCTTATATTTCCCCTCACCATCCCCACTGCAAGTGCCTTAAAGCAGGGCCTCATTTTTTTTTTTTTTTTGCTTTTTATTTTTTATTTATTTATTTATTTTTATTAGTTTCTGCTTTATAACAAAGTGAATCAGTCATACACATACATCTGTTCCCACATCCCTTCCCTCATGCATCTCCCTCCCTCCCACCCTCCCCATCCCACCCCTCCAGGCGGTCACAAGGCACCGAGCTGATCTCCCTGTGCCATGCGGCCGCTTCCCACCATCTATCTACCCCACGTTTGGTAGTGTATATATGTCCATGCCTCTCTTTCGCTTTGTCACAGCTTACCCTTCCCCCTCCCCATATCCTCAAGTCCATTCTCAAGTAGGTCTGTGTCTTTATTCCCGTTTTACCCCTAGGTTCTTCATGCCATTTTTTTTTTTTTTAATTCCGTATATGTGTGTTAGCATACGGTATTTGTCTTTCTCTTTCTGACTTACTTCACTCTGTATGACAAACTCTAGGTCTATCCACCTCATTACAAATAGCTCAGTTTCGTTTCTTTTTATGGCTGAGTAATATTCCATTGTATATATGTGCCACATCTTCTTTATCCATTCATCCGATGATGGACACTTAGGTTGTTTCCAGCTCCGGGCTATTGTGAATAGAGCTGCAATGAACATTTTGGTACATGTCTCTTTTTGAATTATGGTTTTCTCAGGGTATATGCCCAGTAGTGGGATGGCTGGGTCATATGGTAGTTCTATTTTTAGTTTTTTAAGGAACCTCCATACTGTTCTCCATAGTGGCTGTACCAATTCACATTCCCACCAGCAGTGCAAGAGTGTTCCCTTTTCTCCACACCCTCTCCAGCATTTATTGTTTCTAGATTTCTTGATGATGGCCATTCTGACTGGTGTGAGATGATATCTCATTGTAGTTTTGATTTGCATTTCTCTGATGATTAATGATGTTGAGCATTCTTTCATGTGTTTGTTGGCAGTCTGTATATCTTCTTTGGAGAAATGCCTATTTAAGTCTTCTGCCCATTTTTGGATTGGGTTGTTTGTTTTTTTGCTATTGAGCTGCATGAGCTGTTTATAAATTTTGGAGATTAATCCTTTGTCAGTTGCTTCATTTGCAAATATTTTCTCCCATTCTGAGGGTTGTCTTTTGGTCTTGTTTATGGTTTCCTTTGCTGTGCAAAAGCTTTGAAGTTTCATTAGGTCCCATTTGTTTATCTTTGTTTTTATTTCCATTTCTCTAGGAGGTGGGTCCAAAAGGATCTTGCTGTGATTTATGTCATAGAGTGTTCTACCTATGTTTTCCTCTAAGAGTTTGATAGTTTCTGGCCTTACATTTAAGTCTTTAATCCATTTTGAGCTTATTTTTGTGTATGGTGTTAGGGAATGATCTAATCTCAAACTTTTACATGTCCTTGTCCAGTTTTCCCAGCACCACTTATTGAAGAGGCTGTCCTTTCTCCACTGTACATTCCTGCCTCCTTTATCAAAGATAAGTTGGCCATATGTGCATGGGTTTATCTCTGGGCTTTCTATCCTGATCCACTGATCTATCTTTCTGTTTTTATGCAGGGCCTCATTTTGTTTCTAGCCTTCTAGCTGGTCCTGAGTCCCTTCTGATCCAGTGATGTGGCCTATGTGTCAAGATCAATTGCAAGGTGTCACCAAAGTAATTTGTTACTAACGAAAGTACTAAGTTGGATGCTTTACTGTTAAAAGAAAAAGTTACAATTCAAAGTCTCTCACTCATTTGCTTTAAATGCTTTGATTAGCAAAGAATTCCAAGGAGAGAACAGCCAAGTTTGATTGCAGAAGAGCATATAAATGTGTTATTCTGTAACATCAAAAATCTAGAAAGGGGACTGCTCTGGTGGTGCAGTGGTTAAGAATCCGCCTGCCAATGCAGGGGGCACGGGTTCGAGCCCTGGCCTGGTAAGATCCCACATGCCACGGAGCAACTAAGCCGGTGAGCCACAACTACTGAGCCCGCGAGCCACAACTACCGAAGCCCATGCACCTAGACCCCGTGCTCCACAACAAGAGAAGCCACCGCAATGAGAGGCCCGTGCACTGCAACTAAGAGTAGCCCCCGTTCGCCATAACTAGAGAAAGCCCACACACAGCAATGAAGACCCAATGCAGCCAAAAAAAAAAAAAAAAAAGATCCTGTTTAAAAAAAAAAAAATCTAGAAAGGGGGTTTCTAAGGTTATGAAACAAATAAAACTGTTAAATGTCCCTATACCCTTGGTATATCCACGTTAGAAAATCTCAACTATGTATTCTTCATAAAACTATTTGGATCAATGCTAATTTTAAAGTTTCAAAGGCAAATCTCATACCTTTTAAAGATATGAGGCCAAGGCTGCTTGGTGAGAGTCAGGTTATCATATAACTATGCACTGATTTTAGAGAATATTTAAGAATTGTTTAACATGGTTATCACGAAACACCTTTACAAGACATTTAAAACTATTCTATTTTCATGTTTGAGAAATTATACAATAAGTAAATCAAGTCACCCCAGGAATTTGCTGGAATGTAGACACATTTTTAGCCTATGCTAAGTTGGGAGTGTAAATGTCTCAGAACTTTCAAGTGTTGCTTCTACTTGTTTACTGTATATAATGAAGGTAACATTTTTTGACATGCCAGGGGTTCTGACTACTCAAGGGCTATGGATTCCTTGAGTAAAGCAATGGCTAAAAGCTGCTTAGAATGGAAATTTTTTTTTTTGAAGCTAGGCACAATGTAACGAAGAAACTGGTTAAAAAAACAAAACAAAAAAATCTGGGAAAATAGATCTTTAAGAAAGAGAAAGGACTCTGAGGGCCCTAAAATACTCTCCCTCACCCAAGTTACAGCAACACAAGAATCAGAAATGTGGGAGGCTGGGGGAAGATAGGGAAGGGGAAAAAGAAATTGTTCACTAAGTAAACATGAGTAACAAGCAGATCAGTTCAGCCATGATGCCAAGAGTCATAAATCCCTAGGTCAGTGCAAATGCAAAACCTGATCAGCAGGATAGCCCCAAGGGCCTGAACCACTAGATTCAGTTCCCCTGGCTTTAGAGAACTTTACTAGCCACACCTATGGAGGAATTTAAGGTGCCCCAGGTTTCTAAGGAAAGGATGGCTCAAGGAAAAGAAACGGGATTCTAAGACTGTGGTTGTTACACATGTATCTTTGATTCTGACCTTTTGAGCACGTATGGATCAGGACACTTGTTTTGAATAGGCAAGGTTAATTTATAAATGGACAAAATCTATTCTGATTGGGTCCACAATATTTGTGTGTATGTGTGTGTACGTATATACACACATATATATGTATATGTAGGTACTTTAGAAATATATTTCTGTTAACATTAAACAAAACTATTTTGTCAGACAACTGCAGTGTCTAGCTTTGTAAAGCAAAGTGAATATGTTAAAATATTTTGTCATTTTTCTGCTGCAGGTTAACACTCCCCTGTAATTTCCTAATTAGGGCATTAGTCAAATTAAGAAATACCGCTAAGAAAGAGATTCATTAAAATGTTAGCTATAGGGACTTCCCTAGTGGTCCAGTGGTTAAGAATCTGCCTTCCAATGCAGGGAACAAGGGTTCAATCCCTGGTCAGGGAACTAAGATCCCACATGCCACGGGGCAACTAAGCCACGTGCTGCAACTACTGAGCCCACACGCTCTGGAGACTGGGCGCCACAATTAGAGAGAAGACCGCGTGCAGCAATGAAGAGCCCTCCTGCTGCAACTAAGACCCGACACAGCCAAAATTAGATAAACAAATATTTTAAAAAGTTAAAAAGGAAAAAAAAAAGAAATGTTAGCTATAGAGTTTTGCAATCTCAAAACATGTAGCCTGTCTCTGAAATTCCATAAAAATCATTTAGGAAGTCTTACTAAAGATTGTTTCTCTGATAGTATATTTGTACAGGTTATTTCTTCTGAAGCTTTAATGTTCGGGCAAGAAACAAATTCTTGAAGAATGAAGGACATATTCTACATACTTGACAGACTACCTTATGAAAAGTCAGATATAAGAGTGGTTGAAAATAATGGTATTTGGCTGGGGGGGTACATGTAGTGTTTCTCATGCAGGAAAACAATTAACAAGCTAGGCTTATTTGAAATGCTAAAGCAAAATCAAAACACTGATAAACTGAAAAAAAAAGAAAATGTTAACCAACAACTTTGATAAACATGGAAACACAGAGGAAAGCCGTTATCATACAGCCCAAGATGTAGATGTATAGTCTTTAATGTAAGGAAAAACAATGATATCAAGACTAAAATTCACTACAGAAGCAAAATATGCTGAGGGTATGTGGTAGTTTTAGTAAAAGTAACCCCCCCCCACCCAAATTACTGCTTTGTTTCTTTGATCCCCCTTTGCAACAAATCTCAAAATCCTATTTACTGTCTCTAATTTCTCTCCCACTCCCATGAGATTTCCCTCCCCTGCTCTGCCTTGAAAACTGCTGATCAAGGTAACCAAGGTCTCCACAATTGATAAATTCAATAATTAATAGCTCTCAGACCTCATCTTAATGGACAATAACATATGTCCTTCCTAAATACTGTATATTTGTTTCTTCATTTGACTTTCAGAACACATTTTCTTGGTCACTTTTTAAGTCTACTTTGCTGGTTCCTGCTCTTCTTCTGATCTCTTTTGCTGAAATTTCCTCTCTTCTGCTCTATATTCACTCCCTTAGTGACCTCGTCTAGGCTCATGTCATCATCTATGTTCCATTAACTATTAAATGTGTTATCTCTAGTCCAGAGCTCCTTCCTGGAGTTACCTAATATAACCATCCACCTAAACAACTGGCTTTTTGACTTCTCTACTTCTCAAATTTTCGTCTTAAATGGAACTACATACTGATCTTCCCCCACCCCAACCGTATGCCATCCACAACCTTCCCATCTCAGTTAACAGCAATTCCCTCCCTCTAGGTGCCTGAACTAAAAACCTTGGAGTTATTCTTGACTCTTCTGCACACACCACATACAGTACATTACAGCCTTCTCTGAAGAACCGTTACCTCTCGCTTTGATTACTCCAGTAGCCAAATCATTTCCCTACTTCTGGCCCTGCCCCTACGTACAGTCTGTTCTAAGCATGGTGCGACCAGAATTTGGCTTTAAGACTCCTGCAATGACTTTTCCCATTTCAGAAAAGCCAAAGATCTTCAATGGCCTAACAATGGCTTACTACTCTGGCTATACTTGCCTCATTTCAGTGCTCCTACCCTACTTAGGGTCTTTTCACTGCCTGTTCCCTCTGAATAGTTAACTCTCTCCTCTCCAGGTCTTTGTTCAAAAGTCACCTTCTCAAAGACTCTATTATCCTCCTACTTAGAACTACAGTGCACCCCCATTATTCTCCTTTATCCCACTCCACTTTTTCCTCAACCATGGCACTGAAACCTTTTAATTAATGATATAATTTACTTAGTGTAACAATTCAACGCCCCCTTTCAGATAACTGTGGATATTTTTCAATATTACATTAAAACTGGGCATGTGGTAGGCTCTTGAAATTAGCTGCAATATGGAATCTGAACTATACCAATAAACTTTTCATATTGTTACATTAAAATCCATTGCTTTATTTTACATTCTGAATCTTTTACCTATGCACTACTCTATAACATCATGCGTTGGTTATTTGAAAACCATTGGTTCACTGGATTATACAGGTCTTCCAAGTGTAGATACGTTTTGTGATACAATATTTTAAAAATTACATTTTCTATCTATTCTAGATTTCAAGGGACTTCCCTGGTGGCGCAGTGGTTAAGAATCCGCCTGCCAATGCAGGGGACATGGGTTTGAGCCCTGGTCCCGGAAGATCCCACATGCTGCGGAGCAACTAAGCCCGTGCGCCACAACTACTGAGCCTGCGCTCTAGAGCCCGCGAGCCACAACTACTGAAGCCCATGTGCCTAGAGCCCATGCTCAGCAACGGGAGAAGCCACAGCAATGAGAAGCCCGTGCAACACAATGAAGAGCAGCCCTCGCTCACTGAAACTAAAGAAAGCCCGCGCCCAGCAACGAAGACCCAATGCAGCCATAAATAAATAAATAAACGATTTAAAAAAAAAAAGATTTCAGGGCTTCCCTGGTGGCGCAGTGGTTGAGAGTCCGCCTGCCGATGCAGGGGACACGGGTTCGTGCCCCGATCCCGGAAGATCCCACATGCCGCGGAGCGGCTGGGCCCGCGAGCCATGGCCGCGGAGCCTGTGTGTCCGGAGCCTGTGCTCCGCAACGGGAGAGGCCACAGCAGTGAGAGGCCCGCGTACAGCAAAAAAAAAAAAAAAAAAAAAAAAAGATTTCAAAAATTCTAATTTTTGCTTGAAAACTCAAATTTTATCATATGGCAACAAATGTTATCATTTGTTGTGGTTTTCCTTGAACCAACAGGCCCACTTCTTTCATTTTTTGAGAAAATGTCTGCCAAATATTCAAGTCTGAATTGTCACAGTCTCTCTATCAACTGTTCTTTCAAGAGTGGTTCTCATGAAAAAGGAGGCTAGTTCAGCTTGAGGCTGAAACAACTGTAGAAATGCTTTACTCATGTTTCCCATTTGCCAAACAGAATATGAAATGAAGATGTGTACTTAAGAGTCAAGATTTTTTTGGGGGGGGGCGTGCCACGTGACATGTGGGATCTTAGTTCCTTGACCAGGGATTGAACCCACGTTCCCTGCAGTGGAAGCGTGGAATCTTAACCACGGGACCACCAGGGAAATCCCAAGAGTCAAGATTTAAAACATTAATTTTTACCGCTTCAAGAACATTCTTAAGAGACCCTGTGTTTTTAAATTGCAAGTGCTAATGACTACTAGCACAGTCTGGTGATGCTGCCTGGATGTACGCTACGGTAACAGCAGCTTCACCAGTCATTGCTTTTGCACCATCAGTCCAAATCTCAACTCAGTGAAAAGGCAAATAATGTGTTAGTACTTTTATGAGAAGAGCTTTAACGTCTCAGACCACCAAAAAGGTCTTGGAAACTCCCAGGCGTCCCTGACCCACAATGCTATACTACACTAATCCCCTTACAGGAAAATAAGTTTGAGAATACATCAGGATAAGCAAATTACCTTACTCATGCAATCTACTAGTAAGAATTAAAATGTATTTTTAAAAAGAAAAAAAAGAAAAGGTTATAAAAATTATGGAAATAAGGCTAATAAAAAATGTAGACAAAGTGTAAATAAACCACATTATACTTTTAAGTAGTCTACTTCTGCCCTGATTTTACAAGGAAACAGGTGCAAGTAATTTAACAAATATTATGACAAAATTTCTACAGAATCAACGTAGATCTGACACCCAAACGGAGTTTCTTACTGAATAAATGAAAAATAAATGGTTTGATAAATGAATGGGTTGATTAATTCCAGGATATAAAAATAAACCATTTCTTAGATAATCTGAAATTACTAACTATATGTATTAAGCTCTCACTGTCACAGGAGCTACAAAGGAAGGAAATTCATCCACTTAAAGGGTGAAGGTTTATTCCTCTCATTTGAGGCAATCTCTCTCTCAAATGGAAAAAAGCCCAAACTGCCTCTTGGTGGACATATGCAGCTGACACACAACTGAACAATATAGATCTATCAAAGAATTTAAAAACATACTGCTTATGTCTTCATACATAAACATATAGTGTTATTAAAAGCATAGCTAAAATTAAATCATATTTACACCCTTTTTGGGCAGTTGTGAGTAGCCTCCGTAACTCAATCAACCTAACCGATGACCTTACAAACTCTGAATATTAACCCTGACAAAAACATAATGGGACCAAAGGGTGTGTTAAAGAAAGCACGAGTTATGCATGTGAGTCGGTCACCCAGACCCAAGGTCCAGTGCTAGTCTGTTTCAAGTTTTCCTGATTTAATAATACATCTATAAGGCTACTAGAAATGTGAGATCCTGATAAACACATATTTGAATAAATACAATTATAACCATCAGGAAAACAATCCAAAGGCTCCATCTTAAGACAATTTTTGTCTAAAGATTAAATGCCACTGTGAAAGGTTATTGGTTCTTGCACAACGGCTAATAAAAAGATCTCTCGCCTTTTCTCTATCTTGTTATTATTAAAGTAAAATATAAGTTTCCTAACTCCTAATTTACATAATTCTATCATGATAAAAAAATGAAATCTAGTTTTCTATGAAGAACGTCCAAAAAATGATTGCCTAAATATGCAACCTTGAGATATACTAGACATCTTCAATTAAGAACAATGTTACCCACAACTCAGTTTGCATTTCCATAATGCTTAGCATACAGATTTCCAGAATATCCTATAGAAATTTCATACAGAAATAGAAATTTCATAATCTATTCTAAATGATTTCATTTAATATAGAGCTGGGAGGTTCTTCAGAGATTATTTTAACTCATTTAACATGTATGAAAAGCTGTTTAATATTGGTTAAGAAATTTTTTATACCTTGGTATTTTCCCATATTTTGAAGGGGCTAAACCAGATGATCTTTACCATCATCCTTCCTAGTTCTACTGTTTCTCTAAAAAAGGTAAGCCAAGTCTTACTGAAATGACTTATGAGACCACATATAAACATGAAATCGAGATGGGATGCAAAAGAAGAAAATTTATAAGCCTGAGTACCTATCTTGTGTCAGGACCTATAAACAAGTACTTCATTTAATACTCTAAAAAACCTGCATATGCTAGGTTCTTTTTTTTGGGGGTAGAGGGCCTCCTAAATCTATTTGGGTTTAGATGCTGCAAAAATGCCCCATTTCTGTTTTTAAAGAAAACGCTAACCATAAGGGCCTTGACATACATTAGTAACAACAACGTGACTGATGATCCTAATCCAAACTGGGAAGTTAGTGCAATCAAGCTAACATTTCAAATAAATATGCCCTATTTTTAACAAAACTTGACATCTGAATCTTGAATGCAGAGCAATAAAAATGTTAGGACCTAGAATAGGGCCTTAGAGATCATTTAGTACAACTTCTTCATTCTACAGATGAAGATGAATTAAAATCAAAGAGCGTGTCCATTTTTTGCTCAAAATAGTGGCCAGAAGTAGATGTGTGGTCTCCTAACTTTCAAAAATTACCTTATGATCTAATTACAGGAGGGAACCCAATTATTTGCACAAGACATCTTTATAAGAACATCTACATGGCTAATGGTTTTTTAAAAATGATTTAATTTGCCAAGATTATTCTTACGTATCAGAAATATAGAAAGCAAACCCTGCCTAAACCCTGTCTCACGAATAAATGAATAGTATTAAATGAAAAGTATTTTAATGCCAGAACAGTGCCTGGCCCATTACTGGTGTACAATAAATGTTTGTTCAATGAATGTGCCAACTCAAGGAAAGTACTGTCATCACTGGCAATAGAGTCCACACGTTTAACTCCAATCAAGCCACTGTGAATAGAACCGCCTGTGTATTACTTTAATATTCTTAAAGTAGTCGATTTAAAAAAAACTGTATGCTTTAAAGGGATGCGACTTTATATGGTCATAATGGCAGCAAAGAGCCTCAGCATAATTCACCGTAGCCATTTTTGATACGACTATGATCCTACAGATAAGAAGTAACTCCTAAATTTAAAATTGCTACGACTCTCCAAATAATTTGGAAAGAACCACCTAAAAAGGAGACTAAACTGGGTGAACAAAAGATCTGTAGCACTCAAGTTGGCCATCAGGGAACTGAGACTTCAAGTTTAGTCTTAATCTTGTACGCACAGTAACTACTGCCAAAGCTTCTGACCTCTCCCCTACCCTCCACTTTCTCCGTTTAAGCAGACGAAAAGCAGCGGGTACGCAAGACGCCTGGTTCTCAGGAATAGAATCCGACCCTAGAAGCACTATCGCTTTGTAGCGCATCTCGCAACCTGGAGAAAGGAAATTTTCCAAGACCTAGAAACCTACAGCTATTGCGGGCGACAGAACCCCAAAGCCTTCCAGCTGGCGCCGGAAGCCCCCAGATGACCCACCGGGGCCGAGGAGGGCCCGGAAATCAGCTGCCGGAGATCCGAGGCGGGGCGTGAGCGACGTGAGGCAGCCCCGCAGCCCGCGCGCCAGGGACGGAAGGAGGAGGAGGCCCGGCGCCCATTTTGTCCTCGGCCTCCGCACTTCCCGCTTTACCCGCCGCCCGCCCCCCCCACGCCGCCCCGGCCAAGCAACCTACGTGAGGCTTGCAGTTACTGGCCTTCCATGGCCCCGCATCCCCGCCGTCCGCTAGGCCGCGGCGCGTGGACTGGGCCTGCGTGGACGCCAGCCCCGCCGGCCACTCTCTAGGCCTCGCTCCGGTTCCGCGGGCCCAAAGCCTGACGTCCTGCCGGCTTCGCCCTCCCACCCCTCCCCGCCTCGGCCTCAGTCCCATGGGTTCCCTCAGCTCCCCCGGCTCCAGTCCCCTCACCCCTCCCCGCCCAGGCCTCACTCTCTCGGTCCCCGGGGCTGAAGCCCCTTCTGCCTTCTCGCCCGCGTCGCAGGCCACGGCCCTCGGCCTCAGCCCAGCGCCCTCAGCCCCAGTCTGCAAGCCCCTCCTGGGACGTACCCTCCGGCAAACAGATGCACCAGCGTGTCCCTCTGGCTCATTCTCTCTCCCGCATGTCCTCCGGGCGCTGAGGCGGGACGCGGATCCGGCCGCCGCGACGGCCGCAGCTTCCGCCCCGGACTGGAGCCGCACGGCGCTCCAGTGACGGCGACGGGAACTGACGGAGACGCGGCTGCAGAAGGCGACCGGCGCGGCCCTCCCCGCCGCGCTGCAGCCACGCCGCCTCCCACCCTGGCTAGGTTTTCACCACCCGCGCTAGAGGGCAACTCGGTGGCAGCGGGGGCGTGAATATTCCGACCCTCCCCCCCTCCCCGCGATATAAACAGAAGCTACCATTGGTACGCACTGCGTGACGTCAAGCAGCCGGCATGCCTCTTTCACGTGATCGCTAAGGGGTTTCTCAATGGAAGGGGCCGGGAGGCGGGGCAAGAGCGCGTGCCCGGAGGGTAGTGGGTCACCAGGTCCTCGCACCTAGTCCTCCCGCCCCGAGGGCTGCACCGGGTGCCGCCTGGGCCCGCGCAGACAAGCGGATTCGAACTTCACGCCACGTGAGAAACGACCTGGATATCCGGTAAGCAAGAGGAGTTGGGACACGAGTCTGCCCAGACTCTGATGTACTTTTTTTAGACTATTTTTTTTTAGAGCTGTTTGACGTTCACAGCAAAATTGTGAAATTTCCCATTGGCCCCTGCTTGATTCACGTTTTAATAATTGGATCTATGACCCAGCATTTATGCTTCCTGGTGTCTACCTCAGAGTAGCACTCAGTGCATGGAAAGGCTTGTAGACACTCGTACAGGATCACAAACAACAGTACGGTGTTTACAGACAATGCTTAGTGTAGTATACGATTAGTGTAGAATAAATATTCTTTATTTTAGAAAGAATAAAGAAAACTGGCATTTACTCATTTTTCTAACCAGCAAGTTTTTTCTTGTATGTATATACAAGAAGGTCAAAGACTGAGGGAAAGATAATGTTTTATCCCTCTACAACATGATTAAATATTTAAAATTTTTGTTAATTAGTAATTATTTCTAAGGTGCAGAAGTGCAGGAAATAATATAACATAATCTGTATTCATCACCCACAATGAACAAATGTTGATATTTCCCGCCTCTTTGTTTGGTAACTTCCATTTCACCTGCAGGGTCCTCACTACACTTTCCCACCCATGTGGGGTTATCCAGGGCTCACCTTCCTTTCCTTCCAGGGCCATTTCCTTCACGAAGTCCTCCCTGATGGCCTTAGCTCTCTATGCTCATTACCTGCTCCTAAATGCCCACAAAATGTACAGACTGCATGTCACTGGCAAGTGTGCATCCACTCCACAGTAAATGCTCATCTGTAAAATGGGCACAAGAATACCTACCTCACAAGGCATATTGCTTGAGCACTTACTAATATGCCAGGCTCTGATCTACAGCATTCTCTAACACAACTGCCCTATGAGGCCATTGATATTATTCCCCCAATTTTTCATGAGGAGACTGAGATTTAGAATAATTGACTTGCCCAAGATTATCCAGTTCATCCAGAAAGAGATTGGATTTGAATCCAGCAGAATCTCTCTGATCCCAGAGCTTCAGTTAGTGAAATAATAGCTGCACATTAGAGAGGGAAATTTTGAAAAAAACAAACAAACGAAACTCCAAAAAATAGAAATAAAAATTGACACCCTGGCCATACTTCCCCCAAACCCTTGTATTAACTTTTGGTGTGTGGGAAGGTTAGTTCTATCCTTTTTTACAGCAGTTTTATTGAGGGATCTTTCACATGCCATAAAATTCACCTATGTATAGTGTACAGTTTAGTGGTTTTTAGTGTATTCTGATGGTTGTAGAGCCATCACCACTACCTAATTCCAGAACACTTTCCTCACCCAAAAAGAAACCCCACACTTGTTATCAGTCACTCCCATTCTCCTCTCTCCCTATCCTCTGCCAACCACTAATCTACTTTCTATGTATTTGTCTAATCTGGACTTTTCATATAAATAGAATTATACAATATGTGGCCTTTTGTGTCTGGTTTCTTTCACTAAGCATAATGTTTTCAAGGTTCATTCATGTTGCAGCACACATCAAGTACTTCATTCCCTTTTATGACTGAATAATAGTCTGTCATATGACTGTATCACATTTTGTTTATCCATTCTCAATTGATGGCCATTTGGATTGTTTCCACTTTTTGGCTGTCATGGATAATCCTGCCATGAATATTTGTGTACAAGTTTTAGCATGCAGATACATTTTCACTTCTCTTGGGAATATACTTGAGAGTGTCATTGCTGGGTCATATGATAATTCAATGTTTAACATTTGGAGTAACTGCCAGACTGTTTTCCAAAGTGCCTGCAGCATTTTAGATGTATTTCTTTTAAGACAATGGCTGTAGCTCCATGTTTTTGGCATAGTGAATGCTGTGGTAATTACATTTAATGAAGCTTCTGAAACTGGTAAGGAGGGAGCCCAAGTTCTTATGTGGAGTAAATTATTCCCGTAAGAGCAATAGCAATTCATAATGTGACCGTTTACTTTGGAACCTCATTCAGATGGCATCGTGGAAGGAGACTCTGCCCCCTGCACATTCCATCCGGTAGCCCCTGGGGCTGCCCACTGGGGTGTGGTGGATGATGCCTTCATTTTTGTGGGGATTCCAGGGTTAGTTGGCTGTCATGTTTGTTGAGGTTCCACTGTACTGTGTCATCTGCCATCTCTTTTATAATTTTCCTTCCTCATTGCTGTTGGCTAATGTCTTTAAGTGATTCCTTCAGGACCAGCACAAGATGAGGTTTCTTGAGCCCTTTCCCCTTAAACAAACAAGCTTCTAGGTGCTTTTCCAGAATGATATTAAGGCAGGGTGGGTGGGGCTAAATTTTTGTGTCAGGCACACCTGTACCTCTTCCAGACCCCCATTCCTACCGAGGGGTCTTCTGGGAGCTGTAGTTTTTAACTGAATGTAGGAAGAGAAACTGATGGGGAAACTGTGAGTGGCCACAACTGGTTGCTTGGCTCAAAACAAACAAATAAGCTCGTTGTGAAGTAGAGGGGACTGCTACTTTATTTCCTGATTGGTACTAACCTCAAATTTTAATTGCTGCTGAACTGCAGGAGACAATCGTTTTAGACATGGCAGTTGAGGAGGGAGCGATTGGAGGGGGGGATTGGTTTGGCATGCACTCCACACTTCAGGAACGTTATTGCATGTGAATCGGCTGCTTTTGGAAGACCATTGCCCAGAAGAAGAGGTGTTTGGTTTTCACAAGCCAAAGATATACCAAAGTATAGAGGGCTGCTGTATTTGTAGAGCTAAATCCTCCAGTTCTCAATTCACTGACAGTAAACTCTATGAAAAGGACTTCCAGAGCTGCTTTCGGTTACATGAGACTTGATCAGGAGACATCTGTAATGCCCCTGTCCTGCTGTGAAAAGATGGAAGAAATTACCAGCAGACTCAAAAAAAAAAACAACCAAAAAACAAAACTGGAATCACGTGGTAGATGTAAGGGCAGGACCCAGTCTAAAAACTACACTGAAACCAGAGAAAGTGAAAACTCTATCTGGAAACAGGATAAAAAGCAACCAGATCAGCAAACTGCCAAAGGAATTTAAACGTCGTAATTCTGATGCTCACAGTACCACCTCAAGTGCCTTCCCAGCTCAATCTCCTTGTTATAGTAACCAGTCAGATGATGGCTCAGATACAGAGACGGCTTCTGGCTCTAACAGAACGCCAGTGTTTTCCATTTTGGATCTCACATACTGGATAAGACAGAAAATATGCTGTGGCATTATCTCTAAAGGCTGTCTTGGGGAAGTCCTCATCTGATACACACTATTCAAGTCTTGCTGCAGCAATAAGAAAGCAGCTGCTGAGAAGCTGGAGGCACAGGGGCCAGAGCCTCTGCCCATCTCCACTCAGGTGTGGTGACTGAGGTTTATGTAGAAAGGAAACAAAAAACAATTTAAATTTTGGAAAACAAAGCAACAAAATGACCCTCCTATTTTAAACTTGGATACCTGCTATTCTGCCAAATGACGATCTCTAGAATAGTTGTTTTTTTTAAATAGAGGTTTTAAAAATATATTTATTTTATTTATCTATTTTTGGCTGCATTGGGTCTTCATTGTGGTGCGTGGGCTTCTCATTGCAGTGGCTTCTCTTCTTGCGGAGCGGAGGCTCTCATGGACTTAGTTGCTCCGCGGCATATGGGATCTTCCCGGACCAGGGCTTGAACCTGTGTCCCCTGCCTTGGCAGGTGGATTCTTAACCACTGCGCCACCAGGGAAGCCCTTAGGATAGTTTTGACTGGGTTATTTTTCCTTCAGTTCCACAAACTCTGAAGCCAGTGTCTAGCTTACTAAAAGAAAAGAAAAAAGTGTACATAATATCGGGTTGGCCAAAACGTTCGTTTGGGTTTTTTCTGTACGATGTCATGGAAAAACCCAAACGAACCTTTTGGCCAACCCAATATTTAAGATGCTGAGTATTTCATAGGAAAGCTGAATGTGGCTGTAAAATGCTTTTAAGTCTTTTTTAAAAATCCCCTTGGGCTTTCCTAGTATCCATCTATTAAAAAAAAATCCCCTTCAACTGAATGAAATTAGGGGAATTTCAGGGGACAGAGATGGGATTTGTTGTATGATAAATGTATGTAGTTTTAGTCTTTCTATATTCAGAAGCAGTGGTTAGAGCATTTTTTAAAGATGGCTGGCTATACTTGTTTTCCTTCGTTATAATATATTTGTCATAACTCAGTAAACATGGACTTGCCCCTATAGTTGTTAATAACTTTGAAATATTAAGGTCTTGCCAAGGTTCTGATGATTCAAACCTGTACTACTGAATATTAAGCAGGACAGACTAAGCTCTCTGGTGTGAATATCTTGAAAGAGTAATTTCTAAATATACAGAGGTAACTTGACTGTATATGTTGCATCCTGTGTCACCTCCCTCCATATTGATGTTTGATAAAGATTTTAATTTATATGAAACTTCTAAAGCAGAAGCTCCTCTTGGGGGAAATGTCAACTCTTTAGGATAAGCAGTCCTATATGAATAGTACCAAAGCACTACCACTTGGTACAGAACACACTCTATTAAAAATGTTAAATTATCTGAAAAATAAAATGTGCAAGTCTTCAGGATGGCACACGAAAAAACAAAGTTAATGCTTCTTGGGGCACATTTCTTAGAGGGCTTGCAAGTGTGTAAATAATTTGTTTATGTTACATGACTGGTGACTTCCTTGAAAATCTGCACAATTCACTTTTAGCTCTGGATTACTTCAGTTGACCTTTTTGAAGGTTTTATCTGTGTAGAATGATTGTTTGACTTGTTTTAACCTATTAGGGCTTTGGGTTTTTGTGGGTTTTTTTCATTTTATATTAAAGTAAAATTCTACTAAAAAAATTTTTTTTAATTGCTATGGGCTGAAGAAAAGTTCTTAATAGCTATTTGTTGGGAAGTGGAGCACAGATGGACAACCGATGCCATTTTCCCCCCACTTAGCCTTTGTTGGTCTTGTAGGTACAGAAAATTCATATGGGCTCTAGATTGGCAACATTAGTTTTAAATATTTGGGTAAGATTTTAAAAAAAATCTTTGTGTCTTTTTAGCTTTTAGTGGGAGGTTTGGAGAGATTGTTTTATATTCTCAGCCAGATGCCATTAAATTTTTTTCCTTATTTTGCTTTTAATAGAAAGTAATACATTCAAACAATACAGAAGCGCATGAGTTAGAAATTAAAATCCTCACTTCAGCCTCCCTTCCTAAATCCTACTCCTCAGAGGACATCATTGGTAAGAGTTGGGTAAGCGTCCTCCTCCTGGGTACTTGATGCCTTCATGGTAATCATCTCAAAGAGCTTCAGATGTGTACAGTACTCACCATGTGCCAGGCCTTGTTGTAAGCACTTTTCATGTATTTTAACTGTAGAACCCAATGAAGGACATTTTATAGACGAGGAGACTGAGATACAGAGGGGTTAGAGGATTTGTCAAGGTGACTCAACTAGCACGTAGCTGAGTTGGGATGGAAACCTAGGGAGTCGGGCTACAGAATCTGTACTCTCATCCTCTGTTCTACACCATCTCAATTGTTCATTGGTTGAATGAGACATTAGCTATAGTTTCAAAAAAAAAAGGGGGTGGGGGTGGGGGAGAGGGGGCTTTTGAGAGAACTTAAGGAGATGCGGTGCCCAGAGGACGAAATGTATACTTATATCTGAGCCCCAGATGGAGCCATGAGGGCAGTGGCTCCCAAATGCAGGTTTCATGTCCCATTGAGCCACCTCTCCCATCAGCAACACCAGTTACTCTGTGTCACATTTCAATTCAGTCATGGTTAAAGGCTCTCCATAGATACGCAGATGATAAGCAGAGCTCACACTGGAAATATCTAAGGAGCTGGTAGAAAATGGATTTCCCCCAGAAGGATTCAGTTAGCTTGTTGGAAACACTGTCCACCAGGGAGCAATTTAGGAATGTGTCCCAGGTGGCTTGGAGAAAAACCCCAGAAAACAAAATACGACTTTTCCTACCCTCCAGGACAGGAGTATTAGAAGGGTAGTGACACCTTGCAAAGAAATGCATAGATTTTGTTGAGATAGGGTGTAACACACTTTTGTGTGGACAATGCCTGGGACCTCAACGGTGTGTGGTAATGCAGACGTTGTGCCCCGCCTCCCATTTAAGAAACCATCCAAGGGCCTTACCAAGGGTCCCTGCTTTTTTTTTTTTTTCTGTTTTTTTTTATTGAAGTATAGTTGATTTACAATGTTGTGCTAATTTCTGCTGTACAGCAAAGTGATTTAGTTATACATCTAAAAAAATAAATTTATTTATTTTATTTATTTGTTTTTGGCTGCATTGGGTCTTCGTTGCTGCGCGCGGGCTTTCTCTAGTTGGGACGAGCGGGGGCTACTCTTCGTTGTGGTGTGCGGGCTTCTCATTGCGGTGGCTTCTCTTGTTGCAGAGCATGGGCTCTAGGCGCGCGGGCTTCAGTAGTTTTGGCTTGCGGGCTCTAGAGCGCAGGCTCAGTAGTTGTGGCGCACGGGCTTAGTTGCTCCATGGCATGTGGGATCTTCCCGGACCAGGGCTCGAACTTGTGTCCCCTGCACTGGCAGGTGGATTCTTAACCACTGCACCACCAGGGAAGTTCCCCCACTCTGACTTTTGAAGTCACTGCCCCATTGGTTTCTAGCATCCAGAGCTCATATTGAGAAGCTTGACTCCATTTGTAGCTCTGGTCTTTATATAGAACATGTTTTTTTGCTATTTTAACCTTTTAGGATCTTTCTTTTATCCCTGGTTTTGGGAAATTTCACCACAAAGTACCATGATGGTGGTGGAGTCTGTTCATTCATTGTGCTGGGTACCCTATGGGCCTTTTAAGTCTATAAATGAAAACTAGAATTCACCCTTGGAGTGTTCTTTAACAGTTCCATGTGTGCTGGTTTGGGTCTTTCAACCCCCAAAGCCAAAAAGCATAGTTGATTTTTTCTCCCCTGAACAGTACCTGGCAAGAAGTTGGCACTGGGTCAATACCCAGAGTCAATGGCCGAAAGTTAAAAGGATAGACTTCTGGTTTGGCAGCAACGCTGTGCAAAGCAGCACTTGGCAAATATTTGGTGGTGAAGAGAGTGATAACACTTTTATTTCATAGGTGGCCGATTCCCTTGAGTCTGGGTCCCCCCTCACGCCCCACCCCAGAACTGCTTCAGCAGCTTTCCACCTTCTCCATCCTTGACCTCAGGCCATGCCCTCTTACCCTGCTTAGTAGTTGGGTGAACAGAAGAGAAACAGAAAACAGGACTGGGAAGTCTCACTGACCTTGGAGTTAGGGTCAAAGATCAGTGTCGGGGAAAGCCCCACAGCCTGTAGTCAGAATTACCTTGGAAAAGCCTTTAAATCTCCCAGAAGTATGAGGTGCCAAGAACTTCTTTTACTTTGTGTTCCTGTTCGCTCCTCAATTAATCCCTTAATGTCTTCTTTCAGGATGTCCGTGAAACCATCGCCATCCAATTTCTTGGCCACAGCGAAACTGTTTTTCCTCTTTTCATTGATTAGGAAATACTTAAAGTTGTTTTCCCAGATTTTCCATAATTTTGGCTCTGTAGGACTTTCACTTTCAAACAAAATGGAGTAACAAGGATCAGAAATATGAAAATCCAGGCAAAATATATAAAACTGTAAACAGAAAGAACAAAGAGCATTGCTCATCATCCCCTTCTACAGAGAATTAAGTCACAACCCACAGTGCCAGTGTGCCGTGAGGGGAATTCAGGATGGAAAAAAGCTGGAAGCATTCTGCGCTTTTGGATGTACGGTCCCCTAGATAGTTATTACAGTTTATGCAGTTATTTATTACAGTTATGCAACTAACTTTTATTCAACAAATATTTATCAGTTAGGGATCTGACACGTTGGTGGATGCTTTCACATGTATTATATCATTCTGTTCTCACAGCACACCTATAAGGTTGGATTTCTTTATTTTTTTCTACTTATAAGAAAAGGGGGGCCTTCTCCGGTGGCACAGTGGTTAAGAATCCGCCTGCCAATGCGGGGGATACGGGTTTGATCCCTGGTCTGGGAAGATCCCACATGCCATGGAGCAACTAAGCCTGTGCATTACAACTACTGAGCCTGAGCTCTAGAGCCTGTGAGCCACAGCTACTGAAGCCCATGCACCTAGAGCCTGTGCTCCGCAACAAGAGAAGCCACCGCAACGAGAAGCCCACGCGCAGCAATGAAGACCCGATGCAGCCAAAAATAAATAAATTTATTTTTAAAAAAAAGAAAAAAAAGAAAAGGGGAAGGGAGGGAGGGAGGGGGGAGGGAGAGGGAGAGAGAGAGGAGATGAAGAGGAAGAGGCAGAAAAACGAGAGGGACAGAGACAGAGATAGAGAGAGGCAAAGAGAGAGAGAGAGAGAGACAGAGAGATAGAGAAGGAGGAAGAGTGAGACAGAGGCGAAAGGAGAGCGAAGACAGTTCAACGCCCCTGCTTGGCACTTAATGCTGAAGTCCCTGTCTACCGCCCCCCTACTCTCCTACCCCTTCCTATAAGCGCAGGTCCCTCTAAGCCAACTGAACTGCTGGCATTGCCCACATTCACACAGTTGCTTCACTCTGGGCTTTCAGAGATGTCCCAACACCTCCCTCCTCTGCTGTGTGCTTGCACAGCTCTGTGCTGGCCTCTCCAGACCATGCCCTGTCCACCCCGCAGGCTCGTGCACTCCCTGAGAGCCAGGATTCCTGGCCAACCGCGGGCCCCACGCTTCCCCAGGTTGGGAACCATTTCATATTTGTCTATGTAGCCTCTTGGGCACTTGGCATCGTGGACATTAAATAAATATTTTCCACGTGCCTACCCAGGGCCAGGTACTGTCCTAGCAGAGCAACGAGACGGACAAGGTGGCAGCTCTCACAGAGTTTATATTCTCCTTTACAACAGACAATACGCTGGTCAACAAATCACATAATTTCATGCTGTGGAACTATTTTACCATGAAGAAAATTAAGGGATGGGAAGATGTAGTTTAGACTGAGTGGTGATAGACATACTCTCTGGGGACATGGCTTTTCGGTTGACTGCTGAGAAGGATAAAAAAGAACCAGCTGTGTGAGGATGGGGGTTGTATTAGTTCCCTAGGGCTGCCATAAGGAAATACCACAGACTGGGTGGCTTAAACAACAGAAATTTATTTTGTCACAGTCCTGGAGGCTCGAAGTCCACGATCAAGGTTCTGGCAGGTTTGGTTTCTTCTGAGGCATCTCCTTGGCTTGCAGATGGCCACCTTCTCATCGTGTCCTCGTATGAATGTCTCTCAGTCCGTGTGTGTCCCTGTTCTAATCTCCTCTTATAAGGATACCCGTCCTATTGGATTAGGGCCCACCCACATGACCTCATTTTACCTTAATTTCCTCTTCAAAGGCCCTCTCTCCAAATCCAGTCACATTCCGAGGTACTGGAGGTTAGGACTTCAACATAAGCATTTTGGGAGGACACGATTCAGCCGGTAACAGGGGTGAAGTGCATTTCTAGGCAGAGCAAGTGAAAAGGCTCTGAGTGAGTTTAAGGAACAAGGAAGGCAGTGGGACAGAGCGGAGTGAGCACGACAAGACAGGTTGGGGGCTTCCCATGTGGCGCAGTGGTTGAGAATCTGCCTGCTAATGCAGGGGACACGGGTTCGAGCCCTGGACTGGGAGGATCCCACATGCCGCGGAGCCACGAGGCCCGTGAGCCACAACGACTGAGCCTGCGCGTCTGGAGCCTGTGCTCTGCAATAAGAGAGGCTGCGATAGTGAGAGGCCCACGCACCGCGATGAAGAGTGGCCCCCGCTCGCCGCAACTAGAGAAAGCCCTCGCACAGAAACGAAGACCCAACACAGCGAAAATAAATAAGATAAATAAATAAATAAATGCCTACCCCCAACATCAAAAAAAAAAAAAAAAAGAAAAGACAGGTTGGAGAGGGAGTTGGACAGGTGGACAGGAGCCAGCTCATGCAGGCACTTGTAGGTCTGGTGACCGGAAAAAAAAAAAAAAGCGCACAACCTAAAAGTTGAGAATTATGTTTTATTCAGCAGCCTTACTGAGGACGTAAGCCTGGGGATTCAGCCTCTCAGATAGTTCTGAGGAACTGCTCCAAAAAGATAAGGGAGGGGCCAGGATATGCAGGAGTTCAAACAAACAAAAAACAGGTAGTCAAACATCAAAAGATGACTGCTAATGAAAGAAAACCGGACATCTTAATGAATTTAGCACTTTCCTGTGTATGGGAAGATGCAAGAGTCTGGGCTGATTGAAATCATTCCTTTGATAAGCACCTTAACTATCTAGGGCCAGTCTCCTGTTTTTTTCCATCCTGAATCCCCTCAGGGTACACAATTGGGGGTAGTGGCTGCTGGCTTGATGGCTGCAACATCCTTTGTTTACTGATACTGGCAGGCGACATTTTTTTGTCTGCATATTCTAAGTGAGAGGAAAACCCACTGGAGGCTTTTAAGCACCCTAGTGCAAGGACCCAGTTTTCTTTTCCTTTCTTTCTTTTGGCTCAGAGTCAAAGACTGCATTTTATTTGAATAGTCAGTTTCCTATCTTTTATGTAACTTTCCCCTGCCCCATTGCCCCACCCTGCAAACTTACAAATAGAGCCACTTGGTTAGGGAAATAATAAAGATACAGACTTTGGAATTAGAAAAATCTGGGTTTGAATTATACTTCTGCCACTTTGTGATATCAAGCAAGTTAATTAACAGTCTGTGACATTCAGCTATTTCAAATGTAGAATTGAAATATCAATACTCACCTTACATCATGATAATTTCAATTATGCCTCCTAAAGTAATTGCCCTAAACTAAGCACACAATCAATATACACTGAATAATTTTCTTACTGAAAGCTATATAGATTATTTTAAAACATCAGTTGTATTTTATTTCTTTTTTCTCTTAACCATTTTTTAATTGTATAGTTAATGTACAATGTTGTGTTCGTTTCAGGTGTACAGCAAAGTGATTCAGTTACATATATATATATTTATTTATGTATTCTTTTTTAGATTCTTTTCCCTTATAGGTTATTATAAGATATTGAATATAGTTCCCTGTGGTACACAGTAGGTCCTTGTTGTTTATCTATTTTATATATAGTAGTGTGTATCTGTTAAGGGACCCAGTTTTCAATTTCAAAAGATCACTCTGGTAATGTGTGGAGGCTGGGTGGAAGGAGGGCAAGAAAGGAAACAGGAAATGCCTTAGGGGGCTGTTGCAGTTGGTGGCTTGGACTGGGTGCGCACTCTCAGAGGAATAATGAGTAGGCTGGGGTGCGGGGGAGAGTAGGTGAATGGGGAGAATGAAGAAGGTCCATGATACCTTTCATTAAAATGTAGTTTTCAACCAAGATTCATCATCAGGGTGAGTAGAAGGTGCTAATTTAAGAACACTTTCCACGAATAGAGCAAAGTTATTCCAATGAGTCTTGGATAATTTGATTGGTGCCATTCATTGAGCCTTGACTATGTGATGGATACTTGCTTTACGTGTGGTTTCATCTCATCTTCATGACAACCCCTTGAGGGAGTTACCACCATCATTGTAGAGATGAGGAAACACAAGCTCTAGTGAAACCACGGGTGAGCATCAGAGCTGGAAATGCACCCTCGAACCCCCAGTACCCTGTTTTTCCCCCTGCTCTGGGCCCTCCCAAGATGCTTTGCTCACTGTGGGGCTCGGAGGACGGCTGCTGGCTCCTTTACCTCCTCTGAGCCGCTGAGCCCGTCTCAGATCTGCCAGCAGAGGGAGCCTCACAGACCTGCCGCGCAGGCCTTTAATGAGATAGAGCTGCTAAAAAGGAACATTTAGCGGCATGTTTTATTCATTTGTTTTCTGTGAAATATTAATCATGAGCTCCTGCTAACACAAGGTTTAGGAAGCAGTGAGTAACTTTGACTTAGGGCAGTCTTCAAAGTACTGAACCTGGGACATCCATGGCAGTCCAGTATTTAAGACCGTGCTTCCATCACCCTGATACCAAAACCAGACAAGGATGTCACAAAGAAAGAAAACTAGAGGCCAATATCACTGATGAACATAGATGCAAAAATCCTCAACAAAATACTAGCAAACAGAATCCAACAGCACATTAAAAGGATCATACACCATGATCAAGTGGGGTTTATTCCAGGGATGCAAGGATTCTTCAATATACGCAAATCAATCAACGTGATACACCATATTAACAAATTGAAGGAGAAAAACCATATGATCATCTCAATAGATGCAGAGAAAGCTTTCGACAAAATTCAACACCCATTTATGATAAAAACCCTGCAGAAAGTAGGCATAGAGGGAACTTTCCTCAACATAATAAAGGCCATATATGACAAACCCACAGCCAACATCGTCCTCAATGGTGAAAAACTGAAAGCATTTCCACTAAGATCAGGAACACCACTCTTATTCAACATAGTTTTGGAAGTTGTAGCCACAGCAATCAGAGAAGAAAAGGTAATAAAAGGAATCAAATCGGAAAAGAAGAAGTAAAGCTGTCACTGTTTGCAGATGACATGATACTATACATAGTGAATCCTAAAGATGCTACCAGAGAACTACTAGAGCTAATCAATGAATTTGGTAAAGTAGCAGGATACAAAATTAATGCACAAAAATCTCTGGCATTCCTATACACTAATGATGAAAAATTTGAAAGTGAAATCAAGAAAACACTCTCATTTACCATTGCAACAAAAAGAATAAAATGTCTAGGAATAAACCTAAGGAGACAAAAGACCTGTATGCAGAAAATTATAAGACACTGATGAAAGAAATTAAAGATGATACAAATAGAAGGAGCGATATACCATGTTCTTGGATTGGAAGAATCAACATTGTGAAAATGACTATACTACCCAAAGCAATCTACAGAGTCAGTGCAATCCCTGTCAAATTACCAACAACATTTTTTACAGAACTAGAACAAGAAATTTCACAATTTGTATGGAAACACAAAAGACCCCGAATAGCCAAAGCAGTTTTGAGAACGAAAACTGCAGCTGGAGGAATCAGGCTTCCTGGCTTCAGACTATACTACAAAGCTACAGTAATCAAGACAGTATGGTACTGGCACAAAAACAGAAATATAGATCAATGGAACAGGATAGAAAGCCCAGAGATAAACCCATGCACATATGGTCACCTTATCTTTGATAAAGGAGGCAGGAAGGTACAGTGGAGAAAGGACAGCCTCTTCAATAAGTGGTGCTGGGAAAACTGGACAGGTACATATAAAAGTATGAGGTTAGAACACTCCCTAACACCATACACAAAAATAAGCTCAAAATGGATTAAAGACCTAAATGTTAGGCCAGAAACTATCAAACTCTTAGAGGAAAACATAGGCAGAACACTCTATGACATACATCACAGCAAGATCCTTTTTGACCCACCTCCTAGAGAAATGGAAATAAAAACAAAAATAAACAAATGGGACCTAATGAACCTTAAAAGCTTTTGCACAGCAAAGGAAACCATAAACAAGACCAAAAGACAACCCTCAGAATGGAGAAAATATTTGCAAATGAAGCAACTGACAAAGGATTAATCTCTCAAATTTACAGGCAGCTCATGCAGCTCAATAACAAAAAAACAAACAACCCAATCCAAAAATGGGCAGAAGACCTAAATAGACATTTCTCCAAAGAAGAGATACAGGTTGCCAACAAACACATGAAAGAATGCTCAACATCATTAATCGTTAGAGAAGTGCAACTCAAAACTACAATGAGATATCATCTCACACCAGTCAGAATGGCCACTGGCCATCATCAAAAAATCTAGAAACAATAAATGCTGGAGAGGGTGTGGAGAAAAGGGAACACTCTTGCACTGCTGGTGGGAATGTGAATTGGTACAGCCACTATGGAGAACAGTATGGAGGTTCCTTAAAAAACTACAAATAGAACTACCATATGACCCAGCAATCCCACTACTGGGCATATACCCTGAGAAAACCATAATTCAAAAGGAGTCATGTACCAAAATGTTCATTGCAGCTCTATTTACAATAGCCAGGAGATGGAAACAACCTAAGTGTCCATCATTGGATGAATGGATAAAGAAGATGTGGAAAAAAGTAAAGAAAAAAAAAAGAAAAAAGAAATAGAAGATGTGGCACGTATATACAATGGAATATTACTCAGCCATAAAAAGGAACGAAATTGAGTTATTTGTAGTGAGGTGGATGGACCTAGAGTCTGTCATACAGAGTGAAGTAAGTCAGAAAGAGAAAGACAAATACCGTATGCTAACACATATATATGGACTCTAAGAAAAAAAATGTCATGAAGAACCTAGGGGTAAGACAGGAATAAAGACACAGACCTACTAGAGAATGGACTTGAGGATATGGGGAGGGGGAAGTGCAAGCTGTGTCAAAGTGAGAGAGAGGCATGGACATATATACACTACCAAACGTAAAATAGATAGTGGGAAGCAGCCGCATAGCACAGGGAGATCAGCTCGGTGCTTTGTGACCACCTAGAGGGGTGGGATAGGGAGGGTGGGAGGGAGGGAGACGCAAGAGGGAAGAGAGATGGGGAACATATGTATATGTATAACTGATTCACTTGGCTAACACACCACTGTAAAGCAATTACACTCCAATAAAGATGTTAAAAAAAAAAAAAAAAAGACTGCTTCCACTGCAGGGGGAGCAGGTTCAGTCCCTGCTTGGGGAACTATCCCGCACCAAAAAGAAAAAAGATAAATAAAAAAGGGAAGTACTGAGCCCTCCCCTTATCCCCACCCTCCGAATTCTGTTTCCAGAGCTGAGCTCTATCTCATGATCCTCTCTTCTGAAAAGGAAAACAAAATATTCAAAGGGAAAGAAAGGGAGGGAGAAGCCCAGGGTGGGAAGGGCGGCAGCTGGCAATGCTGGGGGAGCAGCCGTCCAGGAGGAGGTGGGGTGTGGGACATCGCAAGGTCAAGCTGAAGGCCTCCTCTTCCAGCGTGGACCACTGAGAGGGGGACGTGGACCTGAGCTTAGGCCACCCTCCACCCCCCAAGTGGTTTTCTGCTTGCTGGGAGGATTGTCAGCAATGGACACCCAACAGAGGTGGTCTTTATTTTTACTCAGCCCACAGCACACACTGCCACCTTCTCTTTGGGGGCCCCCAGGGCTAGGAGCAGGTCTAATAAACAGTTAACAAGAAGAAGGGAGTGGCCAGTATGTGGGGTGGGTATCCAGTGATTTTCAGAGATGGTACAGCCTCTACTCTGGGGCATCCTCATCATAACAGTAGCAAAAGCGTCTTTTCCCCCCAAGTAGGAGGAAACATGTTACTGTGTTTGACCTGCTGATAAAGGAGGTAACTGGATTGCTGCCCTTAGGGAATGACCAGTCTGAGAAAACAGGTCAGGGAGCTCCCAGGCTCATGGTCTGTGTTCTCAGGGAGCCCCTGATTTGTCCCTGGGCAAATTCCAGCCCAATGTAGTTTATACAACCACCGTTTCCAATAAAGAACAGGAAATGGTGAACACATGCATGAAAATGACTTAGGTACTTTGTCACATTTGAAGAAGTTTTAGGTTATATATAGGCTACTTGTTTTAAGTAGCCATTAGACACAGACTTTAAAAACCATTCTGTTTTTTAGATCCAAATACATATGAGGATTTGGTATAAAAGTGGCATTGCAGATTAGTGGGGGAAAATGAATTATTTGATAAAACATGTTGGGATTACTAGATTATCCCATTTGCAACAAACAAACAAAACTTGGGCTTCCAATCTCACTCCTTAGATAAAATTAAATTCCAGATATATTTAAATACAGAAAGGTAAGCCAAGTCAAGAGAGTGAGAAGACAAACCACAGTTCAGGAGAAAATATTTGCAAAACACATATCTTTTAAAGGACTGTTATCCAAAATATACAAAGAACTCTTAAAAATAAGAAAATGAACAATCCAAGTAAAATATGGGCAAGAGATCTGAACAGACACTTCACTGAAGAAGATATACAGATAGCAAATATGCATGTTCAACAACATATGTCATCGGGGAAATGCAAATTAAACGATGAGATACCACTACACACCTATTAGAATGGTCAAAATCCAAAACACTGGCAATACCAAATGTTGATGAGGATGTGGATCAACAGGAACTCTCATTCATTCCTGATGAAAATGCAAAACGGTACAGCTGAAGTAGGAGGGAAGGGGGCAGGGCACAACCTTTGAAAGAATGACTAGCCCAAGAACATGACATAAACTGATTAGAACCAAATGGGTCCAAGATGGCAGACAAGTCGACTTCCACTAGACCTTGAGCCTCAAGAGTATATGCTCACTGTAACACATCAGCACACTAAATGACACATCCACAGGCGCCATGACAGTTCCAAGACTGACCATAAGGATCAAAAAGTGGGCGGTCGGGCTTCCCTGGTGGCGCAGTGGTTGAGAGTCTGCCTGCCGATGCAGGGGACACGGGTTCGTGCCCCGGTCTGGGAAGATCCCACATGCCGCGGAGCGGCTGGGCCCGTGAGCCACGGCCGCTGAGCCTGCATGTCCGGAGCCTGTGCTCCACAATGTGAGAGGCCACCACAGAGAGAGGCCCACGTACCACAAAAAAAAAAAAAAAAAAAAAAAAAAAAAAAAAAGTGGGCGGTCGCCCAATTCCTGGAAATCCCCGCCCCTTCCTGAAATAGCTGGAATACTCCTTCCACTCATTAGCCTATGAAATTACCCACCTGTATAAAAACTGACAACCCCATACCCTGGTGCCTTCCTCACCTTCTGAGATGGCCTACACTCTGTGGAGTGTGTTTCTTCCAAGGCCTCTCTCACCTTCTGAGATAGCCCACACTCTGTCTGTGGAGTGTGTTGCTCTCAAGACCTCTCTCACGTTCTGAGATAGCCTGTGCTCTGTCTGTTGAGTGTGTTGCTCCCAAGGCTGCTCTCACCTTCTGAGATGGCCCACGCTCTGTCTGTGGAGTGTGTTTCTCTCTAAATAAATCCACTTCCTACCTATCACTTTGTCTCTCACTGAATTCTTTCTGTGATCAGACATCAAGAACCTGAGCTTTGGGACTTTCCTGGTGGCGCAGTGGTTAAGAATCTGCCTGTCAAGGCAGGGGACATGGGTTCAATCCCTGGTCTGGGAAGATCCCACATGCTGAGGAGCAACTAAGCCTGTGCACCACAACTACTGAGCCTGCACTCTAGAGCCTGCGAGCCACAACTACTGAGCCCACGTGCCACAACTACTGAAGCCTGTGCACCTAGAGCCCATGCTCTGCAACAAAAGAAGCCACTTCAGTGAGAAGCACACGCTGCAACAAAGAGTAGTCCCTGCTCACCGCAACTAGAGAAAGCCCGCATGCAGCAACGAAGACCAAAAGCAGCCAAAAATAAATAAATAAAATAAATAAATTTATTTAAAAAAAAAAAGAACCTGAGCTTCATTAAGTCCTGAAACCTGTTGTGTGATCTCATTTGGAAGACTGTGGGTTTTGTCCATGTTCGACTCCTGGCCACATGGGTTCAAGTCCCAATCAGGGTTTTGGACAGGTTTGAGTCCTGACACGTGGGTTCAAGTCCCAATCTGAGGTGGACGGTTTCACAGCCACTTTGGCTTCCACTTTGGAAGACAGTTTGGCAGTTTCTTACCAAATTAAACATATTCTTTCCCTACAATCCAGCCATTGTGTTCCGTGGTATTTACCCATAAGAGCTGAGAAGTTATGTCCCCACAGAAAAATCGGCACACAGATGTTTATAGCAGCTTTATTCATAATTGCCAACATTTGGAAGCAACCAAGAAGTTCTTTGTAGGTGAATGGATAAATAGACTGTGGTACATCCATACAATGGAATATTATTCAGCACTAAAAAGAAATGAGCCATCAAGCCATGAAAAGACATGGAGGAGGAACCTTAAATGCATATTCCTAAGGGAAAAAAGCCAATCTAAAAAGCCTACATACTGTATGATTCCAACTACATGACATTCTGGAATAGGCAAAACTATGGGGACAGTAAAAAGATCAGGGGTTGCCAGGGGCTGAAGGAGGAGAGATGAATAGGCAAAGCACAGGGGATTTTTAGGGCAGTGGAACTATTCTCTATGATACTATAGTGGTGGATACAGGTCATTTGTCAAAATTACACATTTGCCAAAACCCATAGAATGTACAACCTATGGTAAAACCTAAGGTAAACTATGGACTGTGAGTGACAAAGATGTGTCAGTGTATGTTCATCAGTGATAACAAATGTATCACTCTGGTTGGGAATGTTGACAGTGGGCAGGTTGTACGTGTGTGGAGTCAGGGAGTGTATGGAAATTCTCTGCTTTCCACTCAATTTTGCTGTGAACCTAAAACCACTCTACAAAATAAAGGGTATTAAAAAAATTAAACCATCAGAAGCAAAACAAAAAAGCAGAGCCAAGCAGTATTATTCATAATAACCCCAAACTGGAAAAGATGCAGCAGATGAAAGGATAAACGAATTATGGTTTATCCATATGATGAAACACACTCAACAATACCAAAGAAAGAAAATATGCACAATAACATGGGTAAATCTCACAGATGTTAGTGAAAGAAGCCAGATACAATTCCAATATGACATTCTAGAATAGGCAAGACTAATCTAGAGGGAGAGAAATCAGACACGTGATTGACTGGGGTGGGGCTGGAGGTGGGGATTGACTGTAAAGGGGATGGAGACACATGGAGGGAATTCAGTGGCTGGAACTCGATCAGTGAGGTGATGGAAACGCTCTTAACTGTACTGCTGATTACTTGGCTATATATATTTGTCAGAACTCATTGAACTGCATACGTGAAATGGGTGCATTTATTGTGCATAAATTATACCTCAATAAAAGTGATTTGAAAATGAAACCATAAAAATGTTAGAAGAAAATATGAGAGACTTCCAGAAAGTGAAAGACAAATACCATATGATTTCAGTTATATGTGGAATCTAAAATATGGCACAAATGAACCTATCTATGGCACAAGTGAACAGACTCACAGACATAGAGAACAGATGAAAAGGGGGAAGGGGGAAGGAGAAGGATGGACAGGGAGTTTGGGGTTGGTAGATGCAAACTATTACATTTAGAATGGATAAACAACAGTGTCCTACTGTATAGCACAGGGAACTGTATCCAGTCTCCTGGGATAAACCATAATGGAAAAGAATATAAAAAAAGAATGTATATATGTGTATAACTGAGTCAGTTTGCTGTACAGCAGAAATTAGCACAGCGTTGTAAATCAACTCCACTTCAATTAAAAAATTTTTTAAAAACAAAAGAAAATATGAGAGGCTTCAAAAAGTATATAATTTTGTCTTGTCTAAATAGGGCATAAAACCTAGATGGCATAGAATAAAAGACAGACAAATTTGATTATAGAGATGAAAATTTTCTGTAGAGCAAAAAAAATACCATGTACAAAAGAAAACAAGTGACAAATTGGGGGAAATATTTACAACTTGGTTTCTCTTGTTCTTAAGGAACTTGAACTGAAGCAGTGTGTAAATATAAACCTGTGTTGTCTCAAAACTGAGCCTGAGTGAGGGATATAAGGACATGTATGTTTTGAGGACTGTGGGTGGTGATTGGAGTTGTGCTGAGTTAATCGTGGAGGACTTGGCTTGCTAGAGGAAATGATTTTTATATATATATGTATTTTTATTTTTATTGGAATAGAGTTGATTTACAATGTTGTGTTTCAGGTGTACGGCAAAGGGAATCAGTTATACATATACCTATATACACTCTTGTTTTAAATTCTTTTCCCATATAGGCCATTACAGAGTATTGAGTAGAGTTCCCCGTGGGAAATGATTTATATTAATAGGGCTTATCCCATCCCCACCTGAAACTGAGAGCTACAACCATAAACTCACTATCCAACTTTGGTCTCAGACTACTAGTGGGCTGCTGATGTTGCCGTTGCTGCTGCTGGTGATAATGACCTCTCGTGCTTGAGTGTAGTGTATCTGTGCACATCAAGGTTGGATAAGGGGGCACCGGGATCTAGGAAGATTTTTATTCCCAGGATAGCCTCATTCCCTACCCCTGTGTCTTGATCAGGATGTAGGAAATATCCCTTTCTTATGCGCTTGAACTGTTTTCCCACATGAAATCTTAAAAAGGAAACAAATGGAAAACTTCTCCTGGGCACTGGTCCCCTCCGTCACCGCCTTGCGTCTAAGCATTGTCTAGGGACCTGGTTTCTGATTAACTAAAGTCTAGTTCCAGGTTAGACTAGCTGACCCTGCTGCTCTCACACTTGGCCCCAGGCTCTCCCCCCCCCCCCCCCCCCCCCCCCGCCGTGGCAGCTCTGTCTGAATCCTAAATAAAGACAAGCTGGCTTCTAGGCCAAGGTCAACTGGTTGGCATAAAGTCCAGGCCTGGTTAGATGCTGTGTCCTGCCCAGAGCTGGCTTCCTGGTCTCAGGCCTTGGGCCCCAAGTCACCCCCCCTCAGCCCACTCTGAATGGTATTTCCACTCTAAGCCATGCTGCCGGGTTGCCTTGATCCCAGCCCTGGCCCCTGGCTTCTTGAAGAGGAAGTCCCTTTCTTGTGTGTCCCTTAGATCCCCTCCTTGCTCTTCAAGCCACTCCCCATTTGCTTTGAAGTTACTTGTTTTTCTTCTTCAGGAGCTTTCTGTGGATCTGAGCTCCCAGAAATCCTTCTAAACCTTCCTGGTTACCTGCTATGTGCCAAGTACTTAGCTGGATGCCGGGATCAGCCCTGCCCTCAAGTTGCTAAACCTCACAGTTTAGTGGAGGTGGTCAGACAAGTAAACAGGCTGTAACAAATCATGGCTATGATAAAGGGAAGCACAGGGTGGGGAGGAACAGTGGAAACCTAGAAGGCAGAGAGAGTCACCCAGCTAGGGAGATCAGAGGAGATTCCTGCAGGAGGTGATGCTTGAGCCCAGATCTGAAAGGCAGACAGGGAGACGTGTCAGGAAGATGCCCCAGGCAGAAAGAATAGCCTTTCTGCTATTCTGCTATTTCATGCGAGAGTGAGCTTTGGGACATGGAGGTGATGCTGAAAACTCAGCCTCTGTGCACCGGAGCTGAATCGAATCTTGGAGACAGAGTTTTGGGTGAAGCAGAAAAGAATAGCTGTATTGTTTTCCCAGGCAAAGGGGGACACAGTAGGCTCCTGCCCTTGAAAACTGTGTGTCCACACCCAGCAGGATTTGGTGAGGAGTTTTATACCAATAGTTCAAGGGTGGGGGTTGCTGATAAGATTACGGTGTGTGCAGGGTATGCACTCCTTTAATCTGGTCTTGGGTAATCTTTTTTTTTTTTCTTTTTTGGCCATGCCACATGGCTTGCAGGGATCCCAGTTCCCCAACCAGGGACTGAACCCAGGCCCTTGGCAGTGATTCCTAACCACTGAACCACCAGGGAATTCCCCTCGGGGAATCTTTTGATGAGCTTCTCTGGTTACTTTAATCTGGCCAAAGGTGGTCTTCTCTGGAATGAAGAATGCTGACATCTTCCACTTGGGATTTTTAATTCTATAAAGAGCTTAAAGATACTGTGTATCCCGTGAGGCAGAACCAGGACCCTGCCCCAAGGCTGCACTATCGTTTCTTGGCTATTCTTCCCTTGTCTCTGCATTCCCTCCCTTCCCTGATTAGCAACTGTTTGAATCTACCCTTTGGAGCTCAGGGAAGGTCCTGGAGGCTGGAGTCTGTTCCCTACAAACAAGGAATGGGGAACCCAGAAAGACTTCCGTGCCCAGGAGCCCCACAGGGTCCTGCTCAATTTCAGAGGAAGGAGCTCATTTTCCTCTGTTGGGCTATATTTGTCAGGAGCTTCTCTTCCTTTTGTAAGGCCCATCTTACCCTGGATTAGCTATCTAAGATCAATATAAAATTTAGCAACTTAAAACAGCAAACGTGGGCTTCCCTGGTGGCGCAGTGGTTGAGAGTCCTCCTGCCGATGCAGGGGACGCGGGTTCGTGCCCCGGTCCGGGAGGATCCCACATGCCACGGAGCGGCTGGGCCTGTGAGCCACGGAGCGGCTGGGCCTGTGAGCCATGGCCGCTGGGCCTGTGCATCCGGAGCCTGTGCTCCGCAGTGGGAGAGGCCGCAGCAGTGAGAGGCCCGGGTACCGCAAAAAAAAAAAACACAACCCCCCCCCCCCCAGCAAATGTTTATTATTGCATGCAGTTTCTGCAGTCAGGAATTGGTAGCAGCTTAGCTGGGTGGTCTGACTCAGGATCTCTCACGCAGTCCCAGCGATGCTATCTCCCAGGCCAGAGTCATCTGAAGGGTTGACTCAGGTTGGAGAATCTGTTTCCAAGCTCACTCACAAGGCTGTTGTCAAGCTTTGGTTTCTCACCATGTGGTCTCTCCATAGGGATGCTTATAACAAGGTATAACACGGTAGTGGACTTCCGTGAGAGAGTGGTAGAGAAGGAAGCCGCAGTCTTTTGTAATCTAATCTCAGAAGTCACATCCCATCACTTTTTTTTTTTGTAAATGAATGTATCTCCCCATTTGTATTTGCCTTTGAAATGGAAGTCTCTTATTCGTTAGGACATTTTTTTAAAATTTGCTTTTGGCTGCTTTGGGTCTTCATTGCTGCACATGGACTTTCTCTAGTTGCGGCGAGTGGGAGTTACTCTTTGTTATGGCGCACGGGCTTCTCATTGCGGTGGCTTCTCTTGTTGCAGAGCCCAGTCTCTAGGTGCACGGGCTTCAGTAGTTGTGGCACGCGGGCTTCAGTAGTTTTGGTTTGCGGGCTTCAGTAGTTGTGGCTCACAGGCTTCAGTAGTTGTGGCTTGCAGGCTTCAGTAATTGTGGCTTGTGGGCTCTAGAGCGCAGGCTCAGTAGTTGTGGCACATGAGTTCAGTTGCTCCATGGCATGTGGGATCTTCCCAGACCAGGGCTTGAACCCGTGTCCCCTGCATTGGCACGCAGATTCTTAACCCCTGCACCACCAGGGAAGCCCCATCCCATCACTTTTATCACACTCTTCTGATCACACAGAACAGCCTTGGTGCAATATGGGAGGGGACTACACAGGAGTGTGAATCCAGGAGATGGGATCAATGGGGCCATCTTGGAGGCTGGGTACCACATATCCTATGGCTAAACTGGATTGCGTCACCTGTGATCTTAGGCATAGTAACATGGAAACTTAGTTTCCCAGCCATCCATGTGGCTTCATTGGGGCGCCTCATCTTTACTTGGAATCTCTTAGAAAGTTAGACATTTCCTTGCCTCTTCCTGCTTGGGGGGTGAGGGCTTTCCTTTTGGCCTCTCATCTTTTGTTTCTAGTTTGTGGAAGTCGCTGCTTCTCACTCCACTCCTTGGGGGATTTAACAATAGGACACACTCTGAGCCAGATGAATAACCAGATCTTCTCTGACTCAGCTAACAAACCATGTCTACCTTTTGAGAGTCTAGGTACAGCCAGGGGGTAGTTTTTCTTGAATCATGTTACTTTGGGTTTACAATTCCAAAATATTAAAAGGTAACGTTCTTTAAGAGAAGAGGACGGGTGCTGTTGCCTACAGCTTGGAGAGGTAGTATATGTGGTGTGGTGGAAAGAACAGGGGCTTAGGTTGCAGACAAACCTGATTCTGTCATTGGCCAAAGGCCTTAACCTCTCTGGGCCTGTTTTCTCATCCATGAAATGGGTTGCTCTGAAGATCAAATGAGATAATTCATGCATAGCATTTGCTGGCAGTAGCTTGTACAAATTGGTATTTTATTTATTTACTTTATTTTCTCTATTAATGATACTGGTTTTAGTTTTATCACTACCATCTTCTCTCAAGATCCAACTCAATTTTTACAGCTACTTCAAATCTACCACAGTAATCAAATCAACATTGCCATCTCCGTGTTCTAAACTCAAATAGCATCTGAGTCAGCACTTCATAATTTAATGCTTAATTACCTATCATCTTACATTACTTTCTATTTATTTTGTGTCAGTCCTGTCTTCACAGTTAGATTCTGTCTTTTCCTTATTGCTTGACATTTGTTCAAGATACTGGGTGTTCTTGGGAAGTTGGCTACAAAGTGAATTCCCTGCTTTGAGCTCAGAAGACTTTCAGGTGGGGGAGAAAAGGGAAAGAGGAAGGAGCAAAGTAGCTAAGTACAGATATTATCAGGAATCTCTGCATGTAAAGTGTTGTATTTTATTTCACCTGCAATGAGATTGTTGGCTTTCCAACTTAACTGCAAAAACCCTGAGTACAGCTATAGCAGCCAGCAGGGAAGCTGTCAAACCAGATTGGATTCATTTCTTTAAAACAGTGTGAATTAATCTCACTTCTGCAGAGGAAAACAGGCTCTCACCCTTTAAAACTCGGCTTAAAATAAACCAATCTAATATTAATCTGAAAACATCATGTAAACAGTTCTCCCTGCAACACAGAAGTGCTACTATTTAAAAAAAAAACCCAAACCTACGTTTCTTTGCCACAGTCAGCAACATATTTATCAATGTGGAGACTGTTTTGCAATAAGGGAAGAATGGTTCCATTAAGGTATCAGCTTTATGGAATCTAGTGGCTGGCTTCAACTGCTATTTTAGGGCCTTCGTGACATGTATAAATGTCTGTGTTGACAGCTCTAGCTTCCTGTTACCAAATGTGAATCAAATTAGACCTCATTTAAAGAAGGAACTTATTATACAGAGAAAGTCAAATTACAGGGTTTGTTCATTAGTGCACACATTCCTTTTATAGAACCTGCTGTTGCCAATGGGAAGGATCTCCAGCACACTGTACACTGTTGGAAGTTTCCGCAGAAGAATAATATTGCAGTACTGCTCTGGTAATGACCTAAGCAGCAGGTCATTCTGTGGGTATCTGATGAAGCCAGGGAAGGGACTGTTCCCCAGAAAAATTCATAGTCATAAATAAAACAATGTGCAAGGGTTCCATTGATTGCTTCTAAGAGTCAATGGATCCTTGGTTAAGAAACTCTAGGTCAAGTTGACCAGGGAGTTTGGGGTTTTAGGAGGAGGCTGGGAAGTCAGCGATGGCCCGGAGAGTATGGCCGCGTCTCACTGGCTCCCTAGAAGCCAGCATGGAGTGCTCAGGGTGTTTGAACGAGTGAATGAATGAATGAACGAATGGATGGATGGCTGGAAACATGGCGAGTGCTGATGTCTATTTAAGATCACGACCGAATCAGGTCAGTGGCTTTAGAGAAGAATAGCAGTGTCGGTGATGACCTCATATGTCATCTCTTTTGTCCTTTCTCATGTTCGCTTGGGATTGCAGGTCGGTAAACAGAGGGGTCATGTTTGCATCTGACCTCTGACCCTGTTTGGAGAGGAGAGAATCTAGACTCAGCCAGAAGGCGCACACATTGTCCCTTTGTGGGTCCTGGTTCTCCTCCAGGAGCCCCCGTGCCCTAAGGAGCCCAGTCTCCCAGGAGGTCCCACCTTGCACTTGGGGCCTGTCAGCACCTTCCTTTTCTTCCCGGCAAGATGCCCACGTCCTTGATCTCAGAAGGCAACCGGGTAAATGGATTCACACCAGCCAATGTGTAACACCTCAGCTCTGTTGCTCAAAGGGGATTACTCTATAGGGGCGCTAATTTGATTACCGGGACAGGCCGGTGGGAGAGGCATCTGTGAGTGGAGTAGCCCTACCCAGGGTGCTGACAGCCTTCTCTGCCAACGAGCATCCCTTGAGACCTTGGAGCACAGGTCCGGGTTTGGGTCCTGGCTCCTCCAGTCACCAGCTGTGGGATCTCAGCCAAGTCATATTAATTTCCTTGAGCTTTAATTCTTTCTTCTCTGAAGTGGGGAAATAACTCTTCCAGGCTCACAGGGTGGATGGGAAGAATAGACGAGTGTGTACATATAAAAGAAACGATTGGGCATTTGGCAAATATTTTAATGAATATCATGCATGGGCTAGCCTTGTTGGGGGGGGCGGGTAAAGTTTGGGGTGTTGTAGAAATGAGTCCAAATAATCCCATTGAAATTCTGGTGTCTAGGGGTCAGGTTTGGAGATGAATTTCAGAAGTGATTGAATTCTGTGGGGCTCCCCTACCCTCGCTGCCCCCAGTGGGTCCCAGCTAACACCGGAGGCCCCTCCGAGAACCTCTTCAGGCCTCCTTGATGAGTCCTCCAGGCCTGGGCGCCACACAAGCAAGAGTCCCCGTGGGAACAAAGGGTAAGAAGTAGAACGTGACTTGAGCTTTGCTCCCTTTCTTGTCTGGGAAGTTGCTGGGGAAAGCAGAGGCTCTGTGTGTCTTGGATGTTTGTGAAGGAGATTTGTGAATAAACAACGTGTGTCATGAATGTCAGGCCACATTAGGTCAGCCCTTTCAGATGTCCAGCACAGAGCCTGCTCGCTGAGAGACCCCCCAAAAAGGGGCAGTGTGAGGGAGGCCATTGCTGACTCACCTGCCAGATTAGGAATGCATCTCATGCATTCCTGATAGCACTCTTAAGCAGTTGTCATAGAGATGCATTTTCTGAGATCAGCACAAGGGGAGAAGCAAGGTGGAGTTCAGTATCAGACAGAGTGGGATGTTGTGGAAATGCTCTGCAGGCAGCTCTTGACGCCGCTGGGGGAGAGAGATCTGGAAGCCACCAGTCAGGAGGTGGCAGGTGAAGATGTGGGAGCTGATAAGCTCTTTGGGCAGGTAGGTGTACTGAGTGACAGGAGGGATGCCTACATCTAGTGGGCTGGTGGGAGCCTTTGGCCTGGGTACAGAATTAAGGGGAGCACTGTCTGTAGGTAATTTAAAAACAGTAATAAAAACTGATTAATAGTCAGCTTTTTATTATCATGAGTGCAAGTGATTCTCAACAACATCAATGATAAAATTCTTCTTTCTGCTGGGGCACATGGCCCCCACACCCCATCCTTGGTATGTCACCACCTGTGTCCCCTTGCATTTGTTCATTCCTTGATTGGAGAATGACTTCCCAAATGGCACACCACTCTCCAGGTATGCTCTGACCAAGAACTCTGCTGGTGTTTGCCTGAGATGCTTGAATAGAATTACAACGTGGTGATATCTGGAAAAAGGAAGACAAGAGCTTCTAGAGATGAAGGAGATTCCTGCATCTGGAATTTGTTGGAATCCAACAAATTTCCTATGTGCCTAGTTTGATTTGGGTTTTTGTCACCTGCAATAGAAAGAATTCCAGTTATATAAATATCATATTAGAAACTATAGGCACAGGAAGCAAAAGCATTTGGTTGTACACAAGGTGTTCTGATTGTCACCTAGTAACTGAGGTAGAGGCTATGGTTTCTAGGTTTTTCCTGGCTTTGGTGACCTCTGTCATCACCAAGCAAACAAACACAGTTGGCAGGTCACAGAGACACCTTTATGTACACACCAGAACTCAGTAGAAAGCTGCTTGGAAGCCATCCAAGGCAATTATTTACAGACGTTCCCAAAGCATATAATTATAGGGCCCCAGTGCAGGGCCCTGCACCATGAGGGCAGCTCCTATGTGTAACCAAGAGTGTTAGACAAGAAAATCACTGAACTGGCTGAACCTGCATTTAGGATTAAAAAAAAAAAAAACAATCAATAAAATAAATTAAAAATAAAATAAATATTCTACTGCCTAAGCTTAAAGCGAGGAGACCTGAATCAATAGCATTTCACATGAGAAAGCTTTGAATATTTCAAAGAGGCAGAAGAAGCTGTCTTTGGGTTTTGAATTTATGCCACTCCCAACACAAACAAGTAGTTGACGCAGTGGCTAAAAAAAAAAAAAAAAAAAAAAAGCTGACGTTATATTCCCAAGCAGGCCCTCTCTCATTAGTAGGAAGATGGGTTCAGCACCTTCAAACTTACAGGGTCCTTGTAGCTCATGATCTCTTAAAGTGAGAGATCCTTTTTTTGCCTAGCAGTTCCCTAAAATGGCTGTGAATATACCTGCTTGGATGATGTACCTATCCCTGAACTAATCACTGCCCAAGGGGATAGGAGGGAGAGACTGACTTGTTTGGGTCCCTTGCCCACCCCTGTGGAGTGGGAGGGAACATCCTCCCTGACTGACAGCCCCACGTAATCCCAAGGGTTAGTAAAGGGTAGTTCCACGAAACGGGGAGACAGGGGTGATAGCAGGTAACAACTGTCCACAGGAATCCTGTGAATTTCAAAGCCTCATTTTCTTTCCCATTGCTGCTCCCTTCTTTCCGATCACTTTGTTTAAAAACTTACGAGTTGGATAGAGTCTGTCATCAATCAGCTTCCCCCTCTAAACTCCCCTAGGCTGGAAGCCTGCAAACTACATTCCCCAGAATCTCTTTCAGCTTGCTTCTGGTAGGATCTTCCAATAGGAGGCATTGGCCAGAGACTGGAAGGTGAGAGAAAGACCCCCCAGTTTCTGTAGGGTCTCTGGGCACAGTGGGGACAGGAGCCAGCAAGCGCAGGCTCCTGGGTATGGCAGCCTCAGAAGTATGCTGTGGGTGACAACACCATTTTCTCCTTTACGTCTTCAGCTCCAGGGTTAGTATATAGTGGCCCTGCAGTTGATAATCCTTTGGTGATTTTCCCTCTTTTGCTCCTTTCAATATCTTGTAACCAATTCCTGGTACAGTATTAACGCCTTTTTGTTTAAAGTATGTGGAGTGGTTTCTGTTTTTCTAATTGTACTAATATAGTCTTCATTTAATTTTGTTATTAGAAATTCTTATTTTTTTTCATTTAAAAAATTTAAAAATTGTGGCAAAATACACAACAGAAAAATCTATCTTTTTTTTTTTTTAATTTTGGCCTCGCCAAGTGGCTTGCCTGGGATCTAAATTCCCTGACTAGGGATTGAACCTGGTCCTCGGCAGTGAAAGCACCAAATCCTAACCACTGGGCCACCAAGGAACTCCTATATCATTACATTTTTTTACAGTGTACGGTTTAGTGACATTAAGTACATTGATATTGTTGTACAGCCATTACCACCATCCATCTCTGCAACTTTTCCATCATCCCAAACTGAACCTCCCCATTTCCCCCTTCACCCAGCCTCCAGCGCCACCATTTCACTTCCTGTCTCTGTGAGTTTGACTCCTCTAGGTACTTCATATAAGTGGGATCATACAATATTTTGGGACTGTCTTAGCATAATGTCTTCAAGGTCATCTATGTTGTAGCTATGTCAGAATATCCTTCCTTTTTTTTTTTTTTTTTTTTTTTTTTGCTGTACGCGGGCCTCTCACTGTTGTGGCCTCTCCCGTTGCGGAGCACAGGCTCCGGACGCACAGGCTCAGCGGCCATGGCTCACGGGCCCAGCCGCTCCGCGGCATATGGGATCCTCCCAGACCGGGGCACGAACCCGTATCCCCTGCATCGGCAGGCGGACTCTCAACCACTGCGCCACCAGGGAGGCCCTATCCTTCCTTTTTAAGGCTCAGTAATATTGCGTTATATGTACATAACCCATTTTGATTATCCATTCATCTGTTTATGGATGCTTGGTTGTGTATCAGCTTGCTAAGGCTGCCATAACTAAGTACCACAGACTGGATGGTTTAAACAAGAGAAATTTATTTTCTCACAGTTCTGGAGGCCAGAAGTCCAAGATCAAGGTCTCAACAGGACTGATTTCTCCTGAGGCCTCTCTCCTTGGCTTGTAGATGGCTCTCTTCTTTTTGTATCTTCACATGGTCTTTCCCCTGTGTGTGTATGTTTCATTTCCTTTTTTGTATAAGGACACCAGTCATGTTGGATTAGGGCCCACACTAATGACCTCGTTTAACCTTCATTACCTTTTTAAAGGCCCTATCTCCAAATATAATCACATTCTGAGGTCCTGGGGGTTAGGACTTCCATAAATGAGTTTGGGGGGCAGAATTAACCCCGTAACAGGTTGCTTCCACCCTTTGGCTATTCTGAATAATGCCACTACGAACATGTACAGATATTTATTCGAGTCTCTGCTTTCAGTTCTTTTGAGTATATACCCAGAAATGGAATTGCTAGAGCATATTGTAACTCTATGTTTAGTTTTTTGAGGAACTGCCAAATCATTTTTTCCCAGCATCTGTACCATTGTACATTCCCACCAGCAAGGCACAGGATTCCAACTTTTCTACATCCTTGCCAACACTTGTTATTTTCTGTTATTGTTTCATTTTTATAATAGCCATTCTTATGGATGTGAAGTAGTAGCTCATTGTGGTTTTGATTCGCATTTCCCTAACGATTACTGACGTTGAACATCTTTTCATGTGCTTACTGGCCGTTTGTAAGTTTTCCCTGGAGAATGTCTATCAAGTCCTTGGCCCACTTGTAGACATTTTTATTTTTGAAAGAAACCATATACACATTACAGCAATAGTAAGTGAATGAAATGGGGGAAATATTCGCCAGTAATCCCTAGATGTGAGATGACCACAAACAACTGGTACAGTCTTACAGAGTTAGCTATCAAGGTGGCACAGCAGGTGGACTCAAGAGCCGCCATTGCCTGGGGTTTGATCTCTGGTTCCTCCACTTACTGGCTATGGGACCTCAGGCAAGTTTGTTAATCTCTTGTGTCTTGGTTTTCCTACTTAAGAAGTGGGAGTAATAATACTGCCTACTTCATAGGGTTGTTACAAGGATTAAGTGAGTTAACAATCAGCACAGTGCCAGGTACAAATTCATATAAATTAACTATCAGCATTTATTCTCTGGATCCCAACCTTCTGGGCTGCCTCCACCGCTGGGCTCCATCTTGTGTCCTCTCCCCCCACTGCTGGTGTTTCTCATTACCCAGTGATCCACCAGGCAAATAGATCTATGTAGCAGATACTATACGCTAAAAGCTTTTTACATACTAACTTTAATTTTTACCATTACCTTCGACAATAGTCTAGTGATCCTGAGCTCTGGCTCAGTGATCAGCTGGGAAGGAATCTGGGTTCAGATCACAAATCTCCTCTTCCTATGTGACCTGGGGCAAGTCACTTCACATCTCTGGGCTTCAGTTTCATTTTTTTTTTTTTTTTTGGCTGCGTTGGTCCTTTTTTTTGGTCTTCGTTGCTGTGTGCAGGCTTTTCTCTAGTTGTGGCGGGGAGGGGCTGCTCTTCATCGCGGTGCACGGGCTTCTCATTGTGGTGGCTTCTCTTGCTGCAGAGCATGGGCTCTAGGTGCGCGGGCTTCAGTAGTTGTGTTTCACGGGCTCTAGAGCGCAGGCTCAGTAGTTGTGGTGCACGGGCTTAGTTGCTCCGCGCGGATGTGGGATCTTCCTGGACCAGGGTGTGAACCTGCGTACCCTGCATTGGCAGGCGGATTCTTAACCACTGTGCCAGCAGGGGAGTCCCTGGGCTTCAGTTTCTATATTTGGAAAATGATAAGAGTCATTCTGATTTCACAGGGTCACTGAGGGGTAAGGCCTGTAAAGCACTTAGCACACACAGTGCTTGGCACATAGTAAATGCTTAAAAGATATATATTACTATTATACCCATTTTACAGGTGAGGAAACTGAGTCCTAGAGAGCTAAAGTTATTGCCCAAGGTCATAAACCTGATGTTGGGAGAAGGTGGACCAAAACCATGTTCTTTATTATTTTCTTCAGGTCTGCATACATGATTTTTGTGCAGTTCCTGTTGTATGATAAGAGTGCAGACATACGTTTGTATTTTTTTTAAATTGCATTAAAGCATGAGTAATTTTCATATTGCTATGGAGATATGAAGACCTGACTAAGTAATATTCCACTGAATAATCCAGCATCTTCATGCCCACTATTTCCTTCTCTTGGATTATTTCCTCGGGATAAATTCCCAGAAAGGAATTTGCTATGTCAAAGGGTGTTAACATTATTTTGATTCTGAATACAGAACATCATGTTTTCCTGAAGAGTTCTGCGATAGTAATTATATTTGTGTGGCTGTAATTTATTTTCTGGTCTCCTTGAAATAATTGAACATTGATAAATAATGATGTAGATAAGTAATCTCCAGGCTGAAAAGGAGTGAATAGGTTGGGATTAGATGATAATCCTGTTTGGAAACCTGTGACTAAGTAACCCCAGTTACTGGATGTGGGTATGTATTAGTTCTTGTCTACTAGATGGGATGCTCCCATCATCCGGTTAAGGAGCATGTATGTTATCCATAACCAACCAGCTCAGTCTCTGGGCATGTGAGGGTATCAGCAGAAGGGTATGGCTTGTTTACTGGGTCCTGCTGAGCACTTGGCTCACCTCCAGAAGAGGCCTCTTGTTCTGAAAGGAACCTGGATCTGAGGTGCAGGTGCCTGAGTGGGAGCCATTCCTCAAATTCTTAACTCAGGTTGTGGAGTCCAGGAGAACAGGGCTGACATCCTTTCTCCTTCACTATTAGTCTTGGGATCTACAGAAAGCTCTGAGAGCCTCTGTTTCTTTATCTTCACAGGGGAAGGGTGAGAAGGTAGACAGTAAATATTTAACAAGCCTTCAAATGGCTTCACATATATTAAATCATACTATTCTCAAACAACCCTATGAAGGAGATATTATCACTAATCTCATTTTACAGATGAGGAAGCTGAGGTACAGACTGGTTAAATAATTTACAGTCAGTAAGTGGAGGAGCCAGGGTTTGAACCCAGGCTCTTGGGCTCCAGAGCTTCAGACTTCAACACCACGCTCAATGTTGAGTAATATGGAAGGTTAACAAACCTTAGCTTTAAGGGCTGTTGTGAGGATTGGGGATGATGACACATTGGTATGTGGCTTCTGGTCTTGCTGTTCTACAGAAGTGGTCACTCTTGCTAAATTTATCAGTGACGTCCATATGGCCAAACCTAATAAAAACTTTTCTGTTTTCATTTTCCCTGACCTCTCAATAGCATTAAACCCAGTTGACCATTTCCTCATTCCTTTTTTTTTTTTTTTTAACTCACAGGCCATGAGGTTGGTTTTTTCCTTTCTCCTTTTTTTTTGTTTTCTTTGTTTAAACAAATATGCATCACAGTGGTTCAACAAGTAAGGCAAATTCCACGAATATAAAAGCTTCAATTTGCAATATACCATATCTAGAACCCAGGAGAGATGAATTAGACAGAAGTGGTAGTCATTCTAATTAAACAATCAGGTGACATCATGACAAGTTGGTTTTTAGCATCAAAACTGTTCATTGAAGTTTCTTTTTTTTAATGATCAGAGGTCCCACGTTGGCTCCAGCCTCTTTGTTGTGTTTCGTGTGTGATCCATCGCAGAATGGGAACTTTTTGGCCTCTAACAATAGCAGTACACAACTTTATCTCCCAAATCCTCCATGTCAGAAGCATGCACGATCTTGGAGTTTTCTTTCCGGCTGTGAAAGTTTACCATAGATTTGCTGCAATGACCTCTAACATCAAATCTTTTGTAAGCTCGATAACCAACTGCAGCTGTCCCAGCAGTAATGGTCACAGACTGCAATCCATTCAGCTCTAAGCTGGAGGGTGCATTCATGGCCCTGTCACTTCCAAAGAGTGTACACAGGACACCCAGCACAGACAGCTCGAGTGGCCAGCCCGAGTCACGGTGCGAGAGGCGTCCCCAGGGCACCGATTCCAGGCTGCTCCCTCCTTCTTGAAACACTTTTTTCTTTTGGCTTTAGTGACAATCCACTCACAAGCGATTACTCCTACTCCTCTTGGTTGTTCCTTCTCAGTCTCTTTTTCTCTCTTTTCCTCTTTTAACTGACCTCTAAGTGTTGGTGTGCCCTGGGCTGGTGTCTCCTTAGCCCTCCTCTCTTTTCTTTCCCTGGGAGATCTCACACAGTCCTGTGGTGTAAGCTATCATCTGTATTATATATTTGTTGATGACCCCTGTATTAGCCGGGGTTCAACCAGAGAACCAGAACCAGTAGGAATATACAATGTATCAAGAGATTTATTGCAAGGAATTTCTTATGTGATTTTAAAGGCTTGCTAGGTAAGCCGCACATCTGTAGGTCAGGCTGTCAGGAAGAGCAGGCTGGAAACTCTTCCCCTGTCTCCACCCTGGCTAGCCTCCATCTCCAGCCTGGACGACTGACTGCCAGCGCCATTTAACCTGTCTCTCCGCCTCACTCTCCTTGTTTACATTCTTGCCTTACGCCACCCATTTACCGGAGTGATTCTTTAAGGTGCACAGCAGAGTGATTTGACTTACGTACATCATGAAAGGACTGTCATAATAAGTTTAGTGAACATCCGTCATCTCATCCAGATACAAAATTAAAGAAAGAGAAAAGAATATTCCTCCCCGTGATGAGAACTTTTCGGATTTCCTCTCCTAACAACTTTCCTCTGTAACATACAGCAGTGTTCATTATATTTATCATGTTGTACATTACATCCCTAGTACTGATTTATCATATAACTGGAAGTTTGTACCTTTTGACTGCCTTCATCCAATTCCCCCTCCCCGCTCCCCAACCTCTGGTAACCACACATCTGATCTCTTTTTCTATGAGTTTGTTTGTTTGTCAGAGTGACCCTTTTAAAGCATACACCAGATTTACCTGATTCCCATATTTGAAACTCATCAGTGACTGCCCGTTGCTCTTAGCTTAAAATGTAAACCTCTTACCTTGGTGGAGTATATTGCAGAATTGGTCACAAATTTTCCCCATCCCTCTCCACATGCCCCTCTGCTATGTGACTTTGCCACTCCTCCCATAAAGAGGAGTAGTCCATTTTCCTACCCCTTGGATCCAGCCTGGCTTTGTGACTTGTGTTGACCGATAGAATGCAGTACAAGTGACCTTATTGGACTTCTAAGCCTAAGCCTCAAAAGGCCTTGCAGCTTCTACTTTTATCCTCTTGGAATGTTCCCCTGGGACCGACACGTGAAGAAGCCTAGTCTAGCCTCCTGGAGAATGAGCAGTCATGTTGACAGAGAAGAGCTCTTCCGTCTGAGGCCCTCTAGACTGACCGGCCGATAGCCAGCACTAGCCACCAGACATGTGTGGGAAACCATCATAGATCATCTAGTCCCAGACGAGCCACCAAATGATGGCAGCCACCTCAGTGACACCAGGTGAGACTGGTGGTTTTTCTGCTAACCCCAGCCCAAACGGCTGCCTTCCAGAACTGTGAGCAAATAAAAGGCTGTTGTTTTAAGCCACTAAGTTTTGGGTTGGTTTGTTACTCAGCTCTGAATACCTGTTACACTTCATCTACAAGACTCCATATGCCCTTGGCCAGCTTCTCTAAACTTATCTCATACTGTTCCCTCCCTTGATTGTTCTACTCTAGCTCCACTGGCCTTGTCCTGTTCCTGGAATATTCCAAACTCTTTTCTTCCTCCAGGCCTTTGCTTCCTTTGGCAATTGTATGGCAGGTTCATTTTCACCTTTCACTGTGTATTAAAATACCATTCTTCAGGCGAAATTCAAATACCATGGAGCAGTCTCCCATGACCACCCCTCTATGTAAAGTTGCCTCTGCCAGACACTCCCATGTTAGGATTTCTTTCCTTACCACGATTTAAAATTATCTTGTTCCTTTATCTATTGACTTGTTTTACTGGAAGGTAAGCACTACGATTCTTCTCCACACAGCACTACAGGCTGCCACTGTCAATGGATGAGAGTCGGTGCAAAAGATAAACCCTGGCCCCTTTGTAGGCAAAGAGCATGGTTACTCAGTGAGGAAGGCAGAACAGCCGGGAGCTCTGACAGGTGGCTGAGGGGCAGCGTGAGGGCATTCGGTGGGGGAGAACTGCTTCAGTGACTCAGAAGCTGCCTTTAAGTCACACTTCAGCAAGGTTCATCCCTCCCAGGCATCTGGCCCAGAGCACCTTGATTTCTCTTCTTATCAATCCTGCCTCAGTTCTGGGAGTTGCTGTGTATAAATTATCTCAGTCTCAAGGATCGCTCTGGAGACTTGGGATTTTTGAAGAACTACTAACAGTGGTTAATGTTTTCATTCACAAATATAAAGTGTAATTTAATTAAACAGATTTTCTTCCTCCTGAACTCTTCATACAAATCTTCAGAGATTTAGGCTCACTGCTAAAAAAAAAAAAAAAGTTTTTACTCCTCAAAGTTGGGAGCAAGGGATATAAGAAGAGACATTGTGAGAAAGTTCAAGAAATACTGTTTTATTATCATTTTCTTAGGTTTAAAAAAAACCTTAAATTCTAAGAAAAAATAATCAGAAAACTGACCTCCTGGAAACAGCTGTGGGAAAGCTGAATTAAAAGGGGTGAAGGGGCTTCCCTGGTGGCGCAGTGGTTGAGAATCTGCCTGCTAATTCAGGGGACACGGGTTCGAGCCCTAGTCTGGGAAGATCCCATGTGCCGCGGAGCAACTAGGCCCATGAGCCACAACTACTGAGCCTGTGCGTCTGGAGCCTGTGCTCTGCAACAAGAGAGGCCGCGATAGTGAGAGGCCTGCGTACCGCGATGAAGAGCGGCCCCCGCTTGACACAACTAGAGAAAGCCCGCGTACAGAAACGAAGACCCAACACAGCCAAAAAAAAAAAAGTAACAAATGTTCAAGTACAATTGGTGTCAAAAAAAAAAAAAAAGGGTGAAGGATGACAGCTTTATTCCGGATATGAATCTCAATACTTCTCAACACAGGAAATGCATACAATTACTGCAGGGAAATAAGACATGATAGCTTATTTATTTAATTGAGTTGAGAGAATCATAATTTTCTTTAAGCCTCTGAGCAAAATATAATGTCTTCTAGCACTCAAGAATAATATTCAGAGAAGCCATAGGACAGAAGAGTATTTGAATGAGAATGGGGTGGTGGAAGTGGAGGGGAGGGGGAGGGGAGGAGGGTTGCTGATTACTCCTTGTTCTGTGCCTCTCAGATCCACTTTCTTCCCTGCTCTGTGTCCCAGCAGTAGGTTCTCTCCAGCCTCTACCCTCTAGCAATCAGGTCGGGTCCAGCCAATGGAAAACACCAGCAGAGGATTGGAAGATGGAAGGAGAAGAGAGGTCAGGGTATTTACACCTCCTCGCTGTGGTTCTGCTCCTCTGAGGCAGTGGGTCTCAAAAAGTGGTCAGCGGGGCTTCCCTGGTGGCGCAGTGGTTGAGAGTCCGCCTGCCGATGCAGGGGACGCGGGTTCGTGCCCCGGTCCGGGAAGATCCCACATGCCACGGAGCGGCTGGGCCCGTGAGCCATGGCCACTGAGCCTGCGCGTCCGGAGCCTGTGCTCCGCAACGGGAGAGGCCAAACAGTAAGAGGCCTGCGTACCGCAAAAAAAAAAAAAAGTGATCAGCATACCAGCAGCATCTTCATCACCTAGGAGCTTCATAGAAATGCAGGTTCTTGGCCCAAGGCCAAGCCTTCTGGGGGGCCCAGCAATCTGTATTTGAACAAGCCCTCCAAGGTGATTCTGATGCTCTGTAAAATTTGAGAACCAATGATGTACAGCCACAGCTTCTGGTGAGCAGACCTTTCTCTGCAGTCCCAGCTTTTACTAGACTCCAGTAATTCTGTCCCCTTCTTTTGTCCTTCAGGTCTGGGGGTAGAAAGGGTTTCTCAGCATGGCTGGTACTTCAGTAGCTCATAACCTCTTGATGGTTGCCTTATCCCTGCCTATTGTGCCTTTGCAAAGTCTCTTTAGTTAAAAGGTTTGAGTGCACTGCCTGTCTCCTGCTATCTGCCTGATTGATTTGCAGAGGCACCAACTGTGGGCAAAGGCCGGAAAGCTAACTGTCCATGGATAATAGAGCACAGGCGTATCAGGATAGCAGGGCAGGGAACGCATGGGAGTGAGCCTCTACTATGTACCAGGCATTCATTTGTTTAAGGCTCACAAACCTCCTAGAGGAAGGTATCTTCTGTGTTTCACTGATGATCACCTGAGCCAGACCCCAGACTGCACCTCTGTCATAGGTTGGCTGATTCTTCTTCCTGGCCAAGGAGACTCTTCCTGAGAATCCTGCCCCTGGAGTCCTCACACAGGTCACACCTTCACCCCTCAAACCATCATGAAGTTGTTGTCAGGGGCTGGGGGGAGACTGGTAGGCCCCTTAAGAGCTGTGTGATATTGGGCACGTTGCATGGCCGCTCTGAGCCTCAGGTTCCTCAACTGTAAACAGGGATTTTTTTTTTTTTTTTTTTTTTTGCGGTACGTGGGCCTCTCACTGTTGTGGCCTCTCCCGTTGCGGAGCACAGGCTCCGGACGCGCAGGCTCAGCGGCCATGGCTCACGGGCCCAGCCACTCCGCGGCATGTGGGATCCTCCCAGACCGGGTCACGAACCCGTGTCCCCTGCATCGGCAGGTGGACTCTCAACCACTGCGCCACCAGGGAAGCCCTGTAAACAGGGATTTTAATGCCTGCTCTGTGGTGTGTTGGGAGGATTGCACCAGGTGACATCTGTAGAGCACCTGGAACCACGTCTGGAACAGAGTAGGAGCTCTGTAACCTGAGTGCCTCTGCCTTCCCCACAAAGGTGTGCTAGGGGGAGAACCTGACTGGCTAAGTGAATCAGGTCTCACTTTTTAAAAAATAATTTATTGGAGTATAGTTGATTTACAATGTTGTGTTGGTTTCAGGTGTACAGCATAGTGATTCAGTTATACATATACATATATTCGTTCTTTTTGAGATTCTTTTCCCATATAGGTTACTATAGAATATTGACTAGAGAACCCTGTGCTATACAGTAGGTCCTTGTTGGTTATCTATTTTATATATAGTAGTATGTGTGTGTTAATCCCAAGCACCTAATTTATCCCTCTCCACCATGTTTACCCTTTGGTAACCATAAGTTTGTTTTCGAAGTCTGTTTCTGTTTTGTAAATAAGTTCATTTATAGTATTTTAAAAAAATTAGATTCCATATATGAGTGATATCATCTGATATTTGTCTTTCTCTGTCTGACTTACTTCACTTAGTGTGATCATTTCTAGGTCCATCCATGTTGCTGCAAATGGCATTATTTTGTTCTTTTCTATGGCCGAGTAATATTCCATTATATATATGTACCACATTTTCTTTATCCATTCCTCTGTTGATGGACATTTAGGTTGCTTCCATGTCTTGGCTATAGTAAATAGTGCTGCTATGAACACTGGGGTGCATGTATCTTTTTGAATTAGAGTTTTCTCCATATACATGCCCAGTAGTGGGATTGCTGGGTCATACGGTAGTTCTATTTTTAGTTTTTCAGGAACCTCCATACTGTTCTCCATAGTGCTTGTGCCAGTTTATATTCCCACCAACAGTGTAGGAAGGTCCGGTCACACTTTTTAAATAGATGTTGGTCTGGAAACATCATATCCCCAAGGAAAGGCACTTCCAACAGGTGGAATCCTCAGGAAGTCAAGAGGACTTGTTTAAGCTCTGAAGAACTTGGTCAGTAATTGAGGCTTGGTGAGAGAGAGGCGGGGCTGACCGTTGGATATGCACTTTGTTTGTCTTTTAAAGTAAGTTATGCTCCAGAACTTGCCCCCAGTCTCTCTCCTGTGCTCTTCCTGTCTCCTTGACATGGTGGTACCCAGAGGAGGGCAGTGCCTAGGGGGTATCTGGAGGAAGAGTTCCCTTAATGTGACTTTGCAAACCGGGCTCCCTCTGCTTGGAACTGTCTCTATCCTCAGCCAGGCCAACTCCAACTCCTGCTAACCCCTACTCTCTGCTCAGACACCATCCTTCGGACCTGTTCCCTGACTCCAGCCATTCTAGGCAGAGTTAGGTGCCCCTGTTCCACAACACCCAGTCCCATGCATTCCTCAATTGCCACAGTTGCCAAGGGTGTAGGGTCCGTTTCCTCTCCAGGTGCAGGCGTTTGTCTTGCTCACTTGCATCCCGGGTCTAGCCCAGGACCTTGTCCGCGGTGGGGCTCGGGGCTCCCAGATGCTCAGCAGTGCATTTAGGACGGCCTGGGAGAGGGCTTGCCTCAGGCCTTGTCCATCTCCCTCTCTTCCCTGATTAAAGCACATACACATGTATTTCTTCCATGAACGTTGGTGGAGTATATGCTGGGTTCCATTCTGGATGCTAGAGATGCAGGAGTGGATTGGATGCAGCTCTCCTGGAGCCTGCAGGCTGTAATAGGGAGGACGACTGTACACTAGGTAATACTGATACACAGCAGAAGCCCCAGTGGCCCAAGAGAGGTGCCAAGCTACGGGGATTAGAGGAGGAAGGGGTGACTCCCTGCTGGGCTCAGGGAAGACCTCATGCACAGGTGCTCTGTTGCCTTCCCGATAACAGAATATCTTCCCATCAGTTCTAGCACATTTCTAATATCGCGATGGCTGCTGTGGTGAGGTGGGGTGATCTGGGGGTGATCACAGACACACCTATCCCATGGTCTCTTTGCTTACCTAATCTATGGGTCTCAGTCTTGTGTCACGACGTCTTTTAAAAACAATGGCCCTAGCCAGCCCAGGAGATGTTCTAGAAATCTAAAACAGATGGGTTTTAGAAATCAAAATGTTTTAGAAATCTCAGTCAAATGGGGACCCACTTGAGTGGCACAGTGATTGGGGGACCTGCTGGCAAGGTCAGGGTGAGGTCAGAGATGCTAAACATCCTGCCAAGCCCAGGACAGTCTGGCTCAGTGAAAAACGGTTGCAGATGGTACATGACTCTCAAGTGCCCTGCCTGACACTCAGGTAGGTGGAAAACTTGTTTATAATGCTCTGAGCCTAAAACCTAATCCCGTTTTGTATGTAAACACAAAAGTATTTTCTGCTCCGTTTTAATAAACACTGAATTTTCCAGGGGTGCAACTACTGTGTAAACCAAAGAACAATGTACTTTATTTTGTTTGGAATTTTGCCAAGGGTTGTTCAAGGGGTTGGCAATCACGTCACCAATGGCAACACTGTCAAATTTGATGCCTGATTCAACTTTCCTTTATCAGTCTGCATTTATAGCTGTTGCATTTGTATTGATTTAAACCTTATTTTTAAATGCCAAAAATAAAGAAAAAGAGTTGACAATATATATGCTTTAAAGCAACCATAACAGAGATTATACCCAGTGCTGAGGTGAGGTGGGCGGGTGGTGAGATGATAAGTAACTTGAGGACGGGAGTTCTTTTAGGTACAGAGGTCGAGGAATCCTTTCTGTGGAGGGGATATGAGGTGAAAAGTGAAGCATGACAGAGCCAGCCGTGCAAAGGCCCTGAGGTCGAAATAGCTGGGCATGTCTTAAGAACTGTCAGAACCCCCATGTCACGAGTACAGGTGAGCAAGGGGAGCAAGGGCGGAGAGCATCAGGGATTGAGGCTTGAGAAGTGAAAAAGGGCCTTGAAACTGCAGTAAGGATTTTATTCTCTGACAGTCACTGAGGGGTGTGAAGCAGGGGATGACCTGGCCGAAATTATCTGTTAAAAAGATGAAGCTGCTGGGACGGTTCGAGGTGAGCCTGGAATATTTTGCAGTGCCAGAAAGCAAAGAAGGCAGTCAACATGGAGACATTACACATGTCATTTTCCTGTTGTCTGGAAGGCTTAAAGGGAGAGAGTAAGTGCTCCGTAAATATTTAATGATGCCCTGTGTTGATAGAAACTAATCACAGAGAACAATGCATGGCAGTTCTGTACTGTGGATGTGTGTAGAGCTGCACTGTTCAGTACAGTGTCACTAGCCATAGGTGACTATTAAGCACTTAAAATGTGACTAGTGCAACTGAGGAACTGCATTTTAATTTTATTTAATTTCAATTTACATTTAAAACCTGAAACTTGACTCAGTTATTAGAAAATGTTCAGGTGTGTTGAGAAGAATTTGACAGCTCATTAATAATTTTATATTGATTACATGTTGAATTGGTAATACTGTAGATACATTGGATCAAGTAAGAGACTTTATTAATATCACCAGTTCTTTTTACTTTTTAAAATGAGGCTACTAGAAAATTAAAAATTATATTCTGGCTTACATTATTATTATTATTATTATTATTTTTTTTTTTTGTGGTACACGGGCCTCTCACTGTTGTGGCCTCTCCCGTTGCGGAGCACAGGCTCCGGACGCGCAGGCTAAGTGGCCATGGCTCATGGGCCCAGCCACTCCACGGCATGTGGGATCTTCCCAGACTGGGGCACGAACCCGTGTCCCCTGCATCGGCAGGCGGACTCTCAACCACTGCGCCACCAGGGAAGCCCTTATTTTTTATTTTTATTTTATTTGTTTCTTGGCTGCACCGCAAGGCTTGCAGGATCTTAGTTCCCTGACCAGGGATTGAACCCGGGCCCTGGCAGTGAAAGCGTGCCGAGTCCTAACCACTGGACCACCAGGGAATTCCCTCTTTATTATTTTTTTAAACTTTGTGTACCCTTAGTTGTTTTTTTTTAATTGAAATATAGTAGAGTTACAATTCTGTGTTAATTTCAGGTGTACAGCAAAATGATTCAGTTACACATACATATATATCTATTTTTTTTCAGATTCTTTTCCCTTATAGGTTATTACCTGGCTTACATTATTATTTCTAGGAGACAGAGTTGCTCTAGATGTTTTAACGATGAGCCCTCAATGCTGTTTTCAACCATAAAAAATCATTACACGGACAAGGACCTGTAGCGACTTCCACTGTTGAGGTTTAATGTTCCAATTAAGTGGAGGCTATAACTGAGATTAATGGGAAAAATAAAGGCAAACCCTGGCCTGGGTGTTGATGAAGTTAGAGGGTAACATGCCAATTTCTCCTTCCTCTTTGTCCTTAAATGCCCTCCCTGCCTTTGTGTAGCGTTTCTTTTCTAACGAAAGGGGGCAAGGTTCTGCAGTTCGCCCCGTCAGAACTTCCGGTCTCCCTTCTCCTGGTCCCCTTCCTGCTCTTCCTTCTCAGGGATTCACATCCCTTTACCCTCCATATCACCCATCTTCTCTGGAGAAACACAGGATAGAAATTTAACTCTAAAGCAGGCAACCTTTCTTTGTAAAGGGTCAGAGTAAATAATTTAGGCCTTGTGGCCATAGTCTCTGAGGCAGCCCTTCAGTTCTGCAGTCGTAGAGTGAAAATAACCACAGACAATTTGTAAACAAATGCGCTGGGCTGTGTTCCAATAAAATTCGATTTATGGATACTGAAATTAGAATTTCATATAATTTTCTCATGTCATGAAATAGTCTTCTTTTGATTTTTTCCTAACTCTTTCAAAATGTAAAATCCATTCTCGACTCAAGGGCCATACGAAAATAGCCTGGCAGGATTGGCCCTTGGGTCCTGGTTTGCGGACCCCTCCCTAAAGTATAAGTGAAGGCTCAGTGTAATGAACTATCCTTTGGGAAATATTGGGGCCAGAAGGATCTTTTCATTCCTTCACCATACAGCTCAGTACCAGCCAATTGTAAGTACTCAGTACTCTACCTGAGTGACTGAAATTTCAGGAGCCCTATCAAGGTCGGGAGGTTAAACACTGTAGATCATCAGAGGACCTGGATGGCTGGAGGGACTTCTGTGCAGTAATCACTCTCAGTGACAGTTCCCTGCTCTGAGTCCTGTATTCTAAAGGGCCTGCTTTGGCCCTGGTCTGGCTTTAACCTCCCCAAGGGATGAAGAATCTACAGGGCAATGGAGACATGCCCATTTGGAGACTCACCCCTTCCTCCATGCTTCAGGTATTGGGACCTCATAACTCCCCGCCCAGATGAACTCAAGTCCACTTTTATGCTGGTGTGGCCTCTACCCTGGGCCCATTCTCCTGTGCAGAGACCACACTGCCAATGTGCTCACACTTGGGCCAAGGGATGGCCAAGCGGCTGCTGTTTGCACAGGGTGCAGTGGAGCTCGGAAGCACGGACTAGGACTCTGTGTGCTGCGGCGAGCAGGGGCAGGGGCTGGGCCTGGGATAGAGGGCCAGGGATGGCTTCTTCTGTCTGGCTGTGTTAGGCATAGAATTCTAAATGTAAACCTGACTAGGTAATTATGATGGTATATTTGTCATGGCAGCAGGATAAGCGATATTTTAATGAACAGTTTGTTAGTTTGACTTATAACTTAAGTATTTAGACATATAGTCTTTGGGCCTCCATTTATATCCTCACGCTAAACTCTGCAAATGTTAGGGTAGGCCTGCTTCCATAGTTGAGTTAACTTTGAAATGGAGGTGGAGGGTGGGTGGTATGGTGTGGTAAAGCTGACTTGTTCTGGCTGCTGAGAGCCCATTGTGTGCCTCTATTCCCAACTCCATGTTCAGTGACGCCATGTTGGTAGCTTGAAGTTGGTCAAGGTAGGAGTATTTACACCATGGAAATGGCAATGCTGTGAATCAGAGTTTTTGGCTTTTTTGTTTGTTTTGAGAACTGGTTGCTAAGCATTTACCAGCACACCACATGCTGTGTAACTGGCCATTGTTTGTGACAGAGGCTAGCTTGTCCCCTCCTTGCCCCGTAGAGAGTCCTCATTTACTATATGAAGAGGGAAGACCCGGAGAGATTCTCAAGAGACACGTTCAGCAGAAAAGTGTGATTGAAGCTTACTGAATCATTCACTCATTTGTAAGAATTTCTGAAATAAACCAAGTTTCTGGTTGTCCCGAGCCACATGCTTGCATAACGCCAAGCTCTGATCCTTAGAGCAGCATATGTATAGAGAGGCCCCACTTTAGACTGTGGCTGCTGATTTTGATCAGCTCTAGCAAGACATGAACATTCCCAGCCTCATACCTTATGTCTGCAGAATACCTCTCAATTCAGATAAACATGTAACGTTTTCATGGTGAAAATTCAGATGCACGTGGCTAATCCCTAGATGCCTTTCCCTGAAAGTACTAGTAGAAGCAAAAGCTATGGGTTTCTCCTCTTATTTTCCATGCCCGCCCTCTGATGGTGAATTGAGAGAACTACAGGTAATTCCCATGAATGCCGTAGATTCTGGAAGACAGGTTTGCAAACTCAGCTACCTGCTGGGCCAGTGTAGAAGAATGAAGATGGCAGGGTGTGAGAAGAATGAGGAGTTGTGGGGTGTACTGGAGAACTCAGGGCCCATCTAAAAGGGAATGACCCTGCTCACTCAGGGTGGAAGACTACTCCTAAGATTATGAGTCTAGACAGAGGTCATAGCCTAGGAGCCTAAAGATAGATGTCTTCTGTTTGGCCTTCACAGTATTGATCTATGCAGTGTTTCAAAATAGTTGCATACATTAAATTTTTTTTTATTTCCAGAAGTTTGGTAAATATCTGAATATTTGGGGTTAAAATCAAAAGCAAATGGGGACCAGACTTGAAGTTTCCCTGAGCAGACAAAACCAGCTTAGTCGTTAATTTAGCTTAATTACCAGTTGCTATGAAGACACTGCCTTCTCACTATATGAGCTGTTTTGTAACGTTGTACCCCCGAGCCTCATTCCAGGTTTGGCTTGAGTGCTCCCAGTTTGCAAACTGTCTTTTTGATGTTGTGCACAATATATATATATATATATTTTTTTACTAATTACTACTTCTGTGATTCATAGGCTTTGTTTTGGCTATTTCTGAACCTTTAGCATGGGCAACCCCAAGTTCACACTTCCACATGGCAATAATTGGGTGATATAAAAACTATTAGAGAAATTTTGAAAATGGCAACTGACATTCAAGGGCAAGTTACTGTAATTTTCCCAAAGCAAGAATTATCTCTACAACACCCCTGACAAATGGGGCCATATGTTTTATGCTTTAGGAATTCCAGAAATAGGGAATCCATTATTCTTCATTTGCTTTTAATTTTTTATTATAAGACATTTCATACAAACAAAACCACATGCGTGCATACACACACACACACACCCACTATAAGGTATGTAGTATAATAAACAGCCTCCTCTCCACCATCTATCTTAAGAAACAGAACATTACCAATGCTTTTGAAAGCTACCTGTGTTCTATCCCTGTTGTATCCTCTCTCTCCCCACTGAGGGTAAATACCATTTGTTTTCCTTACCATTCCCTTGCTAAACTTAGTTATTCTGAGAATAATTCTAATAATTTGTTTATTGTCACTTTGGGTTTTTCTATGTAGAGAATCATTTCATTTGAGGAAATTATCTGTTATTTGTTCTTTTCCAATCCTTGTATCTCATTCCTTTTTCTTGAATTGTTGTACTGATTAGGTTCTCTGATTCAGCAGTGCTGAGAAGTGGTAATAGTAGGGACATCCTTGTTTTATTCCGGATTTTTTTTAATGTTTGTTTCATTGTTAACTATAATGTTTGCTGTAGGTTTTGATAGGCACACTCAGTTAAGAAAATTCCCTTCTATTCCTAATTTGCTAAGAATAGCAATTATGAATGGGTGTTGACCATTATCAAATGAACTTTTTCTGCAACTATTAAGGTGATAAGATGTTTATCTTTAACTTTTTATTATGTAACGTACACAAAATTAGAGAGAATGTTATAATGAATCCTCATGACCCATCATCCAAATTCAACAGTGCTCAATTTCCTGCCATTCTTGTACCATCTCCTCCCCCACTTTTTTTTTTTGAGTATTTGAAAGTAATTCCAGTAATGTGTACTTCTAACAGATAAGGACTTTTAAGAAGCATAGCCACAATACCCATGATTACTCCCCCACCCCCATAATAATAATTCTTTAATATCATCTAATATCCAGTGTGAGTTCAGTTTTTCCTGATTTTCCAAATTATTGTATTTTTTTTGTTGTTGGTTTATTTGAACCAGGATGAAAAAAAGTGCACACATTTCATTTCATTAGTGTGTTTCTTAAATCTCTTTTAGGCTGTAAATTTTTTCTCTTCTTTTTAAAAATGCTATTTATTTGGTGAAGAAACTAAATCATTTGTACTATAGGGTGTCTTGCCTTCTGTATTTATCTGATTTAATTTTTAACTGTTATTTACATGTTATTCCATCCCTTGTGTTTCTGAAAACTAATAATTAGAAGCAGAGACTTGATTAGAGTTAGGATCTTCCTTTTCTTTTTTCTTTTTAAAAATGTTTAAAATTTTAAAATATTTATTTAGCAAAATTTCTCTATAGGTGGTACTGTGTACTTCCTATTTCCTCACATCAGGAGATACATAATATCCGATTGTCTCACTTTTAGTGATCTTAATACTTATCAACTTGTTCAGATGGCATCAGCCTAACCCATCTATTACAGTCTCCTGTTCACCTTTCACGCCATGCTTTTGGCAGCCATTGTTGATCATTATCGCTATGATTTCATTAGAGATTGCAAAATAGTCATTTTCTAAGTCATTAACTCTTCCTACATTTGTCATTTGTGATTTTTCTGTAAAGAAGAATTTAATCAATTATTTGTTTACCGTGAAAAAGAGTCTGAATGGGAAAGGCAAGATAAATGCTGGATTCTTTTTAAATGTCAATTTCAGAATGAGTTGACATCCTAGCAACCTCCAAAGACATCCAATGATGGCTTTATAAAATTATCATTACAAATCAATGTATTTTTATATATTTGTTGTGTTTTTTTTTTAAATATTCTTTTTTCTTTATTTTAAACCCCACATTTGTTTATTTATTTATTTTTGGCTGTGTTGGGTCTTCGTTTCTGTGCGAGGGCTTTCTCTAGTTGTGGCAAGCGGGGGCCACTCTTCATCGCAGTGCGCGGGCCTCTCACTATCATGGCCTCTCTTGTTGCGAAGCACAGGCTCCAGACGTGCAGACTCAGTAGTTGTGGCTCACGGGCCTAGTTGCTCCGCGGCATGTGGGATCTTCCCAGACCAGGGCTCGAACCCATGTCCCCTGCATTAGCAGGCAGATTCTCAACCACTGCGCCACCAGGGAAGCCCTATTTGTTGTGTTTTTTAAAGTATACTTTTATATATTTAGTGTTTCAATCTATTGAAATAATAATTCTTGTTATTTTTTAATTGAAGTATAGTTGAATTACAATATTGTGTTAGTTTTAGGTACACAGCAAAGTGACTCAGTTATACATATGCATATGCATTTTTTTCAGATTATTTTCCATTGTAGGTAATATTATAAGATATTGAATATAATTCCCTGTGCTATACAGTAAATCCTTGTTGCTTATCTGTTTTATGTATAGTGGTGTGTATATGTTAATCCCAAACTCCTGATTTATCCCTCCCCTCATCACTTTCCTCCTTGGTAACCATAAGTTTGTTTTCTATGTCTGAGTCTGTTTTGTATGTATTGATAGATTCATTCGTATTAGTTTTTAGATTCCACATATTAGTGATATCATATTTGTCTTTCTCTGTCTGACTTCACTAAGTATACTATTCTCTAGGTCCATCCATGTTGCTGCAAATGGCAATATTTCATTCTTCATTATTATTTTTGATGCTTAAATTTTCCCATGTTTGGCCAGCAGGAGCTTCTTCAAGCTGTTCCAGTGTACTACTGAGTTACCCCCAGTAGCCTTTGACATGTTCCTTGATTTCTGTTACGACAAGATGTATCAGGATCTTTTTGTATATTTCCTTCCCCAGATGTGGCAAAATTTGTCCAGAGAGCCCTCGTTCCTTTTAAAGGGTAATAATATTTATACACCATAATCTTGGGGTTAGGGGTGTATTTATTTATTCTACTCTTTTCAGAATAACCATACCAATATTACAACAGACAACAAGACCCCTGAATGCAGCTTTGATTCCTTTTGATCTTTTTTTTTTTTAACCCTGTGATCTATCCTACTAGGGTGTACTGTCAAAATACTGTGTTTAAAGTCACTTGAGGGACTTCCCTGGTGGTCCAGTGGTTAAGACTCCGCACTCCCAAGGCAGGGGGCCCAGGTTTCATCGCTGGTCCGGGAACTAGATCCCACATGCACGTCACAGCTAAGAGCCCGCCTGCCGCAACAAAGATCCCAAGTGCAGCAACTAAGACCCGGCGCAGACAAATAAATAAATGTTAAAAAAGAAAGAAAGAAAGAAAAGAAAGGATCACACCTGAAACTTACACGATATTGTAAGTCAACTATACTTCAATAAAAATAAATAAATAAATAAAATAAAGTCACTTGAAATAATTCTGTGTAGTTATGCTACCATACTGACAAAGAGTTAGATTCTTTTGTTTGTTTTAGTTTTAATTTTTAGGGGTTGCTTTTTATTTTTTGATTCAATTTTGTGTTTTATTTATGCAAAATATTTATATGATTCCAAAGTCAAACCATTGTTAAAAAAGAAAATCCAACTGAGTAAATTTTGAAAATGTTATAGGCTTTATTCAGTGATTCATGAATCAGGCAGCATCCCATCTAGCAGATAGAAAGGAGCTCCAAGAAGCTGTACAAAATGAAAGACTTTTATAGGCAGAAGGGAGCAGGAACAAGGAAGTTACACTAGTCAAAAAAGTGGGTTGGTTATTGCAAGGTTACTTTCCTTTAGGGGATGACAGGGGTCTGTCAGGCAGATTACCTAACCAGTGCTGAATAGGCAATTTCTAATTGACTGGTTTAAGACGCTATTTCTGGTAGAGTCAAACTCTTAAGTTAAGTCTTGGTTTGGTGACATGGAGCTTAGCATAAGCAACCCTATTTTAGTCCTGTTTTCTTCCTTTTAATACCATAATACAAAGGACATTCAGAGAACTCTAGCTTCTACCTTATCCCAGCCCATCTGTTCTCTTCCTCCCCTTTTATATGACCGTTTATTATTAGGTTTTGGTTTATCTGTTCTTTGCTGCAATGACTTTTGACACTAACCACCAAGAGTTAGGCCAGACTTCATGGGTTAAGAGCACAGTGCTCCACAGACGAGCCTCACTTCAGACACCAGCCAAAGCTAGGGGGTTTCCAGGGATCCCTCACTTCTGAATAACTGGCTATAGATTTGGGGGTTCTCACGACCCAAACAGGTTTGATAATTTGCTAGTGACTCACAAAGCTCAGGAAAGTTCTATAGTTACAATTACAGTTTTATTATCGCAAAAGGGATACAAGTCAAAACCAGTCAAAAGAAGAGATGCATAGGGTGAGGTCTGGGAGGGTCCCCAGTGGGAAGCTTGCTGTGTCCTCTGCCTGTGGCATCAGGACAAGTCACCCTCCCGGTACACTGATGCGTACTGATATGCATAGAGTGTTGTCAACCAGGGAAGCTCACTCGAGGTATCAATACATTTTATTGGTTTTTTATTGGGATTTCATTATGTAGGCATGATTAATTGAATCCTTAGCCACATGATTGAATTCAATCTCTAGTCCCCCCTCCCTGGAGATCTGGTTGCTATTACCTGGTACAAAGCCTCAACCCTCTAATCACATGATTGTTCTTTCTGGGTAGCCAGCCCCCATACTGAGTCATTTCCTTGATAAACTACCTAGTGGCCCACTGTCAGGGAGGAAAACATTTTCCTCTACCCTTCTAGGGTCTTCTGACTTGTGTAAGAATTAAATTGACAATGAGGTGGATTAACAGGAGAAAATCAAACAAAAGTTTAGTAATAGGTATACATGAGAGAGACCCAAGAAAACAGAGTAACTCACCAAAGCCCTCACCTTAAATACCATCTTCAGCTAAAGACAAAAGAGGATGTTAAGGGTAGTAGTTTGGGACCTCAAAGGAGAGAAAGGGAATTCACATGGATATGGAAAAGCAAATGTTTGGTAAACAAATGTTTGCTGGGCCATGCAGAGACAATGGGACACAGAGTGGACTCTGATCTCTGGGCCTTGCTGGGTCTCCCCCATCACAGCTAGCCCATATTCTTTGTAAATATTTCTGGCGATAGCTCTATTCCGGGAACAGGCCCTTTATCTAAATTCCTTTAGGCAGTTAAAAGGGTGGTAACAAGACAAACTTCCCGAGTCTTCTGTTTTTTAAAAACAATCAGCCAAATTAATCCTCATGCCCAAGAGACACATTTTGGGGCAACAAAGTTTGCTCCCCTACGCCACCATGAGTCATGTTAGCATAAGCTCTGGGGTGGTCTGAAGAGCCATCATGAATAACAAAGACATTCCTAGCGCTCAGGAAATTCTCAGGGTTTAGAGGCTGACTCCCAGGAATGGGAGACAGTGGCCAGCCAGATCCTTGATTATATAGGAATTGCTTATTCAGTTTTGAATATGTAAATTGTATTTTTTCTTTAATGTGTTAATTTAATTGAGTACATTAATGCCTTTTCTAACATTAAGCATACTTTGAATTCCTAGGATAAACTCAACTTGGTAATGAATATATTTTTCATGGGTTGCTGGATTGCCCATATTTTATTTATGATTTTTAATCTATGTTAACCTTGATTATTTTATCAATGTATGATTTTTAAAAAAAAATTTGAATTGGGATATAATTGATTTACAGTGTTGGTTAGTTTCAGGTATACAGCAAAGTGAATCTGTTATACAAATACATATATACACTCTTTTTTAGATTTTTTTCCCTTATAGGCCATTACAGAGTATTGAGTAGAGTTCCCTGTGCTATATACAGTAGGTCCTTATTAGTTATCTATTTTATATATAGTAGTGTGTATATGTCAGTCCCAATCTTCCAATTTATCCCTACATCCCCCTTACCCCCCAGTAACCATAAGTTTATTTTCTACATCTGTAACTCTATTTTGGTTTTGTAGATAAGTTCATTTGTAGCCTTTTTTTAGATTCCACATATAAGTGATATCATATGATATTTGTCTTTGTCTGACTTACTTCATTTATATGAGAATCTCTAGGTCCATCCATGTTGCTGCAAATGGCATTATTTTGTTCTTTTTTATGGCTGAGTAATATTCCATTGTATATATGTACCACATCTTCTTTATCCATTCCTCTGTTGATGGACATTTAGGTTGCTTCCATGTCCTGGCTATTGTGAATAGTGCTTCAGTGAACATTGGGGTGCAAGTATCTTTTCCACTTATGGTTTCCTCCAGATATATGCCCAGGAGTGGGATTGCTGGATCATACAGTAGCTCTATTTTTAGTTTTTTAAGGAACCTCCATACTGTTCTCCATAGCGGCTGTACCAGTTGGCATTCCCACCAATAGTGTAGGAGGGTTCCCTTTCCTCCACACCCTCTCCAGCATTTATTGTTTGTAGACTTTTTGATGATGGCCATTCTGACCTGTGTGAGGTGATACCTCATTGTAGTTTTAATAATTAAGGATGTTGAGCATCTTTTCATGGGCTTTTTAACCATCTGTATGTCTTCTTTGGAGAAATGTCTATTTATATCTTCTGCCCATTTTTTTTTTTGGTGGCTTATTTTTAATTATGCAGATATTTTTATCCAATGCCAAAGAGGCTTGGAGACAACTTTAACAGCCAAGTGTCCAAAATGCAGTGATATATGCACAGAGAAACTAGGTAGGGGGAGGTTTTTAGGAAAACCCAGACACTCGGCGGTGAGCACAGGGAAAGCAGAGGCCTGAATCTCTGTGTGGTTTCCTAGTAATAAATGTTGTTTGTTGGATCGGTTTTTCTTTCCATCACTGTGACAGGAGCTTAAGGATGGAGGACACCACTGACCTCAGGGGAAACAAAAACAGGCCTCATTCTCCAGGACCGGAAGACCCACCGTGTCTCTCCTGGTGGCCTCTCCCAGGGCCTCGCTTCAGCCTGGTCCTCAAGGTGGGTAGAGAGACTGCAGGCGTGATGGGGGATCACCTGAAAGGCAGCTTCTTGGGGAAATCCTTTTAAAGAAGCGTGTGTCATAGCCCAGGGGTTCCAGTTACATCTGCCCAGTTTAGAACATCTCCGCTGGCTGGGCCTCTTAGGAGGAAAGGGGTGGAGGAAGGCATAAAAATGCCTCAGCAGACTTTCCCTTGGGACGTGGACCCTCCAGGGCGGCTGCACCTGCACGAGCTCTGAGACCCCGTTCCTGGGGGACAGCCCTCCTGGGGGAAAACTTGAGAAATGTGGTCCTCACGCCTAGCTCACCCTGTAGTGGAGCTGGGTGCGTGGGGCTCAGAGAGGAGCGGAGGCTGTTCCAGCGTTGCTCAGACGGTGGATGGGATGCCGGGGGCTCCTGTGCAGCCTCCGTCCCGGGGGTCCTTGTTGCCTCGGACTGGAAGATGGTTTGACTTCTGCAGAACCTGTCATTAGGTCATCTAGTCCAGGACTTTCCAAAACGGAGGACAGTGAGCTCCTGGTGGCCTGGGTCCTGGTGGCCTCGTCCAGCGAGCAGGGCAGCGGTGCCAGCTCACAGCCTGGAGCCAGGCCTGGGGCCGAAGCCTCATTTCCGCACCCCACACGCCAGGCCTCCACCACGCCACCGGCGTCCCCAGGCCTCCCGGGGCCTCGGTCGGCGGCCCCACCCCTTCCGGCTCTTCTACCCATTTTTTGATTGGGTTGTTTGTTATTTTCATATTGAGCTGCATGAGCTATTTGTATATTTTGGAGATTAATCCCTTGTCCGTTGCTTCATTTGCAAATATTTTCTCCCATTCTGAGGGTTTTCTTTTCATTTTGTTTATGTTTCCTTTGCTGTGCAAAAGCTTTTAAGTTTAATTAGGTCCTATTTGTTTATTTTTGCTTTTATTTTCATTATTCTAGGAGGTGGATAGAAAAAGATCTTGCTGCGATTTATGTCAGAGAGCGTTCTTGCCATGTTTTCCTCTAAAAGTTTTATAGTATCCAGCTTTACATTTAGGTCTTTAATCTATTTTGAGTTAATTTTTGTGTGTGGTGTTAGGGTGTGTTCTAATTTCATTCTTTTACGTGTAGCTGTCCAGTTTTCCCAGCACCGCTTATTGAAGAGGCTGTCTTTTCTCCATTGTATATTCTTGCCTCCTTTGTCATAGATTAGGTGACCATAAGTGCATGGGTTTATCTCTGGACCTTTTATCCTGTTCCATTGATCTAGATTTTTTTTTTTTTTTTTTTTTTTTTTTTTTGCGGTATGTGGGCCTCTCACTGTTGTGGCCTCTCCCGTTGTGGAGTACAGGCTCCGGATGTGCAGGCCCAGCAGCCATGGCTCATGGGCCCAGCTGCTCCGTGGCATGTGGGGTCCTCCCGGACCGGGCCGTGAACCCACGTCCCCTGCATCGGCAGGCAGACTCCCAGCCACTGTGCCACCAGGGAAGCCCCACCGTATTGTTTTGATGACTGTAGCTTTCTAGTATAGTCTGTAGCCAGGGAGCCTGATTCCTCCAGCTCCGTTTTTCTTTCTCAGGATTGCTTTGGCTATTCATGGTCTTTTGTGTTTCATCAATGTATGCTTTTGATGTCAAGGTTACAATAGCTTCAAAGAATAAAAATGGGATTTTGAAATATTTGTTCCTTGAAAGTTTGGTGGAACTCACCTGTAAATCCATCTAGTCTGGCTGGTGTTTAACTGTGGAGAAAATTTTAAACTACTGCCTGAGTTTCTTTAATGATTATAAATCTATTTAAATTTTCAGCTGAGTCAGTTTTATTAGGTTAGATTTTTCTGGAAGTTCACTTATTTATATATAAAATTTTTTTGGTATAATATTGTTCACAATACTTTCTTATTCCTTTATTCTTAAAGTTTAAATTTTTATTTTGAAATAAGTTCAAACTTACAGAAACATTGTAAGAAATATACTAAAGAACTATATTCTTTACTTAGATTTTCCCACTGTTAATATTTTGCCATATTTGCTATATCATTCCCCCCGCCCCTGTGTTAAAAAGCAAAATTCAACTGAGTAATTTTGAAGATCTAATTGCCTTTATTCAATGGTTCGTGAACTGGGCAGCATCCCATCTAGTAAACAGAAGGGCACTCTGAGGGGCTGTACAGAATAGAAGGTTTTTACAAGTAGAAGGAGGGAGGGGCAGTGAGGCTATTAACAAAAGAAAACAGAGGATTGTTTCAGGCCAGGTCACCTTCTTTGTGGGGAAGGGCGAGGGTCTATCATACATTTTACCTCTACTTCCTTTGGAGGGCTAGAGGGGTAACACAGGACAGATTACCTCATTGGTGCTGACCAGAAAAAAATCCCAGACTGGCGGGTTAAGACGACATCCTTGGGGAAGGTCAAAACCACAGTTAGGTCAGGTATTAAATCTAGATTTGGTATCATGAGCTTTAACACAAGTGATGCCATTTTAGTCCTGTGGTTTTCTCTTTAACACACTCTCTCTATTTTTTCTTTTTTTCTCCTGAATCATTTGAGACTAAGTTGCAGGTAATCATGCCTCTTTGTATGTTAGTACTTCAGTATTTATTTTCTAAAAATAAGGGTACTCTCTTAAATAACTACAGGGAACTTAATGAATTCAGGAAATTTAATATTTAGCGAACTGTTAGACAATCTGGCATTATCTAATATACAGTTCATATTCCGCTTATGCTAGTTGTCCCAATAATGTCTTCTATAGTGAAGGGGTACGGAGTCTATCGCCCCCAAATACACCTTTTTCGCATAAAGATCATTTTAAGCTGATTATTTTTAAGAAACAGCATACATAGGAAAGCTCTGAAAACTGAGTAGAAGTTACCCTTTTGTAAGAGACATTTACAGTGATAAGGGAAATCTCGATTTGTAAGGGCATCTCCCTGTCTTTACCAGGAAGAGAAGGGTGACTCTAAATCTCAGTAAATTTACAATGGAGAAAGCAACGATGTAAATCTGTATAACAACTTTATTCTTGTCTACTGTGCTTTTCCTGGTCACCCCCATATCTAGCCTCTCCCCTCCCCTGCCCCAATATCTTCTTTTGTCTGTAGCTAGAGATTTAAGGTGGTGGCTTAGGCCATTTCTCTGGGGAGTTACTCAGTTTTCCTGGATGTCTCCCATGTATACAGGAGGTACACATGTTATTAAACTTCTGTTTTTGCCTTTTAATCTGTCTCTTACTACAGAGGGTCTTAGCCAAGAACCTAGGAGGGTAGAGAGGAAAATGTTTTTTCCTCCCTAGCATTATTTTTTTCTGGTTCATGACCCAATTTAAGGTTACATGTATTTGTCATTGCTCTTAGATTTCCTTCAATCTTGAAGAGTTCCTCAGAGATTCCTTGGTCCTTTTTTTTTTTTTTTTTTTAATTTTAAATATTTATTTATTTACTTGGCTGCATCAGGTCTTAGTTGCGGCAGGCAGGCTTTTAGTTGCGTACGCGGGATCTAGTTCTCTGACCCGGGATGGAACCGGGTCTGCTGCATTGGGAGCACGGAGCCTTATCCACTGGACCACCAGGGAAGTCCCTCCTTGGTCCTTTGTGACATTTACATTTTGGAGAGGACAGGATGGTTGTTCTGTAGAAGTCTCTCATGTTGAACTTGTCTCATGTTCTTCATGGTTAGATTTGAGTTATGCATTTCTTTGTAGGAGCACTACAAAATATTGTTTGCTTCTCAGTGCATAAGTCATCATCACAAGTCAGTTGATGATGATTTCTTATGTCAACTTTGATCACTTGGTTAAGGTGATGTCCAACAGTTTTCTCCACTGTAAAGTTACTATGTTACTTTCTGTATTAAATAAGTAATTTGTGGGGCTTTCCTGGTGGTGCAGTGGTTGAGAGTCCACCTGCCAATTCAGGGGACACAGGTTCGTGCTCCGGTCCGGGAAGATCCCACATGCTGTGGAGCGGCTGGGCCCGTGACACGCCATGGCCACTGAGCCTGCGCGTCCGGAGCCTGTGCTCCGCAACGGGAGAGGCCATGACAGTGAGAGGCCCACGTACCACTAAAAAAAATAAAAAATAAAAAATAAGTAATTTGTGGGAGGTACTTTGAAATGATGGAACTATCCTGTTCCTCATCAAACTTTCACACATGAGTTTTAGCATCCATTATTGATTCTTGCCTGCATCAATCATTATGATGATGGTTGCAAAACAGTAACTTTTCTAGCACCTTCATTCCTTCTTTATTTATTGGTTGGCATTCTCTTTAAGGAAGAGTTCTTTCTCCTCCTCCAGTTATTTATCTTAGTCCTTTCAAATCTCATCAGCATCCATAGTTTTGTCTTCTTTTTAATTTGCAATATTGTTTATTTGTTCTTTCTCCTTTACTGGTCCAATATTGCCAGAATTTTGTGTTTTTTATTAGATTTTTCAAAGAACCAACTTTTTGATTTGTTGACTGCCTTAGGTTTGGTTGCCCCAGAAGCAGACAATCTGTGGCTTTCAGATAATGGTGCTGGCCAACTTAAGGCCAACCCATAATTGGAATATGTATCTTTTCTACTAAAGATGAATTGTTGCCTCCTCCAGGGTAGAAGAGATCTAAGATAATGAACTTGACACCAAATGGCTGCTTATGTCCTTGAGAGATTGTACCATATTGGGGGCGCAGCATTGCTCTGTACTGCTGATGGTCAGGCATTCAGCAGCAGTGGTAGCTAGATCAGCCTTGGTGAGAGGCAGCCCATCATGTCAAACTACCATGACTAATCCATTCATTCATGAAACTTTTTGCAAGAGTGAGGTGGCTCAGGCTCACTGGCATTCACTGGATGAGTCATCCTATCCACCTGCTTACTCAGTGCTTCTTCTTCTGCCACTCACACTTTCTGGAGAGCATTGACGTGGGGCAGAAAGATCCACACACTGTGTGCCCATTCCATACTCCATCCACATGCTTCGTCCATCCTCAGACATCCTTGTTCCCAGTCTTCCAATCTTGACCCTTCCAAGCCCTTGACCAAGCAGACGAACCATTTGCCATTACCTGGAAGTCTGTGTGTATCATTACTTCAGGCCATCACTTCCCCCACACTAAGTGGATGACCGATTTACTTTAAACACTGCCCACTGGGAGGCTTTTTCCTCACCACTCTTTTTCAGGGCCATTCTCTGTAGCAGCAGCCCATTTTTAGTTGACACCAACATATTTTGCTGACCTAACTACTATCAGACCTTTTATTTTTTTCTTCCTCTGTCAGCTGGTTGTAGAGAGATCCCCAGGGGCCACTGATGTGGGTTGATGGTAAGGCATCAGGACAAGAGATGCAGGGTATGTTGGACCTGGACCACCTATTCATACAGTTTTATTATTTCCTCCATACCTGCTTGAGCCTCATCCCAAATGTATTATTTTCATTGTGTGACAGATTGCAATTTTGCCTGTCTCAGCTTATGATTTGGTGGGTCTGACAACTGCCCCAGTTTATGATGTTCTATGGTCAGACCTTCAGTTTCCCCCAGGGTCCAGTACTGAGCCAGAAGCTGTCTTTTGAATGGCCCCCCTCCAGAACCTTAGGGGTCTGGGCTGCAACTCTCATCCAGGGTCTTGCCAGAGACTCCATAGAGTGTCCTTAACTACCACAGATGCCTCTAGCATCACTGGACCTGCCAGACCATATTCCCGAGCATTAGGGCTGCTTGTATTACAGGCTGAGTCCACCACAAATCTCCCTCTTGCTCCGGCCCCACTCAGAACTGGCAGCCTTCCATGTTACCTGCAAGGTGTTCAGGCAGTATTCCCAAGTGCACTATATGCTATTTCCAAAACCCAAAACAAGCGTTGTGTTTCTTTCTTAGAGGCAGGTGGCACCAAGTGCAGTAACTTGTCCTTTATTTTGGAGAGCATGTTTGGCATATTCTAGACCATGGACTCCCAAAAACATCACTAGATAGGTAGGCCTCTCAACCTTTGTTAGGGTTTATCTGCCACTCCCTGGCATAAATGCTTATTTCCAGGATCTTCAGAGTACTTGTCACTTCCTCGTCTCCATGTCCAAATAATGTGAAATCATCAATCTAGTGGACCAATCTTGCAATGTCAGGATGATGAAGATTCCTTCAAGTTATATTGAGCAGGAGAGTTAATACAGCCCAAGAGCAAGACTGCAAATGTGCACTGCTGTCCATTCTAGGTGAATGGGAAGCGATTTGATCATCCTTCCTGATGGGGCCTGATCAGTAGACGCATTCCAAGTACCAGAGGCTGTGTTCATCTGCTCTGTCAATAATAAAGATAACTGTATCTGGCCTAGAAGCTGCAAATGTGGCTACCTGTAGTTGAGTTTATAGTAGTCTACCATCACCTTCTATTATCCATCTGGCTTTGCGGGGATTACAGTTAATTAAAAGGGGTGTATGTATCTTTAAGTCTTTGAGAATGGCACTAATCTCTGTCATTCTGCCTGGCATCTTGGGGCCCTGGTCTCAGTGTCACCTCACAACTTGTATATAATATAACACTGTAAAGGTCTGGGTATTTTGCTCGCTCCGGTATACAGCTACTCTGATAAATGGCTGGAGGTCCCTTTGGGGGAAGAATTGGGAGAAATGCTACTATACTTTGTGAAAATTAATAAAAGGGAACCTTTTATATTATATTTATATTAATATTATAATATTAATAAAAGGGAACGTGGAGTTGGGAAGGCCTGGAGAGGGAGCTCTCATGCCCTATCATGCCCATCACCAGTTACCCCAAACAGGAAGACTTCAGTTACCGACCCCAACAGGAAGAGTGGTACCTTGCACTACCAAGCAGGTAGTGCAACTATTTTACTCCCACAGTAAGAGAAAGGAAGACTTCTTTCTTGCCCAGCAGCAAGCCCCAATGGAAGACACCGCAGTTCAGCCAATGAGAAGCCGTACTCACCTGAACTTTTACTTTCCTCCAATGAACTTTCATTTTTCTCCCCCTTACTGATGACTTCTTTTCCTTGTCCCAAAAGCCTGTTATGTGGAACTCCTTGGAGCACCTCTCTGTTTGCCAGATGAGACATTGCCTGATTCATGAGTCATTTAGTAAAGCCAATTAGATCTTCAAATTTACTCAGTTAAATTTTGTTTTTTAACAACCTGTTGTGCAGACTTGTATGGGATCTGGTCTCCCCTTTTATAGACAGCCTCTGGGTTTGAGCAGCATCTGCCTTCTGCTAACTGGCTCTTGCTCAGTTTTGGTTATACAGTCATCCGTTGGTACCTGCAAAGGATTGGTTCCAGGACCCATGTGGATAACAAAATCCATGGATACCCAAGTCCCTACAGTCGACCTTTCATATCTGTAGATTTTGCATCCATGGAAAGGGAGGGTTGACTGTGTGAGTAACAGATCCTTGTTATGAGTGGTTTTCTTACTTTGTTACTTACTATAACAAAGCCCAAAATGAATTACTTATCTCGGCTCCTAAACTTACTTTAACATTAATCACTTTCATTCCACTTCCATCTAATTTTGTTTGGTATTTTAAACCTGTTTTGTATTATTATGTTAACCCCACAAATTATACATTATTTATTATTCTTTTATATAATTGATACTTGTTTAGATTTACTCATATATTTTAAAATTTCTTTGCTCACCATTTCTTCCAGCATATCAGACCTTCCTTCTGGGATCACTTTCCTTTTTTTTTTGATATTTATTTATTTATTATTTATTTCACTTTCCTTCTTCCTGAAGTGCGTTGTTTGGAAATATTTTTGTGAAGATCTATTGGAAATGAATTATCACCGTTTTTATTTGTCTGACAACACCTTCACTGCCTTTTTTTCTTTTCATGAGCTTTTATATTGAATGATAACATAGAGACAGTGAAGTGCACAGTATTAAGTATAGAGCTCGATGAGTTGTTTCCAAGGGAAGACACCCATCCAGCTCCCCAGAAGCCTCTCTCCCATACTCTTCCTCTGTTACCCACCCCAAAGGTAACCACTTTTCTCACTTCTATCACCATCTGTTCTTAAATTTTATATAAATGGGATCATACATTAGGTAATGTTTCGTTTCTGATCTCCTTCCTTAAACATTATGTCTGAGAATCACCCTTGTCATGTGTAGCAGTGGTTCATTCTCTCTTTCTACACTTTTATTCTTTGTCCCCTGAACATTCAGCTGTTTCTCTTGAGTTGCTATTTTACTCAAGTTGGTCAATGCCTGTCTTCGGTTTTTTTTTTTGGCCTTGCTGCGCGGCTTTCGGGATCTTAGTTCCCCCGACCAGGGATCGAATCTGGGCCCACAGCAGTAAAAGCGCGGAGTCCTAACCACTGGACCACCAGGGAAGTCCTGGTCAACGCCCATCTTAAGACATGGCTGTAGGCTCCACATGTGGTCTGACTAACCCAGAGAAGAGGGAGGTATTTTGTTTTTTTGGGAGGAGGAGTCAGGAGGCAGTGGAGTCGGGCAGCCTAGGCTCCAATTTCAGCGATGCGACAGAGAGTGAGTTACTTAACTTTACTGAGCCTCAGCCCCCTGGTTTATAAAATCGAAACTACAAGGGATCTGTCTTATTAATCCCAATGTCCTCAGTGCCTGGCATTGTGTCCGACACATAGTAGGTGCTCAGTAAGTGCTAGTTGGCTATATGAATGAATAAGGTAATAGTACCTACTTTGCAGGGGTTGTGAGGTTTAGAAAAAAATACATGTCAAGTGCCTAACGGAGCTAGGGCACCGGAGGTACTCAACCAAAGGCAGATATTCTTATCAAAAAATGATTGCCTAGGCCAAGGTGCTCGTGGCTTTCTACATTTTCTAGGATGAAAAGAGCATAAACCATCATTTGGGGTTCTGATGGATTACCAGGCTTAAACTGTCACACAGTACACATTTACTATGGAGTCCCACTCTACATAGGGTGCATCTGGATTGCCAAGCACTGCACTATCCCAATATGGTAGCCACCGGTCACATATACCTACTTAAATTTAAATCAATTAAAATAAAAATTCAGTTAGTCACAATTGCCATACTTCAAATGCTCAGTAGCCACAGGTCACCGGTGGCTGGCATTTCAGACAGTGCTCATCTAGAACATTCCATCATTGCATGAAGTTCTGTGACATCGTTGCATGAAGTTCTGTTGGATAGAACTGGCCTAGAGTCCATGGTGGCAGAAAGCAATGTGATAGAGTGTGGGCAGAACCATAAATTAGGAGGCTGAAATACAAATGTGACATGACACGCTCCTGAACTTCAGAACATGGAGAGGAAGGACAAGTCCTTGGGACATTTTGAATAAAGAATGGACAGGACTTTGTGGCAGGGTGAGGAAGGCAGATAGCACACAGGCTCTGGAGCTTGGCAGGGTTGAAATCCTGGCTCTTAACATCTCCAAGCCCAGTTTCTCATCTGTAAAATGGGAGTAATAGTATCTCCCTCACAAGGTGGTTGAGCTTATTAAATTAGTGTGAATGGATTAAGTAGAAAGGCTCAGCACAGGGAGAGTCATAAGTAGGGCACAGTAGATGGTAGTTGTACTGATATTAACGTTCTAGCTTTGGGGCTGGGGGAAGTGGTGTTGATTGACAGAAACATCTCTCACTGCACATTTCCTTTCAGGACACTCACCCCTTCTCCCAGAAACTCTGGTGCCCTCTTTCTCCAGAGGCCCCAGTGCTATAGATCTCTGTATGGTCTCCCTGGCAAGGTCCCAATCATTGGACTCTTGTCCTGTCATTATCAAACTTCCCTGTCTTGGGTTACACTCCCACATCTGCAAGATGACTTAAGATAATGGAGTCAAGTTTTAGGTTGGAAAAGACCAAAATGGTCATGTATCTCCCCGTCTCCCCTAAATCTGATGTTGGAAGCCATTCTACTGTAAGATTATCCACCATAATTCTAATAGTAACGTCCATACTGGAAGGTCTTCTGTTTGCTAGGACTGTGCCAGCCACTTTATGTGAGTTGTCTGTCACATGGCCACATGTTGTCCCATTTTCCCAGTAGAGGACACTGGAGTTCAGTGAGATGCAGAGACTCTCTTGTTACCCCTCAGAGAGTAAGACGTTGAAGATTTCTTCAGTTTGGTCATTCCTCTGTTGGTTGTTTTGCTGTTTTCCTGGGGTTAGTCAGATGTCAGCATGCTTCACAGGAAGCATGGCAAGAGGGAGATCCTTTCCCAGGAGGTAGCAAGGCTGAGGATGGAGGCCACAGGGCAGAGGGGGCAGCCGACCTCCTGGAGTCTGTAGGAAAGAGGAAAAGAGAGCAGGGAGTGGTCCTGCCTGGGGTGCGGTTGTGGGACTGTGGGTGTTCCCTCGTGTCTTGGACCTAAAGGAGGAAGCCAATCTTTCCAGCAGAGGCAGTGGAGGTGGTAGCTATAGGTCACATGCTGGTTTTCCTCCACCCCAACTCCAACTGCCGTTATATTTCTCTTTACAGAATTCATATCTTTTATTCTCCTCACAACTGCGAGTAAGATATTATTTCCATTTTATGGATATTAAAAACAAAGCTCAGAGAAGTGAAGTGATTTTTGCACATCATAAATGGGGGGACCTGGGATTTGAACTCACGACTCTCATATGATGCTCTCCTCTCTGGTTTTTGAATGAAATTCTAACAATATTCTTTTTATAATAAGTGCTACTTTAATTTGATCTTTCCTAACTTCAAGGAATTTCCCTGAGCCTGTTAATATGTTTTTAAAAGATCTGTTGGAACGTTTGGGTGAATCAGCTGCATTGAAGAAATCTTGCCAGCAGGTGGCGACACAAAACCAATAACTCGGGATCCAAATCAGTGCTTTTCCAGAGGGCGGAATGGTACTCGCTGCTGTGTCCTTTGCAGGATGGGTGTCTGGCTTCATCTTGTGACTTCTGGGCTACTGGGTTCTACACCTCTGCTACCTCGGGGCTCACCTTGGTTTCCTAAGGCCCTCAGGACAAAGTCCCCACGCCTTAGCCCTGCTCAGACCCTTCTGGTCTGGTGGGTGAGTTCCTCCTTCTTTTGCCCTTCTCTGCTCCCTGCCTTCTGGCTTGATGCTCCGCACGCAGGTTGCTTTCCACATTCCATGTTTCTGCTGGTCACTCTGCCTGGAAGACCGCTTCTGTCCTCCCACATCTGGTTAATTCCTTCTCATCCTTGGGGACTCAGCACAAGGCTCTCCCACGGGAGACCCACTCTGCCTGCCCCTCCCTGACCCACCCAGGACGGGTGGGGCTCCTTCACCATAATCTGCCTGTTACAGCACTGGTGGCCCCAGGTCCTACTCTTTTCTGCTTGGCTCCTTCCTCCTAGACAGTGCCCTTCAGGGTAGGCACTGTGTCCTATCTATCTCAGGTTATTCCTAGTGCCAGGCATGGAGGAGGTGCAGAAAAAAATTGTTGCTGGATGAATGAACAAATGGATGTTTATGGAGAGGGCCAGTGACCTGTCCGGGGACATTCCGTCCTAGGGCTTCTGTGGAGCCCCAAAGGGCCGAGTCTCTTGTAGTCGCGGCTCTCCCTGCCCTGCAAGGTAGCGTATTTGTGTTTTCCGGGTGGGGCATTTCTTGCTTCATCTCAACAGCCTCTTTGATTCTCCTTAAATACCTACAAGGAAGGATGCATCTTCTCAAAACACAAAGAAGAGCAATTTAAATAAGTGGAAGGAAAATGCATTTTAATTGTATTATTATACTAATTTATGTCTCCTGCCTCCCTCGAAAAAGTGCTTTTTCACAGTGTGGAAGCCCATTAGGGCCGAGAGTTGAAACATTGTTTCAGATGGCTGCTGAGAGACGATGGGCTTTGTTTTCATAGCTCTCGAAGCAGGTGGGTAAACAGGCCTTGTTTCATTCCCTCTACAAGGCCAGATGGCGACTCAGGACTCAGGGACCCCTGCTGCAGTGTCTGCACTCCCAGAACCGTGTCAGGCACACAGTAGGTGCCCAGGAAGAATCCGCTTACTGGGTTCACGAATGAACAATAGGGGTGGGGCTGGACGCGAGAGTCAGGGGGTCTCAGGGTGGTTGGGTCTCGTCCTGATGAAGTCCCGCGAGATCTGGTTGTAGGGAGCGGAGGCAACATCGCACGTCTGCTGGACTCCTGCTTGCCTCTCGCACGCTTCCTGGGGTGAGCCTAGTTTCCAGATCAGCGAGTTGAGGCGCAGATGGGTTAAGTACCTTGCCCAGATCTCAGTGTCAGAGAGGGGCAGAGTCAGGATGAGGAGCCGGCCTGTGTGATGCCAGCGTTCAGGCTCTTCCGTCCCCCAGGTCAGGCTCTTTTAAAGGATAGCTACCTCATGTGGGGCGCCTGCAATGTGCAGGCACTAAATGAGCCATCTCTCTCTATTATCCTAGTATCTAGTACATAGCGTCAGGTAATGGCTGCAATCACTGTTAATAAGGATCCTCACAAAATCCTTCTGAAGGAGGCATTGTGATTTCCACGGTGTAATAAAATGCAGATCCTGGGTCGGTAGTTTTGGGGCGCCACCTGCGATTCTGCATGTCTAACGAGCTGGATCGTGCGGGTCCGTGTTGCACCCTGAGTGGAGGGATGTAGAGAACAGAGCTGAGGTAAGGACACCCCACTGTCTAGAGCTCAGCTGCCTCCTCTCACAGTCTCTAGCCTCTAGGCCCCCAAGTCAGGTCCCCCAACCCTGTGGGCAGACCTCTGGGACTGTGCTCTCACGGTGGTCAGGACACTCTACATGGGGGCCAGCTGGGGCCAGCTCAGGGTGCCCAGGTCAGGCCTACCCTCCCTGGAGTGGCCTCCAGGGCCCTCTCAGTGTGAGCACCACTGCTCCAGGCCAGGTCCGTCCATCTGCCCAACCTCCTTCTCTGTTTTTGTCTGGTGCTTGTCTTCCATTATGTCACCATTTTTGGTTTGTTTTTTGGTAACCGCTTTATTGAGATGTAATTTACGTACCATATAATGTACCCATTTAAAGAGTGCAAGTCAATGATTTTTATTTTTTAAAATATTTATTTATTTATTTGGTTGCACCGGCTCTTAGTTGCGGCTCACAGGCTCCTTAGTTGCGGCTCGCCAGCTCCTTAGTTGTGACACGTAAACTCTTAGCTGTGGAATGCATGTGGGATCTAGTTTCCTGACCAGGGATCGAACCCAGGCCTCCTGCATTGGGAGCATGGAGTCTTATACACTGTGCCACCAGGGAAGTAGTATATTCACAGAGTTGTGCAACCATTACCACAATTGATTTTAGAACATTTTCATCACCCCGTAAAGAAACCGTACACCTTGTAGTCATTACCTTCCAACCCTCCCAGCCCTAAGGAACTACTATTCTGCTTTCTACCTCTATGTATTTACCTATTCTGGACATTTCATATAAGTGGAATTGTATGTGGTTTTTTGTGACTGGCTTCTTTCACTTAGCATGATGTTTTCAAGATCCACCCACATTGTAGCATCAGTATTTCACTCCTTTTTATGGCTGAATAATATTCCATTGTATGGATGTATCACAAATATCAGTTAAATATCAGTTGGGGTTTTTCCACTTTTTAGTTGTTATGAATAATGCTGCTATAAACATTTGCATTCAAGTTTTTATGTGGACATGTTTTCATTCTCTTGGGTATAATATACCTAGGAGTGGAATTTCCAGGTCAAGTGATAACGCTATGTTTAATTTTTTGACAAACTGCCACCCTGATTTCCAAAATGGCTCCACCATTTTACATTCCCCCCAGAAATGAACAAAGGTTCTGATTTTTCTAAATTCTTGCCAACACTTGCTCTGATCTGACTTTTGGATTCTAATCATCCTAGTGGTGTGAAGTGGATGTCACAGCATCTCAGCTATTGGGATGTCAAAGTAACTTTTTCTAGTACCTGCCCTTCAGCTGTGCTATGTTGACCTCCACTTCTTTCCAGATGGCAGTAGCTGTCACCTCATCAACCTCTGGACCAGAGATACAGCTCTTCAGCTGCTTCTAGTTATTAGAAGAGTCTCATTCCAGTATTAAAGACTCAATCCTATTCGCTCAAAAAATGCAACCTCATGTCTGATTCAAAACTCTCCCTCCCAGAGCTGTGTCTCTAAATGTTATTTTGGGAGTGTGACATGGCTGTGTCTTCAGTCATCATACTCTTCTCTTCCTTTCTGTTCAATGTTCTGGCTTCTCTTGTGGGAAAATAAGAGGGTACCTGTCTCCTCAACTGGCATGGAGACTGCAGGTCTCTGGTGGTCAGTGCTACTACTCCAGTCAATGCACCTGGTTCTTTTTTTTTTTTTTTTTAATCTTTATTGGAGTATAATTGCTTTACAGAGGTGTGTTAGTTTCTGCTGTATAACAAAAGTGAATGAGCTATACATATACATATGTTTCCATATCTCTCCCCTCTTGTGTCTCCCTCCCACCCTCCCTATTCCACCCCTCTAGGTGGACAGAAAGCACCGAGATAATTTCCCTGTGCTATGCGGCTGCTTCCCACTAGCTATCGATTTTACATTTGGAAGTGTGTGTATGTCCATGCCACTCTCTCACTTCATTCCAGCTTAGCCTTCCTCCTCCCTGTGTCCTCAAGTCCATTCTCTACGTCTGCATCTTTATTCCTGTCCTGCCCCTAGATTCTTCAGAACTATTTTCTTTTTTAGATTCTGTATAGATGTGTTAGCATATGGTATTTGTTTTACTCTTTCTGACTTACTTCACTCTGTATGACAGACTCTAGGTCCATCCACCTCACTACAAATAACTCAATTTTGTTTCTTTTTATGGCTGAGTAATATTCCATTCCATTCCATTCCATGTATGTACCACATCTTCTTTGTCCATTCATCTGTCGATGGACACTTAGGTTGCTTCCATGTCCTGGCTATTGTAAATAGAGCTGTGATGAACATTGTGGTACATGACTCTTTTTGAATTATGGTTTTCTCAGGGCATATGCCCAGTAGTGGGATGACTGGGTCATATGGTAGTTCTACTTTTAGTTTTTTAAGGAACTTCCATACTGTTCTCCATAGTGGCTGTATCAATTTACATTTTACATCAATTTACATCAATTTACATTCCCACCAACAGTGCAAGAGGGTTCCCTTTTGTCCACACCCTCTCCAGCATTTATTGTTTGTAGATTTTTTGATGATGGCCATTCTGACTGGTGTGAGGTGATACCTCATTGTAGTTTTGATTTTCATTTCTCTAATGATTAGTGATGTTGAGCATCCTTTCATGTGTTTGCTGGCAATCTGTATATCTTCTTTGGAGAACTGTCTATTTAGGTCTTCTGCCCATTTTTGGATTGGGTTGTTTGTTTTTTTGATATTAAGCTGCATCTGCTGCTTGTATATTTTGGAGATTAATCCTTTGTCAGTTACTTCATTTGCAAATATTTTCTCCCATTCTGAGGGTTGTCATTTCATCTTGTTTATGGTTTCCTTTGCTGTGCAAAAGCTTTTAAGTTTCATTAGGTCCCATTTTGTTTATCTTTGTTTTTACTTGCATTTCTCTAGGAGGTAGGTCAAAAAGGATCTTGCTGTGATGTATGTCATAGAGTGTTCTGCCTATATTTTCCTCTAAGAGTTTTAAAGTGTCTGGCCTTACATTTAGGTCTTTAATCCATTTTGAGTTAATTTTTTTATATGGTGGTAGGGAGTGTTCTAATTTCATTCTTTTACATGTAGCTGTCCAGTTTTCCCAGGACCACTTATTGAAGAGGCTGTCTTTTCTCCATTGTATATTCTTGCCTCCTTTATCAAAGATAAGGTGACCATATTGAGTGGGCTTATCTCTGGGCTTTCTATCCTGTTCCATTGATCTGTATTTCTGTTTTTGTGCCAGTATCATACTGTCTTGATTACTGTAGCTTTGTAGTATAGTCTGAAGTCAGGGAACCTGATTCCTCCAGCTCCGTTTTTGTTTCTCTATATTGCTTTGGCTCTTTGGGGTCTTTTGTGTTTCCATACAAATTGCGAAATTTTTTGTTCTAGTTCTGTGAAACATGCCGTTGGTAGTTTGATAGGGATTGCATTGAATCTGTAGATTGCTTGGGTAGTATAGTCATTTTCACAGTGTTGATTCTTCCAATCTAAGAACATGGTATATCTTTCCAACTGTATCATCTTTCATTTCTTTCATCAATGTCTTAAAGTTTTCTGCATACAGGCCTTTTGTCTCCTTAGGTAGGTTTGTTCCTATGTATTTTATTCTTTTTGTTGCAGTGGTAAATGGGAGTGTTTCCTTAATTTCTCTTTCAGATTTTTCATCATTAGTGTATAGTAATGCACGAGATTTCTTTGCATTAATTTTGTATCCTGCTACGTTACCATATTCATTGATTAGCTCTAGTAGTTTTCTGGTAGCATCTTTAGGATTCTCTATGTATAGTATCATGTCATCTGCAAACAGTGACAGCTTTACTTCTTCTTTTCTGATTTGAATTCCTTTTTCTTTTCTGATTGCTGTGGCTAAAACTTCCAAAACTATGTTGAATAATAGTGGTGAGAGTGGGCAATCTTGTCTTTTTCCTGATGGTAGTGGAAATAGTTTCAGTTTTTCACCATTGAGAATGATGTTGGCTGTGGGTTTGTCATAGATGGCCTTTATTATGTTGAGGAAAGTTCCCTCTATACTGACTTTCTGGAGGGTTTTTATCATAAATGGGTGTTTAATCTTGTTGAAAGCTTTCTCTGCATCTATTGAGATGATCATATGGTTTTTCTCCTTTAATTTGTTAATATGGTGTATCACATTGATTGATTTGCATATATTGAAGAATCCTTGCATTCCTGGGATAAACCCCACTTGATCATGGTGTTTGATCCTTTTAATATGCTGTTGGATTCTGTTTCCTAGTATTTCATTGAGGATTTTTGCATATATGTTCATCAGTGGTATTAGCCTGTAGTTTACTTTCTTTGTGACATCTTTGTCTGGTTTTGGTATCAGGTGATAGTGGCCTCGTAGAATGAATTTGGGAGTGTTCCTCCCTCTGCTATATTTTGGAAGAGTTTGAGAAGGATAGATGTTAGCTCTTCTCTTAATGTTTGATAGAATTCGCCCATGAAGCCATCCGGTCCTGGGCTTTTGTTTGTTGGAAGATTTTTAATCACACTTTCAATTTCAGTGCTTGTGATTTGTCTGTTTATATTTTCTGTTTCTTCCTGGTTCAGTCTCACAAGGTTGTGCATTTCTAAGAATTTGTCCATTTCTTCCAGGTTGTCCATTTTATTGGCATATAGTTGTTTGTAGTAATCTCTCATGATCCTTTGTATTTCTGCAGTGTCAGTTGTTACTTCTCCTTTTTCATTTCTGATCCTATTGATTTGAATCTTCTCCCTTTTTTTTTTTTGATGAGTCTGGCTAATGGTTTATCAATTTTGTTTATCTTCTCAAAGAACCAGCTTTTAGTTTTATTGATCTTTGCTATTGTTTCCTTCATTTCTTTTTCATTTATTTCTGATCTGATCTTTATGGTTTCTTTCCTTCTGCTCACTTTGGGGGTTTTGTTCTTCTTTCTCTCATTGCTTTAGATGTAAGGTTAGGTTGTTTACTTGAGATGTTTCTTGTTTCTTGAGGTAGGATTTTATTGCTATAAACTTCCCTCTTAGAGCTGCTTTTGCTGCATTCCATAGGTTTTGGGTCACCGTGTTTTCATTGTCATTTTTTTCTAGGTATTTTTTGATTTCCTCTTTGATTTCTTCAGTAATCTCTTGGTTATTAAGTAGTGTATTGTTTAGCCTCCACGTGTTTGTATTTCTTACAGATTTTTTCCTGTAATTGATATCTAGTCTCATAGCATTGTGGTCAGAAAAGATACTTGATACGATTTCAGTTTTCTTAAATTTTCTGAGGCTTGATTTGTGACCCAAGATATGATCTATCCTGGAGAATGTTCCATGAGCGCTTGAGAAGAAAGTGTATTCTGTTGTTTTTGGATGGAATGTCCTATAAATATCAATTAAGTCCATCTTGTTTATTGTATCATTTAAAGCTTGTGTTTCTGTATTTATTTTCATTTTGGATGATCCATCCACTGGTGAAGTGGAGTGTTAAAGTTCCCTACTATAATTGTGTTACTGTCGATTTCCCCTTTTTATGGCTGTTAGCATTGCCTTATATACTGAAGTGTTTCTATGTTGTGTGCATAAATATTTACAATTGTTATATTTTCTTCTTGGATTGATCCCTTGATCATTATGTAGTGTCCTTCTTTTTCTCTTGTAATAGTCTTTTTTAAAGTCTATTTTGTCTGATGTGAGAATTGCTACTCCAGCTTTGTTTTGATTTCCATTTGCATGGAATATCTTTTTCCATCCTCTCACTTTCAGTCTGTATGTATCCCTAGGTCTGAAGTGGGTCTCTTGTAGACAGCATATATTCGGGTCTTGTTTTTGTATCCATTCAGCCAGTCTGTGTCTTTTGGTTGGAGCACTTAATCCATTTACATTTAAGGTAGTTATCGATATATATGTTCCTATTACCATTTTCTTAATTGTTTTGGGTTTGTTATTGTAGGTCTTTTCCTTCTCTTGTGTTTCCTGCCTAGAGAAGTTCCTTTAGCATTTGTTGTAAAGCTGGTTTGGTGTTGCTGAATTCTCTTAGCTTTTGCTTGTCTGTAAAGGTTTTAATTTCTCCATCGAATCTGAATGAGATCCTTGCTGGGTAGAGTAATCTTGATTGTAGGTTTTTTCCTTTCATCACTTTGAATATGTCCTACCACTCCCTTCTGGCTTGCAGAGTTTCTGCTGAAAGATCAGCTGTTAACGTTATGGGGATTCCCTTGTATGTTATTTGTTGCTTTTTCCCTTGCTACTTTTAATATGTTTTCTTTGTATTTAATTTTTGATAGCTTCATTAATATGTGTCTTGGCGTGTGTCTCCTTGGATATATTCTGTATGGGACTCTGTGCTTCCTGGACTTGATTGACTATTTCCTTCCCCATATTATGGAAGTTTTTGCCTATAACCTCTTCAACTATTTTCTCAGTCACTTATTTTTTTCTCTTCTTCTTCTGGGACCACTAGAATTTGTATCTTGGTGCGTTTAATGTTGTCCCAGAGGTTTCTGAGATTGTCCTCAATTCTTCTCATCCTTTTTTCTTTATTCTGCTCTGCAGTAGTTATTTCCACTATTTTATCTTAGAGGTCACTTATCTGTTCTTCTGCCTCAGTTATTTTGCTAGTGATTCCTTTTAGAGAATTTTAAATTTCATTTATTCTGTTGTTCTTCATTGTTTGTTTGCTCTTTAGTTCTTCTAGGTCCTTGTTAAACATTTTTGTGTTTTCTCCATTCTATTTCCAAGATTTTGGATCATCTTTACTATCATTACTCTGAATTCTTTTTCACGTAGACTGCCTATTTCCTCTTCATTTTTTTGGTCTGGTGGATTTTTACCTTGCTCCTTCATCTGTATTTCTCTGTCTTCTCATTTTGCTTAACTTGCTGTGTTTGGGGTCTCCTTTTTAAAGGCTGCAGGTTCGTAGTTCCTGTTGTTTCTTGTGTCTGCCCCCAGTGGGTAAGGTTGGTTCAGTGGGTTGTGTAGGCTTCCTGGTGGAGGGGATTGGTGCTGGTGTTCTGGTGGATGAGGCTGGGTTTTGTCTTTCTGGTGGGCAGGGCCTCATCTGTTGGTGTGTTTTGGGGTGCCTATGAACTTATTACGATTTTAGGCAGCCTCTCTGCTAATGGGTGGGGGTTGTGTTTTTGTCTTGCTAGTTGTTTGGCATAGGGTGTCCAGCACTGTAGCTTACTGGTCGTTGAGAGGAGCTGGGTCTTAGCGTTGAGATGGAGATCTCTGTGAGAGCTTTCGCCATTTGATATTATGTGGGGCCAGGAGGTCTCTGGTGGACCAATGTCCTGAACTCGGCTCTCCCACCTCAGAGGCTCAGGCCTGACACCCGGCCGGAGCACCAAGACTCTGTCAGCCACATGGCTCAGAAGAAAAGGAAGAAAAAAAAAGAAAGAAAAAGAAGTAAAGTTATTAAAATAAAAAATAAAAAAGTAATGGAAAAGAATAGAAAGAAGAGAGGAACCAAACAAAAAAACAAATCCACCAAGGATAAGAAGTGGGAAAAACTATATAAAACAAAAACAAAACAACAGGCAGACAGAACCTTAGGACAAATGGTAAAAGCAAAGCTCTACAGGCAAAATCACTCAAAGAAGCATACACATACACACTCACAAAAAGAGAAAAAGGAGAAAAAAATATGTATATATATAAAAAAGAAAAGGGAAGAGAGCAACCAAATCAATAAAGAAATCTACCAATGATAATAAGCTCTAAATACTAAGCTAAGATAAACATAAAACCACAAATTTGGTACAAAAAGCAAACCCCAAGTCTACAGTTGCTCCCAAAGTCCACCACCTCAATTTTGGGATGATTTGTTGTCTATTCAGGTATTCCACAGATGCAGGGTACATCAAGTTCAATGTGGAGATTTAATCTGCTGCTCCTGAGACTGCTGGGTGAGATTTCCCTTTCTCTTCTTTTTTCCACAGCTCCCGGGTCTCAGCTTTGGATTTGGCCCCACCTCTGCATGTAGGTTGCATTAGGGGGCTCTAGCTCAGGCCGGGGGGAGGGAAGGGAATGGAATGCGGGGCGAGCCTGCAGTGGCAGAGACCGACATTATGTTGCACCAGCCTGAGGCACGCTGTGTGTTCTCCCTGGGAAGTTGTCCCTGGATCCTGGGACCCTGACAGTGGCGGGCTGCACAGGCTCCCAGGAGGGGAGATGTGGATAGTGACCTGTGCTTGCATACAGCTTCTTGGTGGCTGCAGCAGCAGCCTTAGTGTTTCATGCCCATCTCTGGTGTCCACGCTGATAGCTGCGGCTCACACCCGTCTCTGGAGGCCAGTTAGGTGGTAGTCTGAATCCCCTCTCCTCGCACACCCCAAAACAATGGTCTCTTACCTCTTAGGCAGGTTCAGACTTTTTCCCGGACTCCCTCCTGGCTAGCTGTGGCGCACTATCCCCCTTCAGGCTGTGTCCATGCAGCCAACCCCAGTCCTCTCCCTGGGATATGACCTCTGAAGCCCGAGCATCAGCTCCCAGCCCCCGCCCTCCCCGGCGGGTGAGCCGACAAGCCTCTCGGGCTAGTGAGTGCTGGTCGGCACCGATCCTCTGTGCGGGAATCTCTCCGCTTTGCCCTCTGCAGCCCTGTTGCTGCACTCTCCTCTGTGGCTCCGAAGCTTCCCCCCCACCACCCCGTCTCCACCAGTGAAGGGGCTTCCTAGTGTGTGGAAACTTTTCCTCCTTCACAGCTCCCTCCCAGAGGTGCAGGTCCCGTCCCTATTCTTTTGTCTCTGTTTTTTCTTTTTTGTTTTGCCCTATCCAGGTACGTGGGGAGTTTCTTGCCTTTTGGGAGGTCTGAGGTCTTCTGCCAGCGTTCAGTAGGTGTTCTGTAAGAGCTGTTCCACGTGTAGATGTAGAGGAAGGTGATCTCCACATCTTACTCCTCTGCCATGTTGAAGGTCCCCCCTCATGTACCTGGTTCTTAATACCCTCTCTGTAGAGAACACCCAGGTGCAGGCTGTCTTGGGGTGTTGCATCACTGAGTTCTTTTGGTGGGGGGCTGTGGGCCGTCCTCAATGCACAGCCCTCTGATATTGGAGACCTGGCTGTGTCTGATGTCTTCCCCCATCAACCCTGAGACCCTGCCCAGGTCACCCACCTCACAGCCCCTCCTGTTCAGGTCTCCAGCGTGGATCTCCACTCCTAATGTAGTCTCCTCCTTGGTCTCACTGGGGAGTCAAGGGCTGGGGCAGGAATAGCCTCTCTCTGTGGTCACTCTATGCCCTCCAAAGGCTGAGAACCCCACACCTCTCATTCTTTTCTCCTCCACCACAGGGGACTTTCTGAATTGAGAACCTGGGGGAATTGATCACCTTTTCCCCACAGCTTTGGATTTCAACAGTGATACCAAGAAAAAGGGTAGAGTCCCATGGTACCTGTTACTTCCTGTTCTGTGGGGCAGGGATGAGGAGGACTTCTAATGCACCTGGCTGGCTTCTCAGGAAACTGAGGCAAGGCAAACAGTCCATGACCTCCATGGTTGTAAATTCGAATGACATTCAAATGAAAATGCATGGACAACATTTCTGAGTTGCAGGTCAGGAGTGTGGAAGTAGACCCTAAACGTGGGCACAAGGGATTGAGAAAGCCCTCCAGATCAGCCCCAGCACACTTATCCTGCACTTTCTCAACACTTGCACACCCAGCCTGGATGGGATCGGTTTACATTTGCTGTTTCCTATGCCATTTCTCAGGGACCCAACACAGTGGCTGAGAGCCCTGCCACTCGATTCACACTGCCTGGCTTCAACTCGCTACTCTTACTTTACTAGCTGTGGACCTGGAGAGAGTCGCTGAACATTTCTAAGCTTTGGAGTCCTCATCTGTACAATGGGAATATTAATACTGTCTGCCTCATAGGCTTGGGGGGACTGAAAAAAGACAATGCATGTGTGTCTTAGTCTGTTAGGCTGTTATAATAGAATACCATAGACTGGGTGGCTTATAAACAACAGAAATGTATTTCTCACAGTTCTGGAGTCTTGAAGTCCAAGATCAAAGTGTTGGCAGATTAGGTGTTTGCTGAGGGCTCTCTTACTGGTTCATAGGTGGCCATTTCTTGCTGTCCTCACATGGTGGGAGGGGTGAAGGAGTTCTCTGGGGTCTCTTTTAAGGGCACTAATCGCATTCATGAGGGCTCCACCATCATGACCTAATCACCTCCCAAAGGCCCACCCTCCTAATACTATCACACCGGGGGTTGGGATTTAACATTTGAATTTGGGAGGAAGCAAATATTCAGTAGCAATGTGTCTTATGTGGAGTCTGTACAAATTAAGAACTCCATTCCTCCTCCCCCAACTGAAAAACGATTTGCTCTCAATGAATAATTTAACATGTGAATTTAAATCACTGCCTTCTCTAATTGCAGAATGAAAACTTATTTATTGATGTAGAGGAAACTGGTCACCAGTGGAGGAAAGAGGCCACTTGGAGAGGTATGTCAGTTACCCTCAGAAGCTCTTCACTCTGGCAACTTGTCTACTTCTCCCTTCAACGCACAAAGTGGGCCCTCCACCCATGACCTCTGCCCGATTGCATGGACACAAGATGGAAGAGAGATGCAAAAGGAGATCTGGTGCTTGAAGATGCCTGGTCTAGAGCTATTACAAAATTCAAATCTAGCCTGATTCCAGTGATTTTTTTTTTAATTTTTTGCCTTATAACAAATTTAATGAGTTATACATATACATATGTTTCCATATCCCCTCCCTTTTGCGTCTCCCTCCCACCCTCCCTATCCCACCCCTCCAGGCGGTCACAAGGCACCGAGCTGATCTCCCTGTGCTATGCGGCTGCTTCCCACTAGCTATCTACCTTACGTTTGGTAGTGTATATATGTCCATGCCGCTCTTTCACTTTGTCACAGCTTACCCTTCCCCCTCCCCATATCCTCAAGTCCATTCTCTAGTAGGTCTGTGTCTTTATTCCTGTCTTACCCCTATGTTCTTCATGACATTTTTTTTTTCTTAAATTCCATATATATGTGTTAGCATACAGTATTTGTCTTTCTCTTTCTGACTTACTTCACTCTGTATGACAGACTCTAGGTCTATCCACCTCATTACAAATAGCTCAATTTCATTTCTTTTTATGGCTGAGTAATATTCCATTGTATATATGTGCCACATCTTCTTTATCCATTCATCCGATGATGGACACTTAGGTTGTTTCCATCTCCGGGCTATTGTAAATAGGGCTGCTATGAACATTTTGGTACATGTCTCTTTTTGAATTATGGTTTTCTCAGGGTATATGCCCAGTAGTGGGATTGCTGGGTCATATGGTAGTTCTATTTGTAGTTTTTTAAGGAACCTCCATACCGTTCTCCATAGCGGCTGTACCAATTCACATTCCCACCAGCAGTGCAAGAGTGTTCCCTTTTTTCCACACCCTCTCCAGCATTTATTGTTTCTAGATTTTTTGATGATGGCCATTCTGACTGGTGTGAGATGATATCTCATTGTAGTTTTGATTTGCATTTCTCTAATGAGTAAAGATGTTGAGCATCCTTTCATGTGTTTGTTGGCAGTCTGTATATCTTCTGTGGAGAAATGTCTATTTAGGTCTTCTGCCCATTTTTGGATTGGGTTGTTTGTTTTTTTGTTATTGAGCTGCATGAGCTGCTTATAAATTTTGGAGATTAATCCTTTGTCAGTTGCTTCATTTGCAAATATTTTCTCCCATTCTGAGGGTTGTCTTTTGGTCTTGTTTATGGTTTCCTTTGCTGTGCAAAAGCTTTTAAGTTTCATTAGGTCCCATGTGTTTATTTTTGTCTTTATTTCCATTTCTCTAGGAGGTGGGTCAAAAAGGATCTTGCTGTGATTTATGTCATAGAGTGTTCTGCCTATGTTTTCCTCTAAGAGTTTGATAGTGTCTGGCCTTACATTTAGGTCTTTAATCCATTTTGAGCTTATTTTTGTGTATGGTGTTAGGGAGTGATCTAATCTCATACTTTTACATGTCCCTATCCAGTTTTCCCAGCACCACTTATTGAAGAGACTGTCCTTTCTCCACTGTACATTCCTGCCTCCTTTATCAAAGATAAGGTGACCATATGTCCGTGGGTTTAACTCTGGGCTTTCTATCCTGTTCCATTGATCTATATTTCTGTTTTTGTGCCAGTACCATACTGTCTTGATTACTGTAGCTTTGTAGTATAGTCTGAAGTCAGGGAGCCTGATTCCTCCAGCTCCGTTTTTCGTTCTCAAGATTGCTTTGGCTATTCGGGGTCTTTTGTGTTTCCATACAAATTGTGAAATTTTTTGTTCTAGTTCTGTGAAAAATGCCAGTGGTAGTTTGATAGGGATTGCATTGAATCTGTAGATTGCTTTGGGTAGTAGAGTCATTTTCACAATGTTGATTCTTCCAATCCAAGAACATGGTACATCTCTCCATCTATTTGTATCATCTTTAATTTCTTTCATCAGTGTCTTATAATTTTCTGCATACAGGTCTTTTGTCTCCTTAGGTAGGTTTATTCCTAGATATTTTATTCTTTTTGTTGCAATGGTAAATGGGAGTGCTTCCTTGATTTCACTTTCAGATTTTTCATCATTAGTATATAGGAATGCCAGAGATTTCTGTGCATTAATTTTGTATCCTGCAACTTGACCAAATTCATTGATTAGCTCTAGTAGTTTTCTGGTAGCATCTTTAGGATTCTCTATGTATAGTATCATGTCATCTGCAAACAGTGACAGCTTTACTTCTTCTTTTCCGATTTGGATTCCTTTTATTTCCTTTTCTTCTCTGATTGCTGTGGCTAAAACTTCCAAAACTAGGTTGAATAAGAGTGGTGAGAGTGGGCAGCCTTGTCTTGTTCCTGATCTTAGTGGAAATGGTTTCAGTTTTTCACCATTGAGGACGATGCTGGCTGTGGGTTTGTCATATATGGCCTTTATTATGTTGAGGAAAGTTCCCTCTATGCCTACTTTCTTCAGGGTTTTTATCATAAATGGGTGTTGAATTTTGTCAAAAGCTTTCTCTGCATCTATTGAGATGATCATATGGTTTTTCTCCTTCAATTTGTTAATATGGTGTATCACGTTGATTGATTTGCGTATATTGAAGAATCCTTGCATTCCTGGAATAAACCCCACTTGATCATGGTGTATGATCCTTTTAATGTGCTGTTGGATTCTGTTTGCTAGTATTTTGTTGAGGATTTTTGCATCTATGTTCATCAGTGATATTGGCCTGTAGTTTTCTTTCTTTGTGACATCCTTGTCTGGTTTTAGTATCAAGGTGATGGTGGCCTTGTAGAATGAGTTTGGGAGTGTTCCTCCCTCTGCTATATTTTGGAAGAGTTTCAGAAGGATAGGTGTTAGCTCTTCTCTAAATGCTTGATAGAATTCGCCTGTGAAGCCATCTGGTCCTGGGCTTTTGTTTGTTGGAAGATTTTTTATCACAGTCTCAATTTCAGTGCTTGTGATTGGTCTGTTCATATTTTCTATTTCTTCCTGATTCAGTCTTGGCAGGTTGTGCATTTCTAAGAATTTGTCCATTTCTTCCAGGTTGTCCATTTTATTGGCATAGAGTTGCTTATAGTAATCTCTCATGATCTTTTGTATTTCTGCAGTGTCAGTTGTTACTTCTCCTTTTTCATTTCTAATCCTATTGATTTGAGTCCTCTCCCTTTTTTTCTTGATGAGTCTGGCTAATGGTTTATCAATTTTGTTTATCTTCTCAAAGAACCAGCTTTTAGTTTTATTGATCTTTGCTATCGTTTCCTTCATTTCTTTTTCATTTATTTCTGATCTGATTTTTATGATTTCTTTCCTTCTGCTAACTTTGGGATGTTTTTGTTCTTCTTTCTCTAATTGCTTTAGGTGCAAGGTTAGGTTGTTTATTCGAGATGTTTCCTGTTTCTTAAGGTGGGATTGTATTGCTATAAACTTCCCTCTTAGAACTGCTTTTGCTGCATCCCATAGGTTCTGGGTCGTCGTGTCTCCATTGTCATTTGTTTCTAGGTATTTTTTAATTTCCTCTTTGATTTCTTCAGTGATCACTTCGTTATTAAGTAGTGTATTGTTTAGCCTCCATGTGTTTGTATTTTTTACAGATCTTTTCCTGTAATTGATATCTAGTCTCATAGCATTGTGGTCGGAAAAGATACTTGATACAATTTCAATTTTCTTAAATTTACCAAGGCTTGATTTGTGACCCAAGATATGATCTATCCTGGAGAATGTTCCATGAGCACTTGAGAAAAATGTGTATTCTGTTGTTTTTGGATGGAATGTCCTATATATATCAATTAAGTCCATCTTGTTTAATGTATCATTTAAGGCTTGTGTTTCCTTATTTATTTTCATTTTGGATGATCTGTCCATTGGTGAAAGTGGGGTGTTAAAGTCCCCTACTATGAGTGTGTTACTGTCGATTTCTCCTTTTATGGCTGTTAGTATTTGCCTTATGTATTGAGGTGCTCCTATGTTTGGTGCATAAATATTTACAATTGTTATATCTTCTTCTTGGATCGATCCCTTAATCATTATGTAGTGTCCTTCTTTGTCTCTTCTAGTAGTCTTTACTTTAAAGTCTGTTTTGTCTGATATGAGAATTGCTACTCCAGCTTTCTTTTGGTTTCCATTTGCATGGAATATCTTTTTCCATCCCCTTACTTTCAGTCTGTATGTGTCTCTAGGTCTGAAGTGGGTCTCTTGTAGACAGCATATATATGGGTCTTGTTTTTGTATCCATTCAGCCAATCTGTGTCTTTTGGTGGGAGCATTTAGTCCATTTACATTTAAGGTAATTATTGATATGTATGTTCCTGTTCCCATTTTCTTAATTGTTTTGGGTTCGTTATTGTAGGTCTTTTACTTCTGTTGTGTTTCTTGCCTAGAGAAGTTCCTTTAGCATTTGTTGTAAAGCTGGTTTGGTGGTGCTGAACTCTCTCAGCTTTTGCTTGTCTGTAAACGTTTTAATTTCTCCATCAAATCTGAATGAGATCCTTGCTGGGTAGAGTAATCTTGGTTGCAGGTTTTTCTCCTTCATCACTTTAATTATGTCCTGCCACTCCCTTCTGGCTTGTAGAGTTTCTGCTGAGAGATCAGCTGTTATCCTGATGGGGATTCCCTTGTGTGTTATTTGTTGTTTTTGCCTTGCTGCTTTTAATATGATTTCTTTGTGTTTAATTTTTGACAGTTTGATTAATATGTGTCTTGGCGTATTTCTCCTTGGATTTATTCTGTATGGGACTCTCTGTGCCTCCTGGACTTGATTAACTATTTCCTTTCCCATATTAGGGAAGTTTTCAACTATAATCTCTTCAAATATTTTCTCAGTCCCTTTCTTTTTCTCTTCTTCTTCTGGAACCCCTATAATTCGAATGTTGGTGCGTTTAATGTTGTCCCAGAGGTCTCTGATACTGTCCTCTGTTCTTTTCATTCTTTTTTCTTTATTTTTCTCTGCATCAGTTATTTCCACTATTTTATCTTCCACCTCACTTATCCGTTCTTCTGCCTCAGTTATTCTGCTATTGATCCCATCTAGAGTATTTTTTATTTCATGTATTGTGTTTTTAATCGATGCTTGATTCATCTTTAGTTCTTCTAGGTCCTTGTTAACTGTTTCTTGCATTTTGTCTATTCTATTTCCAAGATTTTGGATCTGGGAAATAGAATCTTGGATCATCTTTACCATCATTATTCTGAATTCTTTTTCAGGTAGACTGCCTATTACCTCTTCATTTGTTAGATCTGGTGGGTTTTTATCTTGCTCCTTCTCGTGCTGTGTGTTTTTCTGTCTTCTCATTTTGCTTATGTTACTGTGTTTGGGGTCTCCTTTTTGCAGGCTGCAGGTTCGTAGTTCCCGTTGTTTTTGGTGTCTGTCCCCAGTGGCTAAGGTTGGTTTAGTGGGTTGTGTAGGCTTCCTGGTGGAGGGGACTAGTGCCTGTGTTCTGGTGGATGAGGCTGGATCTTGTCTTTCTGGTGGGCAGGTCCACGTCTGGTGGTGTGTTTTGGGGTGTCTGCAGACTTTTTATGAGTTTAGGCCACCTCTCTGCTAATGGGTGGCGTTGTGTTCCTGTCTTGCTAGTTGTTTGGCTTAGAGTGTCCAGCACTGTAGCTTGCTGGTCGTTGAGTGAAGCTGGGTGCTGGTGTTGAGATGGAGATCTCTGGAAGATTTTTGCCGTTTGATATTATGTGGAGCTGGGAGGTCTCTTGTGGACCAGTGTCCTGAAGTTGGCTCTCCCACCTCAGAGGCACAGCACTGACTCCGGGCTCCTCAATTTGGGATGATGTGTTGTCTATTCATGTATTCCACAGATGCAGGGTACATCAAGTTGATTGTGGAGCTTTAATCCGCTGCTTCTGAGGCTGCTGGGAGAGGTTTCCCTTTCTCTTCTTTGTTCTCACAGCTCCTGGGTCTCAGCTTTGGATTTGGCCCCGCCTCTGCGTGTAGGTCGCCGGAGGGCGTCTGTTCTTCGCTCAGGCAGGACAGGGTTAAAGGAGCAGCCTCTTCGGGGACTCTGGCTCACTCAGGCCGGGCGGGAGGGAGGGGCACGGAGTGCGGGGCGAGCCTGCAGCGGCAAAGGTCGGCGTGACGTTGCACCAGCCCGAGGCGCGCCGTGCGTTCTCCCAGGGAAGCCGCCCCTGGATCCCGGGACCCCGGCAGTGGCGGGCTGCACAGGCTCCCGGAAGGGCGGTGTGGGCAGTGACCTGCGCTCGCACACAGGCTTCTTGGCGGCGGCAGCAGCAGCCCCAGCGTCCCACGCCCGTCTCTGGGCTCCTCGCTTTCAGTCGCGACTCGCGCCCGTCTGTGGAGCCCCTTTAAGCAGCGCTCTTAATCCCCTCTCCTCGCGCACCAGGAAACCAAGAGGGAAGAAAAAGTCTCTTGCCTCTTCGGCAGCTCCAGAGTTTTCCCGGACTCCCTCCCGGCTAGCTGTGGCACATTAGCCCCCTTCAGGCTGAGTTCTCGTCGCCACCCCCAGTCCTCTCCCTGCGCTCTGACCGAAGCCCGAGCCTCAGCTTCCAGCGCTGCGCGCCCCAGCGGGCAAGCAGACAAGCCTCTCGGGCTGGTGAGTGCCGCTCGGCACTGATCCTCTGTGTGGGGATCTCTCTGCTTTGCCCTACCCAGGTATGTGGGGGGTTTCTTGCCTTTTGGGAGGTCTGGGGTCTTCTGCCAGCGTTCAGTAGGTGTTCTGTAGGAGTTGTTCCACGTGTAGCTGTATTTCTGGTGTATCCGTGGGGAGGAAGGTGATCTCCGCGTCTTACTCTTCCGCCATCTTACCCGGAAGTCCCAGTGATTTAATAGTAACAAGAAGGAAATATTTTAAAAAGCTCTGCATTGTGTTAGACCTAGATAATAGTGGAAGCACTTTTAATTTGTTTAAATGTACTATAAACTTCTTTAGAAGGAAGTCAAATTATAATTGCCCATTGCAAAAATGAAGACTGCTGGGATTTTATGTTTTGAAAAACCCAAAGAAGCAGGAAAAGAATTTTAAAATGTTCATTTTGAGTTACATCTCAAATTTATGTCATAAATATAATTAATCAACTGAGTACCTCCTACTCGTACCGCTTTATGACATTCCACAATTTTCTTAAACAAGTTTCACACTTAGACATCTATACAAATAGCGGGCTGTCATTTAGATGAGTGAAGATTAGCTCTGTAACATGAAAATAACACACGAAAGGGAATCTGGCACCTAAATACAGAGTAGAGGTGGTTATGGCTTGTCTTACTTGGCACTTTCACCCCTGTTAATCAACCAACTAACCAAAAGCTCTCTCCTTAGTTCAAACCTTGAATATTCAGTTTTCTTATCATTTTACAGACAGCATCTTAATTTTAAAAATACTTCTGGGTCCTAGGTAATGATTCCATTGTTTTCTTTTAGTAAGAACTGATGTTCTTATTTGCAAGTGAAGCAACTGACAAAGGATTAATCTCCAGAATTTACAAGCATCTCATGCATCTCAATACCAAAAAAACAAACAACCCAATCCAAAAATGGGCAGAAGACCTAAATAGACATTTCTCCAAAGAAGATATACAGATTGCCAACAAACACATGAAAGGATGCTCAACATCACTAATCATTAGAGAAATGCAAATCAAAACTACGAGGTATCGTCTCAGACCGGTCAGAATGGCCATCATCAAAAAATCTATAAACAATAAATGCTGGAGAGGGTGTGGGGAAAAGGGAACCCTCTTGCATTGTTGGTGGGAATCTAAATTGATACAGCCACTATAGAGAACAGTATGGAGATTCCTTAAAAAACTAAAAGTAGAACTACCATATGACCCAGCAATCCCACTACCGGGCATATACCCTGAGAAAACCATAATTCAAAAGAGTCATGTACCAAAACATTCATTGCAGCTCTATTTACAATAGCCTGGACGTGGAAGCAACCTAAGTGTCCATCATCGGATGAATGGATAAAGAAGGTGTGGCACATATATACAATGGAATATTAACCATAAAAAGGAATGAAATTGAGTTATTTGTAGTGAGATGGTTGGACCTAGAGACTGTCATACAGAGTTAAGTAAGTTAGAAAGGGAAAAACAAATACCATATGCTAACACATATATATGGAGTCTAAAAAAAAAAAAAGGTTCTGAAGAACCTAGGGGCAGGACAGGAATAAAGACGCAAACGTAGAGAATGGACTTGAGGACACGGGGAAGGGGAAGGGTAAGCTGGGACGAAGTGAGAGAGTGGCATGGACATATATACACTACCAAACGTAAAATAGCTAGCTAGTGGGACGCAGCCACATAGCACAGGGAGATCAGCTCAGTGCTTTGTGACCACCTAGAGGGGTGGGATAGGGAGGGTGGAAGGGAGACGCAAGAGGGAGGAGATATGGGGATATATGTATACGTACAGCTGATTCACTGTTATGCAGCAGAAACTAACACACCATTGTAAAGCAATTATAATCCAATAAAGATGTTAAAAAAAAACTGGTTTTCTCACTAAAAAATCAGGGAGAGAGAAGTTCTCATTTATTGCATCTGCCTTGGCCTAGTTTCATCTCAGCAGGCCATAGCAAGCTCTCAACAACCAGCAGGCGGCCTGACTCTGTTCTAGAATCTGGGAGAGGTCATCAGGTCAGGCTGTCAAGGATTTTGGTTGCTTTTCAGCTAAGCGCTAGAGTCTCAGATGCCTCAGTGACAAGACGAACAGTGCCTCCTGAATCCCCAGTCCTCTGTGGTATATCCAGATGCCCACCTGCCTGCATTGCTTGGGGTAGCAGGCTTCTTTGTCATCTTTGTTCTACCAGAGGGCAGGGAATTAGGAATCATGCCCCAGTCTGTTGCCTGGGGTCTGTCTCCCCCCACCCCCGCCCCATACCTCATCTTACCAGCTCCTTCTTAGCAATGCCTGGCTCTTTTTTATTTTTTATTTTTTTAACTTTACTTTTGGCTGCTTTGGGTCTCCCTTGCTGTGTACGGGCTTTCTCTAGTTGTGGCGAGCGGGGGCTACTCTTCGTTGCAGTTCATGGGCTTCTCATTGCGGTGGCTTCTCTTGTTGTGGAGCATGGGCTCTAGGTGCACAGTCTTCAGTAGTTGTGGCTCACGGGTTCTAGAGCACATGTTCAATAGTTGTGGTGCACGGGCTTAGTTGCTCTGCGGCATGTGGGATCTTCCCGGACCAGGGCTCGAACCAGTGTCCCCTGCATTGGCAGGCGGATTCTTAACCACTGTGCCACCAGGGAGGTCCCCCTGGCTCTTACTTGCCTATTCTTACTTGCTTTTGTTTCTCTTCTCCTTGAAATGACTTGGCTTGATCCTGAGTTGCCCCTACCCCACTCACGTGTCTGCTTATTTTCTCTGAAGCCACACCCCTTTACCATGATATGGTTAGTTATCAGTGTCTGGCCTGGAAGGGGACAGGTTTGCCAAATAGACAGTGTTAATAATCATCACATATTTCATGTATGGAGCATTCTTGTGCTCCCTCTTTGTACACACACACACACACATTTAATTTTAAATATAATGCATTATAAATATATGAAAAAAATAAGCATAATTGCTTTTTGAATCTTTTGTATCTGTTTAATTTCCTTCATCTTTAGTAGTTTTTTCAGTTTTTTTTCAATTTGGGTCTGAAGTGGTAAACTCAGTCCTTATTTGTTTGAAATAACTTCACTGGGATATACTAGCCTAGCTGCAATTAGTATCAGTATAGGTTGATGGGTATATTCTCTCCGTACTTAAAAGATACTCTCCTATGGTCTTCTGCCCTTCACTGATGCTGTTGTTGAGGTGTACCAGTTTAATTGATATTATTTTGTAGGAAATCTGTTATTGTGAAGTCTATGCCAGTCTAATTGTTATTATTTTGTTGAAAGTTTGCCCTTTATGTCTAGCTGCTTGTAAGATTTTCTTGGGTGTTCTATAGTTTTGCTATGATGTGTCTAGGTTTAGATTTACTTATTTTCCTCATACTCATTATGGTTCCTAAATCTGAGAAGCTATGCCTTCATCAGTTCTGGAATTCTCAGCCATTATTTCTTATAATTTTTTCAAATATTACCTTGCTCATTTACTCTGTCTTCTTCTGGAAAGTTTATTAGATATAGGTGAACATTATTGTTCTATCCTCAGCTCTTTTAAATACTCTTCCATATTTTTACATCTTTTTATCTATTTGTGCCTTGTCTGTGGAATTTCTTCAAGTTCATCTTCCAGTTCATTATTTCTCTGTGCAGCTTTGTCTAGCACCATTTTACTAAACCTGTCTTAAGTTTTTTAAACATTATTTCAATGGTTGAACTTTAAAAAAATTTTCATTGAGGTATAGTTCACATACCATACAATTCACCCAATTAAATTATACAATTCAGTGATTTTTGTTATAAATGGCTGAATTTTTAATGTCCAAGAATTCCATTTGTTTATTTTAAAGATGTGCCTGCTTTAAAAAAATATAATGCCTTGTTTCTTATGATTACACTTCATTTATTTTGGGTTATTATTTTAAACACATTTATTTATGGTCTCTATTATATTGTCCTGTTATCTGAAGCTCTTAGGAGTATTCTATGTGTTTGCTGACTCTCACTCAAGGTAGGTTTGTTCCTCATTTGCTTTTTAATTTTAAACTTATGTTCAGTGGACATTTATCTATTGGAATCATCCACAATGAGGGATAAAATTGTGTCCTTCTGCAATGATTTTTCATTCACTTCTGTTAGGGGCTCTAGGGATATTACCAGCTTGTAATAGATTTCTATGCTAATTCATCAGCTTGGGGTTTTCTGAGGTATGCTGATAGTGTAAATTTTAACTTTAAAGCTATGTGAGGTATGGAGCTGTGATCATAAGTTCCCAGGGGAGGATTTTTTTTCCCCCCACACAGCTTGAGGACTGGTGTCTTTTTTTTCTCCCTGTATTTATGGGTAGATTTTTTCCTAGTCTACACTGTCACCAAGAGTATAGTCCTTTGATGGTCCTGGCTTCATGTGGGCTTCTAAGCATCATTTCCTTACTTTGATTAGGTTGATGGTCTCATCTCACAGTGTCCCCACATGAGCACTAAAACCCAAGCCCTGGGCTTCCCTGGTGGCGCAGTGGTTGGGAGTCCGCCTGCCGATGCAGGGGACACGGGTTCGTGCCCCAGTCCGGGAACATCCCACGTGCTGCGGAGCGTCTAGGCCTGTGAGCCATGGCCACTGAGCCTGTGCGTCCAGAGCCTGTGCTCCACAACGGGAGAGGCCACAACAGTGAGAGGCCCGCATACCGCAAAAAAAACAAAAGACCAAAAAACAAACCCAAGCCCTGCATATTTCCACCAGGAGACATATACAGGAGTGTTCGTAGCAGCTTCATTCATCAAGTTCCAAACTGGAAACAACCCAAATGCCCATCAACAGTAGAATTGCTAAATAGTGGATTTTTTTTTACCATGGAATATTACACAGCAATGAAAAGAGCAAATTGCTGATATATGTGATAACATGGATGAATGAAGTAGACATACTATTGAATTTACAATACTAGACAAAAAACGAATAGCCAATGTAGAATTCCGTTCTTACAAAAATCTAGAACAGGCAAAGCTAATCTTTGGTGATGAGTCAGAAGAATAGTGGTTACACTTGAGGGGAGATATTGAGGAGGGCGTATGAAGGAGTCTTTTGTGGAAATATTCTAGATCCTGATCTGTGTGGTGGTTACATGGTGGTACACATATGTAAAAATTCATTAAGCTTTGCACTTAAGATTTGCACATTTTACTATATGCTGATTATACCTCAATAAAAAAGTAAACAAACAAAAGCTAAGATCCTCCAGAGCAATCATAAGTAGCTAACATGTTTGCCTCTCTGCTTTGGAGTTCCTTTGCATTTCTGGGCCAGGGAGATTAACCTTTCTTTTTTTGTGAGTTCAGCTGAGAAGGTAAAAGAATATTTGTGATATGTTTCCCAGAATCCCTTCTGTTTCTTTGAGGATGGCTCACAAGAGTCCATCATATTGCAGATCAAGAAGTCTTAGATCTCCTTCTGTCTTAAATCACTTTTGCATGCATGTAGCAGGTGCATCCAGCATAATACGACATATTTTTAGCATAGTTGTTTCTCTACCTAGGTGTTCATGACAAGTCACTTTGAGGCACATTTGTTTCAGGAAGAGCCCCTGGTGTGGGCCCTTTTAATTATGTAAGTGTAAGTCCCCCAGGACTTGGTAAAAGGACAGAAGAGGGCCTGATGTGGCCTAATGGAGATGAACCCTATCAATGATTCTTGTATTCAGAACTGATTTGGGGAGAAGAGTGTGCAAATTTGCAGAGGGGTCAAGGAGTCTCCTGTGGGGAAGGCATGGAGATTCTGATTGCCTCCACAGAAATGTTCAGCCGTACCAGACCTTCTCTGATGGACTGGGGATGATCTAGTCTGAGGTCTTCCAGTAAGAAAATGGCATCCTCTGGAGAGGTGACCCAGGCTGAAAACGGGTCTCAAGAATCATGGAGGGGCCGTATCTGACACAGGTTGCAGCTGAGGCAAGAAGCCCTTGATGACCCAACCCCCTTTCCACTAGACTTATAATTGAGGCGTACTGGCTGTGCAGGTGAGTGTAACCTGAATGACCGCAACGTGAGAACCAAGCATGAGACCCCCATGGCCTGTCCAGTGAACTGGAACAATCACAGCATCACCTCTGCAGTGGACCAGTTGTTAACAGCAATACTGCCAGGCAGAAACACACTCAGTGACTGAGGACAACTTGGGCTTCCTTGTGGACGGGTCAGACTTTCCAGTTCTCACTCCACCTGGCCTTCATAAGTGGAACTGAACCCCTTAGGTTGAATAAACTATAGAGCATGAAAAGTGAACTTACTCAACTTCCCTTGCAGCTAGGGGTGGTCACGTGATCTAGTTCTAGCCAATAGGATGTAGGCAGAATTCCCATTTCAAGTGAAAAGAAAAACATCTCTTTTCCCTTTACTCTTCCTCCTTCTTTCCTGGAGGCACAGCAGCTTTCCTGTGACCACAAGAATGCGTCGTAAACTAAGGATGCTGAGCCAGGAGCCTGGATCCTTGAGGACATCCTTGAGCAGTGGTGCAGCCCTGGGCTGCCTAATTCTGCATTTCTTATTATGGGAGGGAAATACACCCCATTTGTATATGCCACAGTTAGTTGAATTTCCAATGTTTACAGTGGAACCCACTTTTAAGTGTTACTAGGGAGAGACCCAAGAGGGCAGACACTGTATTGCTTAGGGTTTGCAACTGCTCGAGTGATGAATTGGAAAAATGAAAGAAATGCGCTCATGTTTGTAGGCTCAGCTGGTGATGTGGATTGTGTGGATTTAGGCATTATCTCATCATTCCCCAAATAGGACTATGACAGAAGCAAGGCAGGTGCGATCCACACTTGATACCCTTGGCGACTGAAGCCCAGAGATAGTCAGTGAGGGATTTTCTAATTACGAAAGTAATCCAGGTTCATTGTACAAACAGTGGAAAATATAGAAAAGTGTAAAGAAGGGCTTCCCTGGTGGTGCAGTGGTTGAGAGTCCACCTGCCGATGCAGGGGACGTGGGTTTGTGCCCCGGTCCGGGAGGATCCTGCATGCTGCGGAGCGGCTGGGCCTGTGAGTCATGACTGCTGAGCCTGTGCGTCCGGAGCCTGTGCTCCGCAACAGGAGAGGCCACAACAGTGAGAGGCCTGCGTGCCGCAAAAAAAAAAAAAAAAAAAAAAGAAAAAAAAAAGAAAAGTGTAAAGAAGAAATTACTTGAAATACAGCCCCCTCCAACATTTTGATGCATTTCATCCTGGTCCTTTTCCTTTGTGCAAGCACACACCCATACTCACACTTTTTGATTTTTCATTGTTTTCTTAAGTGACTTTCCAAAGTTTGCATGGATCGCCAGTGTGGAAACCAGGATGCACGCTGGGGTTATGGCATGTAGGACTAAGAACAATCATTTTGTTTAGTAGATAGTAGCCTGTAGTGTAACTTATTAGCTTTTTCTCTTCAAAGAATAAGAAGAGAGAGAATTCAGAGAAGGCCAGGAAAGGCCAGAGTCTTTTCTCCCACTTTAAGGAGGAGCTGACTGAGGTGTACCATACTTAGCGTAGAGCCTGGTGCACGTCAGATGCTTAATGTTTATTGAGTAAATGTTGAATGAGTTCTGCATGTGTAGGCACTCTGACGACTTATAAAATCCATCCATTTGTTTATTCATTCAGCACATATTTATTGAGCACCTGCTATGTGCCTATCTGTGAACAGTGACAAAAATCCTTTCCCTCATGGTGCTCACCTTACAGGGAAATGAATGAATAAATTAAGGACCCAGTGAATTGAGATGAGGAGGAGTTGTTGCTTGGATACCAGTTGCTATAGACAATGTGTGTGTCCCCTCAAAATTCGTATGTTGCAACCTAATCCCCAATGTGATGGTTTAGGAGATGCAGGTTTGGGGAGGTAACTAGGTCAGGAGGATGGAGCCTTCATGAATGGGATTAGTGCCCTTATAAGAGAAACCCCAGAGATCTCTCCTGATCTTTCTACCCTGTGAGGACACAGCAAGAAAAGTCTGTCTCTGAACCAGGAAGAGGGCCTTCACCAGATAGCAAATCTGCTGGCATCTTGATTTGGGACTTCCCAGCCTCCAAAACTGTGAGAAATAGATGTTTTTTGTTTAAGCCACTTAGTCTATGGTAGTTTGTTATAGCAGCCCAAATGGACTAAGACACCAAGATACCAAGAATGTTTTCTTTCTGACCTTTGAAAAAGGAATAGTTGTAGAACTTTAGAATGGCAGATATAGAACAGACCTTGGGGAACATCTAGTCCCATGGAATATACTTCTTAAAGCCTGAGAACACAGTGTTCAAATAAGAACTTACTACAGACAGCCAATTTATAAAGCAGATAAAAGAAGCACTTCTTTGTATCTCTCTCCAATTCCTTAAAGATGTTCTTTGCTTTTGAATCTATGTCCAGTTGCCATTTCACTTCTCCACTTCCCTCACAAAACTTGAAAGGATGTGTACACATGCTCTCTCCAAGCTCTACGCTCCCACTCGCTCTCCAGCCACCCCTGTCCGGGTGTCACCCTTATCCTCCATCAAAACTGCTCTTGGCAAAGTTCTCCAGTGCCTCCGTCTCACCATATTCAATGGCACTCTTCTGTTCACCTTGTACTTGACCTCTCAGCAGCTCTGACATGCTGCTTCCTCTTCCTTGAAACATTCTCCCCTTTGGTGTCTATGGAATCATTCTCTCCTGGTTTCCCTCCTATTTGTCTGACCATCTTCTTCCATCTCTTTTGTTGGCTCTCCTTTTCCACCTCTACATTTTGTTTGTTTGTTTGTTTTTGGCTGCACTGGGTCTTTGTTGCTGTGCATGGGCTTTCTCTAGTTGTGGCGAGAGGGGGCTACTCTTCATTGCAGTGTGCGGGCTTCTCATTGTGGTGGCTTCTCCTGTTGCAGAGCACGGGCTCTAGGCGTGGGCTTCAGTAGTTGTGGCTCGTGGGTCCTGGATTGCAAGCTCAGTAGTTGTGGCACATGGGCTTAGCTGCTCCGAGGCATGTGGGATTTTCCTGGACCACGGATTGAACCCGTGACCCTGCATTGGCAGGCAGATTCTTATCCACTGCACCACCAGGGAAGTCCCCACCTCTATGTTTTGAATTTCCCATGAGTCAGTCTTAGACCTTCTTCTCACTTATCCCCATAGCCACTCCCTAAGTAATCTCATTGATGCCCTCACTTTTAAATATCTTCTATATTCTGATATATTCTAGATTTCTGTCGCCAGCCCAAATTTCTAATGAATCCCAGACTTAAATATTCAAATGCCTGCTTAACATTTTGATATCTCATAGTCAACTCAAAATTAGTTATCAAAGCTGAGTTCTCCATCTCCACCATATTCAAATGCCCTAACTCCAATTTGCCCTCTCTGCATAAACGACCCCACCATTCAGCCACATGTGCAGTCCAGGGAATCCCCTGTGACTCTTCTCTCTCCTCCAAACCACACAGCCAACCCACAAGCCCTGCCTCTTTCCTCCTCCCAAATATATTTCTCATCTTTCCAGTTTTTTCCACTGCCACTACTGTAGTTTCAGCCACATCAACTTTTGCTGGATTATTGCAATCACAGCCTCTTATCCAATCTCTCTATTTCCACTCTTTTAAAATACAAATCATTTCATAGTACTCTGAGGCTTAAAGATCCTTTCATGGCCTTGCAGTGCCTCAGTAAAATCTGAGCTCCTTTCCAGGGCCTAGCAGGCCCTGTGTGCTTGGACTCTGCCGACTCTCCAGGGGCAGATCTTTCCACTCTCATCTTGACCACTGGGCTGCAGCCACATGGGACTTCTTTTAGTCTCCCATGTGGGGCAGGGTCTTTCCCATTTCGGCCTCTGCACACAGAGCTCCTCCCTGAGCCTGGAACCGTCTTCCCTTCACTCTCCCTGTAGCTCGTTTTTTAGTCTTGATCACAGCTTAATGGCCTCTCCTCTGAGTTCTCTCTAAACATTCTACCCAAATAACTGCCTAATTTTCTTTATCACTTCACCCTGGTGGTTTCCTTCATGGCACTTGTCACAACTAGCAGCTATTTGTCTGTTTACCTGTGTATTGTCTGCTTCTCTCACTAGGTTGTATGCTGACGAGGTCTGTTTTGGTTACTGTAGTGTATCTGATGCAATATATACTCATTGAATCAGTAATAATGGATGAGGTCCAAGCCAGGTGGTTGGCCTTCTGGTCTCCTCAGTTTGTTGTAGCCTTCCTATCGGTGACTGGAGAGGCTACTATTTTGGTTGCCCAGCACCCGATCTTCTTATTTCAACTAGAAACACACCCAGGAAGTGGGTGCAGCCTGTTGACCCAGCTGGGCCAGCAATGGTTCTCCATGACATGGCCATAGTTGCAGCCTAGGAATGGGCATGCAACCCAAGCCTGGTCAACCAGAGTGCTTCTCCAAGGTTCTGCTGAGGCTGGCAGGAAAGACTCTTTCCTCATTAGCTGTGAGGCTATAAGGATGTTTGCTTGGAGCTGCTGAGGCAGCGGGCTGGAGAGAGCAAAGCCAGAGAGGGGGAGACAAGAGGCAGATAGCGGGGGTGTCCTGATGGTGTCCCCATCACGGGCAGCTCACTGAGCATGCTCCAGTCCTTGAGTGACCACGTCTGTTAGCTCATTTCCCGTCCTTGGCACACAGGCTCACGGGAATCATGACTATTGAGAAGCAAGCTTCTTCTGGATGTGTTAATACCTTCTATTTCCATTATTATCATTTTTTTTTTCCTTTGAGCTGCTGGGAGACTTCCTTCTTCATTACCCTTGTCACACAGAGAGCTTGTATGCTGCAGGCTTTGATCTAAAACTGTTTAAAGTGAAACAGCTGCTTTTGCTGAGCAATCTCACCCCAGGACCCCAGAGAACATGATTGGATAATGAAATGCAAATGGTTGGACCAGGGCTCTGGGGTGGAGGATGCCCTGCCTGCCTCAGCAAACATTGGCTGTCTAAATCCTGCTCAAGACTTCTCCAAACCGTCTTTCCCATCCCCAGCTGTTCCAAGCATCTGAGAATGTCCACATGAACTTGAATTTTTTCCCTGGTCGCTACATGTGTTTAACCCTTCACTGGCATCTCACTTCACTGTGTCCATCCCCTGGCGCTGGCTCAGGAGTGCCAGGGCCTCCCAGCCCCCTGGTGATTGCCACTCCCGTGACTTACATCTTCTGAGCTCCAGTTCCTCATCCTCTCTCACCAGTCATTCAATCTCAGCAGGCTTATGTCCCATGGAGCACTACCAGGTCTAAAGGGAGAGTCATTCTTCCACTTTCCCAGTCCTCGCCCAGCCTCTTCATTTCTTGCAGCACCCCATCCTGCCCTGATCCCAGGCTCTGACCTTCAGACTCATCTTGACCCTTCTCTTTAACTTTCTCTGCAGATCCAGGCAGCCACCGGTCCTGGTGATTTGTTGATTGATGGTTTCATCCAACCCAATTACCCAGGACTCTCTGTCAGGTCTTGTGTAGGTGCCGGGGAGATAGAAAATAGAGCTGCCATCTCTTGGTCTATTGCTTAGACCACTGAAGCAGAACAGCTGTGCCCCTAGCCCAAGGACAGATTAAAGCTCCCTAAACTGCATTTTTGTGTATATCACTCCTCTGACGAAAATCCGTCATGGCTCTCCGTTGTGCATAGAATGAAGTTCAACTTTAGAGCTGGCAGTGTGGCACCCACATGAAGCTATTGTGCACCTGAAATGTGTCCACTCTGAATTAGGATGTGCAGTAAGTGTACAATCCATACAGAATTTCAAAGACTTAGTGCAGAAGAAAAAAATAAGACTATGACATGCCTCATTAGGTTTTTAATTAATTACATGTTGAAATTATAATATTTTGGATACATAGAGTTTTTAAATTAATAAATTTTACTTAAAAATTTTAATGGGGCTATTAGAAAATCTAATATTAATTATGTGGCTTGCATTGTATTTCTATTGTCAGCCCAGGTCTAGAATATGAAGTTTCCCATAATCTGACTCCTAATGACTTAACATATTATCTCCCGTTATCCTCACAATAGGCAGACATGGTTTGTATTTTTACACCGTTTTACTGATGAAGGGACTGAGGTTCAGAAAGGAATGGGGGACTAGATAGATGGATGTGAAGGTCAGCATCAGGGACACACACCTGACATCCCACAAGCCTCAGGAGGGCCCTGTGTAGCATCACATCCACGATGCCTGCATGCCATTGTCCTGTTGTTTCCTGTCTGCCATTCCCCAGTGGACAAGATAGGGAAGAGGGACAATAAAATCATGAAAGCCCTGACTGGACAGACCTGGTGCTGGAGGACCGGCTGCAATTATTTACACGGAATCACATGTAAGCTGAGCTCAAGAAGAGCTCTAGTTGAGGTTCATCATTGTGGGTACCACTTGGTTGGCCTCCCACCATGAGTGGCCACCATGGTGAACAGAAAAAGTAAGCTTTGGTCTTAACCCACGTTGGAGGTCTCTGGTGGCTGATTTCTTGGTTTTGGAGGTTGCTCCTTGTTTCAGAAGTTGGTGGGTAAGCAGCTGAGCTGGTCAAGAGTGGTCCCTGGGGCTGCAGGAGTCAAGGGGAAGCAGGACCATGCAGCTTGGGAGAACCTCCTGACATGCAAAGGACTTGCTGGGGCCAACCAGCTGTTAGGAGGTGAAGCTGGGGTTCCAACCTCAGTGCCTATGCTGGTTTTAACCACTGCACTGCACTGCCTCCCAGAGGACACTTCCCACTTTCTGTGAACCTCTGGTGTCAAGGATACTTTCATGTACTTCGTGGGGCTCTGTGTACCACATCAGGGAGTTGAAATTTAACCGGAAGACACAAGGAGAAGTTGGAGAGGTCTGAGCAGGGAGTCAGATAGGGAGATTGATAGCCAGGGTCTAAACAAGAAATTAAACATGACTGCAACATGGATCGAATAGGCCTGCCAAAGGCCCATTTGCATGATGCCTTTGGAGATTGTTGAACAAATTCATCTAAGGGAAGAAGGAGCCAGGCATGATGAGCTGGACCCTTGATTTCTGGAAGAGTAATTTCTGTGCATCGAGGTCTTTCTCACTCATACCAGGGGAGATGACATGCCCAGCAAGCCTGCTTGTTTAGAGTTAGTTGGCAGATTTCCAACAAAGGATGGCTGGCAGGTGCCTGGGGAATGTGTGTGGGGCAGCAGTGGTTTCTGCCAGCAGTCAGCTGGCACTGGGGAGCATACATGATATAGCCCCTGGAAGGACCAGCCCTGGTCAAGGGTAACTGCAGGGAACTGGAGTTCCCGTGTGAGCAGGCTGTGGGTGACAGGAGCCAGTGGTGTTTGAGGCATTTCTGTTCATGTGGCTCCATCTGTCCCCATAGGCCCAGGGAATTTGGGGATTTTGAGCTTCCTGTGCTTGGAGCACCCTTTATTGATCCCTGGGGACTGGTGGGAAGGGAGCATGGCTCAGTGTCTGGTGGCTAATTTCCTCTAGAACCCCCTGGAGGGATTCCTGATTCTGATGGACCACGGTAGCCCTAGGACTTGCTCAGGGAGCCTTTCAGGGCCTTTTCCTCATTCTCTGATCACAAAGCTTCTCAGCTTTGACAGATACGTGTATTCAAGGAACCACCTCTTCGGAACTAATCTTCGCATTTGTCTTGTGTCAGAGGCCCTGGCTCCATCTGTAGATGTGAGCTCCTTTGTGGCACACCTCCCAGGAACAGATAAATGGTAGTCTGGGGCAAACAGCTTCATAGTTAACTGAGTGTAACTTTTTTTTAATTTTTGACTTTTTGCATCTGAGACAAAAATGGAGTGGCACGGGGCAGTGCAACCTCAGTGAAGTGCTTCTCTGTTCTTTTCGTTAAGGAGGCTCCTATCCAATCTCTCATCCACCCAACCACTCACTCCAAACACCTTGGCTTATCTAAGGGGCGAGTGGAGAGTTGGTAAAGCTGATTACTCTTCTTTAGTCAGCCTTTGAATTGGAAACATTGAGTGCAGACAGAGATCTCTGAGATCCTCTGGTTCTGTATCTATGTTGCATAGATGGGGAAACAGAGGTTCCGGGAGGGGATGGGACTTATATAATGGAGAGCTTCTAGCAGAGGGACTGGGGCCAGGGCCCAGGTGGGTACTCACTGGCTCCCTACATAGGCATTTGGCTCATGGAAGGATATCTGGGCCCCATCTGCCCTGCCGTAGTGAGTCCTGTTCCTGCATTTCATTTGACTCTTGTCACTAGGGTGAGCATCACAGTGACATGGGAAAGGCTCCAGACATCAAGAGAACTGGGCTCCAGACCTGTCTCCATCTCACCAGGCTGGGTGGCGTGGGGCACACTGTCTGATACCAGCCCTGTACTTTTGCTACCACTTCACTGAGTTTGGATAAGATGCCTCTTGAGCACGAAACACAAAAACTCCCAAATGATCCAAAGTCTGAGTGCATTAATGAATACATGCTGTCTTAGTCAGTTTGGTCTGCTGTAACAAAGTACCATAGACTGTGTGGCTTAAACAACAGACACTTATTTCTCACAGCTCTGGAATCTAGGACATCCAAGATCAAGGTGCCAGCAGATTTGGTTCCTGGCTTGCAGGCAGCCATATCCTCACATGGTGGAGAGTTCTGGTCTCTCTTCTTCTTATAAAGACACTAATCCCATCATGGGGGCTCCACCCTTATGACCTCATTTAAACTTAATTACCTTCCAAAGACCACATCTCCAAATACCATCACACTGGGGATTAGATTTCAACATATGAATTTTGAGGAATACAAACACTTAGTCCATAACACATGCATTTATAAGGTGATTATTAAGACCCACTGTGTGCTCAGCACTAGAAATATGGAGATGAAAGACATACTCCCTCTCTTCAGGGAGCTTCCAGGTGAACAGGTGAGAGCCATGGAAATAGCATTATCTAACTTGGGCAATTTGTGGGTTTCTTGAGCCCTGCTGGGGGACAAGGAAGAAGGCATGATGCCTGCGAATGACATCTGAGGGGCAAGAAAACTAGACTCAGAAACCCCCTCCTCCTCCGTGCTGGCCAAGGGTTCTGAGATTCACAGTGGTAATTAATTTCTCTCTCTTTCAAAGATAACAGGGAAAATGCGAATGCTGTGGGGAGGGGACATTTTAGTTTTTTCCCAACCATCAGTGTTATGGCCAGTAGGTGAGCACCCAGAAGCAGTAGGTGGAAGGGAGTGTTGAGGAGGGGCTGGGGCTGGGGGTAGGGCAGAGAGGGGAGGCTGGAGACAGGAAGACACCACTGGCTGCCTGCCTTGCTGGGAGAGCAGGTGCTTCTTCACCCACATTTATGGGTCAGATGGTTTCCTCCACATGTTCCCCCCTTCTCTCCTCTCTCATTTACAGACCTTTTCTATGGAAGGAAGTCATTTGTTGAGAAGAGTCTATGGTGTGGGTTCACCCATTCCTCATGCCTTGTCATTAAACTCCACCATTTTTACCCTCAAATGATTTTAACTTTGTTCTGTGAACTCTCAATCCCATTTTATCTTCCCCTTGAGGATTATCTCTAGCCAGTGTTAAATAAAGCTCACTCATTGGGCCACCTGCTGTGACATGGTAGCAAAATTATTCTCAGTATTAGTCTGAGTCATGTAATTGAGAACATAAGATTGTTAAAAAAATCATTATTTTGTGATTTGAATTATGGTTGGATTTCATGTGCATTCCAAGGGCATTTCAGGGTATAGTGCTAAATATATATGAATCAGGTCTACTTCACATTTATGTTTTTTAGGTCAGTTATATACTGATTTAATATTTTTATCTACTTGATCTTTTGTAGATTGAGAGAGGAACTAAAATTTCCTTACCATTTTTTTTAACCTGTTTCTCCTTCCAGGTGCTCTAATTACTGTTTTTTGACTGCTGCTTCTGTGTGTCTTGTTGCATTGATATTCATGACTGCTATATATTCACTGTGAATTGCGTGCTTTAGCCTTATAAACAGTACCTTTCTTTGTATTGTTTAATGCCTCATGCTCTGAACTTAACCTTGTCCAATATTTAGGTTATGCCCTCTACTTTTTTTCTTGTTGTTTGCTTTTACCTGTTATACCTTGGCCCATTCTTTTATTTTCAACTTTTCTGAATCATTTTGGTTTTTGTGTATCCCTTGTATATAACTTAGGGTTTAGCTTTGCTTTGTGATCTTATCTGAAATATACTTATAAACAGATAAGTCCATTTACATTTGTTAATATGACAAATATTAATATTTGACCTTGGTGTGGCATATTATTTTATGTTTCTCTTATGTGGTTTATCAGCAGGTTGTTACAAAATGAATTTTCTTTGTTTGAAAGGATCATTTGCAGTTCTGATATTCAGCAGGGTTTGCATTTTTGTTCTCATGGTTACCTTTACAATTGTAGCTTTGTATAATATTGTGAGCGCTCTATTTCCCTAGACAGAATTGATTAGTTCTTTTGTATGAATAATGATAAAATTAATATGCTTCATGCTCCGTACCCTCTCTTCCACCACCCACATTTAGTTAGCTTAGTGTTTACCATTGTCTTGTAAAGTTGTTTACACATACTCCTTATTTGCTTTGTCAGCTTTGTATCATATTCTTTGGCTCCCCTATTACAAATGCAACAAGTTGCAAACTTACCCTACTTTTCATCTTCCCTACCCCTTCCCCTTTCTATTTTTTATTACTTGTATCATTTATACATTGTTAAGGCATATAACATTTAAATTCTGTCCCCTCAACCTCCAGCTTTGTTTAATTAATTAATTAATTTTTAATTTTATTGAGGTATAATTGACATATAGCATTGTATTAGTTTCAGGTGTACAACATAACGATTCATTATTTGTATATATTGCAAAATGATCACCACACTCAGTCTAGTTAACATTTGATGTTTAATCTTAATTTTGTGATTGTGGTACAGAGTACCCTTCACTTGCCTTTTTGCTGTAGTTTGTTTCCTCCATTATCTCCTGGCTGGCTGATGGTTGATCTCTTGTAGATTCCTCAAGAAAGGTTCATGGGACAATATTACATAAGTTTGAAAATTTCAAAACTGTTAGTTTTGTTTGCTTTTGGAAGGACATTCTTTGCTGGGTATAAAATCCTTGGCACACAAATCTCTTTCTCTTTCTTGTAGATGTGTTAACTACATTATCTTCTTGTTTTGAATGTTGCTTTGGATAAATCTGAGACATGCCTGAATTTCCCCCTATTTAATGGCTGATCTCTTTGCCTGGACGCCCAGAAGATCCTTCCCTCTTTCCTTTCCTTCATCTCCTGCTCCCTCATTTTCCCCTTCTGCCCTCCTGTCTGTCCCTCTCCCTCTTTCTCTTTCACCCTCCAACCCTTTGGGATATGTCTCATGGCTGACTGTTCTCATTCAATTTTCCCTGGTCCATGGTGTACCCTACTAATACGCAGAGTCGAGTCTTCTTTTATTTATTCGGTTTCATCGTTTCTGTTTTCTTCCTTATGGACTCTGATTTTGTATATGTTGGATCTCCTTTGCCTGTTGTAGGTATCATTTTCTTTCTAATCCCCTTTAATTCCATCTTTATTTCATTTAATCTTGGTTGCATTTCTTGTATCTGTCCTTTATATCCTTTAATGTCTTTTCTACAATGTATAGTCTCCCTTGTAAACTTTCCAATTTTGTTTTAATTTTTCTGATGGCTTTTTAAAAAAATAAAAATAAATTTTTAAAGAACTTTTGGCTGCGTTGGGTCTTCATTGCTGTGTGCGGGCTTTCTCTAGTTGCGGTGCACGGGGCTACTCTTTGTTGTGGTGCGTGGGCTTCTCATTGTGGTGGCTTCTCTTGTTGCAGAGCATGGGCTCTAGGCGTGCGGGCTTCAGTAGTTATGGTGCGTGGGCTCAGTAGTTGTGTCTCGCAGGCTCTAGAGCACAGGCTCAGTAGTTGTGGCACACGGGCTTAGTTGCTCCATGGCATGTGGGATCTTCCTGGACCTGGGCTCGAACCTGTGTCCCCTGCGTTGGCAGGCAGGTTCTTAACCACTGTGCCACCAGGGAAGCCCGGTAGGTGGATTCTTAAACACTGCGCCACTAGGGAAGTCCCACTGATGGCTTTTTAAACTTTCTGTCAATCCCTTTACAGAGTTCTGCTTGCTCACAGTTCATTTCCTCCTGTTTTCTTGCTACAACTTCCCTGAATTCTGGCATTTCTATTTTGTGATATTCTTTTAGAGGGATGGTTGCTTTATTAATTTTTAAGTATCATGGTGAAATATTTATGTGCTCTTTTTGCTTTATAGCAACATTTTTTTGAATGAATGTTGTTCACCTGTTGGTAAATTTTGCTGCTCTTCAAGTTTTTACCTTACAGTAACTCTGTATAGATGTAATGATGCCTGTTCACCTTAAAAAGTCACTTATCATTAAATGTGCTGAATTTTTTAGTTCCAGCTCTTTACATACAGTGTCTGATGTAATGCTTCATAAATCAAAGCTTTCTTTGCTTTTCCCAAAAAGGACTGATTGCTGGAAATATGGTTTAACTGTGTCATCCTCTGTGTGGCCTTACTTCCTCTGTTTCTCTGAACCCCAGGGGGACTCCTCCTGTGCTTTTTGCTTCCCTCGGTCCCTGCACCTTGCTGCAAATAGGGTGGTAGCTTACACACTTCAAGGTGAGTTGCCTGCCTTCAAGAGCTTTATTTCTACTGGCACTAAGTTCTCTCACAACTCAATTTTTCTTTTTTTCCCTTTCTTCCCATGTGGTTTCTCTCTGATTCAGTTGCTTTTGTCAACCCTTAAGCATATTTTGGAGTCTGCAGATTATATTTGGTTTCTAGTTTCACTGCAAATGGAGTCTGTGGACATATTTTCTTCAATTCTCCTTGCTCCTTTACCATGATTTTATGGAGAGGATGGACAATAAGCTGAAATGGGCAGCCATGTTCATACCAGAAGCCCCTACGATGACTTTATTTATGTATTTGTTTGTTTATTTATTTATTTATTTATTATTGAAGTATAGTTGATGTACAGTGTTGTGTTAGTTTCAGGTATACAGCAAAGTGATTCAGTTATATATAGTGAATCAGTTATATATATATATAATATAATATATATATAATATAATATATAAATATATTCTTTTTTTCAGATTCTTTTCCCACATAGGTTATTATAAAACATTGAGTATAGTTCCTTGTGCTATGCAGTAGGTCCTTGTTGTTTATCTATTTACAATGACTTTAAGGTTATCTTCCATCATAGGTTTTTCTTGTTTTGAAATACTGGAGAACTGAGGTCTCTGAGTCCTTGGAAGAGTCCCTGCCTCTGCCCCTGACTTAATAATAAAGGAGATTACAGATTTTTTAAAAAACCTCATATCCTTGGCTATCCAGAAATTTAAGGAATATGTCTTTTAGCTAAATCTGAGTTAAAACTTTAAGCACTAGAATTTTGCACTTGAACCATTTTGGAAGGAAATTGTTCTAAATACTAACGTATTCCTTGCTTTCTTGGAGCTTAAAGAATCTACATAGGTGATTGGATACTAGGGGTTATTATGACTATATTGTACTAAAACACAGTTATTTCACGGATTGATGGAATTATATATATAGTAAAAGTAAATACACTTTGGGCGTGACATGAGGGACTTTCCCATGAGGAGAGTGCACAGACCTGGTAATATCTGCTTTAGTTGCTTGGGAATCTGTTGTTTCTTCGATCTCAGCTGCCCCATTCCTCTTTGGAGCACCCTGCCTAAAAGAATAGAATTCGCATGGCAGTAACTCATCAAAATGGCAGGTAGGAAAGTGAAGAATGCACTTCAGCAAGATAGGCAGGCGCTGTAGGCTGCATGGAGAAGGTCATTTGACTAGGTTACACTAGGTAGGTTGCGTGTGTAGCCACTGCTAGAACCAAAGTTAGTTTGCTGACGTTTGGCGGAGAATAAAACAAAAGGGAAAGTAAGCTGAATCGTTACATTTCTGACACATCACATGTTTCTGTGGTTTTGATTTTATACATGCTTCATGATATTATTGTAACCGAACATTGTAACTCTAATTTAAAATGCCACCGCGGTATAGTCTCTTTTCTCTGGAAATATCACGGAAAGTCTAAGGAAAACATTGGCCACTGCATTCCGTTGCCTTGCAGAGAAGGGTGTCTGTGTTCTTAGTGCCCTGTTGTCCCAGCACTGGGGGAGGGGCAGATGTTTGTTATGCAGGCCAAGTGCACAGGGAAGGTTCTAAAGTTGTTAAGTGTAAGCTGCAAGATTCTAAGATTAATTGGGCTTCACTTTCCAGTGAGATTAGTGTATTATAAATCATAGAGGAATATTCCATCAATCTGGCGCCTGGATGCGGGAATATGATAACCCCTAACTCAGCAGAAACGTACCTTTCGTCCATTACGGCATCTCTCCTGGAATGAGCCGTGTGCTCCTCAGATAGGGCCAGGGCAACAGACAGCTTTTTTTTTTTTTTTTTGTGGTACGCGGGCCTCTCACTGCTGTGGCCTCTCCCGTTGCGGAGCAGAGGCTCCGGACGCCATGGGCCCAGCCGCTCCTCGGCATGTGGGATCTTCCCGGACCGGGGCACGAACCCGTGTCCCCTGCATCGGCAGGTGGACTCTCAATCACTGAGCCACCAGGGAAGCCCCATCCTCCTTCTTATTATGAACATTTCAAGCTTATGGCTCTGTCTCTGCTCCTTTAATCATCCTCTTTGATTCTCAGCTCAGTTCCCTTAGCTACAAAGTCATGGCCACACACTGTTCATTCTACTTCATTCATTTTTCCCCTCAACAAGCCCTTATTGAGAATTCCGCGTGCATCTTCAGTAAATAGACAATCTTACAACGAGGACAATTAAGACACAATTACAGTATGTTGTGACGAATACCTTGAAATGAGAAACACAGGATGCTATGGGAGCAGATAGCAAGAGAACTTGATTTTATTAAGGGGAGGAGGGTGTCGGAATGGAAGTGACCTAGAAAGTGAGAACTAACAGTGTGCGTGGAGATGTTCGAAACTCTCCCTAAAGCTGTCTGATCTGGGGGGCTGCCAGGCACTTAAGGTTCTTGGTTGCCTTTGGCTGCTACCACCATCACACACAGGAAATGAATTTATTTATTCAATCAATACGTAGCTCTTGAACAGTTCTGTGGTCTAAACAGTGTCCTGGGCTCTGTAAACCAAACAGCTGTAAACGAAACGAGCAAAGCACCTGATCTCATAGAGCTTACACTCTAGTCAGGATGAGCAGACCATGAATAAATAAATAAATAAATATACTATTTTAGGTGTTATGGAAAAAATTGAAACAGTAAGATGATAGAGTGTATGTTCTTGTATGCGTGTGGTAGTAGGTACTATTTTAAATAGGGTGGTCGGGGCTTCTCTGTTAAGGGACATTGGAGCAAAAACGGATGCATTGAAGGAGTGAGTCACATAGCTATCTGGGTGGTGGGGTGCAGTGGGGAGGGGACAGAATTCTAGGACGAGGGAGCCACTAGGGCAAAGGCTCTCTGGAAGCTGTGTGCTAGGATTGTCCAGGAAACTGTAGAAAGGCCAGGTGGCTAGAGCTCTAGGAAGAGAGTGGAGATGGATGAGGTTGTGGAGGTCCCTGTGAGCCCGATAAAGTAGGCTCTTGCCCCATATAAGATTTACATTTAAGAGCATCACTTTGGCTTCGGTATGGAGATCTGACAGTAGAGGGGCAAGAGTGGAAGCGAGGAGATCAATTAGGCACCTATCGTAATGGTCCAAGCAGGAGGTGCTGGTAGCTTGCTGGGCTGGAAGAGGGAGAGGTGGCTGGATCCTGAGTATACCTAAAAGGTAGAATGGACAGGTTTGCTGATGATTTGGTTGGGGGAATGAGAGAAGAAAGGGATCAACGATGACTCAAAGGATTTTGGTAGACCGGATTTGCCATTGACTGAGATGGGAAAGACCATGGGAAGAGCAGGTTTTGGGAAGCAAAGATATATTAAGTGTGTTATGCCTGGCAGTCATCCAAGTGGAGGTTTTATGTAGGCAGATCGTTTCACAGTTTCAAGGGAGAGTTTGGTACATTGTCATGGAGATCAATTGTTTGATCTCAACCCATGAGATAGGTTGAGATCATCAAGTGGGTGAGCCTACAGAGAGAAGAATTGAGGTCTGAGAGCTGAGCCTTGGTGGGGGGCACAGGCTGTATTGTTTAGAGGTTGGGAAGATAAGAAAGATGCCACAAGAGATGGAGAGGAAGCAGCTGATGAGGTAGAAAAGTCCAAGGAGTGCGTGCTGCCCTTGAAGCCAAGTCAAGAAAAAGTGTTTCAAAGAGCATGGAATGACCACCTCTGTCTGACCCTGCTGAGAGGTCAATGGAGATGAGGTCTAGAGGTCACTGGGGACCACCGCAGGTGTGATGGAGTGATGGGGGCAAGGTCTGATAGGGTGGGCTCAAAAGAGGACGAGAAGAAGGAAGCAAAGGCAGCTCCGGGAGTCCCCTCTTCCATGGAATGTGGCTACAGAGGAGGGAGCAGAGAAATGAGACTAGCTGATGTGGGAAATCGGGTCAAGAGAGGATATTTCCGAGTGGGAGAAAAGCAGCAGGTTTGTGTGTCTGTGGGAATGAGCCATGATGATGCAGGAGAGAGCGGCAACCGCAGGAGCAACGTCCAGCGGGTGAGAGGGCGTGGGATCCAGCAACCAGTGGACAGGAGCCGCGGCAGCTCATTCCTGCAACAGGAGGGCAGGTGGGTGGGGGCCTGGGAGTGAGTGGCGTATGAGTTCTCTCCTGATGGCTTCTGTTTTCTCGGTGAAATGAGAAGCTGGGTTCTCTGCTGTGCGTGAGGAGATGTCAGAGATGTGTGCGGGGGCAGGAGAAGGGGAGGCAGCTGTCTAGGAGGGTGGGAGAGCATGGACTGGGGCCCGAGACATGCCTGGGATGGCAGCTGCAAGGGCCCCCTTTAGGCAAGTGCTCAGGAATTTAAAAATGGCCCAGGCGGAATGGGTCAGGACAGCGTTCAACAGGGTAGGTCAGAGTTTGGGCTTGTTAAACCCTGGCAGCGGACATTTTTGAAGGATTCTCAATAGTATTGAACATTGCTATGAGCCTCATGTCGGGAGCGCAGGGCTATATCCTCAACAGGTGACCTCTGGCCACAGCCCTGCAAACCAGGCACAGGATCATGGGACTTCCCACGGGCAGGCAGGACCCCAGAGGCTGGCCACACGTGGTCACTGCATGATTCACTTCTACTTCCTTTAACTGTTGCTGGAGGCATGCTGGAAGGTTATAGGAAAGTCATGCAAGCTTTGGGAGGCTTGTAAAGATTGAAACACAAGGATTTGGGGCAGAGGTGTGTCAGTCGATACAGGATGGCCCTCTAGTGTGCAAGGAGTTCCAGGCAGAGGGACTGTGCGGTGAAAGCCTTGGTGGGTGGGGAGCATGGATGGAAAGGGGCATTGAGGACCTGAAAGTCGTTTGGAAATGTGGATTGTAGGTGCTGCAGGCAGCTGTCCTCCTCACTGTCTTTCACCCTGACATGCTCATTTTAGCCTTTATTTATTCATTCGTTTATTCATTCATTCATTTATTGGCTGCGCTGCACGGTTTGCGGGCTCTTACTTCCCCGGACCAGGGATTGAACCTGGGCCACGGCAGTGAAAGCCTGGAATCCTAACCACTAGGGCACCAGGGAACTCCTGTCTCTTTAGCCTTTAATCATGCTGGTTTCCCTACCGGGAACGCCTCTCCATTTCTCAGGGTCATGGGGCTGTACAACTCCAGGGGGCGCCATTAACACTGTCCTTTATGTTTCCCTTCTGAGTCAGCTCAACCTCCATCTCTTCTGGGACAACCCCTTCTCTGGCTCCAAGCCACACTCACTTTCCTTTCTGTGAATTCCTAACCTAGAGGGTAGGGTTGCCAGATTTAGCTAACAAAAACACAGGATGTCAGTTAAATATCACATGGGACATACTTATACTAAAAAAACTATCATTTATCTGAAATTCAAGTTTAACTAGGCATTTTGCATTTTATCTGGCAACCCAACAAGATTGGGAAACACACAGTTAAGCATTCATTCAACAAACCTTTGTAGAGATAGGACATGCCCTGTACTGGACACTGCCCTCTGGGCTGGGAGGCACGAAACGTGTATTTAGGTCACCACCAAGTAGGGGCTCAGAAAAAACACTGCAAAATGTTCAGCTTGAATAACTCCTTCAGAAATTTTCAATCATAATATCTAAAGAAAAGCTATTTTAATTTCAGTATATATGAAAATTTTGTGACTTATTTTCAGAGTATTATACTTTTTTTTTTTCTTTTCTTGGCCACGTGGCTTGTGGGATCTTAGTTCCTCAACTAGGGATTGAACCCTGGCCCTTGTCAGTGAGAGCGTGGACTCCTAACCACTGGATCTCCAGGGAATTCCTCGGAGTACTATAATTTTTAATTTTAATGACGTATGGGGATGGAGGCATCCATATCTTTTCAATGCTTTGGACATCGAAAAGTCTCCATTAAGACTTGTCTGTCTACGAGGAGTTTGTCATTTGTTATTATTATCTTCAACATCACCGCCTTTGGCATTGATCAGAAGTGGCGGTTACTAGGCAGAGGCAGGGTGACCCAGGGCTGCACCCCTTCTGTGCCATTTACTAGCTGTCAGATCTTGGCAGGCGACTTGATCTCTCTGTGCCACAGTTTCCCCATCTGTACAATGAAATATAGTCCTAATATCGACTTCAGAGGCTTCGTGAGAAGATTAAAGGGTTAAAACTTGTGAAGTGCTCAGAACAGTGCAACATTTATCTAGTACTTTTACCATGTTAATGACATTCATGGGTGATGTTTCTCCAAGGTCACTGAGTTCCAGAATACTCTAAGTCTCTCTAATTTCACCATTCCTGATTTACTTGTAAAGACTAAGGCAGGGCCTCCCTGGTGGCGCAGTGGTTGAGAGTCCGCCTGCCGATGCAGGGGATACGGGTTCGTGCCCCGGTCTGGGAGGATCCCATATGCCGCGGAGCGGCTGGGCCCGTGAGCCATGGCCGCTGAGCCTGTGCGTCCGGAGCCTGTGCTCCGCAACGGGAGAGGCCACAACAGTGAGAGGCCCGCATACAGCAAAAAAAAAAAAAAAAAAAAAAGACTAAGGCAAATGTATTTAATTTAGGAGACCCAAGGTGAACTTTATAGATACCCTAGGAATGAGAGCAAATTGAGAACTCACTTACCATTCATATCCAAGTATACATTAGTATACCAGGTAAGAATAAGTTCCAACTGATGAAGCATTTAATAAATGACATTATCTAACTGAATTCCCCAAACCTCTCTGAGAGTTAGGTATTATTAACCCCACATTACATACAAGGAAGTGGAGGTGTGGAGCAGATAAGAAATTGCCTAAAGTCACCTAAGTAGTAATTAGTTGACGCCGGGTTCAAGTTCGGGATTGTCAGATTTCAAAGCCCATGTTCAAAATGAGTAAGCATATTTCTCAACCTAAAAAGCTTGTGGAGAGAAGAGAAGAGGCTTGAGACCATTCATTCATTCATTCATTCACTGACTCACTCCATTCATTCAGACATTCAGTGATGTGTGGAGCCTGCAGAGGTGTGAAGGACAAGGCACTGCCCTCAGGAAGGTCACAGTCATACAGAGCTGCTTATAGCGAATATGGTAAGTGTTCTAGCAGAGGCAGGGTAACATAAAGTGCCAGAGCAACACAGAAGAGGCCGAGCTAATGGTACCTAGGAATGGGGTGCTGGCTGGGGAAGGCATCAGAGATGAGGTGCCATTTTGCTGGACCGTGCAGACCAAGTAAGAGAAAAGTGCTTATTTAGGCATTTAACGGGCACTGTATCAGATTTGCAATGAACGCCACTTCACCAACATTACATAATAAGGAAACAAATATTTTTGAAATTCTGCTTGGTACAAAGTCCTGTGCTAGACACCTTTTATGGACAGAGGTTAGTTTCCTGACAACCATCTCAGGTAGATACTCTAATCTCCCTTATACAGATAAAGAAACTGAGGCTCAGAGTGGTTGAGATGTGCCCAACGTGGGAAGTTATTACTTATTTAACAAATTCAGTTATCTGTTCATTCATTCAATAAGCATTGGTGATGTGGTTGGTTCTGAATATCAGTGGTGAACCAAGGAGAGCTAGACCCAGCCCCCACAGAGACTACTGTCCAGTGGGGAAGACAAATATTAACTATATATATATGTATATAAGGTTTTCCATATATATATAATGTTTTCCATATATATATATATATATATATATATATATATATATATATATATGGAAAACAATACATCCTTTGAGAAGAAGTTTTAAGTGAGAGTGTTGGAGAGCCCCTAGGATCTATAGTTGGGATTGTCCTCTGGCCCCATGCAGGCTTGTGCCCAGGTTTTAGGGGGAAGGTACCCTCAGTCAAAACTTCCAGTGCAGCACATAGGACTGCTGTGCCCCAAGTCTGCAGGGAGCACGGCAGGGAACTGGAGGGAGCACGGCAGGGAACTGGAGGAGAGAGGAGCAACATGGTGGACTCTAAAGGGTGATGGAAGAGACCATTCACGCGCACGTGTGAGACACCCTTGGGGGTGCTGGGAAGGGAGGTTGGAGTGGCTACCTTTCTGTAGGGGAGAAAAATCTGAGCTGAGAAATGCAATTTTGTGCTCTGATTCTGATACTACTTTTACTTCTGTTTTTTTTACAAAGTTCAGTGTTAGGGAGAGCAGGCTTCCCGGAGGGTGAAGAGCAGGGCTGCCATATTGATTCAGACCATGGTACCCAGAGTGTGCAGAATCTGTCCTTGTGGCCATGTGCTTTCCCTGGGTGGGTATGGTGCAGAATGGGCTCTGTGCTGGCGAGAGATTGGGTGAAAGCACTGGGCATCAGGAAGACTCAAAGACAGGTTCAGTATTCCCTAAGACCAGCTCTTCCCCCTTATTGCTTTGATAAGGGCTGATCCTAGGAGGCATGTTATTCATGGTGATGATTGCTTTGTTAGTTTTAGGTTTTGGTTGCAAGCAACAGAAGCAGATCCTGTCTAATGTAACCAGTTGATTGAGAAATCTCAATTCACTGAGATATAAACATCAAATGTTTTATTTCATCCAACTATACCAGTGATTCTCAAGCCTTAATGTGCTTATGAATCACCTGGGGATCATGGTTAAATGCAGATTCTGGTTCAGCTGGTTTGGGCTAAGGGCAGACGTTCTGCTTTTCTAGCAAGCCAATGCTGCCAGTCTGTGGACTGCCCTTGGAGTAACAAGGAAATCTACCTTATGCAATGCCCCTTGCCCCTTTGTGATTCTGTAAACATGATCCTTGTTTTATTTTCACACTTTCCAACAGTTGCAGGTTCTACTCATTCTGGAAGTCAAAGCTTATTCCTCCTATTCATTATTTTTAAAACTTAAAGGTTTTAAGAATTTATTAGTCTCAAACATTTTGGACAAATTCTTCTCTTTCTCCAGTGCAGGCTAGAGTTGCGGTCCTGCCTTCTTAGATTGGGAAGGAGGTGTGAGGTCTGGTCCTGAGGTTTCCCCCTCTCTCCCCAAGTGCATCTCATCAGGGGTTTCCCTGGAGATAGACAGGGAAGGGAGGCGGGGAGGGGAAGGCTCTCTCCTTCGCCTCCTCCATGCTGGCCATGGGAAGTGTTGCAGACACTGCTCCGCTTCAGGCAGCTCCAGCCATCGCTGGAGCCCTTTGCTGGTTTTCTCCATGACCGTGCTGTGTGGGGTTTGGGGGCAGTGCTCACCGTGGCCCCTCCATCTCTTGGAAACCTACCAGAGGGGCAGGTTTACCTCCCTTTGGTTCCTGGAGGTATATCCCAGTGGCCCTTTCACCGGACTGGGCATCCTCTCACATGGCCCTGGAACCAACTATTCCTGTGGAACCAGCCTCTGTGTCTGGTGCTGGGTCCTGGCTGTGGGGTTGCTTGAGTGGAGTGGCCATTCCTGCTTCTCCCACTCATGCAGAAACCCCTTCGGGGGGGATACAATACTTGGGTCCAATGTCGGGCCATTGGGCATCCCACAGCAGCCTTCCAGGACTAGGTGGGAAGTGGGCCGAGGCTCCTCCTCAAACCATCTCCACCTTTCCCACTCCATGCCCGGAAGCCACTCTCTCCCCGCCGGCTTCCAGGAACCACCACCCTCAGAATTCAGTCAACACACCTGACTTGAGGCTCGTGCTTCTCTTTGGGCTCTTTTCCTCCCAGGTGAAGTGATCTTAGGGAAAAGAGGGGAAGGCAGAGGTGAGTCTCACAACACAATCCTTGCCATGTCGGTGCTGATGGCTTCCTCTTGCAGGCGTCCTACCTCTTTTTGGCCCTCTGTGGGCTGGATATTCGGACATAAATCTCTCCTTAGTCTAAGCCATCGCATAGCACCAAGTAGCAATGTTCCCCCTGTTCCCTGTGGACAGAACCCTGGCTGCTGGCAGAGCAGCTCACCGACGAAGGCATTTTTGACAGCTCTGGGTGTCTGAGGCTGTCGCTGTGCGCCTGCTACAGGATCTGGACTTGTGCTTGTCACCATCATCTCTCAATAGGAAACTCACACATTCATCCAGAGAGACCACAAACCTGAGCCGTTACAAAGCAGACAGATCTTTGCATTTGTGAAAGCTCCCAATTAATACTTCATGGAGAAAAGATTAATAAAACATCATGCAATTAGCTGCTTCCCTTAGGCCGTCACACTCATTAAGGGCGGCACAAGGCACCCCCGGGACTAACGAGCAAGCGGCTGGCCTGGGCCCTGCCTGGCGGGGCAGCCCTGCTGGTTCAGGGGAGCCACAGCCCCAGTTCTGCATTGTCTGGAGAAGCATTTTCTCCGCTAAGTGATGTGATAAATGGGGTTGGCTCTCAGCAGGACAGCTTTCAGCAGTCGTACCTTTATCTGTATCCCAGATTTTTTCCCTTCATTTACTCATTTATTCATTTATAGTCTTCTGTGTGCTTGGTGCTGGGCTAGGTGCTGGGTAAGGAGCAGTGGTCTGTAGCTCCACTTCCGAAGCCCCTGCCGGATGGATCCCATCAAAGGCTTCTTCTGAGCCGCTTCCTGGCTGGTCCCCCTGCCCCCATTCCTCCTGCCTGCTCAGCTCTCATCTTCCACCCTGTGAAGACCCTGAGGGTTCATCCGGCGTTTTGTGCCTTTGCTCTCGTTCCGTACGAGGCCCCCTCCCAGTCTTCCGTCCCTGGATCCCAAAGCTGTACAAAGAGACCCTGTCTCCTCGCCGCTTCCTGAAGAACTACATGGAAAAGGCAGTGATGGGGGCCATGCAAACCCTGTTTCAACGCCTCCTTCTTACCTGGGCTAAGAAGAATCACATGAAGCTAGCCTTTCTCGTCTGAGACTTTGTCTCCTGTTTGGTCGTGTTTTCTTTTCTCTGGAGTAGAATGGTTAGGAGAGGAAAATAGGTTTGAACGTGAATCTCAGGTCCTAGGAGGGTAGCAGGTAGCCTTGGGCAGGTGACCGCATCTCCGGAAGCCTCAGGGTCGCGCCCTATGGAAAGAGGAGGACAGTGCCGACTGCAGTGTGGCGGAAGGATTCACAATGTACACTTTCTGGAAGGGAAGCTGCGACGGTTACGGTTTGGGTAGTGCTGGGTGGGCATCAGACCCAGAGGTGCTGGGCTGAGTGGCCAGGTCTGCCAGCCCCTAGGGGACAGGTCCATCCCCCCCGATGCAGGGCACTGGCACTTTTCTGCATTTTGTTGCCATCTTTAAATGGTGACACTGTCCCTGCTTCCAGCCTGGCGTCCCTGTGTGAGGCTGTGGCCTTGGTCTGAGATCAGCATGTTGACATGGTGCCCCAGCCCCAGAGACAGGAGCTGACAGCGCCTCCTGACTCCCATCAGACTGAATCGGCTTGCGTCCTCCCGAGAAGGGTGTGACCCTTATGAAGCCCAGTTAGACCTGTGGCATCGAGAGCGTCGGGCTGGAATGTCACGCTTGGCAGCCTGACAGTCCATTCATGTGTCAGGCCGCCTTCTCTGAGCCCTTCTAAGCTGGAGGCAAGAAAACCGGGCCTCGGTGAAACATCTTGAGAGCCAAAGTGACAGAGGAGGGGATGCACTCATAGCTTTGTTTGATCAACCCATACAGGCAGTTTGGATCGCTGTAAAGCGAACGGATAAGGAAATGCAATTACCTGGATGATTGCTTCAGCTCACTAGCCAAATTCACCTCCGTGGATGAGAGAGAGAGGAGGGGGAGGGGGAGAGAGAGGGGGAGGGGGGAGAGGGGGAAAGAGAGAGAGAAAGCGGGAGAGAGGACAAAGTAGGAAGGTTGGTTTGATTTGGACTAGGTCATGATGGTCTTCCATGAAGATGGAGAGTTTGGGCTATGTGCAGCCACCCCAACCCAGTGCAGTTGGAATCATCTGACAGATATATGTTACTTTCAGGTGTACAATATAGTGATCTGGCAATCAAATATACTATGAAATGATGACTATGACAAGTCCAGTAACCATCTGTCCCGATGCAAAATTATTACAGTATTATTGACTATATTCCTTATGCTATATATTACATCCTCATGACATTTATTTTATAACTGGAGGCTTGTATCTCTTCTTTTTTTTAAAAAAAATAATTAATTAATTAATTTTTTGGCTGCGTTGGGTCTTCGTTGCAGTGCACGGGCTTCTCATTGTGGTGGCTTCTCTTGTTGTGGAGCACGGGCTCTAGGCACACGGGCTTCAGTAGTTATGACACGTGGGCTCTAGAGCGCAGGCTCTGTAGTTGTGGTGCACGGGCTTAATTGTTCCATGGCATGTGGGATCTTCCCAGACCAGGGCTCGAACCCGTGTCCCCTGAATTGGCAGGCAGATTCTTAATCACTGCGCCACCAGGGAGGTCCCCCTGATCACTTTTTTTTTTTTTTTTTTTTTTGCAGTACACGGGCCTCTCGCTGTTGTGGCCTCTCCCGTTGTGGAGCACAGACTCCGGACACGCAGGCTCAGCGGCCATGGCTCACGGGCCCAGCCGCTCCGCAGCATGTGGGATCTTCCCGGACCAGGGCACGAACCTGTGTCCCCTGCATCGGCAGGCGGACTCTCAACCACTGCGCCGCCAGGGAAGCCCCCCCCGATCACTTTTTAACTGGACTTTTTTTTAATATTGAGTTGTGTGATTTCTTTATATTATTTGCATATTAACCCTTATCAAATTTATCATTTGCAAATATTTTCTCCCGTTCAGTAGGTTGCCTTTTGTTTTGTTCATGCTTTCCTTTGCTATGCAAAAGGCTTTTTAGTTTGATATAGTTCCATTTATTTATTTTTGCTTTTGTTGCCCTCGCCTGAGGAGACTGATCCCCCAAAATATTGCTAAGACTGACATCAAAGAGTGTGCTGTTTCTGTTTTCTTCTAGGAGTTTTATGGTTTCAAGTCTTACATTGAAGTCTTTAATCCATTTTGAGTTTATTTTTGTATATGGTGTAAGAAAATGGTCCAGTTTGATTCTTTCGCATGTAGCTGTCCAGTTTTCCCAACACTATTTATTAAGGAGACTGTCTTTTCTCCATTGTATATTCTTGCCTCCTTTGTTGAAGATCCATTGATCATATAAGCGTGGTTTTATTTCTGGGTTTTCTAGTCCATTGATCTATGTGTCTGTTTTTGTGCCAGTACCAAGAGCTTTGTGGTATAGTTGGAAATCAGGGAGTGTGATACTTCCAGCTTCGTTCTTCTTTCTCAAGGTTGCTTTGGCTATTCGGGGTCTTTTGTGGTTCCATACAAATTTTAGGATTATTTATTCTACTTCTGTGAAATATGCCTTTGGTATTTTGATAGGGGTTACATTGAATCTGTAAATTGCTTTGGGTAGTATGGATATTTTAGGATATTAATTCTTCTAATCCATGAGCACGGTGTATCTTTTCATTTATTTGTATTGTTTTCAATTTCTTTTATCATTGTCTTATTGTTTTCACAGTACAGGTCTTTTACCTTTTTGGTCATATTTATTTCTAGGTGTTTTATTCTTTTTGATGAAATTGTAAATGGGATTGTTTTCTTAATTTCTGTTTCTGATAGATTGTTATTAGTGTATAGAAATGTTACATATTTCTGTATATCAATTTTGTATCCTACAACTTTACTGATTTCAGTTATTGGTATTAGTTCTGACAGTTTTGGGGGGAGTCAACAGGATTTTCCACAGATAGTGTCATGCCATCTGCAAACAGTGCTGGGTTCATAGAATTGACGTCCTTGATCACTTGTAAGCAGATTTCTATTTGTTTTTGGAACATGCTATGCATGTTAGTTGCTACCAGATTCTTTGGAACTATGAGATTTTTGCTTAAACCATGATGTCTGCTGAGGTGTAAATGGCAATTGGTGCCTGCAGTAACCAAAGGATGTCATCAGTATTACACGGGCTCTTTAGCTGAGTCCCTGAATGGGTCCTGAAACTCCTGGTATGGCCATATATGATTTTTTTCATCTACTTCTCTTTTTTTTTTTGCGGTACGTGGGCCTCTCACTGTTGTGGCCTCTCCCTTTGCGGAGCACAGGCTCCGGATGCGCAGTCTCAGCGGCCATGGCTCACGGGCCCAGCCGCTCCGCGGCATGTGGGATCTTCCCGGACCGGGGCACGAACCCGTGTCCCCTGCATCGGCAGGCGGACTCTCAACCACTGCACCACCAGGGAAAGCCCGATCTTCTTCTTTTTAAAAATATTTATTGATTTATTGATTTGGCTGCACCCGGTGTTAGTTTCAGCACGTGGGATCTAGTTCCCTGACCAGGTTTCGCACCCGGGCCCCCTGCATTGGGAGCATGGAGTCTTAACCACTAGGTTAACCACTAGGTTAATCAGGACCACTAGGGAAGTCCTGATTTTTTTCTTCTTATAAGAACAAATAGCAGTAATAATTTTAGACTCTTGTCCTTAAGTAAGGGAGACCAAAACCTTTGCACCCCAGCTTGGAAGGTTTGCTGCATATCCAGACTGGGGAGAGAGAACATTATTCTCATTCTCCTGTTTAAACCTCCTTTGTTTAGCAATACTATTTATTATATCTTTTGATTTATATGTAGTTTTAATCAAAAGAAATTTGTATCTAGCTTTTACTGCTCAGCAGAAGTAAATAAAAATACTAAAGATAAATGTGTTCCTTTGATTCCCAAATAAAGCAAAAGGAAGTTGCAGTTGGAGTTTGCCTTGAACCCACAATTTTTGCCCAGCAAAATTAATACATAGGGTCATAACATTCAAGTCTGCCTTTTCCTGGGACAGTTTGCTTGGGCCTGTGGGGATTCAGCTGTAAGTTGCAGGCAACCCCTTTGTAACTGGCTTCAGTCAATGAGGGAGAATTGTCAGAGCTGGCATCAAGGACTTTTAGATAAGGGGGATATTCTGTTAGTTGAGGAAATGGTTGGGTAGAATGCAGGATGTAGCAAGGTATTTCTTGGATTTTGTGTTTGACAGATTTAAAAGGCATGTGAGACCTTTGGCCAGTCTCTGTCACCTAGGGTTTTGAAAACTTTAATTTTATCCTAATTAAAAATAATTGAAGTGCCATTTATTCCAGGGAGAGGGGCAGCCCCAGAGTTTGTGGACCCTAAAGCATTAGACATGTCTAAGCCTCACAAACTTTTCATCCTTTCCCTGGGCTCTCTCCTGAGGCAACACTTTCTTATGGTAATCCTCACTGAAGGCTCAAGTTTGAAGAAGCGCCATAGGGCTTCCCTGGTGGCGCAGTGGTTGGGAGTCTGCCTGCCGATGCAGGGGACACGGGTTCGTGCCCCAGTCCAGGAGGATCCCACATGCCGTGGAGCGGCTGGGCCCGTGAGCCATGGCCGCTGAGCCTGCGCGTCTGGAGCCTGTGCCCCGCAACGGGAGAGGCCACAACAGTGAGAGGCCCGCGTACCGCAAAAAAAAAAAAAAAAAAAAAAAGCAGCTCCATAATGAGTGTTTGAAGGAGGAAGTTAAGAAAAGCTGCCTTCATGCCTTTTTTCTTACTAAGAAGCTTACTAATTAGGGTCCCCAGATAGCATGGTTCAAGCCATTTGGCACAATCTTACTATAGATTAAAATGCCCCCAAACAAAAGCCGTAGTGCCAACCAGGGGGACAGTACTGGGAGGGGGCTTCTTGTAGTAGTCTGGGGTAGAAAGAACCAAAGACCAGTGCCGTGAGTCAAAGCCAAAATCAACACCAAGACCATGGCACGGCGGGGAGGGATGTGAAAGGGGGCCTGAATGGACAATCAGGAGTCAAGCTGGACGTGGAAGGAATGGAAGTGGTTCTGGAACAAAGTGGGGTGGCCCTGGGTGGCTGCTGGCTGGCACTGGTGCAGGTGAAGTTTACCTTTGTTGGTCGGGAGGAGTGGGGAACTGGTGTAGATGGGCTTGTTAGGTGGCCCTAAAGGTGTAGGATCCAGTCAGACAATACTGAAGGGGACTCTCAGTGTTTATTTCCCTTTCTCTTTGTCATGGTTGTGGCTATAGAATCAGTTGTAAATAAATGACATTTTCAACTTGTACATTTTCCCATTTTACAGTTGTAAGTATTGCTTTAAAATATTTTATTATTAAAAAAATGTGCTGAATGGTTAAAAAAAGCACAACTTGGGAAGCACAAAAGAGAATTAAGAAGAAAATAAAAATGCACCAGGAATTAGACCACCCGGAGATAACTATCATTGGTATGTTGGTGAATTTCCTTCCTGGTATTTTGGATGTTAAAAGAAACTTGTTGAGCTTGTGTTTTCACCTAGATGAGCTGACCAGGTGAGCCATGCTGGCTAGGTGTGAACCACATCAGCCAGGTGAGCCATCGTCCAGAGCAGAGACCTCCAGCTTGAGTGTTGATTGGAGAAATCTCCAGACACATTTGCCCTGAGTAGATGGACCCTGTTAGTGGTCCGACATTATTTTGTCAATATCATTTGTGTGTTTCATCACATGGAGCATCTGATCCCATTTGGACCCAAGACCTGGGAAAGTAAAGCCCAGAATTATGATCCAGTTAAGGGAATAGTTCTGCTTCTTATGCAAGTCTAAGGAGGCCCATTTTCATGTCAGTGTCATTACAGTCACTCAGTGGGGGAGCATAATTCTCCAAGCATCTTCTGTAGTAAGACCTTATTACGATGATGGGTGTAAAGAAATATCCATGAGACTCGCACATCAGATGATAATGAGAACCCCAAACCGTGACATGTCCAATGAACTGTTTAACTGGAAAAGATTTTATTGGAAATGGCAGCCACCCTCCTGACTCTCCAACTATGATGGGAAGTTATGGAGTGTCGATTATCATCAACACTGCCCACAAAATGGCTGGATGAAATCATATAAATGCAAATTATGCTGTAATTAAAGAGGAAAGAAGCAAGAAGCGAAAACATTTAGCTGAGCATGGCCTTCAGGGTCCTCTGTTGCCTTTGAGAGTCCAGGAAGGCTCTGAGGGTTTGCTTTGAAATCATCCCCTTACACTGTTGACAGGGACAGGAGGTTAATGAAGAGAGCTGCGGCAGTGGTTTTGAGAGAGCTGGCATGCCATTTCGGAGTGACAATCACTAGGGGGTGTCAGATTGATGGTTCTCTGACCCCTCCCGGCAGGAGGAAGAGCGGGCTCCCTGTTACTTACTTTGTCTCCCTACCACCGGTTATCTTCCAGGGACCCAGCATTGGGGCTGATGGAAAAGGAAGAAAGAAAAAGTGTTCTTCATATGGGGAGGCAGTGCTAAGACCGTTTTCATGGGCTGTAATGACATCTATTTTTAATTTAATTTTTTCAACCGTTCTAACATTCAATTCCAAAATAAAGTAAAATAAAATAAAATAAAATAAAAACAAGTGAAACTCTCTTTTTCCACTTTCAGCCCCTGCCCAGCACCGCTACCCTCCAACCTCAACCACAGGAACTGCTGTTATTAGATTTCTGGGTGTCCTTCCAGAGTGTCTTTGTGCTTATATATGCAAGCATTAATATATACTCTAATTTCCCTCCATTTTTATGTGGAAGGTAACTTACTGTATTTTATACCTTGTTCTTTTCATTTAATATATCATGGAGCCTTTTCCATACCAGTACATGGAAAGCATCCTTATCCTTTTCTACAGCTGTGTATTGCTCTATGGATGTACCATACTTAGTAATCCCCATTCATGGACATTTAGTTTATTTCCAATTTTGCTACTGCAAACAAGTGTCACTGTTTTCTTTTTTCTTTTTTTTTTTCTCAATACAAAAGTGGTATATGGCTTTTATTTTTTTATTTATTTTTATTTATTTTTTTAAGTGTCACTGTTTTGTATGTCTGCTTTCCCCTGGGTTCTGAGCTCCATAGAGACTATGTCCCAGGTGTTATTCATAACACATAATACAGTTTCCGATACAGAGTGGATGCTCAGTAAATGTGAGTGGTGGAATTCAGTTAAATAGAACACCAAAGAATCCATAGAGGCAGCCATGGTGAACACAGCTGTCAGCCTGCCCACTGGGGTGATTACAGTAGGCCTGGTAAGACCTTCCTTCCCTCCCCAACTCAACTCCTAATCTGGATCATAGCTGGAATCCCTCTATTCCTTTCATCCCTTTAGCTTCCTGCTCTCACTTGTTAAAGAGCAAAAGCTCCACCCTGGTGTTTGCCAGTCATGCACCTCTCAGTGGGGGTCTTCATACTCTCAGAGGAGGTCTCCCCTCTCCTGGCCACATCACACATTCTGACCATTTAGGAGGCAGAGGGACAGACACGTACAAGTGAGTCAAGTCATAACTGGCTCTCATTCATGCTGTCAGGTGGTCACTTACTTGGTTGGTCCAGGGCCTCCAAACAGAGACTCTGGGCTCAAATCTCAGCTCTGCCACTTCCTAGTGGGTGGCATTAGGCAAGTCCCTTAATCTCTGTGTCTCCTTTTTTTTTTTGAATTTTATTTTATTTATTTTTTTATACAGCAGGTTCTTATTAGTTATCCATTTTATACATATTAGTGTATATATGTCAGTCCCAATCTCCCAAATATCGTATATTAATGCATATATGTGGAACCTAGAAAAATGGTACAGATGAACCAGTTTGCAGGGAAGAAATAGAGACACAGATGTAGAGAACAAGCATTTCTTTAATCTGTAAAATAGAGATACTTACATTTATACCAACCTCATAGGGTTGTGGATGGATCAACGAACTAAAGTACTTATGACAGTGCCTGGCATGCAGGAAGTGCTGGTAAGGGTTTGCTATCATTGTAATTGGTCCTCAGGGTGGGGAGGGGAGTGGGTGCCTGCTATCCATTCTGAGTCTCTGCCAGCCCTCCTGGGCAACCTCTCAAAGCTGGGAGGGGTTGGCACTCTCCTTACTGCTTTCCTGGGTCACTTCCTTTGACACCAGTCAAAACAGGATGGCTTGCATGAACTTCACTAACATTACATGCTCCTTTCTTGTGTTGCATTTGCCTTGTTAGTCTCCTGGGAATGAGCACACAGATCTTTGATATGTTTTGCTTAAGAGTAATAAAAAGTAGCCAGCTTATTAATTCCATCAATTTCCAAGTTAGAAGGAAAAATCATGTCATGATGATAGCGCAGGGCAAGATTTGATTGTGGGTTTCCTGTATCAGTGGTTTTATCAGATAGGAAAGGGAATGAGAGGCAGGGCCTACCCTGTATTGTTGCAAGGTTTCTACATTTTTACGTGGAATAGTACAATTCTAACTTTAAGCAGATCGAAAAATTAAGGATGTATATCATAATCCCTACAACAACCACTAAAAAATATAATTGAAAGAGACATAGTTGAAAAGCCAAAGAAGAATTCTAAAGATTATTAAATTAATCCAAAAGAAAGCAGGAAAGGAGGAGGAGAGGAACAACATCAGAGAACACAAATAGAAATCACATAAAAATGCTTAATCACTATTCAAAAATAAAGTAAATAAGTCATTGATACATGGAACAATATGGATGAATCCTTAAATTCATCCAGAATAAGCATCAAAAAAGAATGCATACTGTGAATCTTTATTTTCTATATCTATATCTATTTATCCAACTAGCTATCAAATTCACTTGTATGAAGTACTAAAGTACTGAACTGAATCTATGGTGGAAAAAATCAGCAACCGTTGCCTTAGTGGGAAGAGGGCAGGGATTTAACTGGAAGGGGCATGAGGGGATTTTCTTGGGTGATAGTTATATTATGTATCTTCAAAGAGATTTGGGTTGAATGTGTGTATGCATGTCAGATTCATCAAACGGTACACTTAAGATTTGTGAGTTTCATTGTATGTAAGTTTACCTAAAAAGAAAAAAGTAAATTAATATTCACTTTAATTATGGTACATATGCTAAAATATTTAGGGTGAAGTTTACTGATTTCTGCAACTTACTTGCATAAAAAATAAGGTAAATGATGGATAGATGGTAGATATATAATAAAACAATTATAATCAAATGTCAATTGTAGAATATAGGTAGTGAATACATGGTATATATTTTTTCGACTTTCCTGTATGTTTGAAAGCTTTTATAATGAAAAATTGGTTAAAAAAAAGAAGGTGAAACAAACCATTTTCAGATAAAACCTGAGGAAATTTGTTGCCAGCAGACCTGCACTACAATAAATGCTAAGAAAGTTTCATGTGGAAGGGAAATGATACCAGGTGAAAATGTGAATCTGTAAGGAGGAAAGAAGAACCCTGGAAATCATAAATAGCACATACTGTTTTTTCTCTATTTTCTATGTTACTTAAAGCCAACTGACTGTTTAAAGCAAAAATGATGACAAATTTATTGTGGCATTTAAAATATATGTAGAAGTGAAATATACAACAACAAGAGTACAAAGGCAGGAGGGGGTGTAAAGAGAATTACACTTTGTAAGTTTCTTCATTGTAAAGGAAGTAATATTAATTTCAGACAGAATGTGATAAGGATATATATTTTAATTATGAGAGAAACCACAAAACAAACAAAAAGAGTTATAACTAAATAACTGATGAATGGAATGTAGAACTGAAAAATGCTGATTAACCCCAAATAAAAGAAGGAAAAAGGAAGAGAGAACAGAGTAGATAAATAAAAAAATAAGAATTACATTAAAAGTAAATGGACTAAACATGCTGCTTAAAAGGCAAGAGATTCTCAGACCAGATAAGAAAGCAAGACCTAAATCTATGCTGTTTAAAAGATATACACTTGAAATACAAAGACACAAGGGGGTTAAAGTAAAAGGAAGGAAAATATATGCTGTGCAAATACTAAGCACAAGAAAGCTGGTGTGGCTATATTACCATCCCAGAAGGAGCATTACCGGAAATAAAGTGGGTCATTTCATAGTGAGGGGCTGCATTTTGGTTTAAACATCTCTAATAAGGATTCTGAATTTCAATCAGAATATTTGCCAAAACAGCTTTTTGTGTTTGAGTTTTGCAATTTTTATTTCTCTTCCTCTCACATCTCATCTAACTCCTTCCTCTCTAATATTATTAATTCGTAATAAAGTGCTTTTCCCATTTTTATTTCTTTAAAAACTAATTAGCAAAAATAAAATTTAAATAATTGACCACAGTTTCCCCTTTGTAACAATACATCTGCCTTCCTTTTATCTTGTCCCTCTGTGGTCCTGGTGCATATGCATTTACAGTTTTTATAGCTGAAATTATAACATGGGTACAATTTTGTGTTCTGGTCATTCTCTTATATCAGTAAAACACCCTGTTTATGTTGCATGTATTATGGCAAGTTTTCTCAGCCTTGGCACTATTGAAACTTTGCACCAGATTTGTTTGTGGGGAGTTGTCCTGTGCATTGTGGGTGGCTTAGCAGCACCACTGAACTCCACAATTACTAGATTCCAGTAGACCCCAACCCCCTAGTTGTGACAATCAAAAATGTCTCCACTTTGTCAAAAGTTCCCTGGGAGGTAAAATCACCCCTCGTTGAGGGCCACTGAATCTGGGAATCATTTTTATTCACAGCCTAACATTATATACATTTAGTTGAAGACTCATACTTTGCCAGAATAATTCCTATTACTGGACATATTATTTCCAACACTTTCCATTTAAATTTAAATTCCATTTAAATTTCAATATAAGAGGCATGCTCATAGCCATTCCTTCCTTCTAGGCTAGTTATTTTCCTTAGAGTAAACTCCTGGGTATGGGGTGTGTGGGTTCAAGGGCATTTGACCATCCTCTTTTGAGGACTTTGAGGAGAAGAATGATCCTCAGAGTGATCGAAAGCTGGGCATTTCCATGCCCTGAATTAGTCCCCTGCCAATATAAATCATGCAAATCATTTAGAACTCATCTGTGTCATGGAGAAAAGTGCTAGGTGACTTATACATTTTGGTACTGGGTCAACAAATTAGTTATCTGAGCTATAAATTACTGCAGTGATCCATAAATCAAATCTGTATTATATAAAGCAAAAGATACAGATGTATGATGAGAATTTAAGAATACTAATTTATAAAATGCATTATGATAAATTGAACCACACAATAAAGGAAAACTGTGGCACATCCATCAGTGCCTCCTCACCCAAGGAGATATTAGATGCCCAGACTGGCAGCAAAGGAGCTGGGAAGTAAAGTCAATAGACTCTGCATGGAAGGGGAGTATTGAAAACTCTCAGTGATTCCTGCAAAATAGATTGCTGATGTATATTTTAACTTTCAAGAAACATCTAAAGTGCAGTTTTCCTTTTTTTGTATTTTTTTTCCCTCCAGAGTATCTGGTGCCACTGGATTTAAGGATGGTTTAGAAAGTAGCCAAGCTTTTTCTTGCTTCTGTGCATGCTGCTGCTCCAACCTGGAATTCCCTCCAGTTCTCTCTCTTCACTTATATTCATCCTCCAGTTCTCAGTTTGAATGTCCTTTCTTCAGGGACACCTTCCCCCACACCCCTGACTGGATCAGGTCATCCTGTCAAGGGTTCCTATAGCTTCCCGCTTCCTCATTGCTTATGTATCCATTCCCACCCATTGTTCATGCCCATGATCGCTCTCCCGCATGAGAGCATAAGCTCCAGAAGGAAAATAGTAGCGTCTGCCTTATCCTCTGCTAATATATCCAGTACCTAGTACATTGCCACAGACTACACACGCTAGTGTTTCTGGAATAACTGAATGACAGGAGAAAGAAGGGTCCCATAGGTAGGGGCTGGGGGCTTGGAGATGCCATCTCTGGCAGATGCTGGGTCAGTGATGCATAGTATTTATTCTAAACTTCCTCAGCTGTTTTATGAGAACTTATTAAAAGAATGTTGTGGGTCAATAAGTTTGAAAAAATTGCATATTTCATTCTCCACTAGGAGAGTTGGGATGCACATCACCACAGGAAAGACTCTTCTAGTTAAAAATGTTAAATATTGTTTCACTGAGGTCAGGGTATCCAAACAGAGGGAGGTTATCTGGGTTGTGAGTTTTGCCGGATCCAATCACCAGCCCCTGATCAACACAGTTTTCTTAGGCGTTTCATGGTCTCCCCATCCTGGACAAGGTGATGCCAGAGACAGAGGCTACAAATCCTTTCCTACCAAGAGATCGTGTCTTGTTGGGGATACACATACGTACCTGTAACTGAAATCTCAGCCAAACTCTCTGGGGTATGAAACAAAAATTTATTTTTTTCTAACCACAGCCTTTAAACCTGCTCTGTTGTATTTCCCTTCCCCACCTCTTGACAAGAGTTTCTGCAGACCCCGCGATTTTATGGTCCCTTTAACTATAGAAGTAGTCATCCTGACAATGAAGACTCACATTCACGCAGCAGCAAGTCCTTCTGGTTAAATCCCCACTTCAGCTTCTCTCCCATCCAAAGCCTCTCCTCCCCCAGCTCAGCTGTGGCCTGTGACTGAGGTCTTCTTTTATTCTCTCTTCATCTTCAGCTCTTCTGGGGTGGGCAGGAGGAGGGGGACTTAAAGACAAGGGCCAAAGCCTTTGTGCTTAATGGGCCCTGCAGTTGTGGTCCCCTGTCCACTCGCGGGGGCTGGGCGTGGATGGTCTCCAAAGACAGGCAGGGTCATGCTGGCTGTCTTGCAGGTAAATATGTGGACTTTTCTGAAGCCCCTCAGGAGGGGGCTCCCCACGGTCCAGGTTCCTGACCTCTTGTGACACGCCTGTCTGCCCCCCAACCCAGGCTCTTCCTCGGGAAGCCCCTTGCCCTGGCAGCCCATCCCTGGGGTGGTGCCAGCCCACTTCCTCCCATGGCACTGGCTAGGACCATGGGATGGGCACTCTTGTCCCTCCAGACTCTGTGACTCTGTCACCTCATGGGGCTGTCATGGGCTGCTCTGCTCAGCCTCCCACCTTCAGAGCTCTCCAGGTGACCCTCAGGAGACTGTGGCCCCTCCCTCCCAAAGTCCGGGCAACCCACAGCCAAGCCTCCCAAGAACAGTCTCGCCACAGTCTGCACCGGGGCAGCCTTGGGGCCGGCATCTGGCTGGAGAGGGGCAGCCAGGCTCCCTTTCAAAAGCACCCTCCACCTTTCCGAGTGGTGCCCCAAGAGCCCTCTTCACCTGGCTCGGCCGGATGGCAGCACTCACATCCACCTTCAAGGCCATTTCCTCCAAGGACTCCCTCCCCCATCAGTGACCTCCTCTGACTTTCCAGGCTGCATATACAGGAGGGTGCAGTGGTGGGGTCAGGCTTATAGGACCTCTAGCTTGTTTCTTAGTAAGTACCTTGGGGTTTTCTCCATAATTAGGGGCACTTAACACTAAAGACCCTCAGTTGTGGAGCTGTGATTCTAAGCTAAGCAGGAAAATCTTTCATCCTTCTGTTCATGCGCAGGTGAATGGGCAGCATCAGACCACACATGACAGTGGACTTGGCTGGAGGTCTTTGCAATGCTCAAGGCATGTTTGGAATAGGACAAGACCACAGATCTGAGAGTCCGGGGGGGGTTTCCAGTGGGAGTTGGGGCCTGATCTGAGCGTTGAAGGATTTTTTTTTATTTAAAAAATTGCATTATAAAAGTTATATCGGTTTCTTACAAAACTCAACCATAAGATAAAATAAAACTCCCTTCCTTCCGGTCTCACTTTCCCAGGTTAACCTCTCGTAGTAGCTCTGTATTGCCCTAGATCTTTTAAAATGTATACATAGGGACTTCCCTGGTGGCGCAGTGGTTAAGAATCCACCTGCCAATGCAGGGGACACAGGTTTGGTCCCTGGCCCAGGAAGATCCCACATGCCACAGAGCAACTAAGCCCGTGCGCCACAACTACTGAGCCTGTGCTCTAGAGCCCGTGAGCCACAACTGTTGAGCCCACACACCACAACTACTGAAGCCCGCACACCTAGAGCCCGTGCTCCGCAACAAGAGAAGCCACCGCAATGAGAAGCCTGCACACCGCAATGAAGAGAAGCCCCTGCTCGCCACAACTAGAGAAAGCCCGCATGCAGCAACGAAGACCCAACACAGCAAAAATAAATAAGTAAATAAAATGGTTAACTTAAAAAAGAAATAAAATATTTAAAAAAAACGTATACGTAAACACACACATCCGAACCACAAATAAAGCACAAGATATATATATATATATATATATATATATATATATATATATATATATATATATATATATTTAAAGACAATGTGTACCGGCTTGAAGGATTTTGAACAGTCTTTCACCAAATATTTGTGTGTGGCTGTGGCTTGGGATGACACCATGCTAGTTACTGAGGGCAGGGAGATAAGGCACGCTGGCCAGGCTTGGAGGAACAGGGCTGCTGGATGTGGCTGTGCCTGGGTCCTGTCACCCAAGCACATGTCCTGGCTGTGTGCATCCCGGGAAGGTGCCCTGGAGGGAAGGATGCCTTTTCATAATTACAGCAAAGGCATTGGCTCCCTGAGAAAGGTCCAGCTTACTGGTGGAGCCAGAGAAGGGAACAGACCGCTCTAATGCTGGAACAAGGCTCGAGGGTGACCCAAGGCCTTGTGCAGAGGAGATAGGAGATCTCCACATTGAAGAAGCATGAGCGGTGAGGCCGGGGACCTCTGGGGACTCAGAAGAACACCTGGCTTCTGCCTCTGGGATCTGACAGTTTACCTGGGATGAAACTCACACACCTGAGATAAATGTCAACAAACTGACCAAACGAACCGTGGTGATGTGCTGAAGTGTGAGATACAGTTGGTATTCTAGACATCTGGCTTCTGTGTGAGGACACGCCGGCCAGGCTTTCTGATGGTCAGTGTAACTTCTCTGATCAAAACCTTTCACTGACCTGTCTCCTGTCACCTTCAGGGGAAAGAAAACCCAAAATTCTTTGCAGGGCACATAAGGAGGGCACTCTGAGATCTGAGAGCTCCCCACCACTCCAGCTTCATTTCCTGGCCCTTGGGTGTTCCGGGACCCTCCACTTATACGGAGACTCTCGGAGTCCCCAAAGTGCCCTGCCCTGAAGGCTCTGCAGTTTCTCGGCCTCGGCACATGCTGTTCTCGGTCTGGATGACCTTATGTGCCCCCCGCTGCCCCTCCCTCTGTCTGGCTAACTCTCCCTGGGTTCCTAACCATGGCAATGGCCGTGGGGTTCAGGAATTTCCACCTAGAAACCACTCTGATCTTTCTTTTAGTTGAAGTGGAGTTGGGAGCAGCCTAGCTGGGGATATACTTTCTCCTATCCTGTCATTCATTCCTAAAACTTCATGGCAGACAGAGGGGGAAGAGAGGTCCAGATAACCCAGTGTGGGTCTCAGAGAGGGAGGCCTGCTGGAAGAGACACTGAGCCTTTGTACAAATTAAACTTTACTTGCGGCGGCAAACCATTACATGCTCTGCTGAGGTAGAAAATGGCATTTTTCTTTAAGCTCTGTTATGTTTGAAAGTTATTTGAATAATAGTGTACTCGTATATCCAGATCAATTCCTTGTTAGAATGACTCTATGCTTTTGAAACATCGCCTTTGAGGACACACGTATTTAATCTTGGTGGAATAGCACTCTGTTTGCTGACACCACTCAGCCTCAGTGTCCATTTGCAGCCAGAATTAACATGAAGGAGCTCTTAATTGTGTTCTGTGAATCAAAGCCCAGAAAAAAACATAAAAATTTGTCTCAAAAAGAAAACAGACTTCTTATATATGAAGTCTTCTGGGTACTCTGGAAAGCCTGAGCTTGTTTCAACCAGCCGAGCAGGTTAGGATATTTGTGCCAGTATTGGCTACGGTGATGGATGGATTTTCCTTCCTGGGCACCGAGGAAGGTGGATGATGAAAAATGGTGACCCTGCCACTTGCACAGACCCTTCCATCTGCCCTGTTGCTCCCGTCTCCTGCTTTGTGAAATTCATCAGGTGAGTACTGTTCTAATGGCTGCTCCAACCCAAACAGTAAAAACCTATCAGGGGAGCTACCTATTTGTATCCAATTGTGTTAACTTCCCACTAACATGCTTTACTCTGCCCTGCCCTTAACTTCCTTTGATGGATGATGTAAGAAACAGATGGGTGAAGCCCTCTATGGTATTTATTGTAGCTGGTTGGTGAGGATATTGTCCACTAAATCAGTGGACCTTGTTTGAAGAGCCATCTGAAAAATTTAAAGCTTGAGTCCAAGAAAGGCATTGTTTCATCTGCAAAACTACGATGCTTTATTTTTCGTGGACAGATTCAATTTTGTAATTGATTGTCTTGCTGTGGCTGCCAGGAAACTCAGAGCCATATTTGCAGTCCAATTTTTACCAGTGTATGACCCTGTGAACCTATATTTATGTATGCTGTCCCTTGATTCACCTTTCTATTTTATTTACGCTTCTTCTTTTATTATTTTATTTGATGTATTTTTATATTCATATCTCCAGCTCTAGCCCCTTCTATCAAACGCACAGAATGAGTAGGGCCCAGCAGGGTGCTAGCAGAAGATAAGTATTTATATGTATTTGTTTTTTCCACTACAGTCCCATCAGACCTGCTCTGTGGCTCATACTTCCTTGCACCTTGGATAAAATCCCTGTGAAGTTCCATAACTTTTCTTGACACTCTTAGGGAAAAACATCTTTTGTTCATTTTCCAACACCAGAAGTCTCATCTTACTAGTTACAGTGTTCACTCCAGAGCAGTAACCAAAATTCAGAACTTTCTTCCAGGTTAAACATCTCCAGCTTTGAGCTCACTTCTGGATGGGAACCTTGTTGGGGAGTTGTGGACTGGGGGTGCAGCCAGCATCTCTTTTGCCCCAAATTGCTGTTCTAACCACCTGCACCCTCTTCTCCAGATTTCCTGTTGCTCCTCCTGAGTTGGATGGAAGATAAGGGGTAGGAAAGCTCTTACCTGGCTGAGGTTGCTTTGTCCTAAGGTAGAAAGAGTCTTGGTCTTTGCAATATGACCCACTCAGCTTCCATAATGAAGCCTGGGGGCTAAAATACAACACATGTCTCTGCCCCGCTGTTGGTGGAAGGCAATTTGCTCCTGGGACATCTCAAACCAAATCTCATACACTTCTCTAGACCAAGGTGTTGCACTTGTCTCTGTGCCTGTTACACTCTAAAAGCATAGGGCAAACTCCCCAGATGGTTCTTGAGATGCCCTTTCTGGATCTTCTTGACTTCACAGTTTGGCTCACTCAGAGAGCAACCTAGGAGGGTTTAGGGAAGGAACTATGGACAGAGGTGCAGCCAAGTAAGAACAAAAGAAGGTGAGCCTCCCAGATACCAGCATTGTGCCCTGAAGAGGGTAGGGGAGCGAATGGTGCACTTGGGGAAGATAGGCTGCCGGACAGATGCAGTGGCTACAAGGAACCAGCCATAGCCAGGTAGGGGTGTGTTATGGGTTGAATTGTGTCCCCTCAAAAACATGTGTTGAGGTACTAACCCCCAGTATTCTATGAATGTGATCCTAATTGGAAATAGAGTCTTTATAGATGGAATCAAGTTAAGATGAGTTCATTAGGGTGGGCCCTAATCCAATATGACTGGTGTCCTTATAAGAAGAGAAGACAGAGACAGAGACACAGACCAAGAGAAGATAATGCCAGGTGAAGATGGAAGAAGAGATTGGAGTGATGCGTCTACAAACCAAGGGACACCAAGGATTGCTGACAACCACCAGAATCTAGGAGAGAAACAGGGAACACGTTCTCCCTTGAGCCTCCAGTGGGAGCCAACCCTGCTGACATCTAGATTTTAGACTTCCATTCTCCAGAACTGTGACAGATGCATTTCATTGTTTTAAGCCATCCAAGTCTCTGGTAATTTGTTGTGGCAGCTCTAGGGAATCAACACAGGGTGGGGTGGAAAAATTCCTTCAGCTCTGTTCTCCTGCCTTCCTCTGTCATGGTGGGGCCTCTCACTGGACAGACGCCCACTCTCTGGAAGCCAGAAAGCAAAGGAGCAGCTGCGCAGTCTCTAGAGGTCAGCCTCTGGGCACAGGGCAGGGCGGAGGGTGGAGGGACAGTGGTTGTAGGTGGAGAGTAAGCCCGGCCAGCCCTGCCTCCAGCTTCTGTCTTCTTCAGTGTCAGAGCCGGTGGTGGCAGGGGATCCATCCGAAGGGCACTGGAGAAACAGCTGCCTCGACCCCTCTTTTCTGCCCTTTGAATCTGGTTCTTTCGTGAGCACAAAGGGCTTGGAACACAGCTGGCTCCTCAAAACTGCATCTTGGATCGGAAGTCAGCTTTCCCAGGAGAACGATGTCATCACCAGGCGAGGAATGGTATTTCCGTGCTGAGAAAGGCAGTGATGTACAGGCTAAAAGGCTGGGGAACCATAAATGTGAAAGGCTGTTCAAACTCATTTGTAAGCAGGCAAAGTCAAGTCAAAACTGCATGGAGATGAATCAGTTGTCACCCTCTGGGTTGGCTGGCTCCCAGGGCTGGCTACTTCTCCTTGCAGGGCCGGCTGTGGATGGTGCCAGGTGTAGAGACCCAGCACAGTGCTGGCACATATTAAGGTGCTCAGCAAATATGACTTCCTCTCTTTGCCTGCTCAGCCCCTTTCCTCACCTCCCCTAACTGGCACTGTAAAGAATATGACATTGAACGCACAAGGCACAGCATCTGTGTATCAGTGCATCAGTGCTGTGCAGAGACCACCTGTGCTGATGGAAACCCCTGCTGCTTTCACACTGAGCGCTCTCGGCAGTACATACTCCTGGGCAGAGCAAGTGCTCTCGTGAGAAAAGTGATTGAATTCAATCACATGGGTCTCAAGGGACGTGGAAGGGCAGGGTGGGGGCTGAGAGTTAAGAACAACACTTGCACCTTATGACAATGGCATCCGAATTGTAATCCCATTGAGGGATCCCGTAAAAGTTGGATGAGGGTAGCTGCAGTGGGCGCTCTGCTCATATCTCCTCAGAAGTTTTCACCATTTCCACCTGTGCCAGCCCAACATCCAGGAGCCAGCACCTGCATCTTTGTTAGGGTTGCCCTTGGGCTACTGGAACCCCCTTTGTCCCTGTGCACTGCTGTCTGGAAGTACCTATGAATTAACGTCCCCCTGGGGTCCGTCCTTAACCACTGGCTGATGGATGTCCAGGCAAGAGTCTCCTGGCTCCCGGGAGCCAGGATAATTCTGAGCCATATCTTTGTGTCACTTTTCAGAGTTCTTCCATGAGATTAAATTTCAGTCTTCCATTTTGGTAATTAGCTTAATAACATGCTTTTACTCACTGCCTTCACCTCCCATGACTACCAGCCCCCTCTGCTACCACTGTTTCTGTACTTCCTATAGATGGTTTGTCCTGCAATGCTTAGTGCAGGGTCTGCTTCTGGGGCAACCCAAACTAAGACAGGTGGCAAGCTTGGCCTACTGAGCCCATGGTCTCCAGATACTGCCCCTTCTGGGAGTCAGGGATTGGACTAGGCTTGGCCACTGGCTTCTTGCTTTTTGTGTTGATTCATCGCCAAGAGCTGCATAGCTGACTCACAACCTCAACATAATGAAAACATGTATCTAGTACTTGTCACATACCAGGCACTGTTCTAAGCACTTTGCGTGAACTAACTCATTGAATCCTCATAGAAACCCTACGGACTAAGTATTATTATTCTCATATCACAGGTGGGACAGGCTCAAATGAGGAGACTTACCCAGAACACAGGGCAGGCCAGTACGGCTTCAAGCCAGTCTTGTGACTTTAGATCATGCTTTTCCCACTGTACATTTACACTCTATGAAATGCACTTTTTATTTCTGTGTATTTTTGTTAGCTTTCATGAGAATCTGGGGTACAGTAACTGAGTCCTTTTGTGGAGGTTATTAGCTCTCCATGGAGGGATTCGGGGGAAAAAAGATAAAAGAAAGGTATTAAGACTGAGTGTTTTGTAATTCCCCAAACTCATATGTTGAAGCCCTAACCCTCAATTGGAGGTAATTGGAGGTGAGGCCTTTGGGAGATAACTGTGTTTAGATGAGGTCATGAGGGTGGGGCCCCAATGATGGGATTAGTGTCCTTATAAGAAGAGGAAGAGAAACCAGAGCTCTCTTCTCTCTCCACCATGTGAAGACACAGCAAGAAGGTGGTAGGAAGAGGACTCTCACCAAGAACCAAATCTGCCAGCATCTTGATCTTGGACTTGCCAGCTTCCAGAACTGTGAGTAATAAATATCGATTGTTTAAGCCACCCAGTGAATGGTATTTTGTTAGAGCAGCCTGGATGAAGACAGAAGGAAAGAGCCAGCCGTGAGACTATAAGAAAGGTTAAGGATGCTGAGAGGGAGTAAATTCCAGCCCTTGAATGGCAGTGGGTCTCTTAGCTACCAGGATGGGTCATGGGGTGAGGTGGTCACGGTTTGACAGCCCTGGGCTTTGGAGAAGAGGGTCATAGGAAAACTGCTCTAAAGGGTCAAGGAAAGGTTTCTCCAAGGCTTCCTCCATCTTATGCATTCATGGTGGTTCTGGGTGCCTGGGAATTCTGAAGAATCCAGAGGGGTTGGGTTAACCCCCGAGCCACCATTGGGCACTGGAAGGAGGACCACCAAACCAGTTCCCTCTTCCAGGCGTATTCCATTCTGCAGAGTTAGCAAAGTTACCAATATCTTCTTGATATTGCTGGGAAGGAAGGCCTGAGAATTTTCTAGCAAGGTTGGGTAGGGTTAACTTATGAACAATTAAAGACTGGTGTTATTCTCATCTAAAACTATAGTAAGAAGGGGGGAACTAAGAGATAAAGTAACTTGGGAGGATCACACAGTAAGTGAAGGATCCAGATTTCAAACCCAGCACCTATATCCGGAACTTCCATTTGTAACTACCACACCATATGGTACCCTTAATAGGATGGTACCTGCTCTACTATTTGTGTCAAATGTATTTGCCATCATTCTTATTTTTATGTAAGTGAATATAAAAATAAGCATAAAAGCTCACGGGGATGCAGATGGCCAAGTGCAGGGGAAGCTAAATGGGCAGAGATCTCTGAAGTCCCTATTCCTTTTCAACCTAGAAATTCCATATTTATATGTGAGGTATGTAAGTTCTCCATAGGCTACCACTGGGGTGGGACAGTTTGGGAACCACCAACGTGGTAGGAGATAACTAGAATTGCATTTTAATATCAAGTGGACTGAAGTGCAGAAATGGATTTTTGGGGGGTGGGGGTGTTGGGAGTGGAGGGATCAGTAAGAGGCCATTGGAAGAGCAGGAGATGGTGGTAGCTTGAAGTAGGGACCAGGGGACATGCAGAATGAGAGAGGCTGGTGGATTTAAGACCTATTTTGGAATTAACATCAATGGGAAGTCCTGCTGTCATTCTTGGGGACATTGAAATCCTCATGGATGATCCATTCCATGCTTTGCCCCTCCAAGTCTTGCTCTCCAGACCTCAAGAAGCCTTCATCTCCTCTCCACTTTAGCCATCGATTCCAATGGCCATCCTACAGCCCATACCATCCTTACCACTCAACCTCCTCCACTCTGACATCCCAAACTGTGGTTTTACTCCAACCATCCCTCCCAATCTTTCTATCGCTCTCACTGAGTTCCTCCCACAACATCTTCTCTGTGTTCACATTGAGATTTCTACCCCCTTGATCATTCTAATTTCTTTCTATTTTCACCCTTCATTTAGTCACTTCCTTCCCAATCTACCTTGGGCTCATCACTTCAATCTTTCTCTTGCCAAGATCTTCCCTCCTCTTTATACTTGTCCTTCACTACCACCCACACAAGTGAACACCCTCTACACCAGACGGATCAGTCTGGCTGTCTACCTTCTCCAAATGCTGTTGGGCACAATTATAGAATTTTGCTGGTTGGGCCACCAGAAACTCATGGTTCTTGACCTGAGTTAGGTGCTCAGCTCTGCATGGAAAGATCATGTTTCCCTCACAGTGCTCCCCTCTGTTCCTCTCAGAAGCTCATTCACACTTTCTTCTCTCTCTTCAAACCCTATGTGCAAATATGTTTCTCTTCACCATTGGGGGTTGACTTGGCCTCCACTGAACTGAGAAAGTAGATGCTCAGAAGGGCACCCTCCCAAAACTTGCTTTACTTCCTCAAACTACCTCCACCTCCACTCACTTTGTCTCCTTCCTTCTGGTCTCACAGGAGAAAGCTCTCTTCTCTGGGGTAGGGCCACTTGCTCCAGCTGGGTCCCCATTTTCCTCTCCTTCTCTTTGTACATTCTGTTCAAACTCTGACCATCACATTCTTCTCATCTTGGAAGGGTCCTTTGATCACCCTCGGCCCCCTGCTCTCCTCATTAGCTGGACAAGATCCCTTCTTGTTTGCCCCATTTTTAAGGTCCCCAATCCATATGTTACATGACTTCAGAGCTCAAGCCATGAGGTCGGTGGGGGTCAGGGCTGGGTGAGAATTGGGTCCTTCCAACCTTCCATCTCACTCATGGACCAGGTTGGCCCTGGCTATATTTCTAACAGGTGTGTCTTAGAAACCTGGGCATCTGAGGAGAAATTGAGTTTTCTGAATTGCCATCAACATTGACCTTAAAAAAAAAAAGCCCAATAAGAAGCAAAGAGGATATATCTCTCAATTTCAACCCTGTGAACTTCAACTGGAGAACTGTGTTTAGGGAGCTTGTTCTTCGTAAGCTTATTACAAAAATAATACAGCTACATAATTGCAGGGGGAAGATGAAATTTTATTCTCTTTCTGTGATGGCCTCAAGGGAAAATAGAAGCACACAGAAAATTTTCTACCTAGGAAAAATAACCAGAACCTCCCCCAAATGCCATGTAATTTAGTCATGAGGTGCTTTGGAAAAAAAAAAAAAGTCTGTTTATCTTAAGCCCCTAAAGAAATATCTTCATGGAGAGATTATTTCATTGAAATTTATTTCAAGGAATTATTTAAAGAACATTGGTCTTTACCACCCATTAATCAGGTTTCATTTGATCTTACTTTGGTTTCTCTTTAGTTATGGGCAATTATTTTAAGACTGCTGATTGCTTGCTATTAAGGATCAGATTTTTATGTTATAAAGACATTTCGAATGATCTATGGGCCTGAACACTGTGGGGGAGACTGGGAAAGTTCTGGGACGCAAATTGCTTTAAAGTCGATTGGGCTTGGTCTGGGCTGTGACAGAGAAGAATGAAAATGGAGCAGCTCTGGAGCTTTGCTTCAGAGGCTGAAGGTTCCTCAAACGTGGCGGAGGTTTTAAAGGCGGCAGCAGATTGGACGGAATCTCTGGAGATGGGGTGTTAGCCACGCCCACTTTGGGGGAGGACTGCAGCTTCTGCCAGCTGGAGAGGACACTGCACCTCCTACAACATGGGCTTCCTGGGACCCCAGAAAGAGCTCAGGTGGAAGGACCAATGCTTCTGCACCCCCAGTGCGCACCCCTCTGGTGGGAATCATGCCTCTCATTTCCCAAAGTCCAACAGACCTCAAGGCAGACCTCAAGTGCAAGCAGACAGGAGGGCAGGGACACGCAGGGGGAGAACCCACGTGGTGTAGACGGTCATATGCCTGTAGTCAGCGTAAACTGACAGGGTGGTGGGGCCTTGAACAAGTCATTCAAATGCTCCAAGTCTCAGTTTTCCCACCTGAGCAATGCGAGAAATAAGGCTGTCGTAAGGAATCAATGAGATGATGCACATAAAGCATTCAGCCCAGTGCGTGGCCCATAATAGGCACTCAATATATGTCATTCTTGGGAGTACCTGGTAAATGGGTTCATATGCGCCATCTTGGGAGCTGTTATGATGATTAAATACTGTAACTTAGGTGAAGGACTTAACACAGTGTTGAGCCCACAACAAACACTCGACACAGGGTAGTCATTAGTGTGAGTATCAGTAACGTGTCCGAGTAGGTATTTGATCAAGTCCCTGCACACCTTCCGGAGCTCTCCTCTATCACCTCTCCTCTTCCCTCACAGCCCTCTAGGCACGCTGGCCTCCTTCTGTTCCCCCACTGCCCAAGCCCATTCCCTTCTCACCTGCCCCCTCTATCTGCACTCAGGGCTCCACATCATCACTCAGCTCTCAAGTCTAAAGTGATGTCTGCAGAGAGACCCCCAGGCTCAAGAGCCTCTCCAAGCCCCCTGCACCGACCACCATCTATCCTGCGTGATGCAGCCAACAGGCCAACATCTACTCACAGTTATTGTCTCTCCCCTCCGTCTGGACTGGAAATTCCATGAGAACAGGGATCTCTCTGTCCACTGCTGTCCCCGGGGCATAGGACAAGGTCCAGCACAGATTAGGTGCTCAGAAAACACCTTCCCCAGCTTCAGCCTATTGGGTGCCCATTAGGGAAGCCCATGGGGGGATTCATTTTAGAGTCAACATCCCAGAGCCTTGAAAATGCTCAGTGTTCTGTGGAATAGGCCACTTAAGGAACCTAACAGCACTGGGCACTAAGAATGTCAGGGAAACATATCCCCCCAAAGAAAACAGAAGCTGAATCTACAGACTGGTCTGAATACAAGAGGGGGTTCTGTCTTCTAGGAGGGAGGTGGTGGCAGCAAGACCCTCCTGGGGTGTCCTGCTGCTCAGGGAGATGGGAGAGGAAGACCCACCTACTTCCTAGGGGTAAGTGCTGGGGTCAGAGCTGCACAGACACACCACGGGATGACCTCCACCCAGGGGCCTGGGCCCCACGTCGGACTCCCTCGGCAGGGTGGGGGGGGTGGAAAAGGGGTAGAGACTCAGGCCACATCTGTGGAAGGGCAGTGCATGGTTCCCCACAGTGATTCAGCCTAGAACATGTGCATGGCCTCAGGAATAACACAGAAAGTGGGAGAAACAGGAGAACGGGGGCAGTGGTGAGGTGGCCAGAAATGGTCAAAACAGAAGGAGTAGGGAGGAGCAGGCTGAATCTCAGTGTCTAATGGGTATAGGAAATCCATCTATCCATCCATCCATCCATCCATACATACATCCATCCACCCACCCACTCAACCATCCATCCATCCATCCACCCACCCACCCACCCATCCATCCACTCACGCACCCACCCACCCACCCACTCAACCATCCACCCACCCACCAACCCATCCACCCATCCATCCATCCATCCACCCACCCATCCACCCACCCATCCACCCATCCATCCATCCATCCATCCATCCATCCATCCATCCATCCATCCACATATTTCTCTCTCCCTCCCTCCCTCTTTCCCATTTTTCCTTTTCCCCTCTTTCTGTGCCCCCTGACTGGTTGGGGACACAAAGTAGTGCCTAATCCAAACTCTCAGTGAACTCACAAATTAGGGAGAGGGAGACAAGCTACAGCATAAGATACATTTCTAAAAAATGTTATTTTATTTTATTAAAAAAATTTTTATTGGAGTATAGTTGCTTTACAATGTTGTGTTAGTTTCCACTGTACAGCAATAAAAAATTTTTAAAGGTGCTTTTTTTTGATAGAAAGGGTGCTTTTTTATTGAAGTTAAAAAAAATCAATAAATTTATAAATTGTTCCCTGAACAATGGTGCCCATAAGTCATGCCTCTGCCTAGGGGAGTTTTCTAGAGCCCCAGCGGCTGTCCTGGGGCTGCAGGCACACACGCCCACCTGCCCCCCCTGCATGCGGAGGTGCACGTGCTGAGACCCCACCAGTCTCCCATCCTCCAGCAGGTGGCTGAGTCAGGATCAGACTCAGACTGCATTTCTGAGAGTAATGGGCAGGCAAGCAAAATGATGTCAAGGGCGGCCCGAAGCGCAGCTGGAACAGGGCACAGCTGCACACATGAGGGTGAGCCAGGGAGTGTGGGCAAGCCTGGCTGTGCCCATGTGGGTTCATGTTGGAGCCAAGTCATGGCTGGTGTCCCAGTACCCACATGGCAGGGAGGTCTGTGCGCTCACAGGTAAGTGCGTGTATGTGTAGATCGCAATGGCATTCCTTATGTGTGGAGCCCTTGTCCAGTGTACAGCTGGACATCAGTAAATAGCAGCCCTGCGGACAAGTAAAGACATATCAATGTCAACAACACCAAGTGCTAAGACAGAGGTGAGCACAGTCCTGAAAGGGAGCATAGAGGGCGGCACTGACATTGCTCCAGGGGGTCCCTTTCAACGCTCTTGGACTGCCTGAGCCCGGGACTTCTGGATTCTGTAAAGAGCTTCTCAGATGGCCAGGAATGACTCCAGCTCTTCTCTCCTTCATCTCCCAGGCCCCGACTTGGCCCCATCTGCCTTTGTGTCTTGGGCCTGCACTTTGCCTGGCTTGCTGGGGTGGGGTCCTGGCTCTGGCCTCGCCTTCTCTGGACTCTGGAATGGCCCCTCAGCACCTTGGGCCACATCCATGGACAGGAAGCGCCACACACCTGCTTCTGCTCAGCCTGGACACCCCAATGCCAAGTGGGCCCCAGGAGCCCAGCAAGGAGGGAGCAGTAGGGCCCGTGCCCCTGGGGGATTCCTCTGTGCTCTCCCGGGGTGCTGCCCTAGGAGACCATCACAGCCTCCTGGAGGGACTAATGGTCTTTTAATTAATTTACTTATTTTTAAAATTTTTTGGCTGCACTGCACGCGGCTTGTGGGATCTGAGATCACTGACCAGGGACCGAACCTGTGTCTCCTGCTGTGGAAGTACGGAGCCTTAACCACTGGATTGCCACGGGAGTCCCAGGGACTGATGGTCCTGGGGCTTCAGGTGGGACAAGCCGGAATCGATGTGGTGAGCAAAATGCTGTGACTGAACAACCGTCACACAGTGGATTGTACCAGGACCCACATCAACCAGCACATCGCAGAACAAGCTCCTGAGGGATTCTGGAGTCGTCCGTGTTTGCCTTGTAAAACTTCCCCACAAAGGATCACTTTGGGCTGGCAGTGGATTGCTGCTACTGGATTATCTTAATGTCTTCCTGGAGAAACTTTGTGCAGGTTATTCTTCTTGCTAATAAGTATCATACCTCTTTATCTATCTGCTCAGGAATAACAATTCAACACTGCCAAGGCTGTCCTTGCTGGAGAGAACCCTAACTTTCCTGAGACGTATGCGTGTGCAATCCTGGTGACTTATCACAGGTCTTCCTGGGCCCAGGCTCCTGGGGTATTCCTGCCTCTCTGTCTGGATTAGAGCGTGAACGGGGCCGCTCCTGTGTGTTTGCCGTGACTGTCTGCACTCAGAGGTCTCCACGGCTGAGGGTGATGCAATTGCATGAGTCCTCTTGCCACCCACACATCACGACTAGCTATTTCCCGATGCTTTCAAACCAAGTAGTTCTACCAGCATATGTGCATATGTTAGAAGGTAGAGTGGAGCAGTGGGGAAGAACGAAACAAAACAATAAACATGGATCCTGAGACTAAGGTTTGAATCCTGGAAATGTTTGCCCTAGTAGCTGTGTGATCTTGGCCACTGTGGTAGACAGAATAATCCCTGGAACCTTTGAATGTGTTACCTCACAAGGCAGAAGACACTTTGCAGATGGGATTAAGGTAAGAATCCTGAGATGGGGAGGTTATCTTGGATTCTCCGGGTGGGCTCAGTGTAGTCACAGGCATCCTTGTAAGAGGGATGTAGAATCAGAGGAGATGTGATGATGGAGTGAGGGGTGAGTGAGAGAGAGAGAGAGGGAGGGAGGGAGGGATGGAGAGATTGAGAGAGACAGAGAGAGAGATGACAGAGAGAGAGACAGAGAGAGAGAGGGAGCGAGGGATGGAGAGATAGAGAGAGAGAGAGAGATGACAGAGAGAGAGACAGAGAGAGGGAGGGAGGGATGGAGAGATTGAGAGAGACACACAGAGAGATGACAGAGAGAGAGAGAGACAGAGAGAGAGGGAGGGAGGGATGGAGAGATTGAGAGAGAGACAGACAGAGAGAGAGATGACAGAGAGAGAGACAGAGAGAGGGAGGGAGGGATGGAGAGATTGAGAGACAGAGAGATGACAGAGACAGAGACAGAGAGAGGGAGGGAGGGATGGAGAGATTGAGAGAGAGACAGAGACAGAGAGGGAGGGATGGAGAGATTGAGAGAGAGACAGAGACAGAGAGACAGACAGACAGACAGATACAGAGAGAGAGAAAGAGATGACATTGGAAGATGTTACGCTGGCTCTGAAGATGGATGAAGGGGCTGTGAGCCCAGGACTACAGAGGGTTGTAGAATCTGGAAGAGGCAAGGAAAAGGATTCCCCTTAGAGCCTCTGAGGGAACTGTGGCCTTGCTGACACCTTGACTTTAGCCCAGTGAAACCCATTTAGACTGTCTCATCTCCAAACCATACAATAATAAATGTGTGTACTTTCTTTTTTTTTTAAGTTTTGTTTTGATGTGGACCATTTTTAAAGTTTTTATTGAATTTGATACAATATTGTTTCTGTGTTATGTTTTGGTTTTTTGGCCCCGAGGCCTGTGGGATCTTAGCTCTCCGACCAGGGATTGAACCCGCACCCCCTGTATTGGAAGGTGAAGTCTTAACCACTGGACCACCAGGGAAGTCCCCAAGTGTGTGTAGTTTTAAGCCACTGTTTGTGGTACTTTGTTACAGCAGCCATAGGAAACTGATACCGACCAGCTACTTTCCCTCTCTTAGCTTCCATTAGCTCATTTCTAATAAGAGAAGGCAGGCTAGGAATTGCTTTCCCATAGGTTGTTGTGTGGGTGAATCAAGTAGTGACTGCTACTTCAGAAGGAAGAGGGGAAGGCCTTTGGCATCAGGTCCTTGGGCCAGTGCTTCTCACACTGTCGGTGATGAAGCCCCCCTCTCCCCTTTTAATAAATTTCAATCCATTGTAGATCAATACTTTTATAAAATGCAATACAAATGAACCATTAGAAACAAATGAAATAAAGGACATACAAAATCCAAGCCTCACTCTTTTATTATTAGATTCAGCAGCCATAAAATCGTGCTGGGTAATTGCTCTGAAAATTTCTCTACATATACTCTCGTCTTCTGTCCTCGTGTCACTTTCTGTGCGCGAGGAACAGACAATTTGCTGCCTGGTCCCCGCCCACACCCTGAGCTGATTGTTACCTGGAGGTGAGTATAAGCTGCAGTCGAGGCCTGGGGCAGTCAGATTGCCTTACAGATGAGGTGATGTCCAGGCTGAATTCTGAGGTAGGGATAGGGGTTTACCAGGAAGAAAAGAGCAAAAACAGAACAGGGGAAACAGCATGTTGAAAGGACGGAGGCAGAGAGAGAAAGACAAATATCATATGATATCGCTTATATGTGGAATCTTAAAAAAAAAAAGATACAAGTGAGCTTATTTACAAAACAAAAATAGACCCACAGACATAGAAAACAAACCTATGGTTACTGAAGGGGAAAGGGAGGGATAAATTAGGAGTCTGGGAAGTAATATATACACACTACTATATATAAAAGAGATAACCAACAAGGACATGCTGCTTAGCATAGGGAACTATACTCAATATTTTGCAATAACTTATAAGCAGAAAGGATCTGAAAAAGAAGATATATATATATACACACACATACACACATATATATATAATTAAATCACTTTGCTGTACACCTGAAACTACCACGAAATTGCAAATCAACTATACTTCAATTAAAAAAATCTTAAAAAAGAAAGGCATGCAGGTGAGGAGTGCTTCGTATCTCAAATATGAATTTACCTGCCAGTGTCTTTGAAGGACAGCAGTCTGAAATTTGAGCTGTTCTTGAACCTTGATAAAGAGGAGACTACAAGTTGGTATAGTGTTAATCATTAGGACATGACCTCTCAGCTTAAAATCTTTCAGGAGCTTCCCCCTGCCTCTGGGGTCAATTGGCAGCTCTCAGTGGAGCCCTGCTACTTCCCCTTGATCCAGCCTCACCTGCACCAGCCCCTGTGCTCCAGGTCCATGGGACTCCCCGCCCATTCTTCCAGACACGTCCTTCCCCAGGACCCATCATGCTGTTCCTCTGACAGGCATGCTGCTCTGCTTTCTCCTTGCCTGGCAAACTCTACCTGTCCTTCAGGTCTCAGCTTGAACAACATTTCCTCAGGAGACCTTCTCTTCCTTCCCAGCTTTTGTCTTGTTACAAGTTCCAGTGAGCGCCTAAGGCAGGGTTTTGCCTGTCTCAGTGCTCAGTGAATATCTAGTGGTTGAATGAATAAACACGCTGTATTTCTCTCTCCCCAGCAGGTACCACAGTTCCAAAGAAAACTTTTATGTACTTATCTGTTTAATGTTAATCTTTCCACTGAACTATAACTATATGGGGTCAAGGATCATGTCTGTTTTGCCCTCCACAGTGCCTCAAACACAGTAGGTGCTAAAATACACACTGAATGAACATGTGAATGATTGATTGAAAGGATGAGTGATGGGAGTTGGGTGGGATTGATGGGGAAAACCCTATGGGAAGAATTTGATTATCTTCCTTGGCGTCACCTGAGACTGGGGGCAACAATAGCTGACATTCAGAGGGCTCCCTCACCCCTGAAGTCTCCTGCTGCAGACAATCGTGAGACCCAATCATCACAAGAAACAAAGGAACGTTTCGGATCATAAGAGGACTCGGTGAGGTGAAGGTTACATTTTCTAGAGAAACAAAGTCATACCTTTTCCAATGCAGGCAACTTCTTCATGCTCAAAGATTTTATTGTAGGAATGTCTCGGACATTTTCTTCCGATAGCCATAGAACAACCGCATTTATAAGGCTGTGTTCCATAATAGTAAGACAACAACCAGCAAGCTAACAAAACCCACCATAGAAAACAACAGCAACAAAACCAAACGACCCAACTGTGTGAAGCAATTAATCAACCAGAAAACATCAGCAACTCCTGGGACACATATAACACAGAGGAGCTGGTTCTTGCATATATTAAGTGCTGTATATATGTGAGTGGATGTGACTTTTGTTTTCTTGGATGCAGGTGGCATTCCATGGTCCTCCTGACTTGGCAGGATCTGTGGCTTCTCGGAGCAGACGTAACAGCTGTTGCGTCCTTGGGGAGACGGGGTTGAGTTGGAATTGCAATTGGTTGATGTGCCTGGCTTGATGCGATGCACCATGATGGCTGTGAGGACTGAGGAGGACCACTTGGCCACCTCCCAGGTGCCCCTCTGAAGCTGTCAGCTCTGGCTTTCCAGATGGGAGTAGGTTACCAGCCAAGGGTGCACAGTCAGAGCCTCTTCCTCTGTTGGCGACAAGCATGGCTTCACTGGAGCATGAATTCCTCAGGTTCAGTGGCCAGGCTTCTCTTTTGAGCCTCCATGGTCTCTAAGGCAAGGTCAGCACTCAGTTGTGCCTGTTAAAGGCTCACTTACAGGCTCTTCCCTACAGACACCAGTTCATAATCCTGGAGAGGGAAAATGATCTTGTGGAAAGAAGCCAATAGGAGGGGAGTTGGGAGAGCTGGGACCTAGTCCTAGGTCTGTGATCTCTCAGTTGAAGGTCTGAATGGAAGAAAAAGGGTGAGGAAGAGGGAATTCTTCCTGCCTGACTTTGAGTGAGACATTGTTTTTTTCCTTCCTTTGGACTTGAACTGAAACATCAGCTCTTCCTAGATATTGAGCCTGATGGCTTTTTAAAAAATGGTGGATTAATAGTCTATTTTTTAAAATATTATTGGAGTATAGTTGATTTACAATGTTGTTTTAGTTTCAGGTGTACAGCAAAGCGAATCAGTTATACATATACATGTATCCACTCTTTTTCAGATTCTTTTCCCATATAGGTTATTACAGAGTATTGAGCAGAGTTCCCTGTGCTATACAGTAGGTCCTTGTTGGTTATCTATTATATATATAGTAGTGTGTGTATGTTAATCCCAAGTTCCTGATTTATCCCTGCCCCCAAACCTGATGGCTTTTGGACTGGAACTTTCACCATCATCTCCCCTGGTTCTCAGCCCTTCAGACTCAGCTACACCACTGGGTCTCCCAGGTCTCAGCTTGCCGATTGTAGATCTCGGGACTTGTCAGCCTCCAAATCATGTAAGCCAGTTTCTAACAATAAATCTCTCTCTTTCTCTCTCTCCCTCCATCCACAACACACACACACACACACACACACACACACACACACACACACACACAGAGTTGATTCTGTTTCCTTGGTGAAGCTGACTAATACAGCACCTTTATAAAGTAGGGTGATCAGCATGGTGATGGAGGTCTGAGGGCTCTGCCACAAAGATTCCACCAAGACAAGAAAGTGGGCCTTTGTTCCCATTGCTTAGGAGTCCGTGGGGCACATGAACCCTCCCTAGCATCAGAGCAGGCTCCAGAATGGCAGCCTGCCCTGCCCTGCCCTGCCCTGGCAAATTCCAGGTACCAGCCTTCCTTAGGGTCCAAAGCTTTGAGGGGTATTGGCAGATGCACAGAATTGTTTATTCAGCAGATGAGCATCAGGCATCCTTTATGGGATGGACCTTGTTCCAGGAGCACAGTCGTGAAGAATGCAGCGGTACAGGTCTCCCTTCTTATGGGGCCTTTGGTACAGCAGGGGTGGGAGAGCAGGCAGTAAAGAAACAGTGATGTGTGAAGACGTGAGGCGTCATGTTGGCTTCTTGAGGCAGTAACGTCAGGTCAGAAGCACGTTGCAAGCGGAGGGCGCAGCTAGGGCAAAGGTGGGTGCAGAAAGGGGGCAGTGGGGCGTGGCCTTGTAAGCATGACAGGGCGGTCTTCGGTGAGCCTGGAGGTTCTGGGATGGAGCCCCGACAGTTAGGTTCACAGGCCACGGAAAAGAGCTCAGACTTACTCCAAGTGGGAAGAAACTTCTTTGGAGGGTCTGGAGTAGGGGACGTTGTGATCTGATTCATGATGGAATACAGCGTCCCTCTGCCACAGTTGTCCAGGTGAGAGCTGACGGTGGCCTGGACTGGGGTGTGGGCAGTGAGGAGGGACAGGCATGGGAGGTGGGGTCTATTTTGGAGGTAGAGGAGTTGCCGCTGAGGAGGGGTACAAAATCCTGGGGAGGGGGACAAAAGAAGACATGGATTCAAGGAAGAAACACTGGCCGTTTAGAGATGGCCGGTGGTGATCTGGCCATCTCCAAGTTCAGCAGAGGCCTGGACTGGGGTCAGGGATGGCATCTGCCACAGAGAGGTCAAAGCCGGCAGGTTTTGGGCTGAGGCCTTTCCTGGTCAGTCCCTTCATCCCACCTGAGCACTGGGTTAATGCCCGCTAACCTCTTCCTTAGCCGCCCTCTCAGCTGGCCAGAGCTGCCTCTGGAAGCACCTCAGGTCACTAAGGAAACTTGGTGCCACTGTCTACTTCTCTTGTCTTCAGGCCCGCATGCCCTTCCGGGCACCCCTGCCTCCCAGGACTGGAATGCTCCTCCATTCCTGGGCCTCTCGGGTGCTGGGCGGAGGTCACTGCATGCCTCTGGGTGAGCGGGGGTGGGTGGAGAGCTGCCCGCAGGACATGGTCTTCCCCCAGGGTGCCAGGCTCACACCTGTGCACTGTTCATGCCTGCAAGGCCTTTCCCCTTCTTCTGGGGTCTAACCCTGCTCATCAACGGAGCCTTTTCTTCCAGCCCCTCCCACTTCCAGCCCCTCCCACTCATTTTCTTCCAGCCCCTCCCACTCCAGCCCCTCCCACTCCTTTTCTTCCAGCCCCCTCCCACTTCCAGCCCCTCCCACTCCATCCTCCCCACTGCTTTTTTCCATCCCCTCCCTCTTCCAGCCCCTCCCACTCATTTTCTTCCAGCCCCTCCCACTCCATCCCCCCCACTCCTTTTTTTCCATCCCCTCCCACTCCATCCCCTCCCACTCCTTTTCTTCCAGCCCCTCCCACTCCCAGCCCCTCCCACTCCATCCCCCCACTCCTTTTCTTCCAGCCCCTCCCACTCCAGCCCCTCCCACTCCTTTTCTTCCAGCCCCTCCCACTCCAGGTTTCTCCTCCAAGTGCCCACAGCCTCTTGGTTAAAGTGAATTGTCTCTTTACTTGAGGGTCATCCTTCCTGAGCTGGAGAATTCCCTGAGGGCTGGGGCCATGTCTCATTTCTGTTCCCAGCCCCCAGTCCAGGGGACTCTGTCCCTGTTTGGAGTGATGCAACCAATGCATCCATCATTGGCCACAGCAGCAGTGGGCTGGGGAGAGAAACTTGCCTTTCCCGGAGGTGTCCATCTTCCCTTCCACATACCATACTTAACACATCAGCAGGACAATGACAACAGACTCCAGCTCTATCTTTGTTTCCCTGATTAGGCAGACGTAGTTCTGAGTTCAGGTTGTAAATGAGATGTTGTGACTGCTTCTTGAATAGAAGACCCAAATTTGCTTGAACTTAGGCAATAAGTATTCTATTTTTCTGACCTCTTTGGCATCAGGTTCAAAGCAGAATGCATCAGATGTTCTATAATACAGGCTCAGAGTTGGGCTAAAATTCAAACATACTCATACTAATGGGAAAAAATCTGGAGGCTTTAACCACAGCTTGTAATTCAGCCTGATTGACAGTGTTTCCATTTTGTGAAGTCCCTGTTTTCATGTGAAATGAATGACTCCTTTTTCATTTTGCTCCGGAAATAGGGAAATATTCTCATTGTGGAGGGAAATCTCTACAAGCAGCCCATTAAATAGTAAAATGATCCTGCTGTGCCTGCGTGAAATTATTACCCACGGAAAGCATCAGTCCCCAAAGGGGGACCATCCTGGAGGAGGTTTGCCCAAATTGCCAAGCTTGGAGGCTATTTGTTCATCATTTGGGGAGACATGCATTCAACATCAATGTCTTTCTTCTCCCCCAGATGAAACCTTGGTCTGGATGTCAGCTCGGGAAACTCAACTCCATCTACTTCAAGAGAAAAAGGACTTGGTTGGAAGCATCTTAGGTGTGTTTCTGAATCCAGCCTCAGAGGTAAAGCCAGGCAGCAGGACCAGAGCTGGCCCAACCTGGTTCCAACCTGGGAGTCTTTACTCTGTGTCCCTTCTTGAGTTTCCTGTCTTTGCCCTTCTGTCTTGCTGTTGTCCAGACTTTCTCTGTTCCCCAGTTCTCACGGTGGGACCTGGTCACCACTACCAGCTCCCAAATTTATGAGCTACACACAGACATCCAGAGAGAGCCTGATCTCTTTCCCCAAGGCAGTGCCCTTCCCTTGACCATCCACGGTAAGCAGCGGGTAGGCTGTATTATCACGTGGAGCTTCTACTACAACCCTATGGATGGGGTGGGGAAGGATCAATTCCTAGAAAAGTCATAGTAGGAAGATAATCCAAGAGGTGTATGTTACATTGATAGCAAAAGCCTAGAGTCACCCCACAAATGGATAAGAAGAGTTCAGGGACTCCTGCCATGTTGGAATTCAAGTTCTGACGATGAAACCCATAAATATCTACTTATGAAAAAGGGGTTGTGATTCCATGTGAAGCTGTGGCTAGACCTAAGTTTCAGACACTTAACACCTCATTCTAGGAGCTTGTGCTGCTGACTTGGGGGGAGCCACCCCTCCCCGCAAATGTGGTTCCTTTTCCTTCCCCAGACTGGCTCTTCCTTATGTAACATCCACAACAAACCAGGGGCTCCCGGCCACATGATGAAGCTGCTGCCCCTCAAAAACTCTCTTTCTGTCCATGATCTCTCAACCTGCCAACAGTCCCATCTTACAGATGTGGAGTTGAGGCTCACAGAGGTTGGGGCATTCACATGTTTCTGGTTCTAAAGCTTTTATCTCTTTTTTTTTAAATTTAATTTTTATTTTATATTGGATATTGTTGATTTACAATGTTGTGTCAGTTTCAGGTGTACAGCAAAATGATTCAGTTATACATATACATGTATCTATTCTTTTCCATATTCTTTTCCCATATAGGTTATTACAGAATATTGAGTAGAGTTCCCTGTGCCGTACAGTAGGTCCTAGTTGATTACCTATTTTATTAAAGCCTTGATTTCATTACACACACTGACAACATCATCTACACAGCATCACATCTCGAGACCAGGTTGTTAGCACGGAGAAAACAGAGAAACGGTTGATAAGAAAATGAAATGGACTTATAATGAGACAGGATGTAGAAATGTTTGGGTGGACCAGATAGGTTTCCTGGCCACTAGGACCTCAGATGGGCCTATGACCTATGCCATGTCTTGTGGAAGCTCGTGCCCCTCCTCCGGATATTGTGAATTTCCAGGTCCCCTTGGCACCCAGCCTCTTCGGCCTGTGGGTGCTTTCTCCATGTGACCTAGCCTCAACCCAGATGTGGAAACACACTTCTTTTCTTAGGTAATGCCCTGAGCCTAAGTAAAACCTATTCACACAAAGTATTCATTAATGTGAATTTAGGAATGTTAATCCTTCCTTGAGGATTAGGAGGTGGGTAGAAGATGGTTTCTAGCTGGCCATAAACTAAGCTTTGACATGAGTCACTCTCACTCTTACATTACGTATGGTGACCACACCCAGGGACATTTCCATGCCCTCCTCACCCCATAGAGTCCCCTCACCTCTCAGTATCTGCAGACCTCCCCTCTCCCCTTTCCTACTGTCCCTTGTGTTTCAGAGAAAAACAGAGTTCTCCATTTTCTTTCTTTTTTTTTTTAAACATCTTTATTGGAGTATAATTGCTTTACAATGGTGTGTTAATTTCTGCCTTCTAACAAAGTGAATCAGTTATACATATACATATATCCCCATATCTCTTCCCTCTTGCGTCTCCCTCCCTCCCACCCTCCCTATGCCACCCCTCTAGGTGGTCATGCCTAGTAGCTGCCTGATGGAAATCCTCTTCTTTTCCCCGCCCCTTCATAGGCCTTGGGTGGAACTAGCACTTCTGTCCAAGGAAAGCCCCACTCCCCGGTCTGCCCCTGGGGCTGCTGTTTGCATTCTCCCAGGTCCAGCCTTGTCCGTCCACCTGGAGCTGTAGCCACCCTTTGCAGCCGCTTCCATAATTTCTGCTCTTGAAAGTCATTTTTCTCTGAGAGCACAGCACTAGCTCAGCAATCCCTGCCCAGAGCCTCCAGAAGCAGCCATCCTTGAGGAGAGAGGGAAGGTATTTCCTGCAGGTGGAGCAGCCAGGAAAGAATGTGGTGGCAGGGGGGAGCACGGGTGTCCAAGGAGCAGTGGGGAGTGGGGCAGAGGGAGCGTCGGGTTGGGGGAGTGAGAGAGAAGGTGATGCAGGGTTCTGCCAGCCTGGGAGAGGGCTTCACGGTCTGCATAGGGGGAAGCGATGGCAACAGCAAACTTGTCTTTGTCTCTTTGGCCGTGCATGGAAGGCAGGGTCTGGTCCTTAAATATTTCTATGTCTCAGCCCTAAGCATAGTTCACAGAGGCAAATGGTAAATAGGTGCTGATGATCGGGTAAGTGCAGGAACAGGTTTTGTCAACTGTGAAAGGGATTTAAGGCATTAGGGAGTAGGCAGGTCCAAGGGGCCATTTTATAGCCCCTGAAGTCCCACTTGGCACACACCCACTTCAAGGTCAGCTCCGGGCTTCAGAAAGGCAGTCCCTGGGGTCTGTAGTTGATGGACTAATGAGGCCCACCAGCAAGCCCCTTGCGGAGGAGTTAGCCTGCCTTATTTATTCTTTGTATTTCTGCCCCCAGCACATACAAAACGTGCCCCAAAGGAAACTCTTCCAACTAGAGATCCTTGTGGCCACAAGGTGGCGCCATTGTTCCGGCCAAAGACCCCAGAGCCTGTGGGCAGGACCACGTGGCTTGGAACTTTGAGTTGAATCCAAATTCCTCCAACCTCTTTGTCAGGCCCTAATCTCAACGCAGTGATATATTCTAATCCCATAACAAGGCGATTAACACCACCACTGTAGTTAATTTGAATTGAGAAGATCCGTTTCAGACAGTGAATTCCAAGACGCTTCCTTCCCTCGGGGGCAGAGAAGGTAGGAGCAGTGCCTGGACAGACTCTTGGATTGCTTGCAGGCTGAGCTGCGCTCACAGGGGCAGACCCACAGACCACAGCGCTCACTGCCTCCAGCCCCTGTGCACCATTTTGGTGGCTGTCACACAGACAGCTGGGGGCAAATGGGGGAAGGGTCCCCACTTAAATTCCCATCACTCCTTCCCTTTGCTCCAAGCTCTTGGCGTTGATGCCCCTGTACTCTTCTCCATGTGTTCACATCCTACCCTTTCCTCAAGGTCCAGTTCCCAGAGAGGCTCTTGTGCACCTCCTGCCCCAAGGACTAAGACCTTCTCTGAATTCTGGAAGCTTTTCTGACTTAATGAGCACTGAGAAATACGACTGGTATCTACCTTTTCATTTACAGTTTTTGTTTTGTTTTGTTTTGTTTTAACATCTTTATTGGAGTATAATTGCTTTACAATGTTGTGTTAGTTTCTGCTGTATAACAAAGTGAACCAGCTATACGTATACATATATCCCCATATCCCCTCCATCTTGCGTCTCCCTCCCACCCTCCCTATCCCACCCCTCCAGATGGTCACAAAGCACCAAGCTGATTTCCCTGTGCTATGCAGCTTCTTCCCACTAGCTATCTATTTTACATTTGTTTGGTAGTGTCTATATGTCCATGCCACTCTCTCACTTCGTCCCAGCATACCCTTCCCCCTCCCCGTGTCCTCAAGTCCATTCTCTACATCTGCATTTTTATTCCTGTCCTGCTCCTAGGTTCATCAGGACCATTTCTTTTTTTTTTTTAGACTCCATATATATGTGTTAGCATACGGTATTTGTTTTCCTCTTTCTGACTTCACTCTGTATGACAGTCTCTAGGTCCAACCACCTCACTACAAAAAACTCAATTTCATTCCTTTTTATGGTTAATTTTCCACTGTATATATGTGCCACATCTTCTTTATCCATTCATCTGTCGATGGACACTTAGGTTGCTTTCATGTCCTGGCTATTGTAAATAGAGCTGCAATGAACATTTTGGTACATGACTCTTTTGAATTATGGTTTTCTCAGGGTATATGCCCAGTGGGATTGCTGGATCATATGGTAGTTCTACTTTTAGTTTTTTAAGGAACCTCCATACTGTTCTCCATAGTGGCTATATCAGCTTACATTCCCACCAACAGTGCAAGAGGGTTCCCTTTTCTCCACACCCTCTCCAGCATTTATTGTTTGTAGATTTTTTTGATGATGGCCATTCTGACTTGTGTGAGGTGATATCTCATTGTAGTTTTGATTTGCATTTCTCTAATGATTAATGATGTTAAGCATTATTTCATGTGTTTGTTGGCAATCTGTATATCTTCTTTGCAGAAATGTCTATTTAGGTCCTCTGCTCATGTTTGGATTGGGTTGTTTGTTTTTTTGATATTGAGCTGCATGAGATGCTTGTATATTTTGGAGATTATCCTTTGTCAGTTGCTTCGTTTGCAAATATTTTCTCCCATTCTGAGGGCTGTCTTTCATTGTGTTTATGGTTTCCTTTGCTGTGCAAAAGCTTTTAAGGTTCATTAGGTCCCATTTGTTTATATTTGTTTTCATTTCCATTTCTGTAGGAGGTGTGTCAAAAAGGATGTTGCTGTGATTTATGTCATAGAGTGTATTGCCTATGTTTTCCTCTAAGAGTTTGATAGTGTCTGGCCTTACATTTAGGTCTTTAATCCATTTTGAGTTTATTTTTGTGTATGGTGTTAGGGAGTGTTCTAATTTCATTCTTTTACATGTAGCTGTCCAGTTTTCCCAGCACCACTTATTGAAGAGGCTGGCTTTTCTCCACTGTATATTCTTGCCTCCTTTATCAAAGATAAGGTGACCATACGTGCATGGGTTTATCTCTGGGCTTTCTATCCTGTTCCATTGATCTGTATTTCTGTTTTTGTGCCAGTACCATACTGTCTTTTTTATTTTTGGCTGCCTTGGGTCTTCATTGCTGCGCAATGGCTTTCTCTAGTTGTGGTGAGCGGGGGCTACTCTTCGTTGTGGTGCAAGGGTTTCTCATTGCTGTGGCTTATCTTGTTGTGGAGCACCGGCTCTAGGTGTACGGGCTTCAGTAGTTGTGGCACATGGGCTCAGCAGTTGTGGCTCGTGGGCTCCAGAGTGCAGGCTCAGTTGTTGTGGCACATGGGCTTAGTTGCTCCACGGCATGTGGGATCTTCCTGGACCAGGGCTCGAACCAGTGTCCCCTTTATTGGCAGGCAGATTCTTAACCACTGCGCCACCAGGGAAGTCCCGTACTGTCTTGATTACTCTAGCTTTGTAGTATAGTCTGAAGTCAGGGAGCCTGATTCCTCCAGCTCCATTTTTCTTTCTCAAGATTGCTTCGGCTATTCGGGGCCTTTTGTGTTTCCACACAAATTGTGAAATTTTTTGTTCTAGTTCTGTGAAAAATGCCATTGGTAGTTTGTTAGGGATTGCATTGAATCTGTAGATTGCTTTGTTTAGTATAGTCATTTTCACAGTGTTGATTCTTCCAATCCAGGAACATGGTATATCTCTCCATCTGTTTATATCATCTTCAATTTCTTTCATCAGTGTCTTATCGTTTCTGCATACAGGTCTTTCGTCTCCTTGGTAGGTTTATTTCTAGGTATTTTATTCTTTTTGTTGCAATGGTAAATGGGAGTGTCTCCTTAATTTCTCTTTCAGATTTTTCATCATTAGTGTATCGGAATGCACGAGATTTCTGTGCATTTATTTTGTATCCTGCTGCTTTACCAAATTCATTGATTAGCTCTAGTAGTTTTCTGGTAGCATCTTTAGGATTCTCTGTGTATAGTATCGTGTCATCTGCAAACAGTGACAGCTTTACTTCTTCTTTTCCGATTTGGATTCCTTTTATTTCTATTTCTTCTCTGATTGTTGTGGGTAAAACTTCCAAAACTATGTTGAATAATAGTGGTGAGAGTGGGCAACCTTGTCTTGTTCCTGATCTTAGAGGAAATGGTTTCAGTTTTTCACCGTTGAGAACAATGTTGGCTGTGGGTTTGTCGTATATGGCCTTTCTTTTTTTTTTTTTTTTTTTTTTTTTTTTTTTGCTGTACGCGGGCCTCTCACTGTTGTGGCCTCTCCCGTTGCGGAGCACAGGCTCCGGACGCACAGGCTCAGCGGCCATGGCTCACGGGCCCAGCCGCTCCGCGGCATATGGGATCCTCCCAGACCGGGGCACGAACCCGTATCCCCTGCATCGGCAGGCGGACTCTCAACCACTGCGCCACCAGGGAGTATGGCCTTTCTTATGTTGAGGTACTGGTTGTTTCTTGACTCCACATTGAGGTGTTGATTCTCTTGAGACCACACTCCATACCTGGAGCTTGTTTCCTGCACAGAGCAAACACCTAGTCCATATTTATGGATGTAGAAGAGTGAAGTAAAACATTGCTCCATATTCAAGGAGCTGGGAGATGTTTAATAGCAAAACAGAAAGAGAGAGAGAGTTCTGTGGGTCATTACTCTTGTTCTCAGATAGCTAGCTATAGGTTATGATCTTAAATCATAATCTATAAACTAGCAGCGTGATGTTGTATTAATACTATTATAAATAACATTAAGAATAGGTGCATTTATTGAGTTCCTGATATGTAGTAGTCACTGTGCTATGCCTTTTATGTATGTAGTTCACGGAGATTCCCCAACAATCTAGGAGGCATTATTTCCAATTTCCACATGACAAAAAGTAAGGTTCAGGAAGATTAAGTTACCCACTCAGATTTCTAAGTTAATACTGGCCAAGCTCTGTGGGCTTGACTGTGGGGTTGGAAAACTCAAGCCACTTTCATAGGGACTCATATGCTGGGGCCATGCATGGCTACATTTAATCAGATCTGACTCTTGAAGGGCCCCAGGGGCACGGAGAGCATAACAGCTGGAGGAGTGGCCTGGTGGAGGCCAGAGCGGTGCATCTTGGGGACCCTGACTGAAGTGAATCCCTCAAATTGTCCTTCAGTAAGAACCAGACAAGGCCCAAAGTATAATGTATTTGCCCAGGAGAATGTGTGCAAAGAAGGTGTATCATTGCCCACTGGTATGATTGAAGGGTCACCTGAGACTGCTCTGTCCCCAAATATCTCCCTCTCTAGCCTGTTATGGTGCCCCAAATGATGTCACCATTGGTTCTTATTTCCTTTGAGTTTGAAATGCTTTTCAGTCTCTCAACATTCTCAGTGATCTATCACACCTGGCAAGGGATGAGTTGAGAGCCACTTGGGAGGAGGGTGGGTGCCTGCAAGTGACAGGAGGCCGGGGACAGCTTTGGTTCCCTTGTGTTTTCATGGCCAGGGATGAGGCCAACAGGCAGGCAGAAGGTTACTGAGGGGGCCTCTGCAAGGCAGGGGAGAATCCCGCGTTTGGATCTGGACCAAAGAGTCTTCAGGACCCTGCTTTTCACCCGTTCTTGGTACCCTGGTTCCCCGAGGCTGCCACTCCTGCAGCGGGAGTTCCAGACACAACGGTTTGTTAAGCAAGAAGAACAGGTGTTGCTAGCGATGTGAGATGGAGGGGGGAAGACGAGTCTTCAGTAGAATCTTCGCTCTGCTGAAGACGCCTGCAACGGAAATGCATTTTCTGGGGGAAAGAAGTCTCTGGCTTAACACTGAGTATTTCCTTGTTGGAAAAAAAAAAAAGCTAAAAGGGCCTCACTGCTGCCTGCATGAGCAGAAGGAACCCCCGAGTTGGTCTCTGATGCTGGACATTCTTTCTGCAGAGGATAAGGCCTTTCATCCTACTATTAAAAACTAGGCTGAGGCTGCAAGTCGTGGCAGAGTAAATTTCTGACACCCTTGTCCCTGGAGAGTCCATTGCTGTGGAGGAAAGAAGGAGAGGGCTGAGCACCTGGGGAGAACGGGCAGGTGGGGCAAGGCAGGCTGGGGTATCAGGGATGTCTTTGCAGTTGCTGATTTCATGGTGCACTGGGGGTTGGCCTCCTTATGCAGGTCAAAAGTGTGTACATGTGGCTGGCTTGGCTTGACTATTTAGCACTTTTCTGGGTTACTTTTCTGGAGTGGCTCCTAACTTGGTTGGCTTTGTTTTTGTTTTTTTTTTTTGCTGTTCGCGGGCCTCTCACTGTTGTGGCCTCTCCCGTCGCGGAGCACAGGCTCCGGACGCGCAGGCTCAGCAGCCATGGCTCACGGGCCTGGCCACTCCACGGCATGTGGGATCTTCCCAGACCGGGGCACGAACCCGCGTCCCCTGCATCGGCAGGCAGACTCTCAACCACTGCACCACCAGGGAAGCCCAGTAGGCTTTGTTTGACTTCAGAAAGTTCCCAAAGATATCCAGCCCTAATCCCTGGAATCTGTGAAGGTCACCTTATATGGAAAAAGGGGTTTTGCAGATATGATTAAGTTTAGGATCTTAAGATGGGGAGATAATCCTGGATTATCTGGGTGGCCCCTATATGTAATCACAAGTTTCCTTAGAAGAGGAAGGGAGGGGAGACTTGGCTATAGTCAAAGCGGAGAAGGTCACGTGATAGAAGCAGAGGGAGGCAGGTCAGAGTCAGAGAGAAAAGATACTGGCTCTGAAGATGGAGGAAGAGGCCACGAGCCAAGGAATGCAGCTGTAGAGGTTGGAAAAGACAAGAGCAGGTATTTGTCTTTCTCTGCTCTTGTCTTTTCCAACCTCTACAGCTGCATTCCTTGGCTCGTGGCCTCTTCTTCCATCTTCAAAGCCAAGAAAGACAAATACCGTATGCTAACACATATATATGGAATTTAAGAAAAAAAATGTCATGAAGAACCTAGGGGTAAAACAGGAATAAAGACACAGACCTACTGGAGAACGGACTTGAGGATATGGGGAGCGGGGGGGTAAGCTGTGACAAAGCGAGAGAGAGACATGGACATATATACACTACCAAACGTAAGGTAGATAGATAGTGGGAAGCAGCCGCATAGCACAGGGAGATCAGTTCGGTGTTTTGTGACTGCCTGGAGGGGTGGGATAGGGAGGGTGGGAGGGAGGGAGATGCAAGAGGGAAGAGATATGGGAACATATGTATATGTATAACTGATTCACTTTGTTATAAAGCAGAAACTAACACACCGTTGTAAAGCAATTATACTCCAATAAAGATATATAAAAAAAAAAAGACAAGAGCAGGGATCCTCCTTAGAGTCTCTGGGGCTTACATGGCCCTGCCAACACCTGAGTTTTGGCTAGTGAAATTGTTTTGGATTTCTGACCTCCAGAATTTTAAGAGAATACACGTGTGTGGCTTTAAGCCACCAAGTTTGTGCCATCTTGTTACAACACCCCAGGAAATTAATACATGGGCTAAGGTGGGAATTTTCATCCTTGGGATCCTGATCCTTAAGGGGCTTCCACTTTAGGAGATGAGATGAGACCCATGGGAATCTTTGGACACTAACTGTCTACCATATTGTTTCCCAGAACCCTTAGCAGTGGAGTGGAGTGGGGCTGGGCCTGGGGCCCAGAGGGGTTTAGGCTCAGAGACACCAGTTCAAGGCTGGTTCCACCATCTCTCATCTGATTGACTTTGAGAGCATTACCTGAACTCTTGAATTCCAGTGGCAGAAAATGCGGCTCAGTGTGCAGTCTGCTGTGAACATGATATGAACTAAGGGATGCAGTGGAATCATGGTGAGGTCAGTGCCTGGTCCATTCATCTTAAATGCCTTGTCCTTCTCACAGATACATGAGGTATCGATGTTCTGAGTAACTGGGGAAGTGATTGTGAATTAGTAAAAAAAATCTGAATTCTAGGCTTTTGGTAAAAAAAAAAACCCCATCATTTTACAGATGGGGAAACTGAGGCTCAGAGAAATTCCTGACTCTATCTCTGGCCCTGCCAGTTGAGTGCTCCTTCCTGCTAATAAGATATGTTCCTTCCTACTTTGTCAGTTACCAAACCCATGACTAGTTCTTTGGCCTTTAGCTCTCCTCCTCCCATGGGCACAGATCAAGAAAGAAAAAAAAGGATGGCTCTTAAATGAGTGCTGCATGGGCTCTGCTGACATTGAAGTAGACTCGGATGTTTAGTGATGTAATCTACTGTAGCATAAGACATAATGGCATCTAAAATCAGGCTCTGATGAGGCTGAAAAGGACAAATGCTTCATTTTCCTTGACTACAGTTGAGTTCCTTTATGCAGATAAAAAAACGTGAAGGATCCAAACTGGTGTGTGGCGCGTACACGTGCACACGTGACCAACGGGGTGTGAGTGAGTGAGTGTGCAGCACCCACGTGGGCTGGCGTGGGTATCACGTCCTCCGTTATCTTGAACTAGGGGCCTCAGAAAGCAGAGCCCAAGATACGGGTTTGTGTGCAGGTAGCTTATCTTGGCAGGTGATCCCAGGGAACAGGAGTGGGGAACTCAGAGAAGTGAAACAGAGAAAGTGGGAAAGCCAGTCCAAGGGTGAGTCATCCAGCTGGTTACTGCTGTGGACAGTGGGCTCAAGCCTGCTGGGGCCCTGGGTGGAGGGTCCAGGATGCGCCTGGGGCTGATCCCCACGCGGGGTGGGAGAGGGGGTCATTGTTGGCCGTGTCAACAGCCTTCGCCCATCTTGCCTGGTTCTCATTGCCGAGGGCCTGACCACGTGGCCACGTGTGGTTCACAGGCAGGGGCGGGGCATCTGGCAGGAGAGGGAAACACACAGCTGGGGAGGCAGGTGTTTGCAGCTGGTGGCTGCCATAATGGGGACTGTAAAAGGGCAGGCAAAGATGGTGTGAAATGAGGCTCAAGACATGTGACATTTCCTCCTACTAGAATGTCCCTTTTTTTTTTTTTTTTTTTCGGTACGCGGGCCTCTCACTGTTGTGGCCTCTCCCGTTGCGGAGCACAGGCTCCGGACGCGCAGGCTCAGTGGCCATGGCTCACGGGCCTAGCTTCTCCGCGGCATGTGGGATCTTCCCAGATCGGGGCACGAACCCACGTCCCCTGCATCGGCAGGCGGACTCTCAACCACTGCGCCACCAGGGAAGCCCTAGAATGTCCCTTTTGTATTGGTGTTGAAACCTCACTTCTGTCTTATTATTAAAAGCGTCTTCCATGTTTTGGAGACTGCAAGTAGAGACCCGATGGGTTTTGTCCAAGCTCAACAAACTAGTTAGAACCTTTCTGAGCTAATTGACATATCAAGGGAGTGACATTGGGCAAGGATCTGGGATGCGTCATACCCCGTGCTAGAAGAAAGGATGAAATGAATACAACATGAGTTCCTGTCCTTAAGGATGTACCATAGCTGAGGGGGTGGTGCTGGCTTGTGACAATTGATGGAGGTTAAAAGCTCATCTCCTCAACCATTAGCTGTGGACATGGGAGCCCCACACCACTTCTCTGAGCCTCAGTTCCCACACTGGCATGATGGAAATAATAATAACGTCTCCAGAGGTAGGATATCAAAATTAAATGATGCAGTGAAGGTACACTGCTTAGCCCAGTCCCTGGCACATTATACATACTAGAAATGGTGCTGATAAGAAGCTTGCTTGCAAGTGGGAAGATGCTGGTACATGGGTAAATTCCTGTCCACATGCTATGTGTTGTTTACATTGGAGGGAAGCAGAGTGAGGGGTTAGTGAAGGCTGTGTAAAGATGAATTGTTGATACAATCATACAAGAAAAGATGACGTCACATGGTAGTTTTATTTTTTAATTTTCGAAGTTATTTCTGTTAATACTACTCACTTCATTTTTTTTAACATCTTTATTGGAGTCTAATTGCTTTACAAGGGTGTGTTAGGTTCCGCTTTATAACCAAGTGAATCAGTTATACATATACATATGTTCCCATATCTTTTCCCTCTTGCGTCTCCCTCCCTCCCACCCTCCCTATCCCACCCCTCTAGGTGGTCACAAACCACACATGGTAGTTTTAATATAAAACTCAAGTCAAGGCAATTGAGAAACCATCAGAACCACTAGCAGGTTCAGAAGTGTGGATGCTTAGATTATACAGCAAGAGGTTATGGGGGAGAAGATTTGAGAAAACAGACAGACGTACCATGTTACTAGATTGGAGGAGATGATATTTTAAAGATGGTATTTCTCCTCAAATTATTGTATAAACTCAATACTTCACGTTCATTGTTAGTATGAGACTTGTTGCTACTTCATGACTGGAAAGAAATTTGTCCATATCTACCCTGTCACAGCTTTGGCCTAACAATTCCATTTTTAGGAGTCTATCCTCCAGCAATACTTAAACGAGCACGAACACATCCAAGTTTCACTAAAATAGTTTGTGCTCGCAGAAAATTGGAAACCGTCTAACATTCTTCTATAGGGAATGATTATATGTTATTATGGAATGCAGTGTAATGGCAAATACAGTCTGTGTATATTGACAGGGAGGTTTTCTAAGATGGTAAGTCACAGGATACTATGTAGAGTAGGGTACCAGTTGTGTGTAAATGAGAAAATGGGCCTGGGACATCACCACTTTCCCTGGGAACTTGGGCAAGATTAAAGAGGGACTTAATTCTTTTCAAATGAAAGAATATTGGTTTGTTAGTGTTTAAAAAAATGGTGAAAAGGAGTCAGATATATTTTCTTTATAGAAGAGTGTCAGTACAGTTTTGATATATAATTTTTCCAAAATTTGACTCTTTTTTTTTTTTTTTTTTTTTTTTTTGCTGTACGCGGGCCTCCCACTGTTGTGGCCTCTCCTGTTGTGGAGCACAGGCTCCAGACGCACAGGCTCAGCGGCCATGGCTCACGGGCCCAGCCGCTCCGCGGCATGTGGGATCTTCCCGGACCAGGGCACGAACCCATGTCCCCTGCATCGGCAGGCGGACTCTCAACCACTGCGCCACCAGGGAAGCCCCAAAATTTGACTCTTACGTGACACTCCTAATTTCATGAAAATAGCCTAGTCATCAAGTAAAAGCCTAAATGAGGGTATTCATTTCTATTTTTCTTGACTTATGGCTCAGTATTTAAAATATAGCTTTTCGTCATGATCATTGAATATTGACTTTTCCATTTTCTTATACTTTTAGATTAATTTCCCTATTCATGTAAAAATCGATGGTGCCATTAAAGTTTTACATTCTTTTTTATTCCTTGATTCCCCAGAATTCTTTTCCTTTTTACATAAATCACACACGAACATACTCCTGATTTTCACATTTCACTTTAAAGCCCACTGTGCTGGTTGAATTTGTTACCTCTTAGCTAGGCCACGATGTCTAGGAGTCTTTGTCTTTGCTGATGAAGCCTGCACTCAGATTTTGGGGCATAGATGCAAACTGTTCTCACGGGGTCACCGATGGTCTCACAGGGGCCTCATGGTAGATGCGCAGGGGCTCCCTGCCCTCGGTCTTCCCTTTCTTTTTGCTGTTTCCTTTAGGGTCACACTCTCCTGGAGGTCCTGCCTGAGAACTTGGAGTCTTGTGTAACTGGGCGGGAACTTAGAGCTTCCAGACTCTTCCAGAGAGCCCCACAAGACAAACAAGTCTCTTTTCCTAGGATCAACGGCATTTCCTAGCTGTCATGATATTAATGTCTTCTCCAGGAAGAGGATAGCTGGAAAGAAAAGAAGGCCAGGTAGGGAAAAGCAAACCTCCTTACGTCACAGCAGATGAGAATGTAAAGTAAAGAGGAGCAGGACTGTCAGATGGAAGAGGGAGATGGGTGGTCCAGGCAGAGAAGATGGCCAGAGAGCAGGAACAATTTGGGGAGGGTGTGAACTCGCCAGGGCCCCCTTCTCACCCCACCTCCACGTGCTTCAGCAAACTCCTCTCAGGGACCTTGTCAAAGTTGTAGATCCTGACATCACACAGTTTTTCTCTTTGTCTCAGTCCCTTCATGTATAAAATGAGGCTAATGCTAGTGTATAGCTCATCAGATTATCATGAGGATTTAATGAGTTAACATTTGTAAAGTGTTTAAAACAGGGCCTGGTGAGCCGTGAGGGCTGTATAAGTGTAGGTATTATTATGATGAACAATCTGTGGCCCTTAATTTTTTTTCTTTTTTTTTTCCTTATAGATTAGCTATCTGTTTTTAAATTTTCTTTAGAAAATTTTCTGTTCAGGGAGAGAAAAGAATCTGTCAGCTTTTTTTTTTTTAATAAATTTTTTTATTTTTATTTTTATTTTTGCTTGTGTTGGGTCTTTGTAGCAGTGCGCGGGCTTCTCATTGCAGCGGCTTCTCTTGTTGCGGAGCCTGGGCTCTAGGCGTACAGGCCTCAGTAGTTGTGGCACGTGGGCTCAGTAGTTGTGGCACACGGGCTCAGTAGTTGTGGCTCATGGGCTCTAGAGCGCAGGCTCAGTAGTTGTGGCACACGGGCTTAGTTGCTCTGTGGCATGTGTGATCCTCCCAGGCCAGGGCTCGAACCTGTGTCCCCTGCATTGGCAGGCAGATTCTTAACCACTGTGCCAGCAGGGAAGCCCTGAATCTGTCAGCTTTACTCATTTAAACAACAAAGTGGTTTTATTTCAGAAACAGTCCCTGTCATCCTGTCCTGGCCAAAACTTTTTGGCATTTGCTTTTCTTTTTTTTTTTTGGCGGCCCCATGCAGCTTGCTGGATCTTAGTTCCCCGACCAGGGATTGAACTTGGGCCATGGCAATGAAAGCGCCAAGTCCTAACCACTGGACTACCAGGGAATTCCCAGCATTTGCTTTTCAGTTGGGTTCATCTGATTTGATAAAATGTTGGCCGGCCTCTGGGTACATGTTCTTTTTGCTGGTTTTTCCTCTTGTTGGAGGATCAGTGATGGTCCCATGGCCCCTGCTGAGAAAACTCTGTGTAGTATGGAGGGAAGCTATGCCGTAGGTCCAAAGTTCCCCACAATGTCCAGCCCCCTGCCCGTGGGCCCTGGGTGGGCCTGGGTAAGTAGGATGATGGAGAAGTGTAGCCTGCCTGCAGGGTGAGCAGATAAACAGGCTCCGGGATGGGAGCTTGATGTGTAACTATGCCGATTGCTATAGTGTAAACACTCTTACTGTGGCTGATTTCAGACAGCCCATATGAGGTCCCTGAATGTGGAGCTGGGAGGAGATGATGTTGGTGGGGTGAACCCGCTTGCAAACTAGTATGAGCCGGCTGGGGCTACCACCACCTGCTTGGGAAGGACGTGGACAAACAGAGGAACCTTTACTTCCATAGCAAAGGGGCTGGGGCTGGTAAGGACGGGAATGTTCCTGTGGGGATTTCTTTCCAAGCAGAGAATATTGGAGGAGTCAGAAATGGATTAACATTGGCTGAGCATCTCCTGAGTACTTTCTGAGCTCTATGCTTTGCAGACATGATCTCATTTGATCTTTGTGATGACATTGTGAGTCAGCTAATGTCAACCCCACTTTCATAGGAGAAGACAGAGCCTCAGAGCTTTAGGAAACTTGCCCAAGGTGATGCAGTGGTAGAACAGGGATTGAAGCAGTGCCGGTGAAAGCATAATTACTCCTGGGATCGAAAGCAGCAGAGAATAACACTAATGAAGAAATTATAGGTAATTCTCTAGGGGTGAATCCGTTCTCACTTCACTCCAATCACTCTGACATAAAAATCATGGACTTAAGACTTGGGAGGAGGCTTTATTGAGCTTAACCCCTCATCAAACAGATAAGGAAATTGAGCTACAAGAGCTGAAATAGGCATAATATGAGCACATGTGAAGCCATAGTTAGGAAGGTGGTCTGTGCTCTTGGGAGAAAGAGGGAAGAGGCGATTTTACTTCCCCAGGCCCCTTCCTCCCCCAGGGCAAGAGGCAAGGGCATCGGTGCCCTAATTTGGGAAAAACAGAGTAATTCCTGGAACCAGGATTGTAAATAAGCCCACAGGAGGATGTGCATCCTTTCCTCTCCATGGGGCCTTCCCATGGGCGCTGGAGACATGGGTTCAAACCCAAGGAGAGGGACACTGCTTGAGGATGCTGATGACGTCACACCTGCAGGCGGCCATCCAGCCGGGCACTTGCCCCGTGGTCTCCATCTGAGGAGGGCTGTCTTTGTGAACAGTCCCTGGCATTGTGGTACTTCCAGGTTTGGCTGTCACTTCTGTGCAGAAGGGGTGGGAAAGTTCTGGCCTTAATCTCACATTTCAGCCTTTTTTTTTTTTTTTTTTTTTTAGGGAGGAGGGACATTTCAAACCTGCTGTCCATCCTGCTTTGATTTCTTAGCACCTGGGTCAGATGCGGCCAAGTTACTAGGGGCAGGGTCACCATGCCTTAGGCCTGCAGGCATGCTTCCCCTGTCACATCCTGTGTCCAAGGACAGTGGGCTACCTCTCTCTCTCTCTCTATGGTCCCTGGGCAGAGCCTGGTCAGCTTAAGGCCACCCCGTCTTTTCTCCACTCCAGATGGTTAAGTGGGTAAGATCTTTCTGGTGGTAGAGGCATAAAATAGGTGCTCAGTCCAGATGAATAGATTAGTTTTTTCCTATCATACTGCCTTTTGGGGGTGTTGCCTATATGCTTATAAAATCTGCTGTGGTGCTACCTACAGTTTATTCACTCATTCATTCTTTTAAAAAATTTTATTAATCATTGATTTAAAATGTTGTGTTAGTTTCTGCTGTACAGCAAAGTGAATCAGTTATATGTATACATATATCCACTCTTTTTCAGATTCTTTTCCCATATAGGTCATTACAGAGTATTGAGAAGAGTTTCCTGTGCTGTACAGTAGGTCCTTATTAGTTATTCATTCATTCTTTTGTGCATCGATCAACAGGTATTTATGTGCCGGGGGGGGGCTAAACTCTTAAAGATCTTGGAAGCAGGGCTCTTCACTTTTCATCTTGCATCCCTGCGGGCTCTGACTCACACCCGGCTACACAGGAGGACTTGCCCAAGACTTATGGAATGTCCTGGCCTTCAGCTTCTGGAGTCCTTTGGAGTTAGCCCTGTCCTCCCGGGGTGGCCTCAAACTCCTAGTTATAGGCCCCGAATCTGTGGTGCCAGATCACATGTACCTTACCCCTCACCCACTGCAGGTGTTAGATTGGACTATGAATCTCTGGGATTTCAAAAGATTCAGGCTTAATGACCCAGCTCTAGCTCATGTCTGTATAAAAGTCAGGGAACCTTAGCAAAGCCGGTCGGCACAGCAGGCTAGGAGGGCCATGAAGAAACGGGGGCTCAGAGCAGCAGGGGGAGGAGGGAAGCTGGGGGGGAAAGAAGGACCCAGAGCAAGGCTGCCTCTGCTCCTGGCAAACCGCAGGGTCTGAGCTAACGCAGCAGTAAAGGGACAGGCGAGCCGGGCCTCAGGCATGGATGGACCTCACTGTCTCCATGGTCAGAGCAAGGAGCCGAGGGCTTCCTGGATGGAGCTGGAGGTCATTTCTCTTTCCAGTGAGAGGGCAACTTGTCCAAGTGGAAAGGAGAAGGGAATTAACAGCATGTGACATCCCTAGCGGCTCGGAGATGGTTGCCTGGGGAAGCCCCACAACCCAGGCTGATCTGAGGAGGGCCACAGGCTCGGAAGCCCACAGTCCCGATTTCAAGCTCTGGCCTGGCCACTCTGTGGTTTTATGACCTTGGGTAAACACATAATCTCTCTGAACCTCAGTTGCCTTTTCTTAAAAATGGGGGCAAGAACACCTACCTGGCATTGTTGTAAGGACCCCCTAGGGGGATAGTTTTGAAAGGCCTGGCACAGAGCAGACACTTGATAAATACTGACCTTCCTCTTCCCATCCTTAGTTAGCATTTATTTCTGTGGTTAATGGTCTCCAAAGATGGCACCCAGTAAGCCGGGCTTCCTGATGTTCATGTCTTGCCTCTGGGCTGGCTTGGGACTAGCTCTTGGCCTGCAGAAGGCAGTGGGAGTGATACTGTGTGATTTCCCAGGCTAGATTACTAGCAGCTTTGCTGCTTCCCCTGGGTCTCCTAGAAGCCTTGCTCTTGGGGTGTGGCTTCTCAGAACCCAGCTGGCGTGATTATACAATGTGGACATTGGTAGTTGCTCTGGTCAACAGCCCTGGCTGAACTCCTAGGTGATCACTAGTGTGAACTGCCAGCTGTGTGAGTGAGCCATCTTGGACCATCTTGGTCAAGGCTTCAGGTGGCTCCAACCACAGCTACTGCGTGGAGACCCCAAGGGAGGGCCAGTTAGTCAACTCATCGTACCAAAAGAATGAATGAATGAATGAACAAATAAATAACTAAATAAATTTGGTTTTGTTTTGTTTGAAGCACTATGTTTTGCACTGGTTTGTTAAGCAGTAATAGACAAGGGGAACTATCCACATTTATTATTGTGTGCAAACTCTATCATGGCTGATTTATGTCTTGCAGTTAGCTATGAAGCTATCTGGAATTCCCTTTCTAGAATGCAAGGTCCATCTTACCCGAGTTTTACTGGGCTTAGGGTCCAGCATAGCCTGAAGCCTTGGCCACATGGATGAAGGAAGGGGATGTGCAGAGAGGACAGCCTGGGGATTCAGCTTGGGGTCCAGAACGTGGTCTGAGTGCCCTGGCTCAGTTCTCATGCTCAAAGAGGCCACAGTTTCTACATCATGAGTGCCTGTAGTGAACCCAGCGCTTTCCAGCTGTGGTGTTAGCTCATCTTCCCCAGAGTCCTGTGAAACAGAGATGATCACACCTGTTTTATAGATGGATAAATAGAGGCTCAGAGATGTGGAGATATGATTTCACCCAAGGTCATGGAGCCAATGAGAGTGGTGTCAGGCTTTGTGTCCATTTCTGCCTGATTCTTAAGTCGGGTCTCTTTAAGCTGAGACCTGGAGCATTCTTAAGGGGGTACTTCTCCCCCCATTCCAAGAGCTGCCCTTTGGCACCAGAGACATACCACACACGTCTGGGTGGTGGAGGAGGGGCCATTTCCCCTAAAGGGTCAAAACCAAGGCCTGCTGTCCATCCCCTCAGAAGCCTGTGGTTCCAGAGCCAGGTCAAGTATCTTCCCTCTGCTAAGCTTCCAACCTGAGCATGAGCGGTCATTCCCCCCGGAGCCCTGAATTTCCCAGCAGGGCGGACTGGGGGTCCATGCACAGGCAGGTGCCGAGTGGGGGAAGTACTGCTGCCTGGCCACGCCGAGGCTCTGTCCACTGCCTTCCCACGCCACCTGCTGCTGTCCCCAGGATCCCGAGCCCATCCTGGGCCTCTTCATCAACAGAGGCAATGAACCTGGAGAGGTTTAAAGTGGGAAATGTCTGGGCACCTCTTCTCGCCAACACAGGAACTTACATTTCCCTGCTAGTGGGCTCTCAGCACGCCTGCTTTATCTTCAGGAAACTAATAAGATGTGCTCCAGCCCAAACAGCTTTCTACCTAAGCCTGTTATCACATGGCCTGCCAGTCACTCCCTGTCTACCTGCCTAGCTTTCTGCAGAGATGGCACCTCCTTTAAATTCCGGACAAACTCATTCTCCACAGTCAGACCTATGGGTTGGGTCAGACTCAGGAAAGCTGTCGGTCACTGTGGGCAGAGGGAGGGGCCTGGCTCATCCAGGGGCAGAGGTGGTGCTGCCCATGCAGGGGGCTTTCATGTGGGGAGGGGAGATGAGAGTTGCTACAGAGCACACCTGATGGGGGCAGCATGGTCCAGGCACCACTTCCTTTAATTGTCATAACAACCCTGTAAGGGGAGTATTATTATCTCTGTTTACGGTCAGGAAATTGAGGCTCAGAGATGTTAAGTGATTAAGATTCCCTTCATTCATTTATTCAGTCAGTCAGCAACTCTTTACCACCTCAGTGTGGGTTCCCCTGAAGCAGAGCCTGATGCAGGGGTTTGGGCCTGTGTGATGTAGTGAGGGATGCTCTCAGGAGAATCACAGCAGGAAATGGGGGAAGCAGGTAGCCTGGGGAAAGGGCTGAACAAGGATGTGGTCTCAGGTGTAGTTTTGCCTTGGCCTGAACCACTGAGGGGGCTCTGGAGCATAAGTAACGCCACAGAGTTGCCCCACCTCAGACGAGGGGGCTGAGATCTTGAGCCCTTGTGTCAGCTGGTCACTGCCCCCTGGGGGGGTGCCACCTCCCAGTGTCCCTGGATGAGACAGCTCCTCTCACCCTAAGGCCATTCTCTGGGGACGGTCACATGTGCCAGCTCTTGTAGCAAGAGCTGGTATAACTGATGCTGTAGGTTGACCTACAGTGACTCATTTCACCCAAGAGGACCAGGGTTTGTGTAGGGTAACCTCGCTTTGCCCAGGACTGAAACGTTCCCAGGCTGCAGGATCTTCAGTGCTAAGACCTGGGCAGTCCTGGTGTTTTGCTGAAGGACCTGCTTTCAGCTTCAGGTTCAGAGGATTCACTGGCAAAATAACCAGTCCACACTTCAATAAGCAAGAAATAAGGAAATTTATTATATTAGTAGTAGGTTACAGTATAAGGACAAGCAATATATATATATATATATATATATATATATATATATATATATATACACATACATCATCAATTTGGGAGCACTTACATCTCTACGTATGTTACTAGTTTGAGAGAACGTTCATCACCAAATTGAGAGAACAAGCAACATCATCAACCTGGGAGAATTTGCATCACCAGGCTGGGAGAACAAGCAACATATAAAGAGATAGAAGTGCATACATCACCAATTTGGGAGAACGTCATCCAGAACCAAGCAATGCTGGGAAGTCCCTGGAACAGCAATCTGCAGTCCCAGTTGGGAAGGTCCCGGGCAATGCATCCACCCTACGGGTGAGACTTCAGAGTGTCATCCCAAGGAGTCCTGCTTTTATCACCAAGCCACGAGCTGATGGTCATCAGCTTACGTGCAAATATGCAGCTCTGGCTATTAAGTTAAATGCTTGTATTTCTAATCGTAAATCTCAGAATGTTCGCTGAACCCCAGGAACTGGCCAGATTCCCAGGGCCCAGGAAGCTTTGCAACTTACTCCCTGTGCTGGTTCTCAAGACCAACTTTCGTGGCTTCTGCTGGTCAGCAGTTTGGCATGAAACTCTTTTCAGGGTCTCTGTTCAGTCAAAGGCTTATTATTGCCTCTGAAGCCTGAACAAGACTATTTTATTCACTTCCCTAACACCTGGGCAGCCTGACACTAGTAATGACCCCTACCTGGCGGCAAAGGACTCTGAGTGGGGCGCCGACCACGTCTCCTGGATTGCCTGAGGGTCGTGACGTGTAAAAACTCTTCTTGGTAATGGGGAGGTAGTGGTCAGTGGTAAAAAGACATGGTCCCTGCCCTCAGGAGCCCAGAGTCTGGTTGGGGAGACCCACAAAAAAGGGCAATGGCTGCACTGAGTGGAAAGAAGCACGGGAGACTCAGGGAAGGAGGGGTGGGGCCTTTGGAGGGGGACAGATAAGGTTTCCCAGAGGTGATAGCCAGTATGAAGCTGAAAGATGGCTTAGCTGGGTGACGAAGTTGGGCGAGCAAGGCAAGGGGATATTCTAACAACGAAGATTTCAGATGTAAAGACAGAAACCCAATTCAACTACAGAAAAAATATGGGATATCCAAGCATGGACTTAGAGATGCTTCATGTATTAGCTGAGAAACACATTTCCAGCGCTTAGTGACTTAAAGCAACAAACATTTATTATCTCGCAGTTTCTGAGGGTCAGGATTTTGGTAGTGGCTTAGGTGGGTGGTCCTGGTTCCAGGTCTCCTATGAGATTGCAGACAAGATATTGGCTGGGGCATCCAAAGGCTCGACTAGGGCTGAAAGGTCCACTCACATGGCTGTGGGCAAGAGCTCTCTGGCTGTTGGCAGGAGACCTGGGTTCCTCACCTGGGTCTTTCTTTAGGGCTGCTTGAACATCCTCTGACATGGCAGCTGGCTTCTCCCAGATCAAGAGATTCAAAAGAAAAGAAGATAGAAGTGCCTTTAAGATCTACCTTCAAAAGTCTCACCCTGTAATTTCTACCACGTTATATATATTAGAAGCCACTCACCAAATCCAGCCCACCCACAATTCCCCAATTAAGCTCCACCTGTTGAAGGGAGGAGTGCCAAAGAATTTGTAGACATATTTTAAATTCATCACACCAGGTTTGGCTGGATTCAGGGATGAAAATGAGGTCTCTCTCTCTCTCATTCTTTCTCTCCTGCTTCCTTTTCACCAAAACACGTTAGAAATGCCTTAGCTACTCCTGTTAAATCATTTCCCTCTGTTCCACATTTACTCAATCAGTGTTTATAAGGCACTTACACAAAGCAATGATTAAGCCAAAGGAATGTATTTCTAACAATAAAATATCAGGCATTGTGGAAGTTTGGTAGGGGAGACATTTTGGGGTAAGAAGCATAACTATCTCCTTGTTCCAGGTAGAAAACTATTTCATCCCATAATAATTAAATGTAAGGGACCACCGCTTTTCATATCTTTTTTTTTTGTTTCCTCCTTATAGCACTTACTGACTATGCCATCCTACATGAGCACCAAGTTCCTGGCTATATGAGTGTGACCGTCAATGCACAGGGTTCAACACCAGTTACAGGCTTGCAGAGCTGGGCCAAATAACCGCCACCAGCAGCAAGAATAACAGTTTAAAAATTCCAGGCTCTGGTCTAAGTGTTCTATACATATTATCTTGTGTGATTTTCACAACCGCTCCAAAAGGTAAGTACTGGTATTACTGTCACTTTGCAGTTGAGAAACCTGAGGCTCAAAGACGTTGAGTCCGTTGTTCCCAGTTACGTGGTAACGTACGGTGGGTTTGAACCCAGGCAACGTGATTCCAACAGCTCTGCCCTCTGCATTCTGCTAAACTGACTGTGGTTAACACACCACATTCTAGGTCGACGACGTGATCCTCTGGGTGGAGACTCGCTTATGTGGGTTGCATGTGGCATCTCCATGTGTTCTATGGAAATGGCAGATGGATACGATTGTGAAATCCCCACGACCCCTGCGCCCTACCCGGGAACATTTTGTTCTCCGTGAATCTCCAGGCAAGGTCAGGATTTCAACCTCTGTCACTCCCCTGGGAAATATCTTACAAGAAATAGCAAAGTAAAGCTTAGCAAAAAAAAAAAAAAAAAAAAAAAAAAAAAAAGCATATTAGAACAGGAGAATATATCATAACTGTGTGCATTTTCTCTCTGCATCTTCATACAGGTGCATTGCACTGAGAAGGGGCTCTGAAAGCATGCTTGAGCAGCATCCAGGGAAAGGCCAACCCAAATGTGGTCATTAGGAACGTGGTTCTCTGACTTTCCTCTTTCTGGGGCAGGCAAGGTCAAAGCTGCACACACCTGCCCCTTTGAGGTGAGGTGTGGCCATGTGGCTTGCATTGGCTGGTAGAATATGAGTGGAGGTGACATGGCTCACTTCTGGGTGGAAGCCATGCTCCCTCACTCTGCTGCAGGGCTGGCCAGGCTGCAGATGATGCGTGTTCTGTCAGCCTGGGGCTCAGAGCGGCACAGCCCAGTGGGCAAGTGATAGGCATGCAGTGAGAGAGAGAGTTACACTTTTTTTTTTTTGCGGTACGCGGGCCTCTCACTGTTGTGGCCTCTCCCGTTGCGGAGCACAGGCTCCGGACGTGCAGGCTCAGCAGCCATGGCTCACGGGCCCAGCCACTCCGCGGCATGTGGGATCTTCCCAGACTGGGGCACGAACCTGTGTCCCCTGCATCAGCAGGCGGACTCTCAACCACTGCTCCACCAGGGAAGCCCTACACTTTTCTTAAGCCATTGATTTTGGAGTTGTTGGCTACTAGATCATGATCTGGTATGTCATGACTGATGCATCAAGTCTATCTGTCCCCCTGCTGAAGGAATTACCCTAGGTCTCTAATTGATCTAAGGGACAGATCATGCTTTGGAGACTGCTGTAGCTGGATTTGGGATGGACCCATTGCTTACCTCAAAGTCACACTAACCAAAGTAGATTAAAAATGGAAAATTGAAATGAGGATCATAATGGCCCTTGATAGATGCATGGACATTTAATTTTTCAAAGACTTTCTGCATTGATCATAACTTTTGCCCAGAATAACAACAAAAACTATATGTGACAGATTCTGTTTTTCAATATCTACCGTCCCATTCGCTCTTCTGCAATGGGACCTTGCCCTTCCTCCGTCAAGAGATGAGGTTGATTTCCCAATCCTTGATTCTAGGCTGGACTTTGAGGACCTTGACCGATAGAATAAATCCAGTGGACTTTGTGCTTTGCCTGTTCTGGGAGTAGCTCTGAATTGACTGCATCTTGTCTGCTGTGTTTAGGCTCTGAGATGAGATACCATGTGGAGAGAGAAAGAGAGAGGGAAAAGATATATTAAGAGGTACTATTGTGCCAGATATGTGAGTGAAGAAGCATCGTGGAACTGGGTTCTCCAGCCCCAGAGGCCCCAGCTGATGCCACGTAGGGCTAAGATGAACCACCCAGCTGGATCCTTCCCCAGATGTGTGACCCATATAATCATGAGCAAAACAGATGGTTGTCTTTAGCCACTATGTTTTGTGGTGGTATGTTATGCAGAATTAGATGACCACAACATGAAAACCACAGTAAAACCTGGAGATAGCTAAGGCGTGACTTATTTTCTTCTTTTAAAGGTAAGGAAACTGAGGCTAAATGACGCTAACTCCTTTGCTTGGGATAACAGTGCTCCCCGGTGCAGTAAAAAGGGCTAGAATATGCATCTTCTGATTATCAGCCTTGTCCAGGGTTTTTCCACAACAAAAGATATCCTGGCACATAGGATGCTTGGAGCATATTTTGCAGAGGATCTACATGAGAGGAAAATGAAGCTCAGAGGGACTGAGGGCCTAGCTCAAGGTCACCTGGGGAGTCTGGGCCACTGACCAGACATAATCCCCCACCTTTTGACTCCAGGGTCCAGTTCTCTGCCCTACAGTCTTCTGATTTCTCTATTATCCAAAAGAAGAAGAGTGAATTGCTTGAACAATTAAAATGTGTTTTTTTGCCTTTGTTTCTTGGTAACACCCTGTAAAAGCAAGATCATTCTCGGGTGGATGGTAAATAAAAAGCTATGAAAGTATCTCATTGCCACAGGCTGAACATTTGAAGGGAAATTTGCTGAGTGTGAGCCATACTTGAAGCCAAGGGAACCGAGGAGACAAGGCAGCAGTCTGTTCCCACAGCCGGAGACCCCAGCCTCGCTCAGACCCACCCTTGGCCATTTGTTTTCTCAAGATAGAAATAAAAATATAAATATCTTGACATGCTTCATATATCATATTTAATAATTATATATATTATAATTTATAAATTATATAGTTTATATAATGGTGCAACCATTTTATCGAGTGGTTTAAAGCCCCGTTACTGTCTCCAATATGTTCTCTTACATCTTTCTCTCTCCATAATGTTACCTTTAGAAGATTTTATCGCTTTCTGGTCACTTCTTGGTCACAAGAACCCTGTTTTTAGGTGTTAAAAGGTCTAGTCGGATCTAAATAAAAATCCTAATCTCACATCTCACTTTTCTTCTTCCAGGTTAGAATGAGCCAAACTGAGGGATCCACAGCAGGAAAGGAGGGTACAGGGACCTTGTCCTGCTTCCTTGATGTCCTTCCATGGCCCTGCTGCTGGCTCCTGCTCCCACTACTTTTTCCCCCAAAGGTACACCCACAGCATCTTACTCCACCTGGCAGTCACTGCTTTTGAATGAGATTCCATCAGACTGCCTCCAGCCCACTAACTCCTGTGTCCACTGGACACATGGGAATCTGATACATCCTTGTCCCACCAAATGGTGGCAGTGCAGCCACCAACTCTATCCCATCTCTCCTTGTTCTGACATTATGGGCAGCTACTGTCAGGCTCTGCCCTTATATTTCCAGGCATGAGTCTCTAGGCTCATGTATCACAAATCCCAGAGCAATTTATCAAGGTGTATCAGTTAGCTACTGGTGCAATAATGAACGCTATGTAACAAGCCGCCCGCCAAACTCAGCAACATGTAGCAATAAGCACTTATTCTCACAGTCGTGGGACTTCAGTTCAACTGATACAAGTTTGCCTTGTCTGGCAGCTCAGCTTCAAGTGATGGTTCTAGGAGGTCTTGGCTCCTTGCTGCTGGTTGGGCTCAGGTTTGGTTCATGTGTGTTCCTTCAGGGCCAAAACTAAAGGGGGAGCAGCTTCCCTGGGGAAGCTAAGCCCGGGAGATGACAGAAGCACAAGAGAACAAACCACGCACACTTCCAATCTCTGCTAATTACCCTGTCTGCTAATATCTCGTTGGTCAGAACAAGTCCCGTGACTGAGTGCAAATCCAGAGGTGAGGAGGTAGGTGTACTCTGCTCACCATGGGGTCAAAACAAGTCACATGACCAAGTCCAAAATCAGTGGGGTAGGAAAGAACACCCCCATGGAGACGGTTGATTGGAAGGAATATTTGCTCAGTAGAAATCTAGGTTACCACAGTCACTAAGATGGGATTTCGTTTCTGCAACTCAGCTTCTAGCTGGAGAGCAAACTGCCAGCCCTCCTTCTTGCAAGCACCTTCAGTCTCTCCAAAGAGTTCTCTTCCTGTCTTGAGCGGGGACACACCTTCCCCTCCACAGCAGAGGAAGGGAGGAGACCAGTTCTCGAATCCTACTTTTGTTCAATGAACTCTCTTTGAATGACTCATCTTCTCAGTTATAAGTGGGATGGAGTATTTGTTACTGGACTGGTTTTGCTGTCTTGTAACTAGTCCTGCATGGATGTGTCTAGGGTTTCTCTTTAGAATGGGTGTATATGTACCACCTTTTGTTCTCAGCTTTGGGGCTTCAGCCAACCAGAAGAAAAGTCCAATTAGCTGGTCTCTTTGTACAGGATTGTCTGTTTCTCCCCCTACTCCCCTGCAACACCAATCAGTAGACACCTTTCCATGCCAACATATAAACTCTCATTCCTTTTAAAGACCTTAGAGTATTTCAAAGTATGGAGATATCATTATTTAAATACCCAAGCTCTTAAATGGTAGGCATTTAATTAGTTTTTTATTGTTTTGTTATTTTGAACAGCTTTGCAAGAAGTATTCCTGACATGCATCTTTATACGCTTGTTTATTTCCATAGAATATATTTCTAATAGTGGGATTGCTGAATTAGCAATAAACTCCAAAAAATAATTTGTGTGTTTTTCATGGGGAAATTAAAAGCTAACATAATATTTCCATACAACATTTCTTTACAACCACTACTGCCAGAGGCATTACTCTTTTACATTTGTGTATACTGGCAATTCTGATGTGAAAGTGGAAAGTCCCAATGGTAAATCTGATTTAGAGTTGAGAAGATACAGGCAAGAAAAACACCTCAGTTGCTCCCTTTTCCTTTCTCTAAATTTTGTTGTATATTTGCTTGAAAGAATGTATTGCCAGGTTATAGTGCCAGGTTGAAAGAATATCTTAAGACCAAAGGAGAGACCAGTTACTGGAGTTTCTGGTTCTTTGCAGAGTCTCCAGATTCTTTGCAGCAGCAGCATTTTGTGTCTTCTGAGCCAGACTAACATGCCAAATGCAGGAGTGACAAGAAGGACCGTTCAGATAATACATAGCCACTTAATGGGATGGACAAGCTATAGATCATGATTGCATCCAGATTCCCTGAATTCATCATGTACACCATGGAACATAAACTCTTATATTGAATGGTAATAAATGGTAATATCCCAGCATCTATTCTTCTGTCTTTGTTATTTGAGTAATACTATTACATTGTAATAAATATAAAATATTTTAAACTTATTTCTTTTGTGATTATTAAAGAAATATAGTCTCTTTTGAAAGTAGAAGAAATGTATAAAGATGCAGAGAAAGATTTACCCCATAATCTCACCACTTAGAGGCCTATAGAATAAGTTGGGTGTTTTGGCCCTGATTCATACAAATATTATTGCTGGGTCTGCAAAACAGGAGTATCGCCCCCTGGCGGGAGCTTCCTGAATAACAGGTAATGCAGGCAATCGATCATTTACTAAGAAGGAAACAACGGAGAAAAGGAAGTGATAAGATTTGTTCACCTTTATTTCAAGACAAACGGCCTCGGAAGATTCAGCAAGAGCTGGGGAGAGGGGATGGAAGAAGCACAGGCTTCGAATCAGAGGAGGAACACAGGTGATGGAGAGGGTTTCCAAAAAAGATTCATTTATTCAACTCTCTTGTCCTAAGGCACCTCTGCTTGTTACTATGATTAAATTTCTTCATATTTCACTGGCTACAGTATAGTAAGTTGAAGACAGTGTAAACCTGCTGTTTTGATTGAGTAGCTCTTTGGGAGCAAATTGAAACATAGGCTTCCCACATTTGAAAATCAGGCAAAACTATTTAATCTTTCTAACGTTAGTTTCTATAACTTTAAGAGAGCAAGATGAAAGAAAAAAGTAACAAAGACAAACAAACCAACCTAACCACAACCTTTCTCTTTGGGTATTAGAGAACTGGCAAAGTGGCTGTGAGGAGAATCTGTGACCCGGGGACCCTGGAAAAGGGATTTATTTGCAGGGGCTAAATAAAAGGGGCATGATTCTCTTCCATTTAAACCGTGCTCTAAAAGGTTTCCACTTTAATTATATTAGTCACCACAGGAGGCCCAATGCTCAGGCATTGCCTAGGCAACCCTCTGTCACAGATGCTGATGCTGTGCTGGGGGCTGGGGAAGGGTAGCTGGACCATAGCAGGGATTTCTGACCTTGTCAAGTTTGAGGGTCTCCCTAAATGTCGAGCTATTTCTGGTACCTCCACAGGCTGTGCCTGTGCTTTCGGAAGCTCTTTGTATATTGCATTTGTTCGTTGCCGCAGCAGCATCAAGTTTGAAAAATGCAAGCTCGTGTGTGGAACAGGTGCTGCTACTTTCTTAGGCTGCGCACACTGCTTGGTGAACATGCCAATTCCAGGGGCTCTTTGGTTGCTCTGTGACCCAATACTGGGCGTTCCTAGGCCAGGAGACCTCTGTAAGCCTTTCATGGCAGCGATGGTGACGGGCCTCCCAAGACTGCCCTGGGAAAAACTGCAAAGAGGCCCTCTTACCCTCATCTCAGTGTAAAACTAAAGAGCTCATAGATGGGCAAACTCTCCTAAATGTAGGGCCTTTGATCTTGGAGCCCCTGGACTCCTGCAGGGCGGGGCATGGAGGTTGGATGAGGGGCTTCTGGTCTGCATTGAAATCCTGTACCAGATCTTGTGTGTGTGTGCTTTTCGCTAGGGTCTGTCATTTCTCCAGATTCTCAAAGAGAGTCTAGGAATTTGGGAAAAGTTCGGAACTGCTCTGTGTTAAAAGATGCAGGTCTCATCAAGACACGGCTGAATGGAATGATGGCAATCGCATGGATTATCATTGCAAAATTGTAGCAACAAATCCCAACTACTGGGCATCTGCGTCCGTCCGGCGCTGTGCTTGAGGCTGTGGGGACGTATTCTCCTTCTGTGACCCGTGGTCCTCATGAGTGTCCTTCCCGGTGGGCATTACTCTCCCCTTTCACAGAGTGAACTCCTGAGGCTCAGAGAGTGTCAACACCCCGCCAGGGTCCTGCAGAGACAGAGTGGCAGAGACTGGACAGGGGCCCAGGTCTGGTGCCTCGATGCTGGTGCCCCTCTGGGAAATCACCCCGGGAAGGCGACAATGGCTCAAATGAGGTGTCCTCCTGGGAGTCCCTGCAAATGTGTGAGAGACTTTGCCTTCCCATCCTGTCTCTTCCTGGAGGGCTGGGAGGGAGACCTTGTTTTTAGAGTTGGTGTCAATCTCCTGAGAAAATCCACACTTCACAGGCAAAGTCTCAGGTGAGGTCCCTCCAATCAGCAGGTGGGGACTTCCCTGGTGGCACAGTGGTTAAGAATCCGCCTGCCAATGCAGGGGACACTGGTTCGAGCCCTGGTCTGGGGAGATCCCACATGCCGCGGAGCAACTAAGCCTGTGCACCACAACTACTGAGCCTGCGCTCTAGAGCCCGTGAGCCACAACTACTGAGCCTGTGTGCCACAGCTACTGAAGCCTGCACGCCTAGAGCCCGTGCTCTGCAACAAGAGAAGCCACCACAATGAGAAGCCCACGCACCACAACGAAGTGTAGCCCCCGCTCACCGCAACTAGAGAAAGCCCGCGCACAGCAACGAAGACCCAAGGCAGCCAAAAATAAATAAATAAATTAAAAAAAAATTAAAAAGAAATCAGCAGGTGGATTCTCACCTGCAAACCCACAGAGTGCTGGGCTGGTCCAAAGGGAAGGTGCCTCATTCGTTTCTCTACAGCTTAGCCATTCAATTTTGCCCACACAAGACCTCCGCTGCTTTTAGAGTGGGAAACAAACACTTGAGTTCAGGGTGCTAATGTCCGACACTGGACATCAGTGGCCCTTCTGTCACTGGGGACAGGTGCCCACAGCCTCTGCTGAGATGGGACAACAGCGCAGGGGAAGAGCCTGTCTGGACCTTGTCACAGGGTCTTGGTGGGTGTCTCTGGGCCCAGGTGAGGACCTGGGCCCCTCTTTCAGTGTCTTTGTCCTGCAGACCACCTGGCAGACTCCACTCACCCTCCATGCCATCCCTCGGGTGTCATCTGCCTCCTCTGGGACCCTTTCTCGACTCCCAGGGCATCTCAGCCCTCCTCCCAACACGACCCAGCCTGCTCTGCACGCGCTGTGCCCTTTTCACTAGGTTTCTCTCCTGAGGGCGGGACAGTGCCCCCCTCATCTCTGTGTCCCCAGCACCCTCACCGTCCCCCCTCCCCCTGCCAACCTCTCACCTTTCAGCTTCATTCTCAGACTAGCTGTTTGTGAGAAAAGGGTGCGGGGTGAAGGCAAGGCTGCATTCTATCTCAACCTCTCTGTGCCACTTACAAGCTGTGTGACCTCGGGCAAGTTACTTAACCTCTCTGTGGCTCAGTTTCCTCACCAGTAAAATGGAGATAATAATAGTGCCTACATCATAGGGTTTTGTGAAAAGTAAATGAGCCCGTACACGTAAAATGCTTGATACAGTGCCTGGAATGGAGTCATAAATGTTAGCTCTTTTGGTTATAATTACTATTATTATTCATTTTCAGCTCAACAACCTATATATGCTCCTCATCAACCACAGGATAAACTTAAAATTTGTTTTTCATTGACCCCCCTAATCTGGCTACAAATCCCCACTCAGGCTTATCACTCATTGGAGATGAAAAACACATGCCTGTGTATTTTTCCTTCTGACACTTCTGGTCACCAAACGTGTGAGGGTTTTCCCACACCAGGCAATTGTGCATGACACCAGCTGGGTGTCCTTTAATTCACTTCAAATCTGACATTGTCTACCGGGAGTCAGCTTCAGATCCCACCAGGGAAGGGCTTGGTCCCATAAGACTCTCCCCACTTCAGACCTGTCACAATACCCAGGTCTTTACCTGCATTGCTGAGCCACTGGCTACACATCAGGGTTCCTAAAACCCCTCCTTGGATTTGATCATTTGCTAAAACAGCTTACAGAACTCAGGGAAACAATCACCTATGTTTACTAGTTTATTATATAATAAAGGATACAGATGAACAGCCAGATGAAGAGATACAATAGGTGAGGTCTCAGAGGGTTCCCAGTTCAGGAGCTTCTGTCCCCGTGGAGATGGGGTGCATCACCCTCCAAGCACACGGATGTATTCACTAGCCTGGAAGCTCCTAGAACCTGTACTATTGGGATTTTTATGGGGCGTCATCATGAAGGCATGATTGATTGTTAACTCCATTTCCAGACCCTCTCCCCTCTCTGGAGGATGGAAGGTGTGGTGCTGAAAAATTGCAAACTTCCAGTCATGGTTTGGCCTTTCTGGTGACCAACCCCCATCAAAGAGCCACGTAGGAGCCCACCCAGAGTCACCTCAATAGAACAAAAGATACTCTCATCCCTTAGGAAATTACAAGGGTTTTAGGAGCTCTGCATCAGAAACTGGGGTCAAAGGCTAAATGTTAGAACAAAAGATTCTCCTAGAACCCCTATTTACAAGGGTTTTAGAAATTCTGTGTCAGGAACCGAGGGCAGAGACTAATGTATATATTTCTTTTTGTTTTACACTCATGCATTTGACACACTAGTCCAGCTTCTACCTCCTTCTTTGTGCTGTTCCCCTGCCTACTTCCCGTTTCTCTGTTCCTTTAATTCCCTTCAACTTTTGTGACCCCAGGGATGTTGCGTGCCTTCCATGAAACCTGGTCTGGACACAGAGCCCAGTAGGGGTGGCCTTGACTTTCTCCCACTGCTTCAGGTGTGGAAGCCTGTGGAGGGCAGAGCCTCCTCTGTGTGCTCCTCTATTTGGCTGGTGCAGTACTTGGTCAATTTTTATGGAGTGAATTTGTGGTCTACTTTGGTGTTCGGAAAGAAACTTCCTAGGCCTGGCTTTATTAAGATGAAAGACTCCCTTTATCTTGATTTTCTTGGAAGGCAAAAAAAAAAAAAAAAAAAAAATCAAAGAAATAAACCCTGAAACATCTACAGTTTTATATAGAAGGCATTATTTCTGAACTAAATGATTTTTTTCCTAAAGGAAAATTTAGAAATTGTAGCTCCTGGTGGAATTAAAGGAATGAAAATGTAGTCATGCATAGATTCACAGCAGCTGAAGAACTCTGTTTGGGACTCTATTTTGCTACCTTCTACACTTTGGTAAAAAATTCAAGCTTCTGGGCTCGGTTCAGCTTTGCAGTAACCTGTGTCTCTTGGGCTTCTCCCCAAATTGCATCTTTTCCTAGATTCAGTCAATTATTTGCCTTCGAGTGCATTAGTTTTTCTGAGAACTTCTACACAGCCTGACTCTTCCAATTGTTCACTGGCAAAGAAATCCTTTGATTTCAAACCAGAATGTCCTCACAGATCATTTGGAACCCAGGGTGACAGGGAAATGTCCCACCTTATCCCTTCCATCACGTCAGCCCTTCCCTTCCTCCCTGTTCCTTTCCTGTCCCAGAGCTGTGCCTCTTTATTTTTTATTGGGGTAGACTTGATTTACAATGTTGTGTTGGTTTCAGGTGTACATCAAAATGATTCAGTTCTATGTGTATATATTCTTTTTTCAGATTCTTTTCATTATAGGTTATCACAAGATATTGAATACTGTTCCCTGTGCTATACAGTAAGTCCTTGTTGTTTACCTATTTTATATACAGTAGTGTATATCTGCTAATCCCAAACTCCTAATTTATCCCCACCCCCCCACCAGCTTTCCCCTTTGGTTGTTATAAATGTGTTTTCTATGTCTGTGAGTCTGTTTGTTTTGTAAATAAGTTCATTTGTATCATTAAAAACTTTTTTTGAATTTTATTTTATTTATTTTATTATACAGCAGGTCCTTATTAGTCATCAATTTTATACACATCACTGTATATATGTCAATCCCAATCGCCCAATTCAGCACACCACCACCACCACCTCCCCTGCCGCTTTCCCCCCTTGGTGTCCATATGTTTGTTCGCTACATCTGTGTCTCAATTTCTGCCCTGCAAACCAGTTCATCTGTACCATTTTTCTATGTTCCACATATATGTGTTAATATATGATATTTGTTTTTCTCTTTCTGACTTACTTCGCTCTGTATGACACTCTCTAGATCCATCCACGTCTCAACAAATGACCCAATTTCGTTCCTTTTTATGGCTGAGTAATATTCCACTGTATATATGTACCATATCTTTATCCATTCGTCTGTTGATGGGCATGACCTGGCTATTGTAAATAGTTCTGCAATGAATATTGGGGTGCATGAGTCTTTTTGAATTATGGTTTTCTCTGGGTATATGCCCAGTAGTGGGATTGCTGGGTCATATGGTAATTCAATTTTTAGTTTTTTAGGGAACCTCCATACTGTTCTCCATAGTGGTTGTATCCATTTACATTCCCACCAACAGTGCAAGAGGGGGGTACCTTTTCTCCACACCCTCTCCAGCATTTGTTGTTTGTAGATTTTCTGACAATGACCATTCTAACTGGTGTGAGGTGATACCTCATTGTAGTTTTGATTTGCATTTCTCTAATAATTAGTGATGTTGAGCAGCTTTTCATGTGTTTCTTGGCCATCTGTATGTCTTCTTTGGAGAAATGTCTATTTAGGTCTTCTGCCCATTTTTGGATTGGGTTGTTTGTTTTTTTAATGTGGAGTTGCATGAGCTGTTTATATATTTTAGAGATTAATCCTTTGTCCATTGATTCATTTGCAAATATTTTCTCCCATTCTGAGGGTTGTCTTGTCGTCCTGTTTATGGTTTCCTTTGCTGTGCAAAAACTTTGAAGTTTCATTAGGTCCCATTTGCTTATTTTTGTTTTTATTTCCATTACTCTAGGAGGTGGATCAAAAAAGATCTTGCTGTGATTTATGTCAAAGCGTGTTCTTCTTATGTTTTCCTCTAAGCGTTTTATAGTGTTCAGTCTTACATTTAGGTCTCTAATCCATTTTGAGTTTTTTTTGTGTATGGTGTTAGGCAGTGTTCTAATTTCATTCTTTTACATGCAGCTGTCCAGTTTTCCCAGCACCACTTATTGAAGAGACTGTCTTTTCTCCATTGCATATCCTTGCCTCCTTTGTCATAGATTAGTTGATCATAGGTGTGTGGGTTTATCTCTGGGCTTTCTATCTTGTTCCATTGATCTATGTTTCTGTTTTTGTGCCAGTACCATATTGCCTTGATTACTGTAGCTTTGTAGTGTTGTCTGAAGTCAGGAAGTCTGATTCCTCCAGCTCCGTTTTTTTCCCTCAAGACTGCTTTGGCTATTCAGGGTCTTTTGTGTCTCCAAACAAACTTTAAGATTTTTTGTTCTAGTTCCATAAAAAATGCCATTGCTAATTTGATAGGGATTGCACTGACTCTGTAGATTGCTTTGGGTAGTATAGTCATTTTCACAATGTTGATTCTTCCAATCCAAGAACATGGTATATCTCTCCATCTGTTGGTATCATGTTTAATTTCTTTCATCAATGTCTTATAGTTTTCTGCATACAGGTCTTTTGTCTCCCTAGGTAGGTTTATTCCTAGGTATTTTATTCTTTTTGTTGCAATGGTAAGTGGGAGTGTTTCCTTAATCTCTCTTTCAGATTTTTCATCATTAGTGTATAGGAATGCAAGAGATTTCTGTGCATTAATTTTGTATCCTGCAACTTTACCAGATTCATTGATTAGCTCTAGTAGTTTTCTGATGGCATCTTTAGGATTCTCTATGTATAGTATCATGTCATCTGCAAACAGTGACAGTTTTACTTCTTCTTTCCCAATTTGTATTCCTTTTATTTCTTTTCCTTTCCTGATTTCCATGGCTAGGACTTCCAAAAATATGTTGAATAATAGTGGTGAGAGTGGACAACTTTGTCTTGTTCCTGATCTTAGAGGAAATACTTTCCGTTTTTCACCATTGATAATGATGCTTGCTGTGGGTTTATCGTATATGGCCTTTATTATGTTGAGGTTGATTCCCTCTATGCCCACTTTCTGGAGAGTTTTTATCATAAAGCGGTGTTGAATTTTGTCAAAAGCTTTTTCTGCATCTATTGAGATGATCATATGGCTTTTATTCTTCAATTTGTTAATATGGTTTATCACATTGATTGATTTACATATATCGAAGAATCCTTGCATCCCTGGGATAAATCCCACTTGATCATGGTGTATGAGCCTTTTAATGTGTTGTTGGATACTGTTTACTAGTATTCTGTTGAGGATATATGCGTCTATATTCATCAGTGATATTGGTCTGTAATTTTCTTTTTTTTGTTGTATCTTTGTCTGTTTTTGGTATCAGGGTGATGGTGGCCTCATAGAATGAGTTTGGGAGTGTTCCTTCCTCTGCAAATTTTTGGAAGCGTTTGAGAAGGATAGGTGTTAACTCTTCTCTAAATGTTTGATAGAATTCGCCTGTGAAGCCACCTGGTCCTAGAATTTTGTTTGTTGGAAGATTTTTAATCACAGTTTCAATTTCATTACTTGTGACTGGTCTGTTCATATTTTCTATTTCTTCCTGGTTCAGTCTTGGAAGGTTATACCTTTCTAATAATTTGTCCATTTTTTCCAGGTTGTCCATTTTATTGGCGTAGAGCTGCTTGTAGTCGTCTTTTAGGATGCTTTGTATTTCTGTGGTGTCTGTTGTAACTTCTCCTTTTTCATTTCTAATTTTATTGATTGTCCTCTCCCTTTTTTCTTGATGAGTCTGGCTAATGGTTTATCAATTTTGTTTATCTTCTCAAAGAACCAGCTTTTAGTTTTATTGATCCTTGCTATTGTTTTCTTTGTTTCTATTTCATTTATTTCTGCTCTGATCATTATGATTTCTTTCCTTCTGCTAACTTTGGGTTTTGTTTGTTCTTCTTTCTATAGTTCCTTTAGGTGGAAGGTTAGATTGCTTATTTGAGATTTTTCTTGTTTCTTGAGGTAGGCTTGTATAGCTATAAACTTCCCTCTTAGAACTGCTTTTGCTGCATCCCATCGGTTTTGGATCATCATGTTTTCATCATCATGTGTCCGTAGGTATTTTTTGATTTCCTCTTTGATTTCTTCAGTGATCTCTTGGTTATTTAGTAACATATTGTTTAGCCTCCATGTATTTGTGTTTTTTACATTTTTTCCCTATAATTCATTTCTAATCTCATAGCGTTGTGGTCAGAAAAGATGCTTGATATGATTTCAATTTTCTTAAATTTACTGTGACTTGATTTGTGACCCAAGATGTGATCTATCCTGGAGAATGTTCCATGCGTACTTGAGAAGAAAGTGTAATCTGCTGTTTTTGGATGGAATGGCCTATAAATATCAATTAAATCTATCTGGTCTATTGTGTCATTGAAAGCTTCTGTTTCCTTATTTATTTTCATTTTGGATGATCTGTCTATTGGTGTAAGTGAGGTGTTAAAGTCCCCCACTAATACTGTGTTACTGTCAATTTCCTCTTTTATAATTGTTAGCAGTTGCCTTATATATTGAGGTGCTCCTATGTTGGGTGCATATATATTTATAATTGTTATATCTTCTTCTTGGGTTGATCCCTAGATCATTATGTAGTGTCCTTCCTTGTCTCTTGTAACACTCTTTATTTTAAAGTCTATTTTATCTGATATGAGTATTGCTACTCCAGCTTTCTTTTGATTTCCATTTGCATGGGATATCTTTTTCCATCCCCTCACTTTCAGTCTGTATGTGTCCCTAGGTCTGAAGTGGGTCTCTTGTAGACAGCATATAGATGGATCTTGTTTTTGTATCCATTCAGCAAGGCTGTGTTTTTTGGTTGGAGCATTTAATCCACTCACGTTTAAGGTAATTATCGATTTGTATGTTCCTATGACCATTTTCTTGATTGTTTTGGGTTTGTTTTTGTAGGTCCTTTTCTTCTCTTGTGTTTCCCACTTAGAGAAGTTCCTTTAGCATTTGTTGTAGAGCTGGTTTGGTGGTGCTGAATTCTCTTAGCTTTTCTTGTCTGTAAAGCTTTTGATTTCTCCATCAAATCTGAATGAGATCATTGCCGGGTAGAGTAATCTTGGTTGTAAGTTCTTCCCTTTCATCACTTTAAGTATATCATGCTACTTCCTTCTGGCTTGTACATTTTCTGCTGAGAAATCAGCTGATAACTGTATGGGAGTTCCCTTGTATGTTATTTGTCATTTTTCCCTTGTTGCTTTTAATAATTTTTCTTTGTCTTTAATTTTTGCCAGTTTGATTACTATGTGTCTCGGTGTGTTTCTCCTTGGGTTTATCCTGTATGGGACTTTCTGTGCTTCTTGGACTTGGGTGGCTATTTCCTTTCCCATGTTAGGGAAGTTTTTGACTATAATCTCTTCAAATATTTTATTGATCCTTTCTCTCTCTCTTTTCCTTCTGGGACCCCTATAATGCAAATGTTGTTGAATTTAATATTGTCCCAGAAGTCTCTTAGGCTGTCTTCATTTCTTTTCATTCTTTTTCTTTATTTTATTCTGCAGCAGTGAATTCCACCATTCTGTCTTCCAGGTCACTTATCCGTTCTTCTGCCTCAGTTATTCTGCCATTGATTCCTTCTAGTGTAGTTTTCATTTCAGTTATTGTATTGTTCATCTCTGTTTGTTTGTTCTTTAATTCTTCTAGGTCTCTGTTAAACATTTCTCGCATCTTCTTGATCTTTGCCTCCATTCTTTTTCCGAGGTCCTGGATCATCTTCACTATCATTCTGAATTCTTTTTCTGGAAGGTTGCCTATCTCCACTTCATTTAGTTGTTTTTCTGTGGTTTTATCTTGTTCCTTCATCTAGTACATAGCCCTCTGCATTTTCATCTTGTCTATCTTTCTGTGAATGTGGTTTTTGTTCTACAGGCTGCAGGATTGTAGTTCTTCTTGCTTCTGCCGTGTGCCCTCTGGTTGATGAGGCTATCTAAGAGGCTTGTGTAAGTTTCCTGACGGCAGGGACTGGTGGTGGGTAGAGCTGGGTGTTGCTCTGGTGGGCAGAGCTCAGTAAAACTTTAATCCACTTGACTGCTGATGGGTGGGGCTGGGTTCCCTCCCTCTTGGTTGTTTGGCCTGAGGCAACCCAATACTGGAGCCTACCTGGGCTCTTTGGAGGGGCTAATGACAGACTCTGGGAGGGCTCATGCCAAGGAGTACTTCCCAGAACTTCTGCTGCCAGTGTCCTTGTCCCCACTGTGAGCCACAGCCACCTCCCGCCTCTGCAGGAGACCCTCCAACACTAGCAGGTAGGTCTGTTCAGTCTCCCCTGAGGTCAATGCTCCTTCCCCTGGGTCCCAATGCACACACTACTTTGTGTGTGCCCTCCAAGAGTGGAGTCTCTGTTTCCCCCAGTCCTGTCGAAGTCTTGCAATCAAATCCCACTAGGCTTCAAAATCTGATTCTCTAGGAAATCCTCCTCCCTTTGCCAGACCCCCAGGTTGGGAAGTCTGACATGGGGCTGAGAACCTTCACTCCAGTGGGTGGACTTCTGTGGTATAAGTGTTCTCCAGTCTGTGAGTCACCCACCCAGCAGTTATGGGATTTGATTTTACTGTGATTGCGCCCCTCCTACCATCTCACTGTAGTTTTTCCTTTTTCTTTGGATGTGAGGTATTTTTTTGGTGAGTTCCAGTGTCTTCCTGTCGATGTTTGTCCAGCAGCTAGTTGTGATTCTGGTGTTCTCGCAAGAGGGAGTGAGAGCACGTCCTTCTACTCCACCATCTTGGTTCCTAATCTCTCGCTGATTCTTATTGAGGCCTTTCTTACATATTTTGCCACCAGGTGACTCCTAAACTGCTTGTTCCAAATGGAAGGTAGTGTGGGACTGTCAAATGGGGATCACGTGCATGATGCCCTGCTTTTCCAGCTTCTAGGGGATGCTCGCATTATGTGTTCTGTGGTCCCCTTCCAGGCAACGGTTGTGTCACTCCAACCTCTATCTTCACATCCCCTGCCTCTCCATTTGTATCATTTTTAAAGATTTCACATATAATTGATATCATGATATTTGTCTTTTTCTGTCTGACTTACTTCACTTAGTATAGTATGATAATCTGTAGGTCCACCCATGTTGATACAAATGGAATTATTTTGATGTTTTTTATGGCTGAATAATATTCCATTCCATTAATATTCGATTACATACGCACGTATATAGTACATTGTTTGTTTGTGTGTGTGTGTGTGTGTATAAAATTTCACTGACCTTGGAATGGATGTCATGTTCAGATGCGGTGAATGTGGAGCACTTGTGTGCATGTATGTGTGTGCCCATGTGTGTGCATGAGTGTGAGTGTGTGTATATTAGTGTATGTGTGTGTGTGCGTGTGACACAGCTGAGTGTGTGGGTCTGGGTGCTGCTGAGAGTTTGTACCAGGAAGACATGGCAGTGGGCAGAAACAGGGGTACTTGTGGGTAGCAGGGCTCCTGCCATTTTGGGGTTCATATTATCTCTCTGTTCCCTGCATGTACCCCTTTATTTATCTTGGAACAGAGCAACTGTTGAAATGATATCGATAATTTAAACGATATCAACATTTCCCCACATATCCTGTTTTTCATTATCTCTCAAAGCAAAAAGAGAGAGATATAGCACAGGGTAAACTCAGAGTTTAACAACTCAAATCAATGAGCGTTTTCTGAGGACCTGTGGTGCCCAGCTCCCCGTTCATTCCTGTCTCCCTGCCCTTTTGCAATCCGTCCTTGTGGTGCTCTTCCCTCTGGCCTGTGCCTTGTCCAATTCCTGCCCATTCTTCAGAGGCTAACTCTGGTCCTACTGCAGCCAGGAACCATCTTCTCACAACTCAGGCCACCATCTAGTGGGTCCCAAATGTTTGCTGGTCTGGGAGAACGCTGCTCCTCACGGTCACCCAGAGGCTTTTAGAAAACACCAGTGCCCAGGCCCCTGTGCTATATAATCTGATCAGTGGCTCTGGGGTGGGCCCAGGGCATCTGTATTTTTAAAACGCTCCATCGGTGATTCCAATGCTCACTTGGGGTGGGGGTAGCTCCAGAGGCCAAGCAATATGCCCAGTTGCTTTCCAGTTGGCCTCGTGGTTAGGAAGCAACGTGAGGATGGGAACTAGCTTTATGTCTCTCTGGTCTCTCCTGAAGAGCCTAGCTGAGCTGGGGACAGTTGATGCCATTAGCATTCTAGCAAATCACAGAGTCACATTCACTGATGACTCGAGTTTGTGTCCCTAGCCCAGGCCTATCCTTTGGGTCCTAGTCTTACAAAACTGTGCCAATTATTAAGCTGGTGTCTCCCAGCCCCACCCCGCTTTTCTGGACTCGGTCTCTGATGCTGAGGCTGGGGCTCTGCAGATAGCAATTTTTTTTTTTTTTTTCCCAGCTGGCTCCATGTGGTTCTGCTACTAGGGGACACCAGAGGAAGACTGGATGCCTTGAAGGGGGTGAATGAAAGAGCTCCTTTCTGTCTTGCTCCCTCTTCTGGGTGGCATCACTGCCCTTCCCAGTGATAGTCCTTCCCAGGCTGTGGAGTTTAGCTGTTACTGTCAGTTTCCAGATCTTTTCCCCACACTCCTAGAACTGGCCTCCTGGAACTCCCCCAGAGACACTGGTACCAGTCTGGCAGCGACCCTCACTCAGAGATCTGGGCCCCAGCTCAGCAGGGCTCCTCCCCTGAGCCTCTGGTTCTGATAACCCCATCCTCTTCTCTTCATTTCCCCAGTCCTAGGGGTGACAGTGGCTCCTAGGGGTGATAGTTGCCACCTCTGTGTTATCCCAGCGTCCCTTTTCTGTCCTGAGTCCTCCAAAATCTATTGAACCAATTCCCATATTCAGTTCTCTCTGTTAAAAGGACTGGTATGGTTTCTGTTTTCCAGATTGAATCAGGCTGATAGAATAACCAGCTGCTGCTATTTGATTCTGCTCACTAGTCCCTCAAGTATCTCCATTCATCCAAGGCAGAACTCTAATATTTCCCAAAACTGAAACTTGTCCATTCTTTCCTGTTTGGATCCGTCACCCACCTGGAGCTTAATCCAGAATCTTTGACACCATCCTTGATTACTCTCTCCTGCTCACTCATACACACCCCACTGGTCCAAAAGGGCTCTTGATTCCACCTCGAATCTGTTCCCTCAGCCCAAGTAACCACACTTGTGCTGACAGTCCTCCTGCCTTTTCTCTTGGCTCCCTGCAACTCACTGCCCATACAGAACCGAAAGTAACACTACCGAAATATAAATAGGGTTGTGACATTACCTGGCTTACAGCTTCCTGAGATGCATGACCTCTGTGATGACCCACAACTTCTGCCAAGGCCATTTATCCGTCCTTCTTTCCTCCTTGTTTCTTGCAATGAAGCCTCTGGCGCTGTGTTCCTGTTTTTCTTCCTGCCACAGGACCTTGGCACCTGCTGCAGCTCTATCAAAAATGCTTTTCTCCTCTGCTTGTCACATGACTGGTTCCTCTCCATTCTTAAGGAGACAGGTTTAAATTCACCTCTTGGGAGCCCTTCACTGACAGCCTCTGTTTTAGTCCGTTTGGTTGGCTATAACAAAGTATCATAGACTGGGTGTCTTATAACAACAGAAATTTATTTCTCACAGTTTTAGGGGCTGGAAGTCCAAGATAGGGTGCCAGCATAATCAGGTTCTGGCGAGGACCCTCTTCTGGGGTGCGGATGGCTGTCTTCTCGCTGTGGTGGAAAGAGTGTGAGCTAGCTCTCTGGCTTCATCTTATAAAGGCACTAATCCCATTCTTGAGGGCCCCACTCTCAAGACCTAATTACCTCCCAAGGTAATTAGGAAACACCATCACATTGGGGTTAGGGTTTCGACACATGAATTTTGGAGAACACAACATTCAGGCCATTGCACCGTCTTTAGAATCGATACCTCCCAGCTCCATGCTCCTTTCCTCCCTAGCACTTTTCATCATTTCTAGTCATCTATATACTTATAGCTTTATCTGTCTTCCTCATTAGACTATAAAATATGTGGGGCAGGGACCATGCCTGTTGAATTTCCCACTGTGTTCCTTGCACCCAAGTCTCATTACAGATGTGTTAAATGAATGAATGAATCTAGAGTGACTATAAAAAGAAAAAGAAAAAGAAAAAAAGTAAGAAGAGGAGAGGTGTCAGAAAACTACCATTTTCTTAGCTATCAACTGTACTAATACACTATAAGCTCTTTTCAAGTAGACACTGCCACTAATTATCTGTTCATATAGCCATACACTGTTCTCTAAAGAAAGACTGATAAGGATGCTGAAATACATAGATATACAGAGAGATTATGGCTGGACACAGTGGTGTATATAGATGAATCTCTTTGTTATATTTGGCACATAAATATATATACATATATATACACAAACATATATGTACTACTGTGCACATGCAGAATTACAAATCACTATATTGTATGCCTGTAACTTACATAATATTGTACATTAACTATACTTCAATTCAAAAACTTTCCTCTTTAACAGTATTTTCCACTTTGTAACATGCTTTCGTGTATATTACTCATTTGAATTTGATAACAATCCGAAGAAGCAGGGAAAGAAACAATATTCTTATTTAATTAAAATCAGCTCTAAAATACCTAATCAAACCACATCATCATATAGACAAAGACACTGACATCCAGGGTGAGAGAGGGACTTGCTCAAGGCCATGCAACTGGTTAGTAAAGATAAAGTGCTGGTATTACACCAGGTCCTTGCCTCCCTTTTTATACCACAGGAAGGGTCCTGGGAGGGTACACTCTATGTGAATCATTACCCCAGGGAACAAATGATGTGCAAGGGTTTCTGCATCATTAAGAAATTTCATCTTGTGTTTGGAAGAACAGCTCAGCTACCGCTTAAATGGGCCTCTCAGAGAATCCCACTAACTTCTTGGTTGCTGAATGCAAGTTTACACGTTCTCTAGAGAGGCAAGGTCAGGATGCTGGTGCTTATCTGATTCTGACCATCCTACTTGGCTCTGTGAGTAGGTGTGATCATTGTAATGCAAAATTCATATCATTCTTTTTTTTTTTAGTTTAATTTCCTTTTAGTTTATCAGTAGTAAAATCCCTGCTGGCATGTCATTTAATTTGCTCCCCATGCTAATGATGATCTTGAAGGCTCTTACAGAAATGATTATATGGTAATACCAAATCTGATGGTGGATTCAAGCCATCAGTTATAGTAATAAGAGCATAACGAAACTCCCTCCGGTATTCCTTCTTGTAATGCTGTTGGGGGGCGGGGCAGGAATCTGCTTGGCTTCATCTCACATTATTAGAAGATCATCACTAGGGATCTTTCACAGGGAAAGGGGCTTTTCTGGCTCTGATGCTGAGCCTCTGGGCAAAATAATGGGTTGCAAAGCCATGGTCCTCCAGGTGAAGCCAGATGAGCTGGCCACACCTGCCACGGGACAGCTCATGAAAAGGATGGGATTAGAGGAGATGGAGACCACTGACCACCGGTCCCTTTCCATGCCCACACCCACTTCTGTGTGTAGACCCTCATGGTGCAAACTGACATGTCAGGGGTGGGTTCACAGGAGGGTGACTCTGTGTGCCTGCCTTCCAGCCATAGTTCCTCTGTCCCTGGCATTCATGTGCAATGTGAGTTTCACTGAGCCAGCCACTGGGACAGAATGAATGAGATGCCATCTCTGTCCTAAAGACTGGGGACCAATGAGAGCTCCTGAGCATCACGGGCTGGAAGAGATGTCTCTGTGGGGGATGGGGTGGGGGAGGATGGCTCGGGGTTTAGTGAGAACCCAGGAGAGGAAGGAGGTATCATCCCCACTTAGACCACCTGGAGAATCAGCAAAGGCTTCACAGAAGTGGTTGAGCTGGGTCTTGAAAGACTGGTGGTATTTTCTAGGCAGCAGTGGGGTGGGGTTCAGGAGTGGGTCGTTCCAGGCAGATGGGTCCTTGTCAAGCTTGGGTACTTCACATTGTCTGAAGGGCCTGGCCAAGTTCAGTGAGGCTGGAGCCGACACACGACTCTGCCATTCTTTCTTGCCATGCTTCAAAGAACCATAGGGGGGTGCCTCCCACCAGGCATTCTACTGCTCTTCCTTTGCTTGGGGATAAGAAGGAATGAGGAGAAGAGGGAGGACTCTCATTCTTATGGCTCTGGGGCAGACCTCAGAGCTATGGGAAGGCAAGTTCAGGCTCAATAACTAGGAAGCGCATTCTAACAATGTTGGCCTTTTCATATTAAAATAGACTGCATAGTGAGGGAATGAGCTCCCCATCAATCAGTGACTTGCCCAAACACCGAGAGCTAGTTAGACCAGGGTCAACATGCATACCCAGGGAGCCTGACTTCAAAGAGAGTGCCTTTTTAATTTTTTTCAACCAACGTTGCCTCATACAAAACACCGCAGAATTCTGCGCCTAGGATTAGGTCTGAGCTCATGGAAATGTAGCCACTTGCTGACTTTTGTATCTTAGTTTCTATTTAATGAGCAAACAGCAAGCCATGACATCAGGCATTTCCTTTTATTAGCTCTTAGTAGACTTCTGCTGAAATGGCTCAGATGTCCCGGGAACATCGTCTACAACCTCATTGAAGAATGTGGTGAGAAAAATACATATACACATGTGTGTGTGTCTATATATGTCTATTTTGTGGTATGTCTCTGAGGTTGCTGCCTGCTCTGCGGGGGCACTCAGAAGCGTTTCTGGAGGGCAGTCTGGATACTCTTCAGCAGGCCCCACTTAGCTTGGTTCTTCTCACTCTCATCCGATGTTACCACCTGCAATCAGAAGCAGAGAGCCATGGCACCAGCCACAAGGGAAACAGCAGCTCCCAGGAGCCCGGGCCCGGCTGCGGGCCAGGCGCTACACAGATCACAGCATTAGCTCCTCATGTCGACAACCACATGAGGCCAGTGCTGTTGACCCCATTTTACCAATGAAAAAGCTAAGGCTCAGAAGAACCAGGTGGCTTTCCTGAAGTCCCGCAGCTAATATGTGGTGGGGTTGGGATTTCGCAGACAAGGTCCCACTTCTTTAAGGCAGTTCAAGGACTGACTGCTGATTACTGTGTTGTGGTTGTGACCCCAGGTGGGCTTCACCAGAGATTAGCCCCCGGGGTCCTCCCCCAGTCCCTAGAAATTGCTTCTGTCACAGCTCTTATCATTTGTAAATTTCAGTGAGTGTGTTTCATTAATTTTCTTACCAGACTGTGAGCACCTTAAATGGGATGTGGAGGCAATGACAGTCTTTCCTCTGTAATCCCAGCAGTGGTTATGGTACAGAGAAGTTTCTTAGAAAAGTGAATGAAAGGTGAATAGAACCATTATTTGTACATCTGCCAACTGTTTCTCTTTGCAGCATCATACTATCTCTGATCACAGTGAATAGTCAATGCTCCCTAGAAAAGGCAGCTGACATTGGGTAGCAGAACCCTCCTAGAAGTCTCGCCAACTCAGCTTAGATGTGGAGCTCCATGCCTTACCTTGAAGGTGGTGGACTTCTCCACAACTCTGGTCTGGCAGCATTCCTATTCCTTCCTAATACACATTTACTGAGAAGGCATTTAGGGAGTGAGGTCAAGATCCAGGTATGAGAGACAGCCTACAGGATCAATCAGGATTCATGGGGCAGATGGGGTTAGGGGTGCAGTTTGGATGAGGAAGAGCAATGTTTGTACAAAGTACAAAGTATATACAAAGGCTTTTATGTTTGTATTCAAAGGGAAAGGGCAAAAAATAGACACCATTATTATTATGCTCTCTAGTTTTACAAAATTTACATTTAGTTTTAGAGAGAACAGGGCTTCATGCAAGATAAAGATTATGTTATACCTATGATGTTAGATTTTTCATTGCTGGATAAAAATGGACATAACACATAGAGATAATTCCGATAAGCGTGGTATAAATGTGTAAGATATACACACAGAGCTATCAGGGGGCAATGAGGAAGGAATAACAGTGTTATGGTGGGTTGGGAATTGACTCATAAAAATAGGGAATTTAAGTTCTGCCTTAAAGTATAGTCAGGATCTCCAGAGATAAAGACTTGAGTGTGACATGTGAATGGGGCAGTGGGGAATGAGGTGTGTCTGTGAATCAGAGGATCAGATGAAACAGGACAGAAGAAACAGAGAACAGAACTTGAGATACTAAAGAAATTGAAATGATAGTTGACCTTCCCTCCCCTGCCCAAAAGGCTCAGATGGTTTTCCAAATGAATTCTACCAAACTTTTAAGAAAGCATTGTTCTAGAAAATAGAAAAAGAGCAATAGTTTCCTAGTTCATTTTTCAAGCTAGTAAAATATTGATTCCAGAACCAGACAAAAGAAATATAAGCAAAATATTATAGGTCTGCTTCACGAATGATGAGAGATGCAGTACTGCAAAACAAAATATGAGCTAACTAAAACCAAGTATATTAAAAAAATAATACATCGTGCTCACATAGGGTTTAGTCCATGAATGCAACTAGAGTTTAACATCAGAAAAATCAGTGTAATTAATTTCATTAATGCCTAAAGGAGAAAAATCATATGATTATCTTAAATAATACAAAAAATTCACAAAGTTGCACGAGCTCTCAGAAATTTAGAAGTAGAAAGAATTTTCCTTAACTTAATAAGGTTTATATGTAAAAAATTACCACTGAATTATACACTTCAAAAGAGTGAATTTCTTAGTATGTGAATTATATTTTAATAAAGCTTTTATAAAAAATAAAAAGTCAGAACACTGTTAAAAAAAACTAAATCAAAAATCATCATAGCTCAATGGAGAAACATTAAGGTCAGGAATAAGACAAGGATATTAACTCTCACAGCCACCATTTTCTGTAGGACCAATAGCGCTGGCCAAAGCTATAAGGAAACAAAAAGAAATAGAGGTTCAAGGAAAGAGATAAAACTATCATTATTTATAGACGATAGGATCATACGCCTGGAAAAACAAACAGAATCAACAGAGAGACTCTCAGAATAATGAGATATTATTGATATTGCTAGAATCAAGATTATCCTACAAACACAGTAGTTTTTATTCTAAACCAGCAGTACATTAGAAAGTATAATCAGATATAAAAATAACATTAATAATATCCACTAAGTCTGTAAAATATCTGGTTTAACCAGGAATATATAGTACCTCTATGGGAAGAGTTTAAAAGCCCTAGTAGAGCATATAGAAGATGATTTGAATAAAAATCAAACATATTACAAAAACATTGTCTCCAAATTAGAGACCCAGTGCCTTCCCAATCAAATTCTATCTGGATTTTTTTAAAGGAATTCAATTTACTTGAAAATTTTTACAAAATTCATATGAAGGAATCCACTTCTATAATCAGCCATATAAACCTTGAAAAAGAAGGAAGGGTAACAGGCAGGTTTACCTTAGCAGTTCATTTAGACGTAGCATAAAGCTGAGGTTAAACAACAATAAAACTAGTGTGGTATTAATATAAGAACAGACAAATTGACCCATGGAATACAATAGAGAACTCGGAGACACGCCCCTAAATATATGGCAATTTAATACAAGATTAAAGTGGAACCTTCACTGTATTCTTATGGAGAGGACATTGCTAGGTAGATGGTATTGGGAAAACTGGCCCACTAGATGGCCAAAAAAGTACATCTCTACGTAGTACTACATGCAAAGGAGAACTATGGATGGATTAAAGTCCTAAATTTGAAAGGCGAAACTAAAGTTAATAAAAGAATATGTGGAAGATTACTTTTGTGATCTAAGCCATTTTAGGGATTTTTCTTCTTATTTATTTTTTTAACATTTTTATTGGAGTATAATTGCTTTACAATGGTGTGTTAGTTTCTGCTTTATAACAAAGTGAATCAGTTATACATATACACATGTTCCCATATCTCTTCCCTCCTGTGTCTCCTTTCCTCCCACCCTCCCTATCCCACCCCTCTAGGAGGTCAAAAACCACCTAGCTGATCTCCCTGTGCTACGCGGCTGCTTCCCACTAGCTATCCACTTTACGCTTGGTGGTGTATATATGTCCATGCCACTCTCTCACCTCATCACAGCCTCCCCCTCCCCCTCCCCATGTTCTCAACTCCATGCTCTAGTAGGTCTGTGTCTTTATTCCCGTCTTACTCCTAGGTTCTTCATGACCATTTTTTTCCCTTAGACTCCATATATATGTGTTAGCATATGGTATTTGTTTTTCTCTTTCTGACTTACTTCACTCTGTATGACAGACTCTAGGTCCATCCACCTCACTACAAATAACTCAATTTCATTTCTTTTTATGGCTGAGTAATATTTCACTGTATATATGTGCCACATCTTCTTTATCCATTCATCCGATGATAGACACTTAGGTTGCTTCCATCTCCTGGCTATTGTAAATAGAGCTGTAATGAACATTTTGGTACATGACTCTTTTTGAATTATGGTTTCCTCAGGGTATATGCCCAGTAGTTGGATTGCTGTGTCGTATGGTAGTTCTATGTGTAGTTTTTTAAGGAACCTCCATACTGTTCTCCATAGTGGCTGTATCAATTTACATTCCCACCAACAGTGTAAGACTGTTCCCTTTTCTCCACACCCTCTCCAGCATTTATTGTTTCTAGATTTTTTGATGATGGCCATTCTGACCGGTGTGAGATGATATCTCATTGTAGTTTTGATTTGCATTTCTCTAATGATTAATGATGTTGAGCATTCTTTCATGTGTTTCTTGGCAATCTGTATATCTTCTTTGGGGAAATGTCTATTTAGGCCTTCTGCTTATTTTTGGATTGGGCTGTTTGTTTTTTTGATATTTAGCTGCATGAGCTGCTTGTAAAATTTGGAGATTAATCCTTTGTCCGTTGCTTCATTTGCAAATATTTTCTTCCATTCTGAGGGTTGTCTTTTCATCTTGTTTGTGGTTTCCTTTGCTGTGCAAAAGCTTTTAAGTTTCAGTAGGTCCCATTTTGTTTATTTTTGTTTTTACTTCCATTTCTCTAGGAGGTAGGTCAAAAAGGATCTTGCTGTGATTTATGTCATAGAGTGTTCTGCCTATGTTTTCCTCTAAGAGTTTTATAGTGTTTGCCCTTACATTTAGGTCTTTAATCCACTTTGACTTTATTTTTGTGTATGGTGTTAGGGAGTGTTCTAATTTCATTCTTTTACATGTAGCTGTCCAGTTTTCCCAGCACCACTTATTGAAGAGACTGTCTTTTCTCCATTGTATATTCTTGCCTCCTTTATCAAAGATAAGGTGCCCATATGTGTGTGGGTTTATCTCTGGGCTTTCTATCCTGTTCCATTGATCTGTATTTCTGTTTTTGTGCCAGTACCATACTCTCTTGATTACTGTAGCTTTATAGTATAATCTGAAGTCAGGGAGCCTGATTCCTCCAGCTCCGTTTTTCTTTCTCAAGATTGCTTTGGCTATTTGCGGTCTTTTGTGTTTCCATACAAATTGTCAGACTTTTTGCTCTAGTTCTGTGAAAAATGCCAGTGGTAGTTTGATAGGGATTGCACTGAATCTGTAGATTGCTTTGGGTAGTATAGTCATTTTCACAATGTTGATCCTTCCAAGCCAGGAACATGGTACATCTCTCCATCTATCTGTATCATCTTTAATTTCTTTCATGGGTGTCTTATAATTTTCCACATACAGGTCTTTTGTCTCCTTAGGTAGGTTTATTCCTAGATATTTTATTCTTTTTGTTGCAATGGTAAATGGGAGTGTTTTCTTGATTTCACTTTCAGATTTTTCATCATTAGTGTATCGGAATGCCCGAGATTTTTGTGCATTAATTTTGTATCCTGCAACTTTAACAAATTCATAAATTAGCTCTAGTAGTTTTCTGGTAGCATCTTTCGGATTCTCCATGTATAGTATCATGTCATCTGCAAACAGTGGCAGCTTTACTTCTTCTTTTCTGATTTGGATTCCCTTTATTTCTTTTTCTTCTCTGACTGCTGTGGGTAAAACTTCCAAAACTATGTTGAATAATAGTGGTGAGAGTGGGCAACCTTGTCTTGTTCCTGATCTTAGTGGAAATGGTTTCAGTTTTTCACCATTGAGGACGATGTTGGCTGTGGGTTTGTCATATATGGTCTTTATTATGTTGAGGTAAGTTCCCTCTTTGCCTACTTTCTGGAGGGTTTTGAATTTTGTCAAAAGCTTTCTCTGCATCTATTGAGATGATCATATGGTTTTTCTCCTTCAATTTGTTAATATGGTGTATCACATTGATTGATTTGAGTATACTGAAGAATCCTTGCATTCCTGGGATAAACCCCGCTTGATCATGGTGTATGATCCTTTTAATGTGTTGTTGGATTCTGTTTGCTAGTATTTTGTTGAGGATTTTTGCATCTATGTTCATCAGTGTTATTGGCCTGTAATTTTCTTTCTTTGTGACATCTTTGTCTGGTTTTGTATCAGGGTGATGGTGGCCTCGTTGAATGAGTTTGGGAGTGTTCCTCTCTCTGCTATATTTTGAAAGAGTTTGAGAAAGATAGGTGTTAACTCTTCTCTAAATGTTTGATAGAATTCGCTGTGAAGCCATCTGGTCCTTGGCTTTTGTTTCTTGGAAGATTTTAAATTACAGTTTCAATGTCAGTGCTTGTGATTGGTCTGTTCATATTTTCTATTTCTTCCTGGTTCAGTCTCAGAGAGCTGTGCATTCCTAAGAATTTGTCCATTTCTTCCAGGGTGTTCATTTTATTGGCATATAGTTGCTTGTAGTAATCTCTCATGATCCTTTGTATTTCTGCAGTGTCAGTTGTTACTTCTAATTCTATTGATTTGAGTCTTCTCCCTTTTTTTCTTGATGAGTCTGGCTAATGCTTTGTCAATTTTGTTTACCTTCTTAAAGAACCAGATTTTAGTTTTATTGATCTTTGCTATCATTTCCTTCATTTCTTTTTCATTTATTTCTGATCTGATCTTTAGATTTCTTTCCTTCTGCTAACTTTGGCAGTTTTTTTGTTCTTCTTTCTCAAATTGCTTTAGCTGTAAGGTTAGGTTGTTTTTTTGAGATGTTTCTTGTTTCTTAAGGTAGGATTGTATTGCTATAAACTTCCCTGATAGAACTGCTTTTGCTGCATCCCATAGGTTTTGGGTCATCATGTTTTCATTGTCATTTGTTTCTAGGTATTTTTTGATTTCCTCTTTGATTTCTTCAGTGATCTCTTGGTTATTAAGTAGTGCATTGTTTAGCCTCCATGTGTTTGTATTTTTTATAGAATTTTTCCTGTAATTGATATCTAGTGTCATAGCGTTGTGATCGGAAAAGACACTTGATATGATTTCAATTTTCTTAAATTTACTAGGGCTTGATTTGTGATCCAAGATATGATCTATCCTGGAGAATGTTCCATGAGTACGTTGAAGAAAGTGTATTCTGTTGTTTTTGGATGGAATGTCCTAGAAATATCAATTAAGTCCATCTTGTTTATTGTATCATTTAAAGTTTGTGTTTCCTTATTTATTTTCACTTTGGATGATCTGTCCATTGGTGAAAGTGGAGTGTTAAAGTCCCTTACTATGATTGTGTTACTGTCGATCTCCCATTTTATGGCTGTTAGTATTTGCCTTATGTATTGAGGTGCTCCTATGTTGGGTGAATAAATATTTACAATTGTTATATCTTCTTCTTGGATCGATCCCTTGATCATTATGTAGTGTTCTTCTTTGTCTCTTCTGATATGAGAATTGCTACTCCAGCTTTCTTTTGGTTTCCATTTTCATGGAATATCTTTTTCCATCCCCTCACTTTCAGTCTGTATGTGTCCCTAGGTCTGAAGTGGGTCTCTTGTAGACAGCATATATACAGGTCTTGTTTTTGTATGCATTCAGGCAGTCTATGTCTTTTGGTTGGAGCATTTAATCCACTTACATTTAAGGTAGTTATTGATATGTATGCTCTTATTCCCATTTCCTTAATTGTTTTGGGTTTGTTATTGTAGGTCTTTTCCTTCTCTTGTGTTTCCTGCCTAGAGAAGTTCCTTTAGCATTTACTGTAAAGGTGATTTGGTGGTGATGAATTCTCTTAGCTTTTGCTTGCCTGTAAAGGTTTTAATTTCTCTGTCAAATCTGAATGAGATCCTTGCTGGGTAGAGTAATCTTGGTTGTAGGTTCTTCTCCTTCATCAAGTTAAATATGTCCTGCCACTTCCTTTTGGCTTGCAGAGTTTCTGCTGAAAGATCAGCTGTTAACTGTATGGGGATTCCCTTGTATGTTATTTGTTGTTTTTCCCTTGCTGCTTTTAATATTTTTTCTTTGTATTTAATTTTTGATAGTTTGATTAATATGTGTCTTGGCATGTTTCTCCTTTGATTTATCCTGTATGGGACTCTCTGTACTTCCTGAACTTGATTAGCTATTTCCTTTCCCATATTAGGGAAGTTTTCAGCTATAATCTCTTCAAATGTTTCCTCAGTCCCTTTCTTTTTCTCTTCTTCTTCTGGAACCCCTATAATTTGAATGTTGGTGCGTTTAATGTTGTCCCAGACGTCTCAGAGACTGTCCTCAATTCTTTTCATTTTCTTTTTCTTTATTCTGCTCTGCAGTAGCTATTTCCACTATTTTATCTTCCAGGTCACTTATCCATACTTCTGCCTCAGTTATTATGCTATTGATCCCTTCTAGAGAATTTTTAATTTCATTTATTGTGTTGTTCATCACTGTTTGTTTGCTCTTTAGTTCTTCTAGGTACTTGTTGAACATTTCTTGTATTTTCTCCATTCTATTTCCAAGATTTGGGATCATCTTTACTATCATTATTCTGAATTCTGTTTCAGGTAGACTGCCTATTTCCTCTTCATTTGTTTTGTCTGGTGGGTTTTTACCTTGCTCCTTCATCTGCTGTGTGTTTTTCTGTCTTCTCATTTTGCTGAACTTATGGTGTTTGGGGTCTCCCTTTCGCAGGCTGCAGGTTCGTAGTTCCCGTTGTTTTTAGTGTCTGCCCCCAGTGGCTAAGGTTGGTTCAGTGGGTTGTGTAGCCTTCCTGGTGGAGGGGACTGGTGCCTGTGTTCTGGTGGATGAGGCTGGATCTTGTCTTTCTGGTGTTTGTGGGCTTATTATGATTTTAAGCAGCCTCTCTGCTAATGGGTGGATTGTGTTCCTGTCTTGCTAGTTGTTTGGCATAGGGTGTCCCACACTGGAGCTTGCTGGTCATTGAGTGGAGCTGGGTCTTGGCGTTGAGATGGAGATATTTGGGAGATTATTGCTGTTTGATATTAAGTGGAGCTGGGAGGTATCTGGTGGACCAATGTCCTGAACTTGGCTCTCCCACCTCAGAGGCACAGCCCTGACACCTGGCTGGAGCACCAAGAGCCTGTCATCCACATGGCTCAGAATAAAAGGGAGAGAAGAAAGAAAGAAAGAAAGAAAGAAAGAAAGAAAGAAAGAAAGAAAGAAAAATGAATATAAAATAAAATAAAGATATTCAATTAAAGATAGTTATTAAAAATTTTTTTAAAGTAATAAAAAAAAGAAAGAAAGAAGAGAACAACCAAACCAAAACACAAATCCACCAATGAGAACAAGCGGTAAAAACTATACTAAAAAAAAACCCCAAAAACCAAATAAACAACAAAAAATGGCCAGAAAGAACCCTAGGACCAATGGTAAAAGCAAAGCTATACAGACAAAATCACACACAGAAGCATACACATAAACACTCCCAAAAAGAGAAAAAGGGAAAAAAAAATATCATTGCTCCCAAAGTCCACGTCCTCAATTTGGGATGATTTGTTGTCTCTTCAGGTATTGCACAGATGCAGGTACATCAAGTTGACTGTGGAGATTTAATCCGCTGCTCCTGAGGCTGCTGGGGGAGATTCCCCTTTCTCTTCTTTGTTCACATGGATCCCGGGGTTCAGCTTTGGATTTGGACCCGCCTCTACGTGTAGGTCACCTGAGGGCGTCTGTTCTTCGCTCAGACAGGACGGGGTTAAAGGAGCAGCTGATTTGGGGGCTCTGGCTCACTCAGGCTGGGGGGAGGGAGGGGTGCAGATGCGGGGCAAGCCTGCGGCGACAGAGGCTGGCGTGACGTTGCAGCAGCCTGAGGCGCGCCGTGCGTTCTCCCAGGGAAGCCGTCCCTGGATCCCGGGACCCTGGCAGTGGCGGGCTGCACAGGCTCCCGGGAGGAACGGTGTGGAGAGTGACCGGCGCTCGCACACAGGCTTCTTGGCGGCGGCAGCAGCAGCCTTAGCGTCTCATGCCCGTCTCTGGGGTCCACGCCTTTAGCTGCGGCTCGCGTCCGTCTCTAGAGCTCCTTTAAGCGGTGCACTTAATCCCCTCTCCTCGTGCACCAGGAAACAGAGGAAAGAAAAAGTCTCTTGCCTCTTCGGCAGCTCCAGACTTTTTCCTGGACTCCCTTCCGGCTAGCTGGATCATGTCAAATGTAGGTGGGGCTTAAGATATGGGGTCCTCATTCATTCCTTATGGAAGTGTACATGCGTGCAGTCCAATCAAGTACGCACACACTCTACCCCCCAGCAATTTCACTCATGGTGTATGTCTGATAAGGGCTGAATTGTATCCTCCCAAAATTCATGTGTTGAAGTCCTATTCCCAGTACTTCAGAATGTGACTTATTTAGAGATAGGGCCTTTCAAGAGGTGATTAAGTTAAAATGAAGTCATTATGGAGGGTCCTAATCCAATCTGACTGTTGTCATTATAAGAAGAGGAAGTTTGGACACACAGAGACACCCCAGAGGTGCACTCACACAAGAAAGGGCCCTGTGAGGGCACAGGGAGAAGGCAGATGTCTGCAAGCCAAGGGGAGGAGCCTCAGAAGAAAGCAGACCCACCAAAACCTTGACCTTAGACTCCTGGCCTCCAGAACTGTGAGAAAATACATTTCTGTTGTTCAAGCCACTGAATCTGTAGCATTTTGATGTGGCAGCCCTAGCAAACTAATACAATGTCTCAGAGAAAGTACCACGTCCCTATCCCACCCACAAAATGTCATGAATGAGGCTGTTTACTGCAGCATTATTGGAGGTCACCTGGGTGTCCATCCTGGCTGAATAGACAGGTAAAACGTGGTGAACAAACGCACACTGTAAAAGATGAGGCAGCATTAGGAGTTAGGGACTAAATATGCCCAGCGACGTGGATGGATCATTAAAAACACAGTGTTCAGGGGAAAACGGTAAGACACAGTAAGTTGTGTAACAAAACTAGTATTTGTGCAAATTAATAACACATCCAAAACAATACACGCCATGTAAGAACACATAAAAGCAACAGGATGCACATAAAACATATTAGAATGGATATCTAGCAGGGATCACAAAGGGAAACAAATACATAAACAAGAAAAGGGCCTTGCATGAACCAGTGCTGGTAAAGGACCATGAATTGAGGTGTCTGACTAATTCAACCTTCTGTGTATGAGGTTAAAAATGATAGGTCCAGCTTGAGCCTAAATTAGACTCATTCCAGGGTTCTAACCTATTGGCAGGGCAAGTAGGGAGGGACCAATAGGGTTCTATTTACGTGAATGATCAAGAGGCCTTTGGAAAAGAATGAATTCTAAGGAGATGAATGCAAACCACTTTGATTTCATTTCAGGGCATGGAGTCACGGTGAGTATGTGGGTAGGTGAGTGGGTAGTTTTGGGGTAGTTATTCCAAATATGGACTAGTGTTGCTCACTCAAATTCCTCTAACCCCAACCCCTGAAGATGTGTGTCTCAGACTAAGGCAGAGTGTCTGCAGTAAGGACAGAAGAAAAACCAGAGGGGGATTTCATGAAACCAGGGTAAGACGCCCAGGAAAGCCAAGCAGCCCTGCTCTGTGGCTGGAGTTCCAGCCTGAGTGCAGCCTGAGCAGGTAGGAAGTGGTACTGCAGATGCTCAGTTTATCGGGCAGGACCACTTCCTGAGCACAAGTGAGGCACTGTTGGGGGGGTGGGACCCAGTATAGACTGAGAAGGAATTTGAGAGGATGGGTGGGGGGAAGGGTGGGTGCCTTTCCTGAAGAGCTATAGGGAAAGACCCGGAACAGTACTAGTTTGTGACTATTCTGGGGCCTGAATATTTACCGCCAAGTCTGATGTAACCTGGGACATCTGGTTTACATCAGATTGTGGTAGGCAGAATAATGGCCCCCCAAGTCCATGTCCTAATCCCAGGGACCGGTGAACATTTTATGTTACATGGCAAAGGGGGATGAAGGTTGCTAGTCAGCTGGCTTGAAGATAGGGAGATTATCCTGAATCATCAGGTGGATCCAATATGATCCCAAGAGTCCTTCAAAGTTGAAGAGGAGGTAGAATTGAACCAGAGAGATGATGGTGTGAGAAGGACTCAGCCTAACATTATTGGCTTTGGATATGGAAGAAGAGGCCATAAGCCAAGGAATGTGGGCAGCTGCATGAAGCCGGAAAAGGCAAGGAAATGAACTTTCCCCTAGAGCCTCCGGAAAGCACACAGCCCTGCTCACACCTTAGATTTCTGATCTCCGGAATTGTAAGTTAATAGGTAAAATTGTATTGTAAGCTACTAGTTTGTTACAGCAGCAACAGGAGACCAGTGCGCATGTGGAAAGTTAGATATTTCATAGGAAGACTTCCTGGAAGTTAGCAGAGATTTGCAGTCAGAGGGGGACATCAAAGTGAGGAGGCTGTTTTCAAAAATGGGGACCGTGGTCATCAGGTACAGGGGTTAGATCTGAGGTTTAGATGAAAAGCAGGAGGAGGAACTGAGGTCACAGGGTATGTGATTTGCCTAAAAACACATCTCCATTCCTTCAGAAAATATCAACAAGGCGCTGGAGCGTTAGAAGCTCTCAGCTGGGGACTGGGAGCCAAGAGAGGTGAGGAAGGCCAGCGCGATGCCTGTCCTCACTGAGCTTGCCGCCTAGCAGACTGGGGGCTTGGACCCAGGTACACCCGCCCAAGTCCAGAGATCTTCCCAATGCATGATCTTGCCTCGCAAGAAAAATAAAAGTGCCGCTCTCATGGCTGTTGCTCTGACAACACTCTCCCAGAGTGTGGTGCCAGGTCCCTAAGGCTGAGCCCACTCTGCCTAGACTTTGCTACATCTGATTATCTGATTATGGTACAGGGGACGAAGAGCTCCTGCCTTGGATGAGACCTAGGCTCCCACTCAACTCCTTCGAGTTACACAAGGCCAGACTCTTTTCCTCTCTGAGCCTCGGTTTCCTCATCTCTAAAATGGAGGCAATAACTCCCTGCCTTCCGAGCGGTTGGGATGATCAGTGATAATGAATATACAGTGTCTGACACAGAGTCAGCCTTCAATAAATGAGACCTTTAAAAAGCATTAAAGTTAATTTTCATGCTTTGTCTATTAGACTACATATAAAATCCCTTAAAAAAATCAAGCCACAGACTATGAAAATCAAATATAAAAGGTGTTATTTCACTTCCTTTACAAAAGGATGTATGGTGGAAATATTGCATTTTGGATAAGAAATGATTCTGCTGCCTTGTTACAGCATTTTAAATGAAACCTTTCAGGAATACCTGCTTAGAACTGATGCTGAAGGAAAAATATTTCAGTTTCATAGGAAGGAGCTAAAGTCATTCCTTTTATGAAGCTTTATAAATGTCATTCAAACACACCATCTTCTTTTCATTTGCTATTGAAGCCTTTACTTATGCAAATCATGACAAATGGGAAGGAAAGCCAAGCTTCCCGTGGAATGCTAATATAATCACAAAGAGGGAGGAGGAATTTCTTCTGAAGGAAAAAGCTATATTGCAGCTCTGTGAGTCTGATGAAAATGAAGCTTCCAGAAAACCTCATTAGTTAGTGCTCCGCTCATTAAGAAATTGTGTTAAAAAGCAAAGAAACTGGAATGAGTTTCCTTCCCTTATAGGGAGCACAAGTTCATCACATAAACACAATTTCAGGGAGATTGTTATTTCTTGATTGATGGTAAAAAGCACTTAACAGCTCTCAGGCATCTTATGGTACTTTGTAATTATTCATTTTATTTATTTAGACGTTCGTTCATAGATTCATTTGTTTAGTCACATTTTCACTCATGTATTAATTCAATAACCATTAAGAACCATTAAGCTATGTGCACAGTGCTGGTAAAACATTGTGGCAGAAGGAGAGATGAATTAGATGCGAATTTTGTTTTCAAGGGGTTCAGAGTTTATGAGGGATGACAAAATATCTACCTGAGAAAGTCTCTCCACCCCCGTCCTTGTTCCTAGCATCTAAAAATGACTTAAGATACATGTAAAAAAAAAAATGGTAACAGCACTGAGTGCGCCCTTCATGAGGAATTTTTTAAAAATGGGAAGGCAGATGGAATTAGATTGAAGGAAAAATCCATAGTCAAAAGGACCTGCTGTCAAACATGGTAGCAACTGTGGGTGTTCCGTGCTCTGGAGAGAAGAGTATCAACAAGAATTGGTCTATGGGGCAACTGACGGACAGGGTACCTGGCTGGGGTCTAACAGGAGGAGCAGCCAGGCAACTTTCTCATCCCACGTCCTTCCCGTGTGAGTGTCTGACCTCCGTGGAGGGGGAGGGGATGCACATGGGTGCCGGGCTCCAGAAGCAGAGTGTGGGGATGGAGTAGAGAGCCCCCTCTGCCCCCCTCCAGGAGACTTGCTTCTGGTATAATGACCAAGAGCATAATCCTGCCCCACCCTACCTCCTGCTTCCCGTTATCACCAGAGGTAGCAACCAATCAGATTCTCTTCTGCAAACATGTGACCAGAGCCCAAGGGCGTGAAGCTAGTCAGATTGTGTTGGCCGCACAGAGCATGGGCCAGGAACCTCCAAAACCACATGCAAGCTGAATTTAGGGGAGGAGAAACAATGGGCTAGCTGAAAATGGTGCAGCTTTAGAGAGAAGCAGAGATGGAAGGAGGGGGTGTGGGAGAGACAGAGGGAGGAAGTAGAGAGAGAGATATTGATTGAGAGAAACTGATGACTTTCCAGTTTTTTTGGGTATCAGATGTATGTCCTGGCTGGAAGTGGTCTCATGAGACTCCCTTCTCTCTCGGCTTTTCAATAGCCGAAATGAATGGATTTATTCTCTTTACTTCTAAAGAATCTCTGATTAAGACTTAATCTACTCTGATTCCTAAGAACACCATCATGGCTGTACAGTAAGATAGCTCTAGGCAGTCTTGATATTTTTCTTCCCTTTCTCCTTTGAATATCAATAAAATTATACCCATGAATGTATTTCCCCTGGGGATATAAAACAGAATCAACCTTGCCTCACAAAAAAGATAGGGATAATCTTGTCCCTTCCTTTATTTGGAGTCCATCCTGGCTTACTGACTGGCTCTTCCTTAACTTACAGATAAACAACAAATAAATTTTTTTAGTATTATACGTATATCCTAAATACTGCATGAGACATACTAACAATCAAAATTTATTCCCTGCATGTGTATAATTATAAACTTAAATTTATAATTAAATTTATATTAATTATGTTTACTTTATATTGCTTAAACCTGATACCCTCTCCTTGCTTTGATTCACCACTGACACTAATACTTAACTCTTTTTTTTGTCCTTCTCACACCACAATTATTTGTTTGCTAGACCCTGAGCTCCTTGAAGGCAAGAATTACATCTTATTTTCCTCGGCACTCTACACACTAACACAATACCTGGCACACATGTTTTCTGAATCAAAACGAACTGACGATTCTCATTTGCAACGTTGGTTGAGGCCAGGGGCCCTCTCTGTGCCCTTGAGTTAATGAGTTTCCTGGGAGCAGAGAGGGAGGTCCTGTGGTGGGTTCCATGACCTCACAATCGATCCTAACAGAGCTGCATCCAGAGTGGATGAAGACTATCTATCTGAGAAATAAAGTGCATGGTACCTTGCAGATGTCACTCCACTGCCCAGGACCGTTATCGTTGATGGCTCTCACTTTAAACAGATACTCGGTGTTGGGGGTCAGGTAGTGCAGCTCCAGGTACTGCTGCATTATATCCCGAATTTGTCCACAGAGCTCTGTCTGCACATTGTTCGGAGGGGAATTAATGAGTTGGTAGAATTCCATCTCAAAAGAGTCCACATCTTCTGTTGGGCATGTCCAGTAAATCTGGGAAGAAATGAACATGTCAGTGGGGTACTGGCACACGCCATTCAGCTTTCTTTCCCATGAAGATCTGTGTCGTGGACTCTCTGGAGTGAGTTTAAGCGGACTCATCCTCTCTAGCTGCTGCTGAAGACTTTGAATTAGACCTTGTGCAACAGTCCTGAAAGGCTTCGTGATGAATCCTGACATGAGGCTTGCAATGCGTTTCAAGAACAGAAGAATGCTCTTCTGGTTTCTGTTCCTGTCAATGTGGAGGTGAACTTGTCCTCCTGACACCACTAACCAAAGTGGCTACCATTTATTGAACACATATTATGCATCAGATTCTGTGTCAGACATTGCCTGCCTCATTTAGTGCTCACAGTTCCCTAGGAGGGAGATTTCATTATCCCATTTTACAGTGGAGGCTCAGAAGGCTTACATTCAGCAATTCCAATGGAACCACAGACTACTAAAGTTGAACAGTGTATCTATTTCAACTCTCTATTTCATACACTAGGAAGTAGAGTCCCAAAGAGGTGAAGTGACTTATCCAAGTCATGGAGAATATATGTTCACACTCAAAGCATAAAATGTCAACTCTTGGGAAGAGGTATATTAACAAGTGTCAATTAGCAGATCGTGCCTGGCATATAAATATTTTATAATAATTGCATTTTTAAACAGATATTGCATGCTTTATTTAAATTTTAATCAATTTAAATGTTATTGTGTATAAAGTTAATTTATAATTACTCATAAGTATATAAATTTTAAAATTTGTATGGATTTGTATAATTAATTTATAATTTTTAAATGAATTTACACTTTTAAAACTGTACATTTACATGACTTGTTAATAAAAATTAACTTATCTTTTCTGATTATCAAAACATACTCATTTAAAATACATACCTGGAAAATATAGAAAAATGATAAGGAAAGAAAGAAAATAAACATCTCTTTTAATCCCACAATTCAGTTAATAATTCATTATATTTCTTTCCAATTTTGGAATATACACAAGCACACAAATATATATAATTTGGATTATATTGCTCTGATTCCTGCTTTCTTTCACTTATTACATTTTATATATGTCCCTATATCATTAAAAATTCAGCAAAGCACCATTTTAATAACTGCCCTATAAGTGATTTACTCCTTCTATAGCTGTACATTTAGGTTGTTTCTAATTTTACACTCTAATAAATAATGATGCATTGAACACTTTGGGGCATGAATCTTCATTGAATTTTTAATCACTTCCTTGGGAACAAGTTCTAGAAATAAAGTTGAGTTTTTATGAAAAAACTCTTTAGGATTTTTAAGGTACAGAGTGACAAGTATAAGGCTGACTTAAAGACTATTTCCCATGCCAAAAGAGCACTGTTAGTCAACCATCACTTGAGAGAGATGCCAATACAGATTTCGTCTCCTGCATTACTGAGCACCATGATTCCTGTGTGAATTACATCCCATGATCCTGAAATAAGGATCAATGATATTTTTACATCAAATACCACTGTTTGGCAGTAGGTTTAGGTGTCCTATCTTGAGAGTCAATAACTTGACTGGATTTTTTCTGTGTAGGGTCCTTTCTTGAGCTCATCAAGGGACCATTTATAGGTGGCATAGGGTGACTGTTCTCCAAGCCCAAGTACAGAGCAGGTATCACCAGTCCTTCCCCTGCAGAGCAAGATCCTGCCCACCTTCCAAGTGGTCTGAGTTGTATGAGATGAGACCTAATGCCATCCCTGATATAATATCACATACACTGCAGGTTTTGCTGATCTAAGATCACTTGGAAATGTAGGTTCAGCTGCTCCGGTGCGGGCATCTGCTATGTGAAGGGCAGAGATCCTTTTGCTGTGCCTGACAGCCTATGGGAGGATATGTTCTATATGTTCTACCTTGCAACATAAGGTCATTCTTGGGGTCAATTATAAATGCCAAAACATAGATTATAATGTCTCAGGAAAATAGAAAATTAAGGCTTGGTCAGTGTCTGGCTTTCATTTTCTTGTTTTTAGGCCCTTGATACTAAATTGTGGTCTGCAGACCGGCAGCAATGCCAACGTCTGGAAGTTTGTTAGAAGCGTAGAATCTCAGGCCCCACTGAGACCCACTGAAGCAGAATCTGCATTTTAACAAGATCCTCAGGTGCATATTAATATTTGAGAACCACTAGTTTAGGATTCAAGGATGCTAAAAGTCTTTGTGAGTGTTCTTGGATCATGGAGACAAAAGATGGGCTCTGCCACATGGAAGCAGGCAGTGGGTTGGCTTGGGAGATATCCCTGTAGGACCCCAAGAGGAGGCAAGATATGCTCTGATAGAATATCTTTTTTCCTCCCTGGACTTTAATAAAACATTCTATAAACAATTCAATTTAGGTTCAGCTGGATTTGAAAGGAATGTTAAGAGATGCGCCATTTGTTCATGTTAGGCCTAGAAAGTCAAAGAAGAGTCATGTCCCCTGAAGCTGGGTGATGGCAGCTGTAGAGGTCTGTGAGACATCCACACACCTCCAATGCCACCCCCCTTTCCCCAAAAAGCTGAATCTCGGGAGATAAGAATTGGAATTCCATTGGGGATTATCCTTCTAATCTTTCCAAATCATGAAGAGTCTGGATATTTTCTTTCGAAGAAGTAGCACTTTAGAGGAATCACAGCTGATAGACAACAGAGCCTGCTTCTCTAATTCCAATTTCTGTGCTCCCTCTACTGCTACAGGTTTTCCTCTGGGAAATATTACCCTCTCCAAGAAGTCTCTTCAAATTACTTTGTTTCCCAAATTGTGTTCTCTTTCAGTAGAGAAGCTGCCTTTGAAGTGGAGTTGGGGCTTTCAGATGTACTTCTGGCTATGAGTTAAATACATTGTTTGGTTTAAAACAATCTTGGGCTACTTAAGATTTCGGGAACTTATCCCTTTTGAATGGACTGACCACAAAGAGTCTAGAGGAACAGATTTGAGTGACCGGACCCTAGAGGTCAAACAAGTAAGTGCAACCTTTCGTGACTACCCCGCTCCATTCCATAGCCCACACCCTCCTATCTTCCCTACAGGGCCCAGAGCCTTTCTTACCTTGACAGCTGTTGGATACACCACAGTCTGGTAGATAACAATTGGGCCTGGAGTCTTCAGGGAGCTATCATTGAATGAGGACCAGTTGTGGAAGCTGCTGCTGTACTGCACAGGCTGGTTTTCTACCCCTGCACTACAGTAAGTGTAGAGGCCATCTGTGGGCTTGGCAGGTGCAGCTGAATGGGCTCGCCCATTGGTCTCCGGACCCATCTTGGTCTTCTCACAGCTGGGGGCATTAAAGGACAATAAGGAGGAGCTTCGCTGGTATATCTGCTGGTTGCCGAAGCTGTGGGTGCTGAAAGTGACCCTCTTGGCAACCATCATTTCTGAGTGCAGGGGATAGAGTGATGGCAGGGAGTCCTCTGAGGAACACACCTTCTTGGGTCCCGTGGGGAAGAGTTCGTAGATGGCATTGGAGAGCTCAGCAAAGTCCAAGGGCATGCAGTTCAAGGAATGTAGCCGGAGCTGTGGGTCTGGCCTGTAGGTGCTCTGGATGCCGTCCTCGATCTGGTCCACCAGAACCTTGGCCGACTGCAAGAACACCACTTGGCCTGTCTCCTTCAGTGCTTCTTTGGAGTAGGCGATCAGGCCATCCATTTCATTCACTTTCATGGTGGTGACGTACACATATTTTTCAATCTCCTTCTGCCTGGACAATTCCAGATTCTCTATCTGCTCCATGATGGTTTTCTCTTTCTCCTGGAGAATGTTGCGCAGCTTGAGGAATCCATTTCTGATCTCTTTTCGCTTTACCTCCTTGTCAGCCTTAAATCTGTTTTTTAAAATGTTGAATTCCATGAGGTCATTATCAATTTCATATCGGACTGCAAAACAACCAAGTGAGTTACTTCAGTTAAATTTTTCATTTCCCCAGATGTCAAAGCCAGTGGCAAACTGGAGCAAACTAACTTGGCCTCCAAAGATGTGGGTGGAAAGGGAGGGAAACCACTTGTTGCTGGGCTGAAAGATGCTAGCATAGGTTTATAAAATGAATGTGGCATCTCTCCATACACCCCTCTCTTTCTTGTGTAATACTTTCCTTGGGTATGACAGCCACACTTCCCTGGCATACTTCTATCTAGTAATCCCTGCAGCCTTGGGTCTAAAGTTGGGAGTTCAAGGTCACCTTTGATATTAGTTTTCACCAGACTTCACTTGTCAGCAAGTTGGACTTGAGAAGAGATGATGTCACAAAGTGATGGATTTTCCCTCTGTGAAAGCTTAAGCTTTTGCAGGGGTGGGAGAAAGAACTAAATTTCTGATGACTACTAAATACTGCCTTGTCTTGTTCACCAAAATCCAGCCCTAGACAATGGTGGCAGATCAGCAGAGTTCCCCTTCACTGTGGCTGCTCTTTGACATGTTCTTTTTCTCTGCTGGGGACTTTGACTCTCTTGGGTTCAGCTGGGCTCCCTCTCTTGCTTACTCCCCACTTACTTTCCAGAAAGCATCTGCTGTTACACTTCAAGGAAAACCGAGTTTATCCTGCCACCTCTCACATGGCATTTGGATTTTAAGTTCACTCAGTCATTCAACAAACATGTGACACCTGTTCCATGTCACATGCTTTTCTAGGCGCTAGGGATACAGATATGAGTGTGAGAGGCCACTGATGTTCCAGGCACGCATAAACCCAACGATACTGCATTGTGGAGGATGCTGGGGCAGGATGAGCATGTGGCCCACCTCTGTCTTTGCCATTTATAGCAACTACCTCTGTAGTTGCTATAAATGGCAACTTCACAGTTGCCATTTATAGGGTCTTAGGCATTAGGCAGTGATTTCAAGACATGTCAACCTTCTGTGGCCTATTCTAGGGTTATGGTCCTCCCCATGAAAGGCTGACTCTGCAGTGATTTGATGGGCTATAATCCTCTCCAAATTTTACTCAGCAGTGGGGGTGACCAAGTCGTGTTTCCTAACATAGCCCTGGGTCCACAGTAAGTTGGATCTCTGTGGGTGGTGGCACAGAGACGTGCATTAGAGTAGGAGAAGCCCTTGGGTTTTGGCAGAGCGTGAGAACAGGACCACAGCTGTCTCAGTTACCACCGTGACTAGGATGTGTAGAGATGCTAGAATGGTGTTTGTTGAGTGAAAGCCATTCTGTCCTGTTTTCTAACATCTTTGGGGTGAACATCAGCAGTGTTGCTCTCTGGCCTGCTTTCTGAAGCCCCCATTTCCTCTGCTCACCTCCTCCCTCACACTGGCCCAGAAGGGATGGGGAGGCCATACAGATGGGGGCTGAACAGGAGACTATCAGAATGTGATTGCAGCGGTGCTGAGAAATGCTCCCTGCCCTCTCCACGTGCAAGCCCTGCTGTGACTTAGGGCCCCTGAAATTCCATGTTATACATTAATTCCTTAGACTCTTCAATAGTTACTCACTGTTAAAAGAAATCTGAATAGGAAATTCCTTGCTTTATTAGGGATTAGTTAGGCTCCTTAGAGCTGAGTCTGGAGAGGTAGGATAAAAATGTCTTAGATGAGGGGGAAAAGGGAGCACCAGCAGAAGAGAAAACAGAGAGGAGACCAGGAGCACTAGTCCCCCCCAGATGCCCCTTACAAATAAGGCAGCTTTGCAAGAGCTGGTCTTAGAACAAAGTCAAAGCAAGGTCTCTTTCAGGCACTATATTTAAAACTAGCTACTACTTATTAAAGTTTATATAGATCCAATCCATACATTATCATGTATCACACATATGGATCATATCTATATATTATCATACATTACATATAACTTCAGAAGAGGAAGATGTTGTTTCCATTTATAGATGAGGACACTAAGGCTCAGAGAGGTTAAATGACTGCCCAGTGTCACACAGCAAGTAACTAGAAGGACCCAGGGCCTGTCCCTAATTCTATTTGTCTAACTCCAGAGCCTATGTTCTTAATTGCTCCAGTTGCCCTTCTCAGTCCTATGTGACAACAGAATCACCTGGGCTACTTAAAAAAGAATCCAACCAAGCTCAGGCCATGGGTCCCACCTTAAGAAAACCCTCTAGGAACCAATGGGGGCTTCATTGGCCTGGCAACGCGGCTCCTGTAGGCTTTCTTTAATATAGGGGCTTCCCTGGTGATGTTCCCAAATTGAATAAGTGTCAACTGACAAACAATGTTTCTAGGCATGGAGCAATTGAGAAATCAAGGTATTCCTGAAATATTCATGCTGGTGAGAGGTCCTGGGGGACATATTAGCAAAGTCTGTCTCTGACCCACTTCTATGTCCAATGGGACCTTCCTGTGCAGCTCAGCGGAAAGCTGCCCCCTTGTCAATCTGTTCAGACCTGTTTGTCTAGACACTGAAATTTCTGACAGGGGAGAGGCTGGGTTGATCTGGAGCATGCTGGTCATTTGACTCTAGGCCACCACGTAGGGAAACAGACCACAGGTGTGGTGGTGGTTCCCACTGTTTTTCAATCTCTTTATCTTTAGATTCTGGTCACTGTTTAGCAGAACAGGTTGTCAAATGAATGTTGTGGAATTAACATGGGCTTTGGAGTCAGAGAGACTGGCTCTGCCATTTACTAGGGGACTTGTGCCAGTTCCTTCTTGGAATCCCAGTTGTCTATCCTGGGGGGGAAGTTTTAGTGCCTGTACTGTAGGATTATGGAGAGGATTAGACATAAGTCTTCTAAAAGGCCCCGGTAAAGGAGGCCTCTGTTCAAGGAAGCTATTCCCAGGGGCAAAGAGCCTAAAAGGATCCCAGAGATCCTCATGTTTTACCTGGTGGATATACACCCAGAAATTATTGGGCTCTTTGCTGAACCCTGTAAAATATCACTGTACTGGGTTCCATCACGAAAACCTGAGTCAGTTTCCCTTAGAGAAACTATAACTATATTATATGTAGCCAACATAAAATAACCATGAGCAGGCATGCAGAGGAAAAGCGAGCTGTTGACTAGAACATTACTGGCTCTTTCTGGGTTTTCCCTTTATTATGTATTTGCTATCAGTTCCTTTACTGTGCTGCTTGCCACTTCAGGGGAAATTTAAAACTGAGGTAACTCTCAGCATCGACTTAATTCTTTTCCCCTTTAAATTGGGAAGATACTGGAGAAATCCATCTTTAGGGACAAAACACCTTAGAAAGGCTCACAGAACTTCAGGATACTACAGGATCAAGCTCTTTGTTCTCCAAAGGAGGAAATGAGGCCCAAGGTCATGAAAATTATAACCAAGATTATAGAAGCTTTATGTACTTATTATGTGCTAGATGGTTCTTTGCATGCTTCCGTTAGAGTATCTCATTTAATCCTCTCAACCACCCAATGAGGAAAGAACTTTGTTCAGGGAAGGACAAATCTGACATCGTATTAGATCTGTTCCTTTTGCTTTAACCTTTGTGCTTTGTTAACATGTGGTTAGTCCTGCAGGCTCTGTACCTTTTGTAAAAGAATGTTGCCTATAGGCTGAAATATACAGGATGGCCTGTTCTCAAGGCTCTCATCGTTAAAAGTCCATTCACATAGAGATAAAAAGTTGCAGAACAGAGAATAACATTCGTCTTGTTGGAGGTTTCCAGGAACATGGTGACCTGACCTACGTGGACAGCTGCAAGAGCAAAGGATACAGACACCAAGAAGCTGGCAGCAACCAACCTGACCCCTCCCTCACCTTGCTTTTAAAAGTGCTTTGCTGAAACCCCTCCCAGAGCTTGGGGTTTTGGGGGACAGGAGCCACCTGTCTCCTTGCCTGACCCTGCAATAAATCTTTCTCTGCTCCACACTCCAACCTATTGTCAGTTTGTTTGGCCTCACTGTGTGCCGGGCGCACGAACTTGCATTGGGTAACACCATTATTCCCATTTTATAGATGAGAAAACCAAGGCACAGGGAGGTTACGTGGCTGGCGGTAGTTGCCAGATGTGGATTCCAGGCCACTGACTTGCAGCCTGGCTCCGTGTCTCCCAGGGCTTGGACTGCCCCACCAGGTGGGGGTAAGGCTCTCTCTAAACAGATCCTCCCAAATCACCTTCCCTATCAGTTCCAGAGCTAGAAGTGGTGGAGGGAGAAGAGGGGACCAGTACCTGCTTTGAACCTGGCCATGGCGCTGAAGAGCGCGGCAGCCCTCTCGGAGCAGGCGTCGATGAGGCTGATGGTGTCGTGGTCACTGTGTAAGGCAGTCTTGCAGAAGCTGCAGAGCAGCTGGTCGTCGTTCCGGCAGTACTCAGTGATGTGGCTGGACGGGTGCTGGATGCAGATCTTCTCGTCCTGGTCCTCGGCGCTGGTGTCCACGAACACGTGGTCCTGCATGGTCACGTCCAAGTGGAAGGTCTTGAGGCACTCGTTGCACAGGTTGAGGCGGCAGGTGATGCAGCGCTTGTAGGCGATGCGCTGGCTGCGGCAGACCTGGCAGACGATAGGCCCGCTGGAGCGGTCGAAGCGCCACCTGAGGTAGCCATGCTGCTGCATGTAGCGCTTGGTGAGGCGTCCGCGCAGGTAGTTCTCGGGCAGCTGCATCCTGTGGCTGTAGGGAAGGCAGTGCGAGCGGTTGCACACGGGGCAGATGAGAATGAAGAAGTTCTCGGTGACCTCGGCGTGCTTCTGCAGCTGCCGCAGGCACTTCTCGCACAGGCTGTGGTGGCAGGGTAGCATGAAGGAGTGCAGGCGCAGCCGGCTGCAGATGGGGCACAGCAGGTGGCTGACCAGGTTGCTGTTCGCGGGCATCATCTTCACCTTATGCAGCCGCATGTCGCTGCTGCCGATGCGCAGGGCCGTCTTGGAGCTGCAAGGGGAAGCAAACACGGGACCTCAGGAGGAGAGCTCCGTTTCTCCACCTCGGAAGGAACCGGGGTGTCACTGAGCCGCTTTGTGGTGTGATGGGGAGGGGCATGGCTGTGCGGGGGTGGGGGTGGGGATCGGGGGGATGGTGCCTGGGTTCTAAACCCCCCTTCACCATCCTTTAGCTGGGCGACGCCAGGTAAGTTAATTAACCTCTCTCTGCCTCTCTCCTCCTTATAAAATTAGTACTCACCTGATAGAGTTTCTTGAGAAAATTAAAATTGAATTGAATACCTGCATGGCCTTAGAGCGGTCCCTGGAACACAGTAAGTGCGATACAACTGCTTGTTATTTTTTGAGCAAGAGAAAAACAGTCCAGAGGGGCCGGCACTGTCAGCTGGGTCTTGGGGTTCTGTTGGCCCTGGATAATATCACAGACCACCCACAGCAGACAAGGCCATTCTGGGACGGTGATGGAGCAAAACAGAAACAAGACCACTTCTTCATGTTTGAACTCAGACAAAAGCAAGAACATTGTCCAAACCACAAAAATGATCAAACATCCCCTGTCCTGGTTAAGGACAGTGACTGCTGCTTTTTCACCAGTTGCAGCATCAGGCTCAACTCTGTTCTTCCCACCTTCTAGGCAAGATTTATTAAGATACCTAATAGGAGATTTACCCCTGTGTCCTCACCTAACTTAGTGATGCCTTCTTACGGAGACACCTGACACTTGCTCGTGGTGTATCACTCAGTTGTTGCACTGGGCCAGTAAATCCAGTCTCCTCTGGGCACTGACATTATTATTGTGTGAGATGGAACATAGAAGAAGATGGGCAAAGTGTTCTTCCCAGGACACCAAAAGGTTAGTTCCCTAGCCAAGCCCAGAACCCGTGTGTTCTGATCACCAGACCTCAACTAGGACTTAAGGGGCTAGGTGCTAGGGGCAGGTTGCACAGGGTGAAATGCGCTGCTTTAGAGTTGCACTTTTGAGATAAGTTTCTTCACCTCTCTCTCCTCAGTAAATCAAAGCTCACAATACTACTTCCTTCATGAGGATTTTAAAGTCTCCATGAGATAATCCATAATAAGTGCTTAACTGCCTGGACATAGTAAGCATTCAATAAAGGGCCACTATAATGACTCCTCTCTGTTCCTAGCCAGCTCATGTCCACAGCAGGAGAAGACAGTGGTCAAGTCTATGAAAAGTATGTGCTTGTACGGTGTGTGCGTGTGTGTTGAATCTTTGTCTAATATCTGAGGCTGATTTCATATATTGTAAGAACTATGGATGAAGTAAGTGCATACTTGTAAAATTTCAAGAGTATGTTCTAAGAAGCTACAATCAGGGCAAAAGCAGTTTATGAAAATAAATGAAGTAGCCATAGGGATGGAGGTATAAAACATACTTATTTGGACCTAGAGTGTGTCATACAGAGTGAAGTAAGTCAGAAAGAGGAAAACAAATACCATATGCTAAAACACATGTATGGAATCTAAAAAAAAAAGGGGGTTCTGAAGAACCTAGGGGCAGGACAGGAATAAAGACACAGATGTAGAGAATGGACTTGAGGATATGGGGATGGGGAAGGGTAAGCTGGGACGAAGTGAGAGAGTGGCATGGACATATATACACTACCAAACGTAAAATAGATAGCTAGTGGGAAGCAGCCGCATAGCACAGGGAGATCAGCTCGGTGCTTTGTGACCACCTAGAGGGGTGGGATAGGGAGGGTGGGAGGGAGACGCAAGAGGGAAGAGATATGGGAACATATGTATACCTATAACTGATTCACTTTGTTTTACAGCAGAAACTAACACACCATTGTAAAGCAATTATACTCCAATAAAGATGTTAAAAAAAAACATACTGATTTTGTGACTATTCCTATCCCTTCTCCTCTGTTTGTATTAGTGATGTCTAGGGGTTGCATTTGACATTGTGCCTGTGTTCTCTTTTGCCTTCTTGCAGTCCCTGTGTGCCCCTGGATCCTTCCCCATTCCCTTGGCCAGGGACCCAGGTCTCAGAGCCCAGGCAGTCAAGGGTGATACTCAAACATGTTGGAAGGGAGTGGCACCATGGGGACAGTGCCGGTTATGGAGACTCGGGCACCTGGAAAGCTCATCCCTTAGAGATTTGGGTGCTGGTATCCAAGCCTGCCAGACTCCATGTTCTCAGCTTTGTTCCTTCTCTGCTTTCCCAGCCTCTCTGCTTTCTCCTGCTCCAGCTTTGGAGGGGTCATCTGGAGGAGGAGGGCAGATGTATACAGGATAGCTGGGTGGATTTCTCTAGTTTCATAAGGTGGGGCTATGAGGCTCAGTGTGTAATATAAAGGGAGACAGCACGAGAAATCAGAAAGAAGGAGGGAGAGAGGAGGGTGCTGGGGAAAGAGAGAACAGGGAGAAGAGACGGGTGTTAATGGCCCAGGGAGTTGGGGTGAAGGTGAAAAAGGAAGTGAGAAAAAGAGATGAGTAAGGCAAAGAGGATGAGGAAGATGCTGAGAAGGAAGCAGTGATGAGGAACAGGGGAGGCGGTGGTCCAGACGCCAGGAGAGAGGCCAGGTGGAAGATAAGCCTCAGCGTACCCAGCACCAACCCCCTGACAATTGCAATAGCATCTCTGACCATCACCAGAAAGCCTCAGGCTTGGACTTGGGCATTCAGTGGTCCTGATTCCATGCCAAAACCATCACCAAGCCCAGCAGCCTTGTCTTTTTGTTGAGATAACTGGTCTCTGCCCCTCTGTACAGTGGCAGCCTGCTCCCAGATTTAGGCCCGTTCCCCTTGTACTTGGGTTCCCATATATCACCTGGCAAGGCTCCTGGCTTCCCTTCTTGTTCCCTCCAGGCCATTCTGCACTTTAGCGTCCCCTGGGGGCAGGAGAGTTTTTTAAAAAATTCTGATGCCCAGGACATACCTGAAGCCAATGAAATCAGAATGTCTGGGGGTGGGGGCCAGGCATCAGTAATTTTTAAAGATCCTCAGGTGATTCTAATGCAAAACAAGGTTTGGGGGCTACTGGTCTAAGCATCTCCAAAGCACCGGTGTCATCCTTCCCCTGTTGAAATGGGCTTGGTGACTCTTCATTGCTGATGTGCAGAAAATGGGGCAGTTGAGAGGAGAGAGGGGTGTGAGAGTTACTTTCTGCACCTTAGAACTTTTGCACTTGCATCCAGAACCCCTGGATTCTCTGTTCGTGCCAACACCACGCGAGGTCCATGAGCTGAGAGTAATTTTTATTAACCAGCTACAAAGTGCTGAACTGTGAGAGAGATCATATTCTTCCCCTGAATTCACTGAGCGTTTGCTCACAGAATTGTTTTTCCAGCCTTGAAAGGCTTCCAACCTGCCTCTCATCTTTCCGCCTCTCCAAGTGCTGTCATCTTAGAGTGCTGAGTTTTGGTCTTTCCCCTCTAAGAAGTCTGCCTCTGCTACTCCAGACGCCCCTCATGTGTGACATGAAGAGACCACCTTGGTCAGGGCAGGAAGAGGCTATGCAGTGCCTGACACAGAGGGTTAATGCCCTAAGTGAGAAATTGAGACCCTCAGTGCCGTGACTTCTGGGTAGGAGCAAAGAGAAGCCTGGCAGGAGTTCATGGCCACCTGGGGTACTTACACAGGCCATAGGGGTTGAAAGCGGCCTGTGGAAGTTACTGCTTTTCCAATGAGTGTTGCAGTTATCAAGGGTTCAGAGGAGGAAGGGCAATTTATACTTTTATATCACAGAACAGATTTCAAAGCAATATTAACCCCCTGAATCATTGCAGGTACCATACTCTCCATTTTGCAGGACAGCATTTTAATTTAAGCACACAGACTCTGGGTTCAAATTCTGACTGCATCTTACTAGTTGTGTGATCTTGGGCCAGTCAACCTCTCAAATGCTCAGTTTCTTCACTGGTATGATGGGCATGAGGTAGGGGTTACCTGGGGTCACGCACGTGGTTCCCGGCAAGTTGCTTACGCACTAAGTATTAGCTATTAGTATTTTGTAGAGGTGAGAGTGGTGGGGTTCAGGAGAGCTCAGCACTCACTCACACAGGTGGGGGAGCTTGGATTTGGAACTCAGGTCTATACTGATTAGTGACTCTTTAGGACACGTACACTTAATTGCTACAAAGTGTAGTTTTTTGGGTTTTTTTTTTTGCAGTTGAGGTAAATTTTATTGCTACATTTTGAAACGCAAAAAAATATTTAAAATAATAACGCCATTGATTATATATTTTCACTGTTACATTAAGTGCAAAACAGACTTTATAGTATTTTTTTTTTTTTTTTGGCGGGCCTCTCACTGTTGTGGCCTCTCCCATTGCGGAGCACAGGCTCCGGACGCGCAGGCCCAGCGGCCATGGCTCACGGGCCCAGCCGCTCCGCGGCATGTGGGATCTTCCCCGACCGAGGCACGAACCCATGTCCCCTGCATCGGCAGGCGGACTCTCAACCACTGCGCCACCAGGGAAGCCCTATGGTATTTTTTAGCTCTTTTTTTCTTCTAGTTTTATTGAGATATAATTGACATATAGCACTGTATAAGTTTAAGGTGTACAACATAATGATTTGACTTACAAATACCACACAGTGATTATCACAGTAAATTTAATGAACATCCGTCAACTTGCACAGATACAAAATTAAAGAAATAGAAAAAAATAAAAAATTAAAAAAATTTTTTCTTGGGCTAAGAACTCAAGACTTATTCTCTTAAGTTTCATATATAACTGACAGCAGCAATCATTATATATATCCTGTTGTACATTACATCCCTAGTAACCTGTCTATCATAGCTGGAAGTCTGTACCTTTTGGCTGCCCTCATCCAATGCCCCACCCCTACCCCCTGCCTCTGGTAATCACACATCTGATCTTTTCCTATGAGTTTGTTTGTTTTTGAAGAGTAATTGACCTACAACACTATGTCAGTTCCTGTGACACAGCATGGTGAGTTGCTATCTCTATACATTTCAAACTGATCATCATGAAGTCTAGTTACCAACTCTCACCATACAATGACTATGTAATGTATTCGCACCAAGACATATTGTAACTGGAGTTAATTGCTCCCAAGTTCCTGGCCTCCCTTTTTCAGATAAAGAGGTGGACTTGGGGCGGGGCCGCTGACCTGCCCTGTCCCCAGAGCTGGCAGGGGGCCCCCCAGGTTTCCTGAGCCCCGGTGGCCCGCGTCGGGTGCACTGTACTTACAAGGTACGGATGCTCTGGAGGCGGCCCCCGTGGAACGTGATGGTGACGTCACGGCAGCAGTGGCTCTCGTAGTAGTGGCACTTGAGGTTGCTGCTCGCTGCGCAACAGCACTTGCAGCTGGGGTCACTGGCCCAGGAGCAGCAGCACCAGTGGCAGGTGGGGTTCTCGGAGCAGGCGCAGTGGCAGCATTGGCAGCTGCGCCCATCTCTGTAAGGGCAGGGGCAGCAGGTGCAGTTCCGCTCCGAGGTGAAGAGGAACTGGCAGCACAGGCAGGAGCATAAGCGGGGACAACACCTCTGCCATGTACAGACACACATGGCAGTCTCCATGGCGCCTATGTGATCGCCACCCGCTCCCTGGAGCTCTTGATGCCTCCTCTACCAGGATCCTGCCGTCAGTTCTCCCATGGAGGGGTCCCTCCTCCCCTGAATGAGGAAGTCAGCTTGGAGGTTTCAAGAGGTTGGCTGTTGTGAGGCCTTCACAGGAGGTGTCCCTGCTCGGAAGCTCATGAGCTGGCATTGACATAGATCAGTTCCAGGCCATTGGCTTATGTCACAATGCCTGTCTCCCCACCATGTCTCACCATACAGGACGGGAGGGAGGGTGGGATCTGGGGGGTAGTGGCAGGTGGGCTGACAGATAACTCCCTGCTTCCAGAGGACCAGCTTCAGAGGAGTGTCAATGAAAAGAGCATCCTGTCCTGTATCACACTTTGGGTTACTGGGTGGATTTCAGAAGCCATTTCTCTTTGTTTGGTCCTTCTCCTGCAACTTGGGCAAGTTGACTTCAGGGTATGTCTTCATGGGCTGAAAGCCTGGGTATGATGCATTGGAAAATACAGACTGACATGATATTCCTCTCCTTGGGCTTTTTTTGTATCGCTAGAACTCTTTATTTGATGAACAAAGTGCAGTGTTTACGGACAATAATGTCATATATAAAGGGAATCACCATTTGGAGAAAGAATTAAAGGAAAAACAGATATAGGTTCTTTAAGGCACTTCTGTCAGTAGTGATTGAGTTTGTCAGTTGCTGCATAGTCACTGCTGATTTTTATGAGGCTTCAGGCATTAGTCACTGGGAATATTTCTTGGCATTTTTTGCAGCCTCATGGGATTAGGCTGAGACTCAAGCTCTGTTTCCTACGCCCCTGCCCTCTTCCCCAGTCCTATCTCACTGTATCCCTTTTATCAAGAGGCTGGAACTCTACATGAGACTCTTTATCTCTTCTTTTAGTATATGCTCAGCATCTCTAGAAATGACCTATTTTAGGAGAGAATTTTGCTTTCCACTTTATGCAGCTTGCAAAGATTGAAAGAGCAGAAATTTCATTATCATACCATATATATGATATGAACACTGTCTTATTTTTTTCCAGAAAGAAGCAGAGGTGGGAGCTGAATTTGGCTGTAGGAATTTATTGCATAATATATTCCCTCTCCCTATGATTATCACTTTATAATAAGAAAGAACATTCACTGAGTGCTAACTGTTCCAGCCACACTTTGATTTTAGATTCTTACAGATGAAAAATTTGGATCATAGGCTATGTACTTTATTTATGTATTTATTTATAATTACTAAGTTGCTTACTTAAATGAATATGACAGTTCATACTGACAGCAGTGATATATGGGAGACACTTTTTCCACACATGCTTTCTCAAACAGAATTTTATCAATATTCCTATCTGTTCTCTAGACACAGAGGTTTGAGTTTCACTCCTGAATTTATTTTCATCATTGGTCGGTGCAAGACTTCCTCTTTTGAAAAAGAAAAATAAAATTTTTATTAAGATATAATTCACTATTTTTAAAAATTTTTAAATTTTTGGCTGTGTTAGGTCTTCGTTGCTTCGCGAGAGCTTTTCTCTAGTTCTAGCGAGCAGGGATACTCTTCATTGCGGTGCACGGGCTTCTCACTGCGGTGGCTTCTCTTGTTGCAGAGCTTGTGGGCTTGTGGGCTTCACTAGCTGTGGCTCTCAGGCTCTAGAGCGCAGGCTCAGTAGCTGTGGCTCACGGGCTTAGCTGCTCCGCGGTATGAGGGATCTTCCTGGACCAGGGCTCGAACCCGTGTCCCCTGCATTGGCAGGTGGATTCTTAACCACTGCACCACCAGGGAAGTCCCATAATTCACTGACTATTAAACCCACTGTTTTAAAGTGAACAGTTCAATAGTTTTTAATATGTTCACAAGATTGTGTAACTATCACCATGATTTATTTCCAGAACATTTTCATCACCCCAAAAGGACACACTGTACTCATTAGCTATCATTCTCTACGCCCCATCCCCACAGCCTCTGGCAGATATTAATCTATTTTTTGTGTCTATAGATTTGTCTATTCTGGACATTTCATATAAATGGAATCATATAATATTTGGTCGTTTGAATCTGGTTTCTTTCACTTAGCATAATGTTTTCAAGGTTCATGCATGTATCAATATTTCCCTTTTATATGACTGAATAATATTGTATGGCCATACCTCATTTTGTTTACCCATTATCAATTGTTGGACACTTGGAGTGTTCCCTCTTTATGGCCAATATGAATAATGTTACTGTGAACATTTGTGTACAAGTTTTTGTATGAACATGTGTTTTCATTTCTCTTGAGTATATACCTAGCAGTGGAATTGTTGGGTTATATGGTAACTCTATGTTTAACTTTTTGAGGAAATTCCAAACTGTTTCCAAAACAGTTGCACCATCTTACATTTTTACATTCCCACCAACAATATTATGAGTGTTACAATTCCTCTACATTCTTACCAAAACTTGTTATCATTTTTTAAAAATAATAATTATTATAGCCATCATGGTGGGTATGAAGTGGAATCTCATTGTGGTTTAGACTTGAATTTCCCTGATGACTAATGATGTTGAGAACATTTTGATGTGCTTATTGGCCATTGGTATATCTTCTTTGGAGAAATGTCTACTCAAATCCTTTGTCCATTTTATTTTATTTATTTATTTTTTAAATTAAGTAATTATTTTTTGGCTGCACTGGGTCTTCGTTGCTGCACGTGGGTTTTCTCTAGTTGCGGTGAGCAGTCTCTAGTTTGTTGCAGTGCACGGGCTTCTCATTGAGGTGGCTTCTCTTGTTGTGGAGCATGGGCTCTAGGCACGTGGGCTTCAGTAGTTGTGGCTCGTGGGCTCTAGGGCTCAGGCTCCATAGCTGTGGCGCATGGGCTTATTTGCCCTGCGGCATGTGGGATCTTTCCTGACCAGGGCTCGAATCTGTGTCCCCTGCACTGGCAGGCGGATTCTTAACCACTTTGCCACGAGGGAAGTCCCCCTTTGCCCATTTTAAAATTGTCTTTTTTATTGATGAGTTGTAACAGAGTTCTTTGAATAATATAGATACTACACCATTACCAGATATATGATTTGTAAATATTTTTTTCCATTCTGTTTTTAGTCTTTTCACTTTTTTTCAGTGTCCTTTTTAAAAAAATTATTATTATTATTATTATTTGTGGTATGCGGGCTTCTCACTGTTGTGGCCTCTCCCATTGCAGAGCACAGGCTCTGGATGCGTAGGCTCAGTGGCCATGGCTCACGGGCCCAGCTGCTCTGCAGCACGTGGGATCCTCCCAGCCCGGGGCACGAACCCACGTCTCCTGCATCGGCAGGCGGACTCCCAACCACCGCGCCACCAGGGAAGCCAAAAAAATTTTTTATTGGAGTATAGTTGATTTACAATATTGTGTTAGTTTCAGGTGTACAGCAAGTTCATAGTGTCCTTTGAAGGACAAAAGCTTTAATTTTGATGAAGTCTAATTTATCTATATTTTTGTTGTTATTGCTTGTTCTTTTGGTGTCATTTAAGAAATCTTTGCCTAATGCAAGATCATGAAGATTTACACCTATGTTCTCTCTTAACACTTTATAGTTTGAGCTATTACACTTAGATCTTTGACCCATTTTGAATTAATTTTTTAATTTGATTTGAGAAAATCCATTGACCATAGATGTACAGTTTACTACTAGACTCTATTCTATTCCTTTGATCTATATGTCTATCCTTATGTCAACCACACTGTTTTGACATTGCAGCTTTGTAGTAAGTTTTAAAATTGGGAAATGTGAGCTCTCCACACTTTTTTTCTTATAAAGATTATCTTGGATATTCTGAGCCTCATGTATTTCAGTATAAATTTTAGGATCAGCTTTTCTATTTTTTCACAAAAGGCCATTAGAATCTTGACAGGGATTGCATTTAATCTTTAGATGACTCTGGGGAATACTGCCATCTTAACAATATTAAGTTTTCCAATCCTTGAACACAGGATGCTCTTCCATTTATTTAGGTCTTTTAAGATTTCTGTCAACAATGTTTTTTAGTGTTCAGTGTACAAATCTGGCACTTATATGGTTAAGTTTATTCCTAAGTATATTTTTTGGATACTACTGTAAATGAAATTGTTTCTTAATTTTATTTTTGCACTGTTCATTGTTAGTGCATAGAAATATAACTGATTTTTCTATATTGGTTTTGTATCCTGCAACGTTGATGAATTCATTATTAGCTCTAATCTTTAAAAACATTTTTTTTTATTTTTTAAACTTCATGCCATCTGTGAATATAAATACTTTTACATGATGTTTTTGAATATGACACCAAAAGCATAGGCAACAAAAGCAAAAATAGATGAGTGGGACTATATCAAACTAAAAACTTCTGCACAGCAAAGGAGACAATCAATAGCGTGAAGAGGCAACCTATGAAATGGGAGAAAATATTTGCAAACCATATATTTGATTAAGGGTTAATTTCTAAAATATATGAAGAACTCATACAACTCAAGAACAAAAAAAAGACCCAGATAGTCCAACTAAAAAGTGGGCAAAAGACCCTAATGAACATTCTTTTTCCAAAGAAGACATACAGACAGTCAACAGGTACATAAAAAGGTGCTCAACATCACTGATCATCAGGCAAATGCCAATTAAATCCACAATGAGTTATCACCTCAGGAAGTGGAGAAAAGGGAAGCCTTGTGCACTGTTGGTGGGACTGTAAAATGATATAGCCTCTGTCGAAACAGTATGGCAGTTTCTCAAAAAATTAAAAATAGAACTAACATATGATCCAGAAATCCCACTTCTGGTTATATAGCTAAAGGAAAAGAAATGAGTATCTTGAAGAGATGTCTGCCCTCCTACGTTCATTGCAGCATTATTCACAATAGTCAAGATATGGAAACTACTTAAGTGTTCACTGACAGGTAAGTAGAAAAAGAAAATGTGATCCACACACACACACTCGTACTGGAATATTCAGTCATAAAAAAGGAAATCCTGCCATTTGTGCGACAACATGGATGAGCCTGCAGGATATTATTCTATGTGAAATAAGTCAGACAGAGAAAGACAATTATTGTATGATCTCACTTATATGTGGAATCTGAAAAAAAAGTCAAACTCGTAGAAACAGAAAGTAGAATGGTGGTTTCTGTGGGGGTGGGGGGATATGGACAGATGTTGGTTAGGGAGTACATCCTCCATTTATAAGGTGTATAAGTTCTAGGGATCTTATGTACAACATGGTGAATAGAGTTAATATTATAGACTTGAAATTCGCTAAGAGAGTAGATCTTAGCATTCTCATCATACCAAAGGTTATGGCTGTATTAATTAACTTGATTGTAGTAATCGTTTCACAGTTTATACGTATATCAAGTCATCAAGTTATATACTTTAAATATATACAATTTTACCTCTTAATTATTCCTCAGTAAAGCTGGGGAAAAAAAATCAACATACAAAAATCAATGACCTTCATATATACAAACAAAAACAGAAGATGTAAAAGGAAAAAATACCCATTTACATTCACAAAAAAACAAAAGGAGAAAACAAAGTATATAGGTATAAACTTGACCAGAAAGTTTCAAAATCTATATCAGGAAAGCTCTAAAACGCCCTTGAAAGACTTAAATGTAGACTTGAGCAAATGGAAATATGTACCATATTTATGGATAGGAAAACTCAACATCTTAAAGATGTCAGTCTCCCTAAATTAACACATTCAATGAAATTCTGATAAAAATAGAATTTTTTTCTGAAGCTAGAAATGTTGATTATAATGTTTACTTAAAGAATAGATAAGCAAGAATAGTCAGGAAAATTCTGATGGAGAATAGAAATAAGGGGTGTACTTGTACTAAATATTTTTTTTAAATTTTAATGCCTCTATAATTAAACAGAGTTGGTGTTGGTGAAGAAATAGACTGACACTGAAAGAGAAATAGAAAAATTCAAATAGACCAAATTGCATATGGAAATTTAATATGTATATAAAGGCAGCATCTCAGGTCAATGGGGAAAAGACAAGGTATTTAAGCTATGTGGTTAGGAGGATTAGATAGTCTTCTGTAAAAAAATAAAATTTAATCCATTCTTCACACCAAGATAAATGCTGAATGGATAAGAGATTTAAATGTGGTGAAAAATTAAATCATACAAATAATAAAAGGAAACATGGATTAATGGCTTTATAACTTGGGAGTATGGAAAACCTTCCTAATTATGACAAAAATGCAAAAGCAATAAAGGAGAAGATTGATAAATTTGATTACATAAATAAAAATATTTTAAAGGACTGAAACAAAACACAAACAAAAAAGTGAAACAAAACCCTCACAAAAGTACCAAACCTACTCACCATTAACAAAGTAGAAAAACAATGAAAAATTGAAAACAATGTGTAAACTATGGGCAAAGATTTGATATCTTTAACATCTAAGGAGCTTCTAAATATTATAGATGGAAAAGATCAGGTTTCCTTCAGAAAAATGAGCTAAAAATATGAAGTTTATAGAAAAAACGTTATTAGCCTTTAATCAATATAAAGGTTCTTACCTTTGTTTTCATCATAAGTGAAATGCAAAATAAATCAACACTGAGATACCATTTTCCACCCATCAGATTACCAAAATTCCAAAAAATTGAGAACATACTCTCTTGGCAAAGCTCTAGATGAACAGAAGTTCTGATATATTATTGGTGAGAATGTTACAAATGGCACAAACACTAGGGAGGGGAATTTGACATAGTTCTCCAAATCTCATCTACCTGTTAACTCAGCAATTCCAGTTCTAAGACTTTCTCCCAAAGATATACTGACAAAAATACAGTAAAGATTCGTTCATGGTGTTATTTATTAGAGCACTATTTGTAATAGCACAAGACTAGAAACAATCCAAATGTCCATCCTCGAGGAATTGATAAACTGAAGTACATCCACACAATGGTATCTAATGCAGTTATAGAAAAGAATGAGAAAAAACCTCTGCTGATTGTTTGAAAATGATTTCCAAGGTATTTTTCTCAATGCAAAAAGGCGTAGAAATGTGCGTATAATATCCTACCATTCATCTCAGAAAAGGTCTTAAGTCATTGGTGTATCCTGACATATGAGTTAGAAGGATAAACCAAAAATTTAGATTTATGAGGGAGTGCAAGAATAAGGTTGAGGGGAAAATATATCTTAATTTATACAATTGATTTAGAAACCACTTAATTATTTTAAATAATTATAGCACAAAATTAAACTAAAAAGAGCAATCCTAATACTAAAAGCAAAATGAAAAAATGAGCCTGTGACATGAGTTGGTGGCATAGCCATACAAAGAGGAATTATCTTGTTAGTTTATTTTTTTTTATTAAAAAAAGTTTTTAACATCTTTATTGGAGTGTAATTGCTTTACAATGGTGTGTTCGTTTCTGCTTTATAACAAAGTGAATCAGTTATACATATACATATGTTCCCATATCTCTTCCCTCTTGCGTCTCCCTCCCTCCCACCATCCCTATCCCACCCCTTTAGGTGGTCATAAAACACCAAGCTGATCTCCCTGTGCTATGCGGCTGCTTCCCACTAGCTCTATTTTACACTTGGTAGTGTATATAAGTCCATGCCACTCTCTCACTTCGTCCCAGCTTACCCTTCCCCCTCCTCGTGTCCTCAAGTCCATTCTCTAAGTTAGTTTAAAACACGGTAATTTGATTGTACATTCCCAGTGGGGTTTATCCCTAAGTAGAAGCAAAACAAAACAAAACAAAGAGAAATCTTATGTTCTTTCAGTAATCATGTTGTTAATGGTAGGGTTGGTATTGTTATTCTGAAAGGGTTGTGTGTGTATTTTTCAATAAAATAAATGAGAAATTTTGTTGATGTCAACGAGAATCACAGTTTTTGGCATGGGAGAAAACATACAGATGGATGACTGCTGAAGTTAAGAAAATCAGTAGTCCTGATTTCAATTAAAAATACCAATATCAACTCATGATGTATTTCACCTTAAAAAAAATTTCTTAACTCTGGCCACTGAAAAGGTCCAGAAACCACGACTTACCCACTAATAATGAACCTCCTTGTGGTCTCTGAGTTTCAGTAAAACGAACCAGGGCTCTTTGGAGAAATGGGTGATTCCAGGTCTGGGGCAGGAAATGTACAAGACAAATGTGGGTTTAGATCTACATTTTACAAAATTCCACAGGTCCCTTTTGGCACTAGTTCTTTTAGCTTTGCTAGAGAATACAGGACAAGAAGAACAGCATGCCAGCAGGGCAGGGGAAGGTGTGACAGCTCAGGTATAAAGGAAGGAGACCAAATGAGTGGGTATAGTGATGCTGCAGTGCACCATCAAGGTGTCCTTGTTAAGTCTGAGATACTCATTCCTCTTGTTGTCTGGAGTGTTGGCTGCTTGCAGCGCACACCTGAATCTTTCTCTGGAAATTGCTTTCAGTGGAGGGGAGCTGCCTTGCCAAAGATTACACCCTTATTCAGGGAGCAGTCCTGCCTAAATTGGGACCACTTTAAAGGGCCATCCCAGCTCCTGAGGAAGTCCTATTGGAATGGCTGAAGATTTCAGTTGTAACTATATTATAGTTTAGCTCTTCCCGCTGCACAATCCTGTCTTCTTCACTATCTAAGAACTCTCCCCAATAAACCTCTTGTGCATAAATCTCCATCTAGTAGTTTGTTTCTTGGGGAACCTGGACCAAGAGGTGGGTATGGGAGCCATTCAGGCTTATAAGCCCCACCCCCATATAAGCCAATATGTTTTATTTCCTCCCAGGGGAATAACTTCCAGGGGTCCTAGCAAGGGGCATGCACCGTTACAAGAATGCACTGCATTCAGAGAAGCTCAAACTATGGATTTCCCCTAGGTATTTATTTATAAGCAATTTGTAGTCCTCCAGGCAAGGTGTAGTTTACTAACTAGAAGTCATTTTGTAAGCAAGGTTGCCTGGTAACATAGATGACTTCCACCTTTATTATGTTTCCAGGGGAACAGAGCTAGGAAGTTAACTCAAGGTCATTTTTTTCATAGAGAAGGAGAAAGAGTTTGTTAACCCTTCATTCACATTTAAAAACCTATGAATTCATAAAGATAACCAAAATAAAATAAAAATCCCAACAACCCTCACTTAGAGGGTACTAGGAAACTAACTTGTTATTTTGAAACCTTGTAATAAAGGGGGAGAATTTATTTAGACTCTGTTGTATGAACTATGCTTCAGGATAATGAGTTGATAAAGGGAATTTTCTCTATATAGAAGTATCCCAGCTAATAAATGAAGAGGGATGGAATTGAAATATCATCCATTGCAACTCCTACTGAAAAGATGAATCTAGACAATATCACCAGGAACTGCTAATAGATGATTATATTAAACAGTAAATGTAGGGACTTCCCTGGTGACACAGTGGTTAAAATTCCCCCTGCCAATGCAGGGGACACGGGTTCTAGCCCTGGTTCGGGAAGATCCCACATGCCGTGGAGCAACAAAGCCCGTGTGCCACAACTACCGAGCCCGTGTGTCACAACTACTGAAGCCCATGCACCTAGAGCCCATGCTCCGCAACAAAAGGCGCTGCAATGAGAAGCCCGCAAACTGCAATGAAGAGTAGCCCCCCCCGCCGCCGCAAATAGAAAAAGCCCTCGCACAGCAACAGATACCCAACGACCCAGAGACTGCTAATAGAGCCAAACAGAGACCACCAGACATTATTGGGTCGTTATATATAAAAAAAACCTCATTATTAAAAAAAAAAGACAAAAACTCTACCTGTGCATTTTTGTGTACTATGTGTATATGAGAGGGAGTCCAGAGGGGTGTTGACGTGGGTTCCTTGGGGTCGGGGGAGTGGGAAAGTGTTTTGGGTGAATGGTGGAGAGATGAGGCTGCTGAAAAACGCTGGTAAAAATATGAGGAAGCTATGACGTGGCCTCTGTCACTGGCAGATGAGCTCTGTAGCATGAGCATGGGTTGTGGGATCAGGCTGCGTTCCGGTTCAGCTTTGCCCCTTACCAGTGGTGTCATTGTGGAGCGTTCAACAGTGTTCGTGGAGCACTTCCTGTGGGCCTGGCTGGCCTAGGAGCTGGTGATACAGCAGTAAAGATGCAGTTCCTGTCCCTTGGAAGCTGCCATGCTAATGAGGGAAGGAGAAAGGTCGACATGTATAAGTTGCACAGGGTGCAATGGGCACATTGCTTAACTTTTATGAACCTCGGGTTCCTTACCCATAAAATGAGTTATGACATCTGCTTCACAGGGTTACTATGAGGTTTAAATATGTGCAACATGAGTCTCACTGCACCATCTTGGGCCACAGTCTTCTGCAACCCGCTGGCATTTCCTCCAGGGGTGGGAAGATGGGCACTGAGAGTGGGTAAGGTGGGGCAGGGGCTTCGGTCAGGGAAAGTCAGTCTGAGCGCTAAGACAGTAGAGTGAGGTAGAACTGTATGATGGTTTCTTGAGAACACAGAAAAAAGGAGCCAAATGTGTGCATTTATCCTTCACTTGAAAGCATTCACTTCATGCTTACTAGCTTACACAGCAGTGAACAAAGTAGACCAAGATCTGCGCCCCTTCAGATGTAATAATCCAAAAAGGGGAGATGGACAATAGACATTAAAAGGAATGAATGAGTAGATTCTGTGATACATTAAAGTTCTGTGGGAAAGAGGAAAAGCAGAGCAGGGGAAGTGTATTAGTTAGTTAGGGCTGCTGTAACAAAATGTCACAGACTGGGTGGCATAAACAGCAGAAATGTATTGTCTCACAGGTCTGGGGGCTGGAGGTCTGAGATCAAGACCAGGCTCCCCTGCAGGCTCTAGGGGAGGATTTGTACCAGGCACCTCTCCTAGCTTCTGGTAGTTCCCTGGTAGTTCCGGTGGCATCTTAACTTCAGTCTTCACATGACATTCTCCCTCTCTGCATGTGTGTCTCAATGTCCAAATTTGACCTTTTTATAAGGAGACCAGTCATATTAGACTGGAGGCCACCCTACTCCAGTATGACCTCATCTTAACTAATTACACTGACAATGACCCTATTTCTAAATAAGGTCAGATTTGGAGTTATTGGGGTTTGGGACTTTAACATGGATTTACAGAACAGGAAGGGAGATTGAAGTGTCCAAGGGGTTGAGCAGCCTGCAGTGTTAAATAGGGAAACTTGTTGAGAAGGGGACACTGGAGAGAAGGTTTGAAGGAGGTAGGGAGTGAGCCATGTGGATATCTGGAGAAAAGAAGGGTGTCCCAAGTAGAGGGGACAACCAGTGCAAAGGCACCTTGGCAGGAATGTGCTTGAGATTTTCCAGGAGCAGCAGGAAGGCAGCATGGCTGTAGCAGAGAGTATGTGGAGTGAACCAGGAGATGAAGTCAGATGGGATCAGGCCCAGATCATGCAGTCCTTGGAGGCCCGTGAAGGACTTTGGCTTTTATCAGAGCATATCTATCGGTGGTTCTGGGCAGAGTGGCTATGTTGATAGGACACTCTGGATAGGTGGGGAAGCGGTTAGGAAGTCGTGGCTGTGACCCAGGTGGGAGATGACTGAGATAAGACTGGCATCCTCTACACCCACACCACTGTTCTCCATTCCCCATCACTCATCTTAATCTCTATCGGTTCTTTAATCCTTAAAGAATGTGAGCTGGTAGTGGCTTAAAGAAATGTTTTCAATGGTTGTCCAATGAATCCTAGGTTTTGGAGGCAGTGCCTTGGGGCCATGTGAGGGTGCAGGACATCCTAAATGGAGGAACTCCCAGGTATTCCCACCCATTCCCCCTGCCTCTGCTTCATTGCCCACTTTACCAGAAAGTTCAATATCTATGGTTTGTATAGAGGGGCTCACTAAAGAGTTCTATTTAAAAGCAAGAAGATTCCTGCTTCTTAAAAATAACCCATTGTCTTACAGCATTTCTCCTGTCTGAGATATTTTAAAACCCTCTAACTCCAAAGAAATGAATCTCTAACGGTGGAATTTTAGATCATGGTTCTGCTTGTTTTGCTACAAATAGATTTTTTTTCCTTCATCAGATAATAATGATGATGACAATGGTAACTAATATTAATTGAGGGCTAAACTTGTCCATGTTTAGGATCCTGCCTAGGATTATAAAGAATGAAGCTCTTCATAGTCATAGATCCGTGAAGTCATTCATGTTGGAGCCTGGAGAGCTCGTAACAATATTCTAGTTTCAACTCTCTCATTTTATTTACAAATAACTGAGAGAAATGTTGACTTGGTCGAGGTCATCCAAGAACAGCTGGGTCTAGAATCCAAGCGACCTATATCCCAGGTCCCCAATTTTCCCATTACATCCTGCTGGAAGGCAGGTGTCCTCAGACTAGGATAAGGAGTGCCATATCACAGCTGTTGAAACAAAGGGTAGACAGGAAATGAGTGCTGAAGACATTTGATGTGACATTTACCGTCCCTGAGAGTTCAGGTTTATAAGCTCCACCGCATTTAAGAGCCTTTTAAAGTCTCTAATTGCTCATTTATCTGATGTTACAAAAACAGTCTCCACAGATACAAACTGGCAGGTAAATAGCTTGTTGAGAATTTATTTAAAGTGATAAACTAACATAATGCATCTTCTCTTGAGAGAATTGTCAAAAGCACGGGATTGTACCACAGTTTGTAGTAATATTTCTTCTGGAATCATTATTGGCTGTGGCCTCCTAATTTTCTGGGAGAATATTTCATTTCTTGATCCACGAACTACTGCACTGTAAACAAACCTGCCAGTTCCCATGGGGACAAGTGGATCAGAGTAACCTGGTGAAGGGTAAAGAGGATAATTTGGGGGTTGGCCAGATCTGGGTGGAGTTCTGTCTGCCTCTTAGATCTGTCTTACTTGGGGTAAGCACTTTAGTTCTCAATGCCTCAATTTTCTCTTTGGTTAAATGGGAATTATAATATCTACCTCATAGGCCGGTTGTGGCAATTAAGGGTGTAAAGGCTATAGGGCATCCTCTGCCATGCCTGGCTCTAGTAGGGGCTAAATAGTGATCCACTCTATTGGGAGGCAGAATAGAGATGTGACTTGAAGGCCAAGTGTAGTCCTTGGACCAGCAGCCTCAGCACACTCCAGTTTGGGGACTTTGGAGTCAGTCTGGTTGGGTTCAAGTTTCAGTGTGGTTACTCATTAGCTATGTGGCTTTGGATAAAATCACTTTCTCAAAGTTGCTGTTTGTTCATCTGTGAAATGGGAAGGATACCATAGGAGGACCCAATTTATGGGTCATTTTTATATATCAGTGAGATGCTGCAGAGTCTCTCGCCATGTCTGGCATGTGAGAAATCACTATTAGGATTTTCTAGAGCCTGCTGTCCATCAGCAGCAAGCCTGTGGTAAATAAAGCTAATATGACAGTTTGGGATAAGGAAAGCTATTTCCATGCACCTGCTTCAAACCAAGGTATTAGATGGATCTTTGGTTTCCAGACCACAACCTACCACCTGTTTGTCTCAGTACTAAATCTTACTAGTGGTTAGCACGCTCTGGGGGCAGAAGAGGTGAGGGGAGAAGAGGGTTGGCAGCTGGCTCGAGCATCTGATAAGAGGGTCATACCAGCAGGACTGGAACAGACACAGCAACACTCCACCAACAACCTCGACTCATGCACCCTCAGCCTCTCCTTGTACTTCTCTAGTGTTGGGAAGCTTCTTCCTTCTGCCTGAGGAAGCCCATTTCAGTTCAATGTGGGAGATCTCTAGTCCTTGGGAAGCTCCTGAGTCAATATGCAGTAAGACTCAAGGAAATAGAGTCAGTTTGGAACTGCTATAGACCAAATATTTGTGTGCCCGCTGAAGTTCATGTGTTGAAACCTAATCTCCAGTGGGATGGTATTTGGAAATGGGGTCTTTGGGAGGTGATTAGATCAGGAGAGTGGAGCTCTCATGAGTGGGATTAGTGGCCTTAAAAAAGAGACCCAGGGCTTCCCTGGTGGCACAGTGGTTGAGAGTCTGCCTGCTGATGCAGGGGACACGGTTTCGTGCCCCGGACCAGGAAGATCCCACATGCCGTGGAGCGGCTGGGTCCGTGAGCCATGGCCGCTGAGCCTGCACGTCTGGAGCCTGTTCTCCACAACAGGAGAGGCCACAACAGTGAGAGGCCCGCTTACCGCCAAATTAAAAAAAAAAAAAAAAAAAAAAAGAGACCCAAAGAATTCTTTGCCCCTTCTGCCATGTGGGGACGCAGCAAGAAGACTTCCGTCGATAAACCAGGAAGGGGTCCTCACCAGATCCCAAATCTGTGCCTTGATCTTGAACTTCCCAGCCTCCAGAACTGTGACAAGATAAATTTTTGTTGTTTAAGCCACTCTGCCCATGGCAGTGTGAATGGACTAAGACAGGGACTATATCTCAGGGTTGGCAACAAGGTTCTTCAATGTATTACTTTCTTCTTATGAAATCATTTTGGTTGATTTTTATTCATTAACCAATTTGGGGGACATTTATACTCCCAAAAGGTAGACACATTTTTTTTTCTATGACATATTCACATGTTTAATTCGCAGTAAAAGATTTTTGAATTCCACAGGAAAATAAGTAGTTTCTTGATTGGATTAAGTAAACAGCCTATTTAATTTGTATTAGCTCCAAGCTACATTCAAAACCTCATATTTCTCTTGTGCTAATTATATGACAGGGAACATTAGCCTTATTATTCAGAACTCTCATTTTATGACAGCCCTGAGTTAGCTTAACAGTAACTGGTCAATGTCATTTACTTGAACAATCTGAATCCTTGCCAGACCGGCGAATCCTGTCTTCACTGGGTAGAAAGGGCTCAGTAGTTGGGTTCCAGGCATCAGCACTCCCTGTAGCAACCAAATTTCCCCTCAATAGTTAGGATTAATCATCCCAGGCAGAAGAGTAATCCACTTCTTTGCTTGTTGGATCACTAGCATGCAGAGTCCAACTTGACCAGCTCTCAATCTTGACTTTCAATTCAAAGGACTTCCAGTGGCAAGTCATCCAGTGGCAAGACTTCCCTCTTGCATCTAAGACTTGTAAAACTAGTAGAGCCCAAAGGTATAGAGACAGCAAGTAAAAATTCTGCAAGTGGATTGTCAGGTGTAATCATGGGTAGGGCTACTCCTATTTTCACCTTGTGATTCTCAGACACATGTACACTAGCTGTAGGGAAAACTACCATATATTGGATATAGGTTCAAAAACATCCTTTAGGAGAGCGCCCCAATCTTGCAAGGTATTGTTTCCCAACTGGCTCTGTGCTGAGTCTTCAGAAGGCTGTTCTCTGATTCTAGGAGTCCAGTTGTTTCTAGGTGATGGGGTAGGTGGTAGGATGGGTTGGAATTCCATGAGTGTGAGCCAGTGCTGTACTTCTTTTGCCGTGAAAATGAGCTATTTGGTCAGAAACAGTGTTGTGAGGGGTAATGAGACAGTGAATAAACATTTAAGTTCACGGATGGCTGTGCGCTCAGTAGGGCTGATCCATATTCAGTAGAGGGACCTATTTCAGTGAAGTCACACTGTTGCTCCTCTAGGATGGAAGGGTGGCATGGTAATCACTGTACCACCAGGTGACTGGATGGCTCCCCAGGGAGTGGTGCCAGGTTGGGCTTCCAGCGTTGATCTCTGTTATTGGCAGGTCACCACTCAGCAGTGGTTAGGCAGGTTAGAATTGGTGGGGGAGGTCCATTTTGAGCTCACGTATAGTCTCCATCCCTGTCACTACATTCAGGGGCTCGTTGAGCAAGCACTGCGGTGACTGGGGCAAGAGGTTGACTGACATCAACAGATTCTATTTTGTCCCCCTGATAATAACAACCTCCTTTGAATGAGCAATCAGATAGATACGCATATCCAGATGTTATGTCCATTATTAGAGGTCCATCCACCTACTTCCCCTCCAGACTTCCTGGTCACCAATTCTTTTCTTTCCAAACCCTGACCTTATAGCCAAACCTTTAGCCACTGCCTCTGAATCAATGTAGGCTCTAACCTTCTGTGAGTTGATTCATCAGGCTTCTTCCTGCCCAACCTAGAGTACTTGCAGCTATCTAGATACATTAATTCTTCTGTAGGTTGTCAACCTTTTTCATTCCGAGGGATGCTGTGATCAATTATCCATTGCCCAAAGTCCCATGGAGTCAAAACTTTGATAGCCACTGTATCTAAGTTTCCCAGCATGCTGGTTACACCAATCTTGTTCCTGGTGATTAACTTTTACCACCTGGTCTCTCTGCTATTTCCAGATCCCATTATATCCATTAAAATAATGGAGCCATTAAAATGGCGATGGTATTGCACATCTTATGTTAAATTTATTCCTGAAAGAATAAGTTTGTTGACTGCACTGTAACTGAACATTTAAATTTCATTTTCCATTTGTTTTCTGCTGAACTTGATTTTAGTGTATTGAATTCGTATGCTATGAACTTGCTAAATTCACTAATTAATCCTAATAATTTCATTGTAGATTTCTTAAGATTTTCTACACCATCATGTCATCTGTGCATAAATACTTTACTTTTTCCTTTTCATATTTTTTCTTACTTATTGCAATGGCTGGGAATTCCAGTACAATGCTGAATAGAGGTGGTGATAGTGGACATGCTTGCTTTGTTCCCAGTCATAGTGGAAAAGTATTCTATCTTTTACCCTTGAGAGTAATGTTGACTGTAGTTTTATTGATATTGATTGTAGTTTTTAAATTATATTCCTTTTATAAGTTCCTTCTGTTCATAGTTTTAAAATTATTAATGGATGTTACTTTATCAAATAATTTTCTGCTTTTATTGAGACAATCAAATGGTATTTTAAAAAATGTTCTTAATTCACAAATAAGACCATATGTCCTTTGAGTTTTCATTGCAGGAAATTTTTTTTTTTTTACTACAGATTCAATATCTCTAATAGTTACAGGGCTATTCATATTATATACTAAGTCTTGTCAGTTTTGGTAGGTTGTGTTTCTAAAGGAACTTATGTATTTTTTAAACTTGTTGAATATATTGGCATAGTATTCATAATCTCTTATTATTTAGTATTTACAAGACTTGTAGTGATGTTTGTGCTTCAATTTCTGAAATTGGTATTTTGTATTTGTTTCTATTTTTTCTTGCCATTCTTACTAGGGATTTTTAAATTTATTAATAAAAAACCTTGGTTTTATTGATGTTACTTACTATTTGTTTTCAATTTTATTCATTTCTATTCTTATTTTTTATTGTATGGTGGTCAAGAATGTACTCTGTAAGATTTCAATTTTTTGAAATGTCTTAAGCCTTATATGAGCCAACATATGTTCTAGATTGGAGAACATCCCATGTTCATTCTTCAGTTGTCTATAAATATCAATTAGTCCAAGGCACTTGATAATGTTCTTATCATCTGTATTTTTAGTCATTTTTTTGACTAGTTCTTCTATAAATTACTCAGAGAGGTGTGTTGAAATTTTCCAACTATGATTGTGGTTTTATCTATTTATTTCTTTAGTTCTGTCAGATTTTGCTTTATTTTGGAAGCTCAGATATTAAGCACATACACATATATTAGTGCCTAATGAATTGGTTCTTTTAGCTCTCTTTTTTCTGCAATAGGTATATTTATTTATTTATTTTTATTTTTGGCTGTGTTGGGTCTTTGTTGTTGCGTGTGGGCTTTCTCTAGCTGTGCGGTGAGCAGGGGCTACTCTTCATTGTGGTGCGTGGCCATCTCATTGCGGTGGCTTCTCTTGCTGCTGAGCACAGGCTCTAGGCACACGGGCTTCAGTAGCTGCAACCTGTGGGCTCATTGGTTGTGGCGCACAGGCTTAGTTGCTCCGTGGCACGTGTGATCTTCCCGGACCAGGGCTCAAACCTGTGTCCCCTGCATTGGCAGGCGAATTCTTAACCACTGTTTCACCAGGGAAGTCCCTGTAATAGGTATTTTTAAAAATATGATTCTGTCATATTAATTAACCACCAATTTTTAAATGTTCCGTATTTGATGGAGTCTGTTTTTGCTTTTAACTTATTTTTCCTTTATATTTAAAGTTCATCTCATGTTGACAGCATATAGTTGGTTCTTGCTTTTTTATTCAGTCTGACAACCTCTGACCTTTCTAAAATTGAGGTATAGTTGATGTTTAATGTTATATAAGTTACAGGCGTACAATATAGTGATTCACACTTTTAAAGGTTATACTCCATTCATAGTTATTGTAAAATATTTGCTATATTCCCTGTGCTGTACAATATATCCTTGTAGCTTATTTTATACCTAATAGTTTGTACCTCTTAATCCTCTACCCCTATATAGCCCCTCCCCCCTTCCCTTTCCCACTGGTAACCACTAGTTTGTTCTCTATATTTTTGAGTCTGCTTCTTTTTTGTTATATTCACTAGTTTATTGTATTTTCTTAGTCCATTTATATTTAATGCAATTATTGAAGTTGGGTTTAATTATAGTATCTTATTGTTTTCTATTTGCCCCATCTGTTGTTTTTATCTTTTGTTCTCTCTTTCTTATCTTTATTTGGGTTAATCAAATAGTTTTTAGTATTATACTTAAGTTCTATAGTAAGATTATTATAGCAGTTTGGTTCTATTTTACCCCCAGTCCCTTGTGCTATTCTTATATATTATATTTACAGATGTTAAAAGCCTGCAAAACTGTGTTATAGTTTTTGTTTTAGTCATGTGTCTTTTAAAGGAATTAAGATTTGTATAATATCTTGTATTTACACACATCTTTACTTCAGTTCTCTTCAGCCTTTCTGTGTAGGGTTGAATTTCTATCTGATATCAGTTCCTTTTAGTCTGAAGAACTTCATTTAGCATTTCTTTTTTTTTTTCCTTTGTGGTACGCAGACCTCTCACTGTTGTGGCCTCTCCCATTGCAGAGCACAGGCTCTGGACGCGCAGGCTCAGCGGCCATGGCTCACGGGCCCAGCCGCTCCGCGTCATGTGGGATCTTCCCGGACCGGGGCGCGAACCCGTGTCCCCTGCATCGGCAGGCGGACTCTCAACCACTGCGCCACCAGGGAAGCCCCATTTAGCATTTCTTGAAGTATTATTCCCATGACAGCAAATGTCCTCAATCTTAGTTTATCTAAAAATGTCATTATCCACTTTTATTTTGGGTGGGAATATTTTCCACAGGCTATAGAATTCTGAATTTTTCCTTTCAGCACTTTAAAGATACCACTTTTTGTACTTTGATCTCGGTTGTTTTTAAAGAGAACTGGCCATTATTCATATATTTTCCCCTTAATCTAGTGTGTTGTTTTCTGTGACTGCTTTTGAGATTTTCACCTATCTTTGGAATTCAGCAGTTTGACCATGGCATGCCTAGCTCTGATTTTCTTAGTATTTGTTTTGTTTTGGTTTCTCTGAGCCTCAGGATCTATAAATTGATGTTAACCAAATTTGAAAAAAAGTTCTGCCATCATTTTTTCAAATGTCCTTTTCTTCCCTATTGTCCATCTCCTCTCCTTCTGGGACTGCAGTTGCTTGTTATTGTCCCATAGGACACTGTGACCCTTTCATTAAAAAAAATTCCTTGTTCTCCATGCTCTTCACATTGGAAAACTGATATTGATCTCTTTCAAGTTCAATGACTCTTTCTTCTGTTATTCCCAATTTGCCATTAAGCCTATCAAGAAAAGTTTCATGTCAGATATTATACTTTTTAGTTTTAAAATTTCCATTTGGTTCTTTTGCATAGTTTCCATTTCTCTGCAGAGGATCCTCCTCTGTCCATCTATTTTTATATTTACCTTTAAGTGTTTGAAAATATAATAGTGGCTTTAAAGTCCTTAACTGGTAATCCAGTGTCATCTCAGAGTCATCTCAGAGACAGGTGATATTGACTGATTGTTTTTTTCTTAGCTATGGTTCACATTTTCCTGTTTCCTCATATTGTCTAGTAAGATATAATTGTATACTAAACATTATGGATGACACATGATTGAAACTCTAGATTTTCTTATTTTCCTCCAAAGACTGGTGATTTTCATTTTAGGAAGGAGTTTTCTTGGTTGCACTCAAACTCCAAACTCTGTCTCTTCTAAGATGGGCAACAGATGAAATATGCATTCAGTTCTTTCTATCTTTTTTTTTGCGGTACGCAGGCCTCTCACTGTTGTGGCCTCTCTTGTTGCGGAGCACAGGCTCCGGATGCACAGGCTCAGTGGCCATGGCTCACAGGCCTAGCCGCTCCGCAGCTTGTGGGATCTTCCCTGACCGGGGTACGAACCCGTGTCCCCTGCATCGGCAGGCGGACTCCCAACCACTGCACCACCAGGGAAGCCCCTCTTTCTGCCTTTTGACTGTTGCTTTCTGCCAAGGCTCCAGGTATTTTCTTCCATGTGTGTGTAATTCGTGGGTCAACTGAGGATTTGGGTAGGCTTTACATGCAGATTGTAGGCTTTACCTCTGTAGCCCCCTGACTCTCCAGCCACCCTGGAAGCCATGTATTCCATTCTCTGAGTCCTTAAGGCTGCAGAACTGTGGATGTGGATGTTTGCTTGACTTCCAGCCCCACTTTGTATGGATTGGGGAAAGTCTGCAGATGAAAATCTGCACAAACTAATATCCAGTGCTGTCCCCTTTTATCAAGCTCCTCCAGTATCTACCTGTTTTTGATTGCTCTTTAATGCTTCCAGGTAGATTAGATTTTCCCCAAGTTTGTCCAGAGTTTATAACTGATATCTGTGGGAAAGTTTATCTGATATAAACTACTCTTGTTACAGAAGCAGAATTCCTGTACCTTAAACTTTTAATTTTACCATAAAATATATACTTGCACACAAATTCACCAAGTTTTTCAGTATGGCCATGCCATTTTTCTTCGAGTATGTATCTTTTTTTGAGTACATATGTCCACAGTTTCTAATTTGGATTTCTTCAAGAGGAGTAGAACAAGAACTTAAAGACACTTGTGAAGGACAAAGCCTGTCTTGTGGTCCTAGGCTCAAACTGACAATTATACTCACCCGACTTCAGCAGGCACAGTTGGCCTCAGCTTCAACCAGAAGGATGTAGGACAGTAAATACAGCAAGACAGCATCAAGTATACTTTTTCTGTGGTGTTCTCATAACAGTCAAAAGTCTATTTTTTAGAGCTTTGAAGGACAGCTCAGGTACTATGAAGGAGACCAGAATTGTGGGTATGAAAGTGAGACTGTATTTTCCAGTTATGGGCATGACAATATCTCCCATCCTATATGCTCTTCTTAAAATGTGAAACTGTGAGTTCTTTCACCTGGTGGTAGAGCGTTTATCCCCTTCCTTTGGACCTACTTTAGAACAATTTTGAAAAAAAATGAGGATTATCTGCCCCTCAAATATTTGCTAGAATTCATTAGTAAAATCATCTGGGTGTAGTATTTTGGGCAGATGTGAGATCTTGATGGGGTAGCTCTTTGACATATTTTTTAGTTTCTACCATGGTTTTCTCTTTAATTTGGCAGTTTTGGTAATTTATATTTTCTTTTAAAAATCATATATTCCATTCGTATTTTCAAAGTTACTAATACGGTGTTGGGCAAAATGTTTCTTATGTATCTTTGAATTATTCTTGCATATTTGTTTTCTTTATTCATTTCTAACTTTATAACTTTGCACTTTCTTTCATTCTTGATTAGGCTACCTAATAACATATTAGTTGTGTTGATTTTTTTCTCTAAAGAACCTGATCTTAAAATCTTTAATTCTATTATTTTTTGATCACAAATTCATTGTTTTTCCTTGAACTTCTTTTTTTTTCTTTCCCTTTTAACTTTCTATGTTGAATGCTTATTTAATTTATATTCATTCTTGTCTATTTTTGTGTTTAAGTGTTTAAAGTTATGAATCTCCCTGTGGGTACAATTAGAATGTATCCCAGTTCTAATTTGTGATGTTATTATTTTATTTTTTAGATATTTGACAATTGCTATTTATCTATTATCTTTGACCCAGTAGTTAATTGAGTGATGTTTTCCCCCTAATTTCCAAGTGTTTGGCATTTCTATGTTTCTGCTTGTTATTTATTTATTGTTTTATTTATTTTTATTTTTATTTATTTATTTTTTTTGCAGTACGCGGGCCTCTCACTGTTGTGGCCTCTCCCGTCATGGAGCACAGGCTCAGGACGCGCAGGCTCAGCGGCCATGGCTCACGGGCCTAGCTGATCCGTGGCATGTGGGATCTTCCTGGACCGGGACACAAACCCATGTCCCCTGCATCGGCAGGCGCACTCTCAACCACTGCGCCACCAGGGAAGCCCTATTTATTGTTTTATTGTATTGCAATCTTAGAATATAGTTTGCATTATAACAGCTTCTTGGAATTTATGCCTAAAAGATAGTAATTTTTATAAATGCACCATAGCAACCTGGAAAAACTTAAATTTAATTATATAGTTCATATATTTTATATCCTTATTTATCTTCATATACTCGATCTGTTGGAGATCTAAAGAGATATATTAAAACCTTCTATTAGTCTTATATTTTTGTCAGTTTCTCTCTGTATTTCCTGTAGTCTTACTTTACAAATGTTGATGCTTTGTTATTTGATTCCCAGTGGTTCATGACAGTATTATCTTCACTGTGGATTGTAGCCTTCATCATTATGAAATGACTGCTTCTGCCCTAACACAATGCTTTTGACCTTGAATTCAACTTTGTCTAATAGCAGAGTCACAATTTCTGCCCTTTCTCCATTCAGGCTTCTGCCCCAGGTTAGGAAGCTGGTTTGGAGACAGGAGAAGTGGTGTGGCTGCCCATCTCTCTATGTCTAACCTGCCTTTATTGCTTCTCTCTACGGTGGAAGAATAGCCTCCCACAGAGGGCCCTGTTTCTCCTCTGGCTCACCCAAGCACAATGTCTCCATCTCTCCTAGGTGAGAGCTCTTCAGGTCCCTTTCCCTGATCTTTTCAAGTTTCCTAAGCACTGGAGATTCACTGGTGAATAAGACACAGACCCTGGGTCTTAAGGCCTCTCACTCTAGTGGAGACATTCAGAGGGAAAAGTCACACTAGAGAATAGCAAGAGTTACAATTGATGCAGCCTCTGCTCTATGTGGGTGGATGCTGTAGGACTCAGACACCCCAATCTGGTCTTCCTGAGGAGGTCACACAGGTGACATAGAGCCTACATAGAAGATAGCCAGGCAAATGGCGAAGAATATGTGGGCATTCAAGACAGAGAGGATGCAATGATCAAAGGCATGGAGATGGGTATTTATATACATACATCACAAAGCAGGTGGTTGAGTTTCAAAGGAGTGAAATAATTAGCCCAAGGTAACAGTTAGTAGGTAATAGAATCAAGGTTTTGAACCAGGTCTTTCTGACTCCAAAGTCTGTGCTTTGCCCACTCCCTTGTGCCACTTGCCCAAATGCCATTTTGCCTTCAGGGATGTCCCATTTCCTCATCCTCTTCATGTATTTATGTTATTAATTAATCACACTTTCGGGGAATTCCCTGGCGGTCCAGTGGGTAGGACTCTGTTGGGAAACTAAGATCCCGCAAGAAGAATGGCACGGCCAAAAAAAAAAAAAGAAAAAAGACTAATTACTAATTATCACACTTTCTAGTGACAAAGTGACAAAGCTTTCCCAAAGAAGAGCAAATGACTGACAACAGTTTAAAGCCTGAGCTATTTTCTCTCCAAAGATATCTGTATTTTAATGAGATTAACGGCAGAAGCTAGAAGAATGCAACTCCAGCAGTGGAATTCCATTCCTTGTTTAGAGAAGGGAGTCTTTCAGAGCCTGAGAAGTTTCACCTCTGGAGCTGAACCGAAGGCTGAACTCACCCTCAGCATCCCTCTTTTCTTTGGTTTTCTATTCTTGTTTTCCTTTGTTCACATGAATTCCCAATTCCTTTGTACATGGGAGTCCTAACCCATGTCTTCTGTGATTGAATCCACACAAGAGCCCTGGACTTCTGGGAGGAAAGTGCTAAGAGGAGACACAGGCTTCAGTGGGTGAGAGCCAAACTTTGCTCAGTTTACAGTTTTCTAAAGCTGTTCCTTCTTATGTATAGGTTCTTCCTTCATTTCCAGGTCTTGTGAGTACTCCTCTTTCTTGGAGTCCAGGGTCTTCCTAGTCTGAAAGGTGTTTTGAGTTGTCAAGGATGCTTAACTCACTAGTGACAGGAGGAAGCCAGCTTCTTCCTGCATCGACCTCAGACTCTGCATGTGTTTCTTCCATAAATTCATGCTTCCCCATTTATCCCACACCCTCACACCCCTTTTTGAGGTGGGAGGCAGTCTAAGGCCCTGAATCTGATTGTGCCCTGCTCCAGGGGTGCATCTGCAATGGGGAGGTGGGAGTGATACCTACCAGGGTTCTTGGCCTTCAATAGAAATTGATAAGAAGCCAGATAAGAAGTTCAGGCAAGGCTCTTTTGGGGCTTCTGTGGCTGCAGAAGGGAGTGAAAACAAGTAACAGGTTCCCTTGACTGATCCCCAAGTTGGGCAAGCTGGTTCCTCATATGGGTGAGGGTGGGGGTGTGTCCATGGGTTGGGCTGGAGGCGTGGCTTAGGTGGTTTGCCCACCCCTTTGGTGGTGTTGAGTGCAAGGGGCGTGGGCAGTACCCTGCTTTTGCTCCTGACACCCTGTTTTTGCTTCCAGCTCTTCAGAAGTGGCATTGGGATTTTTTTGTCTTCTTGTATCTTTTTGTCCATAATTTGTCCCAACTGTGCATGCATGCAATTATTTTTAGCCCCTTATAGTTTCTTTGTATTTTGTTCCTCGAGGAGACATTTGTCCAGCTGCAAGCACTGCAGTAAAGGGTCCCAGGTCCCAGGTCCCAGCCTGTCTCAGGACGGGGGGGCCTTCCCTTAGGCTTTGTCTCTTCTCTCTTTCAGGGACACAGGTGGCCTTGTCAAGAGTCTGGCCAATGAGAGCCTTCTTGCTCACAGGCATGTCATTCTGTGGCTCAGCCTTTCCTGAGCTCTGCTCTTTCAACATTGATAGGCAGTTTCATATTTACACTGGAGATTCCAAATTCCAGTGGATGTTGTTTTGAAACCCAAGGATTTCCTAACACTTGACATCAATTATTCTTGACCTTCCTTCAGTGTCTATTCATTCAATCAGTCCAACAGACACCACACACACTATCTTGGGAAGTTAGAGTATGGCCAGGATGTGCTAGCTACTCTAGGAAATGTAGAAATGCAGGCTCTTTGTCACTCACTCAGTTTACATTTTTATCTTCACTGAATGTATTTTTCAAACTTAAAATCAGGGTACATGGTGGGGCACTCAGGATTTTTTGTTTGGTTTGGTTTTGAAGTAACAGAATACCCAATCAAAACCTGCTTAAGCAGTAAAGAGGAAATTTCGGCTCATTTAACTGAAACATCCAGAGTTATAGATGTTTTCAGGCACAGCTGGATTTAAAGATTCACAGTCTTATATCAGGACTCAATTTCTCTCCACATCTCATCTCTGCCTTTCTGTCTTGGCTACGTTCTCAGGTGCCATATGGTAACATGATGGTGGCAACAGGTCTCAAACTCTTTCCTCCTTACAGTTTAAATCCAGAAATGAAGACACTTGTCTCTCTCCCAGAAGCCACAGCAACATCTTATTGGCTCTGTCTGGGTCATGTGACCATTCCTAAGCCAATTGCTGTGGCCAGGGAAATGCAGTGTGCTTAGATCCAAGTTATCTGTTCACTCCTGGAGTTGGGCATAGGCTGAACCCATCAGAAGCACATGGACTGAGTGTGGGAGGGGGTGGTTCCCCAAAGAAAGACAAGGAATAGTTACCAGCATGGCAAATGGATGGTAGGGGGCAAAAACTACAGATATTCACCACACCTGCTCTGGCCAAGAATTTTTGAACTTCCAGACATAAAATCAGATTGAGAGAAGTAATATGATGTCAGTGTATTGTCATTTCTGGGACATATTTTTTGTGCAAAGACAAGCTTGTCACAGAATATCAGTGATTTATGGTCACTGAACTGTTACCTCAATCCCTATGGTCTTTATAATTATTTAGTAATATCTCCCAGGGGAAACCAACAAAGAAAAAACAGTGTGTCTCACCCAGTCTAGACATTGTTGGCAGTTTTAATAGAGATTGTTTTGAAAATCTATTTATTTTATGTGCCAAGAACCTATAAATTGCTCTCAACGTTTTCCAGAGAAGTGTGAAGTGCTCTGAAGGCTGCAAACAAAATGTCAAGTCGGCCAGAGAAAGGAAGAGAAACCTGTGGAAAAGATGTTATTGTTTCCGATTAGCTTTCATTCCATCTGAATCTGAGCAGTTGACTTGAGGAAGGAAATAGGAGAGAATAAAGGTATGAAATGCTGAGTAAGCCCTTTACTAATGATTTCAGTGGGAGAGATGCCACCTTTATCATTGTAATTATAAGGGAAACACCCATAGTTTCAAAGACATTGGAGTGTCTCTGCTCGCAGAGCAGAACATTATAGTGTGAAAAAGAGACCTCAGCACAAATTCTGGTGGGGGGCATCTTTTATAAGTAAACTCAAGCTAACCAAGTGATTCCCCCAAAGTTCATCAGATTTTCAAGAAGGCAACCAAAATTATTAATCATTGCACATATTTTAGAATGAGCACAGAACAACAAATTTCTTCCAGGACGGTGACCTAATAGTGGTGGGGACACAGAACCATGCTGCATAGACCAGAAAGCAGGGCAGTGGAGGACTGGATACAGGTGAGTAGAAGCCATTCAATTCAGGAGTCTCCCTGAGAAACTTCCATTCCACTAGAGGAATGGTCTCCCTGCCGTTGAGGAGAAGTATTTGGGCAAACTTATTAAAGACAAAACCATGGTAAGTTCCTAGAGAATTGTAGGCCCATAAACTTTGAGGGGCTTGTCTCTTGGGGCCTTGGGTGGTAAAATCACTAGGCTGGAGGGTTTTTATTTTTCATTTTGTTTTTATAAACTAAATTAACATGATGTATTACTTTTTGGAAGGATTTTGTGCCAAAAGGCCAATGGTCATTCCTATGGTCCTGAGGTCTTCTAAAGGATGATCTTAGGGACTTAGATGGCCAAGAAAAAAAGTTAAAAGCAGAAGATGCTAGTGGCCTTATGTAATCTAAAGCTGTAAGGCCCGATGTACTAGTTAAGTTTTATCTCTCTTTCCCCCTTCTCTCATGTCTCATGTGCTTATATGTAACGGTCAGCACACCTTCTGCCTGGAAAAGGCCTCATCTAGAAAAGGCCTGGATGGTAACCTGAGAAGGTCAGCTCTACTCTTGGTGTTAGAAATTCCTTTCCAGCTATTTTTGGGGTGCCTTCCTTTGAGAATACCTTTCCTCCTCTTTGGAGAGGTGAGACCTTAAAAGGAAGTATCTCAGGTGGCTTGGGTTACAGCTGCCTGTCACTCAGGTAACAGAAGTCCTCTACATGGTCCAGCCTAGCTTACAGAATGGAATTTGGGGCCATAGGCTCATGGTAACACATAAGGTGTCTCTGCAGGAGGTTGCTCCTGGGATATATAACTCCTGGGATATACGAGGCAAGGAGGGGAAGCTGAGACAGATGGCCATACAGAAATGGATCCTGAATACTTGGTACCCTCGTTCCAGACACGTTCAGCCTCTTTGCATCATTCATAACCACCCAAGGTGGAATTTAAACCCAAGTCAGTCCGAAGCCAAACCCATGCCCTTTTCCCTAAACGTTTGCTACTGAGGAGGGCCATGAAGTAGAGGTGATATTTGGAAAGGCAGAGGGATGGGGAAGGAGAATCTGACAGAAGACAGAGGAGCAAGAAAAGGCACAAGAGTGAGAAGGCACTAGGGGTACTAGGGGTGGAAGGTGGCAGGGTGATTGACTTGAGGCCCATGGGACTTGAGGCCCATGGAGTAGTGGGAATGAAAAGTCATGGTGGAGAAATGGTGACCAGGAAGGGGCTCTATCTTTGGGAAGCAGATGGATAGTCTGGGAGGTTTGAGCAGTCATGGGACATGATGGCAGCCAAGTATCAGGGGTAGGAGCCTGCTGGCCACTGTGGTTATCAGTGGCTGAGCTCCCCAGACTCTTTTGTAGACAGGAAGCCCACCCACCGGGCTCCGTTTCCATTACTGCCACAGAGAAGGCTGTACCATTGGCTCTTCTTGCTGCCTTGGGGACTTGTGGGCCCGTGACTGAGGAGGTGTGGCTCCCAGCCGCCCTGGGCACTGTCAGTTAGAGGAAGCTGAGTCCCAAGGCTCTTGGTGGATGTTCCAGAGTCCCCACAAGCAAGTTATGGCTAGATTTAGACGAGTCACAAGTGTGGAAGAGATCCTGGAAGTAGAAGAAGATGGGTTTAGAAAGAAAAAAATGGCTCCTTATTAGCTGGTCTATGTCACAGATGCACAAAAACAGCTCTTGGAGGGAGGACAGCATGCTGGATAAAAAAATGGGGATGAGAGTTTCCAAGAAATAAACTGCCTCCACCCCACTTCTTACTTATCTTTAGCACTTTGGAACCAGTGTGGCGAAGATGCATTTAGTTTCCAAGAAATGGGGGAAAAAATAATACTGGCTTAAACAAATAATGACTTGCATGACTAAAATGTCCATAGGTAGAAATTGCCTCCTTCAGGCTCAGTCTGACCAGGCCGCTGCTCCGTTGCTCCAGCATTCTTTCTGCTCTGCTGTTGGTCAGCTGCATTCCCAGACTGGCTTGCCTTAGAATTCAGGATGGCTGCAGCAATTCTAGGCTTCACATCTGCACACCACTCCATCCAGAGCAAGAGAGCTGCTCTTTTCTTTCTTTCTTTTTTATTTTTTTACATCTTTATTGGAGTATAATTGCTTTACAATGGTGTGTTAGGTTCTGCTTTATAACAAAGTAAATCAGTTATACATATACATATGTCCCCATATCTCTTCCCTCTAGCATCTCCCTCCCTCCCATCCTCCCTATCCCACCCCTCTAGGTGGTCACAAAGCACTGAGCTGATCTCCCTGTGCTATGCGGCTGCTTCTGACTAGCTATTGATTTTACATTTGGTAGTATACATTAGTCCCTGCCACTGAGAGCTGCTCTCATTCCTGATATGGGCTCTTTTCTAAACCATCCAAAGTCCTGAGTTTTATTTTAATTGGATCAGTTACTCTGGTGAAGAAGAGGGAGTTATGCTGATTGATGTAGGACATTTGGGGCTGATATCAGGAATGAGAGTGGTAGGTCAACCTCACTCAGACCATATGCCTGTTATACAGTGGGGTGGTGAGTGATAGACATTGTCGGGAGGAGGGGGCAACCAACAACATCCTCTCCAGGGCTGATCATTTTCTCATCAAGGCAGAGGACAAGTGCATCCATTTTGTGGTAAGTGTGTGGAAGAGAAAAAAAAAAAATTTATACCAATACAGATCTAGGACCACAGATGGAATGGGTATGCATTGCAATGGAAATTCTGTACAATTCACAGCCCATCATTCTTTTTTTTAAATTACTGAACTGCCTTATAAGCATAGTAGTACTGGGAATTCATATTAAATAGTTGGTCTAAATGTGGCATTTATAAATGAGCTACTTGCTCAAGGTAAGTTATTACTTGAGTACATAATGGTGTTTGCCAAGTAACTGAATACTTAAAATGAGTAACAAAAATTTACTATGAAAATGAAGTATTTAAATAAGTAACATTTTCTTTATTCCCACAAAAATATATCATTTGCAGCAAAGGCAATGACTGTAGAGTCATTTGCTCTATGACCTTTCCATAACATTATCATAGAGATAGATAGATAGTTAGATAGATAAAATGAAAGAAAAGGTGAGTTATCTCCCTTTACCCTGTTTTTCCCAAAGATCTTGACAGACATAGGCTTCTGGTTCCTTCTGTCTTCATGGGACACAAAAAAGTTGATGACAGCTGTTCACCCACCCAAACTAGAGCACAGCATCTCTCTACGTAAAGTTAATTTGAAAACCAACATGTTTTCCTCAATCTCTATCTTTACGGTGATTTGACTCAGGTAAGGAAAGTCATTGCAACAGCCCCAGCAGAGGCAACAGAGGACACACAGGTCCCTCCCTCCTTCAGGGGATGCAGAAACTCAAGATAGACCTATCCTGTTGTAGGTGTGGAGAGGCTTGCCTTACCTGTTCAGGGGAATCAAAATGAGAGGAGTCTGCGATGGTGTTGGATTTTTAAGCCCTTTTGGAATGTGCAAGAGTTCGTTGTTCATGATGCTGGGGTATAATTATCAACATCAGCAAAATAACACCTCTGAAGAGGTAGGGCTGAGCCATGTGCTGAGGCCAGAACAGTGCTAACAAACCACCTAGAATACAGAGTTTGACAGTTTGTAGATTTGGGTCTAGTCAATGACATGGCTACATTTTTTCTCATCTGTGGAAGGGCTCCATGGAAGCACCTGGGATCCCAAATCTGTCCCCTACTATTCTGTCTCAGGAGCTGAAATTTTGTTGAAAACTGAACTTTTTTTTTTTTTTTTTTTTGTCCATAAGACGCATGTCCCCAGACTTTGCTGATCATATGCTTCAGCTCAAGGCATATTATCACCCCCTGTTTGGTGCACATACCCTCTTTCATTTATTTTATTTCCATTTTTCCCCTTTATCCCCAAAACCCACTTAATTTCCCTTATTCTGTAGGAGCCCATTCTAGAATATTTTATGTCCATCCATTCAATCCACCTTCCATGTGTTTATTCAGATAAGTCTGTTCTTCAAGATATATCATGCACAGTTTGTTTTAATTTATGTCAATGGCTCTGTACTATAGATCTCATTGTGTTGTTTACTTTTTCTACTCAATAGTTTTTTAGATTTATCCATGTTGCTATGTTAAAAATCAAATCTATTACTCCTCCTGCATAGCATTCTATCATAGGCAAATTCCACAATTATTTATTCAGAGGGACAACTAGGTTGCTTTCTTCTCTTTGCTATCACAAACAACACAGTGATAAATATTTTTGCATGTTTCTTCTTGTACTTGGATTTGTGTAGGTGTTTCTTCCAGATAAGCATCAAGATATAGGGCTGCTTCTTGTCACTCAGACCTTTTTTTTTTAACATCTTTATTGGAGTATAATTGCTTTACAATGGTGTGTTAGTTTCTGCTTTATAACAAAGTGAATCAGTTATACATATACATATGTTCCCATATCTCTTCCCTCTTGCGTCTCCCTCCCTCCCATCCTCCCTATCCCACCCCTCTAGGTGGTCACAGAGCACTGAGCTAATCTCCCTGTGCTATGCAGCTGCTTCCCACTAGCTATCTATTGAGATTGCCCTCAAACACAGCAACACCAGTTACTCCTCTCAGCCAGGCTCTAGATAGTAATTGTTTAATATATGTCAATAATTGGGTGTTTTATCACAGCATCAACCCTTGTGTCCCACTGAGAGGGAAGCAACCAGAAGCCTGTGACTATTGGGCTCACTGGGTAAAACATGGTGTTTTCTTATTTTAATGTGCCATTCTCCGATTACCAGTGAGACTGAGAATTTCCTCATATACTCATCAGCAATTAGGGATTTCTTTCTTGTGATTTTCCCACATCATTTGTCTATATTTTTTTAGGTTTCCTACCTTTTTATTGCTATGATAGAGAAAATAAAGGAGGAGGGTATGGGTAAACTACCATTTGTTTAATCATTGTCCTATTGACATGTGGGTCATTTCCAGTTCAGGATAAAGCAACAAGTTGGTTTATTATTTGAAATCTCTCAATATAATTCACCACAGTAACAGACTAACACAGAAAATAATTTATTCTTCTTAATAGATACAGAAAAAAAAATTTGACAAAATTACAACAACACATGGAAAATTAGGAATAATGGAATTACCTAAACCTGATAGAGCATTTGTGAAAAACCTACAGTTCATATCATACTCACTGGTGAAGGATTGAATGATTTCCCCCTAAGTTTGGGAAACAAGGGAAACATGACCACTCTTACTACATCGCTTTAACATTGTACTAGAACTTGTAGCCAGTGCAATAAGGCAGGAAAGAGAAATAAGAAGTACATAGATTGGGAAAGAAGTAAAACTGTTTTTATTCACAGATAATATAGTTATCTCCATAGAAAATCTTAATAAATCTATAAAAAGCTATTAAACTACTAAATGATTTTATAGGCTTGCAGGACAGAAAGTCAATGTACAAAAATAAATTATATTTCTATATACTAGCAACAAACACTTCAGAATTGAAATTAAAAATCCTATTTAAAATAACTGAAAACAAAATTATTTAGGGAAAATATAAAATATCTAGGGGAAAAATTTTAAAATACATACAAAATCTGTATATACTGAATATATTTTTAGTATACTGAAAAATAATTGCTGGGAAAAAATTTAGAAGACTTAAGAGTCTTCTAGTTTCTGGTTCTGCATGTAAGGAGCTTAGAAGTCATCATTCCACCCTAACAACAAATAAAAAGCTGAGCGGACTGAAAAATCAACAGGTCGAATCTGTAAGAGAGAGGAGGAGACACGGCAAACTGCTTCCCCCAAGATTGAAGAGGCAGGTGAATGCACGGAGTCATGGTCTACTGGAGCAGAGATTCATGAGTGGAAACTGCCAAGGAAACCAGTGCTTGGGGTAGGAAAACCTGAACTGTAAATGACTAACTGCTGGAGGCTTACTGTGGACAAGTCTGAGAGTTAAAATCTCTAGAAGAATGTAGTCATAGGGGAAACCCCAAAATATTGTGAGATTTACCTCCAGGAGCTTGATCAGCTTCCCACAGTAAATATTAATATCAGAGAAAATTCCCTTGTGCTTCCCATAGGAGCAGGGGAAAAGGAACCATTCTGAAATCTACTGAGCACTCTGTTCTTCCTAACAAGGCTTGCACTCAGGGAAACTTGTCAACTAGAGCTTAACCTGCTGGGGTGTTTTCAGAGCCTAACTGACTTGGAGAAAGAAAAATAAGCAAATCGGGCTAGTTCTAGCCCATCCTGTCCCACCTAAGGGGGGAGAAAAAAAATGAAAAACTTTTATGAATTTCACAGTCCAGAGACATAGGCTCACTAAAATACCAAGCCCTAGTTATAGGACTTATTGAACACTTCCCCTCCCCTACACCTTCCCACTACTTCACTAAAGGCCTATTTACTAGAGTTCCTTTTATCCTGTAAATCATGTCCAGCTATCAAGAAAAAAAATCACAAGGCATACAAAAAGGCAAAAAACACAATTTGCAGAGAGAGAGCAATCATCAGAACCAGGCATGGCAGGGATGTTGGAATTATTAGACCAAGAATTTAAAACAAGTATGATCAATATGCTAAGGGCCCTATGGATAAAGTAGATAGCATTAAAGAACAATGGGCAATGTATGCAGAGAGATGGAAATCTAAAGCAAGAACCAAAAATAAACCCTAGGGATAAAAACCACTAGCAGAAATGAAGAATGCCTTTGATGGGCTTATTAGTAGACTGGACACAACTGAGGAAGGAATCCCTGAGCTAGAGGATATAACAATAAAATCCTTGAAAACTGAGAAGCAAAGAGAACAAAGACTGGAAAAAACAGAACAGAATATCCAAGGACAGTGGGACAACTATGGAAGGATTAACATATATGTAATTAATGAGAATACATGAAGGAGAAGAAAGGAGGGAACAAAAGAGATATCTGAAACAATAATGACTAAAATTAACCCCAATTAATGTCAGACACCAAACCACAGATGAAGGAAGCTCAGAGAACAAAATTACATGTAGGCATATCATGTTCAAACTACAGAAAGTAAGACATAATTTTAAAAAATCCTGAAAGAAGCCAGAGGGGGCAAAATGTTTTCTATAGAGGAACAAAGACAAGGAATTAATTCTGACTTCTCAGAAACCATGAAAGAAATAAGAGATTGGAGAGAAACATTTAAAGTATTGAGAGGGCTTCCCTGGTGGCGCAGTGGTTGAGAGTCTGCCTGTCGATGCAGGGGACACGGGTTCGTGCCCCGGTCTGGGAAGATCCCGCATGCCGTGGAGCGGCTGGGCCCGTGAGCCATGGCCACTGAGCCTGCGCGTCCAGAGCCTGTGCTCCACAACGGGAGAGGCCACAACAGTGAGAGGCCCGCGTACCACAAAAAAATTAAAAAAAATAAATAAATAAAAATAAAGTATTGAGAGAAAAACCCCACCAAACTAGAATTTTGTACCCTGTGAAGTTAGCCTTCAAAAGTGAAGGAAAAATTAAGACAAATAAAAATTAATTTCTCGGACAATTAAAAGTTAAGAGAATTTGTGGCCAGTAGTAGACTTACCTTGCAAGACGTTCTTTAAAGAAACAATACAGCTCAGTTAACTTGGGTCTATAAAAAGTAAGGAAGAGCACTAAAAAAGAAATGCATGAAGGTAAAATAAAAACTTTTATTTTTCTTATTCTTAATTGACTGAATAGATAACAGTTTATTTGAAATAATACCAACAATGTATTTGATTGTGTATGCTTATGTATATAACTTATGTGTATATATATATGTGTGTTTATGTATACTTTAAAAATACATAAGAAATGGAGTAATATACTATGTTTATCAACTTGAAGACTCAATATTAAGATGTCAGCTCACCTAAATTGATCTATATATCCAAAACAATCCCAATTGAGATCCTAGAAAGCTCTTTATAGCTTCTTTAAGAAGAGGCTACAATTTTTATAGAAATGCAAGGAACCTCGAATAGCCAAAGCCACTTTTATAGAGTCGAATAACAAGGGAGGAGACATAGTACCTAATTTCCAGGCTTACAACATAAAGCTACAGTAATCAAGTTAGTTTGGATTTGGCATAAGGATAGACATATAACTCAATGAAATAGAATGAAAAGTCCAGAAATGGACCAATGTGTATATGGTCAATTGATTTTCAACAAAGGTGCAATGATAATTCAATGAAGAAAAGCTAGTATTTTCAACAGAGTGGAACCAATTAGACAGTCATATGGAGAAACAAGTGAACCTTGATCCTAATCTCATACTATATATAAAAATTAACCCCTAATGCAACTTACTATAATATAAAAACTAAAACTATAAATTTTCTAGAAGTAAATATAGGAGAAAATGTTTATGACCTTGGCTGAAGTAAAGATTTCCCAGATAAAACACAAAAAGCAGAAACTATAAAAGACAAAATTTGATAAATTGAACTTCATGAAAATTAAAACCTTTTGCCCTTTGGAAGCCCTGTTAAGAAAATTACAATGCAAGTCTCAGACTAGGAGAAAATGTGTGTCAGCCATATATCGGATAAAGGACTTGTATCCAGAATATACAAAGAATTTTTAAAACTTAGTATTGAGAATCCAAAGAATCCAACTTTTAAAAAATGGACAAAGATTTAATGACTCTTTACCAAAGAAGTTAGGAATGGCAAGTAAGCATATGAAAAGATGGAAAAAGGAAATTCAAATTAAAACCTCAACAAGATATCACTACACACAAATTAGCATAGCTGAATTTAAAAAACTGGTAATACCAAGTGTCAAAGAGGATATAGAACAGTTGGAACACTTATAAATTATGGGAGAGGAAATGGCATAGCCACTTTGGAAAATAGTTTGGTGCTTTCTTATGAAGTTAAACATATATCTACCATATGACCCAGCCATTCTAAATCTAGATTTTTATCCTACAGGAATGAAAACATATTCCACATAAAGATTTGTACATAAAGTTCTTAACAGCTTTATTCAAAATCGACAAAAACTGAGAACAACACAAATGTCCCTTAACAGGTGAATGGATACATAGTGATATAGGCATGCAATGGAATTCTACTCAACAATAAAAAGGAACAGTCTGATGATAGATGCAACAACGCAGTTGAATCTTAAAAGCATTGCGTTAAATGAAAGAAGGCAGACACCAAAGAGCGTGTACTCTATTCTTCCATTTTATGACATTCTAGAAAGAGCCAAACTATAGTGACAGGATGCAGATCATCATGGCCTGAAGCCAGGAACCTTGGGGGATGCCAAAGGGAACTTTTCGGGGTAATGAAAATAGTCTATATCTTGACTATGGTGGTCATTACAAGATGGTACACTTTTGTCGAAACATCTCACTGCGCACTTAAAACAGGTGACTTTTTCAAAGTTAGACTTTAATAAATCTGATTTTCCAAATTGTTGTAGTGTCTGCTGTGTTGGTTGCAATGTTTCCATGTTGTTGGACAGTGGATCTGGCATCAGAGTGCTGGAGGGCCAAGGTTAGGGTGTGGGTGGAGTACTTTGGAGAAAGGGGAACAGCCTGAGCTGCAGAGGAGTCCGCGGCTTTAGGGAAGTCACCTACTTCCTCTGGCACCGATGGGTCAGTGTCACATTTCTTTCTGCTGGAGCCCCCATCAGCACCCTGGGATCTACCTATGACTGCACAGCTGAAACTCCCCACTTCCATCTGGTGAAGGAGTAGTGGCCCAAGAGAAGTTTAAGGAAAAATAACAATGTTGTCACACAGGGGAGAGAACAGTGCTCTGGGGGTCAGGCCAGGGCATCTCCTGCTTCTCTGATGTGGGCTTTTCCTCTGTTAATGGACTGACTTGGCAGGGGCTGGCTGAGCACTTTCCCGGGCCCAGCCCTCTGTGATCCAGCAGGGCTCCAGTGGGGACTCCCATTGGTCCCTCATTTCAAGGTTCTCACAGTCTAGGAGGAAAGGCAGACATGAGCATAGATAATCATGATGCATTTGGCAAGTGCAATGATAGAAAAAGGTATTTATGGGAGTCCAGGGACTGGGACTCTTGTATCTCAATACTTTCAGCTATTAAATGTGGGTAATAATAGCAACCTCCCAAGGTCATTGTGGGAAATTAGCAAAATATCTAAAAACATCTTCAAATCATCCATTGCACAAGTTGTATAATGAAGCTGCATTCACAGCAAGTTTCTGAACTCTAGGCCCCGCTGGCGTCAGGCCCATCATTTCCAAGTGGAGTATGGCTTCTGTCTGGATAAATAAATCATAATAATAGCTACCAGGTGCTGTGCAAACATGATACAATTTAATGCTCATAAACATCACACAGGATCTGTACCATTAGCCCCATTTTACCCAGGAGAAAAGCAAGGTTCCTGAAGGTTATAGACCTGTCAATTCACTCGGCCAGTGAACTTTGACTGGAGTGAAGGTGAGTTAGGAAGGCAGGACACCATGTGTCTCTTTTTTCCTCTTAGTTTTATCCTGGCTTGGTTATCCTCGTTTTGTTATCAAGAATGACAAACCAAAATGCCGTTAGGAGCCAAGTAGGTAGGTGATGTAGAAGAGAGAGAGGGCTTGGTGTCAGACTGCTTGAAGGGTGGAACTGTGGGGAACACCGCTCGTCTAAAGAGCCAGCATCTTCTCAGCTCGAGCCAAGTTCTTCCAAGCAGGGGTGTCAGCTCCATGTGGCCAGCTCCCCTGGTTTTCCAAGAGAAGCAGAAATCTGAATTTCTTTAAAGTAATCTTTAAAGTGAAATATCCTGATTTTTAATTTTTAGTTTGAAAATTAAGAACAATTTTGTGTGGACCTAACTAAACGTGTTATGGGTTAGATTGAGCCCCCAAGTTTGAAACATTTGGTCTATATAATTTTCTTTCAGCCTAAGATTACAAACCCAGAAGGAATTTTGCCATATGCTATATTCAAAGATCTGGAATAGTGTATTGAATTTTTGGATGACATGCTGCTTGAAACCATCTTGGCAGGTGTATTAGTCGTAATTTGCCAGAGAAACAGAACCAATAGTGTATATATATATATATATATATATATATACACACATATGTATATATACCCTATATATATGAGAGAGATTGAGAGAGATATTATATTTATTTTAAAGAATTAGTTCATGTGATTATGGAGACCCAGGAAAGAGCCAAAGTTGCAATTCAAGTTTGAAGGCCATCTGCTGCAGAATTCCTTCTTGCTCAGGGGAGGTCAGTCTTTTATTCCATGCAGGCCTTCAGCTGACTGGATGAGGCCCAACCCACTATGGAGGACAGTGCACCGTACTCAAAGTCTACTGATTTAAATGTTAATCTCATCCAAAAAAACTCTCACAGAAATATACAGAATAATGTTTGGCCAAATATCTGGGTGCTGTGGCCCAGCCAAGTTGACACATAAAATTAACCATCACAGATGATAATGCGGATAATAGAGAAGCAATTTTGACAGGTAGGGCTGGGCTTCCTTTGGGGTCTGGAGCAGGGATTGGTCTGGGTTGTGATCAGCAGTCTTACATTTGGGCCTATGTTCCACACAAATTGTTTCTAGAACACAACCCAGAAAAACACCCAGGAAACTAGGAAACGGGGACAGCAGCCTGTCATCCAGACTTGGCAGCCTTCACACAATAACTTTCAAGGGAAAGGCTAAAGTTGGGTGTTTGCTGCTGCCTGGAACAGCTTTGTTAATCATTACAGACCTCAGGGTTAAAAGCCAGGATGTTGAAGAAATTGAAGGCTAACACTCTGGGTCAGTGAGTGAAGGTTTTAGCTGCCTGAAGGTCTGTAGGTCATGCTTTGGCCAGTGGACAGAATGCCTTGATTTGCATGCATTATTATAAGCCAAAGAATCATTTATTTATTAATTCAGGCTTCAAATGGAAAAAGCAGCTGCCTGGAGAGGCTGAGTGGTGTGGAAGTGCGAGTCACAGGGCCAGGTTTGGACCCAACCTTTAGGGCTCAGAGTCTGAGCTGTGTCCCTGTGTACAGCGTGTAGGTGGCTCTGCAAGGTTAGGAACAGGGCCCTTTGCTGAGGGGTTGGACATGTAACTTCCAGCTCTGATCAGTTTCTTAGGTGTGAGGGACACACAGCACCTGCTCTGGCCCTCGGCATCCTCATCTCATCAACAGGAGCATTTCCTGAGTTTGCCTTGGTACATTTTTGGCTACATACTCTCTGATGGTCTTTTCATTTGTCAATAATTTTGTGATATTGTTTACAGAGTAAATAAAAGATAGTTCAGTCTTTCTTCCATCATGGTTGATCCAAATTTGCTTCTTAATGTTGATTGTTTTAAAACTATTTCTTTGGGTTGAAGAATTTATTTTTGGAAACATCATGTAAATTTTTAGGGTTGTTGTCATATTGGGAAACCTTCAAGTTTTTTTTTTTTTTCAGGTATGTCTCATGTAATGATATATTTGCTTAAATACTTGTGCATAATATCACAAAATTGGACAGTTTGGTCCTTTAAGTGATTTCTATATTCTTTGAGGCATCTTTTTCTACCGTGTCTTCTTTAATAGTTCAAAGAATTTTACCAAAATAAATTGAATGTACTTAGAGACATTGACTAAAGCATTCTTAAAATGCTTAAAAATAAGCAAAAGAGAAAAAATAATGAAAATAAAAAAATGCTTTAAAGGAGCTGCACAGACTACATTAAATATGAAGAACTGCACATGTGATAAATCCCTAGCCACCAAACATGCATGTTTAGGGGAATTGCCTGTCCTGGTCAGCTGTGGCTTGCTTGATGGAGAAGCCACATAGCTGAATAGTGCTCTGTGTTCCAGCATGAATGCTTCAAAGCCTTCAGTAGGGCAACATGGAATTGGGTTTCTGTGACTTAACACCCACCCACCCTTTGGCTTTGACACCACAGAAATGGTATTAAGGGTGGGAGCAAGAAAGAATAGGGGGTAAGATACAGGACCCTTGCAACAGGGTCCTGTGTCCCTGACTTCTGTATGGAAATGCTTCTCCTTACCAACTGGTACACTTCTGTGTTATGGAAACTATGCATGTTGCACTGAAGGCATTTCTCTTTTTGCTTTGGACACTTGGAAGCTCCTATCAAACCATATGACCTTAGTAAATAAGAAGGACTGTGTGATGTACATTTTTAGGAATTTTGGCTTCAATGCCTTATTCTAATGGTAGCTAATCAGTTTCTTTCTTTCTTTTTTTTTTTGTCTGTTGTATACATATTTGAAAAGCACCACAAATCCTATTTAGAAAAGTAAAAGAGGTATGAATAAAAGAAGGGTGATGTTTTGGAGAGAGAATGGCTGACATGGAGCTGAGCAAGAGAGGCTATGAATAAAAAAGCTGAGAGGGGAGGAAAATGGGTTTGAATGTTGAAGAAATATGGGAAATGGAACAGGGGAAGAATAGGAAGTTACAGACAAGATCGAGATTTGAGAGGGTATTAGCAAAGACGGTGTGAAATCAGAGCAGTGAGGACAGCTCAGGAAGAGGAGAGTCGCTCCCAGCAACACCCCAGTGCAGTTTAATTACCACATCTTATTTAGTCAGTAATCTTTTTTTTTTTACGGTCTGGGTATATTAAGGATTTTTCTCTTTCTCTGTTTCACTATAATATGTCTACTTTTGGATTAGTTTGTGTTTATCCTGCTTTGTTTATAGAGCAAAGTTTAATTTGAGAACTTATGTGTTTCTTAAATCCTGGGAATGTTCTACTTTTATCTCTCAAATATTACTTCTTCATTATCTTCCATGTCTCTTAACTGGTCTTTTTGATAATTGTCTCTATTAGGTTATCCTCTGGGTCATTTCCTCTCAGAATTCTTTTTTTCTCCTTTTTTAAATTGCAGTTGACCTACAATATTATATTAGTTTCAAGTGTGCAATATAGTGATCCAACATTTATATACATTATGAGTTGATCACCACAATAAGTCTAGTAACCATCTGTCACCATACAAAATTATTACAATATTATTGACTATATTCTCTATGCTGTACATTCCATCCCCATGACTTATATATTTTACCTCTGAGTCAATTCTTGTATTGTGCCCAGTGTAGCACATACTTCCTCTATTGAGTTTATTTCAATAACTATATATTTAATTTTCAAGGTTTCTAATAGCATTTCAATGATTTACTAGTATTTTAATTTCTGCCTATCTCATAATTTCTGTTTTATATTGATGATATTTCTTGTCACTGAGGATCCTAGACATATTTATTTAAAGTCATTGTCAGACTGTCTAGAATTTTACTTTCATCTGGGGTGAATTCATGTTTGATTGTTTATTAGTTTATTTTGTTTTCTGTCTTTTATTGCATTTGGTTTCCTCATGTGTTTTGGAAGACTCGTCATCAAGAGGGTGGTCTTGTTCCATCCACACATACATTTCAATTAGGATGCATTTGACTTCGTGTAAGAGGACATCCAACCAACACTGGTTAAACCATATGACATTTATTACTTACTGTAGAACTACAGAGACTGGGTGGTCCAGAGTTCATTGAGTGGTCCAGCAATATCAGGACTCCAGGTTGTCTCTTTTTCCTCAATAGTTACAAGATGTTGTCTCAGCTTCAGGCATCCTGTCTTTGCACAGGAACATCCCAGGTTAAATGGGAGATGTAGGCAGAAAATGGAACCTTTTTCCCACGAGTGCTTTATTTGGAAGAAAATCTTTCCTAAAAGCCCTGGGCAGTGAGCTGGTTTGGGTCCCTCACCTGGTGTTCAACACATATACTTCCTACTCAACCTGCAAGAATGAAATTTTCAGACAGCCCAGACTAATCCAGAGCTTAGTGAGACAGAAGTTGTAGCTTCTACTCACCACGTTGGATTTCTCTTCCATTTCACATTGATAAACACAGTCATCCTGATTTTGAACTTGGCTATGATTTTAGCAGTTTCCTTTTATATTTCATCTGTCATTACCATCTGCTCAGATTGGAGGAAAGAGAGGGGGTTTCAAATTTTGTACTTATAATGCTACATTGATCCAAGTCCCACTCTCCTTTCTGTTTTAAATTATGGGACGTGAGCACACGTTGGGTAAATGATCAAACTCACACAACTAATGGAGATAAAGTTTACTTGTTTTGAAGGATGTGGGCTGGACTGGTAAGGAGAGGTCCAGCTTGTACTACACTTCTGGATATGTGAGGCACAGGTGAAGCTCAGAACAAGACATAAACAAACACCCTCCACAAGATACATACCTACCCAGCAAGGACACACCTGCTTATTCAGCTTATTAACACTTGAGGGCAGAGTTTGAGACCAGATACACTTTCCATGTAAACCTGAACTCAAAAATCAACCACCATAGACAGAATTTTTGTTACTTAAACCTTGAATTAGCTATGCTACAGCAGTTGTGGAGAGTATTTCACATTAATTAAATTTCATATTAATTAACTGGAATGTCAGTTACTATTTGGAAATGATAGGGGTAGGATATCTACCTTTGACCCATAAATCCTTTTTCCCTGCCCAGAGGGTATTTATGTCTATGCCACAAGGCCTGGGGTGGGGAGGGGGTTGGCAGGTGGAGGGAATTGGAGGGTCTTTTCTGGAACTTCCTCATGAGAAGACATCTTTTTAAAAAAATTGTATTGAAGTATAGTTGATTTACAAAATTGTGTTAATTTCTGCTATACAGCAAAGTGATTCAGTTATACATATATATACACATTCTTTTTCATATTCTTTGCCATTATGGCTTATCACAGGATGTTGAATATAGTTCCCTATGCTATATAGTAGGACTTTGTTTATCCATTCTTTTTTTTTTTGGCCACGTGGCAATGCGGGATCTTAGCTCCCAGACCAGGGATCAAATCTGTGCCCTCTGCAGTGGAAGCGCAGAATCCTAACCACTGGACTACCAGGGAATTCCTTATCCATCCCTCTATAACAGTTTGCATCTGCGAATCCCAAACTCCTAATCCATCCCTCCCCCACCCCCCGCCATGGGAGGACGTCTTTTACAGATCAAGTTATAACACTTTGTTTCCCCTGCACCTATTTGTTTATTGCTGGCTTTTCTAGACTGGCTGGACCAGCTTTGGAGCAGAGGTGGGTTGCTTCAAAGACTTTATTTCAAAGGTTTTGTTTTCGGAACTCACTTTCCTCTCTTTCTCTCAGAGGAAAAAAATGGTAGCTCGGTATAGTTTATTTACTAGCAGCTTTTCCCAGGGAACTGAAGTTCAGCATTTCAAAGCCTTTGTTTTCAGATTTGTTTTTCTTTCCACTTTTTTTTTTCAAAGATAAAAAGTTAGATCTATACAGTTTATAAAAGTAGTTTTTCTAAGGGGATTTGAGGGCAGCTTCTTAGAGGGCTGAAGTATACATTGCCAAACTCTCCCTAGCTCCTAGTCTGTTGTGTTCAAGTAGAAAGGGGCTTCAGCCTGTGACTTTGGCAGGGGGGCCTGTAACTACCATCTTATTACCCCTCCTAAAAGTCTGGGGTCCAGCTTTATAGCTGCTCAGCTTCTGACTTCTTCTCAGGCCCCAACTCAACCTCTGGCCACATCCACCTTCATGTTCATGTCCATACCAGCTGCTGGCCTGGTTTGGGACTGGCCAAGGACTGCCTCAACCCCACAGCTCCTCCGTGGTCTCCGCCCTCAGCATCTGTGCCCCACCTCCTCACCCCATCAACTGAGACTGTGCCTTTGAAGCCATCTCTGTGGGATTTGACTCTTTCTGATGAGTTGATGTATAACCAGAAGCTCTAAGGCTCTATCTCCGCAGCAACACACTGTCTCCCAGCCTTCATGTTTCCCTTGCCCACTTTTTTTTTTTTCTCGGTACGTGGGCCTCTCAATGTTGTGGCCTCTCCCGTTGCGGAGCACAGGCTCTGGACGTGCAGGCTCAGTGGCGACGGCTCACGGGCCCAGCTGCTCCGTGGCATGTGGGATCTTCCCAGACCAGGGCACGAACCCGTGTCTCCTGCATCGGCAGGCGGACTCTCAACCACTGCGCCACCAGGGAAGCCCCTCCCTTGCCCACTTTTAAGGAGCTATTGCGTGCAGCCCTTTAGCTGCTGCCCAGGGGAGGGGATGTTAGTGCTCACTGCATGTAAATGATGGAGCTCACACAGATGGTGGGAAAGCAAACCAACAGTTTACTTGGCTTTAAGGATGTAGGTACAACGTATAGGAAGCAGCACGTCAAAGCCATGCAAACATGAGAGGGTTTTTCATAGCAGGAAGCCTGCTATGACCTAGAGCAGGGGTTGGTGAAATATAGATCATGGACCAAAATCAGCTGGCCACCTGTTCTCATAATTGACTGGACCAGAGCCACAGTTGTTTGTTTACATATGTCTGTCGCTACTTTCATGCCAAAGTTGGGTAGTTGCAACAGAGATCACATGACCCCCAGACCCCAAAGTATTTACTATCTGACCTTTTGCATCAAAAGTGTGCCAACCCTTGGTCCACAGTCTGTTGAGGAGAAGAAACTTGAGGCTTCCAGCAAAGCCCTGAGAGATTCAGGAAGGCTTTCTGAAGGCTATCTGACACCCCTTAAAGTACCTGTTTTGGCTGTGTGAGATAGGAGTGATGCTAACCCATGTACCAAGATAAATCTAAGTGAATGTGACTTTGCCTGTGTACGACAGCCTGAGTGAGGTTCCTGGTTGACCTGTGCCCATTGACCCACTCTAAGGGATGCTATGCTCGTAGGAAAGGACTGAACCAAAAATGATATTGTAATATTAGAAACGAAAAAAATATTTGTGATTATTTGCATTTTTGTGAAGGTTTTGGGGTGTTATATTATTTGCTTGGTGACACCTCACTAGACATAGTGAGGCCATAAACTCTTTGACCACTCATCCTAACCCATTTGTAGGAGTTCAAACCCACTTGCTGGCCCCAAGGTCAAGGAGCACAGCAGAGCTGTGGACTGCCACAGTCTGAGACAATCCACAAAAGCCACCACATTGTGAGAATGAGTGATGCCTTCCTCCTTGCCGAGTTTCTGCCCATTCATCCCCTGCCCCGGGTAGAACAGCTAAGGAAACATGGTGCACAAAACGCGTGGTTTATTTACCCTGGGGGACCACACCTATGGAAATATCACCAGGTATGCTGTACCTAAGCAGTTCTGGAGCACACAGATTCAGGACACGGTTTTTCTTTTACAGCCCAAGACTATTCTCCATAATTGTGTTGTATCCCTCAAATGACTGTAAAGAAAATTTACCTGAAGCTTGAAAATAAGGCAAAGATGTAAGATGTCCTTTTAATGGCTAACAAGCTCAACCAAGGATTATTTTGTTTTTATGAGAATGTTCCTGTGTTTGACCTTGCTATTTGTTAGGGTTGAGACATTGTAAAATTTCATCTTGACTTGTAATTCTGTTTGATAGAGAGTTGCCCCTCTCTCTCCCAATTATGGTTCTACTGCTCTGTAAAACAGTAACTAGTTTTACATCTGGCCCAGCAATTATCTTAAAAAAAATTTTTGTCCTTTTCTTCCCTAGCAATTTCATTTCAGCTTTCTTTTTTAAAAAGCCTTTTGCTGATCAACTCTACATACCCTATTCCTCACATACTCTTGGAAGCAGCTGTACCATTTTACTGGCATGTAGTTATGGTGAAAGGCATGCTCCAAGCCTGTAATTTCAAGCCCCTCCTCCCTTAATGAACTCTCACATCTCATTGGCCAAAGCAAATCTCCTCAAACACAAGGGCAAAGGAGGTGGGAATGAATTGTAGCTCAACAAGTATCAAATCGGTTGTGATGGTTAGTTTCAGGTGTCAACTTAACTGGCTCCTTGGGATGCCCAGATAGCTGGTTAAACATTATTTCTGGATGTCTCTGTGAGGGTGTTTCTAGACGAGATTAGCATTTGAATTGGAGGCCTGAGTAAAGCAGATGTCCCTCTCCAGTGTGTGTGGGCACCACCCAATCTGCTGAGGGCCTGAATGGAGCAAAAAGGCAGAGGAAGGGAGAAAGCTCTCTGCCTGACTGCGTAGCTGAGCAGCAGTCTTTGCCCTCAGCACCCCTGGTTCTCGGGCCTTCAGACTCAAACTGTAATTCTGCACCATTGGCTCTTATGCTCATGGGCCTTTGAACTACACTGTTGGTCTTCCTGGCTTCTCAAGATTGCAGATGGCAGACTGTGGGACTTCTCAGCCTCCATTATCCCATGAGCCAATATCATCTATCTATCCATCTGCCTATCTCTATATCCATCTATCTATATCAGTATTTATATCTATATCTGTATCTGTATCTATCTCTATCTCTATATATCTTCCATTGGTTCTGTTTCTCTGGAGAACTCTAACTTGATACACCTACCACAGTGGATAAACTGGGGCATTCCATTAGCAGGACTCAGTGCAGTGCACTCATTGTCAGGTTCTCAGAACAAATAAAAATGATCATGTACTATATAAAATGTAAAAGCATGCAAACTGACTACTCAGCAAAAGTGCTGATTGCAAATTTCACCCCCATGAATGTGTATCACAGACTTGGTTGAGCTGATTGGAAATAATAAGTAAATTTAACCAATTCAAACATGGTAATGATATAATCCTGCCCTGGTATCACGTACAGAGACTTTTTTTTTAAAAAGAACGCCACTTGCACAGCTTTGTAGGTAAACAGAGCTGATATAAGCATGTTCGTAATAGAGTAAGGTTACACCCATTGCAAAAACATCTAGGATGGAATGGAAAATTTGAATTAGAGGTGGGAGACTACAGCCCAGGGGCCAAATCTGATCCATCGCCAGTTTTGTAAATAAAGATTTATTGGGACACTGTCATGCGCATTCCTTTACATGTCATCTTATGGCTGTTTTTGTGCAACAAGGGCACAATTGAATATTTAAAACAGAGACAAAGGGCCCACAAAAAATCTACAATATTTACTCTTCGGCCCTTTACAAAAATCACTTGCTGGGCTTCCCTGGTGGCACAGTGGTTGAGGGTCCGCCTGCCGAAGCAGGGGACACGGGTTCGTGCCCCGGTCCGGGAAGATCCCACATGACGCGGAGCGGCTGAGCCCGTGAGCCATGGACGCTGAGCCTGAGCGTCCGGAGCTTGTGCTCTGCAGTGGGAGAGGCCACAGCAGTGAGAGGCCCGCGTACCGCAAAAAAAACAAAACAAAACACAAAAAACAAAAAACAAACCCCAAAACATTTGCTGACCCCTGATCTAGAATAACCCAGGTCTGATTTTTGCCTATTCTTGAGCTACCTCTGGATACACCACAGTCCATAAGCAGCAAGGTTAACGGTGAGGGCAGCAGGGTAAGCATTGCTAAACCCCCAGCCCCAGAGAACCAGAGCCTCCTCGGAGCTGTGGGGACCTGTTGAGAGCTTCTTTCTCCCTGATCTTTTTCGAGCTTTCTAGAAAAAATTCTTCTGAAGGGAAAAATGTTCCGGGTGTTACCATCCTTCAGAGATTGGAAAGGTTTCCCTCTCTCATACACCTTGAGCTGAAAATAAGAGATATTTATTTGAAATGTGAAAGACTCCATTTGCAGCAGAAGTGACAGGCACACGCAGTGTCAGGCTGCTCTCTCCGCACTGACATTGCCAGGATTAAAAATAGCCGTTCTCTTTGTCCTTCAGCCCTGTATTGAACTGGAGCCTCTGAGCCGAGTTCTCCTTAGCTTCATGCTTAATGAAGCATAATTTGTATTAATAGCAGCTATTAAATCTAGAGTGCTTAATAGGAATTTACAGAGGAGGCCCTGAGTCACCGAGCTCCTCAGAAGCGGTCCCCAGAGAGCTGAGCTCAGGCCTGGATGCTGGCGGCGATGAATCTTAGGCCTGATGAGGTGAGGCAGCTGTGGGTGAGCAGTAGAGAAGCAGGCCTCAAACCTCCCATCAGCCTCGAGTTTTCTCAGGTCCCAGGTCCTGCGTGGTGGTCCCTGCATCAGGTAGTGGCTACATTCCAGGAAAAGCAATGTTGGGTACTGGGGAGCAGGTGCACTTGATTATTTTACAGACCTGCGTTCAGATTTGGCTTCTGCTGTGTGTAACGTTGCTCTGGTCTCTTTACCTCTCTGGACCTCAGGTTTTTTTTTTTTTTTTTTGCGGTACGCGGGCCTCTCACTGTTGTGGCCTCTCCCGTTGAGGAGCACAGGCTCCGGACGCGCAGGCTCAGCGACCATGGCTCACGGGCCCAGCCGCGCCGCGGCATGTGGGATCTTCCCGGACTGGGGCACGAACCTGTGTCCCCTGCATCGGCAGGCGGACTCTCAACCACTGCGCCACTTCAGGTATTTTTTAACCTGAGACATTGAATGGGGATGATATGATATGATATGATATGATATGATATGATAGGAATTTCTATGAAGAATAATAAAGACAGAAATGAACATTTGATGCTGGTTCTGTACCTCTCTGTTTTCTCATCCTTCTTTAAAAGTATCACCATTTTAAAATGTCATATGGAAAGATTTCTGTAGGAAATGATTGTGGGAAGCAAAATAGCTCCTTTTAGGCCTGCATTAGCAAACATCTCCTTACTCGCCCAGGCTTCCTGCCGTTAACACGCGCTGTGTCTGTATTTCCACTGTCGTAAATTCCCTGCTGAAATATCTGTCCCTGCTCCCAGGAGCTCCTTAAAGGCAGTGGGAGAAGAAAATGGTCCTCATCTTAGACTCTCCACTGTCTTAGCACAGGGTCTGGCACTAAGTAGGTGTGCGATTGTGTGGTTGCTGTCATCACTGTCAGTATACAATTAAGAAAACAGTGTTAAACATGTGATTTAATTGTCTTTTATAATATTACCAGCTGCTTGCACTTGGGTAAATCACTTAGTCCATCTGGGCCTCAATTTCCACATCTGCAAAAATGGGTTAATAATAGTACAACTTCATAGGTTGTTGAGACAATTAACTATAAAAATAAAGCACTTAGGGCTTCCCTGGTGGCTCAGTGGTTGAGAATCCGCCTGCCAATGCAGGGGACACAGGTTCATGCCCTGGCCCGGGAGGATCCCACATGCCGCGGAGTGGCTGGGCCCGTGAGCCATGGCTGCTGAGCCTGCGTGTCCAGAGCCTGTGCTCCACAACGGGAGAGGCCACAACAGTGAGAAGCCCGCATACCACACACAAAAAAATAATAATAAAAAAATAAAGCACTTAGGTTGGGCTTGTGACCTATAGAAGTTATTTTTACTGGAAGTGCCGTATAGTTACTTCTACCAGAGGAGAAAAAGCTGAGGAGCCTTCAATGCACAGCCTATAGCTTTTTCTGACAATTGTGCACTCAGTGTGAATGTCCTTTTCTGCCCTGGGCTGTGGGGTTGGTCCACATGGTGGAGGCCTGGCTCTAAGCACAGCTTCTGCTCAGCACTTGGGTAGCGGGGAGAAAGCAGCAGAACGTGAACTTTCAAAGAAATGATCAAGTTGGCAGCCTCCCTTTGGAAAGTACTGTTTGAGGCAAGTCATTGCAACTATGGCCCAGGGCCATTTAAACGTGCCCAGAAGAGAACACCTTTAACAATCTACTAAAGCTCTCATAACAGCTCTTGTCTGGGGCTCGGGCAGCCTCCAGGAAAACAGACATGAAGACCTGGCCATATGGGAGCCTGAGTATCCTCACAGGGCGATCCTTTCCAAGGAGCCAGCATTAGGAGAGGAGGAGACTGCTTACTCTTCTATCGTTTTAAAGGATAAGCTCGTGAGCCCGTAACTGTCCACTGAGTGGGAACATACAACAGGGGGTTCTAGTCATTTCTACGATGTTGACTTCACATCACAGTAGTGGGGCTCTTTGCTGGACCAAGTACATCCAAACCAGACTTCCCAGAACTTCTGCTCATCTGTGGAGTGCAGACGGCTTCTGCAGGGTTGATGACCTGGCAGGAGCTGAGGCAGATCCCCCAGCTCCAGGTAACAGCCTTTGGGACAAGAAAGGACTTTGCATTTGCAGAGGAATAAACTGTGGAGTGACTTAGGGAGTCATAGGGGCAGGACAATAATAATCAAGCCGGCTCATGACCTTGCCCCTTTTTCCTTCATTGAGCAAGTGCTGAGGTGCCAGGCACAAGCTGAGACAGTGGCTATGAGACAGGCTGGGACCTGGGACCTGGGACCCTTTACTGCAGTGCTTGCACCTGGACAAACGTCTCCTTGAACAATAGAACACAAAGAAACTATAAGGGACTAAAAATAACTGCATGCCTCCTGCAGCATGAGTCCCAATACAGTCTTGTCTGAATTCCTCATCTGGCCTCTTATTTATTTCTGTTGATTAAAGAGTCCAAGGACCCAGGCCGGTAACACAGAAACTTGGAAACAGCAAGTTCCCCCATCAGGAAGCGGATCCAGCTTTTGTTTGCTTTTTACTGATCATGACTATGAAATTAGGTAAAAAGTGGATATTTATTTAGAATAAGAAAGAAATTATAGCAAATTTCATATTTTTAAAAGCTGACAAAACAGAAAAATAATACTGTGCTTGAATTAACAGTCAGACACAGCTCTGTAAGGCTTTTTACTAACATATTTTGATAGCATATACTTTGATCATCTCTTCATGTGGCAACAATTTTATGTTATTTTCTAAGAAGGACAGAGATGATTCAGTCATTCCTTTTGCATAGTTTGTCAAAAATTGCTTTATATTATTGGTGATTAAGGAAAGTTTCTTTCATCCTCATGCGTCATCAGAGTAATGGCATGTAAATGGGAGAATGGTAAATTTGGAGAAAACTAATATCTCCAGTATATGGATTGTCTACTCTATTTCTCTTGCTCTTTTTTTCTTGTTTGGTAGTGTTCTGATTCTCATCATCTCCTTTATCTTTCCTGCTGTTTTGTTATCTATACATTTTATTTTATTTTATGTTTTAAAGATTTTTTTGATGTGAACCATTTTTAAACTCTTTATTGAATTTGTTACAATATTACTTCTGTTTCATATTTTGGTTTTTTGACCCCAAGGCACGTGGGATGATCTTAGCTCCCCGATCAGGGATCAAACCCACACCCACTGCATTGGAAGGCGAAGTCTCAACCTCTCGACCACCAGGGAAGTCCCCTATACATTTTAGATATCACAGTTCCTTCCTTATCTTCCTCTGGACCACCAGCCTTTTAGTCTAGTGTGATAGAAGACGTTTGGACATTTTGAAGCCTTTGTTAATCTGTCTTCCAGTTGATATTTTTGGCTTCCCCTAGGATAATTCCCTTCTGTCCTATTTTAGTTTTAGAATGTTCATTAATTCTGAAAAATTATACAAAATTGATCTGTAATTAAGAATTACAGAAAGGACATTCAAATCCACTTTGGAATGCCAATACTTTGTATTTAACTGCGTAACTGTGAAATCAACTTACTTTTATACTTCATACATTGACTGCGTAGGAGTTTGGCCAGACAAGTGTCTTCAGGTCATTTTCTTGCATCAGTGGTCATTTTTAATGCAGTTTTATCGGAAACTTCCAGACTTTTTGAAGAAAAAATTGCATCAGCTACACTAAGGTGTACCCTGATACATGGGGATGTTTAAGACACACTATTTTCCACATAGACATGTTCTCTGTTTGCATTATTGCTACAGGTTTGTGCCATATAACACAAGAATCGTGATAAAATTTACCGTTACACTCCTTTCAAAAGAATTGTAAAATGTGTGCCAAGTTTATAATTGTGTATACAACATTCTTGATTGTAATTCTAAGAAGAGGGACATTTTTATCTGGGTATGGATGAGCACTGAAGCCTTTGCTTACAATTGTTTTCTTCCTGTGAAGATAAGAGTGTATCTCTCTAGCTCTGGCTCCATGCATTTTCACTGTGTTTCTTTTTCACCTGCAGGTGCTGTGGAACATGTTTCTACTGTCACCCCACCTCTGGACCTTTGTACATGATGCTGGAGGGGTCGGCACATGTGGGTGGTAAGAGTATCCCACAGAAATAACTGTGTAGCACTTTTGTAAAATGCCCCACTCAATCCAAATTAAATCTATCCCACAACCACTCCAGTGCCACCTACATGCAGGGAAGTGACGCAGGGGGGATGTCAGAGAAAGATGACAGCGTTGAGCCATTTTGTTTAAATATCTTATTTTTGACAAATCATGTGACCATGAAGACACATTGCTGGGGCCCCTGACAGAGTCTAGGGAAGGAGCTGGTTAAGTGAGGAGTCCTGAGGCTACAACATCCTCAGCTTCATAGAGAATCTACCTCTGTCCATCCATAGAGAGGGAGGGAAGAGGAAAGATAGGCTAGTAGACAGGCCATGGCAGATTGTTCCATGTCAGAGGGAAACACAAGGCAGTGGAGAATCAGAGAGGAGGGGACCTGGGTCAGCTTGGGCGGCAGGGAAGGTATCCTTGGGGAGATGGTGTCCAAGATGAAACCTGAGTGAGGACCAGCACTTAGCCAGACAAACTGGATGAGAGAGACGTTTCAGGTAGAGGGCACAGCATGAGCAAAGGTCCAGAGATATGGATGTACGTGGAGTCCAGGGATGCACAAGTAGCTTGCACTGGAACTCAGAGTGTCAGGAGAGGAGGGAACAGAAAAGAGGCTCAATAAAAAAAAAAGCAGGGGTGAAGTCACAAAGGGCCTGGAGTACCATGCTAAGGGGACTCTAACCTGGGTGATGGGGAGGCTTTGAAAGAGGCAGATGAGACTTGCATTTAGAAAGCTCACTTAAGCAGTGTTGAATTGAATAGGAATGGGGTAATTAAGACTGGGGCTGGTGCAGTAGTCTGCGTTAGAGTAGCTTTGTGTGAGAAGAGAAGGCCCAGATGTTAGGAAAAAATAAGAAATATTGATAGATGAGAAAAAAAGACTTTGGATGAGTAGGGATTTCCAAGGATAATGATCCAAGTGTCTGGGTTGATGTGATGTTGAGAGAGGGCAGAGGGAGAGAAATAGGTTTGCTGGGGAAAGTGGATGAGCTGCTTGAGGTTCTTACAGCACATCTCAGTGAAGATGCCCCATGAAGAGGCACCAGATGCATCTGCACGGCTGGGGAGGCACCCGCCATAGTGGTGACTTTTGGAAGTCAGTGAAGCCACAAGCATGCATGAGATCTTCACAGGAGAGAGCATGGCATGGAATCAAGGACATAGCACCAAATCCTGAAACAGGAACGTTGAAGGCAAAGAAGTGAAGGAATATTCATAGGAGATTGTGAAGAAATGGTCAAAATGTAGGAGGAAGATCAGTCTCCAGGGAAGTTCTCTTGAATTTGGGCATGATCCTAGAACAGGATAGGATCAGACAGAGCTTCCAAGGAACTCCTGATGGTTGGGGAAGCCCCCCAAATGGCAAGCATGGTTTCCATTTTACAATTCCAGGTAATTTTCTGTGTTGGCATCATCTGGTTATTGTACCAGTCATTTTAAGAAGAAAACAGCTTCCATTTTCTTTTTCTTTTTCTTCAGGGGGACTCAAGGAAATACATATACATACCATAGGACTCTCAGTATCTGAGGTAGACATCCACGCGATTAATAGAGAACATAGACAAATACAAGATAATTGAAGTTTTGCCTAAAATTATCCTATGACTTTCTATCTCCAAGTCCTAATATGTAACCCTAGCTTTTGCATATACATGTGAATTCACCAAGGAGATTTTTTAACTCTTATTTTAGTTTTGTATTGCAGTATATTTAGATGAATATAGTCATTCATTCTTTCAGTTAATTAGCCAGAATAATGCTATGTAGCTTAACACAACAAAGGTTTATTTCCCACTCATAGTTCATATCTACCATGGGTCAGTGGTAGTTCTGCTGCACATGGTTCCTCGGGACCCAGGTTGGCAGAAAGTCTACCATCTTGAAGCTATACCATCTGGAACATTTGGCTTCTGCAGTCACTTTAGTAGGGAAGAAGAGAGCTGCTTTGTCATGTCCTGGCTCTACAATGCTTTGTCGCAGAAGGGATATGAACCGCTTTGAGTCATAGCCCTTTGGCCAAGACTAGTCATGCAGCCCCATAAAACTGCACGGGGTTGAGAAATGTGGAGGAGTATATAGTGACCCTTACATGTCTGTGCCATGCTCCATATTATATAAATCTAAAGTCCCCAAAGCCAATTTACATCATAAAATATATACAAAACAATAATAAGATACCTTACAATTAATATTAGCAAGTATTAGTAAAATGCTTTTATTGAAAATCTAAACAAACATAAATGGATATGCATCTATGTCTGGTTTCATTGGAAGCAATTTACTTTTTAAAAACCCTACTTATTTAGATGTTGACATATTATCTGTAACATTACCACATTGACATTACATTTATATATTTTCCAATATTAATTTAATTAAGAGTAATGGTATTTTTTACTGTTGCTGTTTTTATTTGAAAATAAGTATAGGAAATTCAGAAAGTTACAATCATAAAAATCATAGCTATTTTGCCCTTGATATAAAACCCAATCTCTGCATAATTTAAGCATATCATGATATGTTTCTATCTTTGCTTCCTGTAGTAAGTGCTCAAATACTACAGAGATAAAACACACAATCACTTACAAAAAATTGAGCTTCAACAAAGATTTAATTCACCAATAGAATTTTCTTCTCATTCCAATTTATAGGGAAATTACTAGACTACAAAATGTTAAATTTCCCGGTTTTATTATCCAATAGTATTTTTTATTCAGAACTAAAAGCATTCAATACAAAGTTTCCAAGTTTGGGATTCCCAGTTATTTGGAGAAAATAAAGCTCATACATAAGATTTTTTTTTTAAAGGAAAGTCAGGGGATAGTTTCATTTCCTTTTCTTGACTCAGAACCCACCATTTCATAGGCCAAGATAGAAAGTAATGTTTTTTCTTCATTTTTTAGAAAAGACGTTTTAGTCTTGTGTAAAGAAAAGTACTCTTCCTCTGTTTCTCCTTTGCTCAAACACTCACCATAGTTCTGACCACAGATGTGTGGGCTTTCCACACACCAAGCAACAGTCTGTGACACCAGCTGGGTGTCTTGTACTTTACTTCAGTTCTGACACAATCTATTTGGAGTCAACACCAGATCCCAGAAATTAAGGGTTCAGTCCCACGAGACTATCCCACTTCAGACACCAATCACAAAGTCCCAGGTTGTCGCCTGTAGTTCTGACTCATCAGTTATAACTTGGGGTTCCCAGAACACCCTCCTGGGGCTCCATAACTTGCTGGAATGGCTCACAGAACCCAGGGAAACACTGATGTTTACCAGTTTATTTTAAATAATATAATAAAGGATATAAATGAACAGCCAGGTGGAGAGATACAAGGTCTGGAATGGTCCTGAGCACAGACGCTCCTACCCCCATGGGGTTGCAGTGCTCCATCCTCCTGGCATGTAGATGTGTTCACCAACCCAGAAGCTCTCTGAACTCCATACTACTGGGATTTTTTATGGAGACTTTATCACGTAGGCATGATCAGTCATTAACTATCTCCAGCCCCTGTCCCCTTCCCAGAGGATGGGAATGGGGTGGGGTTGAAAGTTCCAAGCTTCTAATCACAGATTGGCCTTTCTGGTGACTGGTCCTCATCCAGGAGCCCACTAAGAGTCACCTTATTAAAACAAAAGACACTCCTATCACCGAGGAAATACCAAGGGTTTTAGGACCCCTGTGTCAGGAATCAGGGGCAGAGACCAATATATATATTTTCTATTATTTCACACCTTGAAGAAATTTTCATGTTATTTTATGTTTATCTTAAGCTCATATTTATAACACAGAATAATTTTGGAATATTACCAGTTTCCATAGCATGTAAGTTACTTTCTTATTGAAAGGTTATACTTAAAAATAAAATTAGTAATTAAAATGAGTTTAATTATAATAGAATCTAATTTTTTGATTTTGAATTCAGCTTGAAATTTATAAAAGTTATAACTTGCAGCTCTTTACAAACACTTGCATACAGGTCATTTTTTTCCTGGTCAAAACATATTTATTTCTGAAGAAAACTTTTTAAAAGAAGTTTTTAAAAAACAATTTTACAAATGGGGTTTTAGACTTTCAATTAACTTTTTTATATTGGACATTTAGGAGACACCCTTACTTATCTGACAATCTCTCTCTCTTTCTCTTTGAGACTTCTAGTCTCTGAATATCATTTTAAAGCTATAAATTACAGCACATTTGTATAAATTTGTAGAACACTAAGTTCACAGCTTTTCTTTTTAAAGAGCAAACTCTTTGTATTTGAAAATGAGAAGAGAGATTAATATATGGTATCAGGAATCCATTTGTTTGCAAATAACAGAAACTCAACCAACATTGGTTTAATTGGGGTGGGGAGGGGAGGTGGGCGGGTTCCAGGCTGTTACTCTGGCTTAGCAAGGCCACCAGGAGCCCAGGCTTCTTTACATCTCCTTGCTCGGTCCCCCTCAGCAGGCCCACCTTCCGCCTTGTGTTTGGGTCACATGGTTGCAAGGCGGCTGCTGCACCTTCCAGTCCTCTCATCCGTGTTCCAGGAAGGAAGAAGGAAGAAGTGGCGGGGGGGTGAAGGCTGACTAAGCCTTGCCTTTTAATTCAGGCAAGAACATCTTCCACAGGGTCTTCCTACGTCTTATTGGCCAGAACTGAGTGATGCGGCCATGCTTAGCTGCACGGGCACAGGGAGGCTGTATAATTTTAACTGTTTATTAGCAGGGAAGTGGGAATGGATACCGAATTGGCAATTAGTAACGTTTGCTGAACTTACCTAAGTTAAAATAAGGGTACTTATGTAATTAAAAGCTTAACATGTACATATTTATTTAACCAGTGCATGAGTAACATTCAATGTTATAATCCCTTTAAGAGTTCCTTCTTATAAAGAGATCCATTTAAAAATATTTCTCAGATCCATTCTTATAACCTTCTATATCTGACACCTGGGTATTTATCCCTTTTTTTTCTTTTTAAATAAAAGGCTATTTTTAAAATATAATCTGAGGAGGACTCTTTTGGTTAATCAGTGAGATAACCAGGCAGCTGTAAACAGACCTGATTAAGGAAATGCTAGAAGCCTTAATACACAAACCCAAGTGTATCGAATGATTACCAGACTACGAAGTGTTACATTTCCCAGCTTTGTTCTATAACGTGTTTTAATTCATTTTGAACTTGCTCATAAAGTCCAAAGCAAGTGTTCCTGATCAGCGGGAAGCTCTGCTTCAAGTGATTGGTCTTCTGGTTCTGCCCTCGTCAACGTTGCTTCCAAGGATGCATGTTGCTCTGGATCCAATGGCAGAAGGGAAAGAGCCTGCAGGACTGACTGTTCACAGGGACAGGCTTGGAGTGGCTGGCATCACTTCCATACACATGCCATTGGCTAGAACTTTATCTCAGGACCACGCTAACTGGAGCCCCGTAGCAAGGAGAGGGCACTGTGAACTTCTTTTTTTTTTTTTTTTTTTTTTTGTGGTACGTGGGCCTCTCACTGTTGTGGCCTCTCCTGTTGCGGAGCACAGGCTCCGGACGTGCAGGCTCAGTGGCCATGGCTCACGGGCCCAGCCGCTCCGCGGCATGTGGGATCTTCCTGGACCGGGGCACGAACCCGTGTCCCCTGCATTAGCAGGCAGATTCTCAACCACTGCGCCACCAGGGAAGCCCCTACTGTGAACTTCTTGCCAGGAAGAAGAGCAAAGGGGTTTGGGAAAGAGAGAGCTGGGCTCTGCCACACAGCTGATTTGGCTGCTCAACAATTACCTTCTGGCAAAAACTGGTTGAGTCTGGCAATTCGAGGTTGGCGGGGCTATATTTCTCTCCTCCACAATTTTGCTGCAGAAGAACAGCAGGAACACATGCTAAACTCAGTTCTGATCAAGGTGCAAGAAGTCACGAAACAGTCACGTGAGCTCCGTATGTAAACAGGTGAGTCCTCGCTCTCTATCCTTCCTGACTGCTATGGATACACTGAATGAAAGGTTTACTCCAGGGCCAAAGGTATTTAAGACCTTCTGATGGCAGAAGCCGCCAGCCCTGAAGCTGGGGGGGCTGGTTGGAGTACTCTGTAAATTGGGGGCTCCCAGAGCCAGTGAGTTCTAGACGTCAGTGCTGGGTGAGGAAGCAAGCTGCTGCTTTTGTTTTCTTACCTGTTCTTAATACAAGGACCACAAAGACCCAAGCCGTCTCTGTAGGCAACCACATATCCTGAACCACCCCTCAATTTCATCAATTCAAATTATTTTGCTGTTATTATTATTTTTAGTAGTAGTACTAATTTGGACCTCAGGTGCAAAAGGGCTGACTCAGTGCACCCTTCAGCTCATGTCATGCTGTCATCATTGGTCTCTGTTCAAGGCCCCATTCCCTATCGCATAGGTAATCCATGTAATGTGTCAATGTATGTTCTTTTATCTGTATGTGATTTTGAAAACATGTATGGTTTGTGTGCAGTTTTTGGTTAATTTATATTGATTCTATTGGGTTAGAGATCTCATTCTGTTACTTATTTGTTTTCTTCCCTTATCACTGTTCTTACATTGCTATGCGTGTTAGGTTGGATTTCCCAGGAAACAGACTCTTAGATAGAGATTAGCGTGAAGGAAGTTTACTGGGAATGTTCTATGCTTCAGGATCAACCCCTGGGAGAGGGGGAGGGGAGGAGGGAGGGAAGCAGGACTGGGCAGTGGGAAGAATTGACCTGTGATGCAGATGATGGGGACCTTGTGCAGAGCTCTGGAGCTGGAACTCAGGCAGAGTTACCCTAACTTAAGGCAACAGGCCCAGTCTCAAGGCATCAACCAGTTATTGGACGTGGGTGGGTAAGGCACTTGTTGTGGTTGAGAGCAATTGTGGCTAAGAGCATCAGTGGCCAGAAGTTCCAGGGGCTGGAGGAATAATGGTTCTGTTCTGACAGAGGCCAGGGAGCATACTCTACTATCTGCTACTCTATACGTTAAGTCCAGTCTGTTATTTCTGAGCCCTGCTTCACATCCCATCACATTTACTTACATGTCTTCAGATGGCCTCAACTTCCTGGTACTGCAAATGATGCAACAAACATCCCCATTTACCAGGTGGATCCGAGACAGCTTCTCTGGGGATTGTCAGATTGGAGTCCTCGGTCCTGGGTGATGGTGCTGGTTGCCTGTGTTCTCACCAGCGGGGCACAAGGGTGTTTGGGCTGCATCAACTTTTGACGCTATCCAGCTCTCGAATTTTTGCCAATTCGATGGGTCTGTGATGTCTGAATTTGGTTTAAATTTGCATTTCTATCATTGCTAATGAGTTTGAGAATTTCTTTATCTGCCTTTTAGCCCCTTGAGTTTCCTCTTCTTGAAATGTCTGTTCATATTCTTTGCCTATTTTCCTCTTGGGTTCTGAGAAATATTTCTGATCTCTCTTTAGCTGGTAAACAAGCCTCCTGTATAGATTTTAATAATGATATCTAAAGAATTTAAGCAACCCTCTCTGGAGTGTGGATTCCTGTTTAGAATATTTCAATGTTAACTAACCATTCTCTCTCTCTCTTTCTCTGCCTCACATACAATGCTGTTTATTATGAGGTATTTTTGAAGAACTTATCACTTTGATTATATAACAATTGTCTAGTTAATTTTAACTGAGGATTTCTTTGGAGTGGCTGTTAGTGTGTGTGTGTGTGTGTGTGTGTGTGTGTGTTTAACCCTCACTGCTTTCTTTGTGCCTACTAGTAATCTTTTTATATGTAAATCTACAAAAACTTACAATATTTTCTAACATTTTAGGGTTAGAACTTCCATCTTATAGTCGACTGAATCTATAAAGGAAGCTAAACGAGGGTAGAAAGGCTGGTTTTCTTAGTTCTCCTTCCCTCCCACCCTCTCCCCCTCTCCTCTCTCTTCTCTCTCTGGTATGTTGGTCAAAATAAGAGTCTTGGAATCCCTGAGTTCTATCATTTTGGGGATGTCTTTAAGGTGCATGATTTTTCTCTAAAACAGTATCCTGTTTGAGGGAAATATTTTTCATCCCAGAAAATGTAAAGCCTTTCTAGCCACATGATGTGCGTACAAGCCAGGCCACCATCCTGGGCGGGCACATCTTTGGACTCTTTTCATAGCTCACCTCCCACATGGGGGAGAAACACCCTCAGGCTGGTCTGCTTCAGCTTTCCTCAGGGGACGTTTATGTCGGGGGGTGGGGAGACATAAACCCATCTGTCTTCGGTTGAGATTTTCATTGTGTACAGACCAAATCCTCCCAGGGTTCTTCCTGCAGAAGCCCAGGTTGCCTTCAAGATGGGCTGACAGTGCAGGCTGAGTGTCTCCCCAACCCCAGGAAAATTCAGTTTCCACTCCAGCTAGCACACAGTTCTGAAACTGGTGCCTTAAATTAATTTTCTCAGCTAGGAGTGGCTATTCTTCAATGCACCTCTTTGATACCACCTTTATCCTTGGGTCTGGATGCCATGTTTCCTCTTGTATGGACAAGTTGAGGAAATCTGGCAGCACAGCGGTTGCAGGTATGTTGGACATGCACCCAGGTTGCTCAGCTCTGAAAGCCTTCGCCAGAGCTTCCTGGTAGTGAGCAGTCTGTTCCACTGCGCTTCTGTCAAACCCAGTCCCAGCCGGAGGTACCTTCTAGTGAAAGAAGCATGCTTCCACTTGTGTTTGGGTCAAAAATCTGCTAGCACCAGGCTTTCATGCTACCCTTCCGGCTGCTGTTGAGAGAGAGAGAGTGTGTGTGTGTGTACAGCAGAGGGTCTTTTAAATCAAAGTGATCTGCCAAGTGACAGAGTCGACATATTTTTGTCAGGCAAAAAGTTAATTTATTATTTATTAACAGAAGGAAAATGCACAATGTAGTTTTCAATTTTTTAAACATGTCATGTCTGAAAAGGCTCGTGGCTGCCCATCACCGGCATTGCAGACAAATAGCTACGTTTTCCAGAAAGCAGCCTGCTCTTTGAGATCCATTCAGGCTCCCCAACCGCCTTACCTCATGCTTAGTTAAGTCTGATGGGCACACGGACGAGCTCTGGACTGCAGGGTTCCACAAGGAAAGGAGTGGCGGATGCATGTCTGTTACACGTAGGTGGTGGCCAGCTTATTAACTGTGTCATCAGCCGTGCAGTGGGTTTCCCTTTATCTTGATGTTATGGAGGTCTCTTGGTAGATTTTGAGCAGGGAAGTAGTATAATCTTTTTTTTTTTTTTTTTTTTTTTGCGGTACGCGGGCCTCTCACTGTTGTGGCCTCTCCCGTTGCGGAGCACAGGCTCTGGACGCGCAGGCTCAGCGGCCGTGGCTCACGGGCACAGCCGCTCCGCGGCATGTGGGATCTTCCCGGACTGGGGCACGAACCTGTGTCCCCTGCATCGGCAGGCGGACTCTCAACCACTGCGCCACCAGGGAAGCCCAGTAGCATAATCTTAATTGACAAAATCTGAGTCCATTTGGATTAGGGTAGTCCCACGCCTATTCTACACATTTACAGACTCTCCATCAGGTGGCTCATCCTGGCTGAGGCATGGCATTTCAGGAGGTGGAATCCCAGGGAGTTTTGGAGTAAAAGTCTTAGGGGAGGAAATGGAGAGAGGAAAGCGAGATGGAAATTCTACCAGATCTGCAGCCTATATCTGAACTCAGGCCTCAGTTCATTTGTGTGGAGAAGGCACTGCTGGGAGGTGTTCCTGGAAGCCCAGATTCTCTCGTCTTCCCAATGATTCTGTTCATAAATATCTGCTACCTTCAACTAGCTAAAGGCGACTTTCTCATTTGCAGCTACGAGCCTTGACCAGTACGCTTCCCTTTTCTCCCTCTTCTCTCAACTTAATCATCACTTCCTTAGGGAATTTTAGCTTTCTGATGATGGCAATCCACCCTAGTATAGATGCCCGTAGCTCCAGAGATGCCTCCTTTGCAGAGTTCATAAGTGCAATTATACCCTTACTTATGGGTTATTATTATTATTTTTTTTTGTGGTACACGGGCCTCTCACTGTTGTGGCCTCTCCCGTTGCGGAGCACAGGCTCCGGACGCGCAGGCTCAGTGGCCATAGCTCACGGGCCCAGCCACTCAGCGGCATGTGGGATCTTCCCAGACCGGGGCACGAACCCGTGTCCCCTGCATCGGCAGGCGGACTCTCAACCACTGCGCCACCAGGGAAGCCCACTTATGGGTTATTTAATAATTATTTCTGTTCTCCACTCAACTGGTCATCCAGTGAATGAGGAAGGCTGATGCTCCTGGTGTCTTGGTACCTGGCTCACAGGAGACACTGAGTAATGACTGTGGAACATCTTTGGGCAACAAACAGAAGAATGGATGAAGACTCCAAATTGCTCTCAGGATTGTCATAGAGTCCAGGATGCAGAGGTCAATAGAGACCTTGGGGGTGGCTTGCTGGCGTTACTGCTCTGGGAGAGGGGACCCATTTGCCCTTGTTTCTAAGTGTGTATTTCCATGTAGTTTGCTCTCCTGGTGGTTTTTAGACTCTCTCTGGTTTACAGACTTTTTAGCACTCGCTTTATTTTTGGAACTATAGCTGTCTAACGGGGACTTCTCAGTTCTTATCTGCTGTGTGCTCAGGGACTCGTGGTAGCCCAAGGTGCTAAAAAGGAAAAGAGCGTTTGTTACTGGGCTCCAGCACCTGCACACTTTGCTCTCTCAAAGGCAACATTTCACTCTTCCAGGCTGGTTATTTCCTAGCCATGTGGTCAGACGCTTGGTTCAGTAGCCCAGGCACAGTGTTTAGAAAACCACATCTGTGTGGGAATCTGGGCTCTGCCACTCACCAGATGTGTGACCTTGACAGGAGACCTAATCTCTCTGGAACCCAGTTCCTTTATATAAAATGAAGATGAAGATGATTTCCACATGGGGCTGCTGGAAGGATTAAGTTAGAAAATACCAATGAGATGCTGGTCCAAAGCAAAATACCAGTGAAGTGCCCTTTCCCCTTCCCCTCTTTCTGAAAACCTCTATATTGAGGAGATAAAGTGGAGGCCACCTGTGGAGAGTGCTGTCCAGGCTAGACCCCAGAACCACTGAGTGAATGAATGAATGAGTAAATGAATGAATGAATGAGTGAGTAGATGAAGGAAGGACTGAATGAATGAGGGTGTGACCCACAATATCTCTGACTAGGGGAGATCGGAGATCATAACTGTGGTGTAATTTATTCAGTGAATGCCTAAAGGGCTGGACATTGTGGCAGACTCTTAATGGAAATTATCTCATTTAATTATCATGAGTCCTTTAAGAAAGGTACCATTATCACCATTTTATAAATGAGGAAATGAAAGCTCAGGGAGATTGTCACATAACAGTGGTGCCATGACTAATAAGTGGTTTTACTAAGGTATCATGAAAATGGAAGGCCCTAGATACGTACGTGTGTGCATAGGTGTATTTGCAGATATATGTATGTGCGTGTGGTGTTTAACTTCATCCCAAGAAAATGGTAGGCCCTTATGACATGATTGTGCAATTGTTGGATGACTGTAAATGTTGCTGGTAATTAGAAGGGTAAGGGCAGATAAAGTGAAGGGTAGAACAGGAATAATGGTTTGACAATGTGGCCTGAGGAAGGGAACTCAAGGTCAACTCGCAGAGAGCTTCTGGGGCTGCCTTCCTATCTTTTAGGGAAGAGAGAACTGGGCGAAAGGCCCTGAGCGAGGTCAGAGGGCGGTGCTTGCAGATCCTGGGACCCAAGGCTGGGGGCCTGTGTCCAGCTAGGGTCCTGGTGAAGTTCATAGACACACATGGAAGTCTCTGCAATGTGACCGATGTATGTGAGCACCCAGATCTTGTCCTCTTTAAGGTTTCCAAGTAGCTTTATGAATATAGAGCTCACAGAATATAGGCACCCACTCTTGTACTGATATATGGGTTAAAAGCACCAGTTTGAGCCTGGGTGACCCTGAACTTTAGCATCATGTCACCTCGGATTATGCACTTGGCTTCTCTGCACTTTGTAAATGGAGATATAAATCTAATAAAATTTTGTGAGGTTAAAATAAAATAATGCATATAAAGCACAGCATTGTTCCAGGCACTTAGTTAGAGCTTAATAAAATTCCTATATTAATAATGATTCCCATGACAAAATTTGTTGGAATGGAAAATATTTCTAAGCCATAGCCCATTCAGCTTTATTTTAAGATTATTACAAAGGCCTGGAGAGGCTCTTCGGAAGGTTTCTCCCTTAGTTTACTTTGCTAACATGTTCTGGTTCCAGTTGGGTGGGATTGATGCAGAGTGAGTTTCAGGGCAGGCTGTTAACACGGTGAACAACCAGTGGAGAGAAAGAGATTTCCCAGGGATGCCGTGTGTCGCCCATGGCACCTGGCCTTGGAAGACAACATTGGGCCCTTTATCTTTTCCATTTCCCTTTGGCAGCCCAGCATCTCAGCGTGCATGACACCAGCCAGCTCCAGCCTGTAGGTTTCACCCCTCTGTTGGCCAGCACATCACTGCCGACATCACACCCCCGGTCTGGCACTCTCTATCAGCAGCAGTTTCTACTTGCTTGAGCTACACAACTTTGTGTAGCCTTGGAAGTGCACTGATTGAACCTGAGGTCTTGCCTTCATGAGCACAATCAAGAGGATACAAACTGGAAATTTAAGGCTTGATACTAAGTGGGCTGTCAGAGCAGATAGGTCTTGAGGGAAACGGAGCAGGGTCTCAGAGGCATCGTGCCTAGGATGAAATTAACTGCTTGGTTCAGGATGGTTCCCCTGAATGAAGCACTAACAGAGGGAAGAACTGTGGGCCTGGACTCCAAGTCCTTACCTCAGGCTGAAGGCAACCTTTCCCCAATTCAATGCTGGTCACAAGGATGCTTTAGGAGGTCAGGTGTTCCATAGTCAAATAGGTTTGAGTAACACTCTTCCCTATATTCTCTTCTAGATGATTCTCACTGCACGTTCTGAAAATTCCTGGCCTTAGGTCATGGGTAAAGGTGCTCCTGGGTTTCTCTTGATACCTGCCCTGTAAAGAGTGGTGTTCAAGAGCTGCTTCAAAAAAGCCCACTGTTAACATCTCTTCCCAATTCTGAGTTCAGAGACGTCACATTGGTGGCTTAAAATCAGCCATGGTGGGGGCTTCCCAGGTGGCGCAGTGGTTGGGAGTCCGCCTGCCAATGCAGGGGACACGGGTTCGTGCCCCGGTCTGGGAAGATCCCACATGCCGTGGAGCGGCTGGGCCCGTGAGCCATGGCCACTGGGCCTGCACGTCCGGAGCCTGTGCTCCACAACAGGAGAGGCCACAGCAGTGAGAGGCCCGCGTACCGCAAAAAAAAAAAAAAAAAAAAAAAATCAGCCATGGTGGTAGGGTTTACATCATGCGAATTAGCAAATGCTACAAACTAGACCCACTTCCCTCAAAACTACCTGTTAGCCATCTGCCAGCACATCACTGACCAGAAACCTGCTCCCCTTGGTCATGCCTTGGAATATCCACATGGCTGACCTTTGCTTCTCTCAGCCCCGCTCCTTCTGCCACCCTTGCAGTGGCATTTTTGAGGAGCTATCACCCACAGGAACAAATAATCTGAATCAAGGGTGTTGTGATGTTTTAGTTTTTCTGATGGGTCGGACTCACCTGATCCACACTAATATGGTCTAGAATAAAGGTCACAAAATGGCCAACTGTGTCCTGGAGTCAGCCTGCTAATTCATTTTTGGGGGTCCATACAGGATTTTTTAAAACATAGGAATTCGTTGCCAAAATTTAAAATTTGGCAGATTTCACATCAAGACACAGGTTTCTGACTATCTTGAAAGAGAAAATCAGAAGATCTGGCAATCATGGGCAACCATCCGCAACCATCCTTGTGTTGAGACAGTTGGCTGGGGCTGAGAAGCAATTACCCCTCTGGACTTGCACACAATTTTCTTTACACTGAAGGCCCCATCCAGGTAGCTGTGCTCACGTTTGCTACCTGCTTTACCTCTGCAGGCATTTGAGTTTGGCTTAGAACAACAAGTCCTGTGCCCTGTTCCTCCCACTGTCCACTCGGGACACTTTACATAAGGCAGGCCACACTCCAGGGTGCAGAGGGTGGTAGGATCCTCTTCCACTGGGGAAATCAAGGACAGCATCACTGATCAATAGCCCTGGAGCTCGGGAGTGGAACTTCCTATCAGAGATCATATTTCTGTGGTCTTGGCTATGGGAGGAGGGATGGCATTCCAGGTAGCAAGACCAGCAGAAGCAAAAGCATGGAGACAGAAATGTTCACCATGTGCTTTGGGAATACCAAGACCGAGGATTCCTGTTGGGCAATCGGGTGATATAAGGGTGAAAGCGTAGGCTGGGCCAGGTCATGGAGCCCCTTGGATTTGAGGTTTAATTCAGTTCAGTTTCAACAATTTTCTCTGAGCCCTTTCTATCTTATCTATGCTCTAGGGTCTCCACTAGAGCATAAACAAAGATCTGATTGAGATGAAGCCTCTGACTGGGACTTTTATCCATAGTTTAGTCATTTAAAAGTTGGTGTTTGTAAGTTTTTGCCATGGACCCTCTATCAGGTTTACCTAACATGAAGCCCGATATTCAAACCAATAAACCAGGACCTTTTCGGGTTAAAGAATCTAGCTTGGGACTTCCCTGGTGGCGCAGTGGTTAAGAATCCACCTGCCAACGCAGGGGACACGGGCTTGAACCCTGGTCCGGGAAGATCCCACATGCTGCGGAGCAACTAAGCCCGTGCGCCACAGCTGCTGAGCCTGTGCTCTAGAGCCCACGAGCCACAACTACTGAGCCTGCGTGCCACAACTACCTGTGCTCTAGAGCCCACGAGCCGCAACTACTGAGCCTGTGTGCCACAACTACCAAAGCCCGTGCTCTGCAACAAGAGAAACCACCGCAGTGAGAAGCCCGTGCACCTCCCTGAAGAGTAGCCCCTGCTCGCTGCAACTAGAGAAAGCCCACGCGCAGCAACGAAAGACCCAGTGCAGCCAAAAAAAAAAGAAAAAAATATATATAAAGAATCTAGCTTGTTTGCTCTGAGGGACAGGGGGAACCCCTGGAGCTCCAGGGGCCTTGTGTATGAAGGACGAGTTCCTGTAGCCTGTCAGCTTGGGAGGGCACCTCCCAGCAGAGCTTCGGTCTCATGCAGGCACAGAGTCAGAGAAGGAGGCCGGGAGGAGGCTGCTGTGGAGGCCGAGGGATGAGGGGATGCTTTTGAAAGAGATGGGAGGGAATAGGCACAGAAAGAAAATGAAGAGTCTATTTATCAGACAGCAAGAACATGGGTCCCATTGTTTTCAGAATAAGGGAATGGTGAGAACTGTCAGGGACCCTGTACGCTGGGCTCCAGAGAAGCCCAAGGATAGGGGTGTGTGTGTGTGTGTGTGTGTGTGTGTGTGTTATGCAGGTGAAGATAGGACTCCCAAACAGACAAATTCTTCTCAGTCTTCTTGCTGCCTCTCTGAGACGTAATAGGAGAAATATAGTTCGATGTGATAAACATGCTGTCTTAACATCAAGCAGAAGAGCTCCTCTTAGGGTGTGAACAACCTGTATTTGGGAAAAGATCATGATGAACTTCTTGGGATAGAAAGATGGGCATGGATTTTGGCTGGAGACCAGGATATGAACAAAAGATGATGAAGCTGCGCATCAAAGAGAAAAACAAGGGAATTTTTTTTTTTTTTACTGCGGAGAAGGATGGGGGAGATGTGAACAGGGGTCGGAAAGGAAAGGGTGGAGAGGGCAGGCAGACGGCACATGGCTGGAGGAGGGCAGCCAGAGGAGTTAAAAAAAATGACAGCGCCTATAGGTGGTGTTTGCCGTGTCATGTGCAATGCGGGTCCCTTCCACGACGCCAACGCCTCCAAGAAAACTTTGTTTGAATTTTCCCTGCTTCTCTCTGGAAGCAAAAGGTAACACTTAACCCCTGGAGGGGCCCAATATGAATCAGGAGGGAGAGGTAGCTGTACCTGCGACTCACATAAACCTCGGGAAGCGCTCTGGACCCCCACCAGCTTTGGAGGGGGAGGCAGCGCATCTTCAGTGGGCTTCAGGGGCTAGATGGCCCCGGGCGGCACCTGGGTGTAAGGGATGGTCAGCAGGAATGGAGAGGCAGGAAGGAACAGGCTAAGAGAGAGAGAGAGAGAGCTGTGCTCAGCCCCACCTGCCCTCCGCAATGCCCCCAGCTCCTCTGGGTCTCATCTTCTTCATCTTAATTAAGATTACACACATTGAGCTCCAGCGCTTTGTAGGTGCTCAGTAAACACCTTGGCTTTGCCTTTGTTTTGGTCTCTAGTAACAGTGCTGCTGAGTTCAGCTCTGAGGGTAACAGGGTGCCCTGATGGAGCCCGGATAGCGGCCAGTTTGCCGTGTCACCACCCCTCACGTCCCACGCCCCTCTCTTCCCCGTGCACGGATTAAGGACGGAACCCCAGAGAATCGCGGCCCAGCTAAAGCTGTTCCTGCCGTCTTACTCCATCAAATAGTCTGAAAAATAAAAACTCTCCGACGTCATCCTTACTGTGAAATTCGAAAATCATATTTATTCACCAATTCACAGAAAGTGTCGTAATGACCACCCACATGAATCAGTTTGTAGACATTTACAAGCCAAGGTTGAAAATAAATATCTGTCTATGTGTTGAATAGGCATTTAACAAATTACTTGGGAATGGCAAGGATCTGAATTGTTAGAAATTTAAAGTTTGTGATTCGAACAGGTGTAAGATCGCAGCCATGGGAAGAAGCCCAGCAGATTCCTGTGATGGTTCTTATTTCTTCCTATATCTTTATATACATACCGATTCTCAGTGGCCCTCACTCTGTGTCAGCCTGGAGTGGATAGGACAGCTCAATTAGGCAGGGGAGGGGTGCTGAGAGAGGGTAGGGGTGTGAAAGGGCATTTTCTCTGATCTTCTGTGACTGGGCAACCCCGTTCATTGAGCAAGTTGATAGTGTGCTCTCCTGAAACTAGATTCAATATGCTATAAACACACAACATCCTTCTAACGAGATAGTCCAGAGTTTGCCTTGTATGACACCCATACACACACAATAGTATATTTAGCAAACAAACACATGTTTTAAATGGAAAGAATTCACTCTGAGGCAGCTGGAAGATCTCAGAAGTCTGACATGTGTCAGGTACACACTGGCCCAGCCACGGAGATGCAGATGGCCACAGCGAGAGGCATTCTGGCCACACTGGCAGCAACTGCCCAGACTGTAACAGTGATCTAAGGTGATTCTATAAAATGCTGCTGCTGGCCCTTCCTCTGTCTGTAGCGTCAACACCACAGAGGTTCCAAGGAGAGAAAGCTCACCGGACCTTTCCCCACACACTGTGGTTGGGCAGCTGGGAAGAAACAGCCATCCGAGGCATCTAAATGGTGGTGGCATCTCCAGATAAGGGAGAAGGGAAGGGCAGAGAGAAGGAATTGCTAGACCTTTCAGACTGGCGGAGCCCAGAACCTTTACATTTAGTTCCAGAACTGAACTAAATTGGCAAAATTCAACAGAATAGCCTTGAGTATTTAGGAAATGGCAGAGGCCACAAGAGGGGAACCCCCAGCCCTGTTCCCTGTAGAAATAGCTTGCTGGAAGTTATGCAGATTTGGTTTAAGTGGGGTCAGCTCACTTAATGTAACATCCCATCACTGATCACTACCAGAGAGCCAGACCCAAGACCTGCAGCTGGCTGAGCATGGCACCGAATCTGGGAATCCACAAAGCTTCTCCTCAACCAGTTGTGATGATCTACGAGGAGGATGTCGCCGACCTGCTTCCCTGCAGCTCATTTAACTTGGGGTATAGTGACACTACTGAGTGTCACTATACTTAGTGGTGACAAGCTGGACCATCAATTTCTAAATGCTTAGCAAAGTCCTACTATGTGCCAGGCACTGTTCCAGTGCTTTGAGAGCTAGAAGTAAACAACAATAAGAAAAAGGTCTAACATCCAAACCAGGGCTTCTAAGGAATTTAAAATGTGAACCATCGACATCTCCATTCTATATTTCACTTATTTCTGCATTGTAGATATGTATATGACACATATATTTAGCTGTCCTTTGCTACTTGTCTCTGAGAATTTATACTTAATATATTAATTTTCCAAATGAATGTCCCACAAAATCATTCTGACTCTTACCTTACTGACATAATGTCCACGCCAATAACATAGCAGACCCGCTCTAATCCCTACAGATTTCTTTGAAAACAACTGATTTCTACATGCAATTTCTTTTCTAAACTCACGAACTGGTTTTCTTCAATCTCATTCCGAGGCTGTCCAGCTCGGTCCACCAACAACCGGCTCTGGAAGCACTGAGGTCAGGCTGGAAGCAATCAGGTGGATTGATCCATCATGACTAGTTCAACGAAGAACTGAAATCACCTTCAAACAGCTCTGACTGTGGAAGCAATTGATTTGACTGCCTCTGTGGTCATATGGCCAGACTCACCCATACTTGGCTGAAATCTGGATATGGCTTTCAATCCAGAGCAATCCTCTGGCTTCCCCGGTGAGGGGTGTCCCTGTTGCTGTCACTCCTGCACAGCCTCACCTGTTCCCTCTCCAACTCTGAGTCACCTTTCCCCTCAATCTCTTCTCTTGCTTTTTGAGTGATCAGCCCTGGCTACTGGTCTAGCTTACCGACCTCCAAAATGCTTCTGCTTTATTTCCACCTCTTGAAACTGACTAGTGAAGATGGGCATGACCTCTCCAGAATCCCATCTGCCAGAGGCTCCTCTGCAGCCGTGTAAGGGAGCTGGGGGGCTGGGGTAGGGGCTCCAGATCCTTGCATTCCATATGCACCAGGAGGGATGTACTTTTGTCTCCAGGGGTGGATGTGCACATGCTATTCACATCTGTGACCCCCAGGCACAGGTGGAGGCCCCCATCACAGAGCTGTTCCCTTCCCAAGGGCTGATGCCTCCTCATCCTTTTCACTCCCTTTTCTACACGGGGGCTGGAGCCTGTAGCTGAGACTTGTGGTCGATTTTCTGCTTCTGCAAATAGACACAACCTGTGGGCTCATTTCTCTGAGAGCTCCTTCCACTGGGGAAAAGAACCCTCCAGTTTTGTTTGTGTGTGTGTATGTGTGTGCGTGTGTGTGTGTGTCCCATTTCTGTACTGAAATGCTCAGGAAAAAGGGTCTTGGCAGCAGAGATGCATTTTCATTTCAAGATAAAAGCAGACAGACATTAGAGCCGCCGTGTTTCTGTTGCCTGTGATTAACACACACCGTCTGCATTTCGGCCCTTCTCATGTCTGTTGCCCTCTTTTCATTATTCTACTGGGGATTGAGCTTCATCTTGATGAATCTCCTCTGCAGTGAATCTGATAAAAGGGCCTGAAGAGCAGCACAGGGCTGGGGGCATTAACACAGTACGGCTTTCTCTCCTCGGATGCTGCCCCTGACTTTGGGGAGCAGCAAGTGGTCTCGTGGAGGCCCACCTACCCCTGCTCCTTGCCTAAGGGCTCCTGTTACAGGTTATAGCTGGGAGGGGGTCCCTCTCCAAACAACCCCGCTCTCTTCTCTTTCCACTGTTGCCCTTCAGATGCAGGAGGATGCACTTCCATCCTCCTCCACCTGCGTTTATGAAGGACCTGAACTTGTACATGAAGAGAAGAGATGGCAGAGTCTTCCTCCATTGGAGCACCTTGATTTTTCAAACCCCATGCACTCACGGAAGTTAAGTGATCTCTGGTCTGCCGTTTACTTCAGCATTTATGGAGCACATGCGGTAGGCCAGCTGTCCTGCTAGCCACCCAGGGTGTTGCGATAGACAAGACCCTCTTCTTGCTTTGAGGAGGGGGTCTGTGATGGCAGAGGAGGCAAGAGTTGGGGAGCCATACTAGCCTCACAAAGCCATGTTTTCCAGTGCCCTGGTCAGGCACCCCATTAGGCATCTGGAAAATGAGGGCCGTGGTTCCTTTTCACTCAACTGAAAGTTCTCATGGAGTGGGACCCTGACTCTGGAGACATGTCAGCTCAGGGGTCCAGAGGTACCAGCTTCTCCCTGCTCCTGAGAATGGCAGGAGCCAGCTGGTATTGGGACATGGTTCTCTCTAATGTTTCTGGCAAATGTAAATGGCTGGTATGTCCCACCCAGTGGCACACCGCGTGCGTCTCACCCGTATCCAGGCTTCCCAATGAACGCTCCCCCTTATTCACTCACTCTACCTGGTGTCCTGGCTGGATCTCAGCCTCTCACCCTCAGTCCACAATGTGTCCCTGGCCTGCCTGCCAACGAGAACAAAACCCACCCTGTTTCCAGAACTACCGAAGGCCTCTCTGTCCACTTTCTGCCAACCCACTCCGCGTCCTTTTGTCCCATAGGAGCCTTTGTGATAAGTGACTACCCTCAGGGAAACACATAACATGGCCTTAAGGTCTAGGGCCAGAAATGTTTCATGAGAAAATTCACAAAGAGTGGCCAGGCTGTAAATGAAAACTCTTCTGGATCTCAGCGACATGAAAAAACACTATATCTTCCCCTCTTGGGTCTGGCTAGTTCTCCCAACGCTCTCTCCCCAGCACACAACTGGACAGCCCTAGTTATTGTTGTTAGTATGTTCTAATTTGTTAGAGATGAGTTATTGCCCACATGATCTCTGTGGTCTCAGGAGATTGAGCATTTAACCAGAAGACCTTTTCCAAGCTGGGCTGGAGAAATGGAATTGTCCTATGGGGCATTTGGGAGGACTCAGCAAGGAGACGGCTGACAGGACCAGGGATGAGTGTGATCAAGAGGGGATTAGGGTTCACGGACCTAAACAGCAGATGCTGGATCTCCCAGGCCATGTATCTGGGCTGTTTCCCAGCCCATTTCTCTTCTATGCTTCCTCCCCAAGGCCCAGCACCCCAGCGCTCTGACTGCCAGAAATCCTTACACGAAGACAGATTCTGTACCCCACAGCTAGGTGTAAATGACTAATAGGGCACCAACTAGTTCCTTCCAAAGGTTTGTGGACCTTCACAGAGTTTCAGCCATAAATCAGAAAGCCAAATCAATAATCAGTGGACCTTAGGGATCTGGTTGATGGGGAAAAAGGGCCTTGGTGGAACCTGGCACCTTTGCGGGTCGTAGAAATTCAAGGGCCAAGACATTGTCTGTAGGGAAGGCTGCAGGTTCAATTTTGGGTTTTGTTTTCTAATTTCAGTAACAGCCAGAGTGAGTGACTACCCTTCCAAGAAAAGCCATTCATTCCCCATCCAATTTAGTGCCTGCATGGTGACGCTGCATGCGTCAGTCTCATTACAAACAGAGTAATGCTGCAGTCACCTGGCAGTGTCCTTAACTGACCCCGCTCCAGTCCTGCCAGGCCCTGGACGGTTCCACCAGCATAGGGGCTGTGTGGAGACCACTTCTCCTGGTGACGCAGGGTCATTGCTGCAGTTTAATTGTTTCCCCTTAAAATACAGCCTTGGAGGAGGTTGCTCAGCTTATAGGAAGCTGGAAGGTGGCCTCCCTAGGGCTGGGTGACCTCACTACAGCTTCTCCTGGGTTGTGTCTTTCTCCAGGACGAATGGGGCCAGACCAGCAGGAAGTGGCTCATGCCCCGGGGCGGAGTGGAATTGGGACTAGGACCAGGGTTCTCTGAAACCACTGCTTCAGGGAGCGTGGTTTAGACCCTAGAGGGCCCGGGATGGGGGTGGGGCGGTCTGTTTGGCCCCCTCTCATCACTACACAATTCTTTTCTTATCTTGCTAACAGTGGTCTGATCCCAATGCCAGCTTACATCCTTCTTCTCACCCTCTACATCCGTGGTTTTCAAACCTTAGTTTGCTTCAGAATCAGAGAGCTCGTTGAAACACAGATGCTGGACCCCACCCCCAGTTTCTGGTTCAGCAGGTCTTGGGCGGGGCCCGAGAATTTGTATTTCTCATTTGTTCCCAGGTGAGGCTGCTGCTCTGGCCCAAGGATACCTTGAGCACCTGGGTTCCACAGGGTGGGGTGTGAGCCTGCAGCGGGTCCCCCGGAGTCAGCCCTGCTTCCCTCTCCAGCTCTGACCTGGGGCCTCCGAGGTGCTCACTCACTCAGGCTGTTCCATGGCTGTGGGATTTCATGCTGGTCCCTGGATCTGGGTCACCCTTCCTAACTTCCGACGTCTGGCTGCCTGCTCTTGGTATGTAAGAACTTCCTTTGAAATGTATATCTCAGAAATAACGAAATTTCCTTGTCAATTGCATTATTATGAACTTTCATCAAATCTTTAACCGTGGTCGTTTTAAAGTCTTTTGTCATTTACAGACAGTTCTGGGTGTACTCTGATGCTTTCGCAGAAATGTTCCTATAAAAGGGTTTCATCTTCAAGGAATTCATGGAAAAGACTGACAAGTACAGGTTTCTGGTAACTGACTATACTGCTGAACGGAATGAATAAGCATTTTCAGAACTCTAATGGAAAACTGATGAATTCATAAAAGTGCTAACAAAAGATCAAGATGAAAAAAAATTAATTACATGGGACTGAGTGAATTGATGACGATGATTGTAATTTTTGTGACTTTCTGTTTGAATATATATATATATATAAAAAATCCCCCCACCAAAAAAGAACTTCCTTTGGTTGCTTTCACTGAATCCTAGCCCTTGGCCATATTATTTCTGCCCCGTAGGCAGGGTGACTGGCTTCCCTCAGCAGGTGAACCGAGTCAGCCTGGGGTGGAATTAAGAAACGCATAGGGAAGCACTGCCTGCTTCCCTAGAAAGTTCTCCACTTGGCCTCAGCAATGTGTGGCAGGGCCCCCAGAATCACACCTACCACCTGACTTAGGGTGGAGAACTGCCAGAGCAAGTTATCCCCCCTCTCCCAACCCCAAACTCCTGTCCCCCCAGTCCTGGCGGCTCATAGACAGCCTCCAGCAGGGCAGAGGGAACATCCCAGCAGCTTGCAAGCCCAGGAGATCCTCACGGGCAGGGCCACGACTCATCCATCCTCCCTTCCCCATTCCTGGCACCGGGGGTGGCACACCACGGGCGCTGAGCAAGAGTTTGCTGAATTACATTGAACATAGCTGCAAACACGGAATCCCATCTGTTCACTGATGGCATATGGGGGTGTCTGATTGCTTTCTGGGGTGCTGGTGGAGGTGACATCTTCTGTCTCTTTTCATCTCCCTGGGATAGTCAAGTTTGGCTTCTAACTCACTTCTTACCAAGTCAACTAACTCTTCTTTCTGGTTGGTGCCCAAAGGAAAACTAGAGCAAGATCTATAAAACAGGTACAGAATACATGTATAAAGTAAAGCAAATAAAGGCAGGGAAATGAAGGTGCTGGAGTAGGCTTCAAAACTTTCATTACTCGTTTCCTTTGCCTACAGCTGGACAACGGAAAGTGGTTCCATGAAAATTAAATTGTGCCCAGGGCTTTGGCTTGTCAGCCTCGATAAATGTCTGATGCAGCTAGAGAATGGTGTAGCATCCGTAGCCTGCCAGAGTACATGGCAGGAGGCTTTGGGGATCACCCAAAGGCCTCAGAATGATCTTCCCTGAAAAACATCTAGTTTGCACTGGTAAATTTTTTCAGAGGATTAGACCAGCTCTCTCACTTTTTTTGTAAAACTGATTTGGTTAATTTAAATGAGAGGACAGTTAAGAAAAAGTCCTCCTTTGGCTAAAACTGAATCATACAGCCAAGAAGAATGCTAATTTTGAAGTGTGCCGGGGCAGGCTTTCTACTGATTATGCTGTATTGATTCAAACAGTCACAAGACTTTTAGATCATTTTTAGAGTGATGGCATGAGCAGGGCTGAATGGAAATCAGTCTGAAATAATGAACATTCCTGCTTAGAAATCATTATGGGCTGAGTCACTGGGGGAAGGCCCTGGGCCTGGGAGTTAGCCCTTAGCTCAATGGGGTTTGTATTCCAAGGTCAGCGGGTTCCTGGACCCAAGCCTTTCAGTTCTTGAGGAATGGTTGCCTGCGTTTGAGGCAATTCAACAAGCAATAAGTATTTTTTGGTTTTGGTTTTGGTTTCCCCCCAGAACATGGATTTTAAAAACAGCTTAATTAAGGACTGTGGTGTTATTTGCTGTTTATTTTGGAGGCAAAGACCACGGGGTAGCTGATGGGAGGGCTTAAGATAGTAATCTGCTTTCCCTTGGCAGCTGGAAGGCTGCTTTCCCCACACACATGGTTGAGGTGTGCAAACCATGGCCCCTGGGCAAAATCTGGCCGGCTGCTAGTTTTTGAAAGGTCAGTGGGCTCAGAAAGGTTTCTCCATTTTTAAATGCTTGAAAATAAAAATCAAAAGAGTCATAAAATTTTGTGACATGTGATAACAATATGAATTCAAATTGCCTGCTTCTTTTTAGTGTTCATAAATAAAGTTTTTTGGGAAATATAGCCATATCCATTCATCTAAGCATATTGTCCGTGGCTCATTTCATGCTACCGTGGCAGGGTCAAATACCTGCAACAGAGACCACATGGCCTGCAAAGCCCGAAATACTTACTAACTGGATCTTTACAGGTGAAGTTCGCCCGTCCCTGTTGTATAGGAACAGAGGACATTGCTTCCCCTTCAGGAGCCCGACTCCCTGCAGGGTCCAGGTCCACCAGGCACAGCCCTTGCTACAAGCAGAGGTGGGTGGGCTAAGCCCTGCTTGATGGCATGGCTGTGTACATTCACGAGAGAGGTGGTGAAAGCAGAACCCATGTTTTTGGTAGCTAGATGAACTGGGGCCTTGGTCAGATTTATAGCATTTGATGAAACCTACTAGAATATACCTTTCTTGTTCTTTAAGACAGATGGCCAACTAGCTGATTGCTTTACTCCACTAGGGCAGCCATTCTGTACTGGCTTCTTCACCTCAACCTCTTCTTTAGCTTCCTCCCTGTCACCTGAGTCACGTGAGAGGTTTCCGCCTATGTATTTGCAACTTCCAGAGAGCAGGATCTGGTCATCCACTTGGCAAGACAAGCACTGGTCTGGCCTGTGGCCAAACTGGTCAGCTGTTCCCCCCAGTACAAGTGTACATGTACTGCTGCTGCTGTCTGGGTGAGAAGCCACAGGGGATCTGGCCATCTGGGAGTTTTGGTTCCCAGATGCCAGCAGATGGAGCCTGGGCAACGCTGGCCTTATGAGTGGCATTTTCCACCTGTGGTTAGAATCCCTGCGAGAGGGCAGATCACATCACTCACCACTCACCTGGATACTCCCCGAAGCTTCTGCTACTTTTATATACTCTCCCCTTCTTATTCTCACCCATGGCGCTGAGCAGGGTGCTGGGAACATGATAAATGCCCACTGACCCAGCAGCCTCACTTCAAGTGCCTTGTCCTTGGGGCTGGCATGCAGGGTGACCTTCCACGGCAGGAGTTGATGGAAAGGGCTCAGTGGGAAATAAGGGGACTTGACCCCATTGTTTCTCTACATATGAGTCCAGTCACAAATGAATCAACTCTGCTGCCCTGGCCAAGCTCCACTTTCACCTGTTCCCTCCCCCTGCCCCTCCCAGCCCTGAAAACCCCACAAAATGGTTTCACATGCCCCAGGCAGCTCACCGAGCCGTGAATAAGTGATGTAGCCATAGCAGGCAGTTGGAGGGCACCAGACCACCTTCCCCACCACAGCCAAACCGAAAGACCTAGCAGAAGAAAGCACTCTCATGAACACCGGACTTCAATGTTTTCAATCAAAATCCAATTCAAAAAGAATTGGCTTTAAACCTATAAATACAGTACTCATTTTACTGCCTTAATTTTGGAAGAATTCTGTTAGCTCCTAAATGCCTGGCTAAAAAGTCTCTTTTTATTTAACTAAGGGGACTGTGAGGACTACAAATCCAAGATTTTCTCCTTCTAGGTGTGCAGACCCTGCCTGATAGAAAAGGGCTATTTGACTGGGAATATTCACAGAGGTGTCTATTTCCATTCAATGAATATAAAGCCCCAAACTCCTGCCAGCGTCTTTTCTAAGGAGGGGAAAATCAGAGCATGCGTTGAGTTTGCAAATGTGTCCCTCTTCTTCCTGTGACTTCTCCTCTCCCTCCCTCTGCATTTGTCTCTTGTATGATTTCTGTGCCTGACTGTTTCTCCTCTGCAGCTATCAAGTCCTCTGAGGGAGGAGCTTCGTCCGCTTTCTCCCTTTTCCACAGCTGCTGGTAGAGCGCTTAGCACGTAGTAGGTCCTCAGCAATGCCTCTTAGCTGCATGAATACAAATAGGTAGAATCTGGGCCAAGAGTGGGGAGTCCCGCCTTGTCTATGCCTCGGAATGACTCTGAGCAAGATGCTGAATCTCTGAACCTCCGTTTACTCATCATGAAAATGGGTCTAACAAGAGGCGTTCCCCACTCCCTCATGGGATTCTTGTGAGGCTCAAAGGAGGAAACAGATGCAAAAAACACGTTAGGCGAAGGAAAAGGCTGCCTAAGGTGGTTTCCTCAAATCAGAAGGTTACAAAGACCTGTCACGGATCCTCACTGGGTGGAGGTCAGACTAAAAGACATTGATGGTGGTCTCCCTTCCTAAGCTCTCTCTGAGTAGGAGAGTAGCTGTGTCTCTCTGACACAGGGAGTAGGATGAACAGATTCCGACCTTTCTTTTGAACCTGAATACCCTGTGCCTAGGGACCAGCTCTGTGCCCGTGCCAGTACGGGATGGGCTGGGAGTTGGGGTGGGGGAGAGAGGGGACAGGTCATACATATTGAGGACAAAAAAAGCCCAAGACATTTGAAACAAAGACGTTCTTAGAGCCTCATGGAAGTCCTCTAACAGCCCTAGCTCTTGCCTGCTATACTCTCCGCCAGGAAAGATCACAGACCAGTTACTATAGCAACAGTTCTCCTCCAAAAGTGTCCATGTTAAGATGGAGATGGAAAAGGTTTCCTTATTAAAACAAAGAAGAAGGAAAGAAGGAAGTGGTTTTTGGATGTATTTGCCCTCCACCCAAAGCATTGCTCCTTTTCTGAGAAGAAGAAAGAAGCTGTTATCATGGCAAAGATGCTTCGAATTTCTAGCAGTTAAATCTCCAAACTCTTATTTTAGACTCGGCGCAGTTCATGCTTGTTCCAAAACATCCAAGAGGAGTGTATCTTCTCAAGAGGCAAAACTGTGAACTAGGGGACGAGGGACCCTAAGACTAGACAGTGAGAGCCTTGTCAACCTTGGGGTCGCCCTCTGGACCGGGAGAGCCCAGCCACCCCTGTCACCCAGCTCTGCGTCCACCATGAAGCCCTTCCTTCTGACCCCTGGCTGTAGGCTTGTCACAGCTGTCACCCAGGGCAGTGGCTATGTGCAATGCTTCCTGGCCCTCGTGGTGTCATGTGGTGGGAACCCCCAGCAGGGCAGCACCGTGGGTCTCAGTGGCTGCCAGGAAGGCAGGTTCTCGGAGAACTTTGGCTGGAACCAGGCCCTGCTGTGGCCAAGGGCCTGCTCCTGGTTTCGGACTTTTCATATGAGCTTCTGTGGCCTCACAAAGGACAAAGGGAAAGGCTCGCCAAAATGGAAGAGCACGTGTGTGTGGTGGTGGGGAGCCGTGGGGACAGCCTAGGCAAACCCTTCCCTGCAAACTTAATTCCACCTCGGTCCGGACGTTCTTTTGAAGTGTTGAGGACTTAGACCTCGGGTGTGTGGAGTCTGACCATCCTGCTTGTAGGAAGCAGCCTGGAGAGGCAGGTGCGAAGAACTGATGGTCGGTGTGGAGACACCACGGAGTCAGTGCCCGCACGGGGGGTTGGAACCTCAGGACCCTGAGAACGTGGAGCCCAGGTAGGGGAGCGACATGAAGGCTGACCTTCTCCCCTGCAGGGGAGAGCAAACACGGTACCCACAGATCTACTGACAGGCTGCTGGGTGAGCCCAGTGCAAGAGAAGTGGGGGCTACAGGACAAAGTCCCCCCTGAAGTCCCCAGTGAGGATGACGCTGGGCTTCTGGGAACCGCCCCAGGGCTGGGACGCGGGGAGTACCCAAGGCGTAAAGGGTGGGTTCCAGGGTGCTGGGGAAGGCCTGCCGGGACCTGTCATAGAAATCAGAGGCGACGCGATAGGCTGGGGCGTACATCGGGGCGGGGCTTCCAAAAGGGACACGTGGGCGGGCGCAGACGGCCGGGCACTAGTAGGGGAGGGTGGAGTCATCCCACTCCAGCTGGGCTTGCGCGGCTCCGCCCGGCCCGTGTCCGCCCCTGCCCGCCCCCTCCTCCTCGTCCTCCTCGTCACTGCCCTCGGAGTCGCTGCTGCTCGAGCTTAGGTCTTCCTCCTCCTCCTCTTCCTCGGTCTCATCTTCCCCACGCCCTGGGGCTCCGTGTTTCTGGATGGCAGGGAGAGAAGGGAAACGCTCATCAGGGGTCAAACAGGAGCCACGCTGGAGCTTAAGTTTCTCCCTCTATTAAGGAGACATTTAGGGCCCCTTGGAACTCCTTCCCTTGATGCTAAACCCTTGGGCCGGGAGATAGGCTTTCTGGAACGGAAGTCCTTTGGTGAAAGACCAATCGGAGGGCTAAGGACAAAGACAAGAAATGGCAAATTCCGGACCCCAACTCAAGGTAAATCGTTGCGGTTTTTTTTTTTTTTTTTTTTTTTTTTTTTTGCGGTACGCGGGCCTCTCACTGTTGTGGCCTCTCCCGTTGCGGAGCACAGGCTCCGGACACGCAGGCTCAGCGGCCATGGCTCACGGGCCCAGCGGCTCCGCGGCACGTGGGATCCTCCCGGACCGGGGCACGAACCCGTGTCCCCTGCATCGGCAGGCGGACTCTCAACCACTGCGCCACCAGGGAAGCCCAATCGTTGCGTTTTAAACATTGGACATTTAGGCCGATCCCATCCATCATTCAGGGAGGCTTTCGGGCCAACGATTCTTTCCTGGCATTTCTGAAACCTATCTACATAGGTGTCCAAGTCTTTAGTGACTTGCTTCTCAATGCGAGGATAGCATTTAAGCTTGTACCCCTCTTCCAGGTGGGAAACTAATGTCTCTGGGAGCAGAAGGTCTTCTAAGCCAAGACTCGGCTGTGCCGCCCCTCAAAACTACTCCTTTCAGAAGGACAAAGTTCACGGTCCTCATTTTCCACGCCTGCCCCTCACCCCTGGGGGTTTGTGTCCTCAATCTCTACCCCATGCTTTTCCAGTCCCCTCCCCCTCCCCCCAGCGTTTCGGCAATTCCAGTCAAATCTTCTTTCTGGATTTATGTTTGGAGTTCATAAACCAGCCATAAGAGCTGTGAGCCCATGCTTGGCTACATCCCCTCTCTGGAGTGTTTTCTCTTCTACCTCTGCTTCCCCCAGATCCTACTCATTCTCAAGGCCTCTCTGAGGCTCCAAGAAATCGTCCCTGGACAGCCCCAAAGGCTCTCCCTGCTCATGCTTCACTGACTGCAGGCATCACCACGTTAGCCCTTGGTGAGCACGCTGTGGCCGGGTACTCAGAGCGCTCCTGGCATAATGGTCTTGCCTCCTAGGCCCAAGGCTCAGCTCTCTGAAGGTGGAAATGCTGGGGTCCCCAAAGTGGTGCGCTCAGCCCTATACCTACAGCACACGCTGGGACGAGCTGACCTGCACTGGCACGCTGGCTCTGAAGTTGGAGCAGGAGGCCAGGTGAGGCGGGGAAACTGGGGACTGGCTGGGATACTTTTCATTCCTCAGTGGCTCCTCCTCATGGCCACTGACTCCCTCGCTTTCTTACTCCTGCCTTTCCCCCCACCCAGCAGCCATGGGCAGACCAAAGGGCCCGACGGAAGCGGCTTTTCTTGAGTGTCCTATGTCCAGATCAGGGACATTTGGACACTCATGGGTGGATTCTGGGGGATGATGGGCCACTGGAAAGATAACTTTAGAATCAGACAGGCGTGGGTTTGAATACTGGTGGTGACATTACCAGCTCTGGGAGTTTGGGTACTTTACTTTCCCTCTCTGAGTTGGTCCTACCTTGGTAAATGAGGAGGGTGACTCCCACTTCACAGGTTGCTGGGAAGATTAAATGAGATGGTGCGTATTGAGGACCTCGTGCAGTGCTGGCGTGATGGGGGCTCAATAAATGGCGGGTATTACCATTGGGTTTTTGTATTAACATATTCTGAGTCTTTAAGTGAGCTCTGCAGGCAGATGGAGCAAAGCCATCTAATGTATACTGGTAGCTAATCAAAAATTCAATACTGAGTCCCTGAGAGTGAGTCAGCTCTGAGCTAAATACTACAGGGGAGGCCAGGGACAGACACTACGTGGCTGCTTGCCTTAAGAAATGTCTGGTTTTGTTTGTTGGGTGAGAGCAATTCACACGTTTTTTAAGCAGTGAATGTATTTGGTGGGTAAGTGTGGCTCATGCAGGTTGAGAGGCTGGAGGAGCCCAGAGAAGGGAAGGACCAGTGGGGCTGGGCTAGCTGGGCAGGGCTTCTGGCACAGGAAGGATGGAGCTGGGGGGAGGAGAGGCATCCCGCTCTGAGCTCCCAGCGCCCGCGTGACGATTGTTACCTCCATGGGGTTGACTGTGATAGTAAGTGCCGAGTCGTCCCAATCCATCTCGGCTTCCTTGGCAGCCTCAGACTCCTGGGTGAAGTGCTGGTGGGCGATCCGGACCCGGTACATGCCCATGGCCACGACAAACACTAGCATGCACACGGAGATGATGATGACCACCGTGGCAATGCTCGGGACCACTGGAATGAGGAAGGAATTTGCAGGACGTGGTGAGCGAGGGACTAGCTCACCCTTGGGATGGAACACGATTGAAACATCCATGTGTAGGTTAACATCTGCCCTACACTGCCCAGTTGGAGAGCTCTGGGTCAGAACCTTACTCTGTCTGGGCTTCACTTTTTTCATCTATGTAGTAGACTTCATCATTCCTATCCCATGGGAAGTAGCGAGGAGCAAATGAAATCATCTATGTGAATTTCCACAGAGGCACATAGTAGGTGCTCAATAAGTGCACATTCTCTTTGATTTCTTGCTTTTTCCATCAAAGCATAGGGCAGCCCCCTTCCCCTCCCCACGAGAGCTAGAAACTGTGGAGTTCAGTCGGGACAGACAGAAGTGCCCGCCAGATAGGAAGACAATATGGAAGGTACTGGAACAGACGTAAGGGTGGGAGACTTTGCAATATGGTGCATACGTGTGTGTGAGCGTATGTGAGGGGCTCAGGGAAGGCTACATACAGCATGTAGCTTTGAGTTGGGTCTAAAAGGACTTGCAAAATTTTACCCCAGCCCTTTGTAACATCTGCTATTATACATTTCTTATAACTTCTTGTGTACTTGACCTGCGCCCTCCTGAGGCCATGAGTGCCCCAGAGCCAGGCCCATAGCTTCTCCATGGCCGAGCACCTCCTTCAGTTCTGGGCGCCTCTGGCTGCTGCACCCTAACTGTCTGTTGAGTGGACGGTCTTGAGTCACCATCAGCACCTGGTGTCCCGAGGTCCCTCCTCCCATGTGACCTACCTGAACTGCGCTGGATGCTAGTCTGGGATTCCGGGTGCTGGACAGACTGGAGGAAGGGAGGCTGCACGATGAGGTGGTTGACGTGCTCCTTGTCTGAGACCCTGACCTCATGGAGGACGCTGACCTGAGAAGAGCAGGGAGGGATGCTGTGGACCGGGAGTGGCAGGTGGACCAGTGGCCGCAGTTCTCCCGAATAAGCGAAGTGAATGAATGGGCAGGCCAGGGCTTCCCTCACAACTGCGGGACTCACTCACCTCCAAGTTGAACTCATTGCTGGTGTAGCGCCCATTGAGTTCCGAGCACTTGATCCTGAACCGCCGGGCCTCCAGGGCAGCTGGACGCCAGTTGCGGTAGCGGATGTGATGTAGCACCTGCTCATAGCGGCTCATGGAGCCCACACCTGTGTCAAGAGACCACACCTGTCATAAGAAGGCAGAAGAGGGGCTGGGGAGACAGGCTGAAGCTGCTGGTGGTGTGGGTCTCCTGAAGTCGGTGAGGGTAAGAGCTCAGGGTGTTTAGGGGCAGACAGTGTGCCAGTGCAGACATTCTAAGGAGCCAATTAAACTGAAGCACGGAATTTCCACATAGATTGGGCTCTGACCACAATGTTTGGCCTCAATCTGAGATCAAACATGGTAAGAGCAGGCACCCGCCCAGTTTCTACAGATTTCCCCAGGAGTGGAACGGGAGCCAAGTCCCCAGGATACTGGAATAGCTCGCCAAAGGAGGGGCTAGAAGTCCACGCTCTGAGGTCAAGAGTCCCCTCCTGACCCACCTCCACAGGAGATGGAACTGCCATCACACTCATGACTCCCTGGACAAGGCCACTGAGAAGGGACCACTGGGTGCAGGACTGAGCATGGCCTTACCATAGATGGAGTAGCCGGCCGTGGAGTTGGTGGCGTCCAGGTGTCGCTGGTGGAGCTCACTGTGGTTGAGCTCCAAGCACTCCTGTTTGGGGTCCAAGTCCCCTCCCAGCACTAAAATGTCACAGAAATCTAAGTTGTGAAGCATTTCTTCAAAAACTGCTGGTTTGGGAGCTGTAGGAAGACAGACACATGGAAAACACAGGAGTGAGGACAGCTCAGGTCGTGGCCCTGACACACCGTCCTCCTCCTCCGTCACTGAACCCCAGGCTCAGGCTGGGTCAGGAGGAGAGGCTGGGGCATCCCAAATATCACCTCCACTGCTCAGATGGATGTCCAGGCAGCCCCTGAGGCTGGGCAGCACGAATTTATGTGAAGAACATGAACACAGCAGTCAAAAGATGTGAATTGAGGGCTCCCCTGGTGGCGCAGTGGTTGAGAGTCCGCCTGCCGATGCAGGGGACACGAGTTCGTGCCCCAGTCCAGGAGGATCCCACATGCCGCGGAGCGGCTGGGCCCGTGAGCCATGGCCGCTGAGCCTGCGCGTCCGGAGCCTGTGCTCCGCAACGGGAGAGGCCACAACAGTGAGAGGCCCGTGTACCGCAAGAAAAAAAAAAAAAAGATGTGAATTTGAATACCAGCGCTGCTTCTGAGAAGCCATATAGTATTAGAGAAACCACCTCCTGCTCAATTTCCTTATCTGTAAAGAGGGTAAGGGCATTGAGAAGATTGAAAACAATGTGTGGCACAGAATAGACGCTCAAGGAGGATTGGTCTCCTTTGGGACCAGAGATGAGTGCCCCTCCATCAGGCTCTCATAGCTTTCCCTGCATGGTCATGGTGTGTGTCTCTCTCTGTCTCTCCCAGCAGACTCTGAGCTTCTGAAAGGCAGAAGTACTTTGCATGACTAACTCTTCAGTATCTGAGGGGCTGGCAATGATACATTGCTAAAGTGGAGCTGCACTGGTGATATAATTAAATAAGTAAATTTGTTAGTCTAGTTGGCAAGCTGTTGCATCCCTTGGCAAAGTTCCTCAGGGAAGGGTAGTCTGAGACACTCCATCTTCTTCTCCAGGGTGGGCAAGGTGTGGAAGCAAGTGGTCGGCTCGGGCTCCCAGACTTTTTGCCTTTGTGGCACCAACCCTACCATTTGCAGAGGACACCCCTCCCCTTGCCAGTTTATGGAAGGCTGGTCCTAGGGCTGGAGACTAGCCAGTCTGGTCCCTCTTCTTCACTGCAGTGTGGCACTGACCTGGAGGTGCCGGCTCCCTACCCCCAGCCTCCAGGGGTGGCCTTTAGTGTGGAGGTGGGAGCACTTTCTCCATCACTAGAACTCTTGAATGTAATTGCCGCCTGTGGACTTTATCCTGGCATCTGTCCCAGGCCCTGGCAACATGGCGGTCAGCAGACCCATCTTTCCAACCCTTGTTCCTGTGTTTCTGGTTCCTGGACAGCCTAGCTGTCCTTGCCTGATACTATGACCCCAAGTTTCCCAGGGGAGTGTCTGAGTATTTGAATGCTGGACAGGTTGGCACTCCTAAATGAAAATCCTACTTTAAAATAAAAAGTGATTAGTAGTTACGGAGTCCTTGCTATACGCTAGGCACAGTGCAAAGGAAATCCTAACAGACAGACACTAGAGGAGGTACTCTTACTATTCCCATTTCACTGATGGGGGAATGGACAGTCCATGGGGTGGGGTGCTGTGGATTGCCTGGGGTCACACAGACGACAGGGGAGGAGCTGGACGGCAACCACGACCTTCTGATCCCACACTTTGTGAAAGTCTCAACCTCTGGGCCGGTGGTCTTTGAATTTTTTTTTTTTTTTTTTTGCGGTACGCGGGCCTCTCACTGTTGTGGCCTCTCCCGTTGCGGAGCACAGGCTCTGGACGCGCAGGCTCAGCAGCCATGGCTCATGGGCCCAGCCGCTCCACGGCATGTGGGATCTTCCCAGACCAGGGCACGAACCCGTGTCCCCTGCATCGGCAGGCGGACTCTCAACCACTGCGCCACCAGGGAAGCCCCTTTGGATATTTTTGATCTTGTGGGCTTTTATTGAAAAATTTGTGAACAAGTATATTTACTCATTAAGCAGACTGGTATATTTTGTGCATGATAAAACATTTATGAAAACAAATGTTGAAAGGATTCACTAAAGATGAGAGAGCTATTTTAAATAATTATTTTGTTTTGTTTAGTTTTTAAGGGATACCAGAAACATTTTTTGCTCTCAACGGATATATGTTGTTATAAATAATTTCGTACACTTACTTTTTAAATGCTTGCCAATCTCAATGGCTTCGTGTAGCGTTGGCAAAATCTAAAAGCACATTAATATACACTTAACGAAGTCTGTCATTAATAATGGTACACGTATACCTCTCTTTCAAATGGCCTGTGGTTTCTTGGTTTTCTTGGGAGCTGTACTCTTGTCAGGTCAGGTTGGGTCATCCTGGCTCCTATGACCCAAATGCTGACTGATTGCTCACCCTAGGTAGGGGGCGTGTTCACCCCACCATTTTCTCTCGTTCTCTTGCGCTTGCATATGGACAAAATCTTCCATCAGTTTCCCTGATTCCCACTGTGCCGAAGGGACTGTACTGGGCTCAGGGACTTACTGGCAAATCAATAAGTTGGGCTCTGGAGGAGATCCTTGTCAGGTTTAATAAACAGATAATCACTACTGAGGGCTCGCCAGTGTGTGTGAGAGAGAGCGCTAGTGGCTGGAAGTGTACAGAGTGGTTGGGCGTGTAGAGTACCAGCCTGGGGTCAGGGTGGTGGGGTCTTCTGGAAGAGGGGTTGAAGGTAGAGATTTTTGTCGGCAATAATGGGGAACGGGACAGAGAGGGACCTTCCAGGACGAGGGTAGAGAGTGAGTAGACATGTAAGCTAACACAGAGGGAGAGAGGGGTGTGATGTCACTGGTACTGAAACAGCACAAAGAGTGAGTCGATGAGGGCAGAAGATGGTGGTGGAGAGGGTCACGGGTGGCACATGCCATTAGCCTGCTCGTTTATGGCACCCATAATAATGATTATTCTTACAACGATAAAAGTGAAATTTTAGAAGTACTAACAATAGTTCTCGGGCACTCGGCTATGCAGTCTGCATGCACCTCTCATAAACAGAAGGTGAGATGTGGACCCAGATAATTGCTTGTCCCTGCGTTGCCTATAGGCTGATGTCAGGCCTCGGGAATCCAGATACTCTCAGCTACAGCCTGCAGCCACCGCAGTCGGAGGCCCTTCTTTTCCTGTCTGATATTAGCCACAGATGAAGGCAAGAGGGAAGATCACACGACCTAATGCACCTTGGAGTGTAACCGGGAAACGGTGCTGCCCAGACAGGTGGTATAACACCATCTATTTTTGTGAGCTAAGAAGGGCTGTCTTGCCAGACATCCCATTTGCTGGGGACCAGCATGGTTTAAGGCAGGGGGTAGTTAGGATTATTACAGAAGCAGCCCTTCGGGAACTCAGTGCCACTGGCACTAGCCCATCGTTAGCAGCTGCTTTGGGAGGGGGAGAGGGAGAGTTGAAAACATTCTTTCGGAGGAGGCAGCAAAGGATGGTTCTCAAACTCGTATTCCTCCCGTAGATCTGGGCCCCAGGTTTTCCTGCCTTCCTTCCATATCCTTCCATCCCTCTCCCCCCACCAGCCGAATATACTGTAGCTTTCAGTGCAACTCAGTGTTTCTTCCTGGCAGACAATTCAAATTACTTTTACTGAACAGCCCTCCCGACAATGAAACTGTTGGAAAGAACAACTGGAAAGTTCCAAGCGTTGAGAGGGATATCGCTGAAGGAGACTTTTACGGGGTATACATTAAGATGCAGCTCTATTTTTTTCTCCATGCTTCTTTAACTTTCTTCTCATTACCAAAATAATACACGTGTACTACAGAACATTTTGCAGTTGTAGAGAAGTGAAGGGGTGCAGAAACAAATTGGCTCTTTTCCTGCTTCTCAGAGAATATCACTGTTAGCATTAGGTGTGTTTCCTTCTGGGCATTTTTCTACATATTTTTTTCTTGACAGAGTTGCGATCACTCTACACGTAGCTACTCTGTAATTTGCATCTTGCTTTTTTTTTTTAAACTTACTGTTTGGCCTAAGTGCCTTCCCTCCAACATCATACCTCTTCTATGGGGGTGCCACAATTTTCTAAGCCATTCATCCCTCTCTGTTATTTATCTGCATTGTTTCCAGGCTTTTTTGTTCCGTTATCATAAATTACCCCGCTATGGTGAACAATACATCAGTTGTCCCGAAGTGTGATTGACGAGAATTATACTTCATGTGAGAATTTAAGGTTCCACCCCCCCCAACCCAGTGTGCGCCTGTACCTGTGGTCTTCAAGTCACTGGGGGCCTCGGTTTTGGCGAAGGTGCTCACAATCTTGATGTCGGGGAAGAGGGTAACCCCTTTGGTGCTTTCAAACTGGGCAGTGGGTCTCCAGAAGCGGTCCGTGCCATGGAGGGTGATCTGAGGCTCGACGGCCTGCAGCACCATCACGTAGGCATCCACGTCAGGGAGGCTGATACACACATCTTCTCCAAAGCACCTGGGAAAACAGCAGTCACGGCAACTGAAGAGCAAACCCTGGAATCATCCGGCCATGGACAAAGATACATACAGCCACCTCTAGTCCTCGACGAGACATCCTGACTGCCCGAGAGCCTCTGAGGATGTCAACAGACATCCAGATTCAAAGCCACATTTTAGTTAAAACTACTAGCAATCTAGGGACTTGAAAGGATTAGCTCCTGGGTGAAATAGGAATTTTCTATACCACCAACAAGCAACCATTAGACCTTTAATTATCCTTTAACAAAGTAATCAATGGCAACATTAATTAGACAGCAACTGCTTGTTATGTGCATAAGGATTTGGTAAATAAATTGTTGTCTCGCTGGTTAGTTACAGCCATCTTACTGAGTGAGACCCCAGGGCTAAACTCTCCTGCCTGCCGGAACAGCGTATATGTTCTCTCTCTACAAGGATATCACACAAGTGCGGTGCCTCTTCCAGATGTGCCAGCAGACTGCTATTGTAATCATACTCCTTTTTCCTGATACACTGCCACAAAAATATCTGGGAGCCAGAGTGGTGTGACAACAAGAGCAAAGCCTCGGAAGTGAGACAGGCAAGGGTCCATGCCTGGCTCTGCCACTCCTGGACTGGGAGGCTCTGGGCAAGGGGCACGACTCCTGTGAACCTCAGTCTCTTCATCTATACAGTGGGGATGAATAATTAATTACCTTCTAGTAGTAAGGCTTAAATGCAGATGACATGTAGATAGGAAGCTGCCCAAGAGCCTGCATCATGGTTGGAGCTCAGTACATGTTGACAGATCTGACAGTGTCATCAGACCTCATCAGGCATGTGTGTCACTGGCACTCTCTGCTGATCATCTAGACCAAAGACCTAAGCTAAAATGGAGAACCCCAGGGTCTAGAGAGATGCTCTGGGAATGATGGGTGGACTCCAGCTGGTGGCAGCCATCAACTTGCATCCCTTGGCAAAGCTCCTGGGGGAAGGGTAGGCTGAGACACTCCAACTTCTTCTCCAGGGTGGGCAAGGTGTGGAAGTAAGTGGTCGGCTCGGGCTCCCAGACTTTTTGCCTTTGTGGCACCAACCCTACCATTTGCAGAGGACACCCCTCCCCTTGCCAGTTTATGGAAGGCTGGTCCTAGGGCTGGAGACTAGCCAGTCTGGTCCCTCTTCTTCACTGCAGTGTGGCGCTGACCTGGAGGTGCCGGCTCCCTACCCCCAGCCTCCAGGGGTGGCCTTTAGTGTGGAGGTGGGAGCACTTTCTCCATCACTAGAACTGTTGAATGTAATTGCCGCCTGTGGACTTTATCCTGGCATCTGTCCCAGGCCCTGGCAACATGGCAGTCAGCAGACCCATCTTTCCAACACTTGCTCCTGTCTTTCTGAAGGTGCCAGGTGACTCCCTTTCTGATTCTCAGGAGTTTTTCTGGGGTCCCCTTCCTAGCTGCCCTCCCAAGCAGCTGTTTGGCTGAGAAATGATTTGATAGGCCAGTAAGGGTGTTATTTAGAGGTCACAGTGATGGTCTCATCTCCTTAATTTAACTCTGATCCCTGGGGACAAGAACCATGACTTTTCTTTCTCTTGCATACTCATGGTATTTAGGAGCTCTATCAAGGCTAGGTTGGTTAATTTAATTCAATTAATAAACATTTGTTGAGCATGATACTATACACAGAAAAATCCTAAAGATGCTACCAAAATCTGTTAGAACTAATAAATGAGTTCAGTAAGTTGCAGGATACAAATTAATATATAGAAATCTGTTGTGTTTCTGTACACTGACAACAACCTATCAGAAAAAGAAATTAAAAAACAATCCCATTTACAATTGCATCAAAAAGAATAAAATACCTAGGGATAAATCTAACCAAGGAGGTAGAAGACCTCTACTCAGAAAACTACAAGACATTGAAGAAAGAAATTAAAGACATTACAAACAAATGGAAAGATATACCATGCTCATGGATTGGAAGAAATAATATTAGTAATGTGACCATACGACCCAAGGCAATCTACAGATTCAATTCAATCTCTATCAAAATGCCAATGGTATTTTTCACCAAACTAGAACAAATAATTCTAAAATTTGTTTAAAACCATAAAAGATCTCAAATAGCCAAAACAATCTTGAGAAAGAAGAACAAAGCTGAAGGTATCACACTCCTGACTTCAGACTATGCTACGAACCTAGAGTAATCCAAACAGTATGGTATTGGCACAAAAACAGACACATAAATCAATGGAACAGAATAGAGAGCTCAGAACTGAACCCATGCATATATGGTCAATTAATCAATGATAAAGGAGGCAAGAATATAAAATGAGGAAAAGACAGCTTCTTCAATAACTTGTGTTGGGAAAACTGGACATCTACGTGCAAAAGAATAAAACTGGACTACTTTCTCACACCATACACAAAAGTAAACTCAAAATGAGTAAGACCTGAAACCATAAAACTAGAAGAAAGCATAGGCAGTATGCTCTTTGACATTGGTCTTAGCAATATTTTTTTGGATGTGTCTGCTCAGGCAACAGAGACAAAAACAAAAATAAACCCATGGGACTACATCCAACTAAAAAGCTTTTGCACAGTGAAGGAAACTATCAACAATATAAAAAGCCAGCCTGATGAATAGGAGAAGATATTTGCAAATAATCTTATATAGTAAGGGGTTAATATCCAAAATATACAAAGAATTTATACAACTCAACAGCAAAAAACAGATAACCCAATTAAAAGATGGGCAGAGGACCTGAATAGACATTTTTGCAAAGAAGACATACTGATGGCCAACAGACACATGAAAAGATGTTCAACATCACTAATCATCAGGGAAATGTGAATCAAAACCACAATGAGGTACCACCTCATCCCTGTCAGAATGGCTAATATCAAAAATAAAATAAATAAAAAGTGTTGGCGAGCATGTAGAGAAAAGGCACTAAACACTCTAAAAAGGCACTAAACACCTCTAAACACTATTGGTGGGAATGTAAATTCGTGCCGCCACTATGGAAAACAGTATGGAGGTTCCCCTCAAAAACTAAAAATAAAGCTGCCGTATAATCTAGCAATTTCACTTCTGGGTATTTACCTGAAGAAAATAAAAATGGTAATTCGATAAGATATATGCACACTAATGTTCATTGCAGCATTATTTACATTAACCAAGATATGGAAGCAACCTAACTGTCCAAGGATAGATGGATGGATAAAGAAGATGTGGTTTTATATATTTATGGTGTGTGTGTATATATATATATTTGTATATATATGTAGTATATATATATTTATATATATTTGTAATATAGTATATATTTAACACATATTAATGCTATAATAATAATAAATGATATGTATATATATATATACACACACATGGAATATTACTAAGTCATGAGAAAAAAATATCTTGCAATTGGCAACAACACGAATAGATCTAGAGGGTGTTATGCTAAGTGAAATAAGTCAGAGAAAGACCGTATGGTTTCACTTCCATGTGGAATCTGAAAAACAAAACAAAAACAAACTCATAGATTCAGAGAACAGGTGGTTGCCAGAAGGGAGGGGGTTGGGGGTGGGGTGAAATAGGTGAAGGAGATTAAGAGGTACGCACCTCCAGTTATAAAATAAAAAATCCACAGGGCTGTAACATACAGCATAAGGAATATGGTCAATAACATTGTAATAACTCTGTATAGGGACATATGGTTACCAGACTTATCATAGTGATCATTTCATAGTGTATGTAAATATCAGATCACTAAGCAGTACACCTGAAACTAACAAAACATTGTATGTCAACTATATTTCACTTAAAAAAAAACAACAAAAAGAGAACACAGATCCATTGGGGTGTCCTCATAGGGAGAGCAGAGAAGCTGCCAATAGTTGAAGAGAGGTGAATCCTGTTTTGCGAGAAAACATTCCCAGGGACCGTCGCTGATGCCTTGACTGAGCCCCAGGCTGCCCAGCATCCACTCACTGGACCTTGGAAGAGACTTTCAGGCGCCGCACACCCGCGGTTGGGAACTGCCTGGAGTTGATGTAGGAGACCTTCTGGAGGGCACGGTTGATGTTCCCAATGTCGTCACCTTCCATCACCAGGACAGACTGCGAGGGGTTGAAATGATACTGGAAGACAGAAAGCAGTATCACAGGAGAGAATGATCAACCATGTACCCAGTCTCATGGAGACCCTCCATCTCCATGCAAAGGCCACTAAGGCCCGCACAGGCGTCTCCAGAGCATCTGCAAGTGCAGGAGCTGTGTGCACAGGTAACTGTTTTAACCCCTCATGCAATCCCTGCTGCCCTCTGGTGGGCTTTGGGACCCTCCTCTGTAAGATTCCCTGTGGATTATAAACTCCTGGTAATACCACCGGGAGCCACAGGATGAATTCTGAAATCCCAGACACAGTGCTCTTGGGGCCCAGCCTTTGGTGGGCTCTGGGCTACTATGGGGTCCTTCCCAGAAACTTTCAGCTCTTGGACTGCCACACCTCAGCTCATAGCCCGGAAACCTGGGGCTTTTGTTCCTTTTGCTGTCTTGACTTTGGCCTTGAACTGCTCCCCCATTCACCCTGCACTCCACCTCCTGACCCATGTCCCATCTTTTTAGTTTCCAACCTTAAAGTTCATTTTTAAGTTAATGACCTCCCTTCTCTCTTAGATCTGATTCTTGGTCTTGCCTTCTAGGTGCTAAACTCTGGTTTCCCATGAGTTTTAATCACTTGCTGTTTACACGCCTGCCAGCTGCCCTAGGTTTGTTATCTATCTATCCTATCCTGGGTCCCTGGTATCCCACGCTGGGTGAAGGCCCAGGGGCTACGATGCTCCCCAGTGAGTCACTTGGGTCCTCAAACCAGATAAAGTAGATCCAGACTTGTCTCTTCCATGGTGTTCCCAGCAGTTACTCTTCTTTGAATGGAGCATGGAGCATATATATTCAAATATATATATGTGCTAAGTGAAAGTGTCCATCTTATTCCTATCTCCTATCCAACCAATTTCCTCAACCTTATCCCACAGGTAATCACTGTTCCATTAATTTCTTAGTGACGAATTGCATTATTGTTCAAAATTAGTTGTTTCCCCTCCCAGTGAGATGCTTATAGAAGCCTGTCAACAGGCTTGATCATGTGATTTATGGTACTCTTCCATACAGGATATACATTTTTGTCCTGTTGTGCTCAATAGTGGTCATGTGACTTGCTTGGCCAACAAAAAGTGGGCAGAAGTATTGTTTGGTTCACACCTGGGTGGTAGATTTAACAGCCAGTTAATTCATGGTGCCATGTCCCTCTCCCTCTGCCATGAAATCTGCAAAGTTCCCTAATGGTCTATCAGCCTGGGTCTCACAGTGAGGGGGCCAGAGCTGCAGCCAGTCTTGAATGGGCATGAAGTGCACACAACAAAAAACAATTGCTGTATAATTCACTGAAATTTTAGTCACTTGTTACTGCAGCATAACCTAGCGTATCCTGACAGTTATACTTAAGCATTTTATGAATATATAATCAATGAATATAGATTCCCATTTTTCTCCTTTCTTACACCAAAGGTAGCTTGTTACATACTATACTGTACTTTGCTTTTTTCACTTAGCTTTTGTCTTGGAGATCTTTTATTTTTTTTTAAGTTGTATAATATTATTTAATATTAAATAATTCACTTAACCAGTCTCCTAATATGAACATTGGGTTATCTCCAGTCTTATACTAATAATGGCACAATGAATAATCTTATATATATAACATTTCCTAAGTGTGTAAATGTATCTGTAGAATAAATCCCTACAAGGGAAATTGCTAGGTCAAAGAGTATATGCAGTTTAAATTTTGACAAATGTTGCAAATTTTCCATTGCTAGGGATTATACCAATATGCTCTCCCTCTCATAGCGTATGAGAATGTTCTTTCAAAACCTCAACAACAGAGCATGCTGTCAAACTTGGGACTTTTGCCAATCTGATAGGTGATAAATACTATCTTAGTGTAGTTTTATTTTGCATTACTCTTTCCATGAAGTAGATTGAGTATGTTTTCAAGCTTTTAAGGGGAAATCTGTCTATGTTAGCTTTTCCCTGATATGACTCAGATGTCTTTACAAGAGTTCCTGTTCTGTGTCCGGACCCTATCAGGAGGTAGTTATCTCATGAGCACTATGGTGCCATTGTCCCGCATAATGAGTCCCTTGCATTGTGACCCCCAGCCAACTGATAGCTCAGTCTTTGTCTCTTTCAACTATCTTATGATTGTTTCATTGTTACCTCCTCCTTGAAGCCTCCCCAGCTTCCCTCACTTAGGTCCCCACTGAGCTCCTATAGTGCTATGAAATGGTAGTATAATTATTATAGTGCAGTGACTACGAGCTCACTGAAGACGGGGGCTCCGACTGTTATCCCCGAATCTCAGAACCTTGTCCTAGTGCCCGGAAGCCCCTGTTAGATGAAAGAGTGAATGGTCCCCCGCTGCCGTCACTGTTCTTCTTTCCCTATGATCCGGTTTCCTCCTGTCCTCAAGGCCCTGAGCAGGGTCTCTCTGAGCTGCGACGTCCGGTCACAAGCACTGTTCCCTATGCTGGATTCAGGAGCCCCTGGGCATATGCACAGGTGACGTTACAGTCGGCCTCTTGTGGGTCTCTCTCTTGCTGGGGCTGACTCACTAGCTTAGCGTGCTCAGCCGTGGAGATGCCACATGCTGGTGAATCATCAATAGTTCTGAGTGTTTTACAGATCATCCATTTCTCATTTGAGCAGATTGAAAGTCATTCTTCTAAATATACCACTTAAGTTTCCATGGATTTTGCGCTCTCCCCGTCCCTGCCAACCCCTGCTGTAGCAGTCTTTTGGTGCTTTTGCTGTCTGTCTGTCTGTTTGCCCCCCACCAGCAGACTGTGAGCACCTCGAGGGCAAGGTCCACTGACTTTATTCAGCATCCAGAGGGTCCAGTACACGACAAGCATGAGACAAGATGATGCCCCCTGCAGAAAAGGCCAATCTCCGAGCCGTGCATGAGGGCTGAACAGGAAAATCAAGCAGTTCATCCAGAAGGATGGACTGGGCAGCAACCCGTGGCATCAGCAGAGGGCACGCCCACTGAAGCCTCCTAGGGAGAGGACGGGTGAGGGAATGTGTTGGATCTCTAGTGAATACCCAAGTCTGGCTGCCAGAGCATCCCAAAGACTGCCACAGGGCTTGAGGCGGGCACTGGCTAGCCATCAACACGGTTCTTGCAGGATCAATTAAACCCTCCACTAGAACAGGTTTTGCTTGTATGTTTGTGTTCTTTCGTGGCATGACTGCGGGTCGGTTTCTGGTTTTGCGAGACACAGGGTGGTATTGGCATTTCCACAGGGGCAGGAGATGGCTTCCTGGGGACCTAGCAAAAAGTGATAGCACTCACTCTCCCTGGAAAGCTGGGCTGTAGCCACAGTGACTCCTTTCTCTGAACCAAGAAGCGGTTAGACAGATGGTCTTAGCAGAATGGTCAGCTGTCCTGGAGGGTCAGGCTGGGACATCGGTGAAGTCCCTGCCGAAAGCCCTGGCCTGTTCTTTGAGGACAGGCTGGCTGTGGCCCTCCAGGCACCTCGCCCTCCCTGCCAGCTCCTCTGGGCGGGGAAAGATGAAGATTCCCTGCAACAGAGGCTCTTCTGTTGCAACTGTCACGCAGGATTACTTTTCAAAAGAAGCTGGGGCATCAGCAATGCCAAGTGCAAGGTCAGCCCAGCAGGAGAAGGAAACTGTGATTTGCTGAGAGCCTAGTTATCAGGTTTTCTAGGGGAGATCTGTATCTATATCTATATGTATATCTATATCTATATATCTATATCTATGTATCTCATCTGTATGTGTATCTTTGCTATATTTGATACATAAATATATGTAAGGATATATAAAATATATATATGTTATTCAATTCTTACATCACTACAAAATAATACTAAGTCCATTTTACACACAAGGAAATTGGGGCTTAAAGGATTAAAGCACCTTGCCCAAGGTCACCCAGGTCATGAATATCCGTACTGTGCTTTGAACCTAGGAGGGCTTTGTCCCAAAGTTCTTGCTCTTTCCCACTCTTCCACACTAGAGATGACAATTTGGCAGGGATGACGCTATGAAAATCAGAAGTGTGTATTCTTCAGGAATGTGGCGATTCCACAGTGTCTCATATGGATACATAACAACAACCACCTCGATCATGTGATGACTCCAGACATGCTGGAGAAATAGCTGGAAATATGCATGATCCAGGGGAAAACAAGTGAGACAAGGAACCCATGTGGGACCCTGTGAGTAGACGGGATGTTTCCTTAATCACGGCAGGCCCTCACTTTTTGGACTAGCCAGAGGGGAGGGAGGAGGCCAGGAGCCAGTAGAGAAAATACTAGTCATTATTCAAAAAAGAAATGAGGGATGAAAGAGGAAAGGCAGGTAGGAAGCATTTTTTTTTTTTTTTTTTTTTTTGCGGTACGCAGGCCTCTCACTGTCGTGGCCTCTCCCGTTGCAGAGCACAGGCTCCGGACGCGCAGGCTCAGCGGCCATGGCTCACGGGCCCAGCCGCTCTGCGGCATGTGGGATCTTCCCGGACCGGGGCACGAACCCGTGTCCCCTGCATCGGCAGGCGGACTCTCAACCACTGCGCCACCAGGGAAGCCCCAGGAAGCAGTTTTAATCATTTTCAAGAATGCCTTCTAATCTGAGTCGTGAGGCGGAAAGAGCCTAGACTTATTTTGGCCAAGTCCCTGAGCCCCAACCTCCTTATTTCTGAAATGGGGTCATAATATTTAACTTGTTGTGAGAAGTAGGGATAATGAGCTTAAAACAGCCCCCAGTGGGTGCACCGTAACGTCGCGTGTGTTATCATTAACTTCTCATACAGTGAACTAGTTCTTGCCCGCCGCGCCCTAAGGATGGGGAAGGATCGTTTGCAGTGACTGGTTCTGAGCAGGTGGTATTCGAAAAAGTCAGATGAGCCTCCTCCACTCCCCACAGCTCCGGGTGCCACTTCATTTAGCACTTCCTCTTTCACAGGCTAGGACTGCTGTGTAGGAATTGCTATGGTTCTTAATTTATAGTTCTAAGAATGTGTGGCTTTTAAGTCCAGCATCTTTGGTTTATTTGTTCTGTGGTGCTTGGAATCCTGCAGCTGTGGCCCCATGGGATGGTCCAGAGCAGAGAAGATCCACGCAGAGGCAGGGAGCAAATCCAGAATCAGAGAGGGGACAGATGCTGGATCTGTTGGAGGACAGATTTCACTGGCTTGACAAAACACTGAGGGAACAATACAAACAGTAGACCAAGGATCAAACCCCAGGCTCTGCCTGTGAGGATATCTGTATGAAATGTGCCATGAGGGGCTTGCCTGGGCCAGCTGCCATGAACTTGACAGGTGGAATGCTGGCCTTTGCAGTACAGGCGGTCTTGTGAGTTTCCTTCAGACAGGTGATTAGCTATTAGAGCACCTGTGTGTATGTGTTTCATGCATGTTGAACAATGTTCTGGAAAGTCATCCATGCTTTACCCTGCTTGTGTGCTCCTCCCATCTTCCCCCTCTGACCAGGGCTCCAGGGTGAGCATTCTGAGCCCCACGCCTGTCCAGATCATGCTCCCTTGCACGGAGCCCTTCAATGGTTGCTTGTTGCCACAGAAAAAAAAAGTAAACACCAGATATTAACAAGGCCCCATGACCTGGCCTCTGCCTACCTCTCTGGTCCCGCTTTCTAGCTTTCCTCCTGCAATTTGGGCACTTGTAACACTGGCTTCCTGCCTAGAGTGACCGCCCTGCCCTCTCCCTTGCCACCCACTGCCTGCTTTTCTCCGGTTGGTTCTTAACCGTCCTAAACAATACGCTCAGACTTCACCTCCTCCAAGGAGCCTTCCCTCACTGCTGTTTCTCCTGGTTCTGAAGCTCTGGAGCAGAACTGCCTGGGATCCCATTCTGGCTGTGCTCCTGACTCACACTGGGATCCTTGGCAACTTTCCTTTCTCCTCCAGGCCTCCATTCCTCATGTGCAAAATGGGAAGATTCATGGTACATTTATCATAGGTTGTTCTGGGGCTTAAGTGAGTTAAACCCATAAAGGTTTTAGAACAGTGCCTGGTACCCAGGAGACCCTCAGTAAATGTCAGTGCTCATAATCATTGGAGCACCGGATGACAGGTGTCTGCTTGGGCCATTGAGTGCCCCAAAGACAATAATCTTGGAACATTCATTTTCGTGTCCCTCTCCGCAGCCCAGAACCAAATTATATGGGTGTCCGCGGAATGTTTGCTGAAGTGACTGCAACGTCAAGTCGAGGCATGATTTGCCCAGATCACTGGTTTCTCCAAGGCCAGTCCAAGTCAGAGCCCCACAAGCAGTCGGCCACTGAGAGCGTGAATGAGAGGGCCCTCTGTTGGAGGGGTGACCCCTGTCCAGGAGAGGCAGGCCTGGGGTGGGGAGGCCGGGCAGCTCCATGGGCAGTGCTGAGTGGGGACGGATGGGAGGTGGTGGGAAACCTCTGTTCTGGTCACTCCCTCCTTGGGAAACCTTCACAGCCGCTGGGGCCTCATGGGGCTGTCCTGTGTCCCTGGAGACAGAGGGTGGGCCACCCTCACTCCCAGAGAGGAGGCCAAGGGGCTGCCTGCTGTCACCGGGGTCCGCTATGATGGAGTGGGGGCTGTGATGATGTTTACCCTCCTCTTTGCTCAGGACCCCGAGGCCTGATGCGGGCAGGCGCTCCTCGGTCCAGGTGAGGCCAGATCTATACCTGCCCATCGTGGGCGGGGAGGTGCTTGATGAGGACCGTCAGCCACATCCTGCGCCCCTCAGGAGGAGCTTTTCTCAAAATGCAGCTTGGATTCCCTTGGATCGTTTGAAGAGTTTTATTTTGTGTGGATGACAAAATCGTGAATCTGTTCATAGTCCCTCTGGCAGCCAGACATTGCCTGGAGCCCAATCTTGGCCTCAACTTAACAACATAAGACCCAGTGACCTCTGCATCTGCTTTCTAATTCCACCCACCCCGGGGTGACCTTCCTTTGTAATTAGTAGTTTCCATGGTCCAAACTTTTAATCCGACTTTTCTGTATTTCTGAAAGTTATGCCTGCATGCTCCCTCAGTTCCTTTGGGCAAATAAACAACAAAGCAACCCACCAACCCAGGAAACTCACAAAGCACAAAGCACCGTCTCACCGGGAGCAATGCTGGCTCCTTCCTTACCTTTATTCCTTGGCCCAGTCTTTCCAGGGAATTGATATCCAGCCCTTCCTTGCAGGCCTGCAGGCAGGAAATCACCTTCTGACTGTCCATTTTGCCAGGGCGGATGGTGAGACTGGCCAGGCTGCCATGGAAGAATTGAGCAAAGCGTGGCTTGGTGACTTCTCCTCCTAAAAGATAAAGAAGCATCGTTATTTGCCCTGTGGACATTGGGTAGGAAACGGCGCTTCAAGGCGCCATCTGGCTGGGGAACCAAGAACACAGTGGCTGCATCCCCTAAACCCGAGCTTTTCCTTCCAAGTGGTGAGCGCAGAGTTGTGAAGCCGGAGTCTCAAGAGGATGTCACTGGCCGCCAAGACCTTGGCCCTCCGCCAGGTGCACCTATTTAGGAATCTGGAATTCCTGAATTTAAAACATTTACTTTCAGAGGCACGGGCTGTCTTAAAAGACAGAAGGGCCTACAGAGTAAAAGTAGGAGAGAGAGAATCTACCAGTGACGCAAGACGTGCCGTGTGCCAGGCTGTCTGCTGGGGGCTTCACCTGAGCGAGCCTGCAGAGAAGGGATCATTGTTTCCAACTGACAGATGAAGAACCCTGGGACTCAGAAAGGTTGAGGGACTTGCCCCAGGACACACAGCTAAATGCTGGAGCTGGTACTCTAGTGGTGTATGTGACTGCAGAGCTGGCATTTGCTCTCCTGTATTCATTCCACAGAGAGGCTGGCGTGCGATTGAGGGGTCCTAGAAGCCCCATGTCCCTGGGTTCTGGCTTTCTCACAGTGAGTTGATTTCACATCAGCTCCGATCCAGGTTCTCTGGCATATAAGGGCTTCCTTGATTCTGTTCTACCTCTGACCTTCTTCTCGTCACCCAAGAGTTTTTTTTACTGTTTCCTCTACTGGTTTTGCTGAGTCCTGTCTGAGCCCAGGTCGGCTCTTCTGCATGTGAAATTGATCAACGCGGCTTGTGTTGCAAAGGCAGCCTGGAAGCCACCTCTTGACATTTTTCTCCCTCATTTCCTTAAAATAAAAGCCCCCCTAAGGTCCACTGGAAGCCTCACCTCCTCCACGAGGCCCTCCCCACTGACTTCACTGAGCACAGACCCCTTCCATCCCTGGGCAGCTTATGTCAATGATCTTAGTCTTGATCTTGCACTTCTATTTGTTCAGAGGGGTAGCTGAATGTACAGGAGAGATGGATCTGGGTGGAAATCCAGCTCTGCTAATTCCCTGAGGAGGTTCTATTGCCTCTCTGAGCCTCCACGTGCTTGTAGGGGACATGGCTGGGTTTTGCCTCCTGGTTCTCCTGCGCTGTCTCAGCAGTGGTCCCCATCAGTGTGCTCCATGAGAAACCTCCCTGTGTACAGCTTTCCCCAGCATCTGGAGGGCAGGTTCCTGGAAGGTTCTGCCAGAGCAACACCACAGCGATTTCTCTGCCTTTCAGTGAGCCATGCTGTGTCAGCAAAGTCTGGACCTCTGCCTGGGTGGCAGAGGGTTCTCCACAGGGTGCTCTTTCTCAGCCCTGGGGAGGGTGGGTGTCCTGATATCTGCATTCCTATAGCCTTCAGAGGTCTCTCTACTTAGCAGCTAATCCTTCATTATTCTAACACGCTGTTATAGTTAATAATTTTTTATATTTCTTTGTTGAAATTACTGTGTGGTTTCTCTCTCCTGACTGGGTCCAGACTGATACACCCTCTAGGTTTGCACACATACATTTGCTCACACCCGTTCCTCTCACACTGAGATACCACCTCCAGACTGCTCAGATCAGGCAGATCCCACTGGTTCTTCAAGGCCCCTTAAGCCCCCTGCTTACTTTGCCCTCTCCCTGCTCTGAGTCTGGAACACAATAGTTCATTTTAATGCACCCTCACAACTCAGCATTGGTAGTTAATGTATGTGTGCTTTATGTCTTCAATAGCCTATAAGGGGTGGTTCTTGACTTCCACTGCACATTTTAATCACCTGGGGATATTTAAAAAGATAAACTGACCCTGGTGAGGGGTCCCACCCCTAGAGATTGTGACCTAACTGGTGTGGGGAGTTTTTTTAAAAAAATTCAAGTATAGTTGATTTACAACGTTGTGTTAGTTTCAGTTATATGGCACAGGTTCTTTCCCCCATAAGTTATTACAAAATATTGCCTACAGTATAGTTCCCTGTGCTGTATAGTAGGTCCTGGTCGGTTATCTATTTTCTATATAGTAGTGTGCATATGTTAATCCCAACCTTCTATTTATCCCTCAGCCCTGTTCTTTCCCCTTTGGTAACCATAAGTTTGTTTTCTATGTCTGTGAATCTCTTTCTGTTTTGTAAATAAGTTCATTTGTATCTATTTTTTTAGATTCCACACATAAATGATTTTATAATATGATATTTCTTTCTCTGTCTGACTTACTTCACTTAGTATGATCATCTCTAGGTCCACTCATGTTCCTGCAAAATGTCATTATTTCATTTTGATGGCTGAGTAATATTCCACTCTGTATATATACCACATCTTCTCTGTCCATCCCTCCGTCTGTCTCTTTCAGGTGAATCAAACATGAAGTCAAGGTTAAGAACCAGTGGGCTATACACTTCTTGAGGCCAGGCTTCTGCATACTCCTTGAGTCAGCTCTCTCCTTTATACCACCCACAGGCTTACTCTTGCCCCTCTCCATACGCTGCTAGAATTTATTGTTTAAGTCTGTCTCCTGGATGGCAGGGAGTACTCATGCAGGATTCATTGTAATGAAGACAATACTGAACAGGTATTAGGGGCTGAGGGCTGCCCCAGGCACTTTGCACAAGTTGGCTCATTTATCCCTCTCAGTAACATGGGCCCCTGTCCCTGTGTCATCAAACATCTTGCACCCTGCCTTGCACACAGCAGACACTTCATAATTGTTTGCTGAATTGAAGAAGATGGTCCAGCAGAAGTGTAGACCTGTGGTGCCTCTCCAGCATCCATCTCACTCCTGTCCTCTTGCAATGGCAGCCCTGAGGTTTGGGGGGTTGCCTTGAGTTCCAGGGATGGACTCTGTTTAGTCAAAGGTAATCAGGTTATTCCGTCTCCATTGCTCCAGGGACAAAATGAGGCATATACTTGGGACCCCTCGTACCAAGATGAAGCCAGTCAGCATCTGGCATCCAAAAAGCCATAGGAGTTGGTCTAGGGATAATCATAAGACCAAATTTAAGCCAGTGAGATGAGCGGAGAGATTGACTGGCAGCCTCTGGGAAAAGAGCTTCCATCTTCTCTCTAGAAAGCTTCTGGAACCTACTCTTGCTCTCTTTCCCTGGAGATCATTATGTGAAGACAGAAGGCTGAGAGCGGCCGCAGCCATCCTGTAAGCAGACCAGGGACAACCAAGGCAATTCCTGGAGGGGGCGGAGCCAGGACAGCAGAGCAGGCTGAGCGAACCCTGAGCAGACCTCCTCACTGCTTTACCACGGGGTGTCCTCAGCTGTGGCAGCCAATCATCTATCTTTACAGCTTAAGCTGCTTTAACTCAGACCGTTGTTACTTGACACCCAGAGCATCTTCACATTGGAAATGAAAGGAGAAGCCTCTGTTGAAGTGATCAGTCCACAGATTTGGCTTTGAGGGATGACCTGAGGTGGCCATGGCTTTGGATATGGGGAAGCCAATGTGGAGTCTTTGGATTTAGGGCCTCGAAGCCCTCATGGACACGGCGCTCCTCACAGCCATTAGCATGTCCCTGCCCTAGTAAAGGGACACTTCTGTTGATCTGCAGGAAGAAGGGTGTGAGCCTGGGTTTGAATGGCAGAGCTGCCACTCTCCAAGGCATCCAGGTGGTCATCCCTTCCCCGCCTTGTCCCCCACTTGGAGCAGCAGATCCAACAACAAGTTTCAATTCCTGGCATGAACTATATGCCCAATGCTGTTGAATCTTCATCAAACTCTTGGGACGCAGGTACTGATTCTTTTTTATTTATTTATTTATCTTTTACATCTTTACTGAGGTATAATTGCTTTATAATGGTGTGTTAGTTTCTGCTGTATAACAAAGTGAATCAGCTGTATGTATACATATATCCCCATATCCTCTCCCTCTTACACCTCCCTCCCACCCTCCCTATCCCACCCCTCTAGTTGGACACAAAACACCGAGCTGATCTCCCTGTGCTATGTGGCTGCTTCCCACTAGCTATCTATTTCACATTTGGTAGTGTATATATGTCCATGTCACTCTCTCACTTTGTCCTAGCTTACCCTTCCCCCTCCCCGTATCCTCAAGCCAATTCTCTACTAGGTCTGTGTCTTTATTCCTGTCCTGCCCCTAGGTTCTTCATGACCATTTTTTTGTTTGTTTTTTAGATTCCATATAGATGCGTTAGCAGACGGTATTTGTTTTTCTCTTTCTGACTTACTTCACTCTGTATGACAGACTCTAGGTCCATCCACCTCACTACAAATAACTCAATTTTGTTTCTTTTATGGCTGAGTAATATTCCATTGTATATATGTGCCACATCTTCTTTATCCATTCATGTGTTGATGGACACTTAGGTTGCTTCCGTGTCCTGGCTATTGTAAATACAGCTGCAATGAACATATTGGTACATGACTCTTTTTGAATTATGGTTTGCTCAGGGTATATGCCCAGTAGTGGGATTGCTGGGTCATATGGTAGTTCTATTTTTATTTTTTTTAGGAACCTCCATACCGTTCTCCATAGTGACTGTATCACTTTACATTCCCACCAACAGTGTATGAGGGTTCCCTTTTCTCCACACCCTCTTCAGCATTTATTGTTTGTAGACTTTTTGATGATGGCCATTCTGACTGGTGTGAGGTGATACCTCATTGTAGTTTTGATTTGCATTTCTCTAATGATTAGTGATGTTGAGCATCCTTTCATGTGTTTGTTGGCAATCTGTATATCTTTTTTGGAGAAATGTCTATTTAGGTCTTCCGCCCATTTTTAGATTGGGTTGTTTGGTTTTTTTCATATTGTGTTGCATGAGCTGCTTGTATATTTTGGAGATTAATCCTTTGTCCATTGCTTCATTAGCAAATATTTTCTCCTATTCTGAGGGTTGTCTTTTCGTCTTGTTTATGGTTTCCTTTGCTGAGCAAAAGCTTTGAAGTTTCATTAGGTCCCATTTGTTTATTTTTCCTTTTATTTCCATTTCTCTAGGAGGTGGGTCAAAAAGGATCTTGCTGTGATTTATGTCATAGAGTGTTCTGCCTATGTTTTCCTCTAAGAGTTTTATAGTGTCTGGCTTTACATTTAGGTCTTTAATCCATTTTGAGTTTATTTTTGTGTATGGTGTTAGGAAGTGTTCTAATTTCATTCTTTTACACGTAGCTGTCCAGTTTTCCGAGCGCTACTTATGAAGAGGCTGTCTTTTCTCCATTGTATATCCTTGCCCTTTGTCAAAGATAAGGTGACCATATGTGTGTGGGTTTATCTCTGGGCTTTCTATCCTGTTCCATTGATTTACATTTCTGTTTTTGTGCCAGTACCATACTGTCTTGATTACTGTAGCCTTGTAGTATAGTCTGAAGTTAGGGAGCTGGATTCCTCTGGTAGGTACTTATTCTATATTTACAGAGGAAACTTGGGGTTACAGGAGAAAGTAGCCAAGGGCACATTAGCAGGAATTGGTGAAATGTGGGCTCTAGAGAGTGAGTATATCCATCTGTGATCAGGACTAGCTGGGCATCTTAGTGGTACTGGGCAGCCCAGGCTAGAATGCGACTTGGAGAGAGCCACTGTGGTCTGCCATCCAGGCCCCCTCAACTTCTCACTCAGCAGCTCCATCCTTAAAGACCACACTCTGTGACTCTCCTGGATGCCAAGACATCTTCCTACACAGTATTTTCGTTCAGCAAAACATCCATATTTCCTATTTTTGACTCAAGAATACCAGATCTGTGATGCACTCTATTTATTAGTGATGCAGCTCCAGGAAAGCAATTCTGTTAGCATTTTGCAATAGGAGACCAGCAAAAATTGGAAATATATTTGCACTCAGAGGTGGTTGTGATGTAGGATTTTAAAAAAATAATGAATACATTGAAAAATCACTTTCTATTTAATATCTAGGGTGTCTGCACACACCACATGGCTCCTCTGCTAACATTTAGACATACACATGCTCGTGAATTATTTTAAGAAAAGAAAATAACCTGATTTCTAATACAAAGAACCTTCTCTAAATATTTGCAAACACAATTTTGGATTCCTGAGGTTAGATCTGCACACATTTTTAAAGTGTTTTCTTTGCCTAGCCCTCTGTTTGATTCAGTTGATTATAAGATGGGACCGTGTTCCCTAGGAGCTCACATTTAGTTGGGAGAGTAGATACTGGAAAAGTAAAATAAAAATATGAGTAAATTTCCAGTACAGCAGATGTTCTAAGGCAGTGCATGATTAATTTCCAAACATGTGATTTAGACAATGTGTCCAACAGATCAGAGGGAAAAAAAAATAACATCCATGATTTAGTATGAGGTCCCTAAAACATGGCAAATTCTTTTATATACTATTTTATTTAATGCTTAAGTGGCAGGATAGTACTTTTGAGATCATAGCCTCTCTTCTTTATTTTTTTCTGAAGCCACAATTTTTAATAAAAGAATTCCAACATCAAACCTGGCCTTCTGGGCCATTATGAAGAAATATTCATCAAGTGAATAAGAATATGCCTCTCTTCTTCTGATTTCTCCCATCTTACCCTCCACTTAAACGCACCTCTGCCTTGTGATCATTGCCGCAGGGAGGGTTGTGACGGGGGAAGAGAAGATGGGGCTTGAAGCTGAATCTCTTCCTCATTTTCATTTGCAGAATCCTAAACCTTTAGGAGGGTGGGGAAGATGTGGGTATCTTCAACATCTGGGGAAAAATAGAGGAAGAAAATCTGCCTTCCCCCAGTCTAGGAAATGATACCCCAGACTGGCGGGTGGCAGGGAAGGGGTGGGGGGATAAGATGAAAGAGATGCAGAGTGACGGCACCTGAGGCCCACCACCTGGGCTGAGCCCTGGAAGGGGTGTGTGATATTGGGAGGGAAAGCCAGCCTGGCACATCTGGACAGATGGACCATGGATGGTTTCACAGAGGGCATGAGAAGCAGCCGAGGTATTTCTGTGCCCCTAAGTAAGGCAAGGGAATACAGAGAGCACTGATGGCCCTAAAGGACCATTAATGACTGAGGACCAAAGAGGTGGGCACTATTGCAGTGGATACCTGCATGGAAAGATGACTGGAGGCCCCTTGACGCCCTAGCGCCTTATACAATACGGCCCCCTGAAAGCAGCGGGCACCCTAAGGAAATGGGAGAATTCCAAATTTGCCAAGGTTAAATCTCCTCCGCTCAGATAGAAGAGGGGCTTGAAATGAAACTAAGACGGATGTGGAAAAACTACTTTTCTTTTTGTGAATCCAGAATCTTACCTGCTAAACATACAGCTCCTTTTACAGATGATGTTTTCAAAGCTAGGTAAATGGCCTAATGCCCTACGGGCAGAAGTTAGTGAAATTCTGATTCAAACTCAGGTCTTGCTTGCTCCCAAGCCTTTGACCTCCACTCCATACAATACCTATGGCCGGGAGAGTGCAAGCAACATTTCTCGGAGGATGTCATAATTGGGGTGCTTCAGAAAGATGGGGACAGGTTGGGACTGACACAGGGCTGGGGGAGAATGTCCAGTGACACTGGGTTCTGTAGACACTGAATGATTTCAGCAGCAACTCCCAGTGATTTGTGTCAAGTTTGCTGGGAAACACAGTTGTCCTGAAAAATAATAGTATTTGGCAAGCGTGATTTAATGTCACCTGTGTTGTTCTGGGTCGGAGTTTGCACTGGGACTGAATTCCCCCTCAGCTTTCCTTCCACTGAGAAGTGAGCCCATCAACTGTTCATGTGGCTTTAGAATCCGTCATGTTCACCTTCCTCTGAGTGAAAGATCTGTGTCGTGCGAAGATACTTCCCTATCGTGTGAAGTCTCTTCCCCTTGCAAAGTGTATGCGGATGCTGCTGGTCTTTTTTTTTTTTTTTTCTTTCCCTGCTGTTATTCCCACAGCTATTTAGTCTGAGAAACCCATGGAAAGTAGTAGGGGCCATGTTCCCTCTTGCTTGAGTTGGAGGCTGCTCTGTGCATGGTTTGTTGATGGGGACACTCCTCAATGAACACAATTTCATGGATGGTTGGATATCAATTTTGAGCAATGCAAATGGTGAGACCATCTGAAATCTTGCTTTCTCTCATTTCCTCATTTCAGTGATGGAGACACACATGGAACGCAAAGACTAAGTGAAGTGTGTAATAGACCCCCATAAGCTTGCAGCTTTTAAAACTGTCCGTGCAACCCCGGGGGTTGAACTGTAGTTGCAGGGACTTGTGGACAGGGACGCTCTGCCATCAGGGCTGGCCATGACACATTCTCAGCAGGCTTTCTCTATCCTTTGGATTTTATGTCTCCCTCCCGCCAGCCTTTCCAGCAGACATTTACATGGCATGTTCTAAGTGTGAAACATATGACTTATGGGATGACCACAAAAGTCATTACTCCGGGGTTGGGGACCTAAGTTGATGGAGTTAGAAGGGCCCTCATATATCACCAAGGATGGCCCCTCCACTGTCCCGGACCACAGAGGCAAGACACAGTCCTCAAAGACTCAGAGCAGGTACGCAGCAGTAGTGAGGGTCTGGAATTCTCTTCTGATTCCAGACTCAACCCTCCCATTAAACCATAATGCCCGATGGGCCAGTGGTTATCTTTGGCCTCACCTTGATTTTGTCTGATCTGTGGGAAAAATGCCCAGGGAGTTTGGGTAAATGGTTTGACCCCAGATTCCAGAATCCTCTGGTCTTCCTTACTTGGCTGTGAAACACCATCTGACTTTACATGTCCCTAGAAGCAGAGGTGGTGTAGCAGCATAATTAAGGGTGAGGGCTCTGGGTGGCACAGATCTGGGTGCCAATCCGGGCTCTAGGTGACCTTTCCCAAGGTCCTTATGTTCTCTAAGTCTTAGTTTCCTCATCTGCAAAATGGGGATGATAATCACACCCACACCATAGAGAGACAAGCCAGAGCTGAGCACAGTGCAGGAGCTCAAAATTGGCCACTAGTTCTGGTGACAGCAAGAACCAAGGAACTCTGAAATGAGATGATGTCACGTGAGTTTTCTGTCTCTTTTCTCAGTAGCCTTCTCTTGTTTTTTTCTCCCCACTCTGGTGTGCCTCTCAGAGAAGTTAAAATGACACTGTTTTTACTCTAAGACCCTTGCCAAATTTTCTAATTAATATAACTTTCAGAATAAGATTCAACGTTAAAATTGTAACTCAGTTATACTGTGTTTCCACACATGAATGCCTGAATTTTAAAGCTGATTTCATCTGTGTTGTCTTTAAACCAATATACCCTCATGTCAAATGAATCACCTTTTCTTGATTTTTTAATACAGACAGTGCAAAGAGACACCCTGTTAGTCATCCCTGTGTGTCAGACCATGAACCATATGCCTTTGTCAAAACAAACTAAAAAATGGGGTAGGGCTTCCCTGGTGGCGTAGTGGTTGGGAGTCCGCCTGCCGATGTAGGGGACACGGGTTCGTGCCCCGGTCCGGGGAGATCCCACATGCCACGGAGCAACTGGGCCCGTGAGCCATGGCCACTGAGCCTGTGCATCTGGAGCCTGTGCTCCGCAATGGGAGAGGCCACAACAGTGAGAGGCCCGCGTACCAAAAAAAAAGGGGGGTATAATTCAATAAACATTAATTATTGACCTTCTCCAGGACATGAAGTAGGAGGAAAGAGAAGGGGAGGAGAATCTGTGAGAGCAGATGGTCCTTACTTTCTGCAAACTCATGCCCTAGTAGCGGGTGGAGATCTGCACTAATAACTCCAATGAGATGTTTCCCAAACAGTGCTCCAAGAACACTATTCCACAAAGAGTGAGTTCCATAGTGGAATACGATTGAGAAACATAGGTTAAGTAATCTCAAACTGATTGGTTTCTTGGCGGGCTTTTGAGAGCTTTGAATAAGCAAATGTGCATTGTGACTCTTCAGTGTGGTGCTGTGGGGATGGTTTACGCAGTTTCCCAAACTGGACCTTGGCTTCCTTGAGGAAACTGTGGGACCAAGCTTCATGAACCCCTCGGGAAATGCCACTTGAATGTAAGGCGGGCTGTGCCAGCATGTGCCTCCTTCTCCCAGCAGCAGAGACCCCCAGGGATGCAGAATAATTTCAACACAGACTTTATTAAGAGAATTTGTATTAAATTAGACCAAGCTTATTAAGTGACGGCATGTATTCCAAGTCTCTGCACTACTTTTAGTGTCTGGAAAAAAAAAAAAAAAGACCTGAAAATGTACAGCAGATCTCAGGTCCACATGTGGCTCTAATTCCTCTTTGTCTGAGGAACAGATGCTATTGATTACTGCAACCCTCAGGGTTATTTCTGCCTTTTTATTCCTTTTTTGGCCATTCCTATTCTGTGCCTTGACTCCTCCCCAAAGCCACAATGGGGGTTCTCTGTCTGTCCCTTAACAGGTTCTAATTTTTAGAACCATCCCCTTCCTTATCTCCCGCTGCTTTATTTGTTAAGTAGGGGGTAGGACTCAGCCAGACCAGGAGCTAGGGTAGAAAGCCCTCCTCATCCCAGGCCAGAGGGGTGCCACCATCAGGAACAGGCAAAGCTAGACACTCTAGGAAGGTCAAGGTCCAGAGAGCACTGCAGGAGAGGCCCCAGCAGAGGCAGGGATGAGGTGGTCTCTGGGGACAGAGCCACAAGCAGAGAAGTCTGTGATGAGCTCCCCCAAGAGCAGATGAGGCTCAGGCAGAGGGCAGGGTGGTACTTACTGGGGTGCATGTCTAGAACTATGTTTCTTCAAACATGTTCAGCCATTTCATTAACAGAACTCTTGCCCTGATATCATACAAAATGGATAAAACAGAGCTTCTCTGGTTGTCATGTTGGGGGAGAGGTGCCCTGGGGTGTCACCTGCTGAGGCATCTCTCTGAAACCCCGGGGACTCCCTAAGGCCATGGTCTGGCACATCAGCAGCCTTCTCGATTCAACCCCACGACAGCTGAGTTACAGGCCCTGGTTGGTTGGGCCCAGTGTAAAGGTCCAGGCACAAATCAGATGTGATTATACAGTCAGTTTTTAACCATATATGGGTAGAACTTGAATTTTTGCTGTTAAAAATGGATGAGTAGGGGTCTTCCCTGGTGGCACAGTGGTTGAGAGTCCACCTGCCGATGCAGGGGACGCGGGTTCGTGCCCCGTTCCGGGAAGATCCCACATGCCGCGGAGCGGCTGTGCCCGTGAGCCATGGCCACTGAGCCTGCGCGTCCGGAGCCTGTGCTCCGCAACGGGAGAGGCCACAACAGTGAGAGGCCCGCGTACCGCAAAAAAAAAAAAAAAAAAAAAAAAGAATGAGTAGGGACTCTAAGGAAAAGGACAAATTAATTAGTCTTTTAAACGATCTTCTCCAATGGCGTGACCCAGAGAGAGACAGGGACCTGGTATTTGTCCAAAGGCAGCCGTTTCTGACGGATCAGACTGATCTCGGCCAGGAGAGAGGGTCTGATTCCATCCCCAGAACACTGTCACGGAGCACAGAGGTGATGGTCAGGTGGCCTGCAGCGGTCACGCAGAGGAAGGAGGACTTTTTTGAAAGGCGAGGTCCATCCTGACTTCAAAAGCCCTTCTCAAGAATTAAAATATGCTGCCTGTTCTAGGCCGTACTGGCAACATTTCTTAAGTGTAAATGAAGTCTCCATTTTTTTTTTAATTACTGGAAAAAATACCAATGAAAATAAAGTTCCACCAATTACTTTGGCTTTCCAATTCACGAACAGGGCACAGTAGGCTAATTGGGGCTGCAGAACACTGCCCACCCTCAGTGCTGAGCCAGTTCCCGGGAGCAGGCAGCTGCTAGCACGTTATTTTCTATCCTCATTGTTAAACCCCAATTGGAAATTTCACAAATGGGAACCAGTTCCCTTGCCAACCTCAAAAGTACTTGAAAAACTCCCCACGATTACAGGCCCGAAGGGGTTCGTTCACACAGCAGGCTTATAGCGTGTATATAAGTGGACTTTGGAAGGTTTAGAAACATGCCGAGATAAAGACTGCATTATAGGCCATCAACTTCACAGTGCCATGTCCTATTGAAAGACCTTTTGATGTCTCCTTCCAAGACAAAAAGAGGATCCAAGCTCCTAACAAGGCAAGATGGCGTCCTATGGTCTGGTCTCAACTCCTCACCTCAGCCTCCTCTCAACTCATTCTGGTCCATTGCATGTTCCAGTGATAGGGCACCCTGGGCGTGCTGACGTCAAGCTTCTCTGCCATGCTATATGCTGTTGCCGTCTTTATCTTCCTAACGAACGCTTTCTCATCCAATAAAGCCCAATTTTAAAGATTTTAAAGGATTTTTCTCCTATGCTGAAAATTCACCAATAGATTATCATTCCCCTCAGAGAAGATACTCAGATCTCCTCCATGCCCAGAAGCCTGGATGACCAGGTTCTCTCCTATACCATTAGCCGCATCTTCCAGCACTTGTCTTCTGACTGACTCTCTCCAGCCTCAGTGACCTTTTTTCTCACCTATAGATGGACCTGGGAGGGCAGGGTCTGAGTGTGAGCATTAATCCTGGGGAAGGGGAGAAGGTCAGTGCATGCAGGGAGCCACGGGGAAGATGGCATCACAGAGGCCAGAGTGTACCAAGGTCTTGCAGACAATCTGCCATATTGGGTTTAGGTGCAAGGCGCAGAGAAGGAGGTGGACGAGGCAACCAGCAGATGTTTTCAAATTTACACATTCATTCAACTGAAACATGCCAAACACACTCCATGGACCCATCACCTAATCCTTGTAATAAGGAGTAGGTATTACTCTAGATTAAAAAAAAATAGATGAGAAAGTAGGAGTTCAAGGAAGTTAGGGATTCTGCTGTGTCCACACAGCTAGTAAGTGGCAGGGCTGGAATTTGACTCAAATTCAAATTTATGACTCCTAAGCCTAAACTCTTTTTTCTTGTTCTGTAGAGGGTCAGTTGAAGGAGTATACAGCAAGAGATTAGCAAAGAGAATACAGAGTTTCTGTGGCGTTTTGATTCCAGAGTTGTCAGATGTCTCAGAAAGTAAAGGGTTTACAGCATTTGTATCAATACACATCAGTTCCTGCATTTTCCCAAACACATAATCACATAAACAAAATGACCAATCAGCAACAGTGGCAGCAAGCCACAGTGGAAGGAGAACAGTCTTTGAAGAGTTGAGGTTGGGCAAATCTGACGGGGTGACCTTGGGTAAGCTACCTCACCTCTCAGACCCTCAGTTTTTTTATCTTATCCCCACAAGTAGGGACTTACTAGTGGTTTCTCAGAGGACTGTAAACGTCCATGTACATAAAGGGCCCCCTTGTAACAGTGGCTCTTAAAGTTTCCTCCAGGAAATGACATAAGGCACTTCCACTCACATTTAATTGGCCGAAGCAAGTCACATGGCCACACTTTACTCCAAAGAAGAGTGGTCCTAGCATCTATCTGGGAAGAGGACAGAAATACTCAAACACCCTAGTGACCGTTCTTTCTCCCACACTCTTTTAAAGCATTTTTAAAAATCTTTATTTATTTATTTATTTTGGCTGCATGGGGTCTTCATTGCTGCACGCGGGCTTTCTCTTGTTGTGGAAAGCGAGGGCTACTCTTTGTTGTGGTGTGCGGGCTTCTCATTGCAGTGGCTTCTCTTGTTGTGGAGCACAGGCTCTAGGCGTGTGGGCTTCAGTAGTTGTGGCACATGGGCTCAGTAGTTGTGGCACACGGGCTCTATAGCCCAGGCTCAGTAGTTGTGGTGCACAGGCTTAGTTGCTCCGTGGCATGTGGGGCTTGACTGTCACTACAGCACAACTTAGCCTATTCTAACTGATCCAAAGAGATCATCTTAATTCTTTATAAAATCACTTTATTTTTGTGGGGCTGGTCTAACCAGTTGGCATGTAACTGGGAAAAAGTGGTTTCAACTGGCCTTGTTAGAGCTTGGAGCAGGTTTCCATTGCAGGCTGGGGTGACAGGGATCCAGATGTGGTCCCTGAGGGCCTCTAGGGAAGAGTAGTGGTAAGGTTCATGGTGAGGACATGACTGGGGCCCCCTTATCTATGGGCAGCATCCAAGCTATGTTCCAAAATATCCACGGGCTGACTGGTGGTGTCCAGCTGGGGCACTGAGCCACACAAGAGGGCCATCGCTCTAGCACAGCTGTGTTTAGTGACTAATGATTCCTGTGCAACCTCTAAATCAGTGCCTTGCTATACTAATTAGTTTCATGGACTCTTGCCAGATGACACAGTCTTCCTTTCCTGTTATCCTGGGGAATTCTGCAATACTGAGGAAGCTCCTATCACGCTCTACTGAAATGTTTGAGAAGCTTTCTACTATCATGTGTACGTCAGACTTCATGTAGGTGACTTCTGCTGAAAAACACACTCTCTCACTCAGGCATAAAAAAGAATGAAATAATGCCATTTGCAGCAACGTGGATAGACCTAGAGATTATCATATTAAGTGAAGTAAGCCAGACAGAGAAAGACAAATAGCATATGATTCGTTTATACATGGAATCTAAAAAGAAAAGATACAAATGAACTTATATACAAAACAGAAATAGACTCACAGGCATAGAAAACAGACTTATGGTTACCAAAGGGGAAAGTGGGGAGAGGGACAAATTAGGAGGTTGGGATTAACATATACACACTACTATATGTAAACTAGATAAACAACAAGGACCTACTGTATAGCACAGGAAACTATACCCAATAGTTTGTAAAACCTATAAGGGAAAAGAATCTGAAAAAGAGTATATATACACATATGTATATATATATATGTGTGTGTGTGTGTGTGTGTGTGTGTGTGTATATATATATATATATATATATATACACATACATACATATATATCTCTGAATCACTTTGCTGTACACCTGAAACTAACCCAACATTGTAAATCAACTATACTCCAATTAAAAAGAATATACTCTCTTCTGTTGCCTCATTCCTGCTTTGTTTCCTTCCCGGATTTTGTGTCTCTAGTGCTCCCAGGGCTGCACCATTTGCCCTTCTTCTCATCTTCTCTTGCATGGGGCTGCCCAGAACTCACTCTTAGTCCCAGTGCAGAGGGGCCTGTGTCTCCCCTAGAGGGAGCCAGCCCTCTGAAGACTTACTCTTATACCATCACCCACCTTTCCCCTAAGCCCCCATGGCAAATGGTCAAGGTCACAGATCTTAGTAACTTTCAAAGAATCCATCAACACGAGTTCGAGTCATCTCAAAGTGCCAATCTGCTTATTTGGGGAGCATTTTACTTCTCCTGTGCTCTCCCATTGGTACTTCAAAACACCCCAGCTGCTAAGGGAGCAAAAACAAAGATGCCAACAAATCTGAGTGGGGAATAGAAAGGCTACCTGCATGCTCAGAGTGCCGGTTTTCCTGCTTCCAAAGAGATTAGCCTGGGTGCAGGGACTGGAGGAGAGGCAGCAACAGAAGAAATGAGGAAGGAGCAGAGACCTTCAAGCGAGAAGGCAACAAGAAGCCTCCATCCCTGGGGAGCAGGGAAGGGGCTCAGAGCTTAGCAGAACTTGAGGGTGGCCTCTCATGGCCTTGAACCTATGGGCAATCCCTCGCTCCCTCCGTCCCACATATTTGTGAATTCCCGGTATAGAGGGTTGGGGTCTTGGACAATTTGATTGGGAATAAAGAGAGATCCTTGGCTTCTGACCTGTGTAGCAATCAACAGAGCCAACTGGCAATTTTGTTATAAGATTCCACATTCAGCCTTCTTCCTACACAGCCCCAGTTTGAAACGGGATAAGGTTCCAGAACAATAAAAGGCATTAGCAACTCAGAGGCAACCTGAAATTGCTCATGTTTATCTAAAATCAAAATCTGGTCTCAGGCCAAGTGCTTTATTATTATACAAGTGTAGTGCCTGGATTCATCCTTATTTTTATAAATCTTGTTTTATTAGTAAGGGGTAGAACATTTTCCTGGCTGATTCTCATTCCACTTGCTTTGCCCTTTTCTCTGTCAGTACCTTTCATGGACTGTACACAGATGAGCCAGGAAGAAGGTCTGGACTTAGGGTTACCTTGCCAACAAGCGCCGACGGTAAGTTGCATGGCTATGTGAGATGGATGAATGGGCCAATCGTTGGTCACCAGGTATGGTTCATACGTTGCTCCATCCATGTATAAGGTAACCACAGGAAACTCCACATTGATGACATAGTAATGCCATTCTTTGTCACAAATCTAGTGGAAAGAAAGAGAAGCAACACTTAAAATTGAATATGCAATGAAACATCTAACAGACTTATTCTAATTATGAAAGAGGGAGAAGAGACCTTTAGATCAACAATGTGCATTGCAAAGAGCCCAATGAACATAATGGTTGATACGCACTGAGGTTATAGAAACTCAAATCAAACGTGATGGGGCAAACCACGGAATAGAGGAACACCTGAGAAGCTAACCATCAGGCAAACATTTGGCTGTCGGCAGATTATCTTGGTCACATAATTACCAGCTCTCTAGGCTGGCAGGTTCTTGGTGGACAGGTGGAGGTGTCTGCTTACATTTGCTCTGTATCAAATTTTTCTTAGTTTTTCAATAGAGAAAGAGTAAAATTAAAATTGTTTTTCTAAGCTCCGGGATGGATGGAGCTATAAAAAGAAAGATGCTAGATTGTAAGTAGAAATGAAGAGGAAGATAGAGAAAGGGCAGAGGAAGGGAAAGAGAAAGAAGAAAAGAGAAGAGGGAAACATTAGGAGTTAGGAAGGATCAAGGAGAAAGCAGTGACCATGGGATGAGGAAGAAGAATGCGTTTCAGAAGACTAGGAACCACCCCCCGCAATTCCTTTGTCTCTAGATTAAGGCTTGTCTGAGGAGCTGTTGTAGTCTCACCCTCCCTTCAACCCAAGCAAAATAAATTCTGAGACAGACCGTCTTCCCAAGAGGACTCAGTTTTATCTTCCTTAGAGTCCCTGGGGAGCTGGAGAAGAACAACAAGTGGGTCCTCCTGGCTGGACTCACTGCACAGCACTCTTGCACTCATGTCCCCTCACAACTTTTGCACCTATGATTTCTGGTCTTAGGCCTGGGAATGAAAAATCTAACTTTAATGGGTGGGTAGAGACATTGGGGGCCAGGATAAAGTCACAATTCCTGACCTCAAGATACTCAACTCCCACAGCATGATCCAAAATAGAAACCAATATGGCACGTCTTGGGAAAAGAGATAGGAAGCATAAAAGGTGACAAGGCTGGGGATGGGAGCCCCCTCCCTCCGGTCGCCTAAACAAGTATCTTGGAAGTTGCATTAGGCTCTCTCTCCTCCCCACTCCCTGTCCCTCAGATCCCTCTGTACCCTGTGGAGTCCACCTCGGAAGTGTCTCTCATCTGCGTCCTGTTGTCTCCATTGCCCCTGCCATCTGTGGCAACGGAGACAGATGAGTTCTGCACGAAGGTGACCCCAAGTGAGGACATCAAAGCCCTCCCTACACCCCGCTCTGGATTAAATGTGCTGTTTCTCATGAATAGATAACACAAAAAGGGATGCTAAATGATCTTTTCCCTTTCATTCTGGAATAAGATTTTTTTCCCCTTAATGTTCTTTTTATACGGTTCTGTCTCATGTCTCAGAAAATTGCTCCTTTTGAAATCCATTAACCTGATAAAGCCTGATGAATATTTAGGGGCCCTTGGAAGGTAAGCAGGAGGGGTCCAGGCAGATGTCTCCAAAATCCTGTTACACTTCACTGAGTGTACAGCTCAGTACCTGATACATCTCAGTAGAGGTCCTAACTCTATTTACACCCACCTCCTGCTTGATGCCTGAGACCAGACACTGGGCTGGGTGCAGGGATCTTGGGGTGGGTCTCTGACCCAGGTGAGGCTGACCTAGGGGTGTAGGTGTGGCCCAAAGGAAGATCTGAAGACACAGTCTAGGGTGATGAAAGAGTGGGGAACTAAGGAGAGTTCTGAATGAGGAAGCATCTAATCCGAGGAGACCCAATGCACGCTGGACTTGGGGTTTGCAATCCCGGATGGCCAGTCAGAACATCCTGGGGATGGTCTCTGAGGCATCAGGAAACTTCTGACCAGTCCCAGGGTGGAGAGCAGACAGATGGCAGTGCCGTGACCCTGTCCACACCTCATGCCCTTTGAAATATAGGCAGAACACGAGAGCCAATCAGGCAGCACTGGGGGGCTCCCCTGCCCAGGCCACCATTACCACTCTTCCAGTGGCCTCCCTCTCGGGCCTGGCTGCCATGTTGAATCCATGCACTGGCTGACTCTACATCACTCCGCATCTGCCGAAGCTGGATGGAGGCTGGTCCTCTGGACCGCTTTCTTTCACAACACTTACAGCATTTTTGTAGGACAATACAAAAAAGTTCCAAGGAGGAAGCAAAATAAGTCCGTAGCTTAACAGGAGTAGCAATCCCTGTCAACGTTACAATTTCTCCTAGGCATCCCCACATCCCCCAGCTTTTCTGAAACGTTCTCCATGAACAGCAGCCCTTGTGATGTCCCACCTAAAAACAATGATGTCCCACCTTAAAAAACCGTGAAGCCTTGGTTTTTGTTTTTTCATTTCCCATGTCATTAGCCTATCCAAGGTTCCCAGCAGCCTCAAAGTATACACCCATAACAATTTTTCAACCTTTTGGGAAAATGGAACTTTTCTATTTATAGCATTCCTACAAGCATCCCATGAAACAAGAGTTGGGAAAGGTCTATTTGGAACACACTGTACATACAACTTGAAAGTTTGCTTATCTCACTTAACATCAGCATTAAAATACCTTTACTATCTTCATTTTAGATGGCTGTATAATATGGATACACTACATTGTACTATACTATATTTTATACTTCATTATTCCCTTATTCTCAGGTATTCCTTGTGTACCAGCAATTATAAATGATACCACAATGAATTTCTTTTTGCATAAATATTTGTCTGCATTTCTGATTATATCCTTGGAAGACATTCCTGGAATGTAATTACTGGATCAAACGTTGGAGGTATTTTTGAAGGCTCTTGACATACATCATCCAATTTTTTCTTGCAATAGTTTGTGCTTATTTATACTCCTGCTACACAGTGTGAGACTGCTCATGCGTTGTACCTTGACCACATTGAGTATTTAAAAAAATAGAAAATCCTGGCAGTTAGGAAGGCGGATACGTTTTACCTTATTTTAATATGGGTCACAAAAGATGGCAAGATTTATATTTTCCAAGGTCAGAAGGTAGGGCCTTCTGGGAGTGGGGAGCAGCCTGAGCTGACCTAGAGGTAGTAAAGATTGGGAGCTTCCCCAGTGAGCTCCTAACTTGGCATCCAAACAGAGGCTATCAGTCAGACTAGGCTTACTCCTGCAGACTTCCTGCACCAAGTAATCTATGAAAGCAGCTAAAGGAAACGCCTAATTAGGGTTTCATAAATGTGGATCTATGATGAGAGACCCTCATTAACCCTCTGCAGGGACAAACTGTAATTGAAAAATGATCAAGCCAGAAGGCAGCAAAAATAACTGTGTCAAGGCAATGGCTTCACCATGAAAGGAGGAAATTAGGCAAAGTGACCTTTCCTCGGGGGAGAGAGGAACTTTCATTCCTGATTGTGCATGAATCCCTGGGGAACCCAGCTGGCACCAGGCATGTCCAATGCCATCCCCAGAGACAATGCCCAAGCCCTCAGCTGGACCAAAGACACTTTGCCCTCTGGAAAACTGCAGGTGTGTTCCCACGGTGTCTGGTGGCAGCTGCTGTTTAGCTGGGGAGTGAATCAGAGACCGAGGCCCAGGGACAAATGCTGGATATCCGCCCAAAAGGGTGGATGGCAGGGACAATGCCAAGGAGGTCTGAGTTGGGAGCAGGCTGGTACTCCAGGGTTGAGTTGGAGACTGGGGAAGCCTCCCATGAGAGGGGAGGAGATCAGGCTGCTCACAGGTTGGTCCAAATGTCCTTGAAAGGGCCACACTGGAAGTTCTGAGTTGGTTTTCCTAGCAAATCAGGTATATTTGAATGCAGTTATTCAATGTGAGATACATTTACCTATGAACCAATGTGCAAGGGAAGGTACTAAGGGCTGCTTGGGATGCAGCACTTATCAGATACATGCTTTGCCTGCAAGATTTTCAATCTGGGGCCGGGCATGGTGGTGGTGGTTAGGTATCAAATACACAGAAGACTCGGATGCAATCGGAATTGAGGTAAGTCTTACAGACAAGGTGCAAAGCACTGTGAGATCCAGACTCTGGTTGGGAGAAGGTGGCATTTAGGGTGGCTAAAACTGTTAAGATTCCATTAGGAATAGATGGCAGGGAAAAATTCCAGGAAAATGGAGCAGAAACCTTTTATTCCCTGATTCATCTGTCCTTACAATCGGCAAAGAAGCTACCAGGTTTGGGGCAAATGGAGATTCACTCATTCACTCACTCCTATAGACATTTACTAACTGCATATCCTGCTTTTTGAAGAAAAGAAGGCACCTGCCCTCATGGAGCTTCCAGTTCAGACACAGAATTGACAGAAAAGCTTGTAACAGTTGTGACTCATGTCCACAGATTTGTGCAAGGCACCAGGGTGAGGCCGTGGAGGGGGTGGGCGTCTGAGTGCACTGGGAGGGGGGAAGGAGCACAGACACAGAGCTTGGAGGGGTCATGTCGGTTTGGGCAAGGTGAGGAGTGGGAGATGAGGCTGCAAGGATAGCTTGGAACTGAGGCCCGAGGACTTGAACAGCTTTTCTTCTGTAGGCAACAGGACTTATGGGCGTTTGGGGGCTGGAGGAGGATGGTCGTCATAGCAACAATCAATCTTGGAACATGCTTCTCAATGTCAAAGCAGCTTTTCCTCTTCCTTGTACTATTTAATCCTCACTGCAACCCTATCAAGCAGGAGGACCAGTTCGGTCTTGGGCAGAAAATTATTAGAAAATACAGGGAAAGAAAGAACATGGTTTCTAATCTCAAGGCGTTTCTATTAGATGTTACGTGAACTACAACCCCATGGGGGGCTTCCCCGCTTGGCCTCTCTTCTTTTCATTCCATACACAACCACTGGCTCAGCTTTGCCTGCAGACTGCCAAATCAGGATCTTGAGCAGATACTTATCTTCTGAGCGATGGACTCACATGTCAGATTGCCCCTGAATGGTCCACTAGATGTTCCACAGGCACTTCAAACTCACCATGTCCAAAATTGAGCTCTACAGCCCCGTGCTCCAGCCCAGCCTGCTCCCTGCTCTGTGTTCCCTGCCTCAGCAAATGCTCCCTTCATCCGATCTGTCATCCGAGCCGGGACACTGGGCATTGCTTTCAACTTCCTCCCTCCAGCTAAGTTACTGCCAAGTTCTGATGATGCTTGTCTTGTCCACTCTCACCTCTTCACCCTCACTCCTACTCAGAACTTATAATATGTACTAGAGAGGAGAAAGGCTGAGAAAGTGTGTGTGGGACAGGCTGTCGCAAGATGGAAAGCATTTCAGCAGGGGGAGAGGACCAAATGTAGCAGGGGAAGGGTGGGAAAGCTTTGGCACGAGTGAGGGGCAGACAGAGTGAGGGGCTGCCCTGGGGCTGAAGGCAGCTACAGAGTGTGGTGAGCAGGGCAGCCAAGGAGGGAGTGGGGAGTCCACGCAGGTCAAGCCTGGGGGTCACGGGTTAGGTGTCACATCTGCTTTAGGAATTTCTGGGGAATCACGTTCTGGACTTCGGGAAAATACGTAATGCTTCCTAATCCTCAGCTCCATCTGTACAGTGAGGATAATGATAGTATCTACATCGTAGGGTTACTGTGTGAAATGAGCTAAAATAAAGCACCCCCAATGCTTAGAGCATATTTTCAACCTGAAGAAACATGGAAACTCTTTTCCTTTTCCAAATACATTGAGATGCTGCACAAACTATAACAACAACAATAAGAAAATAAAACAAAAATAAGAGAGTTAGAAAGGCTCAGGCTATCAGCCATGGTTTTGAAGCCCACGAAAATGAGGAATGTCTCAGGTCCCCTGTGCAAAGAAAACTCGAGTTGGCATGTCTGCATAAAGCCTGGGACTGTCTGAAGCCTGGGTCTTGGGACAATCACTGACATCAACCTAAGGATGCTGGGAGGAAGCCAGCTAACCTCTCTGACACGTGTCTTCTCTGAGATGTTACACCCCCAAGCCTGCTCTAAGCATGCGCATTGGCTCCAAGTGTAAACAGCCCACATGGTGTGGAAATCCAGAACTCAGACACTATAAAAATGCATCCTTGGGAGTTCCCTGGTATCCACTGGTTAAGAATCCGCCTTCCAATGCAAGGGACGCGGGTTGGATCCCTGGTCAGGAAATTAGGATCCCACATGCTGTGGGGCAACTAAGTCTGCGCACCGTACCTATTGAGACCACGTGCTCTGGAGCCTGTGCGCCACAACTATAGAGAAGCCCGTGTGCCACAACAAAGAGCCCTCGAGCCACAACGAAAGATCCTGCATGCCGCAACTAAGACCCGACGCAGCCAAAAATATAAATAAATAAATAGATATTAAAAAAAATGCATTCTTGAAGTCTTCAGGCCTTTATCAAAGACATACTCAAAACCTCTGGACAGACATGTGCCCACAACCTAGGGCATGAGCAGGACAATTCCTGCCTGAGATGAGCTCAGAGTAAACACTGATAAAACAAAGAGGGAGGGGCTTCCCCAGTGGCGCAGTGGTTGAGAGTCCGCCTGCCGATGCAGGGGACACGGGTTTGTGCCCCGGTCTGGGAAGATCCCACATTCCACGGAGCGGCTGGGCCCGTGAGCCATGGCCGCTGAGCCTGCGCGTCCGGAGCCTGTGCTCCGCAACAAGAGAGGCCACAACAGTGAGAGGCCGGCGTACCACAAAAGCAAACAAACAAACAAAACATGAGGGAACAATCCTTTGCGTGTGTGAGAAAAAGCATCAAAACTCACGTTCCAGGAACCAGAGAAAATGGAGCAATTGGAAAGGGATTAGGGGAAGGCAGGTTTGAAAAAGAAGCAAAGAGAAATGCCAGAAATAAAAGACAGTTGTTGAAACAAACAAAAAAAACAGAGAAAGCTGACAAAAGAGTTAGTGAATTTGAAGAGAGATGAGATTAGAGCAAAATGAAAAATTTGATAAAGCAATTAAGAGAGATGAATTCTATGCATGATAGAAGGATACATTCCAACCAGCATCCTGTCAGATGTGTGAGGCCAGCAGTGAGGCTAGTGGAGAGCAGTGGGGCTGGGATCCTGAGAAATTTGTACGCCATGCTAAGGAGTGTGTTATTTTATTTTAGTGCCTTGTGTTCTAGAAAGCTTTTCTTTATTGCAACAGCCTTATCAAGTGTTAGATTCAGATGACAGTGGACACATAAGCTACATAAGCTCCTTCAGGGTAGGTCAAAACTGAACTGGAGAGCCCCTGAAATGGAGAGCTATTGAACCAGAAGGTCAGAAACCATGCAAACTGGGTTCTCACTGAGGACTTGCAAGGCCATCTGGCCTCAGGCCACTGTTTTGGAACATTAGAAAGATGAGGTCTTGGTTAGTGCCAAGATCAACCACATGCCAAAGCAAAGATGCCACTCTTATTTGCAAATCTATTTAAGATTTCCCCAGGAGGTTGCCTGAACTTCTGAACTGGCAGGGAGAAGTTCAGTGGGTTTTCAGCAGTAAGTGTTTATGACAGCTCAGAAAGCACCTGCTGGGCCTCCTGTCAAAAAGCAATCGACAGATGAATGGATAAAGAAGATGTGGCACATATATACAATGGAATATTACTCAGCCATAAAAAGAAATGAAATTGAGTTATTTGTAACGAGGTGGATGGACCCAGAGTCTGTCATACAGAGTGAAGTCAGAAAGAGAAAAACAAATACCGTATGCTAACACATATATATGGAATCTGAAAAAAAAAAAGGTCATGAAGAACCTAAGGGCAAGATGGGAATAAAGATGCAGACCTACTAGAGAATGGGCTTGAGGATACAGGGATGGGGGAGGGTAAGCTGGGACAAAGTGAGAGAGTGGCATGGACATATATACACCACCAAATGTAAAATAGATAGCTAGTGGGAAGCAGCTGCATAGCACAGGGAGATCAGCTTGGTGCTTTGTGACCACCTAGAGGGGTGGGATAGGGAGAGTGGGAGGGAGGGAGACGCAAGAGGGAAGAGATATGGGGATATATGTATATGTATAGATGATTCACGTTGTTATAAAGCAGAAGCTAACACACCATTGTAAAGTAATTAGACTCCAATAAAGATGTTAAAATAAAAAAAAAATTTAAAAAAAAGCAACTGCTGACTCAGGGCAGCGGAGCACAGGGGAAACATGAAAGGTAATCTGAGTCAAAGAGACCACCCCCATTTGCAATTTGGTTGAGGAACATTCGGGCAAATCTTCAAAACCATCCTGAAAAACTGTTCTTGTAATTTGTGCTTGGAGAGTGTAAATCAAGAATTTCTAGCACCTGGGATCTACACTCATCCATGGGGAGAGAAGACACACTGTTATTAGGCACCAATGATTTACCTGATGCTCTGGCACCATTCTATGATTTTTGCCTACATAACCAACTCACTGGACCAGCTGGTTTATTCCTTCCCACCAGCCCCCAGCATGACACCCTGGGAAGATCCCTTAACTTTCAGGGCTTACTGTTGGGCCTCATTTCCACGTAGTGAAAAAGTGCACTTCAATTAGTCTCTCATCCAGGCCAAAGCTTCTCTTGCCCAGGCTTGGGCTAATTGGCAAATTCTGCAAAGCCCCACAGAGGTAGGGTTGCCTGAGTTGATGTGTGAGCCAGAGGTTAGAGCACAAATCCTGCTCTCGGTGAAGTAGGGACTGTGCATTCCAAGGGCTCTGTGTCCTGCAGGTGTGAGTAAGCGGGACAGGACCAGCCAATGGAGATGTGGCCCCTCACTAGCCATCACTCAGGAAAATGTTCTCTGCAGACCCTTTCAGGCTTCTTTCCCAACTGGGTTTTGTAAAACACTGTCCTGCAAAATGTACCATGAACAATGGCTTCCAGGGACAAGAATATTTTGGAAAAGTTTTACTGAACACAGTAAAACAGATTACTTTTTGCAAGGTGACTCAGAACTGTGGTTCTCAGAGTGTGGTCCCTGGACCAGCAGCATCAGCATCACCTAGTGCTATGAATTGAATGTCTGTATCCCCTCAAAATGCATATGTTGAAGGCCTAACCCCCAATGTGATGATGTTTGTAGGTGAGGTCTCTGGGAGATAATTAGGTTTCGATGAGGTCAGGTGGGTGGGGCCCCCATGGTGGGATTAGTGCCCTTATTAGAAGAGGAAGAAAGACCAGAGTCCCCTCCTTTTCTCTCTGTCACGAGAGACAGGGAGAAGGCAGCCATCTGCAACCCAGGGAGTGGGCCTTCACCAGCAATCAGACCTGCAGGAACCTTGATCTGGGGCTTCTCAGACTCCAGAACTGTGAGAAAATAAATGTCTGTTGTCTAAACTGCTGGTCTGTGGTATTTTGTTATAGCAGCCTGAGCTAAGACGTTGAGGAACTTGCTAGACATGCAAATTCTCAGGCCCCACCCCAGACCCACTGAACAGAAACTCTGGAGGTGGGGCCTGACAGCTTGTGTTGCAGCAGGCCCTCCAGGTGATTCAGATGGGCTAAATTCGAGAACCTCTGCCTCAGAGAACTTAATATGCTAATGTGATGGATAGAATAGTCAGTTTGCCGAATTTTATGACCTCATTTATTTTATTTTCCTTTTGGGCGCCTATGAAAATCACCCGCAACAAAAAATCTCAGAAGACACATGGTATGAGATTCATTCAGTTCATTCAACACAGGTTGATTGAGCACCCAGTATGTCCCAGGCACTTCTGGGCACTGGGAATGCTACAGTGAACAAAACAGGAAGATTTCCGCCAGTGTTTCCCACTGTCCACCATATGCCACCGTCTCCCACACCCCCATTCCCCGCATCCCTCCCCCCCGACCCTGAAGCTTTCCTGCCTCTGATCACACATTTCTCCCAGCTTCCCCCATTAAGCATTAGGACTCCCTTGCCCCCCAAAACAAAAAGCCTCTCAAGCCTGCCCAGCTTTTTCACTCCTCCCTGGTTTTGGTTTCCGGGACGTGCCATGGAATTCATCTGCAGACATTTTCCTTCTGAATTTCCTGAACAGCTGACATCTGTCAGGGCCCTGGGCCTCCAATCTGAGCCTCGGAGGCACAGCCTGCCTGTTGCAGGTTGTAAGCAACCATGTACAGAGTGAGTTCAATATTTTAACAGGCCGGGAAGCACATGTCTTCAATTAGACAGTTAGGAAAGAGACTATTTCTCCTCTGGTGCTCTTTCCCTGATCGTCATCAACTGCACAAAAACCAAGCAGATCGCTCGGCTCGAGAAAGGGGGTTGAAATGGAGTCACTTTAGGATGGGGTTGAGGTGTTTAGAATCTCATCCTGTGGGTGCAGCCCCCTCCCGCAAAAGACTGTGAGCTTCTCGAGGTATGGTATAAGGGAAATGATGGCCATTTGACAATTACTGAACGAATGAATGATTACAGTAAAAGCCAGCAACAGTGGAATTTGTTCCTCTAGAAAAGGGTGACAACCCTAATCTTGGATTCCAGCCTCTAGAACTGTGAAAAATAAATGTCTGTTTTTAAAAAAAAAAAAAAAAAGAAAAGAAAAGGGTGACAAGAGTCCAGCTCAGGAAGCTGGAGCATGGTCATTGGGATGAGCCCATATGTGTGTCAAACACTTGGAATCCTGGCAACCTCATCAGGTTGGCAGCGCAAGAGGAAGGTTTGCAAAAGCTCAGCAGACATGGAGAGCTCTGGAAGGTGGGAGCCTCATGGGGTAAAAGAAGGAGGGTGAAAGTTGTCAGATATGGGTGAGTCCCAGTATGACTCTGGCCAGGGAAGGGTCCATGCCTATTGCTCAGTCCTCCCCGCAGCCTCTGGCTTTGATGCCCATCCTGGGGGCATCAGCACATCCTTGCAGTCCCACTGAGAGGCAGTGGTTTTGGAGTGAGCCAGCTCGGAGGAAATTTCCCCTCTGCCCTCTTACCTGGACATGGATCTGGGGCAAGTTTCTTAAACTTGCTGAGTGCCAGTTTCTTTATTTGTGCAATGGATAGAACACCCATGTTGCAGGAAGATTTGATTATGTATTCAATGGATATTTATTGATAGCAGTTATGGGTCAGGAATTATTCTAGGTGTTGAGTATAAAAAGTGAGGAAAAATAGATGCAGTTCCTTCCCTAAGGGAATAGGCAGAAAATAAAACGCTCACATAAATAAATGTAACATTATATCTGAAAGAAATACTATGAAGGGAAGGTACCAGGTGCCATATGAGCCCATAATTGGGAGGTTTACCTAGTTATGGAGACCGGAAGAGATGGTGAAGGAAAGGAGGCAGGTGAGGGGACCAATGGGGCTAAGAATGTTCAAGGCAGAGGGGACAGTGCAGGCGGTGGCCCTGTGGCTGGAGCACAGAGGGTGAGGGGACAGCTCGTGACAGGGTGGGCAGAGAACCTGGCAGAGCAGGTGTCATGGGAGCATCCGTCTCTGCCCTTCTCCCCCAAACTCCCTGCCCCTAGGAGCCTTCCTGTCTCCTCAGACTGGGCTCTGTGCTGCCCCAAACCTGTGGAGGTGCCCATTCCCCACAAGGTGCTCACCCCTCAGCCCGACCCTAGAGAGGGACTGTAGCATGTTCAACGCTGACGCTGTGGAATCAGGCCTCGCGGGTTCAAATTCTCATTTGACCACTTCCTGGCTATGGGAGAGCAAAATGTGACAGGACAAGCAAGCCACACCCCCTCTCTATGCCTCAGTTTCTTCATCTACAAAATGGAAATGATGACAATAGTAACCACCTCATGAATACTGCATTTATATGACTTAGTACCTATAAGACTCTTAGAACAGCGCCTGACATAGTGAGTGCTTAAGAAAAGTAGGGGTTATGGTTGGTGTTTGCCTGCCCCTCATTACCGTCACCCGCTTCCATTGTTCCTGGCATGAGCCCTCTGCCCTCCCCGCATGTGGTCCAGCACGTGCCCAGCCCTCTTCGTGCTGCCTCTCTCCCCACCATGCCACCCAGGCTATTCTGTGCCAGCCCACACCATCCCCGCCCACCTCCACCCTCCCAAGTCCCTCTCAACACTCAAGGCACAGATGTAATCCAGCATATTCTAGTAGCTACAGTGAATTAACTTTAATACTATGCTCTATTTAATCTGATACATCCATTTATCATTTCAACATGTAATCAATATTAAAACTTAGATATTGTACATTACGTTTTTCTTATGAAGTCTTTGCCATCCATTGTGCATGTCACGCTAACAGCACATCTCAGCTCAGACTAGCCACATTTCAAGGGTTTGACAGTCACACGTGGCTGGTGGCTATCTCATTGGTGAGGCCAGTCCTTGACTCTGAGATCCACGAGGGCAAGGGCCACGTCTGTCTCTGGGTTCTTGGTAAATGTAGATCGCATGAGTGAAAGCATGAATGGATAGGTGAACAGCTGTCATGTTCTGCCAAGCCCTCTCTGCTCTCCCCTGAGGCCTTTTCCACTGTTACTGGGCACACAGCCTTTCAGTCATGATAGGGACCAAATCCTGGGTACCAAGTGCCCAATGACCTTTCTAAAATTAAGGTGAGGGGAGCACTTGGAAACCCAGCGAGCACTATACGGAGAGATGTGCAAAGAAGGAGAGGTGGGTGGCAAAGATTCACACTGTGTCAAGGAGGACAGACCCCATCCTAGGGAGCCCTCAGGCTCCTGCCTTCAGGTAGAGAGGGAGGAATGGATGTCTGTGAGGAGCTGCAGAAGAGCAGGTGGGAGGGTCCTCTGGAGCCTTCGACCAGCCTTTGGGCCCAGAGAATATCAGGGACTCGTTCAAGGTGAAAGAGCTTGTTAGTGGCAGGGCTGGAGCCCAGAACTCCTGTTTCCTGTCATCAGGTGCCTTTGAATGTTATCTCTGGGCAAAGATGAGAATGAATCATAGGCTTTTTGAAGGGGACCCCAGTATATTAAACAGGTTGCTGAGACGCAGCTAACTATTAAACAGGTTGCTGAGATGTAGCTAACTATTCAATAATGTATTTGAAGAAAATTAATTTTTCATCCTGCCAGTCAGAATATTGAGGCTGGTTGTCCAGAAATACACAGTCTGACTTCTCCTTGCAAGTTAAAAAAAAAAAAAAAAAAAAAAGACATCTCAGTGGATACCTTTAGAGAAACATAATTATATTTTAGTTGATATATATCTTGGTGTGAGTGAATAAAACTCCTCTGCATAATTCAAATAAGAAATTCTGCCCCTTTGGAAAATTGAGCTGATCTTGAACGGAATTGGTTAAGTGTTTCCATCTCCAAAGACACAGCACAGGACAAGTCAGCCAGCATGTCCTACATCTCAAATCTCGCCAAGATTTCCTCAGGTATTGGCTCCATAAACCAGGTGCCACATGGCTAACCTGTCTCACCTTCGGCCACATGCCCGCCCGGTGTGTATCTGTCAGCTCTCTGGCAGAGTAGCTGAGACAAGTGTGCCTTCCAAACAAAGAGGCTGAATCTCCAGCACAGAGGCTCCACCGTGTGGGCTTCCCACACTGATCTTGCTCTGGTGGCCTCTGGAGTGCCTGATTATAATTACAGACTGTCAGTGGGCCTTGGCTGTGAGCATCACATGGCTGCTCCAGAAAAGATCCATCCCTGCCACAAGTGGATCCCCTGTTCCCCCCCCTGCAGAGAGATCTCTGTAGAGAGGCCTATTTGCATTTCACAGGGACCTCCAGGGAAAACATGTGAACAGGTTGCCTCAGCTTGGAATTCCACAGCAAAGAAATTGGGTTCTTTGTTTGAACTACAAGTCAGGCCATTAAGTGAGGAAGAATTTGTGGAAATCTTTAGGGAACAGTTGTGGTTTTAAATCCATTAGCACATCCAAGGTCTTAAGACCAGTCTGTTAGGGAGATTTGACATGTGGAATTTTCACACCTGGGTTTTAGTCTCATACAAAGCTTTGGGAACAGTTTAGGATCCAGCAATATCTCTTCTCCCTCCCAACTTCCCCTGCCCCCCTCAAAACACCTAAAGAAACACAAAAACCTGCCAGCACCAACCTTCCCTGGCTTTGGAGAGAAGGTGGGGTGCTCTGACCAGCTCCAAGCCCAGGGTAGTCACTCAGCGTGGACTTCTGAGCACTGATAGGGTGCAAAGCACCTGCTGGTTCCAAGTTTGGGTCTGACTGTAGACATGAGAAAATACAAATGGGCTTCCACATTAACATAGAGAAGTGTGGCTCATTCATCCTGGCTTCTATCCAAGCTACACTGTTCCAGGACCAGGTTTTACAAAATCTTCAAACAAGACTGGGAAGGTCTAAGTCCACAATTCTGTGTTGGCCTTTGTATTAGGCTGCTACAGTGAAGGACCACCCACCGGTCTTGTAAGACCAAGAACTATTGGTCTTACAGTTCTGTGGGCTAGAAGTCTGAGATCAAGGTGTTGGCAGCGTTGGTCCTTCTGAGGGTTCTGAGGGAAGGTCTGCTCCATCCCTAGTGTTGGGTAGCCACGGGCCCTCCTGGGCTCACAGATGCATCCCTCCAATCCTCCAACTTCACATCGCCATCTTTTTATAAGGGCACCAGTCATATTGGTTTGGGGGCCCACCCTACTCCAGTATGACCTCATCTTAACTAATTCCATTCACAACAACTTTGCAAATAAGGTCACGTTCTGCGGTATTGGAGGTTACGACTTTAGCATCTGTTTTGGAGGGACCCAGTTCAACCCCTAACAGCCTTCTCTTGTTCCTGCCGTGTTCCCAAAGTGCAGGGCTGGGAGGTAGAAAGTGCTCCAAGGCTATGCCCAGCATTCCATCCTACCACGCACCATGACAGAAACAGCAAAGTGGCCACATAGGTCACCACTGTGTTTTGGTTTGAGGAACGAAGATTCTTTGAATCCTGTGTAATAATGGTAAACTGTGAGATGTTATAGGTGTTCAGGAAGTACATATAGAAGGAGAATCCCTAATTAAATAATTTAATCCCACTGAAAAGTCTGCACACTATATTTATTCATTCATCCATTCAATAAATACTCATGCAGCCTGCCATGTGCTAGGCACCCTGCCTCATGTGGAAGAGGCTGAGCTTCTGCTCGGGGAGGCTGGAGCCTTGGCTCTTCCAGGCCATGCCTCTGAGGTTCCCTTTCTAGTGGTGTGGCAGAAGCGGGGGAGATGCTCAGACTTAAAACCACTTCATAGAGCATTCATTCTTATGCTTGAGTGTGAGTAAGATAATAAGATATATATGTAAATTAAATATTGGTCTCTACGTCTGGTTCCTGACCTAAAAATCCTTGTAAATAAGGGTGCTAGGAGAATCTTTTGTTCTAACGTTTAGTCTTTGACCCCAGTTCCTGATGCAGAGCTCCTAAGACCTTTGCAATTTCCTAAGTGATAGGAGTATCTGACACCAAACTTCTAATCCCCTTGGAATCTCCTGTGTGATAGGAATGTCATTTGTTCTAATGAGGTGACATTTGGTGGATGGAGGACAGTCACCAAAAGGGCCAAGCCATGATGGGAAGCTTGGAATTTTCAGTCATACCCACTATTCTATGGCGAGGGGAGAGGGGGGGAGGACTGGAAAAAGAGTTAGTAATCTATCATGCCTACATGAGGAAACCTCCATAAAAATCCCAGTGGGGTTTGGGGAACTTCCAGGGTGGTGAACACATTTATGTACTGGGAGGGGAACACACCCCAATTTCATGGGAACAGACAATCCTGAGTTTGGGACCCTTCTAGACCTCGCCCTGTGTGTCTTTTCATCTGGCTGTTCATCTGTGTTTTCTGTATATTTTATTATATAAAACTGATAAACATAAGTAAATGTTCCCCTGAATTCTGTGAGCTGTTCTAGCAAATGATCAACTCCAAGAAAGGGTTCGTGGGAACCCCCGATTTGTAGCTGAGCTAGACAGAAGTGGTGGGTAACCTGGGAACCTACTACTTGAGATCGCCATCTGAAGTGGGAGCCGTCTCCTGTGACTGAGCCCTTAATCTCTGGGGTCTGTGCTAACTCCAGTTAGTGTCAGAATTGAATTGAATTGTAGGACACCCAGCTGGTGTTGGACAAAATTGCTTGGTGTGGAAAGGAAAAAAAAACACATCTGGTATCAGAAGAGTTATGAGTGTGGTATAGTGTGAGAGTTAAGGAAAAGCACACAGGAGAATTTGTCCTACATACATGGAGGCTCTAAGGGAGTTTCTGAATTTATGAGGTAAGCGGGGGGTGGTGCTGAGGAGAGGGAGGGAAGGCCAAGGACAAGTGCTCTCCCAGGTCCTCATGGACTGCGGGCTGCCTTGCCTCTCCTTTGGCTCTTCCTCAGAGATCCTGATGAAGGTGACTCTACCAGGATGCCGTGTATGACCTTGGTCCTCAGTCCCTGTGTGAGGGGGAGGTTCTCCTTATGAACCTCATATAGCTGGGCCATGAAAAGCTTTTTCTCTTTGTTCCAAACTCTTGAATAAACTTTTCTTTTTCTTTTTTAGGAACTTCCTTAATAAGTTGCATTTCTCACAAAAGCCTGGGAGACAGACACCCAGGATTTAAGTCACCCCCAACTGGTAGGCAGATTAATGGCCCCCAAAGATGTCTCTACCCTAATCCCTGAAATCTGTGACTATGTTCCCTTACTTGGCAAAGGGGTTCTTCAGAAGTGATTAAGTGAAGGATTTTGAGATGAGAAATTAGCCTGGATGATCTGGGTAAACCCCATGTAATCTCAAGGGTCCTTATAAGTGAGCGGGAGGCAGAAGAGTCAGAGGTGATGTGAGGAAGCAGAGGCTGGTGTGGTGTGAGTGCTGACCTTGAAGAAGAAGGAAGGGGCCGTGAGCCAAAGAATGTGGGCAGCCTCCAGAAGCTGGAAAGGACAAGGAACCCCTTTCTCCCCTAGGGCTCCCAGAAAGAACACAGCCCTTCCAACACCGTGATTTTAGTCCCGATTTCAGACATCTGACCTCCAAACTGTAAGATAAATTTGTGTTGTTTGAAGCTACAAGTGTGTGGCAACTTGTACAATAACAATAGGAAACAAACACACCCATCTTACCCAACTCATAATCCCTGCTTCTCCAAACACACTGTTGCCTTTTGGTTCTAGGCTCTATTCTGCACCCTACATCCATTGCTTGGCCCTCCTTCTCCTACTTCTCCCACCCTGATTGGCCCACCCCGGCCAGCTCCTACCCCTCCACACCCTACTCCCCACACTGCTCTCCACCTCTCCACCCCAGCCCCACATCCTTCACTGATGCCAGGCGCAGTTGCTCTGACTCCTGAATGCCCTCACTATCTTCAGGAGGGTTCCTCACTATGTGTAACCTACGGCCACTTTATATAAACAAACAAACAAGAATCCCATCACCTAAAGACATTTAAATGGGTGAGGCTGGCCACACACAACGTAGCTGGAGAACTACCCAATCTCCCCAAAGCCAGGTTTCCCCACGAACTAAATTCTATTTAATAGGGGCTTGTTTTCCTAAAATGCTAACGGTCTTTGCATTCAGACGTATGGAATTAGTTGGCCTTGGTTCCAGGCAGTGCTAAGCCTGAACGATGTGCTCTTCAAAATCTCTGAAATGTCTCCCCAGGGAAAGGCACCCTTAATAGAAAGCTCTCACTTCATCTTCCTGTGATCCCCACCCATCAGTGGTACAGTGAGTACTGACCTCTCTCATCTGCTCTGTGCCACTCACTGGGCTGAGAACTTAGCACGCATTGCCTTAATCACTTCTTCCAACAACTCTTGGAGGTGGTAGTATTATTCTCCCCATTTTACAGATCCACAGAGGCTAAATAACTTGCCCAAGGTCTCACAGTGAGTCTGTGTCCAGAGCCTGGCTGGAAAGCCTTGCTGAGCAAAGTGTGAGCCATCCATAGGCAGCAGCACCTGACAGGTGTCCCCAGGGAGCTGGTTAGAAACTAGAATCTCAGACCCCACCCAGACCTCTGAGTCAGAATCTGCATTCTAACACGATCTCCAGGTGATGGCCTTGCACATTAAAACTGAGTGGCTCTGCTCGAAACCACAATGTGGCGCTACCACTCAAGAAAGAAAGAACAATCCATCGTCGGATGTGAATTTGAATAGTGTGTCTGGTAAGGGTTCCTGCAGGTCAAGTGGAAGTAGACACTGTGGGAGGCTGGAGGGCCTTGGGAGAGGAGGTGAGGCCTCTGGAAGCATTCCATTTCATCCCGAAGCATTGAGCTGCAGGGTGTCCCTCAGGCTGGGCAGGGGAGGCCCACTCCTACAGGTTTGCTGGAGGATGGCCTGCAAAGGGTGTTAGAGTGTCAGAGGGATGGGGACGGCTCTTGAAAACACCCCTGTCCAGACCACATCTTCAGTCCCTTAGCCTAAGGAGGAAGGGATGGCAATTCAGGGGAGCTAGCCAGTCAGAAGGAGAGAGAGAGAATAGAAGAAAGCCAGGGCGGGGAAGGAGGGATGGGTTGCTTTGGGGAGGAGGTGTCTCATTCACCAGATGTGTTGAGTGCAGGGCCAGCTTTCTCAGCAGACTCACTCTATTAAGCAGGGTTGGGGGGGTCTCCCCTCTCCCCAACACTCACCTAGAAGTGGGAGGAACCAGGCTGGCACTCAATCACTATGACTATCACTGCCTTTCAACCCGTTCATTTAGATCTCGTGTATTTATTTATGCCCACCTCGTTCCTCATGAGATTTAGGGTTAATTTGTATTAATAATAGATACTTAATAACCATAATTAATGGTGACAGCCCTCATCATCTTCCATTAATGAAATAATACCTTATTACCTTAGAGGAAACACTTCAGGAAACCAAGCCTTACACTTGGAATGAGATGCAAGTTCAAGGCTACCTAGTTGTGTAGAGAAGTGGTGACAACTAGTGGCTGCACCAATTTAGTCTCAAGCACCCACTTTAGCCACGCTTGGGGATGAACGAGAAGGGGTGACTTGAGGATATGACTCTTATCGGAGAGACCGGATTAGCACACAGCAAAGACTTATTTATCGCTCAACCCATTCAAAAGAAGACTGAATGTGGCTTGTGAGGATAAAATCTATGCAGGTTAAAAAATAAGTCAGGAAATAGGAAGAAGCCATGGAAGGGAAGATGTGGGAAGGAAAGTCTATCAGACACCTGTCTGGTCCACTTCAGGTCTTGGCACCATCTCTCCATGGGAGGCGGGGAAGGGTACAGCCACACATTGGCTCCAGCTGCCATTGTGGCAACTCTCTGCCCAGCTGCTGCCCAGTGATGGGATTCTCAAGGGCACAACCCAACAGCCCTCACCCTGCTGTGGTCTCCCCAGGCATCTCCGAGCCATGAGGCACAGCAGGACTCATGACACCCAGACATACAGGGGAGTGAATGCTCCTGGGGAAAATGGGAGACAGGTGCCTGTGGACAAACTTTCTCCCTTTCTCTCCTCACCTAAGACACAGTAGTTAATTATTTACAGTTAATAACTGCTTTGGAAGAGCCATCAGCTGAACTTGATCACAAGCGATGTCCAAGCTTGGTAACACGCCCTCTTTTTTTTCAGTTTTAATATTTTTTTAATTAAAGTATAGTTGATTTACAATGCTGTGTTAATTTCTGCTGTACCGCAAAGTGATTCAGTTATACAGATATATACAGTCTTTTTTTAACATTCTTTTCCATTATGGTTTATCATAGGATATTGATATTGAATATAGTTCTCTGTGCTATAAAAGCACCTTGTTGTTCATCCATTCTGTATATAAAAGCTCACGTCTTCTAACCTCAATCTCCCACTCCACCCCTCCCCCAACTCTCTCCCTCTTGGCAACCACCAGTCTGTTCTCTATGTCCGTGATTCTGTTTCTGTTTCATAGACAGGTTCACTTGTGTCATGTTTTAGATTCCACTTATAAGTGATATCAAATGGTATTTGTCTTTCTCTTTCTGACTTCACTGAGTATGATAATCTCTAGTTGCAACCATGTTGCTGCAAATGGCATTATTTCATTCTTTATATGGCTGAGCAGTATTCCATTGTATATGTGTACCACACATTTATCCATTCATCTGTCGAGGGACATTTAGGTTGTTTCCACATCTTGGCTGGAACACACCCTCTTTATTGATCTCCCTCATTCCTGCCTCACTACCTTTTCCCTCACTCTCATCTCCTTGGGCTTACACTCCTTATTGTAAAGGAGAAACACATACATTTTCACCTTGGGCTTTGCTTTCTAGGGACTTGGGCTAAGAAAGAAAGTTAAGATGAAGCTCTGGAGGGAGTATGTGTGGTTTATCCCTAAATGTGTCCTGAAAGGGTCTATGTTCTTTGGCAGAGGGGCCACCTGTTTGTTCTACACTCTATGGAAGCCGATGCACAGAGGAAACCTAGTGAGTCCTACTGCTGTACCATGCCCACGAAACGAAGAGACAGCTTTTGTCAAAGAGAAGCAGGGTTCTTCCTTGCATTGAGTCCAGACAGAAATCTCTCCTTTGGGTTCTCAAAAGGAGACATTGGGTGGTGTAGAGACCACTGCACTCAACATCACCCTTTATTAATCTGATGAGTTTGGGGGGCCTGGTTCTTATAACGCACTCAACGTGGTCTGAAAGTTTAACATCAAGGTACACTCCAATAAGAATACAGAACTAGAAAGATAGTGGAGTGTAGGATTAACAACAGGGCTTTGAAGAGGCTTAGGTGTGATTTCCAGTTCTGCCAATGACTACCTGTGTGACTTTGGGCAAACTAAACTCCCTAAGCCTCAGTATTCTTCATCTGTAAGACAGGTCGTGGTAAGGATAAATAAGAGAATGCACAAAGGGTGCTTAGTTCGACACAGTATACAGTGAGTATTCAGGAGAATTCGCTATTGACAAAACTGTTCTGAGAGGGGCCCTGCGATTAAGTCCAGGTACAACGTGGTTCTCAGATGGTCAGTCTTAATTCAAGGGTTAAGTGTAGAGTATTTGGAGTTGTAGCTCCCATGTTTTTATTCAAATAATCATACACACACCAATATATTTTATTTATTTATTTTTAAAAAATCTCTATTGAATTTGTTACAATATTGCTTCTATTTTATGTTTTGGTTTTTTTGGCCATGAGGCATCTGGGATCTTAGCTCCCCAACCAGGGAGCGAACCCGCACCCCCTGCATTGGAAGGCAAAGTCTTAACCACTGGACCGCCAGGGAAGTCCCCCAATATATTTTACATTGTGACAAATGCTTTGAAGGAAGAGCCTAGGAAGTGAGAGGGTTTTCATAGGGGTTCCTGTAGTCTGGGGGTTGGAGAAGGCTTGCTGAAAAAGCCTAGGGCCCTGTCCCCCCCTCTGATTAACATCTTGGACCACGTGATTTACAGCTGTGGGTAAGGCCAGCCTTCATGGATGGTGGCCCTCTCAGCCTCTCCAGGAGGCAGTCTGCTGTAGCAGAAAGAACACAGGTTTTTAGAGAGCCCAACTAAGGAACAGTATGGCTTAGGACCAGCCACTTCAATGTTCCAAGCTTCAGGTCTCCCAGCTGAGAAATGGGGGTAATGGTTCTTCTTTGCAGACTGCTGTGATGATTAAAAGAGTGAATGCAGGCAAAGCACCTAGAGCAGATCCCAGCCCAGAAAACCTCAGTAATGTTCAGTCCTTCAACTCCCTCCTCTCTTCTGCTGAATTACAACCTGGTAATGTCATCCAGCTCCTAGTATGATAGGGCAGCAGTTTTGCCAAGTATTTCTTTGTGACCCCCACAGAAGTTAGCTTAATGACTAGAATAAAGCAGGTATACACAGTAGGTGCTGCTCACAACATATCTGACTGAAGAAGCAAACTTGTCACACTGCCCTTAGGCTCCATGACTAATGCTGCAGTTATAAGAACAGCATGATTGAGATTCCAAACAAGCCCTGTAATGCATGTAAATGATTCTCCACCATCCTAAATAATAACACAGATTTAATTAAAAACACTTTAAAGACATCCGTTCAAAGCCTCGCTCCATCCCTCTGTTCCTTTATCAGACTCTCAATTTGCTGACTACAGTGTGATTTTTGCTGAAAGCTCTGAATGGCAAATCACATTTTCATCCTAAAGTGTCAGAGATAAGGCCATGCAAGAGAATAAAATAATTAAAGGCCAAAGAGGTAAACCCAGCTAGGAGTGCAATGGGAAGACATAAGTGGGCCAATAACGTTCATGGACTTCTTTTTTTTTTTTCTTCTTTTCTTGTGTTGATTAAACCAAAGGTCTTCGCTGTAAATTAGAGCCATGTTCTCCTGAAATATTAATCTATGTCTTAAGTAAAAAAAAGTGTCCATGGTTGATTGTAACAATTCAAACTGCCGGTGGGTGTCCTTGGCAGAGATGAGTAAGTTTATCAGACTCTTTGTGGAATATTCCTTACATGGTGGGAGGCCCCTACCTCGAATGGAAGCAGAGTTTACCTACAGACTAGTGACCTCTTCCCATCTATGTTCATTTTCACTCATCCACCCACCTACTCATCCATCCATGCATCCATCCATCTACCCACCCATCCATTCATCTTCACCTCCAGCATACACTCCCTGAGCCCCTGCTATGGGGCAGGCACTGCTTTAGTCCTGGGGGACACAGCAGGAAATAAGACAGAGGAAGTTCCTGTTCTCATGGAGATAGACTACATAATTACATAAAAAAATCGTTACAGAATATAAATGAGGGTTGTCCATATTGATATTCATTCAACCAAATTTCCTTGAGCAAAATGCAAAAGGGCAAGATCTCCTGGTTGCCGAGGAAGCAACTGCTGTTTCCTGAGAGGGTAAGGCCCATCTCTGATTTAGCCCTGCTTTCCTTGTGCCTTGTGTGAAATCCAGGACACAGTACACACTTAGGAAAAGTGCATTCAGTGAAGAGAATCTACTCTGGGGCTACTCAAGGACAGGGATACTATCTTACCTGGCTCTGCACAAAGCAGTTCAGATAGGTTTTAATTCATTCCACTAGCATTTCCTGAGACCCAATCATTTCCCAAATATTGTCCATGTCTTTTAGTGAACATATGTATGTGTTTTTACTGGGTGGACTGCTAGGAGAATTAGCAGGAGACACTAAGAGATACTGCCAAACAGTTTTCCAAAGTGGCTGTACAGTTATGGGAATTTACATTCCCATAAGCAATAGGCAAGAGTTCCAATTGCTCTACCTTCTTGCCAAATCTTAGTACTGTCTTGTTTCTTTTTTTTTTTTCTCTTTTTCTTAGCCATTCTGGTGGATGTTTAGAACAGCTCATTGTGGATTTAATTTGCATTTTCCTGATGTCTAATAAAGTTGAGCCTCTTTTTAAGAGTTTACTGGCCATTCGAATAACTTTAGTGAAGTGCTTACTTGGGTGTTTTGAAGGTCCAGGATTTTTGCCTGCTTTGTCCACTGTGTATCCTCAGGGTCCAGAGCAACTCCTGCCATGTACTAGGTGTTCAAAGGACGTATTGGTTAAATAAGTGTGCAGATTCACACACTTTTCCTACTATCATTTTAATATTTTTTAAGTCAACTCACTTTTACTTAAATAGACTGACTTAGAAAGTAGCTTAATATCATCTCATAGCTCTGAAATCACAGTTGTAATGTGCAAGTTACACTTTTTCTCTTACACATTAAAATAAATGGGCAACACATTTTTAAAAATCCATTCGTGTATTTCTATTTTTTTAAAAACGTATTTATTTATTTTAGTTGTGCCGGGTCTTAGTTGTGGCATTCGGGATCTATTTAGTTGCAGCATGCAGCCTTCTTAGTTGTGGCATGCAGACTCTTAGTTGTGGCATGCATGTGGGATCTAGTTCCCCAACCAGGGATCGAACCTGGGCTCCCCTGCATTGGGAGCGTGGAGTCCTAACCACTCGATCACCAGGGAAGCCCCCATTTGTGTATTTCTAATTTCTCCCCGTTAATGCCATTGGTGATAGACTAATATCTCCCAAATTAAATGAGTTGATTCCCATGACACATTTAAGTGCTCTTATAGGTTGGCTATGATTAGCTTTCCTGTACACCAGTGGTGTGTGAACCACACCAGCAGACCCAGGGCAAGGGTGAGACGGGCGCTCAGGAAACATGTAGGTCAGGCACTGGCGCTGCAGCCCCCGTGATGTCTTCAGAAAAATGGCCGAAGCGAGGTAGCCAAGTGGACAACAGGCTGGAGGGGGGCCAGATGGGTGAGTCACATGGAGACACGGAAAGACAAATGAACACTTGACTCCAGTTGTGACGTAAAGTGTGTTTTTCAAGATTCGAAGTGACCAATTGTGCTTTCCTCCCTGGATAGAAAACCTGAAGACTATTAGGGACAAATGACTTGCAGGGGATTAAGACTGTGCTAAAATCTTATTAAATGAACAGCCTTTAAATGTCCCGCCTTTCTCTCCCTAGATCGGGGGCTGTTAGATGAAATGCAAAAATGGAGCAGTCTCCAGTGATAAAGTGTGATGAGGAAGCCTTCTAGGCGTCCTTAACTGACCACATATGAGCTTCCCCTGACATCACTGCGAGGCAGGCATGCTGTAGGAACTTTGCAAGGTGTGGGGTCTGCCCTATGGGGACTGAGCTGATGATGGTGTCAGTGTCTAGCCCACGACACTGCCTGGTGAATAGACTGCCCTTACCTGAAAGGTGGCAAGTCATAGAATCCTGCTCTCAGAAGCCAAGTCTGCTCAGAACATACTCCTAGGGGAGGTGCCACCTTCTGAAGTGGTCCAGGGCAGTTCAGCCAGTGAGGAGAAAAGCCTTCTCTGTGTCTCAGCCTTAAGGTTATGGAATGAAACTCAGTAGGAGCCCCTACTCTGTGGGGCAGATGATTCTATGGTGTTGCCCTCGAGCTGCTTCTTCTGAGAATGAGTGTCTAACACACAGGCACCGAGGGCATTCACGTACACCCTCAGTTCCAGTAGGAAGGGATCCTTCCTCCATAAGATTTAAAAGCCCCTTTCCCACCACCGTGGAGGTGGAGACACGCACAGAGATGAAGTGATTGGTGGACTTCCCTGGTGGTCCAGTGGTTAAGACTCCACGCTTCCAATGCAAGGGGGCATGGGTTCGATCCCTGGTTGGGGAAGTTCTGTATGCTGCGGGGTGTGGCCATAAATAAATTAATTTTAAAAAAGGGAAGTGATTGGTGTGGAGCCCATATGATCCACAGAGCAGAGACCTAGGCAGCCATGCACCTCCAATGGGCTGAGCAGTAGAAGGAAGCAAAGACTTAAGTCTTTCATGCCTTTAGCCTGCACCGAGTCAGTGTTTAAGGTTAGAACCTCTGCAATGGGAACAGGAATTGAGAAGCCCCAGGGTAGCCTGTGATGCCCACAGAAGGCTCTGGTCAGACTGATAGGGAGGCAGAAAGCCTGGAGTCAGAAAGCTAGGCAAGGCGCAATGCATTGTATTACCACATTTAATCCTTCCAACCCTATGGGGTGTTATTTTATCTCTATTTTTTACAGAAGGGGAAACTGAGACCCAGTGAACCTACTTTCTCAAGTTTAAATATGGCAGAGCTGGGACTCAAACCCAGAAAGTCAGGTTCAGAAATCTGTGCATTTAACCACTAAGCCAGGTTACCACCCACTACCAAGTACACCAGAGGGCATAGCTTCTTGTTTTCATAAAGCCCAGAATTCCAGAATCCTCCAGGACAGATTCAAACTGGCTAAGCCAAGACTCTGATCTCTAGTATGGGCAAGAAAAAGTAAAAATAAGAACAAAGATAAAACAATTTATTATCATCTAGCATGAATCAGGTGCTTTATGCACATCTCTAATGCTTATTAACCTATTTTTAAGATGAGGACACAGGGGCTTGGAGGGGTTAAGTAATATTCTAAGTTCCCACTGCTAGAGGGCGGCCATGGTGCAATGTGAACCTGAGATTTTCTGTTCAAAAATCACGCTCTCACTTCTATATGCTTTCGTCTGCCCTCATGAGGCTGTATATTTTCCCCAAGTATATCACACACAGCCATCCTTCCTCTGCCATGGGCATTTGAATGGTAAAGCGTCATCTGTCACCTGGGAAAGGAGCTGCAGGCCTCAGGATGCCCCAGGCAAGCCTGGGCCGATTCCCACGTGCCCCAGCAGCATATATGTAACATACCCTTACCGTGCTTGGTGTTCTCATTAAAACAAAAAGCTATATTACTTTGCTGTTTTACTTGGTAAAAATGACCTTTTAACTTTTATCGTTTGTATTTTTCTGTTGCCAAGCCCATCCACTCCTGGCCTGCCCACTTCCACAGACATACCAGCTGTACCTGTCATGGAATCCAGGCCCACGACTTCCCTGAAGTGTAGCTGGTTCAAGACTGTAGGTTTGGTTCAATTCTCAGCTCTGCTATTTACTGGCCAGTTGATCAAGGGCAAGTTGTTCTATACCCTAAGCCTCAGTTACCTCCCATCTGAGTAATGGGGCAATAATGCCTCGCAGGAATTAATGAGACACGGAGGAGAAGTGGTGTGAAGTTCAGGGCAGGGTGCCTAGCCTATGAGCATCTCATCCGCCGTATACGCCCGCATCCCCCCAGTGACCTCCTTTAGAGCCAAGACAGAGTCACCATCACCCCTGTGTGCTCACACTGGGCCAGTGTGTTGTCAGCATTCAGAGTTGTTAGGTCCTGCCCCTGCTGTTCACTCCAAGCCTTCGGCTGCCCGCCAGGCCTGGCTAGGTGCCCCTCCCTGTCTGTCTTTCCCTCTGACCTCGCTCTGATCATGGTAATCCAATTACCCTTCTCTCCCACTCAACTCTGAGCTCCTTCAGGGTCAAGCTAGGACTTCACTTATTGCCATAGCACCTGGCAGCATCTGCAGCCACATAGCAACCTTCCCCCAATACATGCTGCTTCCTTTTTTTTTTGCAGTATGCAGGCCTCTCACTGTTGTGGCCTCTCCCGTTGTGGGGCACAGGCTCCAGATGTGCAGGCTCAGCGGCCATGGCTCACAGGCCTAGCCGCTCCGCAGCATGTAAAATCTTCCCAGACCGGGGCACGAACCCGTGTCCCCTGCATCAGCAGGCAGACTCTCAACCACTGCGCCACCAGGGAACACCCATGCTGCTTCCTTTTAAAGCTACGTTTTTATTGTCAAGATGCTGAGAGCCACACAAAACAGGTGTAGAACCCAACGAACTATTATAGAGCAAATATCTTTCCAGCCACTGCCCAGGCAGAGAAAGAACTTTACCAGCTCCCAGAAGCCCACCCTGGTCCCACCTGTCAGTACCCCCTTCCTCCTCCTAGGAGGATGCAGTGTCCGGACTTTTTATAGTCTTTACTTGTATAGTTTTACCATTCAAATTTGTATCCCTAGACACTGTGGTTTAGTTTTTCCCATTAAGAAACTAATTTGTTATGTTTTTAAATCTTTTTTTAATCTACAGATTCCTCCTCCATCGCTTTCTTTTCCTCACAATTTATCTGTGGAAGAACACAGGACATTTGACCTGTGGAGTTGCCCAGTCTGGAGTTTGTTCATTGCACACTCACATGCAGCTCAAAATGCTTCTCTGTCCCAGTATTTCCTGCAAATTGGCAACTGGATCCAGGCTTGTACTGTTTATGTTCCACCCCATACCTGGAATTAGCTGTTTCTTCAAGAAAATCTAGTTTCTTTTGACACAAATGATATGCTGAGACCACAATCTGGATAATGAGAGCAGAGTTCTATCGAAGTTCTCTTCACCAGATCAGGGCCTGGCATGGAGAAGCTGCTAAAAAAGCATGTGTGAAATGAATTTAGAAGTAGGAGAGTGCTTATTCTTCAGTTTATCATCTATGTATGTATGTATCTATCTATCTACCTATCATCTATGTATCTATGTATCTATGCATCGATGTATCCCTCTATGTATGTACGTATCTACCTCCCTACCAACCTACTTCTCTATCCATGTGTATGTATATTATGGAGGTGCTGGCCCCACACCACACGTTCATGGATCAAATGTTCTCCTGCCACTCCCTCACTGACCTTCCTTGACAGTCATTATATCATTTAATCCTCACAACTAAGCCCAAGGTGTTTACAGTTATCTTCATTTCACAGAGGAGGAAACTGAGGCTCAGAGAGGTGAAGTGACTCATCAAGGTCACACAGCTAATAAGGGCAGAGCTCAACCACAGACTCAGGTGTGACAGACTCCAAAGCCTGCCTGCTTTTCACAGATCTTTCATGAATATTTGCCCCTGAAATATATTTGTTCATTTTAAAACTTAATCTCAATTGAGATTTATAAATGAGTGAGTAAATTAATGCCTGACTTGGGCTTCCCTGGTGGCGCAGTGGTTGAGAATCTGCCTGCCAATGCAGGGGAAACAGGTTCGAGCCCTGGTCTGGGAAGATCCCACATGCCGCGGAGCAGCTAGGCCCGTGAGCCACAACTACTGAGCCTGTGCGTGTGGAGCCTGTGCTCTGCAACAAGAGAGGCTGTGACAGTGAGAGGCCCGCGCACCGTGATGAAGAGTGGCCCCTGCTTGCCACAACTAGAGAAAGCCCTCGCACAGAAATGAAGACCCAACACAGCAAAAATAAATAAATTAATTAATAAACTCCTACCCCCAACATCTTCTTAAAAAAAAAAGTTAGAGCCTCCTGACTTAAAAAAAAAAAATAAATAAATAAATAAATAAATGCCTGACTTCATGGGGCTGAGTATAGACACAGCCTGGCTTTGTACTCTGCCCACGAAAGAATCTTTCTTTCCTTATTTTATTTTTGGTTCCCGGTGTGACTTTTTTTTTTTTTAAGATATGGCAGAGGGATATTCTTACTATTCTGGAATAAACCCAAAGGTATATTTCTGCTCTTGGCTTGTGAGGCTCATTTTATTCATATGTTTACAGATGTAAAAATAAGTGGATCATACCTTCAAGTTATTCAAGTCTCAATACACATGTATACCTCATTTATGGGCTCACTTTTTTTTTTTTTACCTTTTAACGTGTTTCTTGGAGTATAACTGCTTTACAGTGGTGTGTTAGTTTCTGCTTTATAACGAAGTGAAGCAGTTATACATATACATATATCCCCATCTCTTCCCTATTGCGTCTCACTCCCTCCCACCCTCCCTATCCCGCCCTTCTGGCTGGTCACAAAGCACTGAGCTGATCTCCCTGTGCTATGCAGCTGCTTCCCACTAGCTATCTATTTTACATTTGGTACCGTATATATGTCCATGCCACTCTCTCACTTTGTCACAACTTACCCTTCCCCCTCCCCGTGTCCTCAAGTCCATTCTCCAGTAGGTCTGTCTTTATTCCCGTCTTGCCCCTAGGTTCTTCATGACCTTTTTTTTTTTTTTTTTTTAGATTTCATATATATGTGTTAGCATACGGTATTTGTTTTTCTCTTTCTGACTTACTTCACTCTGTATGATAGTCTCTAGGTCCCTCCACCTCACTACAAATAACTCAATTTCGTTCCTTTTTATGGCTGAGTAATATTTCATTGTATATATGTACCACATCTTCTTTATCCATTCATCTGTAGATGGACACTTAGGTTGCTTCCATGTCCTGACTATTGTAAATACAGCTGCAATGAACATTTTGGTACATGACTCTTTTTGAATTATGGTTTTCTCAGGGTATATGCCCAGTAGTGAGATTGCTGGGTCATATGGTAGTTCTATTTGTAGTTTTTTAAGGACCCTCCATACTGTTCTCCATAGTGGCTGTATCAATTTACATTCCCACCAACAGTGTATGAGGGTTCCCTTTTCTCCACACCCTCTCCAGCATTTATTGTTTGTAGATTTTTTGATGATGGCCATTCTGACTGGTGTGAGATGATATCTCATTGTAGCTTTGATTTGCATTTCTCTAATGATTAATGATGTTAAGCATTCTTTCATGTGTTTATTGGCACTCTGTATATCTTCTTTGGAGAAATGTCTATTTAGGTCTTCTGCCCGTTTTTGGATTGGGTTGTTTGTTTTTTTGATATTGAGCTGCATGAGCTGCTTGCAAATTTTGGAGATTAATCCTTTGTCAGTTGCTTCATTTGCAAATATTTTCTCCCATTCTAAGGGTCATCTTTTGGTCTTGTTTATGGTTTCCTTTGCTGTGCAAAAGCTTTTAAGTTTCATTAGGTCCCATTTGTTTATTTTTGTTTTTATTTCCCTTTCTCTAGGAGGTGGGTCAAAAAGGATCTTGCTGTGATTTCTGTCATAGAGTGTTCTGCCTATGTTTTCCACTAAGAGTTTGATAGTGTCTGGCTGTACATTTAGGTCTTTAATCCACTGTGAGTTTATTTTTGTGTATGGTGTTAGGAAGTGTTCTAATTTCACTCTTTTACATGTAGCTGTCCAGTTTTCCCAGCACCACTTATTGAGGAGGCTGTCTTTTCTCCATTGTATATTCCTGCCTCCTTTATCAAAGCTAAGGGGACCATATGTGTGTGGGTTTATCTCTAGGCTTTCTATCCTATTCCATTGATCTATATTTCTGTTTTTGTGCCAGTACCATACTCTCTTAATTACTGTAGCTTTGTAGTACAGTCTGAAGTCTGGGAGCCTGATTCCTCCAGCTCCGTTTTTCTTTCTCAAGATTGCTTTGGCTATTCGGGGTCTTTTGTGTTTCCATACGAATTGTGAAATTTTTTGTTCTAGTTCTGTGAAAAATGCCAGTGGTAGTTTGATAGGGATTGCATTGAATCTGTAGATTGCTTTGGGTAGTAGAGTCATTTTCACAATGTTGATTCTTCCAATCCAAGAACATGGTATATCTCTCCATCTATGTGTATCATCTTTAATTTCTTTCATCAGTGTCTTATAATTTTCTGCATACAGGTCTTTTGTCTCCTTAGGCAGGTTTATTCCTAGGTATTTTATTCTTTTTGTTGCACTGGTAAAACACTTTTTATTTGAGTCTAGATAACAGGTAGAATAGTTTCTCTTTGCTTTATGCCCACATAGCTAAAGCCTCATTGTCCCCTTATATTTGTGTTGGTAATGAAACCTTTTGAGAAGGCTGTATTTGATGGAAGGGTACATGACCCTTTTAATAGAAGCAGACCACATTATGAAGCTGAGGCCAAGCTCTGTTTCCAGGACAACCTAAACAGAATGACAAGAGGTACTTGGTGGCTAACATTTCATGTAATGTCCTGAAGGCAGATATTAGACTTTCCTATTGGGATAGGAGAGAGTTTTCTTCCCCATGAGCACACAGGAAGTTACCACCTACCCACCAAAGAGAAGAAGGCAGTGAATCCACAGGGTCAAGCACAGGGATGGCTCCAGCACGGTCTTATCATCACCTTGGACAATAGAGTCAGGACAGGATTAGGAAGAATAATTCATCCCCTCTGATAAACAGGAGGCAAGGCCAAAATATGTACCTTTAATTACATTATAAGGATATTGACTGCAGAGCCTCCATTGGGCTGTTCTTAGAGGCTGGTTTGGCTCTTGATGGCAAGAGGGCCACAAGGTCTGGAAGTTAGAGATGAGGATTTAAGGCAATGCCAAGTAAATATGGGATGCTCTTGATGCAAATGAGGGATCATTTCTGAGACCTTTGTAGATACCCTAATTTGTAAATATTTTTATAATTTTCCCTTTAACCTCTAATTTATGGCTAGAATCATTGCTTTTGAAGACCTCTTCACTTTATTCACTTTCACACCCAGCATAAACAATTTGAACAAAGAGTGATATTTCTGCTTAAAAGGGAAAAAAGGACACTTACTCCATCCCAATATGCTGATTATCAGATGGCACACACAGGCCTCTAGGCCCCAACGATACACAGTTTTAAAATGTACCTAAGATTTGTTTTAATCTGGTGTGGCAAGATACACCCATGAAAGAAGTTGTTTTTGTACTCATAGATCCCTACAAACAGGAGGCATGGCACACCTTGAAGGGCCACACAGGGAAGCACCAGCGTTGCTCAGGAGGCAGAGTGTGTGGGAAGAATAATTGGCTGAATAATTCAAGTGGGCTCTGGGCTATAAGGGTGGTCCCTAGTTGTCCAGTACCTGGCCCTGGAATGCTTTAGGGCAGGTGTATAGTGTTCTGGTCTGCAGGAGCCCAATCAAAGGAGGCAGATGGGGTATGGCCTCTGGATTTATTAGCTTTCAAAACAAAGGTGTGCTGGCAGACAATTCATTTACTATCTCCAGGAACGAATTAACCCTGGGAGAGGTACTTCCTTCCTGGGTCCACAAGGCCCCCAAATGTCAAAGCATCAAAGTATAAGGGGAAAAAAACCATGATTTATACACAAGGAGACAAGGTTGACACTGTTGCTTGCAGCCATGAGAGCAGCAAATTCCACCTTGCTCTCTATTCCCACATTCCTAGGTCATTTTCCAAATCCCTTAAACGTACACCTGTTGGTTCTCTTGCTTACTTTCTGAAACCCAAACCTCAGAATTTTCTCTCTAGGCCCTTGACAACCCTGTTTCATGGCAAATAGACAACCCTACGTTCTTAAATACTGTGCCCAATTTCAACTAAGGGTTGGGAGGTAAGATCAGGCCCTCCTTCATCATTCATGCCACCTCTTGAGCACTCTCCTTAAGCATTGTCTAAAAATCCCAGGTTCAGTTTCTCCATTCCTGTTGTGGCCCATGCACATCAACTGTTCTTTACCACTGTCGCCACCATTGCCCATTTGTTTGTCTGTTTCAAGAAACCTACAACATCCTGAGCTTGTATTTTTTCCTGATCATCCCTTTAATCTGATGATCTTTAAAGTAGGCCTTCTTTCACATGCATCTTTAGTTTATCATAGTATACTTAGAGCTAACATTATAACACTTTGCATAAAATGTGAGAACCATGCAACAGTATAACTCCATTCCCCACACTCATCATTTGTTCTACTGAGTTTGTGTATTTTAAATTTATATACATTATATACCCACAACACGCTGTTGTAATTGCTGCAGTAAAAGTCACGGTCATTTACAGAAATTAGGAGAAAAGGAAAGATGGTCTTTTATATTCACTCACATATTTACTATTTCCAGTTCTCTTCTTTCCTTCTTATAGATTTGTTTTTCCATCTGATACCATTTCCTTTCTATCTTGAAGACTTACTTTGTCATCCCATTGTCTTTTGGTCCCCATCATTTCCAGTAAAATGTCAGCTGTAATTCACATTGTTGTTCTCTCATATGAAAAATAATTTTTTTTTTCATTTTCTCTGGGTGCTTTCAAAATTTCCTCTTTATTTTTGGTGTTCAACAGGTTGAAGATGATGTGCTTAGGAGTGTTCTTTGTATTTATCCAGTTTGGAACTTGCTTATCTTATTCAAACTTTAAAATGATGTTTTGCACCAAGTTTGGAAAATTTTTCGACCACTATTTTTTCAGTTAATTTTTTTATACCCCATTCACTTATTCTTGTCCTTTGATCCTTTTAAGAATTTCCTCTTTTCTCCTCTCCTTTCTTCTCCTCTCTCCCTTCCCCCTCACTGGCTCTAGATTTTAAGAAATCTTTCTTCTCTCCCCTTCCCTCTTCATATTGTACAATTGCTTTTGATCTCTCTTCCAGTTCATTGACTCTTCTATCTCCAATCTGCTGCTAAATCCTTCTTTTCATTTTAGATATTGTATTTACCACTTTAGATTTGACATTTCTGTATAGTTTCCATTTCTTTGCTGATATTCTCTATCTGTTCATTCATTGTTACAACATTTACTTCAAAGCTTTTTAAAACAATTTAAAATAGCTGCCTTAAAACTGCTTTCTGAAAATTCCAATATCTGTGTCATCTCAGGGTCTGTTTCTCTTGAATGATTTTACTCTGAACCTTAGGTCACATTGTTTCCTGTTTCCTCACATGTTTAATAATTTATATTTAATACTGGGGACTGTGGATTGTACATGTTAGAAACTCTGGAGTCTTGTTATCTTTCTCTGAGATTGCTGATTTTTATTAAATTACTGGATGGTCACCTTGTACCTGTAGAGTTTGGTTTTATACTATATAAGGGTATTACTGTTTGGGTTTACCCTTAATTTTGGACAAGTCTGTAAATCCTGGCATATGATCTTTACTTCTAATATATGTCTCTTCTGTCATTTCATTGGCAAACTCTAGGTGTTTACCTAGTCCTTATAACTTGGAGGAATTCCAAAATTGGTCTAATTTCAAGTAAGCAGTAACTAAAATCTCTGATCAGTTTTTTCATCTCTCTTGCTATCAATTTTCACTGGGTTTCCAAAGTCTCCTCTGTGTGTACCCAGTTCAGGGGTCAGACAAGGATTTGAGGGACGTTTATATTCAGAGTTTGAGTTCTCTTTCTGTATATCCCTTCTTTCTGATATTAACTCCCTAAATTTCCAGGAATTCTGGCATTGATGAACTTCATTCTATAACACTTCAAGCTCAAAGAACTGTGGCTTGCTTTCTTTGTTCCTTCTTTCTTTTCATTCTTTAATTGTTCTCAATTATTATTTTTAATAACTTTATTAAATAGTTGTATAGATAAAATTTATTTTATATATCATAAAATTCACTTGTAATTGTATGATTCAATAATTTTTAATAAATTTATAGAGTTGTGCAACAACCATCACAATCTAGTTTTAGAACATTTCCATCACCCCAAAATGGCTGTGCTCATTTACAGTTGACTTTTACTCTGACTTCGAGCCCTAGGCAACCATTGATCTATTTTCCATCTCAAAATTGCCTTTTGTGGACATTTCATGTAAATGAAGTCATGGAATATCTAGTCTTGTTGTCTAGTTTTTATCACTTAGCATAATGTTTTTGAAATTCATCTATGTTGTGTAAATCGATATGCTGTATATGTTGTTCCTTTTTATTGCTAAACAGCATTCCATGTATGGATACACAATAGGTTATTTATTCATTCACCTGTTAAAGAACATCTTGTTTTTGTTTTGTTTTGCTTTTGGAAGCTTTTTTCAATGTTCCTCAGATAATACCTACATAGCCAAACTGGTACTTGTAGGTCTATGGAGCAGTGTTTGGGAATCACAGTGTAGAAGATCAGATTATGATATTCAGATAAGGACTCATTTTTTAAAATTTAAGCAGCATTTATTGGACACATTTGTTTGTGCTAGACACTGTGTTAAAGGTTAAAGAGGTGAAATAAGACATGAAATCTCAGCGTAGTGGAAGAAATGAATCAACAAACAAATAAGTGTAATAAAGTGTGAAAAATGTGATAAAATTCTGGGGCCCCCATGGAGTTAAGGTCAATTCTCTATGGGAGAGGGAATTACAGGAAAGTCTTTATCAAGGATGTGAGCCTTGAGTCTTGAAAGATGGTCTTGAAAGATGAACAGGTCAGTCAGATAGTGGAAATAACTTGCTTTCCCATGACACTTTCTCTTTTATTCTTAAAAGCCATGCAGGGCTTCCCTGGTGGCACAGTGGTTAAGAATTCTCCTGCCAGTGCAGGGGACATGGGTTCGAGGCCTGGTCCAGGAAGATCCCACATGCCACGGAGCAACTAAGCCTGTGCTCCACAACTACTGAGCCTGTGTGCCTAGAGCCCATGCTCTACAACAAGAGAAGCCACCACAATGAGAAACCCACGCACCGCAATGAAGAGTAGCCCCCACTCACCACAGCTAAAGAAAGCCTGCGTGCAGCAATGAATACCCAACACAGCCAATAATAAATAAATAAATAAATTTATATTTAAAAAAAAAGTCATGCAGATAGGTGCATACATAGTGTTGTCCAATCTGTCTGTGCCTGGGAATTGCATGGAAGCAAATTATTCCTGCGAGTGTCTGCTGAGATCAATGCATGGAGAAATACTGTGAAAACTTGGCAGATACCCCATTCTGCCAAGCTATATAAATACTTCTCAACAAGATAAACACATAATGGAAAAGAACACGGAGCTTTGGAGAATAATGGACTTGGTCCAACAGTTTAGGCAAATTACTTAATCTTTCAGAGCCTCAATTTCAGTATCTATAAAATGGAGTTAAGAAATAACTTCAAAAGTAACTGGGCAGCTTAGACTTAATGTATGCAAAACAATGAATTTAGGGATTGGCACACAACAGCCTCTCAAAAAATGCTAGTTTTCCTTTTTTCCATCACATATAACGTTATTGACTGCTTGCCATTCTTACACCTAAGGGCTACTAGAAGTTAATGCAATCATAAGGCTTAGCTTGTGTTTTGATTCTGATTTCTATTGTCTCAAGAAAGTCACCATCTTCTGAGTAACCAAGAGATGCAGTAGCTGATTCATAATGAGGCCTTTCTTCCTTCTAAATATGCACTAATTGTCAAGGTGATGGAGGAGGTTCATTATTAAAAGCATAATTAAAGGGCACTTCCTTTAGCTAAATGGATGAGCAGAAAGTGCAGCAATATTTTCATGTTTAGACATTAAGTATGGAAACAGATGACTCAATGCGAGGAAGCAGGGAAGGTAGGGCAAATTACTATCACTGCCCAGGGCCTCCAGGGTTATTGCTTTGTAGGACATCCTTGGAGGAGTAGTCTTCCCTGGGAAATCAGCTTCACTGGATTCTCTTGTTTTATGGGATGAACAGCCCTTTCACCACTGTACCTCAGGAGCAAGGTCATCTTTACTTCAAAAGATGCGAAAATATGATTCCTGAAAGCTGAGCTTGGAATCTGTTTCTTGCTGGACATCCATGCCCTGTTCTAAACACTTAGGTATCAGCATGGATATTGATTCATTCTTGTCATCCTGTATATTCATTAAGGTTGTAAATTCTCCCAAGTCAATAATAGTGCCTTTTACCCTCTTGGCATATGTGTGTCTTGAGGTCATATTCAAGGTTCTTCCATTTATTAGATAAGAGATGTGGAAAGGTCCCTACTATGTCTCCTATTCCTCATCCTTAACCTCGGTGTTTTGCCTAAACTGCAAGATTTTTGTTAGAATTAAAAGAAAGTGCTTGGCACAAAATAAGAACAGAAGTAATGTTCAATGCAATTCTCCTTCTCAGTATACAGCGACTTCATGGTGATCAGTGCCTCTGCCTCGTGTCTCTTAAATGAGGGCGTTAGCACTAGAATATGTCATTTTGTATCAGGTTTCAATTTTGCCAATTTCTTGTGTTCTATACTGTGGAAGTGACAGAGAGAAAAAATATCTTTCATATAACAAATGCAGACACTTGGGTTTGATGCCAAGGAGGAGTCTCCCTCCCCTCCCACTGGCACCTAATCCCCAAAGCAGTCTGAAAAGACAGGAGCAAGGCACAGCCAGTGTGGTGACTGAGTCAAAGCTGCTTCCATTGGGACCACTCCAAGGCTTGAGCATCTTATTACTGAAACAGTGATTTGATTTGCTAAGCATTTGTAATTGTGTTGACATTGTTTTCTTCTTTTTAACAGTAAAATGAGAATCTGTTTTTAAATATGTATTACTGGATGTCTACTGAAAAAAATGCATTTGTTGCCTCTGGGCAGATGTACAGGCTAAGACACAAATAATGATTTCACAGGAGCAAAAGGAATTACTGAGCAGATGCTCATCTGGGGAAAAGAGACCAGAGAGGAACCAGGTCTGACAGCAAAGGGAGAAAGGTATAGGATAATTAGCATATTTGACTTGTTTAAATTTAGCAGTGGTATAGCCTTCTACTTCAAGATGGAATGAGAGTGGGAGAAGCCAGTGAGATTGCAGCAGAGAAGAGAATTATAACCTAGTAGGACCCTATGGGACCTTCCTGGTACAGACTCTCCCCCGCCCCCAATATGCTCTGCTTGTCTCTTATCTGTAGAAAAACTTTAGCCTCCTAGGCCTTCCCTGAGTTCCAAAGAATAAATTTAATCAGAGAAGTGAGAAAATGCAGAAGGAAAGGAAAACAGTTAAGCAAGACAAAACAATAATTTAGCCATTAAACAAAGTCAAGGAGCTTTAGTTCCTCCACAAGAGCCATAAATAATATTTCTGAGCCATGTCCTTTGATCTGTTTTGCAAATTCTGAAACCCCCACCAGGTGGAAGAAGTGAACTGTATGTTGCCCACAAGCATGTAGATCCCAGACAGGTTGGAAACAGAAGGTTGATGATGTTGACTCCCAATTACCTCACCACCAACCAATCAGAAGAATGTCCAAAAGCTGATCAAGCATGCCACAACCTTCCTCCCTCACCCTGTCTTTAAAACTCTTTCCTTGAAAGCTATTGGTTTCTTAGGCACTAGCTGCCTGGACTCCTTGCTTGATGCCCTACAATGAATGCTGCACTTTCCTTCACCACAATTCAGTGTCAGTAGATTGGCTTTACTGCTAGTAGGCAAGCAGACCCAAGTTTGGTTCGGTAATGGAATGACATTCCTGCAGGTCTCAATTCACCAAGAGTTTGGATTCTCCTTTAGCATAGGCTCTTCAGAAGAAAAATGAAAGAAAAGCCTTTGAGTAATAATGGAAATCCAAGAAAGCCTCGAGAAACCAGCTCTTCAAGCAAATGGCTCAGGATATATTGATGAGTAAGGCTAGGGAAACCCTCAGTGGATTTGTGGAGACTATGTCCCCAGTACGACACAGATAGAGTTATCTATTTGTCATCAGACCTTACTGCTGGTTAGGCTCGAGATCAGCTCCACGCACACCTGGCAGCCCTCATCTTCACCTGGCTGAATTTCCCTTCCTTCCTTTTATTCACTTTACTTTTGTCTCTTGGTAGCTTCCTCCTTTTAATCAGAGTTCTGCCCCTGAAACTCTGCAGAAGTCCCTTTCTTTCCAATAATAATAGCAGTGGCTGTTTGCTAACTGCCCACTTGTAGCTCAAAACTCTACTTGTGCTATCCAGACGAACAAGAGCAGGGGGTTCATTTGGGAGCTGCTTCTAGGGAGGAGGAAAGAGGAAGTGGGAGAGCGAGTCAGGGACAGAGAACAAGCCAGTACAAGAGGGCAATGTCAAGGTCATGGCTACGGCAGGTGGGATAGGGGGCTGGCTTCCCAGGGACTCCTGAGAAGAGTGGAGGGGGCTGCCCAGAAGTGCTCCCCACCTCCACGCCTAGTTGCTCCCGTGCCCTCTGGGTGAGAGGTGCTCCCAGGGCAGGAAAGCTGCTGCTCCTGGACTGTGCTCCTTGGAGCCAGGAGGCTCCTCTCGCCTGGGAGCAAGCCCTGGGGCACAAAGCTGACAGCACAGTGGGGTGAGGTGTGAACTCGAGGGGAGACCTTCCAGTGAAGCAGGTTTCTGTGCTTCAAGGGAAGGACAGGTATTATCTAGAGGATCTCATTTATGTATCAGCTTTGTCAGTTGTAAGCTTCCAGGTGAGGCTCTGTCAAGAGAAAGAGGATTTTCTTAGTTTGTTTTAGCATTTTCGGAACCAAGCATGAAGGTCTCAGTGTTTCTTCCCTAAAGGCAGAGAGGTACCTTTAGGGAAGATGATAAGAGCCACTTATCATGGCTGGTGAGGGGGCCGGCACCTCAGGCTAGAGGAAGAATATGGCTTAGGGCAGAAGGAAAGGCTAAATATGCCCCTTGGGGATCCTAGTCCAGAGGCTGATGAGGAAGCAGGCTTGGTGAAAAGCAAAGTAGGCAGTGAATGGGGGATGTTAAAGGCAGTGTCTCTTCCTTCCTCCCTCCTTCCTAGGGCCACGCCTCCAAGGGGAGGGGCTCCATAGAGACAGGGGTGTGGGCTAGGCAGAGGCACCACACACTGTGGCTACAGAGATTTTCTGAACCTGCCTGGATAGCTGGGCCCAGGGTCACCTCAGTAAAGTGTGGGGAGATGGGAGGTGGCCTCCCCAAGGCTTATGAACAGAGTATGCATTTCCTATTGCTGCTATGAGAAATAACCTCAACCTCTGTGTTAAAACAACTCAGATTTATTATCTTACAGTTTTGGAGGTCAGAAATCTGAAATGAGTCTCCCTGGGCTACAATCAAGGTGTCAGCAGGGCTGTGTTCCTTCTGGAGGCTGTAATGGACAATCTGTTTCTTTTTTTTCCCGGCTTATAGGGGTGGCTGCATTCCTTGGCTCATGGCCCCATACCACTCTGACCTCTGCTTCCTGTCACATCTTTTCTGACTCTAATCCTCCTGCCTCCCTCCTATAAGGAAACTTGTGATTACATTGGATCCACTTGGCTAATCTAGGATAATCTCCCTAGCTCAGGATCTTTAATTTCATCATGCCTGTAAAGACCCTTTGCCATGTAAGGTAACATATTCACAGATTTCAGGGATTAGGAGGTGGACATCTTTGGGGCCATTATTTTGTGTACCACAGGTGGCTCACTCGGGACCCCGAGGAGCCCAGGTGAGGTACTGTGGCACAGAGGTAACCAGTGCAGCAGAGATGGGGCAGGATGAAAGGCTTCCAGGAAAGGAGCTTTAAGGTGGAGAGAACACAGCTCAGGGAATGGGTTGAAGTGGTGAATTTCCAGCCTATTGGTGCCCTCTCTAAAGAAAACAGAACAACTGGGCTGACCACGTCAGCAGTCACCTTTCCAAAGAGCAGGAAATCCAGTCATTGCACAGTCCCAACCCGAGAGGACCTAGGGTGTCTTATGTGGGTCTGAGGACCCTTCTCCGCCAACACCATGAAGTCACAGACGCCACATCTCCCCAAATGTGTAGAAGTTCTTAGAGATGGAAAGAGGAAAGGAGAGGGACTCAGAGAAGTGGGGGCTTATCGGGGGCCCTTCTGTATTACAGAGAAATAAAGACATGAGAGCCACTGAATTTGTGATTCTCCCCATGTCCATTATCCATTCAGAACAACCCTGCAAGCTGGCATGTTAGAAAAACGTCATTTGGGATTGCTACAAAAGGAGAGGCAAAAGAGATTCTGGACATTCTTCCTCCCCTCTGTTTAGGACACATGTTCCTAAAGGAAAGCAGGTCTCACTGAAGACCAGTGTCCAGGGCAGGACAGTGAGCAGGGTGGGGTCACTGCTTTAGAGGAAGCACGGCCAGTGCATCCAAGAGTTAGTCTTTAAATGTGGAATTAGAGCACTGACAATGCCCAATTATTTTGCTCATTAAGATGACTGGTCTGGACTGGACTGGACTGACCATTCTCCAGTTAACTCCTTGGCACTTGGCTAGAATAATGATTCAACTCACTCATTTGACTCCCATTTTGGCTGTAAGAGCAGATGCAGATAAACTGATTCTACATCATTCTAACACTCTTTTCTCACCAAGAATAAAGGATTTTGCCTCTTTCAGGGGCTTTAGATTCCTTTGCAAGTAGAATGGACCTGATGGGCAAAGGCGTTGGCCTGACAAATGTGAGTATTTGGCTCAAATCCTGACTCTGTCATTTGTTTCTGGGGGAATTTGGGCCTGTGACTTATTCTCTCCTTTATGTGGGAGGAAAGAAGACCACCTGGGTCTAAGGGACCCTGCCCCACTCACACTGGACCCTTTTCTTTGGGTGTGGTGCAGGGCCACTGGGGAACAGACATACCCCCTACTCCCCCTGATACTGGGAATCCTGCATTCTTCATGAGGGGTGGGGCAAGGGGCTAGGACAGGAAGCGCTTAGAAAGGACAAGTGGGTCTCATTAAAGAAGGTTTAAACTTCTCAAATAGTCATGTTATGGTGTGGTTTTCCTGTGTCCAAATGATAGTGGGGTTTTTTGGTTGTTGCTTTTTTGTTTTTGTTTTTATCAGTGACCAGAGTATACAGATATACCACAGAACATTTCTTTGGTCTGATGATATGTATTTAAATGAGAAAATTTTAAAAATTGGAAGATTTTCTGTAGAAATCTGATTTCTCACTTCTGAACGACTGGAACTGCACCAGGCCTGGATTCTTGTGTGGCCTGGAGCTGTGTGGTGGTTGAGTCTGAATGAGGACCTACATTCACCCAGCCAGGCATCCGTACTTGCTTTGACTGCTTCTCTTGTCCATGATTATTTGGGACTCTTGCAGGAGAATGCTCTCCAGGGTCTCTGAAACTGGGTATAATCTGGGCAGGGCTGTGGGCTCCCAGGACAGGGTCATTCATACCCTTCTTCTCTCCCCCAGTGCCTGTTAACAAGTTCTGGCACAGAGAAGGCAATGGCCAACAGAATGTATCTCACTTCCGCTTCCTGTGCTACTTGCGATTTTTCAGAGATGCATCTTTTTCCCTTGTCTGAGCCTGGGGCACCTGTCCTTTTATTGGTCCGTTAAGGCTGTCACTCAGCTGTGTCTTCCAATAGGTGAACAGGCTGTAAAATACCAGCGGGTCTCCTTCCCAGCACCAGCAAGTCCAAAGGGAAGATCGTTAGAATTTGTGATGCTGAGTCTACCATATCCAAATAACATGAAAGTCAGGAGGGGCTGCAATTGAATAAACCTTTCCCAAGTGAGCTGGCAGCTGGGCCTTCTCCTCTGCTTTTGTCTGGGTTTACACATGACTAACTGCAGGCTTGAGGGATTTGCATTAGCAGATCATAAGTAAAAATCCCATTAAAATAACAGTCTCCTCATCGTTATGATCCCTTTTCAAGAGGTACACTGGATTGCCAGGGCATTTCTTGGGGTTGCCTGGTAATGGATTTACTTGGCAGTCCATATACCCTGGCAAAGGCCTTCTGAGGTGTAGGGCAAAGGGGTGGGCTTTTTGGAAGCACTCAGCTCCTCCAGGACAACTACCACACTCCCTGGGCACACACCTGAAGAGCTATGTGGAAGCCCGCCCACCTATCACACCCTGGTTTCCATGCCGACAAGCAGCATCTGTCATGTGATTGATCTCCTGGCTGTGGAAAGAGAAGTGGAAGACCCTGATTCTATCACAACCCCTGCTACTGGCCCCACTGAATGGCCTGGCCTGAGTTACATTTGCTTAAATGTGGTACATTTTATGAACATCATACTAGCATTGCTCACATTTACATCCCTCAAATTCTTAGTCTTCTACTGAATAACAAAATGCTCTGATTGTGGTCCATTCTTTGGGGATAAATTACCAACTCAATAACATGATATAAAAAGCCTCTTGGCATTTAAATCCCACCTGCTCCTCCAAACTGGGGTCCTAACACCTGTTGAAACTGTACCCAAGCCCCTGTGTCCCTGTCTTTTGAAGTAAAAGGCTTTTGCTTTAGTCTCCCAGGTCTCCCCTGAGTCTTAAAAGAATCCCTAAGGTGGGCCAGGAATTTAAATACACACAAAACATTAGACTGGCTTAAAAGAGTTAATGATTAGGAATTTGAAGATGTAGAAACAAAGAAGAGCTGTTGGGCCAGGAAACTGGTAACAGTTGAGACTATAAACCACCCACATAGCAGAGTCACTGAACCCCCAGTTCCCTGAAAGATACAGATAAAAGCCTGACACACATTTCTAAGTTGTTTTACAGGAAGCAGACCCACCAGATGAAAACTGCTGACCAAGAGCACGTAGACCCCAGACTGGTTGAAACCAGAAGATTGGTGATGCTTGAAACTTCAGCTTGATGCCAGCCAATCTGAGGATTGTGCACGAGCTGATCATGTGTGCTGAGGGCCCCTCCCTCACACTGCCTTTAAAAACTCTTCCCTGAAAGCCATCAAGGGGTTCGGGTCTTTTGAGCATGAGCTGCCCATTCTCCTTGCTTGGCACCCTGCAATAAACGCTGTGTTTTCCTTCACCATAACCTGTGTCAGTAGACTGGGTTTACTGCATGCAGGAGAGAGGACCCAAGTCCAGGTTCCGTAACACTGTCAACACCTTCCCCTTCCACCCCATCCTTGTGCCCTGACACACAGAAAGCTTACAGTCCCCTGAAGATGGCCCTCCTACTCATTCCCTGCCAGCTACCTGGTTCTCCCACCCTTCCCAGTGGCAGGTGCCCCTGGAATGGGCCCCCACAGGCTCCCCCTGCCTACCTGGCCCCCTGCCTTCTGTCTCAGCACACATCACATAGGACTGTACATAGGATTGTACACTGTCTGTTTATGTGTTTGTTTGCCCCATTATCATGGATACTTCCAGAGAGCAGAGGCTTTAGTTTAGCTGCAGAGCCTGGCACACAGTTTATACTCAGAATAAATGAGGTCCCATCAGGCAGTAGAACATTTATTAAGCTTTGGAATCCCTAAGGTGGGCCAGGAATTTGAAAACACACAATACATTAGACTGGCTTGAGCCCTTTCTGGTCAAGGCCAGGAAGTTTTGTAATAGTTACAGAGCCACTGGTGGTAAAGTCAGTGAGATCTTTGAAATAATCTATTATCAAGATCAAAGCTGAACGTTTGAGACCCAGAGAGTAAAAATGGCAACATTTTAGAATTTTAAAGTGTTCCATAAAAATGGATCAAACAATCAATTAATCACCAGGAGGTTTTAAAAGATTTCAATTTTCCTTTTCTTCTTCTCTCTCTCCCTCCCTCACTTCATTTCTCCTTTCTTTTGATCTCAGTATGCCTTCATCGTTGTGCCAACTTTTACTGGGCACCAACTGTGTGCTCAGGGCTACAATTTGCACTGAGAATTTGGAGAGAGTAAGACACAGTCCTGCCCGCCAGGATCTCAGCACCCAGTGAGCAGAGAGGAAGGACAAATGTGTCACTAGGATAGAGTAAGTACTGGGGAGTCTGGGGAGCATAGAGTCTGGGGAGCACAGAGGAGAGGCAAACTACTCACAGGGTGACCTGGGATGGCTTCCTGAGGGAGGATACTTTATCAGGTATACACAGTTTGGGCATCAAGTGATTTACTTCCAAGAAACTTCTGGTAAGTTTCTGTCTACATAGGGAGTTAAATAGGGGACAGAGAAATCTGGGCTTGTCTGTATATACCACTGGATTGCTAGCATGAGTTTGGTGGAAGTTTCCTATATCCCACCCACTGTGGCTCCTTTCAGGGCATGAGCAGCTGTCCAAGTGAGCTGGGGCTTCTGGTCATCAATAGGCAGCCTTTACATTTTTTAATGTTAATTTCTTTAGTAGAAGAACACTATAGACTGAATTATGTCCCTGCAAAATTCATATGCTGAAGCCCTAACCCCCAACACGGCTGTATTTGGAGAAAGGGCCTAACCTTCATTAGGAGGTAATGAAGGTTAAATGAGGTCATAAGGATGGGGCCCTAATTCAATAGGGTTCGTACCTTATAAGAAGAAGGAAATGTACCCAAGCTCTCTCCACCATGTGAAGACACAGTGAGAAGGCTGCTGTCTATGGCCAGGAAGAGGGCCCTCATGGTGGGGGGATGGAATTGGCTGGCACCTTGATCTTGGACTTTCCAGCCTCTAGAATTGTGAGAAATAAATGTCAGTTGTTTAAGCCACCCAGGCTGTGGTATTTGGTTGTGGCAGCCCAAGCTAAGACAAGGAAGACTGAGCTTGAGCAAAGTGAAGATTTGACAGTTTCATAGGGTTTCATCAAAACTATAAACGTTTTGCACTTTGCATAATTCCTATCTCTAAATTAATTTTAAATTAAAAAATAAAAACATTTAAAATTTTAATTAGCAAGTGCACCAAAGAGGCAGCCTAACCTACGGAAAAAGCAGGTCCTAACCATGGTTTGCTGTGTGACCTTGGGCAAGTTACTGGACCGTGGTCTTCTGCCTCATATCATCCACCTGGCAGGACTGGGGCAGAGATGAGAATGAGCCACTCATGCAGTGTGCCTAGCACAGAGCGGGCACCCATGAATGGTAATAAATGAGATCAGAGTAGTTTGGAAGGTATTCAGTGACTCTCAGCCCCTCCTTCAATTCACCACTTTGGGAACAGATTTCAGAATTCCTAAATTCACTATATTTTTTATCTGTAGAACCAGAATTCCTTCCTCACCTATTTTAAATTCCAAACCCTGTGACTTCATTTGCCTGTATCAGTGCTTCTCAATCCCATCTTAGGAAATGCTGCAGGGCATCTATAATGATCTCAGCCAGTACAGCAATGTTTTTTTATTAAAACCCCTCATGATATGGAATTTATTTTAATTCACCTCAATTTGTATTACGTATTTATAAAAACATCCCATATAAGCCAAATGGCATTTTAGAAGTTAGTTGAGAGCCTGCCGGGAAGTCAAATAAACAATGTCAAGATAGCATAATTTCTGCAAGACCCAGAATTCCTAATTCAGAGGAACATATATTAATCCAGATGCCTTATTTCCAAAACCCTGGGGTACAGCAGGATGGGATTTACTGAGAATGGATAAGGCAGTTGCCACAGGGCTCTCTCAAACATCTTTTGCATCAACCTGGCATCCTTGACCTTGTCACGCTGCCTGGTGTTCCACCATTGAGACATTCCCTGAGGTTAATGAATCTCTCTTTTAAAGAGCACATGTCAGTACTTCTGTATGGAGGAAGGGGGGCAGCAATCATACTCATCTTGGTGGAAATGAGTTCCTTCTGGCATGCTTCCCAGTGACACACTCTGAGATCAGCCCCACTGGGGGTCTGAGGCTTAAGTAGAAAAGGGAGAGGGTGGGGTAGACACGGGTAATTGGGAAAGAGAAGGGAAAGGATTATGAAACGTTCAGCCCTAGACAAGATGAGGCAGGTGGCACCCACAGGGAGGTTTGGAGGGAGAAAAGAAGACTGGGGGCCCCAGAAGCTCCCAGAATATGGGCTGGGCAGAAAGAAAGCAAAAAAGAGATGCAGTAGAATGAGCATCATTTCATCGGCTTCATTAAGCAGCATCCATTTGATGACCCTCTTCCCTGCTGACTGCCACCCTCCCTTCTGACAATGTAAAACCATTGAACAAAAATTCATGCCCCCCACCTTCAAATCTAAGCAAAGGCCAACTCTGGGCTTGCTGCACTGACACTTCTTCAGCGGCACGGCCACCCAGAGAAGTGCCACCTCCGCAATCTCAGCACTGCACAGCCCTCCGAAACAGACACTTCAAAGCTTTTGATTCCAACCAGACACTTCATTTGTCATTGACAAGTACGACACAGCGGCCCTTGTGATGACAAGTCAGAAGGCCCTGGAGTGAGGCAGAGATTTTCCCACTTCAGAAAAGAACATGAACTGCTCACAGGGCACTGTGCCACTGATGACTTCAAAGTCCTCAGGTCCCTGTTCTCAACCTGTGTCACCAAAAGCGAGGCTGCACCGTCTCCCAAAGAGAGCATCAAAGAGGAGACATGGAGCATATATGACATAAATATGCGCCAACAAAGATCAGAAACTGGGCCTGGGGATGGAGAGGATCAGCTTCCCAGGAGCTCCGCGCGGAGAAAGTCGACAAGATGCACGCTGGCACCTACTGACGGGTGCTGGCTCTAGCCGGGAAGTGTGGCCCTCCCCACCTCCGACTGGTCTTTAAGGCTGCAGTTTCCATCCTGACTTTAAGATGCTGTGTGTTTCCCATAGTTGATTTTCCCCCAAATCAGCAAGTGACCAGAACCGTGAGATGCCTACCCACTGCCACCATCCCTGGACCAACCAACCGTCCCCGCACGCGGGTGAGCAGGGGGCAAGCGCGCTGTGAGTGTGCCATACCTGGTCCAGCTTCCAGTGGAACTCCGCGGGGCGGAAGGTGTCTGCCTGGTCGAAATCCTTGCGCAAGAGGAAGACAAGGCGACAGTTGTGCACGTACAGGGCATAGTGGTGCCGGTTCATTTCTGAAAAGCAGAAAGAGGATTTGAGGGGCTCCAGATTCCCTGTGCTGATCTCCACTCCATCACTTAGCACACCTCAGAAAACAAAGAAACAGGCATTCCAGTTTTCTCTTTTACAACTGGGTCTAATAAATCGTTCTAGAACACACATAGTGGAGCTCTCTGAAATGAAAGAGGAAGATTCAAGAAAGCTCTCAGCAAAACTTCTGCTGAGTAGCCATTTGGGCTTTAAATACCAACCTAACTTATACTCAGATACTGCATCAGATCCTGGATAAAATTACATAGGTTCACAAGCTCTTTTTGGTTTTTTTTTACATATACTTCTGGGAGGGTCAAAGGGCCTCTCTAACAATCACATCAGCCACTCTGGGTTCCTTTACCATAGCTGGATTCTCCCAGAGTTCTGGGCTTTTATTTTATTTCATCAGGCTTGCCAACAGCAACCACAGAGCAGGTCTCCTTTTCTGCCTAATCTGTGTGCAGTTAAGGAAAGCTGCCTCACTTTTAGTTGCTGGGAGGAGGGGACATTGATTTCCCAGCGTTAGACATAGTTCCCTGAATTTCCAAAGCAATGAATAAATACTTCTTTCCCCATACACAGACAACAGATGGGACTTTTCTCTCCCCTGATAAGAAAACTTCCTTTCCTGCTTAAAAAAAAATCACACCATGGGTCCCAGCCAAGATGTCCTATAGTCACAAGATAACAGCCCTGGGAAGGTAAGGAGCTGTTCTTCGACCAATACTCAGAGGACTCACACATAGTAGCACACACAGAAATCTAATATGATGCACATGTTCCATAAATATTGGGCTAATGAGCAGGTGACCAGATACAGCAGAAGGAGCATGGGCCCTAGATTCAGAGAGACTTGGGGTGGAGCTGTATCTCTAGATGATGCTGAGAAAGTTATACAGCCTCTTAGAGGCTCGATTTCCTTCATGGTATCATGACAGGGATGCTGGGCTATCCTAATGTATCATGAGAATAGGATGTTGTGATTGATTATTGAACATCCTGTACAAACCTTGCCCGTGGAGGTATGAGTGGGAGGAATCAACACCAGTCCCACTTCTAGGCATGGGCTTTCCGTTGGTTTCAGACAAATAAGCTCATGAAAAGCCCCCTGCCACAGCGAATGGTTCAGGACCCAGGCCTGAGTTCAGTAGTACAGGCCATTCTCCTGGCCATGGGGCTTCTGTCAGGAAAGTGACTCAAGTCAGTCCAGTGATTCTGGAGCTGTTCTGAGTAGTTCTGGGAAAGAACTCTCTATCTCTTAGCAGGAAGCAAATAGAAGAGACCACCACCTCTCTCTAGAAGTTGCAGTATATAACTGGGAAGCTTGGAGCTGCTGCAGCCATATTTGCTAACGTGAAATTGATATACATATGGCAGCAGATCTGAAAAATTGCAGAGAAAAGGACCCAGGACCTTGATCACACTTTACCTGAAGCTGTTTAGCTCTGTTAGTTACAAGAACCCTACATTCCCTTTATTATTTTGATTTTTAATCATCTGATATCAGTTTGATCTGTATTTCCTGTTCCTTGTAACTGAAAGCCTCTTAATTGATACAATGAGGAAATGTGTAAAGCATCTGCCCAGAAAAGATGCTCAGTGACTGTTAGTTATTACAAGGACTATTACACTGCCTCGTGACCATGATAACATAACAAAATAGTGTCAGATGCTGTTTTCACAAAAGTATTACCGTTCTTCAGGATGCAACCAAAGGATGGAAGGAAGGAGAACGTTCAGTTGCCAAGTGTTGTAGGTTTGGCCAAGGCCAATGTTCGGGTGACCACTCCACCTTTGCATTGATGAAACACCCAGGTCTGGTTATGGGGATTTTACTAAATACTTCTTGTTTCCCTCACTATTGCTTAAACTGATTTCCTATAGTTTCTGCTGATAACTATCAGGAAGATATGGAAAGCAGATTTCTCCCCTTTAGCTTCATCTGGAGTCGGGAGAGGTTGTGGTGACGAGGTGGAAGAAGAATGAAAGGACAGACCTCGCGGGAGTAACTCCTGGCCTCCCTCCAGAGGGTCCCCCCTCCCCCGCCCTCCGTTAGCTGGGTCCCTGGGGTCACCACCCACACCAGGGTAACTGGCTCTTCACTTCACTGGTAACATGATACACTCAGAAATCAGCTTCACTTCTTTCCCTGTCCTTCAGTGTTCTCCCTGGTAACTGCCCCCCATTTCTTTGCCCACGTCTCTGGCAGATCCTAATGTATTCTGGTCACTTTCAGATATTAAAATAGTCTGTAAGTGTTCTCTCCAAATCAAACACCTGTGTCTCGTCAGTTAAAAGATCTTCCCCTCTTCGCTACTCAGCCTCGCCCCGTGGCTTGGTGGCCGCTGGTGGGGAAAGGACGAGGAAGGTGTGTACTTTCACTCTTCCTTCATTCCCCGAACCTCCTCCAGCTCCAGTCATGGTCAGGGGCAGGGGAAAGCGGCTAAGAAGGAAAGAAGTGAAGTCTCTTTAAAGAAGCAGTGAAGTTTGTCATTTTCCCAGGGATGTCCAGTGTCCTCTGACACGTGGGTGTCTACATATGGGCTGCTTCATGGGTGCACTGGCTGGGTTTTGGACAGGCTCTGCAGAGATGCCCCCATGGCCACGGAAGTGGGTTTGGGCCCCGGTGAAATATGTGTTTAGCCCTCCTTTCTCCACCCCCCAAACCCATAAGAAAGGGCCTGTTATAATCTTTACATAGGAATTGATCTGATAAGTGATGCAGTCCTTCCTGGGACATTAGTTCCAGCTTCAATCCCATCTTTCTTGACTCTTACCTCTCCATTCCTGGTGTAAGTGCTGTTGCCATGATTGACACTTTTCATGATTCCTCTCAGCTCCTGCCCTCCCTTGGTCACTTCTCCCTCCCGCCCACATCTCCTCCTCCTGATGGATCCCCTCTTCCTGGCATGCAGACCTCTTGGCTGTAGCTGTGACCATTTCTGGTTGCCCACTTGATTTCCATGACTAGAACAGAAACATCTGTGTTCTGCCAAATTGTAGTAGGGCCACCCCTGAGGGCCGCCCCTGAGGGACTGCTGAGGTAGCCCCCATCAGCCTCTTGCCTTCACACCCCCTGGGCAAGAGTCGAGTCCAGCTTTCATGTACCCTAAACTCCTGGGTCACGAGTCAAACTTCCCCAGAGCTCTCCTGGGTTCTTCTCCAACACCAGCCTGGAGCAGATGTACAAGTGTTTGCAGCTCAGCCAACAGGCAGCTGGGAGTGAGATTCCCACCTCCTCTCTACCTCAGACAACCTCGGTCTCTCTGAGTGGTTTTCTGGGCATCTCTGGAAGTGTGGGAGTGTTTCTTTCCCAGCAGGCTGGGGGACCATCCCAGTGCTCTCTAGCAGGCTGCCACCTCTGCCTCTGTCATCTGGTGATTGCTGGACCAGGTTGGCCCTCTGTCTTGGAAAGCCCTGTATGAAAGTAGCTAGGACTACAGGTGGCATGTATCACTCAGATGAAACTCAGAGTTAGCAAGAGAGCTGCATGCCAGGAAGAAGGGGACCTACAGGAGGAGCAGATGTGTGTTGGGAGAGAAGTTTCTAATACAGGGCAGGAAAGAAACTGCTCACACCAGGAATGGAAAGAAAAGGGCCAACAAAGATGGCGTTGGAGGGGGCACCAGTGCCTCATGCAGTATCCTTGCGGTAGAGCCATTGCCGGGTATTCAGCTAACCTTGTTTCCTTTGCTCCTAGACATGTAGCTTAACTCATATCACTGCTTCTCCCATGGTTAGGTGGAGCCTTGGGAGCAAATTCTGGTCCAGAAAGTGTGAGTAGAAGTGAGGCACACCACTCTCTGGTCTAGCTAATAAAACCCTTCTGTGTTCAACCCTCTATTCTAACTTTCTGTTCTGTGGTTGAAAAGGGCAGCGATAAATAATTGAAGTACCTTGAGTCCCTGAATGTCTGAGCAAAGCTGAGCAACCTCATTCCCCAGCCGCACCTCGGGTTGCTGGACAATGGCAGGAGGAAAAACTGATGAAAGGGTGTTAGTCTTCGAGATGCTTCTTGTTGGTGGTGAGAGTGGTTTTCTTTCTTTCTGAAAACTGCAATTAGCCCTTGGTGACTAATCAATTCTCTTATCCAACTATTAATAAATTACTTCATGATAGGCCAGCAGTGGTAAGTTTTAATTAGTGGGCAAGACGGAAACTAGTGCAATTTTCACTACGGGCGACTTGGTAATTTACGTCGATAGCTTTCCTAACATTTATATTCTTTGACTCAGTAATTCAGCTTCTGGTCAGGAAATAATCAGAAGCATCCATACAGGTATATACAAGAATGCTTCTTATATATTACAAGAATGCCTATTACAGCATTGTTTTATTTGCATTTAAAAGGAGACAATCTAAATGTCTAACAAAAGGGAGCCAGTTAAATGAAGTATAATAAAGCCTAATAACAGAAGACTGTCATGTAATTCTTTTTTTTTTTTTTTTTTTTTTTTTGCGGTACGTGGGCCTCTCACTGCTGTGGCCTCTCCCGTTGCGGAGCACAGGTTCCGGATGCGAAGGCTCAGCGGCCGTGGCTCACGGGCCCAGCCGCTCCGCGGCATGTGGGATCTTCCCAGACCGGGGCACGAACCCGTGTCCCCTGCATCGGCAGGCGGACTCTCAACCACTGCGCCACCAGGGAAGCCCTGTAATTCTTATTTTTAAAGAATATTTTATCACGTAGAGAAATGATCTGGATATATGTAATGTTATTTAAGAGAAACATAACATAATGGTATCACATGTATTATAAAAATAGATGGAAAACTGTAACAACATTCTACATATATATAGAAGTAAAAATAAGATTTCATTTGGTAGTGAAATATACCAACTGTTAACAGAAACTCCCTCCAGGTATTAGAATTTTAGATGACTTTTGTATTCTTTTATACTCGTCTGTGTTTTTTAGGCTGCCTGTTATAAACATGTGTAGCTTTTATAACTTGGACATTTTTCTGACATATAAAAGCTCTAATCAAGTTTTAATTCGTTCCTGATAATTTTTTTATTTAGGACAGGGAGATATCTATAGGTATTTTTTTAAGGCAGAGAAATTAGAGGAAAATCTTCCGCATCTTTGCTTGTGCCAGCGTTGAACTGATTTGCAAAGGGTTACTTCATACTGAGCCCAAAGCTGAGCAGCGCCAGAGCCTGCGGGTTGGAGGGGCTGACATGCCCGTTCGGGGTGCTGCTCTGATGAAAGTGAGGCACCTTCGTCTAATGCAGAGTTTTCAGCCATGGCTGCACAAAAGAATCGCCCAGACTCTGACTTCCTGAGCTGGGGCAGGGCCCTGGCATCTAGGTACTTTTACAAGGTCGCCAGGTTATTCCAGTGCAGAGCAGGGTTGAGAGCCGCTGGTCTAGTAGCGTGGACCTGAAACGCGGGCCAGAGGAGCTAGGGCCAAGTCTGTTCCTTTGAAAATCAGTTGTGTTATCCTCGGCCAGTTGCTCAACCTTTCATATTCTAATTTCCTCCTGTGTGAGCCAGAGGTCTATATTAGTCAGGCCTGCCTCCCAGGGGTATTTGATACATTTCAGAAAGGACTGCGTGTGTGTGGGCGCTAACCCCAGCCAGGGCTGCTTTGCATGCATCTGTATACTCCTAAGCCATTGTCTCCTGGATGCTGGCTCTGGATCATGCTGGGGACAGCCCACCAGACACTGCGAAGATGGGGCCACAGGGTGACTCCTGGGGTCCTGGGCTGAGCTGTGGACCCAGTCCCAAACCTCAGTGCCAACTTAAGCGGGTCTGCGGAGTCCTTCCTATACGAAGGACCAGGAAAACAAATCCTTGGCACTGGCTCTGACACAGATTCACCATATGACTGGGAAAAGCTGGGCAACTCCCCCTGTTTCAGTTTCTATATCCAGAAAATACATTGGCTTCTACCGCAAATATTGATTGAAAGAGGAAATGTGGGGTCCTGGTAGTTGTATAATGTGGAATAAAACTAGAAATAATAATGATTATGACAATAAGAACATCAAGTTAATTAGTCGAGCACAGATTTTTTATCTGGAGCTGCTACGTGATTTCATACCTTATTTCATGTTTATTTTCCCCATTCTACATATGGGGAAACTAAGGCTCAGTGACATTAGCAACTCCTCGATTTTCCTTAAGTAGTGGAAAAGCTGCCATGTGAACTTTGGCTGTTCAGCTGCAAAGCTGAACGGTCAGCCATTCTTCTATCCTGTCTTCTCACTGTGCTATCTGCTGTAGAGTAGTTATCATTTATTTGGGGTATTTTAACAAGAGGAGCATTTGAAATGGGAAATTGTGGACTTACAATTTAAGATAGACATAACATTTTCATAAGATATCAGAGTATTTGTGTGTGTGCGTGTGTGTGTTTGCATGTGGGGTGTGGTGACCAGAGCATAGCGATGGAATTACCTGGATCTAAGCTTACATTCCAGTTCTGATACTTACCAGCTGAATAACTTGGGACAAGTTACTTAAAGTCTCAGGGATGTTTCCTTATCCTTAAAACAGGAAACACAGTAATGCTTCCGTAAAATTGTTTCTAGAGATGTGAGGCACTGTTTAGAATAGGAAGAGCTAACACAGTTAGACTTCCGGTGCGTCAGGTACTGCTCTACTGCGCTATACATACATTGTCATTTAATCCTGAAAAAAGAATAACAAGTGTTGCCAAGGATGTAGAAAAATCAGATCCCTTACACATTGCTAATGGAAATGCAAAATGGCACACCACTGTGAAAAACAGTTCGGCAACTCCTCAGAAAGTTAAACACAGAATTACAATATGACCCAGTAATTCTATGCCTAAAGTATTTACCCAAGAAAACTGAGAACATGTCCACACACACACACACACACACACATACACAAACCCCTATGAGGTAGATAATACTATAATGCCCATTTTATAGACTGAGAAAGTGAGGCATTGAGAGGTTAACCCACTTGCCCGAGATCACACAGCCAATAAGTGGTGGAGTGTTTTTAACCACCAAGCTGTGAACTGCCTTACACAGGCTCAGCAAGCTGAAAAATGCCTAACAAAGCTTAGCTATCATCGTTATGCACACCAGTGATTTTCAAACTGCTGTTGTAAATTAGCAGGACCCTTTCATTGAAAATAAACTTCTGGAAATCTGTCTATATATTAATATAATACAGTGAAGGTAGAGCTGCTTTGCTTGAAGTAAGAATGAAGCCTCCTTCCCCAACCCCACCTCATATAGCAGCCCTAAGTTACTTCTGGGGACGCTGGGGTTCTGAAGAACCCAGTCTGAAAACCACCAATCCCAGCGTTTTGACTCTTTGTGTCTGTACCCTGCCGCCCTTTCCTGGTCCTGCTCTACGCCAAGGCAAGGAAATCATCAGCCAGAAAACCAGAGACCAGAATATTTTCCCAGGGCCCCTCTCACACTCCCGCTTTTCTCCCACGCCCTTGGTGGCCGTGCCTGACCAGCTGGGACAGAGGGGTCAGACGCCAGGAGGGCTGGAGGCAAGACTCACCGGTTTTATCTGAGTTGCAGAGGATGGTTTCCTTCTCAGCTCTCACGCCAGGGCTGGGGCCGTGCTTCATCCACATGGTGATAGTGAACTGATCCGTCAGGTTCTTGGGTACAACCCCGTCAGGAATCTTGGCACCCTGCCTGCCATCGAACTTGAAGATCATCTCGCTGCTGTCCACCAGCAGTCCTGCGGTCCAGTTGGTGGCGGCGCTGGGGGACGGCAAGAGGTCGATGATGCCAGAGGAGGCTCCTGCGGGGGATGGGGACAGAAAGAACAAAGGGTCATTCCTCCCAGGGTGGGTGTCCTCGCGTTCTGTTTTCTGCTCCTGGGTCAGAATGAACTACTCGGCATACTTACCCAGAGCTGGGTGCTCAGCCTGAGCTAGGTGACTCGGGAAAAGAAGGGTTAAATGCCATCCTTGTCCATGTTGCTCATGGTCGGCTTGGGGAGGCATCAGTAACTTACAGACAGAAGTATTGCATGTGGGAGGACAGAGTGCATTTAACTATTACACAAGAAAAAAAGTGCTGGAGGAATTTAGAGAAATGAGATTACCCGGGGGGTTTCGATAAGCAGACGAGGGTCCTGGAGAAGGCCAGGGTTGGATTCGAGTCGATGGATTCATTCGCGCGCTCATCCATCCGTTACCCTGTCAGCCATTTATTGAGCACCAATCGGGCGCCAAGACCCCTGCTGGGTGCTGGCGAAGTAAATGTGAATCAGCACAGTCCCTGACCTGGAGGAGCTCAGAGCCAACAAATTGACAGACAGTTGGGATGCAGTGTGATCAGAGCTGTGATGGGGAAAGTTCAGGTCCTGACCCTATGAGAAAGAGTATGAGTCACTTTGCACTCACCACGCTTTTTTCCAACCATTCGTTTAGGCCAAATGGTATAGCAGTTGAGAACACGGGTTCTGAAGTCAGCAGAACTTGAACCTGATGCCTGGTGGCGGGCGGCCTGGCTTGCTGGCCTTGTGACTGTGAGCAGTGACCTCACCTTTCCGACTCTCCACCCGCTTCTCTGCCACCTGCCCTCCCAGCTGTTGTGGGAACTGAACAAGAGACACCTTCGCTTGGGCAGCACGCTCAGCACGCGATGAGCTGGGCTCACCCCACGTTACCTATAACTCTGTCGTTATTGATAGAGCTGTTATTATTTCCGCTACCACTGTGGTTCCAGGCTAAGGATATCCTGAGGCCGCGGGAGTGTCATAGACAGATTCGTGTCTTGAGAGAATCACACCAACAGCTTTGTGGAGGGCGGAGCTGAGTGAGCTGGCAAGGTTGGCCCAGAAGACAGGACGGCCCAGCTGGGAGGATAACTGGGCCGCCATGGACTTCCCACTGAAGCTCAGGTGCTGCCAGCAATGTTCTCTGCATCCTTACGTTCCACAGAGGGGCAGGGCTCAGCTACTCAGGGGAGGAGGAAGGTCAGGAGCTTCCTGATACCAGGAGACGAGAGCCAGGGAGTCCACAGTATGCCCGGTGCAGGGGACCAAGTGTGTGTGGGCTCCCACCTGGCACAGCACTGACCCGGCAGTCGTAAATGTGTTTAACGGACAGTGGTTGTGTGTATTACCTGCCATTTGTCTGGGAACATTGGACTTCTGAATTCTGTATATCAGGGCCTCATGTCAACTAGGGGCTGCATTTCAGAGTCAGCCACTACAAACATCTACAGTTAAAATGACACATGAAAATCTCTCAGGAAGGTGCCATATTGGAAAGCGATGTACTTCTTTGAAAATGTTTAACCTAGCCAGTTTTCCCTGCAGCCTTGGAACAGATGCCCATGGGTTTACGACTGAAAGCTGGCTGTGTGACACATCTGTATCCTTAGAGCAGATGCTCTGCTTAGCCCTGTAAGGAGCTCGCCCTGCGAAAGGCTTCTGGGACCTGCAGTGACTGAGACATGGCAGGGTGGGGGGTGGGAGTGGAGGTTCCGGTCTCTTAATTTACAATCACCCTGCAGCTATGCTCATCAAGGGGAAGTGTGGGCAGCGCTGACTGCATTATTAATGCGTTTTTCTTGGGGCTTTTGCCTGGTAGCATGCCTGACGCATAGTAGGTGCTCCATTAATGTTTATAACTGCCTTTTCTTCTACCCAGTACCTTCGTGAGATGCTTCCGGGCATTACCCAATGCTCGCAGGAGCCTGTTCCTCCAGCCTCTTGTTCATGCCCCCCACCTCTCATCAATATTACTTGTTCTCCTATAACCCTTGAGACTTATTTGATGTCCATTTTACTTATCTGATAAGCTAATTCACACTAATGTTTTAACGACTAACAAAGCCTTAAAGGTTATCACCCTCCATAGGTATTTGAAAGAAAGAACTCTATCAAGATGGTAGCAGGTAGAGATTTGGGGGTGGCTGGGGAAAGGGAGATATGTAGTCTTTGGACCAAGTTCATCTTCCTAGAACTCCCCAGAATAATGCAACCTGGCAACAGCTGCTCTGCCGCATGAGTGAGTCGGCTCGGACACCAGGATTTGTCCAGCATGACGACAGCTGGTGACTAGGGCTCACAGGGAATGTGTTTGTTCCCGAAATTTCAGGTGGCCAGGGAGATGCAGGCTGAGCACCCAGGGCTCCTGACTTCTAGCTCAAGCCGGAGCAGCCAACACAATCTAGCAGGGCCCAGTACAGGGCCCACATAGAGCCGCAGGCCTGAGCATGGGGGAACCAGGGAAGGGCTGACTGGGCTCAGAACTCCACCCTTTGAGGTTCCTTTTTCTTTTTTTGTTTTTTGCGGTACGCGGGCCTCTCACTGTTGTGGCCTCTCCCGTTGCGGAGCACAGGCTCTGGACGCACAGGCTCAGCGGCCATGGCTCACGGGCCCAGCCGCTCCACGGCATGTGGGATCCCCCCGGACCGGGGCATGAACCCGCATCCCCTGCATTGGCAGGCGGACTCTCAACAACTGTGCCACCAGGGAAGCCCCTACATTCTTTTTTATATTCTTTTCCATTATGGTTTATCACAGGGTATTGAACATAGTTCCCTGTGCTGTGCAGTAGGACCTTGTTGTTTATCCTTTCTATAGGTGATAGCTTGCATCTGCTAACCCCAAACTCCCACTCTATCCCTCCTCCCCACCTCCCTTACTCCTTGGCAACTGCAAGTCTGTTTTCTATGTCTGTGAGTCTGTTTCTGTTTTGTAAATAAATTCATTTGTGTCATATTTTAGATTCCACATATAAGTGATATCACATGGTATTTGTCTTTCTCTTTCAGACTTCACCTAGTATGATAAGCTCTAGGTCCATCCATGTTGCTGCAAATGGCATTATTTCATTCTTTTTTTTATGGCTGAGTAACATTCCATTGTATATATGTACCACATCTTCTTTATCCATTCACCTGTTGATGGACATTTAGGTTGTTTCCATATCTTGGCTAATTGTAAATAGTGCTGCTATGAACATAGCGGTGCATGTATCTTTTTGAATTATAATTTTGACAGATCTTTATTCTTAGTTTCCTTGGGACACTTTATTGGGCACTGAGTGAGTGTCAGACTTGAATTAAGTACTTCAATGCTTTTTCTTAGTTACTCATCAATGTGGTGAATACGATTACGATTCCAGCTTACAGATAAGAAACTTGAAGCTCAGCGAGCCTAGAATCACAGCCAGCTAGTAAGGGGAGCCATCATCAGGGTTTGCCAGCCCTGAAGCCCACATTCCCGCTGCACCACCTCAATCAACGGGAGGGAGATCTTGCAACCTACTGCACATTTTAAAAAATTGAAGTATAGTTGATTTATAATATTGTGTTAGTTTCAGGTGTACAACAAAGTGAATTGTTTATACATATATACATATGTATATATTTATATACTTTTTTCGATGCTTTTCCATTATAGTTTATTACAGGATAGTGAATATTGTTCCCTGTGTTATACAGTAAACCGTGTTGTTTATCTATTTTATATATGGTAGTGTGCATCTGTTAAACACATACTCCCAATATATCCCTACCCACCTCCAACCTCCTACACATCTTACAAACATGGAAACTGAGGCCCAGAGAGGAGAAATGACTTGACCAGGATCACACAGCCACTCAGCTAGCTAGAGGCAAGCCCAGCTCTCAGAACCCCAGCAATGTTCTTTCTATCACACAGCATAGTGTCCTGCCAAGCCCAGCCCAGCTTCCAGGACCCCACCTCCCTGGACAGGTGTCTGTCCACAGAGAGGCATGTGCCTTGGCAAGGCCATCGTTGTGGAGCTCCGGGTCTTCCCTGGTGAGGGGAGCAGCATGCCACCCTACCCGACCCACAGATGTTGCCTCCCGGGAAGCATCACACTGCATTTTACCAGATGGTGTAGGCTTTCACAGAGTTAACAGATTGTATTTCATTTTTTCAGTGCAGTTAAATAAACTGAGAGAGATTTTCCTTTCTCCTGAAGTTCTCACTCCTCTCCCCAAAGGATCCCATGGAAACCAGTGGGTAAACAGGATGCATAACCCACAAAGGTGGAGCAGCAACATCTGCACATCAGTGTGTATTTTTTTTTTTTTTTTTGCGATACGCGGGCCTCTCACTGTTGCGGCCCCTCCCGCTGTGGAGCACAGGCTCTGGACGCACAGGCTCAGTGGCCATGGCTCACGGGCCCAGCCGCTCCGCAGCATGTGGGATCTTCCCAGACCGGGGCACGAACCCGTGTCCCCTGCATCGGCAGGTGGACTCTCAACCACTGCGCCACCAGGGAGGCCCCAGTGTATATTTAAGACGTCCTTAGGAACCCTCACAAAGGTCCCTGGGACCCACCACGCTGCTGAGAGTTCACACTGGTCTGGTGCACAGCAGCTACAGCCTGAGTGCAGGGGGCTTACAACCAGAGGTGAGGTCTGGTTGTGAAGTCCCTGAGCCCCTATCAGGGTGGGGAAGCATCTCTGAGTCAGCAAGTAGATAAAGACAGGGGTGACTTAGGCAGATTTCAGGACACGCGGTGGAGCGAGAGCCCACGTGGAGCCTGGGGACAGTGGTCACTGTCTAGACTTCTTAACTGCTGGGTTTGCATGCTGCTTTGGGTGGCCTTGGTGAGGGCAGAGTGTCCTTAGCGTTTCACGATAGGCCTGTGGCAATGGTGACAGACATGGAGCCTCAGTCATGCCTTCTCAGGGCCCACCATGGGGCATGGGAAAGGATGGCAAGAAGGAGAGGGTCTCAGGGGAGAGGAACCGTTGTGCTCAAGGACACAGGCCTCATTCTATAGAGTATTCTCACGATTAGCAATAGCAACTCCATGTTACTTCATTAAGTGCTTATGTAATGTCTAAGTTATGCCAGGCACTGTGGTGAGAATGCAGCAACGAACCAGACAGAAATGGGCCCTACCTCTAGTCACCCAGTAGAAAGTCTTTTAGTTTTGGTGCGTGGAAGAGTTCATTGATAGAGAGTCTCAGGGGAAGCCAGGGAGGCCCTCTTGACAAAGGCTGTACTTGAACTACATGATGATAGACAGCATTCTGTTCTCAACATACTTTTCTGACCCACTGATAGCACTTGGCCTTGAGACTTGTTCTGACCAATGAAATGTGAGTGTAAGTGACGTGTCCTCTTAGGGCAGAAACTTTACAAGCCAGTCCATGGTTCACCACGTGTTTTTTCCATCTGCCATGAGATCAACCATGTTCTAGATAGAGGCTTTTCTGTTAGCCTGGATCCCAGTGGGAAACTAACACAGAGCAGAGCCACAGTCAACCCGAGAAGGACATGTGGTAGGAATGGAAAATAAACCTTTGTTATTTTAAGCCAATAGATTTGGGGATCATTTGTTACTGCAGCATAACCTGCCCTATCCTGACTGATAAACCACATTAAGTGACTGACATCAGCGGCTACCATTCGCACTTCTCTATCTGCATACCTTCAGGATGGATGCGGAGGACTTTCTGATGTCCTTTCCAGAGCTCACACTGTTGATCCTACCATCAGACTATCATTCCACCTCTGGAATCCTAGACAAGAGGGGCTCCTCAAAGGCCTTGAATTGTCCAGGTGAAGCAAGCTGGGCTTTGGATGAAGGTGGTCAGCCAAGCTCTTGGGGCAGGGCCGTGGATACCCAGTTGCTGACCAGCCTAGGAAAGGCCACTGCAGGCAAAAACCTTCTCCAAGAATAGAAGGGCATGCTGTATGGTAGCTGCTTAATTGACTTCAAAGAAGTCATATCCAAAGAGAAGCCCATTGCCCACTGTCATCACCCGTGGGTCAGTGTCTGCACACTTGCTCATGTATGAGTAGTGATTTAATGGGATTCCCAACACGTGTGCATCAGTTTTCCTTAGAGTCAGAGGCCCACTTCAGCTTTCTGAGAATGGAAACACTGGCTATGACTTGGGGGCTGGTTCTGCCCCCTCTGGAAGCTCCAGCTGTTTAGAGGCATCTTGGAGGAACTGATGATGGCTTCCCCTAGTTGGGGTATTCTGAAGGTATAAAAGCCTTGAACTGTGATTCTTAGTGAGGGCAAGCTCTGTTAAGCTGCACGGTGTCGTAGAAAGCCATGGACTGAACTTTTTTTACATGTCTGTCTTCCCCAGGAGACTTTATTTTTAAGTGGTCTTACTAACGTCTAGATAACCTCACGAGTTAGAATATTTGGACACTGAACAAATATTTGCTGAATTAATAAATACATGAATGAATGAATGAATGGATTCGCTATGAAGACCTCCTGGACTCACAAGTGTATAAATCCTGTGAACAGCTCACCGACTGGTAATCTGAACTGGTCTGACAGATCAGTCCCTTGATTTAGCAGCAGGGTCTCGCTCTGCAGCCTTTCCTTCAACAGGACCTGTCCTTGGAGCTCTTGACTCTACATATACAAAGCAGCTGACCCTGAGTGTCACATGGGGAGGTGCCGGCCAGATGCCAGGAGCCTGTGATTCCAGGGAGGAGCAGCCCTGACCTCTGGTCTCCAAATGACACGTGTGTCACAAACTGCTTTGCTGTTTATTGTAATATGCAGAGACTCAGGGGCACGGAAGTGAGCCTTTTCTCGGGCTCTGGTTAATGTCAAGTTTAATTTGGCCAAGAGTCACTGGGGCTTCATCATGCATTTCATACTCAAAGCAGTTCTGTGACACTTCACCTTGGGAAAGCCTAGGACTGAGATGGGAGATCCTTTCATCCTGAATCTCTGAACCCAGAGGAAGTGATAAACAGCTTGTCCAACTTCCCAAGAGGCCTGGCATCATGTAAACCAGTGGCAATGGGGGACCATGTTAGGCTAAGTTTGGTCCTACAAGCTGAAGGGGACACAGGTGCAGGGCCCTGTATCATTTTTGTTTCAAGGTGGAATGGAAGTGTTTCAGTGCACAAACTGCAGGCAGCAATATGCCTGACGTCCACTGTTCCCCTGGAAACAAAGAGGCTATTTCTGGCGCTACTGCACCTGTCTGGTGTTTCCCGACAGCAGCTTTGCCCAGCTGTTGTCCTACGGCCTCTTACGCAGGATCCCATCATTGCTCGTTGTGGAGCGACATTGCAGGTGGAGGAAGCAGGTGGGCAGTGACCGGACCTCCACAAGGCGCCTCTGGGGAGACACCCTTGCCTGGGTCACCGCACAACAACAAATGTCACTGAAGCAATGCCAGAACTCAAAGACGCCAGGAAGCGCCCCAGGACTGCCCCTGGTGAGCACAGAGGGCAGGCGAATATTGACTTAAGGGAAGCGTTTGGAATGGCGAAGGAGAGAGAGGTTCTAGCGGGAAGAAAACGTGAACAAAGGCTTAGGGATGGGAATGACCTGGGAACAGGGACAGGTGGGGTACCCTGGCCAAGAAGAGGCAGGACAGCAGGAAGAAATGGGCTATAAGGATGGATCAGCAGGATGGGGGTGGGTCCTCGGGGGTGTGGAGAGTCAGGCTAGAGCTAGGCATCCACACCTGGATGTTCCACAGGTCCAGTCACCATTGTCCCCTAAATCTGCCCTTGCCCCGAATTTGGTGGCCACTGGTTGGTGGCACTCTCGTCCAGTTAGATGCTCACATTAGAATCTTCTAAGATTCCTTCTCTTTCACTGCTGACAGCTAATCAGTGATTGACTCTTGCTGATTTCACCTCCTAAATCTGTCTTAAATTCATCCCTACCGCCACTCCCCCGGTTCACAAATCATTCTCTCTTGCTTAGACTATGACGATAACATCTTAATTGGTCTCCCTGTTTCCATCCAAAGTCAATAAAGATTTGTAGAATGAAACATGCCTGAACGCTGGGGCTTAAAGTGTCATGGTGGCTCCCTGGCTGGGAGACCCCGCCAGCAACTTGTCGACCATCCACTGAAAACACAGAGAAGTTTGTCTCCAGAACCTAAGGTGCCCCACGGGAGTCAGGAATTACAACCCAGGCTCTGCTTTAGAAGCGATCAGGCCTGCCTTTCCTTCACAGTTTGGAGAGCGCGTGGGGCCTGAGGAAGCAGACCTCAGCGCAGATGGGCATCTGTCTGACTCATTTGCTCCTGCCCTTTTTTCCTGAACTCTCCCTCCACCGAGTCAAGAGTCAGACTCCTAATCTGGAGGCAGGAGTGGCCCTGCCCGTCTGGCTCACTCAGGGTTCCCAGAAGTGCGATGGGAGGGTGGCACTGCCGGGAAGGTCACCAGAAAGACAGGCAGACTTCTCTTAACAAATGGTCGCTCCCAGCACCAGATAAGCTTGCATCTCAGGGGAAAGTGCTTTCCTGACTGAATTAACCTGCCTTCCTGCCAGGCGAGGCTGGCAGCCCAGAAGCAATGAGCTATGTTAACAACCAGATGCAATCTGGCTCTAAAGTTTCTTCGCTCAGAAAATCCTTCTCTCCCTATCTCCTGGTCTCCCCCTCGCAACATTCAGAATCAAATCACCAGTGTGTGCCCTCGGGCCCATCTGATCTCTAACGAGCTGATTCCATCATCTCCTTCTAACCTGGAGGAGTTTAGGAAATGACCGTCACCCGTGGTGGCATGGGGTTGAGTTGACTTATAATTCAGGTGCACGGGGAGAGAAATGGGATATTCATTCAAAGTAAGGTGTCAGCGGAGCTGGCTTCTCCGCTCCCGGACTGAAGGAGAACACCAGAGGCAGCTTTCTCAGTACTGCGGGTCCCTGATAGCCATTTTTACAAGAGCAGTTTGGAATATGGAGGTCGTGATGTTTTCCCAATCTCCTGCATCATTCTGGAAAAACGTGCCTTCCCAGCCTGGTGACATGACAAATAGGACGCGGTGATACCCGAGCAGGGTGTATTTCACATTCAGTTCTCAAATTGTCACTTGGTCCTTTGGGCAAGAGCTGTGTGCGTGAAGGTGTGTATGTGTGGGCACGCGCGCACGTATGTGCATGTGTGTGCGTATTTGTGTATGCATGTGTGTACCTGTGTGTGCATGTGTGTGCCTGTATGCACCTGTGTGTGCATGAGTGTGTGTGTCAATGTTGAGAGAGAAAAACTGCCCCGAAGAGAGTAGTGGAGGGGTCCCCAGGAGGGGATGCCGGCTACGCTGTGTCTTCGGGAGCCTCCTTTTCCTTTGGTGGGGATGGAGTTACCCCCAATGTAGGTCCCGTTTAAGAGGAAGCTCCTTCCTAAGCTGCACACAGCCCGGCTGAAGAGTCAGTGTGAGGGCCTGAATATCCTTGGAGAGAACAGGAAAGAAATGAAATATACGTGGTGAGGATGAAGGAGGCCCATCGACCCGTGCACGGTGTGGTTTACCAAGCACGTGGCACCGTTCCCACCGTATTGAGCGTCTTATTCCACAGTTGACTTGAGCGGTTTACGTTCCGGCTCCAGAGGCCTGGCCCGGAGTCACAGACCCTGAGGCAAAGGGCCCTTCATTCCCATAGACCTACCTTCAGAGTCTGCCTCTGTCACTTTCTATCTGCGTGACCTTGAACAAGTCATTTGTCCTCTCTGGGCCTCAAATTGTCCATCTTTAAAACTGGGTGAATAAGACCCTCCTCAGTGTAGTGGGGAACTTAGGGTAGGGCATGTGAAGATTCTAGGAGGGTGCACACAGCAGGTGCTCAATAAAGCTAAGCTTCCTTGTATAGAACCTCCAGCAGCCTAGCTCCTAGTTCCGGCCTGCTCCTTTCTTGGGGCGCCATCTTTCAGCCTGTGGACAGCAAGCTCCCTGTCCCCCACACTTGGACTTTCCACCTCCCCCCTCCACTCTCACCCCAGCTCTTCTTCTCCGACGTGGGCAGCCAGGCCTGGCTTCACCGGCATGTGACCTGAACAATCACACGAGGCCCCCAGCTTGGTTTAATGCTTTGCTGTTGCTGCCTTAAAGTTCTTAATAATTTTGGAAAAGGGGCCTGCACTTTCATTTGCACTAAGCCCTCAAGTTCCACAGCTGGTCCTGGGGGAGGAGACCCACCTCTCCCCAAGTGGCTGACCCCACCCTTCACACTGGCCCCTGGGCAGGTACCTCTCTGTAAACCAACACAGTGGAACGGAGCACTGTTCCTTCAGGCCCTGTGCTAGATTTTCTTAAACACATGGTGTCGGGCCTCCCTGGTGGTGCAGTGGTTGAGAATCTGCCTGCTAATGCAGGGGACACGGGTTCGAGCCCTGGTCTGGGAGGATCCCACATGCCGCGGAGCAACTAGGCCCATGAGCCACAGCTACTGAGCCTGCGCGTCTGGAGCTCCGCAACAAGAGACGCCGCGATAGTGAGAGGCCCGCGCACCGCGATGAAGAGTGGCCCGTTTGCCACAACTAGAGAAAGCTCTCGCACAGAAACGAAGACGCAACGCAGCAAAAATTAATTAATTAATTAATAAACTCCTACCCCCAACATCTTCTAAAAAAGAAAAAGAAAAAAAAAAAGAGAATCCGCCTGCCAATGCAGGGGACAAGGGTTTGAGCCCTGGGCCGGTAAGATCCCACATGCCGCGGAGCAACTAAGCCCGTGCGCCACAACTACTGAGCCTGCGCACCTAGAGCCCGTGCTCTTTAAGAAGAGAAGCTACCACAATGAGAAGCCAGTGCACGGCAACTAGAGAAAGCCCACGTGCAGCAACGAAGACCCAACACAGCCAAAAATAAATAAATAAATAAATAAATTAAAAAAAACCCACATGAGGTCATGAATCCCTATTTTACTGATGAAGAAGAGAGGCTTTGTCACATCACTTGCCCACAGCCATACAGCTGGTACATGGTGGGATCTGATCAGGTGTGTCTGATGCCAAAAGCTGTGCCTTCTGACCCTTTAACCATGATAAGTAAACAATATCCATCCAGAGGTTACCTATACCAATGAAGTGGGGAGGGGTGATTCTTTCATAATATAATAACACATGCTTTGTATATATTGTTTAAAAAATAATTAAAAAATAATTAAAAAATACTCTCAGCAGGGAAAAACCTACCACATAATTTCTGAAGGGATTTCTCAGAGTAGGTCTCGCGGTCACAGCCCTTCCCGATGTAGTTGGTCTGCAGCTCCGTGGTGATCTGGATGGAAGAGACAGCCCCGTCACACGTCTCCAGGTGGATGCTGGGAAACAGGGGCACGCTCCCCGAGCCAGGCTGGTACTCAATCCTCTTGGTCCAATCTGAGCAAACAAAGAAAGGTTGACAGTAAGTCAGGTACAGACAGTTCCGCTATAACACATGTTTTGAAAACGTGAATTTGTTCCAGCACAATTGATATATTAGAAAACAATTTGAGGATAATGGGAATTTCACATTTGCTTATGCAAGATTTCTTGCACGAGAAATATTAGGCGAAGGCAGAAACCTGCACCCAGCTGAGCTGAGCCAAGCCATGGAGGAATATACAAAACAGGCACATGCACAGACCTCAAACATCTACCAGCTACTCCCCTCACCGTGTGTGAAAAGCCACACCTGCCTGGACCACTGTTACAACTTTCCATTCCCATCAGAAAACCCTCTTCACGGTAATGTACCAGCTGCAGCCTTTCCTGTGTCCACTTCCACAAGCAAACCTCAGGTCTCTTCAAGTACTACTTATTGTAACACTTATCTATTTCTTAGCCATTTAACCTGTGTAAAAGTGAAACCGTGCTAGTGTTTTCCCTCTCTCTCTTTTTTTATGTGTCACTGATGACATTTCCGAGGGTCAAGCCCCTCGCCCCATTTTCCCCGTTTTGCCCAGCAAGGTGAGTTTTAGGAACGTATACTTCTGGTCACAAAATAAAGGCGAGCAAGGTAATTGAGGATTACATGAGGCCACGAGGTAAGGTGCAAGGACTCTTTCTCACACATTCAGGACTGTGAGCCACTTAAGTAGGGCTGATGGTCTTATCCCTGCTTTTTAGTGGAAAAATAACTTGGAGACAACGAAATGCTGGAGAGGAACAAACTCGCAATCCAAATGGTGCCACACAAAACAGAGCAATCAACAAAAATACACACCAAGCATGAGTGTAAACAAGAATTGATTGAAAGAACAATAGCAGCCACTGAAAGTCAGAGGCAAGTCAAGGCCACGCTCATGGTGACCGGCCGCAGCGCTTGCTGATAGCGACGGCTGCCTGAGAGGTCTGTGCCAGCCTGGACCAGACTTGTGGGCAGAAGTCTGAATCGTCAAGGAACGTGAGTTGTGGATACTATTAGTTTATGAATCTCAAACATTTGTCACGTTGCTAGATGGTATCGTTTTGCTAAGGTAGAAATGAAATCTATGGACTGCCTGCCCTCACCTTGAGAAACTCAGAGAGTCCTGCATTTAGGGTCATTCATCAGCCACCAAGGGGTTCCCCACAGACACCCCATGGGCCACTGACCGCCACCTGGAGGAAACCAGTGGAGTGGAAGGGCTAGGCTTAGGGACTGTCAGGTGGCTTTGTCCAATAAGAAAGCACTTATTTGTTTGGGGTTCTTATGTACCTGGCTCTGCTTGTAGCATTACGGATACAGCAGTGAAGGAGTCAGGAATGGTCCCTGCCTTGTGGAGTTGGGAGGGAGAGGAAGATAATGAATATGTCCATGCTGTCCTATAAGGGAGGGTAAGTGCTATGAAAGGAAAAGTGGTGACAGAGAGTGACTCTTTAGATGGAGAGGGTTCCTGTCTGAGCTGAGACCTGAATGTCAAGGATGAATGCCCATGGGAAGCCTCAGAGAAGTTCATTTGAAGTGGATGCCGCAATGATCTTGGCTTGACTCAATCAGGTCAGGAGTTTCTTGGGCAGGTTAGTGAAGGTCTCCTAGCCTCAGGCACCTCATCAGTGAAATAGGGACCACGTTGGGGGGGGTGAGGACCAGGCGCAACAATGCGGGCCTGACATGCAGTAGGGCCCCAGTCCATGTTATTCCTTCCCCAGCGAGCAAAGGAGATGTGCATCCCCATGCGCTGCAACCCTGTCACATTCCAGCTAACCAGGTAATTTGCGTTTAGCTCTGAACTCCTGCATTAACCAGCCATACTCTAAGGGGTTTCTCTGAGCCATAAGCAAAGATTGCACACCATGTTGTGGGGTTCATCACCAGGGAACTTGCCATGGGAGGATGTTTAAATGATAGCGCCTACAAGTAAAAGAGAATACACCCAATTACATGTTTTTACTCAGAGCTCCGCGGAGCTGTGTCCTCTCCTGGAGGATGAGATCATGAAGCTGCTAGAGCCCACGCTCTAGAGGTCAATCTAAAGGACCAATCGCTGGTAGACAGGAGGGCTTTTTCTTAGGTATATCTAAAAGTCACAGTGCTGGAAGCAGAGGTCCGCGCATGACCAGTCTCGTCGTGTCCTAGGTACAAAGTGTTTCCTACTATTGAGCATTCAGTCTTGCCATTTCTTTTGCATGGAGTGCCCTTTCTATTCTCTTCTGTCTGTCACCGCCTCCATGTAACCTTTCAGGATTTCTCCAGTCTGGGTTGAAACCCTCCTCTGTGCTCTCACAGCCTATTCAGTGTTAGACTACAGCATTAGACTCCAAGCGGACGGCTACCCCGAATCCCCATCATGCTGCACAATGCCCGGCACAGAGCACATGCTCACTAGACAGTGGTAGGAAGTGTGAATGGATCCTGTAGGATATCACCTTGGAATGATCCATTCATGTGCCTGCCTCTTCCTGTAACTAAGAACTCTTTAAAGGCAGGAATTGTGAGTTTATTTTTGATCTCTCCACACCTAGCTCTGAGCACAGGAAATATTTGCCAGGTGGATCTGAGAAGCCTCAGAGACCTCACCTTGACTTCAGCCATGGCAGCCCCTCTTGAGCCACAGACAGAAGCCACAGCCTGTTTGTAGCTTCTCTGGTACTGCCTCCGTCTGCCCCTACCCCTAGTCCTGCAGAAACATCCATCCCAACAGCAGCCCCTCACGTGTTTGCTTCCCTTTGTCCTCAGCAAGGCAAGTGGTCCAGAACTGATAATGCAGGAATCTCTTCCCAATAATAAGACATGGTGTCAAGGAGGGGGCCTCTTTCCTTCCCTCCCTCACTCTTCTCTCCCTGGATCTTCCTTTTCTTTAGAGATACAGATTTTAAAATAATCAGGGAAATGGTTTTGTGCAGGGGGACCTTGGTATGGACTTACATCAGCAGTTCTTGAGTGTCTCCTCCTGCTACTGGGTAAGATATCTCCCACAACACCTCCTTTCAGAAGCCTCTTCTGTTGGAGAAGCCCTCAGTATCGATTCCCTTTATTCTGTGGGGACTGTGGGCGTCTCTTTCTCATCTAGATATTTTAGTGGTTATCTCTGATGAGAAATTCCACATCGAGTCCTTTTTTGAAGGAGTGTAAATAAAGAAGCAAATAAATAATGAAGGAAAAGTCAGTGGAGGCACAGTCCTAGCAAAGTTTTAATTCTTTTTGCTGCCCCTGGGTAGAGGGGACAAGTCCCTCTCTGGAGAGAAATCAGGCACAGAAGAGCTTTAGGATCATCACACCTGCCAGTTGCTTTGGTGACCTCATGAGGCTTGTTTTTGAAGGTTTATGAAGAGCAGGCAAAATTGCAACCATATAGTAAAAGAAATCAATGAAGCTTTCTGAGTGTAGCGTCCTGGAGACAGTGGGAAGCTCACACAAACATCTTTCATTTTCCAAGAAGGAGTTGGGGAGGGGATTAAGAGAGCAAAATGCAAGTCATCAGATTCAGCCTTTGTCACATGAAATATCTTCATTCATCTTCATTTTCCAGAGGGAAGGATGGCAGGATGGCTCAAAGTATGACCTCTAAATTCAGGGTGCCTGTGTTCAAATCCCAGGCCTCCCACTTCCTGTGTGAACTCTGGGCAAACTACTTACCCACCTTGAGTCTCAATAAAAGTTACACCTACCACCCAGGATCTGGGGGGAGTAAATGCAGTCGTTTCAGCCTCAAACACAAGGGACATATTCAACAGTTATTATTGTTAAGTGATCATTTATGCAATAAATTTATTGCAGGAAATAAGAAGACATACAATTATTAGCACCTACAAGGTGCTAAGGGCTTTTAGGTCTCTTCTTTCATTTAATCCTCCCAGCAACCCAGTGAGTGAGTGCTACTATCTTTTTTTATTTTTTTAATAAATTTATTTATTTATTAATTTATTAATTTTGGGGCTGCATTGGGTCTTCATTGCTGCACGTGGGCTTTCTTTAGTTGTGGCGAGCAGGGGCTGCTCTTCGCTGTGGCATGTGGGCTTCTCACTGCAGTAGCTTCTCTTGTCGTGGAGTACGGGCTCTAGGTGTGCGGGCTTCAGTAGTTGTGGCACGTGGGCTCAGTAGTTGTGGCTCACAGGTTCTAGAGTGCAGGCTTAGAGGCTCCGCGGCATATGGGATGTTCCTGGACCAGGGCTCGAACCCGTGTCTCCTGTATTGGCAGGTGGATTCTTAACCACTGTGCCACCAGGGAAGTCCGTGAGTGCTACTATCTTAATTGTGCAGGTGGAAAACTGTGGCTGAGAGTTGGTGTGACTTGCCCACAGTCACAGGGCTCTTTTACAATAGCTCCTCCACGATTCTGAGGATTCGCTGGAACTGAGAATGGTGAGTTCTACAGATTCATTTTTGTTTTTCAAGATTTTAAATTTTATTTATTTTTTTTTCAGCTGTGTTGGGCCTTTGTTGCTGCGCGTGGGCTTTCTCTAGTTGCAGCGACTGGGGGCTACTCTTCGTTGCAGTGCGCGGCCTTCTCCTTGTGGTGGCTTCTCTTGTTATGGAGCACAGACTTCAGCAGTTGCAGCACGCAGGCTCAGTAGTTGTGACGCGTGGGGTTATTTGCTCCGCGGCATGTGGGATCTTCCTGGACCAGGGCTCGAACCCGTGTCCCCTGCATTGGCAGGCGGATTCTTATCCCCTGTGCCACCAGGGAAGTCCCCAGATTCATTTTTGAATCTTCCATCTGCACTGATATATAAAAAAAAAGCTGATAATCTCTGATGCTGGTAAAGGATCAAGGAGTGTTGTCAGTTTTATCACTGCTTGACCTTGGGGGCAGTTTGTGTGGGTGAGGGGTTGCTTTGACACTGAAGACTGGAGAGATCTAGGCTTGAATCTCATCTCCTCCGAATGCGGGTCATGTGACTTTTGCAAAACAGTTGTCACCTCTGGGCCTCCGTGGCCTCATCTGTAGATTCGGGATAGTTACACCTCCTTGTGGTCATGAGCATTGAAGGCTAAGGGCCCAACGCAGCAACCTTCCTGCTGAAGCCTCATGATAGAAACATCCCACTCCTTGGTTCACAAGCTTCCTAAACTTCTCTGAGCTGTCCTGCTTGGAAACAAAATCTTTTCAATTTATAAAGGACCTAGAGATTAGTTAATGAATTGTGGTTCCACTGTTTCCTCAAATGAAGAGAAAGGAAGTAGACCACCTGTAGTTTTAATAATCAAGCTCGATGACATCATAAGTATTCCTGAAACGGCTAGCACTGGAATGCCTTCAGGAACTAAATTCCTTCTCTATGGATTAAGGATTTAGAAGCAGGATGACTGCACTATAACTCCTGCTGAATTGGGGGAACATATATTTTCTCATCTGGAGAATATTAACCACTTGGAACTTTCTTATTAGATGCCTGTGGGTGGAAATAAGCTCATCTGAGACTTCTGGAAAGCACAGGCTTTGAGGGCTCTTGTAATCCAAGACACTCAGGTCCATTGTTCCAATTCTGAACTCAGAAGTGACGCAGAAGGATGAAAGGGAGAGACACAGGTGCGTCCGAACCTTCCTTTTTCCTTTATTGTTCATGTTCAAAGGGCCTCCGGCTCTTCCTGGGCTCACCTTCTAGCAGAGGAAGAAGCATCGGGTTTTCTAGGAAATTGCTGGATTCATACAAGGTAAGTGTCTGGATGTGGGGATGCTGGGGAGTGGGAGGGATAGGAAAGGGGTTTTCCTTCCTGATCAGGGATTGTTCAGGCAGCTGACATTCTAACCAGTCTCTGCAGGCATCAACCACCTAGCATCTTTCAAGACTTTCTCCTAAAAATAAGTGGCTTTGATTTGGCACCAAGGGACTTCCTTTCCTAAAGGGCAAAGCCAGGGAGGTACCTATGCTTAATAGGGGGCATCTTTATCTCCACTGGCCATCCAGTGCCTCTGAGTTGGGGGTGAGTAAAGAGGTAGAGATGGGCTGGAAAGGTAAGTGGAGATCAGATGACAGATGCTGGCTAAGAGGTTTGGGTTTCATCTTAGGGCCAGTGAAGAACCATAAATGGGTGTTTAGTGAGGCCCTGAAGAATCTAGACTGTGCTTTGAAAAGATCACTCGGCAGCTGGCTTAGGGCTGGTGCTCATTTTCAGAACACTAGAACATTCCTGATTGCCACATCTCAATCAACCCACACAGAGAATCACCTCTGACAGTGTCACACAATGTGGAGTTAACTTCAATTCAATTTAACTACCTTCAAGAGTGTTAACTCTGCAGCTGGACAGACTCAGGTCTGAACCATGGCTCTGCTACTTCTTGGCTGCGTGGCCTTCGGTAAATCAGTGAACCACCCCGAGCTTCATTTTCTCATCTGTAGAATGATGACAACACAAATCGACCTTGCAGAGTTGCTTTGGGAATTGGAGAAAAGGTATGCAAAGCACCAGGGACAGAGAGTTACTACCACCACCACTATCATCAGTCTTGTATCATTCTGATCTTTATTCCAGACGACATGTATTTACTGAGCACCTACTATGTGCCAGGCAGAGCCCCAGGCACGGGAGGCAGAGAAGTGTGACTCATAACCCTTAACTGGATGGTGCTGACGGTCAGGGCAGTGGCAGCCACGTGGCCAGCTTTCAGGCAGACAGAGGGACAAAGAGCAGGTCCCAGAGAACAAAGAGGAAGAGATAAGTTATCCCGACTAGGGTGACCAGAGGGGGAAGTAACCTGGGCTTTGTTTTAATATAGGTTGTATTATTATTTGTGATAAGTCCAACAGATCAGGATATTATTGCCATTGATAAGAGAATTTGTTATACTCACAAGTCCCAAAGAGAGGGGGCCCACACCACTGGGGGCACATGGAGAAGCACAAGGTCAGTTAGGAGGCAGAGGGAGAGGGGAAAACCATGGGCGAGAGCCTGTACTGTGGTTTGCATGGGAAGGAAGAGGCAAGGCAGGGTAAGCAGCCTTCGGATCGCCTAGTTCGTATAATTTCAGTGGCCTCTGGGGCGTAGGGGCTGTCCCTCGATGTCTGGTACCTGGCCCTGGGGTGATTAGGGCAGGTGAATGTTGGCTGGAGTGTGAGAGCCTGATAAAAGAGGTGGATGGGGACGTGGGTTCTGGGTTGGTTGGTTAGTGTTTGAAAAGCAAAAGGGTAAGTTGTTTGCTCTCTCTAGGAATTACCTAATTGAGAGCGGCAGTCCCTCCAGGCTTAGCAAGTCCCCAGTTGTCAAAGCATCAGGATGCAGACAGTAGAAGGCATGGCTAACACAGCACTGTAGAATGAGGGGCATTCTGGGGGCAGAGAGAACTCTAGGGTGTCACCACCATGGTGTTGGGGCTGTACTATGCCAACGGGTGCTATTTAGATGGAAAATGACATGAACGGTGCCCCCCAATCAGCAGCTTGGCAGGAGTCAGAAAGCATAGACAAATGTAAGGCCAGGGGTGGGCCTCTAGGAGGCCTGGTGTGAGATGGGCCAGAAAGGAACTCTGGGGCCAGGTTACAAGGGACTTAAGTGCTGGGCCAGGGAGCGGGCCTTGTTGTAAATGGGAGTGACAAGGGCTGGCTCCTGAGACTCATCTTCTCTCTCCTCTCCCTACAGGGCTCCTGGGGTGAATTCCTCAGTATCCCAGCCTGACTTTGGGTAGGGCCATGGTGACACTTAGACTACAGAGTATAGAGATGAGGCGTGAGGAGTCAGACGCCTGCCTTCTCTGCTTACCAGCTAGTGCTCCTGGGGCAAGACACTCTCTACCTCAGTTTCCTCATCTGTAAAATGGGGAAAAATTACAACTACATCTCAGGGAGCTGGTGTGAAGATTAGGTAAGACCATACATGTGTTAGAGCCAGGACTTGTGCCAGGCCTGCATGACTCCAAATACCAACCCCAAAAAGGATCCCTTGCTTTTCTGAGTTCATTTTCATTTAACATTTCCTTTTCTGCTGTTGTGGGTTTATAACTGTGAGATGGGACATTCAGCCAGAAGGAGGCAGGAGGTGGTGAGGCGTCCAGTCCAGGCTCCAAGACCAGCTTCACGTGCAGAAGGGCCCCATACTTGGTGTAACATTCTGCTGTTGCTTTCTTGAAGATCTTAGTAATTTTAAAGCAAAAGGCTTTTCATTCTCATTTTGAACTGGGACCCACGAATTACATAGCTGCCTTTCCAGCTGAATAACCTTGGGCATTTTCCTTAATGGTTCTGAGCCTCAGTTTCTTCATCTGTAGAATGGGAATATTAATTACCCCAAAGGGAAGAGCCCAGGCTTTGGGGTTAGACCCAGGTGTGAGTCCCAGCTCTGCCACTTGGTACCACGGACAGGGGGCCAGTCAGTTCCTTCCCTGCCTGAGTTTACTCACGCAAACACTGGTGATGTTATCACCTATTTCAGAGCTGCTCATTGGTTTTATAGCAGATAACAAATGCAAACCACTTACCCTGGGCCCAACACGTAAGAAGCACATCTATTTTTGAGCATTAAATTATATGGCTTTCCCTTCCCCAATTAAAAACAATTACATGCAGGCACAATTTAAAAAGAAAGAAAACACAAACTCTCTGAACTCAATTACAAATATAAGGAATCCTTGCCCTTCCTTTATTACTAACCCCTTGGCATTTACTATACTTAATCTTCACAAGAGGATTTTATTACCTTTTAGTTCTTACTAAAAAGGGAGATCTTAATTAACTACAAAGGAGAAGAAGGCAGAGAAAAAATACCCACAGTTCAGATCAGGGAGTGCAACTCAGGTCAGCCCTCTGCCTGGTGATCAGTCCCTGGCCTCTCTGTGGCTGGTCCTTCTCTTCCTCCTGAGATTTACTCTTTGTTTATCACCCATTCATGCTCTGGAGCATAACTTGTACATCACTGTGCAGGGCCTGGCACATAATAGGTGCTCAATAAATATCTATGAACTGAGTAAGTGATCAGATGTATGAAAATCTACACACACACACACACACACACACACACACTCCAATTTCATCAAAGGGGAAGAAGGCAGTCATCTGGAATTCAGAGATTCTGGACTGCCATGCATTAAAGTGAGAAGGATCCAAGACGTGGCATGTGTGTGTGTGTGTGTGTACACACATATGTACACACCTCCGCCTGAGTTTGAGTGTCTGTGGACAAGTGTGTATGATGATGAAATTGTACTTACATATGACTCCAATTTTGGAAAACTTCATGTATTTGCAATTTTTCTAATCCCCTGAGATGTCTCAATAAATGTCAAATGAAACAACTAGTAATTTGTCCTCAAATTTTGTCCTGCCTGTGAAGTTCTCTCTAGTTTCCTGATGACAGAGGGAGTCTAATTCTGTCCCCAATCATCACCATGATTACCGACTCCTCGGCCTGATAATACCCTCACATCGTCACTTGGGTGATTTCAGAGTCAGGCACGTAGGTGGACAATTTCAGGCCTTATTCTGGGAGCACCTGGGAAACTGCAGACAGTTTCCTGCCCAACAGCTTCTCAGTGAAGCCAGAGGCTTCTATCTTACCCTCTTCCTTGGCCTGTCATTGTCAACCAGGAGAACCAGTGCTGTGAGGTAAGGACCATGTAAAGATGATGGCTTGTGATCAGACCAAACTGGAAACATAATCCAAGTCTAAATCGTTTCTGATTTTGTGGAGGGCAAGGTCAAGGGCAAGGACAGATTCTGGGGCAATGCTACTCACTGTGGTCTATAGACCGGTGTGGCCTCGGAACTGCTTGTTATAGTTCTACCATAGAGATCCAGGGTAGCATTTAGAAATTTTATAGCAATGTGACAGAGAAATTTTACATTTGTTGAATCTAATTATACTTTAAAAATTGGCTTATGTTTTAAATGCCTTTGCTATTTATTTCATTTTTCTAGAAATCTGTCTCTATTATATTTTTGCAAAATCATGCTCCATGATGATTGGGGAAAAAAACTGGTCCTTCACCATAGATGATTTGAGAAGTGCAATAGGGAAGAACAAATCTGTTTCTTTTACTTTAACCTTTGTATTCTATTGTTTTTGCTTCCAGTTAAGAATGTTGCCTATAGCCTGAAATATACAGGATAGCCCATTCTCAAGGCTCTGACCTTTAAGGGTATACCACTTTTCCATTTGTATGGAGATACAAAGTTGCAGAACAGAGAAAAGCATGTGTCTTATTGGAGGTTTACAGGAACATCTTGACCTGACCTGCCTGGACAGTTGCAAGAACAAGGATTCCAGCACCAAGAAGTTTGCAACAACTAACCATGCCCTCCTCACCATGCCCTTAAAAGTGCTTTGCTGAAACCCTTGGAGGAGTTCGGGGATTTTGGGGGCCCGGGCCACCTGTCTCCTTGCATGGCCCTGCCATAAACCTTTCTCTGCTCCAAACTCTGATGTTTCAGTTTGTTTGGCCTCACTGTGTTTCAGGCATTTGTGGCCTATCAGACATATAGTGTACATATGCTTTAATGATTAAAGAAGAGGGCACATCGACCCGAAGTAAACAACGTTCATGTTAAAAGTAAAGATGAAATGCCCCTCTTCTTGGGATGCCAATGCTGATACTCCTTTGATGGTAAGACTCCCATCCCAGGTGCCAAGGCCATACTGACTCGCTGCGTATGTGCTGATCTGTTCTTTTTTTTGAAAACCTGAAGAAGTATAACCCTGACTTGTTTAATATTCTTTGGTCTCACAAGATATAAAACTGCGCTGAAAACGCTGCTTCTCCAGAGCAGTTTCTCAGAGTCATCTGGGAAGATGGCTTCCGGGTTAGTCTTCAGTCTGGCTCAAATAAAACTCTTTTCTATTCTTATTATTGATTGTTTATTGACTATTTTCGTTGACACCCTCCTCCGGTGGAAGGAGTACACATCCCTGCCCTGGCGATTTTGGCCTTGGCGATATGACTGGCTTTGACCAGTAGCCTAAACTATTCATTTATTTCTGTGATTGTTTTCCATCTGAAACTCTCACCCCCTCCCCCATTCCCAGCTACCATCCCAAGTGCCACAGGAGCAGGGACTGTGTCTCTTTTGGTTAGATGTTAAATCTCCAGTGCTTGGTGCCGTTCCTGGAACATGGCAGGTGCTCCATAAATAGCTGAAGAATGAAAGACAAGGATGCTTCACGGAAGGCGTTTGTGCCCAGGTTCTGGGCTCCGGGGACAGACTTTCTTCCTGTTGCCTTCCTTCTGGATTCTCCCGCTCATTCCAGTCTCTCTGAATTGAAGATACTGCCGCTGTTCTGCAAGGCTGGGTTTGGGGTCCATGCTGTGTGCTGCTTCTCCAGGTCCACGGGATCTGCACGTAGCCCTCGGGTGAGTCCTGCTCTGCCCCCACGTCTGGCACAGGCCCCCGGGACACTGCCACCCAGTCCGGTTGGCCCCTGGCTGTCCATGCGCTGTGAGGGGATCCATTCACTTCGGCATGGTTCTCTGATGTCCATGTGATCACCTTAGTTTTCCAACAAGCCTCCGAGCCTGCTGGCCCTCCCCTTTCACCCTGGCTCCACGCCCTCTGGGGCTGACAGGGCAACAGCCGATGCCGCCATCCAAGGGAACCGTATGGTGTTCAGAAAGCAGGGTCCCCACCTAAAGCTTGGTTGCTGCTTTCTCCCCAACCTTTTCATCCCCAAAGATCCTCATCTCACATGCTTCTCAGCTCCCAAACAGAAACACATCCAGCAGAATGGATGCTGGAAAGGTGCAGAAACCAGGCAATTTAAGAAGAGCCATTCTGGAAAACAATTCTCCCAAGGGGGAAATCATTAACTCAACCAACCAGGGTACTTTCTCTTGGATTTATAGAAACTCTTCTCTCTTATGTCCAATAAACATGAGCATTTTCCAGGCAATTTTCTTATCTTGGGACAAATGCATTATTGGTGCAAGATGGAGTAGCTATTCTTCAAGAATCTTTACGTTTATAGCCCTGAAAAGCATTTACAATGCTAGAGTATGGGTTTCCATGCACACACTTTGTCTCTTTGTAAAGATGGCTTATGTAAACTTTTCATACTCCAGTCACGTAACTCTCTTTAATCAATAGATCTGTTGCACACGGTGGCAGAATTTATTTATTTTTTTAAATAAAAGGACCACGACTCCGGGTGATATTAGAGGACTGCAGGACTTTTCATTTCACTGAGTGACTTTCTAAAATTAGAACCAAATTATCATCTCTGCAGAAAATATGGCACAAATCTGCAGAGTCCATGAAATACGCTGGCAACCCAAGAGTCCACGTGCACAGGGGTGGAGGGAGGTGTCCCTCACATGGCCAGGGGCAGTGGAAGTCATCGCAGACGATTAGAAAGATGCTCGGCCAAACTTATCTCAGGCCTCAAAATGCCCAAACAGTTTGCTCCAGGTAATACACACCTGAGAAAGTAATCCAAAATGCAGACAAAGACTTTTGCACAGATATTCACTGATGCACAGAAAAGTGGAACCAAGCTAAAGCCGGACAATCACACTGCCCTAGCTGACTTCAAGGACCCCGTCAAGCATGTTTGACCTTCTTGGAGAGAATGTCACGCAGCTGCTGAGAGTGTGGTGAGGTTTCATGACGTGGGACAATACATGTGGCACAAAATTAAGTGGGAAAAAACCAAAGTTCAAATAACTATGAAGGGAGAAGGGTATACTATAATACTGATAACACTGTATTCACTGGATCATAGGGAATTTTTATTGTAATTATTTTCCTTTAAAAAATTATTTCCGGGGCTTCCCTGGCAGCGCAGTGGTTGAGAGTCCGCCTGCCAACACAGGGGACACGGGTTCGTGCCCCAGTCCGGGAGGATCCTGCATGCCGCGGAGCGGCTGGGCCCGTGAGCCATGGCCGCTGAGCCTGCGTGTCCGGAGCCTGTGCTCCGCAACGGGAGAGGCCACAACAGTGAGAGGCCTGCATACCACCAAAAAAAAAAAAAAAAAAAAAAAAGAAAAGAAATTATTTTCAAATGAGCATGAAACACTCTATAATTTAAAATATGTTTACATTAAAAAGTTGCGGTGGCTCAGTTGCTACTTATTGCACAGAACTGGCAAATGTTTCCTGAAAACCATCCTTCTCCCTTGCCCACCTGGGCCGACAGACAACCTGCCTCTTCTCTTTGCCACAAAGGGCTCCTGTTGGCATGTCTGAGTGCTGCCCACATACTGGGTACGGGGTGCTTTGTCTTGCATTCAGTAATGAGGGTTGTTATAAATCCGCTGAGCTGAGAGCCTGAAGAGCAAAAGCCTTGGAAGCTGGGAGGGGGTGACATGATGTCACTATTTGCTTCTAGGCCTGGAGCCTGGAAAAAGGTGGGAGAGTCTGCCCAGGGGAGGGTGTCATTTGCCAAACCTCCACGGGTGGACAGGCCCCAGCTCCTTGCTGGCGGGTGCTGCCTGTGTGCCACTGGCCGCCATCACCCAGGGATGCAGAGTCACGGGCCAGAGACAGACACTGGTGTTGGGAGACGCAGCGGGGTTTCCAGTCTCCAGCTAACACCTCATTGCTGAAACAAGGCAAAACAAACAACTCACTTGTCTTAAACTGGCTGAAAATGTGGTCACGTTTTACTTTAAATACTAACTTCCCCCAGCCAGGTTATCAGAAATTCGTCGTCCTCAGAGTGTACTAGTTTCTAGAGGCCCCAGACAGGTTCCCCACGTTGGCCCATGATCTGATAGGGCAGCTCCAGGCCCCCCAGGCCCCCTGAGCTTCCACTTTGCCCTGGGCCCACGTGCCCTGCCTGCTACTCCCATGGGGGGCCTTGCCCTGTCCTCCTGACTAGGGAAACCAGCCTCCTGGCTGAGGGTACCAACTGCAGATGCTCTGAAGGCACCCAGACCTCAGCAGCTGAGGTTGGCTGGGCTCCATGGAAAGGGAGGGAGGAGGGACCCTCCCTGCTGAGGCCCACCATGCTCCTCTGAGCCAGGTGAACTCTGGCTGTTACGCCCACAGCCTTACAGGAGCTCTCTGGAAAGTTCTGTCTACTTCATTCACTGTCTGCATTGGAAATCTTACCACATCTGTCATGGAGACAAACAAGGAAACACACGCTGGTTCATCCACCTCTGCAAAATTTTCTCCACACCCTTCCCTGCAACGCAAACTCTTGTCCCCCGTCAGTTAAAGAGTAAGAGATGCTGAGCGGGACACGGGTGGAAACCGATAGCTGGAAGGTGCAGCCTTTAAGCACCAAGCTCTCTGGGGGTACTCCTCCCTGCCCGTTCCCAGCACGGGCTCCATCCCCACCCCCTCAGTGCACCTGGTGAATGGTATTGACCCCCTCAATGCAGCTTCAGTGCCATCTCATCTGGGAAGACTTTCCAAAGGCTCAGGCACGCCTGTTCTCTGCTCTCCCAGCCCCTGGGTCCCTCGCCACTGCTTTGACCTCCCTGGATCAGAATCATCGATTCAGGATCAGGTCACCTGCTTGCCCTCACCCTACAGCTCCAGCTCACAGCCCCAGGACTCCCTGCTCACCTGGCTCAGGGTCACCTGCTTGCCCTCACCCGACAGCTCCAGCTCACAGCCCCAGGACTCCCCGCCCACCTGGCTCAGGGTAGGCCCTGGGGGGAAGTTCCCTGAGTTGAATGGCAGCTTTGAGAGCCTCTCTTTTGTGCTGGGACCATGGCCGTCCCCCTGCCTGGTTAGAGTGGGGTCAGTTCTCCAGGCCCCTGTCTTGGCATTTCCAGGGTCATGACACACTCCACAGTGTGAATCCAGGGCTGGCTCACAGCTCTCCAGCCTGTTGCTCAATCCACCAAGAGCCATGTGATGAGGATGCAGAGAGGAGGGGGCACTATTCTGCCCACTTCAGAGATGAGGACAAGTGTGGCAAAGAGAGGCAGGTGGCTTGCTGTGGTCACATACATATCACAGAAACCAGGTGTGTTTGACGTGCTGATGACGATATTGGTGTCTAAGCTAATGCCACTCAGTAACGTCTTGGCTGGGCCTCTTATATGTGTTATCAGTCTGCCTGGCATCCATCTGAGGAAGGAGGGCCATTTCACCGATGGGACAACTGAGCCTGAGATGTGAAATGACCTGCCTAAGGTTACACCCCCAGCAAATGGCACCAACAGCCTGGCCTGACTCCTAAAACCACTTTAGAGGTCTCTGTTTCTTCATCTCTCTTGTGGGTCTAATGGAGCTGCTCCTGTGTGCCAGGCACAGTTCTGCCTCGGGACAACCCTCTGAGACACGTACTGTTATTAGTCTCATTTTGCAGATACTACATCTGAGGGCTCAGAGAGGTAAGTGACTTGCTCAATGTCCCTGAGCTAAGGCATGATGGAACCTGGATTTGAACCCAGATCTTTCTGGCTTTGGAGCCAGCCTTCCTAAAGCCACACCCTCTCCTGACTCCCCGCAGGGAGAGATTCAAGTGCCTGCAAATACTAAAAGAACTGTCAGCAGAAGAGGAAGTAGGCTGAATGTGTGTGGCTCTGGGGGAGACCCAGGTCCATGGAGAGATAGGGTGGAGTGTGGACTTCTGAGTCAGAAGACCTATACCCGCCGTGGTTCCACCTCTCAGCATTTGGATATCCTTGGACAAGCCCGTCCCCTTCTCAGAGTCCAAGGGGTCATCTAAGAAGGCTGAGAGATGCCCTCCTATCCTGAACAAAGGCAGGCACCAGCGACAGGCTTGTGTGGCAGGAGTGATGTCTCTCCTCACTGCTACCCTGAAAGCCACTGTCCTCTCTCACGGTGCCCTGCTGTCCAATGACACGTCTTCTTTATAGCACGAGGGAAGGGTTCTGACCGCAGGATTCTCTGCAAGACTGCTTTCCTCCAATGGTCTCCCAAGGGGGCCAGTGTCCTCCTTTGCTCTGAGACACTGCAGCTGACTGGGCAGGAGCCCTGTGTGTGCAGGCAGGTAGGACTGGGGTTGCAAGTTGGCCCTGTATATTACCAGCTGGGTGGCAAGACTCTCAACCTCCAAGTCCTCATCTGCAAAATGGGAAAAGAACAGCTTTCAGGGTGTGGTGAAGCATGAGTACATGAGTACCTGCATCACCCTCACACAGAGCACAGCACACAGGAAGTGCTCCGGCAGCGGTGACTATTACTGTGGCTGAGTGTCGTTTGGGGTGAGTGCAATCCACGCATGCCCCTCCCTCGCAGGGCTGAGGTTATGGACCCAGAAACCTTGGGGTCCATTACCCCCCAGGCCACGGGGAGCCAGGCTTGTGCGTGGGTGCATGTATCCAGCAGGTCTTTTTTTTTTTTTTTTTTTGCGGTACACGGGCCTCTCACTGTTGTGGCCTCTCCCGTTGCGGAGCACAGGCTCCGGACGCGCAGGCCCAGCGGCCATGACTCACGGGACCAGCCGCTCCAAGGCATGTGGGATCCTCCCAGACCGGGGCACGAACCTGTGTCCCCTGCATCGGCAGGCGGACTCTCAACCACTGCGCCACCAGGGAAGCCCTATCCAGCAGGTCTTTAAGTGCCTTAAAACGCCTCCGAGTAAGTAAATTAGCATCCTTGTCAGAGTCATTTGTTGCACCTTAAGGATCTACTGTGTCAGTGCTGTCAAAACAGGTCATTATTCACGGAGGAGGAGAGCCTCACGAAGCCTCTCCCGGGGCGCGGATGCTCACCTGGCAGACTGGAGCTAACTCAAGGACCGTGGTCCTGGGGTCACGCCCAGCAGAGTTAGTGGAATTCCAATTACTGGGTTTGGGGGCAAAATGTTCCACTGTGATTTAAAAAAATTGAAATAAAGGGAACTAAAAAGAGCTGTTCTTCACTGAGCCCTGCCATGTGTGGTTCTGAGGGCGGCACTGTATCCGCAGACTTTCATCCCATCCTCATTAGAAGGCATTGTTGTCCCCTTTACACCTGGGGAAGCTGAACCAGGCAGGAGTGACTTTCTCGCGGATGCAGACTGCACTGGAGCTGAGCTGGGACTGACGCCTGGGTTCTCAGCCCCCGAGACTGTGCTCTTCCCTCCCCACCCCACTGTGTCCCTTCGGTTCCAGTCTTCAGCTCCAAAATCAAGGACATGATGCTCAAGCCACACAGACTTACCCAACACTATGGATTTCAGGGTGTGTGTATGTGTGTGTGCTCATTTGTGTGATAGTATCTATTTTATCAGTTTTGATCATAACATTATTTGCACAGTGGTTTAAATTTTGCAAAGCATTTCCACACATAGAGCCTCTTGTGGTCTTCTTAACAATCTTACGAAATAACTGGGCCAAGGATTATGATTCTTAATGTACAGTTGAGGAAACCGAAGCTCAGCCAGGGAAGAGGTTTCAGCAAAGCCTGCGGATCAAGATGGAGCTAAATGCTGATGGAGCCCTTCTTAACCCCATCCAGCTCTGTCTTCTCTGGTTTGCTCCTGACTCCTGCATCCCTGCACCCCCATCACCTCCTTGACTCCTGCATCCCTGCACCCCCATCACCTCCCTGACTCCTACATCCCTGCGCCCCCATCACCTTCCCCCAGTGTTGGGTTCAGGGCTACTCTTGGGAAAGGTGGGTGGAGGAATCAGAGGAAGAATGTGGAAGGAATAAAGGGGGAGGAGAGGAAGGTGGAGAATGGGGAGGTGGGGTCGGGTAGAGAATTCTGATAAAGAAGAGAGTCAGGAGGACAGGAGGAGAATACACAGAGGGCACGGGGGACAAAGGAGCTGAGCCCCTGGGATGAACCTCAACTAAAGCCAGGTTCTGTCCTGATGAATGGGAGAGTACATTGTGGGTAGTTGTCATGCTCATGTCTCTTATAGGAGAAACGTGTCTTCCTGCTCTGCTGTGAAGAGCTGAGCTTGGGCCTGACATCTTTGCATTTGAAGCTTAACACCCAGGTCTCAGGCTCAAGTGGGGTTTCTCTGGCCGGTGAGGTCACCAGAGGCAACTTTAGGTTCAGACAAATAGTCTGCAAGAGATGGACAATCTGCAAGCATGGGTTTATTTTCAAATGAGCTGTAATCTCAAGGGGACAGTGTGCTGGACCAGGCTTAATCAAGGAAATGTGAGTTGGGTGAGTCAGGGAGAGGGGAGAGAGAATATTGGGCACCTTTTAGATGGAACCTATATATTGCTTCATTGAACTCTAGCTGCCCTTTCAAGGTAAGTCTCATCGCCATTTTGGAGATAAGGTGAGAGGTTAAATACGTTCCCTCAGGACACACCGGTTGTGTCTTTTCTGAACAGTTTTCTGAGATGCCCTTTTATAAAGCTGGTTACGTGCCCCTTTGGAAATTCCCAGCCTCCTTGTTCTATCCTCCTCCTCCCTCCTCATACCCCAGTCCCTCTGGGATAGACTGACACGAATGTGAATTCCATCTCTGCCATTACCAGCTGTGAGGTTTTGGGCAAGTCACTCAGTCTCTCTTGGCCTAAGTTTTCCTCATCTGTAAAATGGGCTAGAACTGCTTATCTGTCCTCTGTGCAGTGAACCTTGCTTTGGACTTCTGTACTTCTTTGCCTCTGTCTAAATGTGTCCATTTATTGTTCCATTTTTTTCTAGGCTGTCCTAGGTACTCCGATAAACAACTTCCCGCTAAGGGGTCAATGGACAATAATAGCTTGGTGCAAGTGTCAACAAACATTTTCTGGAACGGACCATAGTAAATATTCAGGCTTTGAGGGCCATCTGGCCCCCATGTAACTACTCAGCTCTGCTGTTGTACTGCAAAAGCTGCCATGAGATAATATGTAGATGAATGAGTGTAGTGTATGCCAAAAAACTTTATTTACGGCACTAAAATTTCAGTTTCATGTAATTTTCATGTGCCACAAAATAGTATTCATCTTTTGATTTCTTTCAAGCATTTCAGATATACAAACCATTTTGTAGCTCACGGTTTCACAGAAACAGGTCGACTAGATTTGGCTTGTGGGCTATACTTTGCTGAACCCTGGCTTAAGAGTGACATTTGGCATTTGCAATTTAAGTCGGGATTAGCCTGTTAAAGAAGAAAACCACAGGCCACAAATGGCATTGCTTGCGATAAGCCCATGATATCAAACTTAGATTTAATACCTGACCTAACTGCAGTTTCAACCTTCCCAAGAAATGTCATCTTAATCGGCCAGCCTGGAATTTTATTCTCAGCACCAACAAGGTAATCTGTCACATGGTCCCTCTCTATCCCCCAAAGGAAGAAGAGGCAATCTGCATGAGAGACCCTTGCCGTTTCCCCCAAAGAAGGTGACCTGGTCTGAAGCAACTCTTTCTTTTATCTTTTTCTTTTTCTTTCTTTCTTTTTTTTTTTTTTTTTTTTTGCTAATAGCCTCCTTGCCCCACGCTCCTTCTATAAAAACCCTCCATTTTGTACAACTCCTCGGAGCACCTATTTACTAGATGAGATGCTGCCTGATTCATGAATTATTGAATAAAGCCAATTAGATCTTCACATTTACTTGGCTGAATTCTGTTTTTTACCAGATTTGGTGGCAGCAGTGGGATTGAAGCAAACTTCCAATGGCATCTGGGGACAACAGGAAACACAGGCATGGTGCCCCATGAATACTTTTCCGTTCACAGACCTTCTCACCATTTCCAAGGGCCATTGGCAAATTCCTCTCAGTGTGAGCTCCAGTCACTTTGCTTTCAAGCTCCCAGTATAATTGGCTTCCTTTATAGGGCAGGTCAGCTTGAGCTGGTAAATGACTCTGCCTGCAGCCAATTGAGCTGACAGATGATTCTGCCTGGAGCCAAGCCCTTAGCCTTTCAGAATGCAATTTCCAGGTTTCTGAGTGGAAAACCCCAGCCATTGATTCTGTTCCCAGATTCCACACTGGGAGCTGATGAAGGTTTAGTGTGCAATTCCTCATTTGCTTGGAACCCTTCCCCAGAGTCCATGCTGCGAACTGTTGTGGCAGCTGCAGTTCTCCATTTTGTTTGGAATCAGTCCTCAGTCCCTCAATCCTTGGGGTTTGCTGGTTCAGTCCTTTCCCCAAGGTTCCATGGGAATTGTTGGTGGTGCATACAGGGACTTCTTTTCGCCAGGACACAGAAACATCTCTTGGTTACTGCCTATATGTTAATGTGCACGTGTGCGTCTTCTTTTGTGTAGATAAAGGCTAATTGCTAACGAGATCCTTTACATCCAAAACTTGAGTGTAACACCTCCGGAATACCTTCTTATTTTATGTCTGAGCACTGTGATTCCAGAAGCTGTAGGTATTTACAAAAATGGCAAAATCTTGCGAAGCTTGCTTTGTGTCCTGAGAGCTGGGCTTGGTAGCCACCAGGTTGAGGGTTCCAAAACATGGCCAAATAGAAATGTGAAGTTATTCTCCATTTATGGCTGGGCATAGCTGGATAGAAATATGGGTTAAGCTCCATTTGTAGCCAGGGACCTACCAAATTGTTGTCAGCCCTTAGAGGAATTACAATGGCCATTATGAGGAAGAGATAGATCATTTAAAAAACATACATAAAAACAAGGGCTCCCAAATCATACAAACAGAATGGGATACCTATTTTAATAGGTACGCAGAAGTCTACAATAGTTTTTGAAATTCCACAATAGCTACATTGAAAGACTTATTGCAAAAGCCTAATGAAAAAACTGAAGACATAAAAGGTACCTAAAACAAAAGCTACGACCCAATTCTTTGGGGAATTGGAAACAACTGTCTTTGTCTTGAAAATCTCTGCAGGGTCAAAGGTGTGGCTCTCTAGAAGTTCAAAGTTCACCTGCCTTACAGGGAACTATCCTCAATATCCTGTAATAAACCATAATGGAAAAGTATGTGAAAGAGAATATACATTTGAATCACTTTGCTGTATACCAGAAACTAACACAACATTATAAATCAACTGTACTTCAATTAAAAATAATAAAGCAAGCAAACAAACAAAAACCACGAAGTTCACCTGCCTTTTTTTTTTTTTTTTTGCCAATCCTCAAACCTCAACTATTCCTCTCAAAATGCTTACAAAAATCAAGACATTGGAAACAGAATTGTACTGTGCTTAATCTGTGCCTTTGTGATATACATTCCCTACTCCTATCTTCTTTAGGACCAAAGAGCCATTCTTTGAGATGCAATCTTAATAGGGAAGTTTCTCACCAGAAGAAAAAGAAAAAAAGAGTGAGGAGGTTTTTGGAAACTGGGCTAACTAGAAATCTTACAAATCTTTTCCACTAATATTAGTAACTATAAGCTCTCTGTTTGCAGCAGTATGTTTGTTTGTCTATATATGTATATGTAGATATGTTTTTCTACCTTCGGATGGTATTGCCAAAATTCATTTGTAAAAGAGCTCTAGTTGGTTTCATTTTAAAGTTCTCAGAAATATAACAGAAACTAACTCAGATACTTTTCAAGTTCACGTGATTTAGGATAATCTTTAGTAAATAAAAGCTAGTTTAAGTTTGTTGGTTTAATTAAAACAGACATATCTTTTAAGGTTATTGACATTGAATATAATGCAGATAAACAACTTTTATTCTGCTCAGGTTTATTAGTCAGATTCATGTTTCTCTGTTGCAAAATTTGTCAGCAAAAAATAAAATAACTTAGAATGATGACTGATTTTGTCTCGTGTCTCATGAAGCTTTTGTGGGTAACTTAAACACGATTGATGGGAGCAAATGTTTTAGATAGATGTAAATAGGATAAGAATTTATATATAAACTTTTCAGCAACAATTATATTTCATGGTATAGGTACTTAAAAATAGCCTTTGAAATCTCTTTTGGTAACTTGAAACTTTTGAGTTTTCTAAAGTTAAAGGGTAGAAACGTATTAAATATCTAGGTCTTTTATAAATAAGAAAATTGTGAAACATTAATTACTGAACATAGGTTTATCTACTTTTGGCTTCCTATTGCAAAGCAACTCAAGATAAATTTGGTTCTATGAGTGATAGGGATACAGTAGGCTAGTTACACAGGTAGTTGTAGAAGTCCCAGTGGGGGATTATAGAGAGGGAAACCTAGGGAAATTTGGGAGACCCCTGTGAATTAATGATAGCTCAAGAAAGCTATCAGAATGCCGTGAAATGAAGCAGGCTTGCTTAACTATAAAGCCATAAATAAAAGCATGAGATATGCCTGAGGGCACTAAGTGAAAGAAAAAAATGAGACCTGCATTCTGCCGGTTGAGTTTAGCAAGATAATGAACCTTAGGACCAAGGACAGGAATTTAAGGGAAAGGTGACATTCCTAAGTAGGAGACCCTCATACGGAAACCTGAGATGATCCAACATATTTTAGTATCTGTTACCACCCTTCTGCTGATTTGAATAAGCACTACTGACAGTCCTAGTTTAACCTCATAGGGTCCAACACTCTCCTGCCTGATAAGAAGGAGGAGGTAGTGATGTAAGCCTGAGGTCTCCTTGAAGAATGAGGAAGAAGGCAGTCTTCTTTCCCTCCTCCACTTTCCTTTATTATAAAAATGTAGCCTGCTTCATCTGTGGGGCAGAACCCCCTCGCCTGCCCACCTGCTTCCCTCACAAGTGTCCTATGTTAATAAATCTACTTCTTGCCTATCACTTCGTCTCTCACTGAATTCCTTCTGCGCTGAGACACAAAGAACCTGAGCCTCAGTAGGTCCAGTCACCAGGTGAGTGATTCTAATTAAAAGGCCATGGGTTCAAGTCCCAATCTGAGTTTAGGCTGGGTTCAAGTCCCCACCTGGGTTCAAGTTCCAATCAGAGGTGCACAGTTTCATTAGTAAACATGTTTTGTGTCACACTGAAAGACTGCCCTGTGAAGAAACACATGTTTCTAGAAGTTATGAAGTGCATTCATAAATTTGTCAATCTAAAAAAAATGCTCGTCTGACATGTGGTTCCAAATTGCTTACTTCTGAGTTTTCACTAGAAATTAAGGTTTCTAAGAGGTAAGAATTCTAATTAATATACATAATTAAAGCTATTAGTAATAATAAGGGACAATTTTATATGCAAGGAAAGTAGGATGTGTTTCTTGGTTAAGAAAAGATATGAGGTACGGAAATGCATTCCTATTAAGGTAAATGAGAGTAATTTTGCCTAAACTAGAACTTCTGGTTATGAAGGACAAACTAAATTGTATACAGAAAGTTGAAGAGAGTGAGAAAAAGACGGAATTTTACCTTGTATAATCCATCGAACTGGTTAAAATTGAATCGATATTATAAGGGTGTTAAAATATGCTTTAATATCAGTATATGGTTAGGCCACTCAAGATGGCTGTTCTCTTGCTCTCTGTACATCCCCTGCCAGACCAGTGCCTGCTTCACCTATACCCTACACGCATGACTACATACTTACCCCAGGCCCCAGCTACTGACAGCATATCAAAGGGGTGGTGAGGGGTGTGCCCCTCTGCTGGTTTCCCTGGTAACTAATGAGCCAACCTCATGTCAATTTCCCGTATAACTGGCAATCTCCCCTTCCTCTGGGGAGTGAAGACTGCCACCATGTCCTGCCCACCATCCGCTGCTGCACACGGTGGTGGGGTGTCGCTGCAGGACCTTGCTTCAGAGGTGTAAGCTCCCCCATCCATTAAACCACTGATGTCTCTGTTGCTGATTCCAGGCTCTTTCTTTGGTCTTGAAGCTGGGCAAGCACAGGCCTTAGAGGCCTGTGGGGTGCAGCCCAAGAATCAGTAATATACTTATGTGAAACTAAAACTTGGTTTTCTTTCATCTGCTAAAATGACAAAGGAGATTCTCTTTCCGCATGCACTAAAAACCTGACTGACCCCTGGATTGAGCAGGTAAATGTGAAACAGGAGGGAAGGAACCAGGGCACAGCCTTTGAAAGAATGACATAGCCTGAGGACATGACATAAACTGATTAGAACCAAATGGGTCCAAGATGGCGGACAAGTTGACTTCCACTAGACCTTGAGCCTCAGTATACGCTCACATCAGCAAGCTAAATGACATACCCACAGGCGCCATGACAGTTCCAAGACCATAACCCATCAAAAAGTGGGCAGTGGCCCAATTCCTGGAAATCCTCGCCCCTTCCTAAAATAGCTGGAATACTCCTTCCACTCATTAGCTTATGAAATTATCCACTCCTATAAAATCGGACAACTCCATACCCTGGTGCCTTTCTCACCTTCCCAGATGGCCCACACTCCGTGGAGTGTGTTTCTCTCTAAATAAATCCACTTCTTACTTATTACTTTGTCTCTCACTGAATTTTTTCTGTGATGAGACATCAAGAAACTGAGCTTCATTAAGTCCTGAAACCAGGTGTGTGATCTCAGCTGGAAGACTGTGGGTTTTGGCTGGGTTCCAGTCCCATCCACGTGGGTTTGAGTCCCAGTCTGAGTTTTGGCCAGGTTCGAGTCCTGGCTGTGTGGGTTCAAGTCTCAGTCAGGGTTTTGGCTGGGTTCGAGTCCTGGCCACATGGGTTCGAGTCCTAATCTGGGTTTTGGCTGGGTTCGAGTCCCAGCCACATGGGTTCAAGTCCCAATCTGAGGTGCACAGTTTCAAATGCAGGGAATAAATCCATCTCCTGGTTAGGAGTAAATACAAGTGAGATATGATCAGAAATCTCTCCTTAACACTTGGAGACATTACAAATTCTGTTGCAAAAGCACTAGCTGTCCAGCAAAGATCCTTATACTCTCTGGTCAAGGTTTTTCTTGATAATAGAATAGCCTTTGATTATCTTTTAGCTGAACAAGGTGTCTGTGCTGTACTCAACACCACCTGCTATACCTGAGTTGACACTTTAGGGAAGTTGAAACTCAGTTACATAGGATTACTGAACAAGCCACTTGGCTTAAAAGGGTGACTGCTTCAGTGGGGTCTTTCTTTGATTGGTTTGGGTCTTGGGGACCATGGCTCTGAAGTGTACTCCAAACATTGAGAATTATCGTGCTTATTATAATCATAATAATAACCCTGGTGTGTTGTATTCTCTCAAAACCCCTTAAATGCATGTTTGCAGTTGCTAACCACCAAGCAAATGATCTCCCTAAGACTGGAACATCAGAAAAAAAATGAAGAGAATGATCAACTTAAGCATAATGACCCTGGAACTGTGACCTGTGAATGTCACAGCGATTAAGCAAAGACACTGTGACCTATAGGTACCACACCAAGGATCAACAAGGCTGTGAGAACTACAGAGCAGTAGGTGAGAGTGGTGTTATTGTCTTAACTTTTGATCATATCTCTCAGGTAGGCTGAGAGTTTGACCGAAAGGGGGAACTGTTGAAGAAAACCACAGGCCCAAAAAGGTACTGCCTGTGTTAAAGCCCGTGACACCAAACATAGATTGAACACCTGAACTGACTACGGGTTTGACCTTGCCCAGGCATGTAACCCTTCCTTTCCTTCTGTTTCTTTTCCTTCCTTCCTTCCCTTTCCTTTCCCTCCCTCCCTCCCCCTTCCTTCCTTCCTTCCTTCCTTCCTTCCTTCCTTCCTTCCTTTCTTCCTTCCTTCCTTCCTTCCTTTCTTTCTTTCTTCCTTCCTTCCTTCCTTCCTTCCTTCCTTCCTTTCTTCCTTCCTTCCTTCCTTCCTTCCTTCCTTCCTTCCTTCCTTCCTTCCTTTCTTTCTTCCTTCCTTCCTTCCTTCCTTCCTTCCTTCTGAAGTAGAGTTGATTTACAATATTATATTAGTTTCCAGTGTATAAGATAGTCTAGGGATGTAATCTTAATTGGACAGTCTGGAATTTTCTGGTCAATGGAGACCCTTTACATCCCACAAAGGAAGACGAGGTAATATGAATAATAGACCCTTGCCCTTCCCCCAAAAGAAGGTGACCTGGCCAGAAACAATTCTTTCTTTTCTTTTGCCAATAACGTTCTTATCCCTCCCTCCTTCAATAAAAACCCTCCATTTTGTACAACCCCTCCGAACACTGGACGCTGCCCAATTCATGAATTGTTGAATAAAGCCAATTAGATCTTCACATTTACTACGCCGAATCTTGTTTTTTAACAATCCTTTAGGACAAAATGTTGGTACCCTAATGGTAGGATCTTGGACTCCCTGGCAGGACAGTGAAGGAGGGAACTGAGGGCAAGGAGCCATCCTTTCCTCTGTCTTTCAGCCTGCGACAAGGGTGACATCACCAGAAGTCCTCCAATGGGCACATCTCCACCTTCTGGACCCTGCCTGTTTCTGTTTAAGCAAATCTGGGTACCTACATGGGCTTATCACTCTGTGATTCAAAATCAATGCCTCTAAAGTAGTAAAACCTAAGTCAGCTCTTTGTTGTACTTGATCAATAATTGATCTGACTTTTGCAAGGGGCAGGGTGAAACCGACTGACCCCTGGGGCCTGGGCATTTTCTTCCTTGGCAGGGTGGCAGGCAAGTGGACAGCTGCAGAGGGGACAGAATATATACTTGACAAGGCTTAGCAGTGGTCTACTCTGCCCAAGACATGCCTGACTGCCAGTCTTGCCCCCTAGCCTATCGGGTCTCCTGGGATTTGCCTGAACATCTAACCTCCTTTGCTGCTCAGTACTTTGAATTGGTTTTGGAATAAATACATGACTTTAGATACTTTTCCAGAGGTGCTCTGCTTAGTGCACTCAGGAAAAATCATCCTTTTCAGCTGGTCTCCCTGCCCCAATTTCTGCCTCCCAGCCACCATCTATGTGGTTGGCCAGAAAGTCCTTCTTCTCCAAGATCTCCCCTCATCACGCCAGGGCATGAAAGCCTCTGGGCTCCCCACTGCCCTTGGGGTAACGCAGGAGGTCTCCCTCTTGATCTGGTCCCCACTGGCCTGTCCAATGCTGTCCCCCATGCCCTGGCCACATCATGCTCCCTCCCAGCTTCCTGACATCTGCTCCCTAACCTGGAACATTCCTCTTCACTGTGCTAAAACTATTATCCTTCGAGATTGATCCCAGGTGCCTCTGCCCCAGGGCCCCTGCAAGGTTAAATGTCTCTCCCTTGTGTCCCCAATGCTCCCTCCAGCAGAGTCTGTGTCCCCCATATTGCCTTCTATACTATGAGTCCTGGTAGGCCTTTTTTCCTCTGTATTCTCAGCCTTCAGCACACAGTGGGCCTTCAGTAAAGGGTAAATGAATTCACATCAGAATATCTCCTACTGCGTCGTGTGTGTCAGTTTCAGTTATCTCACAATGCGAATAACTAAGGGAAAATTAATCTCAACCAGCAGCTTTCAGGCTGCTGTCTTTTCAACACAAAAATCTTAGACATATTCTAGGCGTTTAGAAATATTTTCTGCATGACCTTCTCACTCCAAATGAAGGCCATGGACCAGGAACATGCAGATCGACCCCAGACATACTAAGTCAGAATCTGGATTTTACCCAGCCTCCCAGGTGCTCATGTGCACATTCAGACTTGAGAAGCATTCCTCTCAAAGACATCCTCCTCCTTCCTAACGAAGGCCTGGTTTGTGGAATGGTAGAAACACCGAGACAGTTTGACGCACCTGGAGAATTATTCAAGCCCAAAAGAACAGAGAAGAAATGGTTCATTATGTGGCTGCATCTCCTTTTCTTTCTATATTAAATAAGACACCTTACTGTGAAGGTAAAAGGAGCAGGAATTGGGCCCGAGGGAGAAGCTCTAGGAACCTGCAGCGTTGGGTGAACTGATGCTGGGCGAGGTGTAATTGGCTGCCCTGGGATGGTGCTCAGGGATGAAGCAGGAAAATGAAGATGGGATTTTGTGGGGGCTGGAGTCTGGAAAGCTGATTTGATGTGGGAATTTCAGATCCAGAATGGCAGGATGTCTGGTCAGCAACATGCCTGGGAAAGAAGTGGTGAAGGGCCAGGGAGAGAGTCTATAGTGGTTCTCTTCAGAGGGGAGCCGTTTTGCATAAAGGGGACAGTGACAGACTTGAACTTTGGGTCTTGGGTGACAGGAGCAGGTAATAATAAATACAAAATCTGACTTGCAACAATAAAAGGGAAAATGTCCTAAGTAAGTGTGCAGACAATGTTTTCAGCTTGAAACATAGAAAGAGATGGGCCAAGGAATTATAGAGAACAATAAAGGAAGGGAAAAAGAAGGGATGTGTTTCTCAGTATGACATTACATAACATAATGTAAAAAGTAAACAAACAAAACCCTCAAACCAGCAACTGAATTGCAAATGTTCCTCTAGGACACAGTCTGTGGCCCCTATAAGCAGGGGTCAGCAGTGCCATCTCTGACTGTGCCCATTGCTGTTACTGCCCCCATCCCCCTGAGAGCCTCTGAGGGCACTGCATCCTCTCTGGTGCTCTGACCCATGGATGGATGCAGATTCTTCCCGAAGTCCTCAGGCGTGGGTACCTATAACCGCTTGGCAGGAGGGAAGCAGGCACTAAGGAGACTGCAAGTCCAGATGCCTGGCATGAAAAGTACAAGCTCATATTTAGCATGTGTGCTTCAGGCACACCTTTTTTCTGGTTCCTGCTAGAATCATCCATCTCCATGAATAAGAGCTGCTATAGGGATACTGCGTGTTCTCAGAGCTCAGGACAAAACACAGAGGTTTAGTTCTCCCTTTCACTCACACAGGTCTAGCTGATGCTTTGAGGATGCTCTTCCTCCCTGGGCAGCTGAGAATGGGAGTGACATTTCCTCAGGCAAATCTCCACCTACCCCTGCAGAGAAAGCTGACCCTTACCACCTACTCAGAATTACACTCTCAGAATACAGTAGAGAAGACAAAACTCAGGTAAGAGCAAGGCGCATACGCCTGGTACCCTGGGGTCATTTTCTGGATGCAAAGCCTTCCTCCCTTTGCTGCCAGCTGAGCCTCTGATAAGCCCTGCTCTGCCATTGGTGGGTGATGGTGGTAAGCAAGCTTTTCGGGGATGCTTAGGTGATGGACAGAAAGTTCAGGGAGTGCCAGGGACCGTGAGGAATGTGGTTCTGCCTTCAGGGAGCCCATATCATTTCTGGGAAGACAATATTCACCCCCAGAAAAAAGAAAGAGAATGGAATACCATAGTCCGAGCACATGATGCCTTAGCCAAGGTCTGAAAGGCAGGTAGCAGCAGAGCCAGGGGGTGGGACGTCCTTCGTGTACAGCTGCGTAAGGCCAGCATCACCTTGGGAAAGCTGCAGTCTTACGTTCCTGGAAGGGGTTATTGTGATGGAAAAGAGGGCCAGTGCCCTGGGGCATCACTGGAGTCTGGGAGGAAGGGGGGGCTCTAGCCGTGAGCAGGTCCCTCGCTCCTCCAGCATAGCTAGCTCCCTGGGACAAGCTGAGTGCAGAAAGGGCTTGTGATGGCACTGACTGGAAGTGAGTGGTCCAGGGGAGACAGAAGGTTCTGAGCATGATGGATTGCTTTCACGATGCTGCAGTCCCCTCCTGCCTGGAGGGGAATGACTTAGAACAGGTACAAGAATTTGAACTGCCAAACTGCGATTGCTTGGTGGCTGTCCTTGCTTGAGAGAAGCCAGCTCAGGAAGGAGCCTCTGCTCTGGGCAATTATGCCTGGCACACGTCTGCAGAGCCCGCACTCACAGCTGGGTCCCAGGGGCTTGGGGAGCATCACGGCTCCTCAACCTGGCATCCAAAATCTTGACTACCAACCCTCCCCTCCACCGACTTCTCCAAATTCGCTCTCCATTTTCTCCCCAGTCCACAGCCCCTCCGCAAGCCAGACCGGCTTCCTGACATTGTTCACTGTGCCCTGAATGGCCTCCCGTCTCTTGGTTCCTCTCCTATTTTATACAGTGCAGCCTTCACCCAACACCTGCTTCAGGAAGAACCAGCCCTTTCCCCTAGGAACCGGATGGCCTCCCTCAGTGAGGAACAGCCTGCTTCACCGGTGGTTAGCAAAACAAAACAAAACGAAGCAAACAAACAAACAAAAGGCAACCCAGTAAAACATGGCTCACTCCAGTTTGCTCCAGAAAGCCGGGAGAAGGGGCTGGACACGAGACACATATCTGGGACTGGTGGTCATGCTCTTCCCTGGAGAAAGGAGCACTTTGAGCTCTGAGCCTGCAGCCCTGGCCAGGAGTGGAAGAGAGAACAGCCCCAAGATGGGCTGGTCAGAAGTGGCGGTTGCCCCAAGTGGAGGAGTGACGTGGACCAGTACGGTGGTAGGACGGAAGATTCCTCTCTAGGTCTGGGGGCTGGGATAGGAATGCCAGGAAAGCACTTTGACCATCACCACACATATCTGAGAACTTGGAGGACCTGTCTGTGATCTGAAAGCCTGCTGGGACAATGGCTGGGGAGACAGACCTAATGGCTGTCTACAGTGGGTGAGCTAGAGGGAGGTTGTGGGGGGGTGATGCAGAATCCAGTGTCGGCTTCTCCCACCCAAGGCTGGCAGACTTAGGCAGGGAGCCACCATCAAGTAGTTGGTCCAGATGTTACACCTGCTTACATCGCTTTGCCTGGCAGCAGGTGAGCAGGTGCAGGCAGGTGCTGCTTCCCTCTTGTCTTTGTTTCACACAAAGGTGCATTTTTCACCACTCATTCATGCATTCACCACTTGCCAATCACCTGCCTTGTGCCTGGCCCTGTGCTGGGGCTGCAGACACACCAGTAGATGGATAGCATCCCTGCCTCCAGGACCTCCCTGTCTAGAGCTGAAAATAGCCTCATGCCCCGAGGTAGGGGCCCCACGCATTCTTCACACGCAGAATGAAACATTATTAACACGTTTTACTTCGCATACATTTAACACTGAAACAAGTACCAACCCCATTAGGAAATTACATTTAAATACATTTCAATGTGATTCCAAATCTGTAGGTGCCTCATTTATCAACGACAAAAAAGATTGGGATCATTCTCCAGATATGGCTTTGTGTTTTGCTTTCCTCACTTTAAATCCCATTGTGAGCTTGTTCCGAGCTTAGAAAGCTTTTATATTCTTTCCAGGCTTTCTTTTCAAAAGTGAGACTTTCACTGGGGCCAGTTGTTACACGTCAAAATAAAACAAGGTGAGTTCTTCTTCACTCAGATAGCTTTTCATTCATTCGTTCATTCGTTCATTCATTCAATGACTGTTTCTTGAGCACCTACCATTGGGGCCAGACATGTGCTAAACCTGAGAAATTCCACTGTGAACAAGAGAGACAGAATCCTGCCCTCAGGGTCCTTAGGGTCTAGTGAATTACACTCAACCAGAGTTCAGGCCCCCTGAGGTCAGGGACACACAGATTCCCACTCTGGCTTTTTCCTTTTTCTCTGTCTCTTGCTTGAAATAGACAGACACAGAGAAGACTCTCCCTTGTTCTTTACGTCTCACACGTCTTAGCTGTGTCTCCCCTACTCAGCGTTTCACCTTGTCTACTTTGTTCAAAGGCAAATGATTCCGGTTCTCTCCAGAGGTGGATTTAATTACCCCCTCCCATCTTTCTAGTTGCAAGATTAAGGAAGATAAATTTATGCAGGGGACGATCTGAGGGCAATGACCCAGGTGGGTCCTCAGGTGTCCTTGCTTGGCACCATGAGGTCCTGCCAGTCTGGCCCGCTGAATTGGATTAGGAATAAATGCCTGACTAAAAGGCAGCCATTCAAAGTCTGACCAGTGACCTATATGTGGTCTGGCATCAGCCTGTCCCATAGGGACATGAATGACCAACACAGTTAATCGCACCCTCTCTTGGGGAGTTAAGAATGAAAGATACAGAGAGATGGAGATAGAGAAAGAGGTAGAACGTAACAGGGGCCCTGAAGCTTTAAAGACCCGTGAAGGGAAGGCAGCAGACAGAAGGCACAAAGTGGATGAAACCATGCAGCGCCCTAAGTTATGTGTAAGCAGAACCCTGCAACGGCATCAACAACCAAAACGGTGGCACAGAGATAACTCCAGCATCCCTGCTCGGCCACCAGAGCTATCGGCGACACCACAGGGGCTCTTGTTATTCCATAAACCATCCAATCCTCTGCGAGCTCCATCTCTGCAGCTGGGCTTCCCACCCTTATTTCCCCTTCGTTCATTGCTACACCTCCATCCTCAAAGGGTAACCTGAACCTTCTGTCTTTGCATCCTAAAAGATCTAAACTAGCACAAATATCCACCTCCATCGAAGGCCACTGCTTCTCCATTACCAGAGCCAACACTTGAGAAACCCCCTAACACAGAGGCTGGATTCTGGATCTCCAGCCTCTGCCTGTACGCCCTCTGTGCAAGCCCAAGGAACACGCAACCTTCCCCAGGTGCTGAGCAATTATTAAAACTTGAAATCACCAGCTGAACTCCGAACCCTTAGGTAAAGTGAATTGGCCCTTTCTCCTGAGCACTGTGGGATAATTCCTATTGATAGGAAGATGTCATGAGACTTGAGAAAGCGCACACTGGACAAAGTGGGCACACGAGTTAGATGAGTTGCCTTGGACATTCTCAGCTGTAAAATGGGGGGACTGTATCGCCCAGGAGTTGTAAGAACAAACAGGCTACTCTATTTCTCACAGCAGAGTGCCTGTGCTCTACAAATTCCTCTAGTGATGCATCGTGATGATTGGAGGGCAAGTCCAGCACCTCCTGTACACGTGGCCAAGCTGCCTTCACCCAACAGGACGGACAAGAGCAGGCCCACCTTGCCAGCCAGGCTTGCAAACTGGCTTCACGTCCACCTGCACCAGGGTGTCCTGCGCTGCAGGCTTCTGTCCGCAGTCGTAGGCGGTCACCAGGATCTCATACTGGCGTTGCTTGTCATAGCTCAGCTTCTCTGTGTTCCTGACGTTGCCTGAAGATACAGGGACATTGAAAATCATTTCAGATCAAGTTAACCACGCTGCAGTTCTTCAAAATCCCGTCTGCCCTCTTTCAACCTTCACCAGAATAAAATGTCCCCTTTCCCTATCTCTTTGTAAAGACTAGGGCAAGTAGGGACATGGCTTCCACATGTGGCCTGCTTGTGCCTTGGTGGCAGATTCTCAGGAACCGCTGGCTGGAGCCACCCCAGCTGTGGAAAGGAACTGCCAGGTAATTCTGCACACACATCTGGAATCCAACTGGTTGTGTTAAGTACGGGGTCATCAGAAGACCACCCTAAACTGCACCAAACTAACCCTACATTAGGCTGTGTCCCTAATGTAGGGCAACGAATGCTCATCTGACATGAAATCTCTGGGAAAAAGATGGAATTCAGAAACGTCCCGACACGTATTTTTTAACATCTGGGCTCTATGCCAGGAATGTTCATTGCCTCTTCTCACATTATTTTGCTACCAAATAGGAAGGAAAATCAATAAGAGAAAACGTGTGACCTCTCTTCTGAAAGCTACACAGAATAACAGATTCCTTGCCCTGGTGACAAAGACATTTTTCTTCTCCAAGAGAGACCAGACATTGTTTCTGAGCCATTTGTGTGTATTTGTTCCTGTGGGTTTGATATAAATATTTGACAATTAATGAGCAAACTTTTAACTGACTGTTTTTGCTGAAATACAATTTTGGTTTCAAAAAATGAATCAAGGCCTGACGTGCATTTAATACATTTTACTTTTTGATTCCCAGAGCTTAAAGTCTCCCTTTGTTGAGAATAATTTCATTCTGGTTTTTTTTGTTTTCAATGGTGGAGCTGACAGCAAATTAGAATTCAAATGATATCATCATCCTTTGCCAGAAGCGAAATCAAGAGAGTGGCATGGACATATATACACTACTAAATGTAAAACCGATAGCTAGTGGGAAGCAGCTGCATAGCACAGGGAGATCATCTCGGTGCTTTGTGACCACCTAGAGGGGTGGGATAGGGAGGGTGGGAGGGAGGGAGATGCAAGAGGGAAGAGATATGGGGACATATGTATATGTATAGTTGATTCACTTTGTTATAAAGCAGAAACTAACACACCATTGTAAAGCAATTACACTCCAATAAAGATGTTAAAAAAACAAATAAACCCCAAATAAACCAACAAGCAAATACACAAACATGGAATGGCTGACTCAGGTATATATATTTCATTTTTGTGCTCCTTTGTTAAAATTAAAAAAAAATTTTATTGAAGTATAGTTGATTTACAATGCTGTGTTAATTTCTGCTGCACAGCAAAGTGATTCATTTATACATATATATACATTCTTTTTCATATTCTTTTCCATTATGATTTATCACAGGATATTGAATATACTTCCCTGTGCTATACTGTAGGACCTTGTTCATCCATCCTATGTAATACTAGTTTGCATCTGCTAATCCCAAACAACCCCCTTGGTAACCACAAGTCTGTTCTCTATGTCTGTGTGACTCAGGTATATTTTTATGTTTCATCAAAACTAAGGGGAAGCTTTTTAATGAGCTTTCTTCCATTCCAACTGATGTATATTGTTCATGCAAATTGAGACAACAATGACTAGCCCAAGAAAGTTCAGGAAATTAGAAAAGCAACATCATGGGTTAAAGATAGGAAAAATGCATCCCCCCATCACTCAGTATTAGTAAGACAATACTCAGCACGAGGCCATGAGCAGGTGCTATGAATGTGAGCATATGTAAGGGTGTGGAGGGTCAGGGGGTACGAAGTTGCCCAAGACATTGGACCAAGAATTGGAATCATTTCTTCTGCCATCTGCTCTGGACTGTTTCTAAAAATGCAACTGCAGCCAGTGATTGGAAGTCAAGTTTCCTTTAACAAAGCCAGTCAAGAATCTCTGAATAAAAATGTGTTTGCTGTATCTTTGGCCTTGTGGCAGATGTTCAGAATCCCTTTCCTTTTTCTCCAAATATTTGTTTTGGTCTCAGCTCGGGGGCCCCAAGCACATCTGGAACAGCTCACTCTGGGGTTGGTAACATTCCCTGTGGCTTCTGTTAATAAATTAGTTCGTGGTTAGAGCCATCACAGGGGAGGACCTCTGCCAGGTGGAAGCACTGTAATAGGACCACGAGAAGTATGTTTCAGCAACATCGAATTGAATTTTGAACAAAAGGTTTTAACTTTCTTTAAAGTTAAATGGCTCTCAAAAGATACACTTCGTGGAAGAGGAAGGCTCAGGGTTTACTGTCCCTGTGACATTCAGCAGACCAAACACTACTGATGGCGGTAGAAAGATAAAAGTAAACCCACGAGCCCGCAATCCTTGGTTCAATTTACACCAGCTCCCCTGCTGTAAGAAGTCTTCATGAAACTGAGAAACTACTTTACTTTCTCCACCACCACCAACTTCACGCATGGGAGAATGGGTTTCAGAGCACAGGATTTGAAGCATCAGAGTACAATATTTTCACGGATGGTTGTAGAGGGAAGAGTCGTGTTTGGCTAAGTCACACATTTAAAAACATTTTGAAAGATCAGAAACAGCCATCCTTTTTGCTTCTGTGACAATTGTATTATTTTCCCCACAAGTGAATGATTTTTCAGGGGAGGAACTCAAGGGAAGGGAGGCCGAAGACTTCTGGTTGGAAGAGGTTGAGTCTTGCGTTAAAAGAAAAAGTCCTGGGGCCTGAATGAGTGGAGCCCAACTCAACAGTACTCTTTCTTTTTTTTTTTTAATTAATTTATTTTATTTTATTTATTTTATTTTTGGCTGCGTTGGGTCTTCGTTGCTGTGCATGGGCTTTCTCTAGGTGTGGCGAGCCGGGGCTACTCTTTGTTGTGGTGTGCGGGCTTCTCATTGCGGTGGCTTCTCTTGTTGTGGAGCACGGGCTCTAGGTGTGCGGGCTTCAGTAGTTGTGGCGCGTGGGCTCAGTAGTTGTGGTGCACCAGGCTTAGCTGCTCTGCAGCATGTGGAATCTTCCCGGGCCAGGGCTGGAACCGTGTTGCCTGCATTGGCAGGTGGATTCTTAACCACTGTGCCACCAGGGAAGCCAAGAAAGCCATGCACATTTTTCTAATGTGCATGCAAAGAACTTCTTCAAGGAGCTGGGAAGGTCGCTGGGAGAAGTGATGGATAAGGGCCAACTGGGAAGCTCATTAGAATGGGAACTGCTTCTGCATCTGCCCTTAGGTCCTGCCTTCATTACTTGAGAACTGCTTTTGTAAACCTCGCCATGGGGCCATGGGCGGGGTGGGCGGGGAGGGGGGCACGCTCCACGGAGTGCCTGGCTCTCCTCTTCATCTCAGGCTGTAACCAACGGCTGGAGGCAAAGGCCTGGCAAAGGACCATTACTCACTTTTAATGAGACAGCTAGGTAAATAAATTGGCATGTGTTAGTGAAATGGCTCATCAAGGTGAGTAATTATCTTCATGACTGGGGCAGTTTACCCTCAGGTGAAGGAACGTGCATCTCCTCTCTCCCAGGTCGTGGCTCTCCAGAACTAAGGCAGGAGGCCAAGGGCAGCTTGACCACTTGTTCCAGATACCCTCCCCCATGTCCAGTCTAGCTCTTCAGCAAGGACTTGTCACTCTCCAAGTTCCACAGCTCTTGTGGACATAGACGGCACAGCTGATCATAGGGGACCAGGAACATACAAAGCAGTTGTTTTATATTTTGTAGAGTGGCGTGTGTGTGTGTGCGTGTGTCATGTATGTCTGTGTGGTGGGGACAGGCCAGCCACTTCATAGGGCCTGTAGGAAAAGCTATCAGGAGCAGTTCTTCTAATTGAAATTACCTGCTTCTTAGTCCTGAACCAAACTTTAAAGTCCAGTATTTTCTCCTTTGCTTTCTCATGCTTTGATCTTGTGTCCTACACACTTAGCATCTAGTGATGTCCAGGTGTATAACTGACACTGGCCACGTGTTTGAGCATCTTTTAAGGAAACGTCCTCATTACCATTTTGTCTGTTTGATGAATATTGGTTTCATCTTCTGAGACAGATCATAAACTGCAGGAGACCAAGGATGAGGGTGTCTCCTTGGCCTCCATGCCCTATGGAATCTGCTGCAATTCTCAGGATGCAGAAGACTCTGTCATAGGGTAAGTTTCTCCCTGGGCTCAACATCAAGAAACACGGGAAGCACTGAAGATTCGTGAGCAGGTGACTGATGGTATTTCCCTCTAGGCATTGGCTACCAGGAGGCTGAGGGCTAATTCGCTGCCTAACCCTGGTTCATGGCACGCTTTGTGCACCACCCTCACCCTTGACTCTGCCTGACTTTCTATTTTTTATTTAGATTTTTTTTGCTAGATGGTAAGCTCCATGTGGGCAGGCCCACTTCTGTTTTGACCTCCCCTCTATCTGTATTCCCAGTGCCCAGCACTGTGCCTGGCACTTAATAAACATTTGTGGCGTGGATGAGCCTCAGGTTTTGCAACTTCCCCATCATTGAGCAGTTAAATCCTATTTGAAACAAAGTGAGGATAATGTATGTACACCCACACACTCATGCTAATAATGAAACAATATACTTGATTAATATCAAGTTATTGAGAATTACAGTTAAATTGGGCTGAGTTGATTGGGCCTCTGGTTGTGGTGTTTACACTGCAATGAGTTTTTTAATAATGGTGATGGGGAAATATCCAAATGGCTTTCTAGGATTGTTTTCAGTTCAGTAAGTTTAGTTTGAGATTGGAGTGTGGTGGGAGGGGTCTTTCATTCCTCATTCTCACTGGGGTGGAAGTTCTCAAAAACCCCTGGCAAGAGCTTTAAAGATTCCTGAATGGATCTATAGCTTGGACGGTGTTTCCAAAATCTCCGCCTTCTCTTTTAGCTTCTCTCTGTCTGGGAGCAGATTGTTGTGGTGTGGCTAATGTTACACTTGTTATACAGGAAACTCAGATGTGGCTGAGTTGATGGCATGGCTCACATCTGGATGACGGCAGGAAAATTCTACCAGAAAACCAACCTGTCTTCAGTATCCAAATGTGAGTTCTATAGACTATTCACTGAGGAGGTTTCTGGGGTGTTTTAGACCTGGCCGGGCTGCTGATTACGTAAGGTCATCCCTTCTAGCGCAGGGCTGAGTTCTGGGTTGCACAGCCTACATCAGGGATAGCAAGGGAGGCGTCACCTACCAAGTGCATTCAGAGCCCTCACTTGGCCTTCAAAGGGGTGGGGGGTGGAGCTGTTTCCCTGCTTCCATTCGCCGGGGTCCTCTCAGGACACTCACCGTTTCTGTCGATGGCAAAAGGCACATCAGTTGTGACGATTTCATAGTTGCAAATCTGGCTGTACTGCGGGGAGCAGTCCTCGTCGACAGCCTCCACCTGCAGCATGCTGTCGTAGATCTTGCCCTCTGTCACGACAGCCTTGTAGGACGGCTCTTTGAAGGTGGGAGCAAACTCATTGACGTCCTTCACCTGGATATGGACCACGGCCCTAGGACCACACACAGGAAGGAAGAGATGGCGGTAAAGAAAGAATCACACCATCCTCCCACACCTCCCCCAGGTACTGACCCAGGCCCCAAGGTCAGGAGAGTAGAGAAACCACAAGACAGTCAGGGTGGCTGTTGTCTAAGGGCTCTGTCCACCCTCCCAATGAGACCCCTTTGCCTGTCCTTGCCCCGATCCTCTGAGATGAATCCACCCCAGAGAGGTGCCTCCTCTTCTCTGACCTTCCTAGTTACCCAGCTTTAGGCAACGCATTTCCTCTAGATCATCTCATTCCCTCTGCTATTCATTCACTCCATCCAGTAAGAATTGAACCACTCTTACTCTGGGTTAGGGGCTGAGCTAAACTATTTGAGAGTTACAACCTCAAATGAAAAGTGCTGTGATGGAGAGAAGCACATGGCCTGGCAGAAATCCAGGGAAAGTCCCAACGAGGTCTGCAGGGATGGGCTGGCTGACAGAAGGCTTCCCAGAGGAAGTGACATCTGAACTCAGTCCTGACGGTAAAATAGGAGTATCTTCATGGGAAGCAGAGGGGTGGAGTATTCTAGGGTTAGAAGGAGGCCCGCGCTGGGGGCCTCCTTTCTAGGGGCCTGGGGACCTGGCCAGCAGTCGGGCGGGCTGGAGCAGCACGGTGTGACCACTGCACATGCTTATCTGAAGAGCAGTGTGTGAACGGAGATGGGCAGGCAGGGGTGGGAGGGGTCCAGGGAGCTCCATCAGGTCACTCACTTGTGCGATTTCTTCCAGGCCGTCTCCTGGGACCCCGTGCCGCAGTCGTAGGCCTGGATGATGAACGTGTACTCCTTCTGCAGTTCACAGTCGATGGGGCTCCTGGCGCGGAGCCGGCCCTCTCCCGACGTCTTGTTGAGCACCACAGCCTCGAAGGGTAGCTCCTGGCCATGGATCTTGAATGCACAGATTTCCCCTGCAGGAGGATGGAAGGCAGAGAGTGGGGATCCTGAGAACGGCCACACTGAACACAGAGCTTCGACTGGACCAGATTTGCAAACCCAAAACCAGACCATTTCCTCCACGCAGAAAATTGTCAAAGCAGAACCGGCCTTTAGAGACTCAGACCAACACGTTCATGTCCTGGATGGTAAAACTGAAATGTGCCCCATCCGGTGTACCCGGCAGAAAAAGTGGGGTGTGTGGGTGGTCATCAAGCAGGGGAGCTGGCTGATATCTCAGTTTGCCACTTTTCCCAGGAGGTTTCTCGCTTGCCCTCTGCCCAGTATGAGATTAAGGAATTTGCCCACGGTCAAAAGACAAATGACTGCAGAGGAAAGGAGAAAAAGGCCAAAGCTTTCACTGTCTTTTGTTTTGTGACAACATCCTTGAGTCTTCAAAGTGTGCCCTGTGAAGCAGCGGCCTGGGCATCCCTGCGGAGCTTGTTAGGAATACAGACTCCCAGGTCCCACCTGGACCTCCTGAGTCAGTATATGCATCTTTTTTTTTTTCTGGTGTGTCCATGATGTCTTTTTTTTTTCTTGAAGTATAGTTGATTTACAATATTGTGTTAATTTTTGCTGTACAGCAAAGTGATTCAATTATATGTATATATATATATATGTATATTCTTTTTTTTTTTTTTTTTTTTGCGGTACGTGGGCCTCTCACTGTTGTGGCCCCTCCCGTTGCGGAGCACAGGCTCTGGACGCGCAGGCTCCGAGGCCATGGCTCACGGTCCCAGCCGCTCTGCGGCATGTGGGATCTTCCCGGACCGGGGCACGAACCCATGTCCCCTGCATCGGCAGGTGGACCCTCAACCACTGCTCCACAAGGGAAGCCCTTATATTCTTTTCTATATAGTTTATCCCAGGATATTGGATATAGTTCCCTGTGCTTTATAGTAGGACCTTGTTTACCCAGCCTATATATGATAGTTTGCATCTGCTAACTTAATTAGGGTCCCCAGGTCATCTGTTTGCTCAGTACATGTGAGCAGCACTGCTTGGCTCCGTCCTTTACTCTTGGTTTAAGCACCCCGCGTTGCTGTAGCCCCCTTCCCCCTTCTCCCCTCCCCCCTCCTTCACGCCTCTCACCTACCACTTCCCTGCGGGGACAGGGACACCACTTGGAGTTGCCATATTCTCTCCAAATAGCGGGGGTGAGTTTATGTGAGTTCCAGAATCCCCGTGGAGCCTGAAACGCCAACTTCTTAAAGAGCTGACCATGTTGTGAAATGAATACATTTCTCTCCGTCAGCTGGGTTCATGTGTATTATAGCTATTTCTCAGCATTAACACAAGGCCACGAAAATATCTTCTTTATCTCAGTTGATGGATGTTTATTTCTTGAACCCTGACTGTAAGCCTTGTTGTAAGTGTCCTGGAAAGTACTGAAGATTTGAGACACGTTCTCTTCCTGTGTTGAGGGAGCTTACAGGCTTGTTGGAGAGACGACGTGCAGATGTCCAGAAAGACCCTTCATAGTGCAAAGGGGTGTGTGAGTGTCACATGACACAGGCAGCAAGGTGTCCAGCTATAGGCTGTTGGGGAGTAAAACATAGGCTTGAACCCAGGGGCCTGAGTCACGTTCCAGGTTCACTACTGACTTGTTGATTTAGTCAAATTATAGTGACTCTCTAGGTTTCAACTGTGTCACCTGTAAAAGGGCCCAGGAGATAATGTCGCAGGGAGAACATCTACCTGACACGCCCCAGCTGCGCTGCTGCGACCAGGATGAGGTGCCTACAGTCTACAGCTGAAGGGGGGCCTCAGGCTCAGGGTGACCAGGCATCTGCCCACAAAGCACAGGCACCGTGAGGAGAAGGGGTAACGCGGCCGCATGCCTGCTGTGTGTCAGGCATCGAGCTTTGCACCTCCGCCCAGGTGATCTGGTTTAATCATCACAACAACCCTCCAAGGCAGATGTTTTATACCAATCTGTACAAATTAACAACAACAACAAAAAGGATCAAAGGAGTTATTACTTGCTCAAGGTCACAGAGCGAAAGTTGGTGTAAACCCCAAGTATGGTTGAGTCGTAACTCCATGCCCCCTCTGCAACACTGTGGCGTCTCCAAGCAGCCCCATAACTTCTAAGAGGACCGCCGAGGGAATTGCTTCCAGTAACATTCTACGTTCCCACTCAAGGCTCACTCAGGAGAGGAAGTCCCCACGCCATTTTACATATAGAAAGGTGCCCCGATCTCTTACTGACAATGTTTTCTGAGATGGTCAGTCAATACCAGTTTTCCCTTTAGGCTTTTGTTTTTTATTATTTCGTCAATCCTCAATTTCATTATGAACACTCCATTTTCACTACATTCCCTCCTGGCCATTTCTCACATGTAGTTGTAGAGTAATGGACAAGACAGACAGCTAGTGGGCCAGGCTCTAACAAGAAGGCTGGTTCCCATTCCATCACTGTTGCTCAGGCCAGTACTGCCTCTCGGACAAGGCTAGCTCTGCAGCCTTCAGGGTGGGAGAACAGGTTACATCACATCCTCAAGTTTCATTTCTGCTCTGGATTGGCTGGGGTTGAAGGGATGGACTTCTGACATGCCTTCCTTGAGATTCTATCCCAAGATCAATGCCAATGTGGGAATATTAGCAGCGAATGAGCCCAGACTGGTTCTGGGGTGTTCTCTGGAGTGCCCAACTACAGCCATGATTCTAAGACCCATCAGACCAGACCATTTCTCTTTGAAGAATCCAATTAAACTAAATATAAATGAGGGTAATTTTCTGTTGGAGATATTTGATCACACCTAAAGTAGTTCTCAAAGCTCAGAAATCCTGAACAAGAAGAAAGGAGAGGAAGGAGGAAAAGGCAAAAGAGGAGGGGGAAATGCAGACACAAGGGGAAGGTAAGAAAAAGTAAACCTCAGGGCAACGTATTTTCATCGAACTAAATTCAGCTCAATTCAACTCAATAGAACCAGAATTTTTTGAGGATGGAGTAAGTAAGTGCAAGGCACCATGCTGGGGCTGGAGACACATAAAACACGACTTGTATACCTTAAGGGATAAAGATACCCAATCCTCAAGTCCTCATTACCTCCTAGAAGAGACAGTGAAGTTCACAAGGGCAATGCCATGCTCACTTAGTTTGCACCAGCTCAGACTGAGATGGGACTTAGCCCCCTTTAAACAAAAACTAGAATTCATGTCACACTCATTTATCCCACCTCTTCATCTGACCTGTGTGTTCTGGTTGCAAGAACATTCATTCGTTTATTCGTCCATTCACTCACCTCATATTTATTAGGGACTGTGAACCCAGCACTGGCAAAACAGTGATGAACAAAACCCTGGCCTATAAGCTGCTGGCAGTCACGTGTGGGAGGGAAATAAGGAATCAGATTATCACCTACCTTTATGAAGGATGGCGATGGTGATACATGCATTGAAGGAGGGCTTCTTGATGCTAAGAGACTTCTGACCTGAACAGGTCAGGCAGGGAGGTCTAAGCTAAGGATATGATGGCTCAGCTGAGATCACAGGAAGAGAAAGAGGGAGGCACCCAGGCCACCAGGGAGGGGACTGAGTTTCAGGCAGAGGGGGCAGCACACTGTAGTGTCCTTCAGAAGGAGGGGACATGGGACTGCAGAGACCGATGTGGCCAGAGTAGAGGCAATGGGGTAGGGCCAGTTTCATGGGTGTGTGACCTGAGAGGCACATGGGGGTCATGTACTCAAGAGGGCCCTGAGCTTGGTTGAAATCTCTGCTGTCACCATGTTGAAATTCTTAATAATTTTATCTTTGAACTTGAGGTTTGTAAAGGAAGGCTGATGGGACAATGGAGCGTGTTCCGAGCAGTGGAGATGGGTGTAACAGGCATGCCTCCCCGTTCCTGCTCTTTCTTCACATCTACTGTTCAGAACGCACCACGAGCACAGCATTACGGTGGACGCACGACGTGGGGATGGGGGAGTGGCATTCAGGGGGACTCAGAGACAGAACAAGGTAATCCTATGACAGCTACGAGTGAAGAGTCCACTAAGCAGGGAGCTGACAGCCCCAAGAGGCTACCCCTTCTGTTTGAACCAAAATTGTTTTGAACACAGAAAAAAGGCAAGCAACCGGAGAACACTGTCCTATCCTTTCTTACTATGTTACTTCCCTGTAGTAGCCAATCACTTATGCTGAAAATGATGACAGGGAAGAAAAGGAAAGATAAAACAATCCATTATTCCTTTTCTTTTCACACCGTCCTTACTATCAGCAAGTCAAATGTAGAGAATGTTGGTAGAATATGCGCATATCAAGAAGTGAAATGAAAACCATCGAGTACCATTTGTGTAAACTTTACAATGCTCTGGTAAAGAATTAAATACATATGCATACCTGAGCTAGAACATGCAAAGGCTATAATTTTCAGAGATTCTGCACAGCAGTTAACTGCTCTTCTGTTTGCATTTGAAACAAATTGGCATTGCACAGTATAAAGATAAATTGTAGGGCTTCCCTGGTGGTGCAGTAGTTGAGAGTCCACCTGCCAATGCAGGGGACATGGGTTCATGCCCCGGTCCAGGAGGATCCCACATGCCGTGGAGCAGCTGGGCCTGTGAGCCATGGCTGCTGAGCCTGCGCGTCTGGAGCCTGTGCTCCACAACAGGAGAGGCCACAACAGTGAGAGGTCTGCGTACCGCAAAAAAATAAATAAATAAAATAAATAAATTGTAAAATCTATGCTAATCATTTAAATTTTTTTCTTTACTTAGAATCACATCAAATAGCAAATTAAAAGCACAGCTAGTTGAGAGAGACTGTGGAAGGAATGTCCTGGGATAGAATCCTGAGGAGGAAGGATATTTAAAACTACAGTTCCCAGTATCTGTGAATGACACATTGGGCTATAACGATCTTTTGTGAGGCCTGTCGCTAGAATTCGTTGTAACTAATAAGGCACTATAGTGGGAGGGTGATGTACTTAAAAGTAAAAGATCAGACCTAATGGTTTCTATATAAAAAATATTGTAACAGGGAAGAACAAAATCTGACTCCATGTTGGATCTGTTTCTTTTACTTTAACCTTTGCTCTCTGTTGTTATTTGTTACTATGATCACTAAAACGATGTTGTCTGTAGCTACTGGCATACATAATGGCCTCCCTCGGGGAACATTGCCCCTCTGCCTAAATGTTAAACTGAAGTGCCTTAGTTCAGCTCACAGGGAAAGAAACATTCTGACCCTGCCTACCTGTGAATGGCTGCAAGAAAGAAGAACTTAACACATCCCCTCCCCTAGGCTGGCCAAACCAGGAGATGTTTTGCAAGACTTATGGCCTTTTTACTTTACTTCCTCACCTCCTCCCCATCTCTGATCTATAAAAGAATCTAGCATCCAGACCCTGATGGTACTCTAGGACATTAGTTTGCCAATTTCTCAGACTCCTGGCTTTCTGAATAAAGTTGCTATTCCTTTCCTCAACACCTTGTCTCCTGATTTATTGGCCTGTCATGTGGTGAGCAGAGGGAGCTTGTACTCAGTAACAATATCACTTTTAAAATCTTGCTTTCCTAGAAAAATGGTACAAATGAACCAGTTTGCAGGGCAGAAATAGAGACACAGATGTAGAGAACAAATGTATGGACACCAAGGGGGGAAAGCAGCGGGGAGGGGTGGTGGTGGGATGAATTGGGAGATTGGGATTGACATATATACACTAATATGTATAAAATGGATAACTAATAAGAGCCTGCTCTATAAAAAAATAAAATAAAATTCAAAAAAATATGTTAAAAAAATCTTGCTTTCCAATCTGCTTTCTGGGGTGGGAGACTTAGTGTGCCAGGACCTGTGTGTGGGAGTGCAACACACAGATGCACATGCACTTGGGACCAACAACGGGCTCTGTGGGGAAATGGGGCCAGAAGCATGGGGCTATCTCGCAGTGGCTGTGGCATAAGGTGGCTGAACTCAGCTTCACCAAGAGCCCCCTGGAGGGGCCAGACCAGAAGAGGAGTCCCTGCAGTGTCTGGGGCTGGGTGGCAGCGGGGCTTCCATGGCTCCAGCCCCTTATCACCTACCTCTATCTCACAATTACCTTTTCCTCTGCAGTAACACGCCTCCTGACACACCAGCAGAAATTGGTGTAGTTGTCTCCTAATTCCTCCCATAAGATTCTGGGGGAAGTGAATGAATGAATGAACTAAAGAAATTGATGAATGAATGAATGAAATTGATTTTTAGAATGTATTTTGTTCCTTTTCTTGCATACCCTTGGCCAACAGATTGGGTTGATTCTATTTTCCAGGTGAGGAAACTGAGTCTCAGAGAGATTACCTGGTTCACCCAAGGTCACTTTGATAGGAAAGAGTGGATCAAGGACCGACGTCTAGACCCTTTGAATCTAACTCCTGTGCCCTCTGTTCTTTCATGTGGGTGTGACGTTCCAGAAGAGGGGTTCTCACAGTGTAATCTGTAGACACCTTGGATCCCCAAGGCCCTTTCTGCTATGTCCACAAAGTCAAAATCATCATCATATGAACACTAAGACATTATTTGACTTTGTCCCTGTGTTGATATTTGCATTGTTGGTATAAAACCAGTGGTGAATAAAAGTGCTGGTGCCATAGTAGCACCTGACCGCATTCTATGTGACATACAGTCACTGTAAAAAGAAAGAAAGAAAGAAAGAAAGAAGGCCAATTTCACTTAAGAATGACGTTAATGATGTGGTAAATATTACCCATTTTATTAAATCTCAAATCCTTGAGTACATGTATTTTAATATTCTGTGTGACAAAATGGAAAGTACACATAAAACATCTTTGCAGAGCAAAGTACGCTGGTTTGTCTCTAGGAAAGGCATTCATGTGATTTAAGTTGAATGGGAGCTACACCAGGACGATTTTGTAGGGGATGCTATTTTTACCTGAAAGAATGATTGACAGACAAACTATGTTTATTCAAACTTGAATGTGTGGCAAACTTTCTTTTAAAGTAAGCCTGTCACTTCAAGGAAAAGAACTCATAGTAGTGGTTGCCAATGATAAATTTGAGACTTCAATTTTGGAAAATTTGTGTCTGCCATAGAGAGTGTGACAATTTACCAACGCTTTAATACTTTTCTGATGAAGTGAGTAGTGCTAATAATGACTGACTGTTTGATAATGTATAATGAAATATGTCAACTTTAGAAAGATCTACTTAACCATAAATCACTAACTTCTAAATGACCAATGCATACTGTTACACAGAACGTATGGGTAAAAGATTCATTCAAAGTGCAAAATAGACCAATGGATTTTAATGCAGCAGTGTATACTAAACTTTAAGAAACCATTGCTTATGGAGTTCTGGTACAGTACCCGAGAAGAATAGCTACAATTATCTGAAAAGATTAAAATACTCCTCCCTTTTCCAACTATATATCTCGGTGAGGCCATATTTTTTTCTTCACATACTTTGACCTAAAAGGCATATCACAACAGATTGAAGGCAGAGAAGATATGAGGATATTCAAGGCAGACATTGAAGAGATTGCAAAAATGTACATGATGCCACCCTTCACACTAATTTTGTTTTGGAAAATGTATTTTTTGGATCAAATTATGTTATATATGTTAACCTGGAATGTATTTATTATTGTGATTTTTAAATAAGTTAATAAATAAGCATTTGTAAGTTTCTTAGTTTTAGTTTCTAAAACAGTAAATATCAATAGATATAACCCACATAGATAAAAGATCTTCAGAGTCATTAGCAATGTTTAAGAGCATAAAGGGGTCATGAAACCAAAAAGCTTATAATTTATCAACCATAGTTTCCACCCAGATCATGATTCCATATCCTATTCCTGATACTTGAAACATGATCCACCACCTCTCAGAAAAATCCCAATCTCAGAGGAACTCATTTTTCTTTGTACTGCACAGCTGGGGCATTTGCAGTGAGAGTAACCAGGCAGCGCTCGATGTCTACAGAGCTCCGGGGATGGGGAACTTCATTTCCACATCCTCATCCAAGCATGGGTGGTAAACATCTGGCTCTGGAGCCAGAGAGGCTGGGCTCAAATCCTACCTCTATTAACTACCTGTGTGACCTTGGGCAAGTCACTTATCTCTCCGTGCCTGCTTTCTCATCTGTGAAATGGGACAATATTAGCAATAGTTACCTCATAGTGTTCTTGGTTGTTGGAAGGATTAAATGAGTTAATATATGCAAAGTGCTTAACAGTGACTGGCATGACGTATGTACCACTTAAGAGTTAGCTCGCCTCACTCTTATTATACTGTAGAAAAGCCACATACTTCTGGCTAACTCCCTGTCCATGTTTGAGATCGGAAGAGGCTGAATGCGGAGCTCATTTCACCGTCAGAAGTATTTTGAATGTGTGTCACATGTGTCATTAAAAATCAGTCTGGCTCCTTGAAGTACCTTACACTTATCAGTCACAGCTTTCACATCTTTATTTTCCTGAATATCATTGGCTAACATCGTTGGCATCCTGTGAATTTGCAAAATCTCATCCAGGGCCAGTACTGCCTCATGGGGAAAGTTCATTGAGGGGGTGGGAGGTGTTGTGTGTCTGATTTTGCTCATCACAGTGACTGGGGATTGCTAATGGCCTTTATTGGTCAAGAGTCAAGGGTGCTAAATGTCCTGCCTTGAGCAGGCCAGTCTTATACCATCAAGAACCATCTCATCTCAAATGGCCATAGCATCCCCTTGAGAAACACTACACCCCCAGCATGCAGCTAGTCTGTTGGAGCAAACATGGCCAGGTTCATGACACCAGCTTTAGGGAAAATGATAGGTCCTACAAAGGCTTCTCTTCCAGATTGGTGAGGTCCCTCCCGATGGAGGGTGGTACCATCTGCTCTCAGCTGCACACTGTGTCCTCCCAGTACACACACTTGGCAGGCAGGGAACACTGACCACACTGCCGGAGGGCTGGGCGGAAGGGTTTCTTAAAGCGTACTCTACACGGAGACATCTGTATTCGCTTTAGGTGTAATAAAATGGAAAGGACAAATGCTAATCACAACAAGAGGTACTCATGCCCAGAATATCAAATTAGGGCTGAACTGAGAAATCTACACTTTAAAAAAAAAAGGTTGATTTAAGCCCTCCCATTTCAGAGAAAAACTTGGATAGTTAAGGAGTTTGGGATTGACATGTATGCACTGCTATATTTAAAATGGAGGGGAGAACCTTCAAGATGGTGGAGGAGTAAGACATGGAGATCATCTTCTTCCCCACAAATACATCAAAAATACACCTACATGTGGAACAACTCCTACAGAACACCTACTGAACGCTGGCAGAAGACCTCAGACTTCCCAAAAGGCAAGAAACTCCCCACGTACCTGGGTAGGGCAAAAGAAAAAAGAATAAACAGAGACCAAAGAATAGGGACGGGACCTGCACCTCTGGGAGGGAGATGTGAAGGGGGAAAAGTTTCCACACACTAGGAAGCCCCTTCACTGGCAGAGATGGGGCAAGGATTGGGGGGAAGCTTCAGAGCCACGGAGAAGAGCGCAGCAACAGGGGTGCAGAGGGCAAAGTGGAGAGATTTCCGCACAGAGGATCGGTGCCGACCGGCACTCACCAGCCTGAGAGGCTTGTCGGCTCACCCACTGGGGCGGGCCAGGGCTGGGAGCTGAGGCTCGGGCTTCGAGGTCAGACCCCAGGGAGAGGACTGGGGTTGGCTGCATGAACACAGCCTGAAGGGGTTAGTGCGCCACGGCTAGCCGGGAGGGAGTCCGGGAAAAAGTCTGGACCTGCCGAAGAGGCAAGAGACCATCATTTCAGGGTGCACGAGGAGGGGGGATTCCTTCCCTGTCTGCCCACAAAAGGCAGAGCACCGCCTAAATGAGCTCGAGAGACAGGTGCGAGCCTCGGCCATCAGCTCAGATCCCAGAGACGGGCATGAAACGCTAAGGGTGCTGCTGCAACCACCAAGAAGCCTGTGTGCAAGCACAGGTCACTATCCACATGCCCCTGGGAGCCTGTGTAGCCCGCCACTGCCAGGGTCCCATGATCCAGGGACAACTTCCCAGGGAGAACATACGGCGTGACTCAGGCTGTTGCAATGTCATGCCAGCCTCTGCCGCCGCAGGCTCATCCCGCATTCTGCACCCCTCCCCTCCCCGGCCTGAGTGAGCCAGAGCCCCCGAATCAGCCGCTCCTTTAACTTCCTCCTGTCTGGGCGAAGAACAGACACCAGAGGGTGACCTACATGCAGAGGCAGGGGAAATCCAAAGCTGAACCCCAGGCACTGTGCGAACAAAGAAGAGAAAGGGAAATTTCTCCGTGTAGGCTCAGGAGCAGTGGATTAAACCTCCACAATCAACTTGATGTAACTTTCATCTGTGGAATACCTGAAGAGACAGAGAATCATCCTAAAACTGAGGCAGCGGACATTGGGACCAACTGTAGACTTGGGGTTTGCTTTCTGCGTCTAATATGTTTATAGTTTTATGTTTACCTTAGTTTAGTATTTACAGCTTATTATCATTGGTAGATTAGTTTACTGAATTGGTTGCTCTCTTGCATATATATATATATATATATATATAATTTTTTCTTTTTTCTCTTTTTGTGAGTGTGTATGTGTATGCTTCTTTGTGTGATTTTGTCTATATAGGTTTGCTCTTACCATATGTCCTAAGATTCTGTCTGTCTGCATTTTTTAGTATACTTTTTAGTGCTTGTTATCATTGGTGGATTTGTTAATTGGTTTGGTTGCTCTCTTCTTTTTTTAAATTACTTTTTAATTTTAATAAGATTTATTCTTTTTAATTTTTTATTTTAATAACTTTGTTTTATTTTTTTTCCATTTTTTCCCTTTTCTCCCTTTTCTTCTCAGTCATGTGGCTGACAGGGTCTTGGTGCTCTGGCTGGGTGTCAGGCCTGAGCCTCTGAGGTGGGAGAGCCGAGTTCAGGACACTGGACCACCAGAGACCTCTCCGCCCCATGTACTATCAATCAGTGAGAGCTCTCCCAGAGATCTCCATCTCAAAGCTAAGATCTAGCTCCACTCAACGACCAGCAGGCTCCAGTGCGGCACCCCATGCCAAACAACTAGCAAGACAGGAACACAACCCCACCCATTAGCACAGAGGCTGCCTAAAATCATAATAAGGTCACAGACACCCAAAAACACACCACTGGATATGGTCCTACCCACCAGAAAGACAAGATCCCACCTCATCCATCAGAAAACAGGCAACATTCCCCTACAACAGGAAGCTTACACAACCCACTGAACCAACCTTAGCCACTGGGGGCAGGCACCAAAACCAATGAGAACTAGGAACCTGCAGCCAGCGAAAAGGAGACCCCCAAACACAGTTAGTTAAGCAAAATGAGAAGACAGAGAAATACAAAGCAGATGAGGAAGCACAGTAAAATCCCACCAGATCAAACAAATGAAGAGGAAATAGGCAGTTTACCAGAAAAGAATTCAGAGTAATGATACTAAAGATGATCCAAAATTTTGGAAATATAATGGAGAAAATAGAAGAAACGTTTAATAAAGAGCAAACAAACAAGGATGAACAACACAATAAATGAAATTAAATGAAATAAATGAAATTAAAAATTCTCCAGAGTATTCAATAGCAGAATAACTGAGGCAGAAGAATGGATAAGTGACCTGGAAGATAAAATAGTGGAAATAACTACCACAGAGCAGAATAAAGATCAAAGAATGAAAAGAATTGAGGGCAGTCCCAGAGACCTCTGGAACAACATTAAATGCACCAACATTCAAATTATAGGGGTCCCAGAAGAAGAAGAGAAAAAGAAAGGGACTGAGAAAATATTTGAAGAGATTATAGTTGAAAACTTCCCTAATATGGGAAAGGAAATAGTCAAGTCCAGGAAGAGCAGAGAGTCCCATACAGGATAAATCCAGGGAGAAAGATGCCAAGACACATATTAATCAAACTATCAAAAGTTAAATACAAAGAAAAAATATTAAAAGCAGCAAGAGAAAAACAACAAATAACAACAAGGGAATCGCCATGAGGTTAACAGCTGATCATTCAGCAGAAACTCTGCAAGACAGAAGGGAGTGGCAGGACATATTTAAAGTGATGAAAGGGAAAAACCTACAGCCAAAATTACTCTACCTAGCAAGGACCTCATTCAGATTTGACAGAGATATTAAAAACTTTACAGATAAGCAAAAGTTAAGAGAATTCAGCACCACCAAACCAGCTTTATAAGAAATGCCAAAGGAACTTCTCTAGGCAGGAAATACAAGAGAAGGAAAAGAACTACGATAACAAACCTGAAAGAATTAAGACAATGGTAATAGGAACATACATACCGATAATTACCTTAAATGTAAATGGATTAAATGCTCCAACAAAAACACGGAGACAGGCTGAATGGATACACAAACAAGACCCATATATATGCTGTCTACAAGAGACCCACTTCAGACCTAGGGACACATACAGACTGAAAATGAGGGTATAGAAAAAGATATTCCATGCAAATGGAAATCAAAAGAAAGCTGGAGTAGCAATTCTCATATCAGACAAAATAGACTTTAAGATAAAAGTTATTACAAGAGACAAAGAAGGACACTACATAATGATCAAGGGATCGATCCAAGAAGAAGATATAACAATTGTACATATTTATGCACCCAACATAGGAGCACCTCAATACATAAGGCAAATGCTAACAGCCATAAAAGGTGAAATTGACAGTAACACAATCATAGTAGGGGACTTTAACACCCCACTTTCACCAACAGACAGAGCATCCAAAATGAAAATAAATAAGGAAACACAAGCTTTAAATGACACATTAAACAGGATGGACTTAATTGATATTTCTAGGACATTCCATCCAAAAACAACAGAATACACTTTCTTCTAAAGTGCTCATGGACCATTCTCCAGGATAGATCATACCTTGGGTCACAAATCTAGCCCTGGCAAATTTAAGAAAATTGAAATCGTATCAACTATCTTTTCCAACCATAATGCTATAAGACTAGATATCAATCACAGGAAGAAAACTGTAAAAAATGCAAACACATGGGGCCTCCCTGGTGGCGCAGTGGTTGAGAGTCCGCCTGCCGATGCAGGGGATACGGGTTCGTGCCCCGGTCTGGGAGGATCCCATATGCCGCGGAGCGGCTGGGCCCGTGAGCCATGGCCGCTGGGCCTGCGCATCCGGAGCCTGTGCTCCGCAACGGGAGAGGCCACAACAGTGAGAGGCCCGCATACCGCAAAAAGAAAAAAAAAAAAAAAAGCAAACACATGGAGGCTAAACAATATACTACTAAATAACCAAGACATCACTGAAGAAGTCAATGAGGAAATCAGAAAATACCTAGAAACAAATAACAATGAAAACATGATGACCGAAAACCTATGGGATGCAGCAAAGTCAGTTCTAAGTGGGAAGTTTATAGCAATACAATCCTACCTCAAGAACAAGAAACATCTCAAACAAACAACCTAACCTTATACCTAAAACAATTAGAGAAAGAAGAACAAAAATCCCCCAAAGTTAGCAGAAGGAAAGAGATCATGAAGATCAGATCAGAGATAAATGAAAAAGAAATTAGGGAAACAATAGCAAAGATCAATAAAACTAAAAGCTGGTTGTTTGAGAAGATAAAAAAAATTGATAAACCATTAGCCAGACTCATCAAGAAAAAAAGAGAGAAGACTCAAATCAACAGAATTAGAAATGAAAAAGGAGAAGTAACAACTGACACTGCAGAAATACAAAGGATCATGAGAGATTACTACAAGCAACTCTATGCCAATAAAATGGACAACCTGGATGAAATGGACACATTCTTAGAAAAGCACAACATGCCAAGACTGAACCAGGAAGAAATAGAAAATATAAACAGACCAATCACAAGCACTGAAATTGAAACTGTGATTGAAAATCTTCCAACTAAAAGCCCATGACCAGATGGCTTCACAGGCAAAGTCTATCAAACATTTAGAGAAGAGCTAACACCTATCCTTCTGAAACTCTTGCAAAATACAGCAGAGGGAGGAACACTCCCAAACTCATTCTAAGAGGCCACCATCACCCTGATACCAAAACCTGACAAAGATGTCACAAAGAAAGAAAACTACAGGCCAGTAACACTGATGATGATAGATGCAAAAATCCTCAACAAAATACTAGCAAACAGAATCCAACAGCACATTAGAAGGATCATACACCATGATCAAGTGGGGTTTATTCCAGGAATGCAAGGATTCTTCAATATAGGCAAATCAATCAATGTAATACACGATATTAACAAATTGAAGAATACAAACCATATGATCATCTCAATAGATGCAGAAAAAGCTTTTGACAAAATTCAACGCCCATTTATGATAAAAACCTGCAAGAAAGTAGGCATAGAGGGAACTTACCTCAACATAATAAAGGTCATATATGACAAACCCTCAGTCAACATCGTTCTCAATGGTGAAAAACTGAAACCATTTCCACTAAGATGAGAAAGAAGACAAGGTTGCCCACTCTCACCACCATTCTTCAACATACTTTTGGAAGTTTTAGTCACAGCAATCAGAGAAGAAAAAGAAATAAAAGGAATCCAAATCAGAAAAGAAATAAAACTGTCACTGTTCGCAGATGACATGATACTATACATAAAGAATCCTAAAGATGCTACCAGAAAACTACTAGAGCTAGTCAATGATTTCGGTAAAGTAGCAGAATACAAAATTAATGCACAGAAATCTCTTGCATTCTTATACACTAATGATGAAAAATCTGAAATAGAAATTAAGAAACACTCCCATTTACCACTGCAACAAAAAGAATAAAATACCTAGGAATAAACCTGCCTAAGGAGACAAGAGACCTGTATGCAGAAAATGATAAGACACTGATGAAAGAAATTAAAGATGATACAAACAGTTGGAGATATATACCATGTTCTTGGATTTGAAGAATCAACATGGTGAAAATGACTATACTACCCAAAGCAATCTACAGATTCAATGCAATCCTGATCAAACTACCAATGGCGCTTTTCACAGAACTAGAAGAAAAAATTTCACAATTTGTATGGAAACACAAAAGACCCCAAATAGCCAAAGCAAACTTAAGAAAGAAAAACGGAGCTGGAGGAATCAGGCTCGCGGACTTCAGACTATACTACAAAGCTACAGTAATCAAGAGAGTATGGTACTGGCACAAAAACAGAAATATAGATCAATGGAACAGGATAGAAAGCCCAGAGATAAACCCACACACATATGGTCACCTTATCTTTGATAAAGGGGGCAAGAATATACAATGGAGAAGACAGCCTCTTCAATAAGTTGTGCTGGGAAAACTGGACAGCTGCATGTAAAAGAATGAAATTAGAACACTCCCTAACATGATACACAAAATAATGTCAAAATGGATTAAAGACCTAAATATAAGGCCAAACACTATAAAACTTTTAGAGGAAAACACAGGCAGAACACGCTATGACATACATTACAGCAAGGTCATTTTTGACCCATCTCCTAGAGAAAGGGAAATAAAAACAAAAATAGGGCTTCCCTGGTGGCACAGTGGTTGAGAGCCCGCCTGCTGATGCAGGGGACATGGGTTCGTGCCCCGGTCTGGGAATATCCCACATGCCGCAGAGTGGCTGGGCCCGAGAGGCATGGCTGCTGAGCCTGTGCATTTGGAGCCTGTGCTCCGCAACGGGAGAGGCCACCACAGTGAAAGGCCCACGTACCAAAACAAAAAACAAAAAACAAAAAAACAAAAAAAACAAATGGAACCTAATGAAACTTAAAAACTTTTTCACAGCAAAGGAAACCACAAACAAAATGAAGAGACAAGCTTCAGAATGGGAGAAATTATTGGCAAACGAAGCAACTGGTAAAAGATTAATCTCCAAAATATACAAGCAGGTCATGCAGCTCAATATCAAAAAAACAAACAACCCAATCCAAAAATGGGCAGAAGACCTAAATAGACATTTCTGCAAAGAAGAGATACAGCTTGCCAACAAACACATGAAAGGATGCTTTATGTCACTAATCATTAGAGAAATGCAAATCAAAACTACAGTGAGGTATCATCTCACACCAGTCAGAATGGCCATCATCAAAAGTCTACAAACAATAAATGCTGGAGAGGGTGGGGAGAAAAGGGAACCCTCTTGCACTGTTGATGGGAAGGTAAATTGATACAGCCACTATGGAGAACAGTATGGAGGCTCCTTTAAAAACGAAAAATAGAACTATCATACAACCCAGTAATTCCACTACTGGGCATAAACCCTGAGAAAACCATAATTCAAAAAGAGTTATGTACCACAATGTTCATTGCAGCTCTATTTACAACAGCCAGGACATGGAAACAACCTAAGCTCCAATGACAGATGAATGGATAAAGAAGATGTGGCACATATATACAATGGAATATTACTCAGCTGTAAAAGGAAACGAAATTGAGTTATTTGTAGTGAGGTGGATGGACCTAAAGTCTGTCATACAGAGTGAAGTAAGTGAGAAAGAGAAAAACAAATACCGTCTGCTAACACATATATATGGAATCTAAGGAAAAAAAAAAGGTTCTGATGAACCTAGGGGAAGGACAGGAATAAGACGCAGAAGTAGAGAATGGACTTGAGGACACGGGGAGGGGGAAGCGTAAGGTGGGATGAAGTGAGAGAGTGGCATGGACATATATACACTACCAAATGTAAAATAGAAAGCGAGTGGAAGCAGCCGCATAGCACAGGGAGATCAGCTAGGTGCTTTGTGACCACCTAGAGGGGTGGGATAGGGAGGGTGGGAGGGAGAGGCAAGAGGGAGGAGATATGGGGATATGTGTATACATATAGCTGATTTACTTTGTAATAAAGCAGAAACTAACACACCATTGTAAAGCAATTATACTCCAATAAAGATGTTAACAAATGTGTTTCAGTCCAACAACAACAATAAAAAATAAAACGCAAAATGGATAACCAACAAGGACCTACTGTATAGCACAGGCAACTCTGCTCAATGTTATGTGGCAGCCTGGAAGGGAGGGAAGTTTGGGGGAGAATGGGTACATGTATACGCATGGCTGAGTCGCTTTGCTCTGCACCTGAAACTGTCACAACATTGTTAATCAGCTATACTCCAATATAAAATAAGAAGTTAAAAAAATTTGAATTTTCCAAAAGTAGAAAGCTTAAAGGGAAAGTTTCAGCGGAGTGTCTTTGAACTTGACTGCTCCCTCATGTGTGTGGCTGGCAGGGAGATCTCAGACAAACCAACACAGGCAGATGGCCTTGGTCTGGGCCCCAGCTTGGCTCTTCTTGGCGGTATGACCTTGGGCACTTCCCAAGTTCCTCTTCATCACAGCTGAGGATATAGCCATGCCTAATCCTGAAAGTACAGTGAGGCTACAATGACACCCTAAATGTGAAAAACCTTTGGGAAGTATAAAGTTCTATCTACTTTTTATTATTACAGTAATAATAAATCCTGCCTGAAAGCCTACAGTAGTTAGAAGCATATTGTCAACTTACTTTGTTTCTATTAGAAACCAAAGTGTATGGGGTGGGGAGGGGGAATGTCACCATTAGAGCACTCTGTGTACCTAGTATTGAGTAAAAATAAAACACTCTTTTATTTAAAAACTCATTCCATTTTCCTAAAGCTTTGTGCTGAGATCAAATCCCCCTCCTTTTAGAAGATTAACACAGCACAGTTATTTTGTTGCTGAAAAATCAATGAAGTTAATGCATTTTTCCTTCTTTGGCAATGTTGTTAAAAGAATAAATGATGTAGCAACTAATGTAGATGCTGAGAGATTTGGAGAGGTCCCCAGGGCTCAACTAGTCACCATTGGGTCAGGAAGAGCTTGAAGAGCTGTCGGGCAGCCATTTGGTCTGGCTGGTGCCCATGGTCTGGAGGTGAAGGACTCCAGGTACAAAGATGTGCTGTAGTCATCATTCACTCAGCAAATCTTCCCTGGGCGTAAAAAATAGAGTAAGAAGAAAATGAACAGTAATAATTTATAAAATTCACTCTAGCTCACATTTACTGGGCATTTACAATGAGCCAGACATTTACTTAGGATGACAGTGAAAACAAGTGGCCTGCTTCTCTCTATGTGCTGATCTGCCCAGCCAGGGGTGGGAGGTTTAGATGACCTGCGGACCAGCTTTGTCGTCGCAGACAGGAGAAAGGAGAAGGAGGCAGGTGCAAAAGGAGGTGAGTGAGATAAAGTACTGCTGAGGCTGCGGTAGGTGTCTGTTCTGGGTGTTGTGAGAACACAAATGATGATGGATTAGTCAAATCTCTCCCCTAAAAGAAGCAGTTGTGTAACCACCACTGAGGAATTCTGTAGCTACAAGAAGGAACTCATCTCAGCCTAAATAACTCTGCTGAGATAAGACCTGGTTCTGTGAACACTACTGTGTCTTTCTGTTTGCAATGGTGTTTCAGTGTTGCTTTTCCCAGCAGAAGGGTAGTATAGGTCAGTGCCTAAGGGTCAAACCCTGACTCTTCACTTGTCTTCTCTGAAACTGATAAAAAGTTAATCTTTCCCATACATTCATTTCCCCATTTGTGAAATGGGAAGGCAGCCATCTCCCTCCTATGGCCACCATATTATAATCAGTATAGTAATTTATTCTTTCTGAAGCTGAGAATTTATTATGGCCTCATCCGCGTTGGGTGATTTGTGGAAAGTTATAGAATGGAACTCTCACCACAGCTGCATGAGGAAGTCGGCAGAAAGTGATGGCAGGCCATATCATGTGGGCTCTTTCCCAGTTCCACTGCTGTGATCTTACCAGCGTTAGTGACGCCCAGCCCTCCTGCTGACCTCACTGGTTGATCTTGAGGTGTCCACAATTTGGGTCGGGTGTGGACAGATGGCAGGAGGAGGGAGGGAACAAGAAAACCGCACTGACCAGGACAGTGACTGTGTTTATAGTGTCTAGATTTTTAATATTTGACGAGAGTGTTTTAAACCCTGTGTCTCAAAAATGACTGCTCTGGATGCAATTACCAGATGGGAATAAATACCTTTCTGACTGCCAAGCAGGAATGGGGACTGTCAAATAAGGGTACAGAATCTTACTTAAAAATGAAGAGATCGGGCTTCCCTGGTGGCGCAGTGGTTGAGAGTCCGCCTGCCGATGCAGGGGACACGGGTTCGTGCCCCGGTCCAGGAGGATCCCACATGCCGCGGAGCGGCTGGGCCCGTGGGCCATGGCAGCTGAGCCTGCGCATCCGGAGCCTGTGCTCCGCAATGGAAGAGGCCACAACAGTGAGAGGCCCGCGTACCGCAAAAAAAAAAAAAAAAAAAAAAAAAAAAAATGAAGAGATCTTATTTGCCCACAGCTATTGGGTACAGGTGAGTAAGACCCACAACCATTACCTGGAATCTTATCTGAGACGCTAACTCCTTCTTGTCCCTTAGAGAAAATAATGGATGTTGAAGCACCCCAGAGAGTGAAAAAGTCCCATACAGATACAATGGTCCTTTACTGCTGTCCAATTATCTCCATCGACAAAATTCTGTAAGCATCTACTTCCTGCAGGGAGGGACTCTTACTAGGTGCTGAGGTCTCCGGAAGCCTAAGACTCTGTCCTTACCCTCATGGGGCTCACAGTTGGGTTTCAGAAATAGAAGCTATGTATTGGACCGAATAATTAAAGGCGTTTGGAGTTACTGAGTGCTAGTGAATTCTCACGATATAGGGGCTGACTACTGCAGACTCCTCAGTTAGCCAGAGGGAGACCTAATATTCAAATAGAGTTGGTAGAATCATGCTGACAGCTAAAATCTTTGGAATCTCTTGCTGTTCCCTTTTTCTCAGTGTCCAGACAGGAGTCTTACATATGGCCTCAAGAGAGAACCAGTCAGAGGTTCAAGCCCATTTTTTTCAAATTTATTTATTTTTCCTCTATTCTGAGTTTTTCTCATCTACAGTGCCTTTTGGAACTTGGATAGACACAGGATGCAAGTTTCTCTTCAAAGAATGACTTGTTGAGTGCCCTACTCTACACTTTTCAGTGCAGAGGCCACTAGCCACAGTGTGGCTCTCGAACACTTGAAATGTGGCTGGTGTGGCCAAGGAACTAGATTTTAAATTTTATTTAATTTTTATCATTTTAAATGTAAATTTAAGGACAGATACTCAATAAAATTACTGGGAAACTTTTAAGTATGCTTGGATATGGATTTAAAAGTGCTTTTTAATGAAAAATAGAATGTAAAATTTCTCATTAATAATTTTCTATTTGATAACTTATAGAAATGATAATACACGATAATTTGGGTAAAATCATTTACACCTGTTTCTGTTTACTTTTTTTAGTGAGGCTACTGGAAAAATGACATTGTATAAGGGGAACAATAATTAGAATGTCTGTGAACTGGTCACAAACCATGGAAACTAGAAGACAACAGAACAACATCTTTAAAAAACGAAAGAGAAAAACCTATCAGTCCATAATTTTATAGCAAGCAAAAGTAGCCTTCAAGAAGGAAGGTGAAATGAAGACATTTTTAGTTCATCTCCACTAGACTGGGCCTACTAGAAATGCTGAAGGAATTCTTTTCTGGCAAAAGAGAAATGATATTGGGGGAAACATGAGTCTTCAGGGATGAAGGAAGATCAATAGGAATTGTAAGTATCTGAGTAAGTCTAAAAGACTATTTTTTCCTCTTAATTTGTTTAAAATACATATTTTAAAGTATTGTTTAAAGTAAAATCATAACATCATCTCTGGGGCTTATGTATACATACAATACACTCGATCACTGTAGCATAAAGGATGGCAGGAGAGGGCTGGTAAATGAATCTATATGGTTGCAGGTTTTCTTCAATTTGCACAAAATTATAAAATATAATTCTAGGAAAACTGTGAAAATTCATAGATATATATAAAGAGCAAGTAACCACTAAAAATTGAAAAAAAGATACAGCTAAGACCTCAATAGATAAAGGGAAATTCTAAAGAACATTAAAAAAAAATCCCAAAGAAGGCAGGAAAGGGGTAACAGAAAAACAAACATCAGAAGTTAAACAGAAGACAAATAATAAAATAGTAGATCTGACTCCAACCATATCAATAATTACATTAACCATTCCAATAAAAAGAGGTTATCAGAATGGATAAAAACGGAGGACCTAACTCCAGGCATACTGTATATAAGAGATGCACTCCAAATATGAAAACACAGATAGGTCAAAAGGGATGGGTGGGAAGGAATACAATACAGATAGTCAGCATAGGAAGGCTGGAGCAGCTAAATTTGTATCAGATGAAACTGATGGCAAACAGAGATTATTGCTAAAGGAGGACGTTTTATAACTGTAAAGGAAGAGATAGTGACCATAGAAGCATGTGCACCTAATTATAGATCCTCAAAGCATATGCAGTGGGCTTCCCTGGTGGCGCAGTGGTTGAGAGTCCACCTGCCGATGCAGGGGACGCGGGTTCGTGCCCCAGTCCGGGAAGATCCCACATGCCGCGGAGCAGCTGGGCCCGTGAGCCATGGCCGCTGAACCTGCGCGTCCGGAGCCTGTGCTCCGCAACGGGGGAGGCCACAACAGTGAGAGGCCCGCGTACCGCAAAAAAAAAACAAAACAAAACATATGAAGTAAAAATGGACAGAATTAAATGGAGAAATAGACAATTTCACAACCACAGGAGGAGAATTTTAGTAATTGATAGAACAACAAGACAAAAAACAATGAATAAAGTCATAGGTAATCTAAACAACAGTATCAACCACTTTGTCCCAGCTTATATTTATAGAATATTACATTCAACTGCAGAAAACACATTCACTTCAACTTCACATGTCATGCTCACAAAGACCATATGCTGAGCTATCAAATGAACCAATCAACGAAAAAGGCTGAAATCCTAGAGTCCGTTCTCTGACCACAAAGGGATTAAAATGGAAACCATTAACATTTAACAATAAGAGATCTAGAGAAACCCCAGATATTTGGAAATTGAACAATACGCATTTAAATAGTACGTGAATCAAAGAAGAAATTGAAAGGGATATTAGTAAATAATTGGAACTAAAGATAATATAAAAACAATATATTGAAATGTGTGGGGATGCAGATAAATCTGTGCTCAGAGAGAAGTTTATAGCTTTAAGTGCACATATTATTAAAAAAAAAATCTAATATCAAGAAGCTAGGAAAGAAAATTTAGGTAAATCCAAAGTATATTTTAAAAATCCTCCTGATTATCATATTTAAATCATATGTTAAATAATTTGTAATTTTTATAAAAATATCTTTCCACAAAGAAAACTCCAGGCCTGGATTGTTTCATTAATAATTTTATCATATATCCAAAGAAGAGATGATACTAATTATACATAATTTTTTTTTAGAAAATAGAGGAGGAAGGAACACTTTCTCTTTCTAAGAGGCTGATGTTACCCCAACACCAAAACCTGACACAGACATTAACAGACATTGTAAGTGAGGGAAATGACAGACCTCTATCTGTCATGAACATAGACACAAAAATCCTTAACAGTATACTAGCAAATTTCATCCAACTCTAAAAAAGGATATGACTAAGCAGAACCTCTCCTAGAAATGCAAGATTCTGTCAATGTGATTCACCGTATTAACAGGATAAAGGAGAAAAACACCACATGGTAATTTCAATAGAAGTGAAAAAGAATTTGCCAAAATTCAACACCCATAGGTAATACGATCTTCCAGTAAACTAGAAATAGAGGAAACTTGTTCAAACTGATAAAGGGCATCTATGATAAACCTGCAGTTATCATCATACTAATTACTAATTTGTAAAATAACAAATCCTTTCTTCTTAAAATCAGGAACAAGGTAGGAGGCCTGCTCTCGCTACTCAGTAGTTCCTGAGTGCTTATTTTGTGCCACGTACTGTGCCAGTCACCTTAGAGCAACTCTTTGTGCAGGTAGAAATAAGAAGCCTGGAGCACAGAGAGGTTAAGAAGCTTCTCCAACATCACAGAGTAATCATAAGCCAACATTTACATTCAGATCCACCCGACCTCAGAGTTTACCTCTGATCACAACTGTCTCCTTAGTAGTATAATAATAATTATTATTATAGAATCTAGAGGCGGGGGAAAGCCCCTGTGTCTGGCTTCTTCATGCTTTCCCCTCCCACAGGCCCACAGGCAAAAATAACTGCTGACACTTGCAGACACCGGCTAAAAGGTACATGGTTTCCAGGAGATGCTAGAGAGAGCTGCCGCCTGATTAACACCTCTCCATCAAAGACGCCATGCTATCCATCAACAGTAATATTCATATTACAGTGGTATTTTGCTACTCAAAATCAGTCTAATTTGCTCATTTTCATTATTTAGAGGCAGTTAATTAAAAACCCAGCCAATGTTTATTTTGCTCCCCTCACATCACCAGTGATTTCTTGCTGCTGTGCTTTCAGTGCATTACAGTTTAATGACTTGACACGGCCTGTGGTGGGTTTCTTGTGGTTGTGTCTCCCATTATTTTAATTTCAAGCAAGACATTAAACTGCTGTAAGAATTCAGCCATTGCTGGTGAAGCGTGAGGAACAACCATGGTGCTCACCTGGATGAAAGGGCAGGCACTACTGGGTTATACACCAGGCAATGGACCCTCGTCTCTTCTACAAAGAGAATGGAGGGGTTTGGCTTTGGGGCAAGCAAAGGACTGACTGCAAGTGTTATACTGGCCGGAAACTGACAAGTTTAATCCAAGTCCCACTCAGCTATTTCATCATCACCTAATGATGAGAAGGCATTGCTATGCCAAAAAGTAGCCCATGTCAACTGTGATGTTTCTAACAAAGCTAATGTTTTATTTCTCGAGAGTCATGCTAATTTTCAATTCACTCTATAAATTATCTACATGTCCTCAACTATGAAATTAATGTTGTGTATCCTTGCCTCTTTGAGTAGAATTGATATTCTGAGAAAATGTGTCATGTTTATCTGACAATTCCAAACCTGCTTGGCGAGGGCCACTTCAGGTAGAGAGAAGCTCTGCTCTGAAATTGCTGGCTGAAGGTTAGAATATCAGAAAGCCAAACAGCAACGAATGCACAAGCTTTTTCATCTGGAAATCAAGAAGGAGCAAAAAACACCCCAACAAGCAGGCGTTTGCAGATTATCTGCAAACGGGAACCTGTGGAAACAGAAAGGCTTGCAAGCTGCGCATTTGAAAGGTTACTAAGCAGCTGATATTACCATTAGCAGCCTTTGTTCCTAAGAAAATGGGGCATCCTAGCTGCTCTTTGTCAACTAATGAAGAACTCTCTCTTATACCTATCTACTGGGAGAACTCCTACACAATCTCCAAAACCCAGTTTTAAGCATTACCTTGTTTGGGAGCCTGCTCTGGCTTCTCAAGCTGAGATGGGCACCACCTCCTTGGCGCTCCCCCATGCCCCATGCTTCCTGGCCTCCCTGCACTTTTCTTCCTGCATTGTCAATTGTTTCCACACATCTTTTTTTGTCCCTTTGGAGCTTCTGGAGGCAAGAATCTATACTTATCTCCCTGACTTTACTGCCTAGCTTAAGGCCTAACTTAATATAGGTGCTCAGGGGATGTTTATTGGCTGTCAAAGTCTCAATGAATTTAAAGGAAAAATGGTATGATGGTTAAGACCAGAGTCTTTGGAATCAGGATGACTTGGCTTCAAGTAGTAGCTCCAACATTCCTAACTCTGTGAACATGGTCAAAATGCCTGAAATTCTCTAAACCTCAGTCTTCTCATCCATACAATGGGAATAATAACAGAACCTACTATATTGTGCTATTGTGAAGTGTAAATCAACAAGGCAAAGTGAAGAAAGCACTTTGCAGGATGCTAGCATGGAGAATGTGCATGGTAGGTGTTGGCAATTGCTCACACCAGTGGTGGTACCTTTGTACTGAAGCTGAAACTCATTTGCTTCTGATTTTGACCTCGCAGGAGAGAAAAAGCCTCAGAGAAGGTCACCATCTGGTGTCAGAAAGATCCCAGCAAGGCCATCACTAGGACCCTGCTTCCAGGTTTCCCTTTGCCAGTTGTCAAGCCCCTTCCTCCTTCACTGGGTCATTTCTAGGTCTGTTTAGACCCTGCTTCAGACCCCAGTTTGCTTCTGGGGCTCTGTCCCGGGAACCATCTTTGGTGGGCTGTCGTTCCAGGTGCCAGGGCCCCTCTAATGCCTGATGCTGTCCCTAAGCTTACCCTGTGGCTGGCTTCTTCTGAACTGAATACACTGTTACATCCTTCCCAGATTCACCACTGGGCACGGGGCACTCTGCCTGCAGGGACTCTCACCTTACCAAGAAGCCCACTGCCAGCAGGTATTCACCCCATTTGACAGATGAGTCAACTGAGGTACAGAGCAACTGAATGACTTGTTCAAGGTCACTATGGGATGTGACCCCACGTTTTCCTGGCTCTGGTACTCAGACTCCACACCAAGCTGCCTCCTTGTATGGCAAGGCCTCTGAAATTGACAAACTACTGCAGGTATACAATACCTCATATTTTCACTTCTTGACAAGTTCTGCCCATAATCCATACCTTGTACTGAAGTTCCCAAATGTTTGGGTGGGAAACCCTAAAGGGGCAGAGGCATATTTTAAATGTTCAATTCAAGTTAAGGCAAGTGTCAGGAAAATCCATATTTCTAGCTGCAGAAGAAAGAGAAATGGCAGCCCAGCCAATATTACAGAAGTATATGGACTATTTTACTGTTCTATCAATTCTTGGAGCTAATAAGTCAGCATGTCAGGGGACAGCTTCATAGTTTAAAACCAAAGTTCAGAGGCTGCTGCCTGGCAGGCATGACTCTAGCTTTTATTCTGATCAAGGTGAGTGGGAGATGGAGGACCTTCTTACACAACGACCAGATGAGCACCTCTCATCAGGACCAGGGCTGCTCAGCTGGGAACAAGCACCTCCTATGTGGCTGGCTAATTCTTCATTTCCTTGTCATCAGTGCCTGCAAAGCCCACACAGAAGGCAGGCAGATTAAAATGTTAAACTCAGAAGAGAAATTTGAAAATCAGTTTGAGGTTCCTGAAGAAAAGACCAGGGAAGATAATTAAGACTCGTAACTCCCAGCTTCAGCTGCTTCATTTTCTAATTCTGGGACAAAATAAAACCATCATTTTCCAAGGAATCAGAGGGAGCAGGAATGCAATGGTAGGTCTGAGCATGCTCCCCAGGCTGAGAGCCACCATGGCCAAGGTGTTCCAAGTTCATGGACAGGACATGAACCCCAGTGAGCCAGCCTTTCTGGCAAACTGACTCTAAACAACTCTCTCAATTTCTTTTCACGTACCTTTTTTTTTTTTCTGGCCACAGAAAGCCAATGCAAATGGGAAAGGTTGGCTGCTTCCAAGTTTACAGTAAATAACTTGAAAAGAGCTGTAGATTGCCCGGGCCCTGGATGTCAGGAGCTAATGCATTCTAAATGTAACCCATTTCCAGCAGAGCCAAACTCCGCTTTGACATTTTCCTTCGCTGCACACGGATGTTTGTATTATCGATGCTTTGCCCTGTCTCTGATTTGCCTATTGTGATTCGCGCGGACCAGCATTGCTAACAGGATGCTTCATTTCCCCCTTGGGCCAACACAAGATAAATTACAGCTTCGTGATCCATCTCACTGTACAGTAAATACCCCTGTGCTTCTTCGTATTTTCCATGCAAAACATATGTGGATGCAGTTCACTTTTTAAGCTACCGAGAAATGGAAGGAGAGATGGAATTCCTCCTTCTCTAGGTAGGGGGTATTTGTAGAAGACCGAGGAGAATTTAATTCCCTGGCTCCCAGCAGTGAAGTTCACATCATTATACTATCTCCAGTGAGATCCAAAATTCTGCATACCCCAGTAAAATAAAATTGACAGAAGGAGTCATTTCTGCAGCTACTCAGAATTGCCTATGTTTTATCGATTAGGAAGTCTGCATCGCACATTTCTGCACAAAATTATCAGCCTTAGTTTTTCATTCTACTCCTGTCCAATGAATGGCATTTGGCCTGGAACTTCTGTGGTCAGCTTAGAGTTCAACTACTTATATCTTTTGTCACTTGTTACTCTCCCAGCCAATCATACTCATGCATGGGGTATTAGGGGTAGTTAATGAGCACCTGCTATTTCCAGTCACTGCAGAGTAGGCAAAAGAAATAGAACATCAAGCTGAGATCTTCTTAGGAAGAGGAGCTGGATGCACATAGCAACGTGGCATTTTAGACCAAAGAGAGATTCAGAGCTTTTCTTCTAACGTTTCTCAACCTCAGTTTTCCAAGGATCACCTTCATGATTTTGGCAATAATCCACAAAGACTTATAATATTTTTACTTCACAATTTTAACTAGATTTGCTTGATTTTACTTAAATTTATTTATAGAGAAGATTTTAACTACTACTATAATTTTTTGCATTTGTAACACTTATCTTTTTAAATTTTATTTTAAGAATAATTTTATTGGAGTATAGTTGATTTACAATGTTGTGTTAGTTTCAGGTGTACAGCAAAGTGAATCAGTTATACATATACATATATCCATTCTTTTTTAATATAATTTGAAAAACAACACAATCATTGACAAAGTGAAGGCACTATTTAGGTACAATTTCCAGTCTGACATTGTTACCCTCATAGTGAGGAGACAGACATGTGTCTACCTATTTAACATGGAGTCTGATACGTACAACAGAGACAAGTGAGGAGGGAGCAGTTAGCCAACTGTAAGGGTAGGGGAAGGCTTCCTGAAGGAGGGGACATCTAAGTTGGGCTGGAAGGATGATTAGGAGTTCATCAGGAAGACAAGAAAACCTTCCATATTCCCTTGTGGTCTTCCTTGTGTCTCTGGCACCAGCCAAGGTGTCTTGGTATTAGTTTACCTGCTGTCCTGTCTGGAATCATGCAGAGACAGTAAATTACTGACTATCTAACATGGACATAAAAATTGATTTGCACCAGCACCTTTCAAATTGTTTAGGTAGTTGCTGTGATACGATCTGATTATTTCTTTCATGAAACAACTCTAAACTGTTGTCTGTTCTCACGCTCAGCATCTCTCATTTGTTTAGATTGTTATGATTTATTTTAAAGGCCACATTGTCAGCTACTCCCACTTTCTCCAGGTTCTGATGCTCTGCTAGGGTCAGAAGCCCAATCTCTCTAGCTTGACACGAATGTCCCAGTTTTCAAAGTGCACGAAGTTTAATGATGCCTGGTTGTGGTGACCTCCCTCCCTGAGCTGAAGAATCCATTTCCTGGCCACCTGATTGTCATATAGCGGAAAACCCCCAAATCCTTTTCGTTGGATTTCCTTCATTTCTCCTCCTTAGGACATAGAATCATCTCCTTTCTCACAGAGCCTATGTGAAGCATGCTTCAAGTTTATGCAAAGGATAACAGCCTCTGATGCGTCCCCTTTTTTGGATATCACTTCTTTATGGCAGGGAGGTTTTTAGCAGGGTTGTCCCAGCAAACTGAGCCCCAAAAAGAATGAGGTAGAGTACAGCCCACAGATACAAACAAAGGTGGCTACAGGGGTGCTTGTCATCTTCCACGAAAATGAACAGACGTCCTTGGAAAATCATATTGATTACGTAGCACTCAGTTGAAAGTAGAGACTACGAATCACTCATCTTCCCTGGATGATCCGCCTCCCTTGGTGTTATGGGGCCACGCGTTATCTGGAGGAAAAAGTGATGGTTTCCGTCTATCAGAGACCCACAAAACAGTCCCCAGCACCCACTGTGGGTGAGACCTGAGCAAGGTGTTAGGCAGCCCATGGAGAATAAACCTGGCAGGGACCCTGCAGTCTGGGATCTGGCCTAATGGTGAAACTGAGTTCCCTTGAAACCGAGTTTCTCTGCTAAATTTATGATTAACCTCCCTGCCCAAAACTTTATTTCCTCTTTTCTTGTCCCCCACCTGTTTCCCTCAGGAATGAGGAGCATCAAATCAAAGCAGGGACTGAAACCCAGCAGGGCCCTGGAGGGCCTTCCCAGGGACAGACCGCCGCCCCCACTGCCATGTTCCCCATCTCTTGTTGGTAGAAAAGTTTCAGTCTCCCAGGCCTCCCCTGAGTCTCAAGAGACTGGCTCGGGTGTTAGTGATTGGAAGCATGTGAACATGTAGTAACAAAAGAGAGCAGTTGCACCAGGAGAACTGGCAACAATTTAAACAATAGATCAGCCATAGTGCAGAGCCACAGAACCTTTATTTCCCCCCTGAAGGACATAGATACCAGTGTCTGACATACATTCCTGAGTTGTTTTTTACAGAAATCAGACTCCCACTAGATGGAAACTGCTGACCACAAGCACATAGACCTCAGACCAGCTGGAACCAGAAGGTTGATGATGTTGACTCTTGAAATACCACCTTGTTACCTCACCATGCACTAATCAGAGGACCGTGTACCAGCTAATCACGTGGCCCAAGACCCCCTCCATTTTCTTACGCTTGTCTTTAAAAACCTCACACCCCAGCCAGTCAGTAAGATGGATCTGAGACAAAATGAAGTCTCCCATCTTCTTGGCTGGCACCTTCTCATTCAATAAACTTCTTTCTGCTTTAGTGTGTCTGGTCTTACTGTGTGTCATGCACATGAACTTGGTTCTTCAACAATTGAAAAGGCAGGTATCAAACGAATAAGTACAAGACTGAAGATGTGGTTACACATTGGGTTTAATGTTAAGATGGGAATGAACAGGAAAATAACTGGGCACGGGGGGATGGTAGGTGAGAAGAGAAGAAATTCTCTTAAATTCTCATGAAAGAATGTGAAGAAATTAGTCAGACAATTTGGGAAACTGGGAAGGAGGGTGGAGGGCAGATGCATAGTGCATTTGGGGTAGAAGAAACAAGCAGTGCAAAGGCCCTGAGGCAGGAGTGTGCAGGCTTCCTCTTACGGAACAGAAAGGGAGTCTGAATACAGTGAGGGTGGGGTCAGTGGCAGCAAAAGAGTCAGAGAGGTAGTTATGGACATATCATGTTTTCTAATTCAAGGCTTTCTGACCCCAAATTTATTCTTTAAAGACTTCTTGCTTTCTGGTATCCAAAAGGCCTTGTGGCAAGGGTGGCCTCTGTGAGGTTGCTCTAAAATGGCAAGCTCTGATTGTTCAGTTCACCAAGCTCTGGTACATCACCAGCCTTGTGTCTGGCTCTGTGCTCTTGCCAGGGACACTTAGCTGGTCAGCCTGGGAGGCTCCTGCTGGCCTGCCACCCTTGGACCCCCCGCAGTGTGGAACTAGAGCTGCAGTATCAGCCCTGCTTGGCCGGGCCAGGACTCTCCTCTGTATGGAGGAACTGTGTGGCCAGTAAGCCCAGCTTGATAACAACAGTGAGAAGCCCCACCCAGGATGAGCCAGGCATCACGCTGTGTGCTTTACACACAGAACTTCATTTAGACCTTACAATGATCTTGGCATTAGGTGCTTTTATACAGAGTAGAATGTGGTGGAGGTGAAAAAGAGTTGGGTGATTTCCAAGGCTACACACTTAGCGGGTGGCGGAGTCAGCCATAGAAACCACTGAAGCTTGAATTTTGTCCCCCCAAAAAAGCATGTTGAAGTCCCAACTGCAGAATGGGACCGTATTTGTAACTAGGGTCTTTCCAGAGGTAATCAAGTTAAAATGAGGTCATTAGGGTGGGCTCCAGTCCAATATGATGGTGTCCTTATAAAAAGGGGGAAATTTCAAGGCAGAGGTAGGCATACACAAAAGGAAGACGATGTGAACACACAGGGAGAAGACGGCCATGTGACTGGAGTGATGCATCCACAAGCCAAGGAATGCGAGGACCGCCAGCAAACACCAGCAGCTGGAAGAGACAAAGAAGGATCCTCCCCCAGAGCCTTCAGAGTGAGCGTGCCCTGCTGACACACTTCCAGCACACAGAGCTGTGAGATAGTGTTTCTCTTGTTTTAAGCCACCCAGCTTGTAGCATTTTGCTATGGCAGCCCTTGGAAACTAATACAGAAATCAAACCTGAGGCTGATACTCTCTGCTTTCTGAGCTGCACAGCCCGCCGACACACTTCTGCTCAGCCGCCCTTCAAGTCCACTTGGTCCTGTACCGGGGCCATGGGGATGCAGAAGGAGAGAAGGTCCTGGAAGGACACGCAGTCCAGCCATGGACTGTCCCGTTCAGCTACACAAGCCCCGTGTGAGCAGATGGGGATCCCACACACAGCATGCTCAGGGTAAGCTTGTTAAATAAATGAGGACCTATGTGTCACAGTCAGCCACAGAGGCCCAGCCCGGGGAAGCACAGACAGGGGGGTGTTTTGGGGTAGGGAGGCAGGAGGCTGGGTCAGCAGGAAAGGCCCTCCAGGGTTGGCTGAAGGTGTTTAACTAGGCTTTGTGCCTCTGACCAGATTTATCTCAAGAGGAAATGAAAATAATTCTTGTCAGTGTTTCCAAATTTTGGAGGAATTGCAGACTTAAAAAAAGAAATTATCAAGAACTTCAATAAAAGGGCTATAAATAAAACTGTTATTATTTCATTGTTATGTGCTGTCCCTCAAGGTGGCCAATCTGATAAGCATTCCAATTTATACCTGGCTGGACAAGGCTCAGAACTCACATGGATGTATCCTTTATTCTTCTCAAGAAAGAGGCCCCCTCAGTAGGGGCCCTGCTTCCCGGCTGATTCTTATGGGGTTTCCTGGCTCTGTGACAGGCACACACTCCCAAGGGCTCTTCACAAACATTTCTGGATGTTTTCAGAGCCCAGCATTGTCAGAGTGGGCCCAATGGTCAGGCGTATAGACTACCGTCAGGGCGGGGTCATTGAACAGACAAAAGGCGGCTCTCATTCCAACAAATATGGCCTTGCTGGTGCCTGAAATTCCACCAGCAGAGTCCATTTCCTTAGGCTGCTATCTCTCGGTTTTATTTTTGTTTCATTTTCAGCTTTTATCTTTGTGCCCAGTAGATAAAATTTAGAAATATAAAAAGATAAAAAAGAAGAGTAATCCTACTGTTGGGAAGCAATCAACAGTAATTTTTAGGCATATTGACTTTCAATCTTATTTTGGTAAACTTTTTTAAACAGTAGATCTCAAGCTTTAGGTACAATTCTGTATCCTGTATCTTTGTTTCATATTATAAGGGCATTTTCCTAGATTATTAAAGACTCCCTGTAGGCATTAATTTTAATGGTTGCATAATATTCCACTGTATGGATAATGGCAAACGTTTTAAACCTACATTCAAATGGTTGAAATGTAGGTTGTTTCCAATTTCTTACAACCTTAAGTAGTACTGGGATAAACAGTTTAATGTGTTTTTAAAATAATGTTGGCAAAATGATGATGAATTCTAGGAAGTGGAAATACTGAGTCAAAGGGCATGAATATTTTAAAAGTTCCTGCTATGTTTCACTATTTTACTTAGAAAAGCAGCCTTCCATTTCCCATTCCCCAGTAAGAGAATGCATTTTTTTTTTTTTTTTTTTTTTTGCGGTACCCGGGCCTCTCACTCTTGTGGCTTCTCCCGTTGCGGAGCACAGGCTCTGGATGCGCAGGCTCAGCGGCCATGGCTCACAGGCCCAGCCGGTCCACGGCATGTGGGATCTTCCCGGACTGGGGCACGAACCCGCGTCCCCTGCATCGGCAGGTGGACTCTCAACCACTCCACCACCAGGGAAGCCCAAGAGAATGCATTTTATCACCAACATTCCACTATGCTAACATCAATCTCCTAGGAAATGGAACCAGCCTTCCCATTTGTGGGGTGGACACTGGCCGAATGACTGTGTTATGACCCCCAGCAAGACTCAGCCAATGAGCTACTCTCAAGAGCCACTCTCCTCCTCTTCCCTGGGACTGGTCCCCTTTGGTACTCTGGGAGCACATTCCTCTCAATATGGTCTGGAGATTGGAGATCATCCACTTGTTTTTTGGCCTGGCTGGTACCCGAGACTATCCAGCAAGAAACAGCTAAATGAGATGGTCTCAGCTCCTGCTGGCGGACACCCAGCGCAACTCAAGGGGAAGGTGATTCATCTTTGCCTCTTCATTCCCCTGGAATGTGGGGTCCTTTGGGGATTTTCAATTAGCACCTCTCCCTCCAGACAGTAGGATGGGAATTGAGTGGAAGGGAGCAGAATGAGCTGTCGTAGGGGAAGCCCAGCTGCTAAACTAGTGCTGACAGCAAAGACTGCTGAAGACTTCAGGCCCAAGTGTATTTCAGTGGGTAGCAGGCAGGCTTGGGCTGATTTAAGTCACACTGATTGCGATAGGAAGGGGGTGGGGGGAAGGGTAACGCCATCTACCACATAAGTGAGCAACTATTATACGTTAAACACTAGGTGTGACATTTCATGCATATCAGCACACTTAATTCTGTCTAAACTCTTGAGAGTTATTTTACCAAATTTTAGAGAAAATGAAACCAGAGCTCAGAGAGGTCACACAGCCAGTAAGGGACTCTCAGGCTTCAGACATAGTTTATCTGATTCCCACGCTCATGTGCCTTCTGGGTACCTAAAGAAGCCCTTCCTGGTGGAGCCTCAAGGTCTTCCTGCTGCCTTCCTCACAGCCAGATTCAAATGGGCGATAGGGTCCGATGCCAATGAGAAAGTCTAGGTCTCATGTCTCAGGTCTTTTATAGCCCCAATGACAGATAAACAAATTACGGTCTCCCCTTCCTTCCTTTCTTCTTCCTTCCTTCCTTCTTTCCTTCCTTCCTTCCTCCCTCCCTTTCCTCTTTTCTTTTTTCTCTCTCTCTTTCTTTTTCTTTCTTTCTTTCTATCTCCTTCCTTTCTTTCTCTCTCTTTCCTTCCTTCCTTCTTTTCTTTCTTCCTTTCTCTCTATCTTTCCTTCCTTCCTTCTTTTCTTTCTTCTTTCTTCCTTTCTTTCTCTTTCCTCCCTTCCTTCCTTCCTTCTTTTCCTTCTTTCTTTTCTTTCTTTCTTTCTTCCTTTCTTTCTCTCTTTCCTTCCTTCCTTCTTTTCTTTCTTTCTTTCTTCCTTTCTTTCTCTCTATCTTTCCTTCCTTCCTTTTCTTTCTTTCTTTCTTCCTTTCTTTCTCTCTCTCTTTCCTCCCTTCCTTCTTTTCCTTCTTTCTTTTCTTTCTTTCTTTCTTCCTTTCTTTCTCTCTTTCCTTCCTTCCTTTTCTTTCTTTCTCTCTCTCTTTCCTTCTTTTCTTTCTTTCTTTTTTCTTCCTTTCTTTCTCTCTATCTTTCCTTCCTTCCTTCCTTCTTTTTTCTTTCTTTCTTTTTTCTTTCTTCCTTCTTTCTTTCTTTCTTTCATCTTTCTTTCTTTCCTTCCTTCCTTTCTCTCTCTCTCTCTTTCCTTCCTTCTTTTCTTCCCTCCCTCCCTGTTTCTTTCTTTCTTTCTGTATTGTTCTTTCTTCCTTCCTTCCTTCTTTCTTCCTTTCTTTCTTTCTTTCTTTCTTTCTTTCTTTCTTTCTTTCTTTCTTTCTTTCTTCTTTCTTCCTTTCTTTCTCTCTCTCTTTCCTTTCTTTCTTTCTTCCTTTCTTTCATCTTTCTTTCTTGCCTTCCTTCCTTTCTCTCTCTCTCTTTCCTTCCTTCCTTTCTTCCCTCCCTCCCTTTTTCTTTCTTCCTTCTTTCTTCCTTCCTTCTTTCTTTCTTTCATTCTTTCTTTCAAGTGAAACAAGTAAACTGTTTCTTAGGAGGAAAAAGGGTACATGTGGATAGACACATTGGTGGGCTCAGAGAAAGAGTTGCACCCTTGGGGTAGTTTGAATCATGTATGTAGGGCATTTCTTCCAGCTTTCCTCTGGCCATTCATCTTGCTTTGCCTGGTTCTGAGTTTTATTTGGTTTATCTCAGGGTCCTCCCTTGTGTGTGTGCCCATCTCTTAGCCAAGATGGATTCTAGCAAAGAGGCCTATGGGTAGGTTGACATCACCTACTATGGGGTGGTGCCCCCTACGTTTTTGGACCCTGAGGAGACTGCCTGTGCATGTGTAATTGAGAAGGTCTCCTTGACCTTGAGAATGAGAAATATGTGGCCTCTTTGTCTCTTATCTGGGCAGGGCTCAGCTTCTCCTTCCTCCTCCTATTGTCTTCATCTTGGAATATCTGTTCACAGGGGACCAACTCCTACTGCTCAGCCTGGGGCCCATCTATCTCCTGCCTCAAATCCCCCTAAGAGGAGTAGACCCCAAGAAATCTTTACTGGGAAGATGAAGGGCAAAAGTCTGTCTTCTGTAGCTTCTTCGGGCTTGTAAGGGCCTCATAGACCCTACCTAGTTGGGGCAGTCATTGCATTTCAAGCTTCACCTTTCCTAGCTCCAGCAGACAACTCTTAGTCTTTGGAAAGACTCCATGAAGTCAGGAAGGTTGTAGGTACTAGCCTTGTACAGGCTAAGTGTGTACAGTGTCTGGAACATAATAGATAATTGATGTGTACTGATATTAGCTTCCTTTCTCCATTGGGGTCAAGTGGCTTTGCAGTTCATTCATCACATATTTACAGAGCATCTACTATTTGCCATCCAGAGTAATTCCTGTGAGGATCTGCTGCCAGAAGAAAGGAGTAAGGGAACACTCACAGCAAGACATAGTCTTTCCCTATAGTGTACCTGGCAGGAAGATGGTTCCTGTCAAGCTTTAAGACCTCATCAAGAAATGTTGATAGAAGTATGATCCCAAACCCAGCTCATGGACCTTTCATGGTGCTTCCTTCCTTGGAGACTTAGGAGAATAAGACTACAAATAACATGATGGCTTATTTCAATTAAACTGAGACACTGCTCTCCTGTTGGCAAATCTTGCCAAATTTCCTGGGATTGTACAGTCAGACAAGACCCTGGATTTACAACACAATTCTCCACAGGGACTTTTACAATGACATGAAAGAACAACTTTTTTCCAGCATTTACAAACAAAATACATGTAAGCTTTACCTCTATGGAGGGTTATTTGGAATTTTGGCCAGTTGCTTACTGGATTATTCAACTAAGTACTTTGAAAGTATTTGGTTTAATACTTAGTTGAATAAAAAAGAGATAGAGGGATGATGCAGATGGAGGGGGATCTTTGCAGGGAGGTTATGATATTTCAGTGGGATCTTGTGGAAGGAGAAAAGCATCCAGCCTCTCTCCCTTCCCTGTCTATCACTGCCCTTGGCTAGGGAACCTGCCTGCTGCAGCCTTGAAAGTACAGCCTTGAGTATTACTTGCCACCATCCTGATGGCTAAGCAGGTGGAGATAAGGCAAGAGATGGAAGTTGAAAACTGAGCCAAGCTGAACTGCCCAACCAGAGCGTCTCTTCCCAGTATTTGGACTTGATTGACAGTGACTAAGTCAGTTCGATGGTAGTAGGTTCTGGACTACATGGGACGCAGATTTGAGCTGGGTGCTTGGGCTGGGCCTTGGGAAAGCAGATCTCAACTGCTTGAAGAGGGCACATGAAACAGAGGAGCCAAGAGGGAGAAACAAGGAAACCCAGTGTGAGAGACAAATGGAAAAGAGAGTCGATGATAAGTTTCCATTTCTAGTGAGGCTTGAATATCCTTACTGTACTTTATTTCTCTGCTATTTGCCTGGATCCTTTCAATAAGCCTTCATTGTATGGAGATAGCATGAGTGGCTTGCTGTTTCTGGCCACTCAAGATGTCCTTTTTGAGACACAGGGCAACCCTCACAACTGGTTGCTTCATGACTTTGCCTCAAATTTGCCATTTGGTAATTAAAGAGCATACAAGACAATAAAGTAACAGCAGGCTATCAACAAAAAGATGAATCAAGGCAAAAGCCATTTAAAACAGCACGAAAGGCAAAGAACAAGGCAAAAGTAAAAATGAATAACATAAAGATAAAGCTCAAAGTAAAAGTTGAATATGATGAGAGAATTAGTAGATAAAATAGAAGCCAGGGATAAAAGTACAAAGGAGATAAAAGAAAGCCATTAAATCCTACATCAGTTGAGAACAATTAAAATACAAGAAACGAAAAAGCCAAGTGAAGACAAAGAATATAACCTACAAACTATAAAGCTAGGTTAATCAGGCAATAAAACAAAATGGGTAAGAAGATAGAGCTCATTTGGCCCTGGCGCAATGCCAGAGTCTTGAGTTTCCAAGAGCAAAGACCATCAGGGCTTCTCTAGCCATGTTAGTGGCAGCTGGGGCACAGGCTCCCACGACTGTGTTCCATGGTGAGGGGTCCCCAAGCAAATGTTCTCTGGCTGGAGGGCCCCAGGGTCAGAAAGCAGGACATTTGTCCTCCCCTCTTCCCTCTTCCCTCTCTCCCTTGATGTGTCCCTCCTCCCTACGCCAGCTTCTTCAATGCACAAGGGTGAAACCTGGACCAGGGCAGCTGCCCTCCATCAGTCCCTCAACTACATTTTGTGAGCAGCCTAGAACAAGGCCCATTCATACAGTCCATTAGAGAGTCCAGATGTCAAGATTCAGAACTGCCGGAGATGGGGGGAAGGGAACCCTCGTGCATTATGGTGGGAATGTCAACTGGTACAGCCACATGGAAAACAGTATGGAGGTTCCTCAAAAATTTAAAAATAGAACTTCCACATGAGCAGAAATTTCTCTTCTGACTTCTTTTTCTGAAGAAAACAAAAACACTCATTTGAAAAGATACATGTACCCCTACGTTTTTTGCAGCATTATTACAAACAGCCAAGATATGGAAGCAACCTAAGTGTCCATCAGTAGATGAATGGATAAAGCAGATGTGTGTGTGTATGTGTGCATGTGTATCACAGAACATTACTCAGCCTTAAAAAAGAATGAAATCTTGCCATTTGCAATGATATGTTTGGACATTATGTTAAAGGGCATTGTGCTAAGTGAAATTCCACCTATGTGGAATCTAAACAACAAAACAAATGAACAAACAAAACAGAAACAGACTCATAGATACAGAGAACAAACAGGTGGTTGCCAGAAGGGAAGGAGGTATGAGGGTGGGGTGGGGAATAAGTGAAATAGGTGAGGGAGATTAAGAGGTACAAAATTCCCATTGCAAAATAAATGAGTCCCAGGGATGAAATGTACAGTGTGGGGAATATAGTCAATAACTTCATAATGTCTTTGTATGGTAACAGATGGTAACTAGGTTTATCATGGTGATTATTTTGTAATGTATAGAAGTATTGAATCACCATGTTGTGTACCAGGAACTAACATAGTGTTGTAGGGCAATTAAAAAAAAACAAGATTCAGAACTGCCACCCTGCTCCTAAGTGGGCAAAGGAAGCTGGAAGGCTAAAGGCCTTGTCTGTCTGAAATTCTGAAAAATGCACAAAGGCTTTGGGTTGGGCTGGTGTGGCCAGAGGAAATCATCAGAGCAAAGAGTTGTCTATGAGCAGCTGGCCTCCTTCTCCCAACCCTCTCCAGGGTACTGAGAAGCGTGGGATGGCCAACCTCAGTCCAGTGATACTAAGGTATATTCTGATGCTATCAAGAAGTTATCACGGAGCATCCAGTACAGTCAAAGGGAACAGCCATCTGACTATGAAAATTATTGGTTCCATGTATTTGAGTTATAAGATCATTTAGGTTTTCCATTTCTTCTTTCATCAATTTGAAAAGCTGTATGGAAATTTTGTTTATGTCAGTTACACTTTCAAATGTATTGTCATAGTCATTTTAAATACCATTTGATTGTCATTTAACATCTGCTCTCCTCTCTTTTCATTCTTTGCTCTAGGTTATGTCTTCTTTCTTTTTAACCTGAGCATCCTTAGCAGAGGTTTATCAATGGTATCAGTGTTTTCAAAGAAAGAGCAAATCCAAAGAATAGAAATTAATGAAATAGCAAACAAACTTACAATAGAGAGGCCCATTCGGGCAAAAAAGGATACCTATAAAACACAGCTAACAACACGGAGAGAAAGGCTGACGCTACAAGAGGGTTTAGTCGTGGGTCCTATCAGAGATCACTCTGAGGACACATCAGGCAGGCTATGGAGCTTCAGGTGGACTGTGAGGAATGACAGCATTTGCACAGTCTGAGAAGAGGAGGAGGAGGAGGGGGAGGACAGGAGGAGGAGGAAGGGGTCGGGGGGGAAGGCCTGAGCAAAGGTGTAGAACAGACAGGTTGACTGACTTGGTTTCTCTCCTGGGATTTAAGGTCACAGAGTTACACAGCAGCTAAGGGCCACATCACAAAGGGCTGTGATGTGAAAGCCAGCGGGCAGGAGTTTGTGGCCCATCCTGAAGCTAGTGGGCACTGACGGTGTCTGCCGGATGAAGGATGTAGCCCTGTAGGAGGATCTCTCTGCGGAGGAGCAGACGGGAAAGCAGCTGGACAGGGAGACTGCTGGCAGGCTGTGGAGGCCATGCAGGCCTAGTGATGGGGTCCAGCAGCGGGAAGCCTGCGGAGAAGATGGAGAGAAGGGTCTAGAGCCCAAGCAATTGGGAAGGGAAAAGAGCCGAGGGCACATGAGATGTCCAGTCCTTGAATGAGGGCTCCAGAAACTTCTGGCAGGGATGAGTGACCCATTGTAGTGCTCCAGTGATGACAGGGAGCCTCAGCCACTTTGCTCTGACCACTTTCCCTCCAGCAGATTGGGAAGACAGACCCCACCTCGCTGTTCAAAGAGATGATTACAGCTCCCTGACTTTCCCACTCTTAGAGCCTCACTCGTGACAGTGTATGTAGGACAGAGCAGTTGCTCCTGTGCCCTTAAATAGAGTTCTCTCCCTCCTGAACCAACAGTCCCGATTGCCAGCGCCCTGTGCACTTAGAGAGCTCTTTCTGCTAAAGACAGTTGCACACCCTGGCTGCGCAGCCCAATGGCTCAAAACAAAAAGGCTGGAGAGATTCCTTCTGAGCTGTTGGTCTCTGATTCTCCTGCTCAACATGACAGACAGCACATAACAGAGCAACACTCAGGATGGACCTTCTGTGGGAGGGCAGCACAGCAGAAAGCTGATCATTTTCTATTTGAAAATGTAGTTTTCACATTGAGCCTGCTTTTATGCCTGGTGGTCACTCAAGGAGCAGTGGGGGGGAAGAGGTCGTATTTCCCTGATGGCTGAGTTGAACTTCTCCCAAGAATAAGAAACAACAGTCCTCAAAGTTTCAATGAGATTCTCTCTCATATTACCCACGTTAAGGTAGTAGTAGGATCATGTGTGATAGTGTATACTCTGCCATTTTTAATGGATATTATACACACTCATAGTTCCTTTTATGGCTATGACCTATGTTTGGAAATTGCTGAGCTAAAACAGGTTTCTTAACTGCAAGGCTTCTTCGAGACTTTGATATGCTAATTTGTATTGAGGATTTCCAAGAGAACCAGTGTTCCCAAGATCATGCATTCTTGGACTCAATTTTTTGTAGAGCATCTCCTGCAACTAGATCTTCACAAGGTACCTTTAGGGAAGATGGGATTTCATCCTGGAGACCATGAAAGCATTATGGCCTGGGACAAAGGCATGTGTGTTTAAGTGTGGAATTCCAGACAGAACAGTAGTAAACTGAGTTCCTGTCACTCCCTCCCCACTTTGGATTTCCCAGGCTGGGGACAGCCCCACCTGCTGCATACCTTTCTCCAGATTCATCCTATGCCTTTGCAGTTATTCCTGCTCCATCCAGACCCCCAATTACAAACCCTCTTGCCATGCAGCTGTTACTGGCTTAGTCTCTCTGGCCACCCAAGGCCCATCATGAAGCATCAACGTATTACAACACCTCCAGGAAGGGTGAGGTGGACATCTTGGGTGTCCCTCTAGGGTTAGGGCTGGATGAGGAGAGCATGCCCACTTACTGGCAGTGCCACTGTTTAATATAAATCTCCCTGACCACAGATTTGCTGATCATGTGCTACTCAGCAATTGTACCATAACTGGTTTGATGGAGAAACCCTGAAATTAATGAATATGTGGCCTTAGGTGAGTCCTATAATCTCCCCGAGTTGCAGTTACTCAGCTGAAAGTAAAGATACAATTTCCTTCTCTGGCATTCTTTAAGAAGAATTATATTGGATGCTGGATGCTGAGGCTCTAGTCTGAGTTTAGACTGGACTCAATATGCCTGGACATAGGTTGTTGGAGGGCAGACATTGGGATGATTTACAGGAAGGTTCCAGGGAAAGCCAGTGTTGGCGAGTGTATTCATTTGTTCATGTTGTTCTACAAACTGGTGACTTAAACAACAGAAATTTATTGTCTCACAAATCTGGGAGCTAGAAGTCTGAGGGCAAGGGGTTGGCAGAGTTGGCTTTTTCTGAGGTTGTGAAGGAGAATCTGTCCATGCTTCTCTCTGAGCTTTTGATGATTTGCTGGCATCACCCCAACCTCCGCCTTCATCTTTACATGGCATTTTCCCTGTGTGCATGTCCATGTCCAAATTTCCCATTTTTATAAGGACACCAATCACATTGGACTAGGGGCCCACCCACCCAGGATGACCTCATCTTAACTAATCATATCGGCAAAGACCCTATTCCCACATAAGGTCACATTCTGAGGTACTAGGGCTTAGGACTTCAGTGAAAGAATTTTGAAGGGACACAATTCAATCCATAACAGGGAGGAATGTGGGATAACCCAGGAAGTTCATACAAGACCCGGGAACTGCAGAACTTTGCATGGTCTGCAGCCTGCATCGTGCCAGTGTCATGAACAGCCTGAATGTTGGGATCATGTATGTTGACAGGATGTTACTAGTTACTGGTGTGGAGGTCCCATTTACACCAAAGACTGGTGAGGCCTGAGGAAAGTAGCTTGTGTACAAAATGCCTGGTGTGTGTCTGGTCCTTAGTCTATGACAGCTCCTTGTCACCCACACCCTAACTCCCTGTGTTCCAGCTGAGCACGTTCTCTCCTTCATCCTCTGTAGATTTTGTTTTTTGCAACCGCCTTCCAGGGCCATTTCTTCCAGGTTCAGCCAACCCTGTTTTCAAAGATCAACCTATACGCTTCCTGTGGCTGAAGCCCTCTGCTTCCCAAAGCCCTGTCAGATCCCTGCCTCTAGAGGTACCTGTCGGGACTCGTAGGGGGCATGCTGTATCTGACCCCCTTTATCTTTTAGCAGCCTCGGTGCCAGGGGAATTGCCGGGTGAAATATGTCACCTCTGAGAAGTGAGAAAATTCCTGCAGAACGTGTTTGCCAGAAAGACAGCAAAAGATGTTGTTTTCACTTAGCCTGTGTTTAAATTTTTACATGATGCACAAACTTCTGGAAATCACAGACTCTCAGATGGGTGTTTGATATCCAGAGTCACCATGCTTTCCTTGCCAAGTCACTGGAAGTGGTGTGGTGTGTGTGTTTGGTTGGGGTGGTATGGTACTAGGGTTCTGATGGAAGGAATATCGTGTGCTCACGGGTCCAGCATGGCCCCTGCCGGGAGCTGGGTATCAGAGAAAGTCAGCTCATCTTTGAAATGTGTATTTATTCATCTGTAAGCTTGAAGGATTCTCTTTTTTCAGCTATGTGTCCTTCCCATGTAAGCTTGGCTCCAGACTGCCCAGGGCAAAGGCAGGCTGAGTAAGTACAGTTCTCTCAGGCTAGTGGAGTTATACTGGGGTCTCCTCCATCCTCCTTCAAACCTGACACAACAGCCATGTTCTAGAACCACAAAATCAGGACCAAGCTGGGTCATAAGCTTTCCATGACAATGCCTTCTTTCCCTCTCTTTCTTCCTTCCTTGTGTAAGTATATATGGAGTATCTACCATATGCCAGGCACTGTGCTGGGTGAAGGATACAGGGTAAGCACCAAGCCATCTTGGGTTTCTGGTCTGGTGGGGCAGGCAGAGCCCCCAAACTTTCAATCCAGGACTGTACTTCAGTCCCATGATTATTGACTGTAAGAAGGTGCTACCCATAGTGAGGCATGTGTATCCATCTCCAGCCTTGATCCTCGACAATCTGCAATTAGGGATTTTAACTCCTGGAGGTAATACAAGGCTAGGTAACAGAAGTGAGTGAAGCAGACTAAGTTAAGGATGACAAGTGGGAGCTTGGCCATAGGAGAGCTGATGCCGGGTCCAAAGTGGCTGGGCTATTATTTAGCTCTTACTGATTGTGGTCAAGCAGAAATTGGGGACCCACGCTGGCATCTTCAGATGCTTTTGCAGATTTTTATGAGAAATCTCCTGATTTTTAAATATTAAAAACCAATCATTTAAAAAAATAATATTAAAAACAAATGAGCAAAAAAACACATTGGGCAATGCAAGTCAGATATGTCAACTGATCAGATTTGATTTCCAGACCAAAAGGACGGCAAGTGCATTGACCAAGCAGGGCCCTACCCACATACAGACTTTCCGTGATGGATCATCACTGCTAGCTTCTGCTGGATCACAGGTTTAATTGGTGACATCAGAGGCAGGAAAGCCCCATAGCTGGTGTCCCTCTGCTGCCTGCCATGAAATGCAAGTATGAAGTTCATAAATATCCATAACATGAAAATCTCTCACCGACTCAGTATTGACTTATAATGGCTGCTGATGAATTTTACACAAGACAGTTAAATAGGAAGCTATAACAACTGAAGTGCCTAGAATCCAATGGATGAATTTTTAAATTACTCTTCCTTATCTCAACGACTGGTCTCAGGCATTGCTGGGTAACAGAGCAGTGACAATCTAGCCACAAATTCATTCATTTCCTTAAAAACTGCTACTGAACCTCTACTTAAGGTGGGCATTGTGACCCCCAGTTGCGATGGCGAGTCCTTGCCCTAGGGGTCCACACTCTCCTAGAGAAGTAGAGTCAACCGTCAGTCAAAATGCCTCAATTGTGCACTGGCTGTGAGGGGGGCAGGCTAACCCTGGAAATCTACACAGTAAATTACATTCGTTTGTGGGTGAAGAGGTCAAGTATGTGGCTCACGTTTCATTGGAAGTCAATGCTGGGTTTTCTGGATTCATCCCCCATGCCATAGAGATTTAATGGACAAAACCAAGTCTGGTGGGAGAAATTTGAAACATTTTTGTTCTGAAGAAATATTGAATCTTAGTTAATTTGTTTTCTAGGAACTGTAATAAGCATGGAAATTTAATATTTTAAATGCCTTGAATGTATTTAAGACTGTCCAAGTGTTTAATAAAGGTCATATTGTATTTCACACACAAAAAAGGAGTCACCCGCCTTTCTTTCTAACTGCTTTCCAGATTGTTCTTTTCATTTAAAGCTCACATAGAACACTGTAAGATCATCAATGAATGCTGAAGCTATAAAAAATAACTCTTAAATTTCCACAGTGAATGAATAGCAGGTGGTGGACACTCTGGAGAGAGAGGGCAAATTCTCTGCTCTCTGACTGTAGGCAAGACAGAGGAAGAGGGAGGGTGGAGGCGCAACTTAGAGACCTGGGTCTGTCTGGGTCCTGGCATCACTTTTTGACAGCTCCCATGGATCATCCTGGGGGCCTTCAAGCATAGGTAGAGACAAGGACTGGTTAAGAATTAACGACAACTTGGAACCAGCAGGAAAGTTGGGACTCTGGCCCTGACCCATTGAGGAATGGGGCTCCATTCAGGCCAAAGACTGTATCCTCCAGTAGGGCCTGGAGGGCTCTGGGTCCCATGTGTCCTTCCCCCAGCGTTGTCTCCTCCAGCCAGGATGGCTTCTGTCCTTCTACTGTGTTAGTCCCACATTTGAGCCTCTCATGGAATCATTGAATCAGCCTCCTCCTCTGCACATACGCCAAAGTTGTCTACTTCTGAGGCCAGCTTTAGTCCTATGGAGCCTTCTCTTCCAGGAAGCCCTTCCTATTTACTTCACCTCCCTTCTGGAAGCTCCTGAACACAAGTAATTATTGAGTGCCTACCACATACCTGGGGTTTTATCTATAGATTAGGTTCTTTCATTCTCACTGCAACCCAGCATAGAAAGTCTCCTTCACAGATGAGAACACAGTGGGTCAAAGAAGTTCCCCACGAGCTGTGGGGCCGCCCAGCTACTAAGTGGTAGGTGTGGAGTCTGACCTCGTAGTGTTTTCCCTTTCTGGAGAGAAGTCACTCATTTTCTATATGGTTCTTCTTTCAGCCTTTCCTTCAGGAACAACTATACCATGTACAGAAAAAAATCGCGATTCTTTTTTAAAGCATTTTTGTGGATTCATGCGTTTTCTCCTAAAACTTCCTCTCTTTAATACCTTGATAAATGGAATTACCAACTACCAAGTGTTTTGATCCGGAAATCCAGGAAGTTTCCTAGATTTTTCCCTTTCTTGTACTCCTCACACGTTACACGTAATTAATGCCTGAAATCCCACCTCCTCATTATCTCACCAATGTGACTATTTCTCGCCTTACAGTTTACCTGGACAATTGCCATAGCCTCCTAACTGGCTCCCCTCCAATCCAACTTCCATAAGGTGGCCAGAAAGTTCTTTCTATAAAGCTAAGCTGATCATGGTACCCCAGGGCTTAAAATCCTTTAGTGGTTAGCATTTACCTTCAAATAAACTCCAACCTCTTTAGCTTCAGCACCAAAGTCTCTCTATATGGGGCCCCGGTTTCTTCTCCCACATATCCACCTACCAGCCTCCCATGCAGAGGGCCTTGCAGGGCCCAAGGCCAGCTTTAGTCTTTTCACATGGCGTAGGTTTCTCTTTACCTCCCTCTTCATCTCTTCTCTACCTGTAACTGTCACAGTCCCAGGAGGAAAGAGGAGAGGTGGGTAAACAGACTGCTGACCAGGGTGAGGTTCAGGTGTAGAGAAACCACAGGGACTGGGGCAGGGGCCAGGGACACAGACAGCACCCCAGAGCCTGGGTGGGGGTGAGGAAGCAGTCTCAGAGATTTAAAGCCAGAGGCTGTGATGACCGGGCCACCTGACAGGACATCTGGCCCTTGGTCAAGGGCACATCCGCCTGCAATGACCAAGCAAGGAGGGTGCCAGGGCAGTGAATAACCTGGCGTCACTCTCCTTCCTTCCCCTGAGCACCTGCCTGGCCCCACTGGCTGAACCAGCTGGAAGCCAGAGGGCAGGGCACAGAGTAAGACAGGAGACAAGGGTTCTGGAGGGGAAGAGGCCCCTGTACCGAGCACACTACTCATCCCTTAAACCAGGCCAGGCCACCTTGTCTGGGAGGCCCTCTTGACCACTCCATCCTCAGCTAACTCAGGTGTCCCTCCTCCGTGCTCCCAGTGCTTCATGATGGGCTCAGTTTGGGGGATCAGAGAAGGCGCATTGAGAACGCACGTGAATGTATCTTTTTACATTTCACTGGTGGCCCGTCTCCCCTCCATCATGGGTAATGGGCTTCACCTATTTACATTTTTCTACCTCAGATAGGCTTTCTCTGATTTGTTTTGCCAAAAATAATTACCTGGAAGCGTCCAAAGCCCTGCATGGTTTAGATTTCAGGGTCTGGAGATTGTTCGATTCTGCAGGGTTTAGATTTCACTGTGATTCCCTTCTTCACCCCAGCGATGACACATGTCAACACAGCAGCCTCTTCCTGTGCCCAGACGAGAGTAATGAGAGCGCTGAGCACCCGCTACACGTAGGCTCTGTGCTCAGAACGTACAGGCTTACCTAAGTCATCAAAAATCCTAGGAGGTAGTTACATAATTCCAGTCTGACAAATGAGGAAGTTAAGGTTCCTGACCACACACAGGGCCACACATTTACTAAGTGGTAGAACCAGGACTGGGGTAAGAATTTTAGGAGCTTCATGAATTAAAAATGCTCTGCAGGGAGACCTTCAACATGGCAGAGGAGTAAGACATGGAGATCACCTTCCTCCACACAAATACATCAGAAATACATCTACACGTGGAACAACTCCTACAGAACACCTACTGAACGCTGGCAGAAGACCTCAGACCTCCCAAAAGGCAAGAAACTCCCCACGTACCTGGGTAGGGCAAAAGAAAAAAGAAAAAAAACAGAGACAAAAGAATAGGGATGGAACCTGCACCTCTGGGAGAGAGCTGTGAAGGAGGAAAGGTTTCCACACGCTAGGAAGCCCCTTCGCGGGTGGAAACTGTGGGTGGTGGAGGGGAGGAGCTTAGGAGCCGTGACCTGGAGGTGACCTGGAAGATAAAATAGTGGAAATAACTACCACAGAGCAGAATAAAGGAAAAAGAATGAAAAGAATTGAGGACAGTCTCAGAGACTTTGGGGACAACATTAAACACACCAACATTTGAATTATAGAGGTCCCAGAAGAAGAAGAGATAAAGAGAGGGACTTAGAAAATATTTGAACAGATTATAGTTGAAAACTTCCCTAATATGGGAAAGGAAATAGTCAATCAAGTCCAGGAAGTGCAGAGAGTCCCATACAGGATAAATCCAAGGAGAAACACCCAAAGACATATATTAATCAAGCTATCAAAAATAAAATACAAAGAAAAAATATTGAAAGCAGCAAGGGAAAAACAACAAATAACATACAAGGGCATCCCATAAGGTTAACAGCTGATCATTCAGCAGAAACTCTGCAAGCCAGAAGGGAGTGGCAGGACATATTTAAAGTGATGAAAGGGAAAAAATCCACAACCAAGAATACTCTACCCAGCAAGGATCTCTTTCAGATTCAACAGAGAAATTAAAACCTTTACAGACACGCAAAAGCTAAGACAATTCAGCATCACCAAACCAGATTTACAACAAATGCTAAAGGAACTTCTCTAGGCAGAAAACACAAGAGAAGGAAGAGACCTATGATAATAAACCTAAAACAATAAGAAAATGGGAAAGGGAATATATATATCGAGAAGTACCTTAAATGTAAATGGATTAAATGATCCAACCAAAAGGTATAGACTGGCTGGATGGATACAAAAACAAGACCCATATAGATGCTGTCTACAAGAGACCCACTTCAGACCTAGGGACACATACAGACTGAAAGTGAGGGGATGGAAAAAGATATTCCATGCAAATGGAAATCAAAAGAAAGCTGGAGTAGCAATTCTCATATCAGACAAAATAGACTTTAAAATAAAGACTATTACAAAAGACAAAGAAGGACACTACATAGTGATCAAGCGATCAATTGAATAAGAAGACATAACAATTGTAAATATTTATGCCCCCAACATAGGAGCACCTCAATACGTAAGACAAATGCTAACAGCCATAAAAGGGGAAATTGACAGTAAAACAATCAAAGTAGGGGACTTTAACACCCCACTTTCACCAATGGACAGATCATCCAAAATGAAAATAAATAAGGAAACACAAGCTTTAAATGATACATTAAACAAGATGGACTTAATTGATATTTATAGGACATTCCATCCAAAAACAACAGAATACACTTTCTTCTGAAGTGCTCATGGAACATTCTCCAGGATAGATCATATCTTGAGTCACAAATCAAGCTTTGGTAAATTTAAGAAAATTGAAATCACATCGGGTACCTCTTCCAACCACAATGCTATGAGACTAGATATCAATTACAGGAAAAAATCTGTAAAAAACACAAACACTTGGAGGCCAAACAATACACTACTAAGTAACCAAGAGATCTCGGAAGAAATCAAAGAGGAAATCAAAAAATACCTAGAAACAAATGACAATGAAAACACGATGACCCAATACCTATGGGATGCAGCAAAAGCAGGTCTAAATGGGAAGTTTATAGCAATACAATCCTACCTCAAGAAACAAGAAACATCTCAAAAAAACAACCTAAATTTACACCTAAAGCAATTAGAGAAAGAGGAACAAAAAAACCCCCAAAGGTAGCAGAAGGAAAGCAGTCATAAAGATCAGATCAGAAATAAATGAAAAAGAAATGAAGGAAATGATAGCAAAGATCAATAAAACTAAAAGCTGTTTTTTTGAGAAGATAAACAAAATTGATAAGTCATTAGACTCATCAAGAAAAAAAGGGAGAAGACTCAAATCAATAGAATTAGAAATGAAAAAGGAGAAGTAACAACTGACACTGCAGAAATACAAAGGATCATGAGAGATTACTACAAGCAACTCTATGCCAATAAAATGGACAACCTGGATGAAATGGACACATTCTTAGAAAAGAAGAACCTTCCAAGACTGAACCAGGAAGAAAGAGAAAATATAAACAGACTAATCACAAGCACTGAAACTGAGACTGATTTAAAATCTTCCAAAAAACAAAAGCCCAGGACCATATGGTTTCACAGGTGAATTCTATCAAAGATTTAGAGAAGCACTAACACCTATCCTTCTCAAATTATTCGAAAATATAGCAGAGGGAGGAACACCCCCAAACTCATTCTACGAAGCCACCATCACCCTGATACCAAAACCAGACAAAGATGTCACAAAAAAAGAAAACTACAGGCCAAATATCACTGATGAACATAGATGCAAAAATCCTCAACAAAATCCTAGCAAACAGAAGCCAACTGCACTTTTTTTTTTAAACATCTTTATTGGAGTATAATTGCTTTACAATGGTGTGTTAGTTTCTGCTTTATAACAAAGTGAATCAGTTATACAAATACATATGTCCCCATATCTCTTCCCTCTTGCGTCTCCCTCCCTCCCACCCTCCCTATCCCACCCCTCTAGGTGGTCACAAAGCACCAAGCTGATCTCCCTGTGCTATGTGGCTGCTTCCCACTAGCTATCTTTTTTACGTTTGGTAGTGTATATATGTCCATGCCACTCTCTCGCTTTGTCACAGCTTACCCTTCCCCCTCCCCATATCCTCAAGTCCATTCTCTAGTAGGTCTGTGTCTTTATTCCCGTCTTACCCTTAGGTTCTTAATGACATTTTTTTTCTTAGATTCCATATATATGTGTTAGCATACAGTATTTGTCTTTCTCTTTCTGACTTACTTCACTCTGTATGACAGACTCTAGGCCCATCCACCTCATTACAAATAGCTCAGTTTCATTTCTTTTTATGGCTGAGTAATATTCCATTGTATATATGTGCCACATCTTCTTTATCCATTCATCTGTCGATGGACACTTAGGTTGCTTCCATGTCCTGGCTACTGTAAATAGAGCTGCAATGAACATTTTGGTTCATGACTCTTTTTGAATTATGGTTTTCTCAGGGTATATGCCCAGTAGTGGGATTGCTGGGTCATATGGTAGTTCTATTTGTAGTTTTTTAAGGAACCTCCATACTGTTCTCCATAGTGGCTGTAACAATTCACATTCCCACCAACAGTGCAAGAGTGTTCCCTTTTCTCCACACCCTCTCTAGCATTTATTGTTTCTAGATTTTTTGATGATGGCCGTTCTGACTAGTGTGAGATGATATCTCATTGTAGATTTGATTTGCATTTCTCTAATGATGGAATCTGAAAAAAATGCAAGGTTCTGAAGAACCTAGGGGTAGGACAGGAATAAAGATGCAGACATAGAGAACGGACTTGAGGACAAGGGGAGTGGGATAGGTAAGCTGGGACAACGTCAGAGAGTGGCACTAACATATATATATTACCAAATGCAAAATAGACAGCTAGTGGAAAGCAGCCACATAGCACAGGGAGATCAGCTTGGTGCTTTGTGACCACCTAGAGGGGTGGGATAGGGAGGGTGGGAGGGAGATGCAAGAGGGAGGAGATATGGAGATACATGTATATGTATAGCTGATTCAATTTGTTATAAAGCAGAAACTAACACACCATTGTAAAGCAATTATGCTGCAATAAAGATATTAAAAAAATGTTCTGAAGCCACAACTTTCCTAATTCAAAATATAAATAATAAAAAATATTGACAGAAAACCAATGCAGATGATGAAGTAAAATACTTTCTAAGTTTTAGAATTCGAAAGTTCTAGATGCATTTCTCTGAAGCTGGACTTCAGTCAGCTTGAATGTATCATACTGCTAATCACTATCTGAATTTATTTGGTCAGCTTTTCACTTATTTATTGTCTGTTTCCTGCTCCATGCCTCCCTCAAGCCTCCCTGCCAGAATATTAGTGCCATGAAGGTAGAGGCTGCCCTCAACTTTATCTATAGCTGCTCACCTCAAGGGGCCTGATAAATATCTGCTGATGAATGAGGGAATGAAGGAATAAAGAAAGGAAGGGTTATAGGAGGCATAAGGCCTTGCTTTCCAGACCAGTGGTTTTCTTATCCTCTGTTCTTCCTTCCTAAATTATAAATGTGTTCCCAGGAGCACAATGAGGGAAAAACTAATATACGTAGAGCTTTACTGCCCAAGAGAGGTAGTAGACATTTGCTGCTCATTTGTAAGACTCCCTTGCAGTTAGGTTGGGGCCAAGTGACTAGTTCTGGCCAGTAGAATATAACTGGAAGTGAGCATATTATGTCTTGACTGTCCTCACTCAGCAAGATAGATATTTAAAGATGAGGTTGCTGAGGGTCAGAGGTTAAGCAAGATGACCAACCTCACCCAACTGATAAAAGGTGAAGCCAGCCTTCTTTCTAAACCTAGTTCAAAAGATTTGTGATCCTTCTGCGTTTTCATTATTCCAGGCAACCTATATGGGAGTAATTATGTCATTAAGTTATTATAAACAATTAACACCATAAATGGTTCATTGTGAGTTAGGCAGAGAATCAAAAGTCCCATTTCGTTTTCCTTCTACTTCCTTAATATGAGTACACATAATGTTTAGCATCAGTGCAGCCCTGGCTAACTATCAAAATGGTTTTTACGTTGACTTAATTAAAATTTAGGACAGAAGAGCTAGTTGAGTGTGGAAATGGTTCATTATAAGATGTTCGAGGTTTAAATTTAAGCCTTGTGTTTGAGCACTTCAAATGCTTTTGTTCGTTCACTTAATCACTCATTCATTTACCCACCAAACATTTTTTTCTGGTTTGATTTCCTCTGACTCCCCTCTAGGGGAGGCAGAGGTGAGGTCACTCAGCCTCTGCCCTGAAGAGCCGAGTCCAGAGGGAGACAGGACAACAGGCTTCTTTACCCCACAAACACCAGCAAATAAACCACCATCTCCTGCCTCTGCACTAATTCCCAGGGCAGTGTTCCTGGCAGATATTGCCGGGGGCTCACGGGGTGACTGCAGACTTGGAGATGACATCTTTGATTGACAGGATCTTTGCTCTTGGCATAGATGCCTGCATGTCATAAGGTTTGGTTGCCATCCTGCCCTGGGGGGGCCATTTGGCTGTGGCCTTCGTGCTATTTTTTTTGCCTCCTGATGATTGCCTCTGTGTGCACCTGTGCAGGGAGCCCCACCACTCCCGACCGCACTGCATCAGCACCTACAAAACCAAGGGCTGGACTAAACCAGCCTTTCCCTCCCCAGGCGCACATCATCTGTGGCATTTAAAAACCACCCATGCTGTTATCCCATCCCCAGACTAACAGGATCAAAATATGGAAGTTGGGGGATTGGAACGATGGGGTGGGAGATGGCAGTAGAGGATTGATACTTCTAAAAAAGCTCCCAGGGAACGGTCATGAGCTGCCAGGGTTGGAAACTAGAGTAATAGTAATCTAGAATAATCTCTTGGGTCCCTTCCAGCTTTGTGCAGAGGTGAGAATATGCAAGACATGATCGAAGAAAGGGTCACAGTCTCGAATCATTTCCATGGCTGAAAGGAATTCCTAATGCCTTGTTTTTCATATTGCCTTATGTTTTGCTAAGTGCTTTCATATTCATTAAGGAAATGATCTTTAAATACTAATACTACAGCAAGATAGGTTATTTTAGGCATTTTTCGGTGAAACATTTTATAGATGAAAAATCCCCCTCAAAAGGAGGTTTCCGAGTCTCTCCTAAGGTCACCAACTATTTAGCCACAAACTGGGATCAGAATCCAGCCAGGCTGTGGACCCTCAGCCCAGAGCCCCTTCCAGGAGCTCTCACTGCTCCCTAAAGCCAGGAAGGTTCTGGGAAGTTTTTCCAAGGGGTTGTGGAATGGGGTTGGCCATGTCTCCCTGACACTGCGAGAGACCGGGGAGACAGGCTTCACAGAATTCCCAGCGGAGGAGACCTGTTGATGGGCCATCTCCTGACATACAGCGTGGGGAGCCCCAGCCTGCCCAGCTGGCACTCCGCCAGCCCTCGGTCTGATGGAGGATCAAAGACGTCTTAAGCCTGATGTGGATGCGGCAAAAGCAGCCTCCTCCGTGTCAGCCTGGCCAGTGCTGTATCAGGAAGAGACATTCTCTCTCGGGCACTTCATACTTAACCCCTCGCTATTGGATAATGGGCTGTCAGAATCTATAACAAAGTCTGCGTTTCTGCCATACAATCCAGAAATGCATCATACTTAACTCAGTATTAAGTCTCCGTGGCTGGTCAGCTAGGCACTGCATTAAATGGCTCAGATGGAGAAGTCTGAATCCCTGCAGCACCCTGGTGACCCTTGGCCAGGCTGGAAATGATGGCACCCAGGTTCCCCCAAACCACAGTCCTCTGTGTCCTGCGTAAAATAATCTGCGTTCCAAATATCTCCTTCCCCGAATCTCATTCTAAAGGCATGTGGAGAAAGCACAGAATGAGGTGGATCCAGAGTCTCCACTGAGCTCTGACCCCTGTAAGGAGCTGCCTCTTCTCTGCCCAGGCTCTGCGTCACTGTCTGCACTTGCCTCCCTCACATAAAGGGACCATCTTGGGTCAAGGAGGCAAGTGCCGAGTGACAACAAAAATAAAAATCTCTATGCTAGAGGGGCACATATCCGAGGCACCTAGCCCAGAGTGAGACCTGGAAGGCTTCCTGGAGGAGATGTCCAAGCAGCAGGAGGAACACACGGTGCTCCGTGACCATGGGTGGGGATGGGACCATTGGCATCTGCTTGGTACCCTCCCAGCAAAGCCTCGCCCTGCTCCATGAGGTGCCCATGGACATTCCGTACGTCTTTAGGAACTGCAGACGAGCCATCTCGTATCACAGCCAGCACCTGGAGGCGGGGGCACAGGCCAGGCCTGTGTGGGACCTGTGATTCTTATACTTGAGGGAGGTAGCGTGATTTGTGCATGGGGTCTTCTGGGCCACCCTCAGGACTGGGCTTCTGGAGTCTCTGGGGCTCTGGGCTCAGACCAGATCTGCTATCTTTTAGGCTCTTCAGGGTTTTTGCTGGAATCTGCTGAAGGCTGAGATCATCCGGCTGTGTGTGGGAGGGCTGGCAAGGAACTTTCTGGCCGCATTCATTCTTCAGCCAAGGGCTGTCCTGAGTGTAAGCAGCAGGCTCCCCTGGAGGCTGCAGCCATGGTCACTGAGACGCTGGTCCACACACTCCCAAGAGGGTTCCCTGGCTTTCCGTCTACAGCAGGACTCCTGGAAAGCTCCTCTGCTGGGGTGGGAGGAGAGGGGAGCTCTCCAGATTTCGGCAGCCTCTCCTGGCAGGCCTCTGCGGTTGTGTCCTCACATCTGTGTGTCTGGATATGAGAGTAACTGTGTCCATGGGAAAGGGTGTCTAGAGTATGTGCTCACGGAGGTGGCTCTGATGTTGCTGGTCCAGGGCAGCATTCAGACACGTGGGGTCAGTTCATCTTTCTGGTCCCTTCTGGCTCGGCAGCATTTAACTGTCTGATGTTAATATCCCTTCGAGGGTAACCACTGTTGTCACTTTAGAAGATTCATGCAACCGAGTAAATTTAATTGGCAACATTTCAAGCAATTTAACAAAAACTAAGACCTACTAGACACCTACTATATTCCTGCCGCTCTGCTAGGAACTTTAACATAAAATATCTCGTTTCATCTCTCTTTTCCAGATTGATGTGTAGGGAGTGACTTGCCCAGGACTGCAGAGAAATGAGCTATTACGTGGTTGATCTGAGCTCCAAGCCTGGATCTGCTTTGCCTCATACTGACCATGTGTCCCGGGGTGTGTTCCTCTGTGAGCCTGTTTCCTCGTGGATGACACCCCATGTAACGTGGCTTACAGAGTAACTGGCGCTCAGTTCGTATTCATTCCCAGTTTCCTTTCTCCTTTTCATAGTGTGAAATGATAATGTAAACATTAGTGCAAAATGTTTTAAAAGTTTTCTTTTTAATGGAGGACAATTGCTTTCCTAGGTATTACTTAGCTCAGGTCCATAGGGAAAAGCCCTTGATCTGGCCTTAGCTCAGGGGGAGTTTTGTCAGTTGCAGGAGCTTTGGGTCCAGAATATCTTCAGGGACCTGCATTGTGGATCCACTCCTGAGCTGTCCATTGGGGGTGATCTCTCACCCTGCCGACTCCCAGCTCACTTTCTGCTCTCCACTCCCTCTAACAAGGGTCTTCGCCCATATTTGTCTTCCCTTCAAATTCCCATGCTTACAGAGCTGTGGGTCCAAGGCTCTTTGGGCTGCAGGCCACAGTCTCTTCTCTGGAGGAGCTCACAGTCAGTGGGAGAAACAAATGATCAGAATTCAGTGTGGCAAGTGCTGGAGGACCAGGGACTGACAAGGCTGGGAGGGGCCCTACCTCAGCTTGCAGGACCCAGGAAGGCTTCTGAGAGGACATAATGACGTCTGAGCTGTGTCTTCAGTGCCATGCGTTTCATTAGATGCTCAAAAAATATTGATGGTCATCTTTTCATTCATTCTTATTCAAAGACAAAAGCTTACATTCCTTTACAATTTTAGAAGGCGACAAGCAGATGTTCACCTACCAGGAAAGAAGTGCAGCCTTGAGTGGAATAAATTTCTCCTTGTCCTGGACCTGGTCCTCCATCCCCACTCCTGGGAGTAGGAGGTGTAGTGAGTGGGAGACAGGAAGCAGGGCCACCTCAGCCTGCCTTCTGTCACTTGCGCCATGCTTGGGGCTGGCCAGGCTACCTCTCATCCCCCCAACTCACAGGGTAAAGACAGCAACTTCCTCCTCCAGGACACTTCCTGGGCTGCACCAACCGACACTGACCCTTCATCCCTGAAACTTGGAGGCACGTCATGGCCACCCCAGCGTTCTGTCTGATAAGCCCATATTGTTGACAGTTCTCTACCTACAGACATATTCACTCAGCACCCTCTTTATGTCATTCAATGCTAAGGGCATTTTCTCATTTTAGCCTCACAACGATCCTCTGTGATTGATATTAATAATCCCATTTTACAGACCAAGAAAGAGAGGCTCAAAGAATCAAAACAAGCATGTGAAGTAGCAGACAAATTCCCTGAGTCAAACTATTTATTCAGGAGAGTGAAGGTTCATATTTAAGTTTAAAGAAAAAAAAAATGAGGTGCCACTTTAAAATAAAAAATGCCATTCTAAGAAAGTAATTCTTATATCCACGCACAATTTAGTAGCAAAGCCCCTTCTTTCTGTAAAACACCTCAGCCTTACACATTAGCTTATCTGCTCTTCTGGTAACATAATGGAGTCAGGGGTGTGGCCTCTCCTTACTAATTAACTCTGAATCTTGCAAGGATGGGCTGGGACCAGTCCTGTGCATCCTCAGACACTTCGTAGAGGCGGGGCATAGGCTGGAGCACGTGATGGGGTCTGAAGAGACTCCCACCCTGAAGTGCATCTGCCAGTGAGCAGTACACCTGTGCAGTGGGCAGGGTCCCCCCTCCAGAAGTACAGCCTAGCAAAGGTAAGTGTGAAGATGGTGAGGAAGACGTGCCAGGGGAAGCAGCGAGAAAGCAAAGTCTCTCTTCAAGTCTGTCTCGCAGAAGAAAGTTAAAAAGGGTGACTTTCTGTACTTGATCCCCAACAACCACAGGCCACTCCAGATTCACCCCTTCTGTGTTAAAACACGACACGCCTGTAGTCACAACGCAGGCTGGGGCTGCATGGTTTGGAAGTGGACCTTCATGGTGTCTCCGGAGATGCCTGAGGGGCTGGGGTGGGGTGCGGGAGTCAGGGAGGATGTGGAACAGGCAGAAATCCTCTTTCTCTGACAGTGCCACCCACAACGCTAGGACACTGGCCAGTGTGGGCTGATTTGGGGAAAACCACACATGGAGTAACACAGAAGTGAAGTTTACATTTCACAAGGGTGGCAATGTGGTGGGTACCATTGACCGACAAAGGCTGTAAAGTTTCTTGACAATTAAAGTGCACATTTGACCACACAAAGTATGCAATTTACGGCTTCCCTGGTGGTGCAGTGGTTGAGAATCTACCTGCTAATGCAGGGGAGATGGGTTCGAGCCCTGGTCTGGGAGGATCCCACATGCCGCGGAGCACCTGGGCCTGTGAGCCACAGCTGCTGAGCCTGCACGTCCGGAGCCTGTTGCTCCGCAACGGGAGAGGCCACAACAGTGAGAGGCCCGCACACCGCGATGAAGAGTGGCTTCCGCTTGCCACAACTAGAGAAAGCCCTCGCACAGAAACGAAGACCCAACACAGCCAAAAATAAATTAATTAATTAATAAACTCCTACACCCAACATCTTCTTAAAAAAAAAAAGGATGCAAGTTAACCACACAAGGTACGTAATCTCACAAAGCTAGGTACACGAACACCCCCAGGTGGGAGTCCAGAGTCCTCCTGTGGCCTAAACTTCTGCCCTGATCCGTGCCACAAGGGTGGCGCCATCTTGCGGAGGCTGGAGGCTGTCGGGTGTGAGATGCTGCGTTGCCATTTTCAGGAGGGTCTTTCCTAACTGTTTCCAGCCTCACTTCCTCCACCTCTCCTCTCTTCTAGATACCAAGGCTATGTGCCCAGCTCCTCTGCAAATACAAGGAGCCACTGTAAAACAAGCCAGCTCACTCCTGAGTGTTAGTGTGGGGTGGATGACTTGTTGCCCAGGCTGACCATTTTCCAGTGGGCTCAGCCTTCAGACCTGCCTTAGGTCCACCCTTGTAGTTCAGAGTCTGTAGTCTGATGCAGACTCAGCACTTGGGGCTGTTCCTCTGCCTTGGATCACCAGACAGCCTGTTAGTTTGAACCCAGGCAAAGATGGACAGCACTGCATGGCATTTGTATAATGACTCCAACAGTAATACTATTTAGAAGTGAAAAAAAAACATAAATGGCCCAAAATAAGTACTTTTTCATTATCATTTATTATTATTTCATTGTGGCCATCTGAGTAAGCTTTAGAGCTGTGAACAGAGAGTTGATGTTACTAGCAATCTGAGACAGAGGAAGCTCTCTGAAAAGATGGGGCATGGCTGAGGATGCCAGGAGGTTGGGTGGGGAGACATGAATTCCTCTCCTATGAAGGAGATAACTGGGCCCAGTTAGGAAAAAAAATCTAATAATAGGTACAATTTTAAAAAGTGGCTTTGAGTAAGTGTGGGACACTGCTGACAGGGCCATAAGTGAAAGGAGATGCTATATTTCTTAGAGAATCTCTTCGGGGTTTAACGAATGGGTAGGAATCATTCTTTTTTTTTTTTTTTCTTTTAACATCTTTATTGGAGTATAATTGCTTTACAATGGTGCGTTAGTTTCTGCTTTATAACGAACTGAATCAGTTATACATATACATATGTTCCCATATCACTTCCCTCTTGCATCTCCCTCCCTCCCACCCTTAATTAGCACATCCATTGTCAGAATGCAAATGCAGCTGCTAACCCAGCAGCTCTGCTCAAAGTACACTAACTGTGTCCTTATTTACAAGGTAATTGCCCCCAGAGCCTTGTTGTCTATCACAAGGGGTGGGGGGTATGGGGATTCTTAATAGGAATTCCAGGAAAGCCTGAGTTTCTAAGCCCAGCTGGGTATTGAAGGGAGAGATTGAGTTGGTCTTAGGACAAAGCCTCACACACCAAAGAGCAATAGGACTTTCCATTATGCCTTCATGAACCCAGCACCTACCCTTTCCAACAAACAACTGTGGATTCAACTGTAGCCCTAGGACCTCCCTTTGGCTTTGATTAATAAAAAATATTAAAGATCGTTTTATAATTAAAAGCTATCATTTGTTGAGTCCTGGGACATGCATCATCTCTTTTAACTGTCACAGCAACCCTCTGGTGGGTCCAATATTATCCTTATTTTTGAAGCAGGAAAACTGAGGTTTAGTAAGATTCACTCAACCCTCACAGGTCACTCATTGGGATTAGACCAGGTCTGGTTCACTTTCTTGCCCAGGTGTGTTACTCAGGTACACTTTTTGCTACAGGTTAAACCATGGCTGATTTTCTCCCTAAATTATCCAGCTTTATTCCTCTTCACGTAGCTGATACACCTATATCGGTGCTCCAGGAATTTTAACTTGTTCATAGTCCCCAAATACAATGTGTGAGCTCATGCCCTATGCCTTTGCACTTGCTGTTTCCTTTACTTGAAACCTGTTAATAAAAAATACCGGGCTTCCCTGGTGGTGTAGCGGTTAAGAGTCCACCTGCCAATGCAGGGAACACGGGTTCGAGACCTGGTCCGGGAAGACCCCACATGCCACGGAGCAACTAAGCTCTCACTCTAGAGCCTGAGAGCCACGACTACTGAGCCTGTGTGCCACACTACTGAAGCCGGTGCACCTAGAGTCTGTGCTCCGCAGCAAGAGAAGCCATCGCAATGAGAAGCCCGTGTGCCTCAATGAAGAGTAGCCCCTGTTGCCACAACTAGAGAAAGCCTGCACACAGCAACGAAGACCCAACACGCCAAAAAATAAAATAATAAATACATAAATAAATACATAATTTCTAAAAAAAAAGAAAAGAAAAAAATACCAAAACTTGGAAATAAGTTAATCAATGATTATGTGATCCTTTAATGTCATCATGGAGCAGCTTCTACAGCTTGTGGGCCAGATCTAGCTAACCACTTGTTTTTATAAATTACGTTTTATTGAAACTTAGCCACACCCATTCATTTCACTATTGTCTAGGACAGTTTTTGTGCTGTGGTAGCAGAACTGAGTAGTTACAATACTTACGAAGTCTACAGTATTTACTATCTGGGCCTTTATAAGTATAGTTTGCTGACCCCTGCTCTAGGGGGACTTGGCTGTGTTTTTCTTACTGCTTACTATTGATTAGGTCCCAGATATTTCCTATTCTGTAAAGGTTAGAGGTTAACATATAGAAAACATAAGTTTTCTGGTAAAGACGAGATGCTGGTAGAAAAGAATCTCAGAAGTTATAAGTTATAGTTTCATTGCCCTGCAGGAATGACCCAGCTTTGCATCTAATTTATCTCTCTCTTCTCAGCATTCCTTTTTATTTCACAGACTATATAAAATCCCAGTTCTCATATTCTCTTTTGTGCTGATGTTGTCATCTTGCTGGTTTCCTCATTGACAAGTTAAATGAAATTCTGATACATTCCCTCTCTCTCTCCCCATATTGAGAAATGTCTTTTGACAAGCTCTTCAAACCTCTTCTAATCATACGTCAATACTTACCTGAGTTGTCCTCCTCTTTGGGCAATCTTCCCTCATCCCATCCTGGTTACTGGCCCCTCTCTCTGCCCCTGAAGCATCCTGAGTACCCTTCCCCCAGCACTAATTCTCTTAGGTTGGGAGTGATACAAGGGATGCTGGGCCAATAAGGACTAAGCTTTCTGTGGGGTCTGAGAGAAGAAACTGTTCAGGTGTTGGCAGGAAAGGGTGGGTGGGATTGGTGTTGAGGGGTCCAGGGTTTGTGAAACACCTAATCAGCCTTTTGATAACTTTACTCAGTGACTTTCTTCATCTCAAGCAGCTAATCTCTCACTCTCCAGAACTACCGAGAACCTCAAGCTTCAGTAACCTGGAGTCCAAGGCAGAAAAATCACTGATTCCTTGGATGAAGGAAGAAACTAAAATAAGTGCCTGATTCTGTGCATACCATCTGAAAAAGGCTAACATGAACCTGAAAGCATCTTGTGAAGACATCTGGAAGGAGAGAACCCAAGAAGTTTCTAGCAAGCAAGGAGTAAATGGGTGAATGGAACAGAATCACACAGAGCACCCACCGTTAAGACTTTGAGATGGCATTATGTCACTCATAGGCTCATTACTTAATGTGTCCTTCATTGGTTTACTTTTGGAAACCTAGAACATGTAGATGAGTTCTCACAAGTCACACTCCATCCCTGCCCTGCATCCTATTTTCTGCATTAGATCTGGTCCCTCACCACGGGCCTTTCAGGGACCCAACAGCTGTGGCAAAGCTTCCTGTTGAAGGTGGAAATCTGTAGCTGGCCTTTTAGCTTGCACATAATACCTGCATTTGCAAGTTCGTTTTATGTGAGTGAAACTCCTCTAGCTCTTATTATCTTCTGAGATTAGTGTGGATTTCGAGCAGGTAGTGTTCTTGGCATCGTTAAAGAAAGATCTGCTTTTCTGGGATGTGCTCCTTTCAGCTTACCAAAGTTATTCTTTTTCTTCCTAAGCTGCCACCAAGCCAAGAGGGAGGACATCATTTGCTGTTGCAGCCAGGTCATTTCCCCTGGGGATGGCAGGGTGCCTGTGTGTAGGAAGAGGTTCATTAGCCCCCAGCTGCTGCCTGACTCTTGGCTCTCCTTCCTAGACTTCTGGCAAAGTTTCAAAAACTGTCATAGAAATGACCCTCTCCATCTTATGGGAGATGTCAATGAGGTGAGAGGGGGGAGAGTCAGAGAAGCCTTTGGAGAGAGATACTGGGATGCAGAATGCTTGTCCCCGTTTGCAAGCCAGCCTGCTCACTACTCCCTTAACCTGTGTATCTGTAGAGTCTTTTTAGAGACGGAAACGTGTGCACGGAAGGAGAGCTAGCAAAGGGTACATGGATACTTGTTGCTTCAACTTTGGGTCCTGTTGTCTTGCAATCAGACTCAAACACCTGGGCTTTCAAATATTTGATCAACCATTTCAAAGACATTTCAGTTTCTGAGATTTCGGGTCTGGCCTTTCCTCAGCCCTCACACCACACTCCCTACTGCAGCCATAGATGGGACTCCCACTGGAATGCCATCTACTGTTTTCTTGGCGAATCTACAGGATTATATAAAAAGCAACCAACAGACATTTCTTGAAGGAATAAATGGATTATTCCTATGGCGAAAGGATTTTCATTTTACAAAAGGGAACATGGGCTTTTTCCCCCCATGTTACATTCCTTCAGTGCATTCTAAAAAGTAATTGGATTCAGACCCAATGGTAAAGTAGAGCATACATTGATGGGGAGCATACACAGAGTGAGGAAAAAGCAGTCAGCCACAGTAATAACTGATGGCTGGTCTCGGCAAAGCCACTGGGACCCTATTTGTACCATAATAGGGAGGAGGAAGAGGGGACACAGGGGAGCACGCTGGGAGAGCAGGCGGAGAGACTGGCTGGACTTCTGCTCTCCAGAGAATTCACCTGTATGCACATGCATGTGTGTGTGATTGACACAGTGGAATCTTTTTTTAAAATTAATTAATTAATTTATTTTTGGCTGTGTTGGGACTTCGCTGCTGTGCACAGGCTTTCTCTAGTTGCAGTGAGCAGGGGAAAATATTTGTTGCGGTGCGCAGGCTTCTCACTGCGATGGCTTCTCTCGTTGTAGAGCATGGGCTCTAGGCGCACGGGCTTCAGTAGTTGTGGCCGGCAAGCTCTAGCGTGCAGGCTCAGTAGTTGTGTTGCATGGGCTTAGTTGCTCCGCAGCATGTGGGATCTTCCCGGACCAGGGCTCGAACCTGTGTCCCCTGCATTGGCAGGCAGATTCTCAACCACTGCGCCACCAGGGAAGCCCGACACAGTGGAATCTTTAGAGAAGGAGTTCCCTCTAGTACAGGTCAAACGGCAGCAGGGCTGGCCTCCTGTATTAGGCAGATTAGGCCATTCTATATGTGGTGTGACTCAGAGCATAATATAAAGGCCTTCCTGTATGAAATTATGCCCCTATCTGTTACTGTGGCCTACCTTCCTGTAACAGGGGTCTTTCATTCCTCAGAGAAATTTCAAACTCGAATTCTCTGAGAGAAAGAAAAATAGTGAGATTCATGCTGAGATGGAAATGACTAATAGCACATCCTTTCTTGAGAGCAGACTGGTGCTGATGCCTGGTTGGCAGGAAAAGTGCCCTGGCTGATAGGGACACAGGGACAGAGGAGGGAGAACGCAAGGCAATTGTAGACGGACTTTGCCGATTGACCCTCAGTGGGGGAATGAATATAACGGTGATCAGAGAAAGAAAAAGCCCTTCTAACTTGAAAGAGATGTTTTAAAATTTAAAAAACTTGGTTTTAGGCACCAGTGCTCCAGAAATGAAACCACAGAATTCAGTTCAGCCTATGCAAGCCTGTGAGATTAGACTGAATGATTTAGTTTCTATCTGAGAGTTTGAAGCCAAAGAACTATAGCTACATCCCCTTTTGGTAACTCTACCATTTCAAGAGGAACTTTTCCAAGGGCCAAAGCTTGATTGGTTAACTTTGCAAGTCTAGGAGACAGACCCAATACCCAACACCTGTACCATGACTCTCCCTTTCTACCCAAGTGACAGTCAATGCGAATTCATCACAGCATCCTCTGTACTGAGTCACTATTAAGCATCAGATCCTTCTCAACTCAGCTCTCCAAGCTGCCAGAATTAGTTGATTGGACTTGGCTCTTGGGTCAAAATCTAATTTTTTTTTCTTGGCCAAAAGTAATGAAGAGGTTACACATACAAATTCGTCAAAGGTTCCATCTCTATGCTTTTTTCCCTGAAAAAGCAATTCAGGGTAGATCATCCTAGTAGGTATGTAGTAGGTCTATGAGCATTTGATGAAAACTCAAGTGAAAACAAGCACACACAATTGACTCCTTTAATAATAATTCCTGAGAGGCAGGCTGAAGGAAGCATTACCTGGAGATCATAAAAGTATATTTGCTATGACTGCTAACTCTCTGTTGCTTTGAGAGGAGAAATGATTCATGGAGTTCTTATCTACACAGAGCTCCAGCCATGCCCAGCAAGAATGAAGAGTTGTAGTCTGTGTTTTAGTGATTAATCAGATGTTTGCTTCACCAAAAAACAGAGGAACCACGATGAGATAATAAGTCCATTCCAGGTCCATTCCACCTTTGTTCACTCTCTGGTTTAGTACTCCAGGAAAATGACTGGAGCTCACCAGTATGGTGGACTATCTTATAAATATCCATTGAAGAAAACCACAGCAGACTCAAGATTAAGCAAAACTTCCTTGGGATCTCCAACTCCCTCAGATTGCACGTCATTGGAACGATTTAATCTCTCCTGTTCAACAAGGAAAAGTTCAATAGAAAAATATTTTTGTGTTTATTTTGGTTTTTGATCTATTAGGAGACTCCAAATAACACATTTTACTCGGTGGTGTTTTGTGAGAAAAGCATCAAGAAAATGACTCTGTTCAAAATGTGTGAACAGAGTTTTTTCAGGAGAAAACAGAATCTGGGCCCCTTGAAAGAAAATAAACCAAAACTTTAGTAGAGCTGTGAAATCTCTCTCAGGAGAGAACAGTTGTAAAAAAGTAAGATTAGATAAGATATTCTTTCAGTGTTTACTATCTATGTATTAGAAGAAAATAAAAATATGGTGACCTAGGGACTAGTACAGGGAAGTCTATGATACTAGCTTAAGCAGGTTAAGTGGATTGGTAGATGGAGGGTCCCAATTTTCACCATTATTTCAGATTCTGGATCATCTAGTGAGGGCCACGTGCATTTCACTCTCTACCCATTACCCATAATGCTCACAGCCGCATTCAAGGTTGTCATTATCTCATTTTTACAGGTGAGCACCATAAGATGCTGAAGGATAAAGTCATTGACTAGGAGTTATTAGGGAAAGTGAGAGGCTGACTGTACAGAGAGACTCAAAGAAAGTTTTCAGCCCCAATTTCAGATAAGTAGGGATTGAAAATGGCTCACTTCAGGGTTTCTGCATATTTGACTCTCGCTACTAAACGTACTTAATTCTCATAATTCAATCCTACAAGCTTATCGAATAACTCCTACACTGTGCAATGCCCTTGTGCTAGCAGGGGATGCTGCCCAGAAGATCTGAATGGGCAGAACTGGGAAGGTGGGCAGGCAAAGCACAGCCCAGGGCTGTGGATACATCGATTGGTCAAATGAGAGCAACAAGCAGAGTGGGTCACTGAAGACAAGACAGAGGTGCCCGGCACACCCTGTACCTGTCCCATAAGTTCTTATAATAGCTCCCTGTAGCCCGTCTCTAAATGAGGATACCCAAAAGAACTTGTTTGGGCTATTATATGCAGGCTGCATGGACTTGGCTCCCATGAAATTCTAAATTTGCATAAACAATGTGGTATCTTGCCTGATGAATTTTAAGGCCAGTTCAGCTGGCATGGAGAAAACACCACTGAGTTGGTGAGACTCATCTGAATGCTTGCATGCTTAGGGGGATTAGAAATGACACAAGAAGGGGTAAAGGGTTTGGGGCTCTGCCATTCCCTGTCATCTCTCATATTCTGTGTATTGATTTGGAAGAGCCTTTTGAATGTCTCCACTCACTTCTTTGGATGAAGACCCAGCCTGAGAAGATATGCGTGGTTTCAGAAAGCCTAGATGATGGGTTATTATATCTAACAGCACCACACTGAACAGGCAAACACAGATAATTGAATTACCTTCCAATTGGTCATTCACCGTGAAAGGCTTTGGAAGAAGCTGAAGTGGGTTGAAAGCAGCCTGTAAGTCTGTCCCGTCCACCCTCCTTATCGCTTCTAGAATTTTCCAGAGATGAGTGGCAGCCACACATGTTACTGCCTTTAACCACATGCACGGCCTTCTGCTCCACATTCCCAGCCCCACCCCCTTTACCAAAAAAATCAACACAGGAACACCAATGACAAACTGATGACAGATCCTGCATAAAACAGCCCATATCTACCCAATGCCTCCTGGCCTCGAATCCTCCAAGCCTACTCCTTGGGGAACAAACTGGCAGCTGATCAGACCTACTGCCTATCTAAATCAGGATAGGAGGAACAAAATTCAAAATGGGCAAGTGAGGATCTGATGGCCTCCAGTACAGAACCTAAGCCACACGATCTACACTGATTTCCCAGTCTCCACATGCCTCCAAAGCAGATGGCATTTGTTGGACGCAGTCAGATGTGCCCAGACAGCTTGGATGGTTCATTCCAAATGGTCCTGACACTTGGAAATGTTGACATCCCAGTTCTATCTGTGCTTCCTCAGAGCTGTCAGTGTGGAGAGATCTCAACCCCCTCACCCAATGCCACAAACACAGCATGCATTTGCTTTTCAAAACCTTTGAGCTTGTGCTGTATGCCGGGAAAAGAATGGTGACTCAGATGTGGTTCAACACTCATGGATGGAATGGTGGGGGTGATAGAGACCAACAGATACATCCACTTGGTGCAGGATATGCAGAATGTTATGGGAACCTGGAGAATGGTCCAGGAACCTAAGTGTGTTATCAGGAAAGGTGTCCCAGAGGAAGAAGCGCCTGCCTGGACTCTTAAAAGATGAGTCAGGGAGTGGGATATTTTGACCTCCAAAGGAAGAGAATTTCAGGTCCAGGGGATGGCATATGAAGGTCCAGAGGCCAGAAAGAGTATGACACTTGTAGAAGAAGTACTGGGCGTGATAGATTAGATCACCACTCAGTAAATATTCAAGCACTGTCCCCTGACTCCTAGGAGGAGTCTATTGGCATGCAACTTGACTTTGGGCTGAGAACATGACTCATTTTGGCCATTGGTATATTAGTAGACACAATGTGAGCAGAAGCTTAAAATATGCTTGTGCAATCAGATTTGCTCTCTGTGTCCTTGCCTTTTGCCATGAGAACATGTCTCAGAACAGTTCAGGCCCAGCCATGAGATATGTGTAGAGCAAACTTAAACCCTATCTTAACTGAACTCAGCTTAAATCAGCCAGACTCCAGATGATGACAGACAAGTAAGTAGTAAATAAATGCTTATTTTTGTATACCAACAAAAAGTGGGGTGGCTTGTTATGCAGCATTACCAAAAATATAGTGGACTGATACACCAGGCAAGGCAAAGAATGGGAAGAGAGAAGGCTGGAGAAGGAAGAATATCTAATCATAACCAACTGGAAATAAACACAGCAGACAAACAAAGGAAGCAAGAAGCAGCCCTGAGACTTGAGGGCAGGGTCTGCCTTCTTTTGGATGGTCACCCATGCCTGACACTTAGCGTAAGCCTGAGCACACAGCAATTAGTAAAGACAGTTGAATGATCAAACCAGTGAGTCCTCAGCCAGGAACAAACAACAGCCTATACATACATCAGCAATACCAGACTACTTGCAGCACTGGCTCAAAACTATCCCAGGCAAAAATTTAGCTACGGCCACAGCCTAGAAACTCAAGTTAACAGAAGAATCATACGAACTTACTCAATGTAACCAGGATTTACATGAGGATTAAAGAGGAGTAAAACTTCATATTCTATTTCTATTTTGTCTAGATCTTCCAGGTTTAAGGAAAATCTCACAAGCTTCTAGTATAGACAATACTGAGTATAATAAAATGCTTGGTGACTGAGGTCAGAAACACTTATTCAGTAAACACTTGTTAAGAACCTAATGTGTGCACTGCACATTGGTAGACTCTGGAAGACACAAGTTTACTCTTTAAGACAGTCTCTTAAATGCAAAGATTTGTGTGAAATCTTATTTCAAGTACATCAGTCCCCAAATTCTTTCTTGAGCTAACCTCACAGTAACCAATGCTGTGGTTTTGCCTTAAAATTAGCTTTTTCAAGGTGAAATGGAGTTAGCTACTCTTAGGACCTCTAGAATTGAGAATCAAAAGGTTCTCAGAGCCACTGGAGATACTGAGAGGGAACAAACCAAACAAAACACGAGTATCATCCTTTCTAGCCGACCTAGAGGGTAATTTCAACTCAACCTCTGTGATTATGGGGGAGCCTCTGTGGTGAAATAAAGGAGAGCAGAGAGCCTGAGAGAAGAGAGTCAGGCATCAGGGTCCAGGGATGGGGTGAGGGAAACACTATTACAGAAAGATAAAGTCAGGGAGGGAACTGAGACAGAGGCTACAATGACATACCCCACCCATGTGTTCTTCATACAGTGTGACTGACACTCCTCCCATCTGGGAGTGGTTCTGACCACCGTGGAAGCTATGCCATGTGAGTTCCAAAGCCTGGTCATAAAAGGCAAGATAGTTTCCACCTGGTTGTCTTTTGACAGTCACCTTTGGAACCCCAAGACATCATGTAAGCATCTGAGTGCCCTGAGGCCACCATGTTGCGAGGAAGCCCAGACCACATTGAGAGGCCACAAGTAGATGATCTGTCCACAGTCCCAGCTTAGTTCCAGATGACAGCCAGCATCAACTGCCAGGCATATGAGTGAAGACAGCTTTGGATGATTCTAGGTCCCAGGTGTCAAGTCCCTCCCAGCCTTCAAATCTTCCTACTGAGGCAGGCACATTGAGAACAGGGACAAAAAAGTTCCCCCCTAAAGTCCACAGCAACCAGAAATGGTTGCTGCTTTATTGCACTAAGTTTGGGGTGCTTTGATACACAGCAATAGATAACTAGAACAAGAATCTTGAAGGGGACTGCTTCCCTGGTTTTAAACCTCTGCAGTTAACGGTTAGCAAGTCATGTGCCCTACACAGGCAGGAACTGCCTGTATCTCCCAGCCCTAAAGCAGAAAAACAAGCATACCTAAGGGTTGTAAATGTGTTCCTCTGTACGGGGCCTAGGCAGATACCTATCCCTTTACAATAGTGGTTCTCAACGGAGGGTGATTTCCCCTCAGGCGACATTTGGCAATGTCTGAAGACATTTTTTTTTTTTTCTTTTGCGGTATGCGGGCCTCTCACTGTTGTGGCCTCTCCCGTTGCAGAGCACAGGCTCCGGACGCACAGGCTCAGCGGCCATGGCTCACGGGCCTAGCCGCTCCGTGGCATGTGGGATCCTCCCGGACCAGGGCACGAACCCGCGTCCCCTGCATCGGCAGGCGGACTTTCAACCACTGCGCCACCAGGGAAGCCCTCTGAAGACACTTTTGATTGTCACAACTTGGGGGGAGTGGTGCTACTGTCCTCTTGTAGGTAGGAACCAGGAATACTGCTACATCCTAAATGCACAAGACAGTCCTCCACAGCAAAGAATTATTCTGTCCACAATGTCAGTAGTGCCAAGGCTGAGTACCTCTGCATGAGAAGACAGCAAGCACCCAGACCTGCGAAATTTGCTGAGAATGTTCCATATTCACAGGGGAATGCTACCTGGGCCAGGAAGACAGGCCACAACAAGGTATGACTGAAGGCTCTTTTCTCCTCTTCTAGGTGTTAAATAAACCAAGTGCAGTCCACAGGCCATCCATCCGGTGCACCCAGACCCCACAATATCCTTTCTGAATCTCGCCTTCTGCACCAGGCTCCCTTTAAAGCAGAGCAATTAGACACCTGCTCTCAGACTCACTCTGGAAAACTGTTTCTTTGGCCAAACAAACAAACAAAAAAAGAAGGATAGTGAATTTTAGGACAGTGTGGCTGCTACAGGTGACCAGGAAAGTGGTACCCTATGAAAAGCTGTCCATTTTCAATGCGTCACTCTCACTTGCTTCTTTGACAAAAAGCCAGGGATGAGAGAAGGGAGGAAACCGCTATAATTCACTCATTCATCCCACTGAGAATTGGACACAATGTGCCCGGCCTGGGGCGGGGGGGCTGGGTGTTTTGAGTGCACGGAGGTGTGGAGAGCAGATTGTCTTCCAAGCTGCTGGGGTGTTTTCAGGTGGATGGATATGAACTTCTCCTTCAGCAAGATTTACACCCTGTTTACCTTGGGCAGCAAGAAGAAAGTGCAGCTGAAAATCCCTTTCACTTTTACAGTGAGGGCAAGGCTCCTGGCTGATTTATGGAGCTACTCAGGCAGCTCCATCGGAAGTTACGCTGCAAGATGCACGCTCCACGAGGCCAGCAGCAGGGGCCAAGGTCAGGGTCACACTCAGCAGGAACTGAGGCTGCAACCAGACCACTCCCTGCAGGGACTTCTGGAGGAGCCGTGTGCAACAGTGTGAAAACCAAGCCACAACAACACAGAAAGAAAGGATGAAGGTCTGATGAGGCTCTGTCATTTTTCTTTTCCAAAATGAAACTACCTCTATTCTCCCTGATTATCAAAGTAATTATGTTCATTGAAAAAAAAAAAAAACTTCAGAGAATATGGAACAATAAACAAAAGAGTATAGTATGGAAAAGGGGGGTGGGATACAACTACATTTACGGTGGAGAAACCTGATAAACATGACCTCAGCCAGGTGACTAAGGTCAAATTTAACAGTGGCAAATCAGGTTGACAGTATGTATCTTTGATATGATGTGATGAAAATGGCCCTGGACCTCTGTGATCTTCCTCTCCAAAACTTAGAGCCCCAGTCTAATCACGAGAAAAACATGATACAAATCCCAATCAAGGGGCATTCTTTAAGATATCTGATCAGTCTACCTCAAAACTGTCAAGGTCATCAAAACCAAGGAGAGTCAGAGAAACCGTTTCAGCCAAGAGTAGCCTGAGGAGACAGGATGACTGAATGTAATGTGGCGTGCTGGATGGGATCCTAGAACAAAACAAGGAGATTAGTAAAAAGTAAGAAAATCTGAATAAGTGTGGACTTTAGTTAATAAGAATCTATCAATACCGGTTCATTAATTGTAACAAATGTACCATAGTAATGTGCAATGTTAATAATAAGGCAAACTGAGAGTGGGGTTTATGGGAATTCTCTGTACTATCATTTGAAAATTTTCTGTAAATCTAAAGCTACTCTAGAAAATTAAGTTTATGAAAAAACAAAAAGGAAATGAGAATGCTCTATAATTCCACCCTCCAGGCAAAATACTGTTAATACTATGCTTTAAAGCCTTCTCTTTGCATATACAATCATTCTGTATGTATACATATTTTTTTATTTTCATTTAATTTTTTTTTACAAAAAATAAGACTATTCTATAAATTTTTAACACTTTTTATTCATTCTCTGGCAATCATTTGCAGCAGTAACACCTGCGAGGTACACTCCTAAAAAAAAAAATCATTTGCAAATCTAGTCAGCGTAGATTATTACAATGTTCCATATGCAGGGGAAGGTGAAATTCGCGTAAGAAGTACATTAGAACACCTGAAAGTCAGGTCTACTTTACAAGGTAGCCTGGACCAATATGCAATGCATGCTTTAGGAAGCCATCTGCTAGGCAAGTACTGGTTTCAACAAGATCATAAAGGGACACATCTGAGCTATAGCCAGGGGAGTGGGGGAAGAACCCTGATGTTTCACACAGCACTCACTTCACAACCACCATCTCTTTGAAGTCTCACAGAAATCCTGCAAGGTCAACCTGTTTGTACTCATTTTCAGGAAAGAAAACCGGGGGACACTTGTACCTTGCTCAAGGCCAGACAATTAGTCAGTCGTGGAGCCAGTGTCTGAACCAAGTCCAACCCCAAAACTTGGGCTCTTTCTCCCGCATAAGGCAGTGCTGTTGCTCGGACCAGGTCTGACTTTCAGAGACGAGGAAACCATGGCCAGATGGGTATAGATCAACTGCAGTGCAGCTGCTGGAATAACGACCATTCAGTAACATAGGCCCCAAGCACTTGTCTTGCATAGTTTGAATACCTGAGTGGTCTAGGGGTTCTATTCTACGTGTGGGAACCACAGAGCACGTGCAGTTCAGCTAAGGATGAAAACTTCCAAACTCCATTTCAAGGCCCCCATGGCTCTGAGGAAGCACAATGCCAAGCTGAATGCAAAGATTTGTGGGCCCTGGTCCCAGAGATGTCATTTAGTAGGTCTAGTTTGTGACCTCGGAGCTGGCATCTTTTTCAAGTTCCCCAGGTGACGCTCATGCACAGCCGGATTTGGAAACCACTGAGCTGGATGGTCTCTTCTAGCTTTAAGATTCTAAGAGCAATTGATTAGCAAACTAAATGCCTGTAATGACTCTTCTCAAATCTCACTGTAATTCCAAAGGGTCTCTTCTGGTCTTCTTAATACATTTTCCTCGGACAATGGGGTGGTGGTGGGGGAGAGAGAGAGAGAGAAGGAAGCAGAGAGAGAAGCATAGCAGGTCAGCACAGAACACTGGTCATGGGGCCAGGCCTCTTCTTGGGATTTTAAAAAAGCACAAATAATCCAAACGGAAAAAAACACTCTTGAAATGCTTCAGTCCAGCCCGTTATGGTTCAGGTAAGGTATCAACGTTCCAAGGGCCACATTCAAACCTCGACTGCCCTCCTCAAACCAACAAACCGCTGTCCGAGAAGCAGATGGTATGGTACTGCTGGTCATGGCCGCTGACACAGGGCAGCTTTGCCGAGAGGAAACACCGCATAGCAGGACACACATCCCCATTCCCTCCTAATGGAGCAGCATATGCGGGTCTGTGTCAGGCGGCCAGAACCCTCATCTCTGCTCCGACCTCATTAGTTAAGCCCACAGCGCCCCACTGTCTGCTCGGAAACAGCAGACAAGACAAGCGCTGCGCCCGGCAGATTAAGAGAGCAGCTGGCCAGGCTGGGGAAGGGGAGGGCCTGGCATCTGTACACTGAGAAACTTCAGGCCTGGAGGAAGGATGGTCTACACTTCCCCCGTCTTTTCTACAAGGCGCACGCTCTCCTGGGTCTCGGGCTGGAAAAGCCCCCGAAGAACTAGTGCCAGACCTGTGCAGTAAAGGGCCCTAGTCTTTGCACAATTATGACACATCTTTCTAGGGACCAGCAAATAAGAGCTCTCCGATGAGGTCGGGGTCACACAGTGCTGGAAATTCCGAGGATGCGCTTACCATGAAAGCCGCCTCTGACTGCGCGCCCCCTAGGGGCCACGAGTGGAACTGGACGTGTTCTGTGCATTGCCACGTTCCATCTTGGCTGCCACCCTTGTGGAAGTGATGTTACTATTTCTGCTTTATAGACGAGGCTCAGGGGGCTTAAAATATTTGCTCCATTGGCACAGCTGGGACTTAAACCCAGGCATGAGCACGAATGGCTCCCGGAAGGCCTGTGGCAGTGTTATGGACGCAGGTTTTATTCTAGGAGCTACGGGGTGACAGACAGATATGTGGCCTCAGGTTTGTATTGCAAATAGATTCCTTTGGCTAATGTGTGGAGAAGAGAGTGGAGTGGGTGTGTATGGAGACCCATCACTACGTGCCTGAGAGGAGAGAGACCGCAGTCAGAGAAGTGGGAGGAAAACCGAGGGGGTTGCTCTGGCTACCCGGAGGCCTGCATCTTATCTGACAAAGTCATTTCCATGGAAACAGAAGGACACTGTTTATCCACGTGTGGACCGTGGACTCTGCATCAGAATCTCTACAGGTGCTCTTACAATTCTGATTCCTGGGCTCTATCTCAGATTTTCTAAATCAGAAGCTCTGGGTGGGTTTGGGGGGCGGGGTGTTAAAATCTGCATTATCAAGAATTTGGAATTAAGGGCTTGGGCCCTGGAGTCAGAGTGCCTGAGTTTCCATCCCAATTCTGTCACTTCAGTGAGCCCAGGAAAGTTATTTGCTGTCTGTAGAACAGGTCTCATGCTACTATCCACCCACTATGGACATTATGAGGGTTCAATCAGCTAATATTATAAAGCCCTTAAACCAGTTCTAGGCCAAGAGTAAGAGCTCAATTAGTGTTCAGCTACCTCTGAAAAGGATAATGCAAATGGAATGAAAGCTGGTAGAGGCTCAGGCACTGTTCCTCCCTCCCCCCGCAAACAGAGACGCTTCCTTTGTGGGCTGGTCCAGAGCTCAAGATCTCAGAGTGAGGAAGATTGTATTCTCCATCTGAAATGAAGCTGTCTCACACCCTGAGTGTATCTCCATCAGCTGTGGCAGCCAACGTATCCATAGCTCCAGCGCAGATTCAGACTCAAAGACAGCATCTCAGCTGTTACGGGTTGATTGTGTCCCCTACTTCCACCAAGATGTTAAAGTCCTAACCCCCGGTACCTGTGAATGTGACCTGATTTGGAAAGAGAGTCTTTGCCCATGATCAAGTTAAAATGAGGTCATTAGGGTGGTCCCCAATCCAACATGACCGTGTCCTTAATAAAAGGGGAAATTTGGACACAGAGTGAGACACATACAGAGGGAAGGTGATGTGAAGATACAGGAGAATGCCATCTATAAACCAAGGAACTCCTGAGGCCACCAGAAACCGGGAGAAAGACAGATTCTCCCACACAGCCCTCAGGAGGAACCAACATGTCATTCCCCTCGATTTCAGGCTTCCAGCCTCCAGATCTGTGAGACAATACATTTCTGTTGTTTATGCCATTTGCTTTGTGTTTGTTACAGCAGCCCTTGGACATTGATACATCTGCCAACACAGAATGGGCAGTAACTGAGCCCTAGAGTAGAGAGAGAGAGAAATGTCGGCTCCCAGGAAGGAAGCCCTACATCCCTGAATTTGGAGCCTGGATCTGGCCAGCTGAGCCCCAGTGGGCAACAGCCCTTTTGGAGACAGTCACATTGCTGCTGATTGGGAAGAGGTGGGTGCTGCATGCTTCCCTCAACTGTTCATCTCCAGGGAGCTGGTGGAGGGTGAGTATTGCAAGGACCACTAGCCCCTTCCTCGCTTGTGAAGCTGTGTGATTTGGTTTACGACGATGGGGTGTACTCAGCGGACGCATCAGCCCATTGTCCAGTGAATGCTGCCAGTTGAAGTCTCTGGTGGCTGATTTTCTGTGGCACAGTTCACACAGTGGCAAACGGCTCCATAAAGAAAACACAGAAGACCTCCTTCTCTTCCACCCGCTCACCTCCCACCCCCAGGACTTCAGCTTTTAATACACTGAGAGCAGCTGGCTTTCAGCGAAGTCTTGGCATGCCTACACTGGCTCTGACAGGCTGACGAAAGCTGGGGGCTGTGTACTTGGCAGAGGGTCAGTTCCCAGCCCCACCTTGTTACGTGGGGCCTGGGTCGGAGACCTCTGTGCCCCAAATCCGAGTCCTGAGCAGTGAGAGAGCTCTGCCATTCCACGGGCTTGTCCATACTTCAGGGGATGGCCGGTGGAGGCCAGTCCACAGGCAGAGCCCGGAAACTAGAAAGAAGGAAGGTCGAGCCCCCTAGAATGACACTCAAGACCCTTCATACTCGTCTCCAACGGCAGGCCCGCCTCGTCTTCTTCCTCCCGTCACCACCAGGCTCCAGAAAGGCTGAACAAGGGATCGTTCCTGAATTCAAATCCGGTCTCCATCGCGTACCTGCTTTGCGAGCTCGAATATGGTCCTGAGCCTCTGTTTCTACCTCTGTAAAATGGGGAGACAAATATCTATTCTTTCTGGTTATTATAAGGATTATATGAAGTAAAATGTTCAAAGGGCCTTCACGGTGTCCAACGCACAGTCAGCACACGGGAGAAGCTATTATTGATCGTCAGTAACTCATGCATCGGTAACCTAATTGGACAGTATTCAACCTACAGATAACTCTGCTGATTGACAACAGAATCACCAGAATCAAAAAAAGCAATGATTGACGCATTGAACCTCGCTCCCCTGCTGCTTCCAAAGGCCCAACCGTGACACTGGAAAGGACCAAAGAGCACTTTTCTGGTTTAACTAATTTAACTAGTTTAATCTAGTTTAATTTAGATTCCGGTGTGGCGTGGAGCCTCAGTTCTCAGGGAGGGGGAGGGGTTCTGAGAGCCGTAAAGGTCAGAGAAGAGAAAGCCATTGTGGGCCTCGTGCCTCTCACTTACCCATGCACACACACACACACAGAGACACAGAGACACACACACACACAGACACACACAGACACAGAGACACACACTGACATACATACACAGACACACAAGACACACACAGACACACACACAGACACACACAGACATACAAAGCAGACACACACAGACACACACACAGACACACACTGACATACATACACAGACACACACAGACACACACACAGACAATAGACGCACACACACACTGACATACATACACAGACACACAGAGACACACAGATACACACACACAGAGACACACACAGACAATAGACGCACACACACACTGACATACATACACAGACACACAGAGACACACAGATACACACACTTAGATACACACACACAGAGACACACACAGACACACACACACACACATACACACACAGCACAAAGACACACACACAGACGCATCACACACACATACACAGCACAAAGGCACACACACACATACACATCACTCAGAAACAGACACAGGCACAGACACACATACACAGCACAAAGACACACACACACAGACACACACCACACATGACACAAAGACACACACAGTGCCATATTCAAGTCTTTTGTAAGTCCATTTTCCCCTTCCTCTTGGAAGAACTGACTTCCCAAAGCTCATGGCCTCCAAATTTTAGGTGTATGATTGAATTAATATCAGCATGGCGGAATCAGCAGCCATCTGAAGAGATCTTTTTACATAATCGTATTCTCCCTTCTGTCTTTATTACAAATAATGGTAACCTGTTAGAAATGCAATCTCGAAGGCTTCTGATCTGATTTTATCCTGTCTTTAACTCTCTGAGACTCTGGCTGTCTCAATCAGGGGCAACCAGACTGCAGGCTTCTGTCTTAGAGCACGGTGGACCCGGGCATGCAGAGGAAGAGAGGGCCTCGGAACTGGAGGATGCACAGAGCCCTCTGACTCATGGCAGAAAAAAAGCCACTTCAAGTCTCAATGGGGCTTTCTTTGCCTTCTTCATCTTCTGAGCAAGGACACATGGCTCTGAGTTCCCTTGACAACTTCTCCCCCTGCCATAATTGATCTTTTTTAAGAATTAGAAGCTTGCACTGAAGTGTGTATCTCTTTAACTACTATCATTCTCATAGTATACAATCCTTTGTGTTCTTAACGCGCCTTGCTCCATTTCCTGCCATAGCCACCAAGTAAGTCACCAGGTCCAAAGGTCCTGGGTGGCCAGAGGCAGGCTTCCTATCCCACACTTGGATTTTAATCAAGACCAGGATGCCAGTTACTATCCACAGGGCAGGACACTCAACAAGAGTCCCATCTAGAGGGGGAAGGTGCCCCAGCCTTCGAGTCTCTACAAGGCAACCTGCAGCCAGAGAAATGTCTGGTCAGGGTCAGATGCCAGTCACTGCTTCCAGAAGCCCCCATGGCCACTCCTCTACTGACATTTATACCCTCCTGGACATGAGCAGCTCCCCTGGACACTCAGGCTCTGTGCCTGCCTGCCCATGAGGTGGCACCAAGTGCTAACCATGATGGCACATCCCTGGGGCTCCGGGGTGAAGGGAAGGTTGACTTCCAGGGTCCTCAGCCAGGCTGCTGGCTTGGCTTTACACCTGCTTGCCGGCCGATTCCCACGCTTTCTCTCCAACTTTTGTTGTTGATGTTCAGCCCAAACTCAAGGCTCATCTCCCCTGCCACCTGCTGGCTCCCCTTCCGCTTCCGCAAACGCCTTACCCACCCATCCTGTAAGACTCCTTTTTTTTTTTTTTTTTTACGGTACACGGGCCTCTCACTGTTGTGGCCTCTCCCGTTGCAGAGCGCAGGCTCAGCGGCCGTGACTCACGGGCCCAGCCGCTCCGCGGCACGTGGGATCTTCCTGGACCGGGACACGAACCCGCGTCCCCTGCATCGGCAGGTGGACTCTCAAGCACTGCACCACCAGGGAAGCCCAAGACTCCTCTTAAATTCTACAACCTCTGTGAACATTTCCAGATTCCCTGATGATTTAGTGACCCTTCTCTTGGCCTCCCAATGGACTATCCCTTCTTTCTGTCACCGATCAGAACTTATTGCAATTGCTTTTTGTGGGCCTCCCCACGTGGCTTGGAGGTGCTCTAAGGCAGGACCCTGGCCTTCCATTCACACCTCCACAGCCTAGCCCGGGGCCTGGCACAGAGCAGGGTTTCAGCAAATGTTGTTGTGCACTCACTGAATGAACATGGGATACTAAATGCACGAGTAACACAGAGCAGAAAGTTGCAGTCGGGCAGTGATGAACGAGGCCATCAGGCTGTTCTTGCATTTTAATATTTTAGGACTGCTATACTTCCTCCACTTATTCGGGTCACATCCATGAGAATGAGTCATTTCTCTGCGGTGGGGGTGCATGACTGGGTTTGCTCATTCTACAGAGCCTTATTGTAATGGGTGATAAGCAATGACTTCAGATACTGCTTGCTACCTTTGGGGTAGCACTTGGATGTTTTTCCCAATGGACCTTTGTATGCAATGTCTCAATCAGGTTGGGACACCCTCCAGAGATATGAGCACCGTCATTTTGCAGATGAGGAAACTGAGGCCCAAGAAGTTAAGCAGCTGGACTCCAGGGCACGTGGCAAGCTAAGATAAAGCTGAAATGAGGCTTAACCCCACCTTCTTCTGTTACACTATCCACAACTCCAGTCTGCCCATCCTTGATCAAAGTGACATATCCAGACATAAAATCCATGTGTAATTTTTATCTCATCTGCTCATAACAGTCTCACCAACAGGCTGAATGTGGAGTTGCAGGTACTTCTGGGGCCAGCGTTTTGGCCCTAACAACTGTGTAGATGGCCTGGTCTAGTGAACTCACCAACCATATCTCTGGTTATAAGCTCAGGCCTTCTCTGTCTTCCTCTCAGTAATACTCATAATCAAATTTCAAATTAACTCAGAAAAAAATAATCATTGTACATCTCCTCTCTGCCCAATACTGTTAGTTGCTGTGATGAAACAGAATGAGTGAGGGAAAGATAGGTGATGAAACAGAATGAGTGAGGGAAAGATAGATAGTGTGATATGGTTCCTAAGTGGTAGCAGAGAATTCCACTGGGGTGAGAAGGCAAGGGACTGGATAGTGGAAAAGAGAAAACCAAGGATGATGTGAGTAAAACTGTAGTCAGACCATGGGGCGGGGACCCTGGGGAGAGCTTCATGCCATGCTAAGGCGTTTGGGCTTTATTTCCTAGACAGTATATAGCCATGAATCATATAATGTTAGAGCTGGGAGGATTCTCAGAAATGACCTGGTCCACTCATCCATTCCACAGATGGACATGCTGAGGCCCAGGCAGGAAACGTGACTTGCTAACAGTCACATGGTGAATTATTGGCAAATTAAGCGCACAATCAGAGCTCTGATTCAAGAACTCCTCACTGGTGGCAACACAGAAGTGGATTAACTTGTAGAGAGATGGATGAGTTGGACAATGCTGACACACCTTGGCAGAGAACTCATGTATTTACAGAAAGGGAGGCCGAGAGAAGTGGAAAGAGATCCCTAAAGGAGGGGAAGGTGGAGAGAGGAACAAGATGACATGTAATGAACTCCATCTGCGGTCACCCTCAGAGTCAGGCTCTGGGCTAGGCACTCTGTATTGTCTCTTGAGTTGTCTGAACAGCCCAGGAAAGGACCATGAACTCCCTTGAGAAGGAGGTCTGATGTTCAGAGAAGATTGATAACTTGCCTGAGCTTGAACCTGGCTTTGAATAAAGGTCAGTAAGACACAAAGACCTCAAGCTTTTTCTTCCCTTCCTGAATTTTACAAGGTCACGCTAAGATCTTGAGCAAATGAACAGGGATTGGACTCCTCCTCCCAGCCCACTGCCAACCCCCTGCCTGCCTCTCTTCTTGCTCCTGTCTTATGACTCTGTCCAGAATAAGGGCAAGGAGACCCTGCCTATAGAATTTCTCACCAGAAAAGACAATGAAATTCACCTAGGAGATGTGTAGACCAGAAAACCCAGTGTCCACTCTATGAAAGGGATGGGGATCAACAGAGGTAATCAGAGTCTCTTATCTTCGTGACTCAGCACCTTCCAAGTTGAGAAGACCAAGTCCAAATCCACAACATTTCTCATCCATTCATTACAGCCAAGTGTTCATCCCAGCCCAATGAACCCCTACTCCACATGGCTTCCCATCCAGGAACACAGGTAGATTTTGGGGGGAAATCAACTGAATTTCTACTATTTGCAAAATATAAGCAAGAGTGAAGCCATTGCCAAGCACCTGGAGTGTCTCCCTGTTTCTTACAGGGTTGATTACTATCAGCACCTTACTGGGCTTATCCTGCAGGACAGGGCCTTGCTCACCTCCCCACCCCCACCCCAGCCAAGCCTCATCTCTCTCTTTTCTCTACCTCCAAGTTTATATTCCAACAAAACTGAACAGTTAGAGCCCCTGTGGACATTCTTGTCTCATTGTCCTTGAACTTGCTGTTCTCTCTTGGCATGTCCTCCACATCTCCCACCCTCCACCTTTACCTTGTGTGAAGACAGCTATCTGTCACTGTCTCTTCCCCAGCCTGGGAGAGGGACCCCTCATGCTCACAGAGCCCCTGTGCATTCCTCTGTCACTGTACTGATCACTGGTCTGTCTATGTCTGCTTGTCCCTCCCCAGGACAGGGGCTGGATTGTTTCATGTCTGCAGACACAGAGCCAAGCACATTATCAGAAAACACTGAATACCTTCTTGAAGAATAAACATATGAATAAATGAACAAATAGGTGAATCCCAATAAGCACTACAGTGATCCAAGTGAGCTTGGAAGCTTATTAGAATGAGCAGAGACTTGAAGACAAACACTGGAGAACATGGGAGTACATTTTGGGAGAAGAGTGAGGGAGAAAGTCAGCATTAGCCAAGGGTAGATGCAGGAATAAAATGTCATATAGGGTATGGGAGAGAGACTGCCTTGGTTACAGTGTTAGCCTTGTGGATAAAAGTAGTCAGACATAGGGCAGAACCCCATGTGACTGAGGACCACAGCTGGCCTATAAGATGCCTTTGTGCAAAGTGGAGAAAGGTACCTTCTTGGTACAGATGCCAACCTGAAGCCACATGGCCTGGAGAATGAGTGGTCAGTATCCTGTTAAGAAACAGAAATCTTTTATTCTGCTGGATGCAGCCTAGCACTTGAGGGTGTGGCCTGGTGAGCAAAACAAGTATCAAATTTCAAACTCCTGTGTTAGGTGCCCTTGTGCAATACCTGACCTGCACAACGGTGGCCTGACCTTGACAGTCTGGGTAAGATGTATAGAGAACAAGAAGCACAACTGAAGCCTAATTCTTTTCATAGACACTGACTTTTAGAGCTATTTGGTCTTTTTGTCAGCTTCCAAGCCTCAAAGTTCACTTCTCCTTCCAGAAATCCTCCCCATATTTTGAGCCCATGTCTTGAAATGCACCCCCCTGAAAGCAGAGCCTGAGACAAAGACTTGGACAAGGTAATTTCCTTGGGAGGTGTCTCAGGAAGGCAAAGTGAGGGGGCAAGGAAAACAAGACAAGGAAACTTGGAAAGGTGCAGAATTGAGCTAGTCATTGCTGTGGGCAAAATGGGGTTCGATCCTTCTGGGAAGCCATTGAGAATCATGTAGAATGCACATGGAGATTTTCCCTCTAAAGAACAAGCAGCTGAGATATTTATTAACCATCCCCATCCTCCACCTCCCATTTGTGGGGAGTTGTTACTGGGAGCATGAACTTTCCCACACTTCTGGGCAGTGCCTGAGTGTGAAGTGGGTGCTCCGAGTGGATGTGGAGGTTCTGAGAGCATGCACTGACCTGTCCATCGTGATTGCACTGAGACCAGAGGGGCTGAGGGGGCAGGATTTGGGACACAAAAAGTAACTGACACAGTATATCCTTAGGTTAAATAAGACATTGGGAATCTTCTTTTTACTTGAAGAAGTCAGGGAGAGGAGCAGCCCCTCTTGTCCTCTCTCTCCCAGGAGAAGCCAAAAATGTTGGTTACAGACCTGGCTCTCTGCCATTCATTCCCTGCAGCAACCAGCATCATGGGACCCTAAGAAAGGCAGCCTCTAGCCATGAATGATAAAGGTGCAGGCACCCACCAGTTCTTGGGGGCCAGATGGGGTACTCAGAGCCATTCCTCCCTGAAGAGGGGAAGGAAAAGGCACCAGCTTAGCTCTGGCCCTTGGGTAACATTGAATTACTTACATTTAATATTTTATGGCAGGCGTAATGATATAAGCTTCATTCTTTAGCATCTATTAGAAATGAAAGAACATTTATATTTTAGTGGCACCCAGCCATAGATTTCCCCATGCCTGCTTTTCTGGGGCCTTGCCATGAATACAGGAAGCAGATGAGAAGCCATCGATCAGAGCTTGCATCTTAACCCTGTAAATATGACCTGAAGTGCTTATGCCTATAAAATCAAAGGAAGAGGCTGATTTTTTATGAGGTTGGGCTGAATTTCTTTTTTAATTCAAGGTATGTCACATGTATTTATAAGCCCAAATCACCATCCTTTCAGGGAAGGTTTGGAGATTGTTCTATGAATACCAAGTACCTAACACAGAAAACAGACATGGGAAAGAGGACCCGAGCAGGGTCCTGGGCAGCAGACCCCTGGATGAACCATTTCTGCCACATCAAGCAGAAAGTCACAAAGTCAAAAGAAGACATCTCACACACTCATTAGGATAGCCACTTTTAAAAACCCAAACCCAGAAAATAACAAATGCTATGAGGATGTGGAGAAATTGAAACCCTCGTGTAATGTTGGTGGGAATGCAAAGTGGTACAGCTGCTAGTGAAAACAGTATTGTGGGTTCTCAAAAAACTAAAAATAGAAATACCATATGACCCATCAATTCCACTTCTGGGTATACACCAGAAATAATTGAAAACTGGGAATCAAAGGGACATTTGTATATTAATGTTCATGGCAGCATTATTCACAACAGTCGAAAGGTGGAAGTAACCCAAGTGTTCATCAATGGATGAATGGATAAACAAAATGTGGTAGATACACACAATGTAATATTATTCAGCCTTAAACAAGAAGGAAATTTTGACATGTGATATGATGTGGATAAACCTTAGGAATGTTATACTAAGTAAAATAGCCAGTCACAAAAGGACAAATATTTGTATTATGACACTTATATGAGGTATTTAGAGTATTCAAAATCCTAGAGTCAGAAAGTAGAATGGTGTTTGCTCAGGACTAGGAGAAGGAGGGAATGAGAAGTAATTGTTTAATGGGCACAGAGTTTCAGTTTTGCAAGATTAAGAGTTTTGGAGATGGATGGTGTGATGGTTGCACAATGATGTGAAAGTACTTAATGCCACTGAACTGTGCACTTAAAAATTGTTAAGATGGTAAATATTATGTTATGTATATTTTACCATAGTTAAAAATTTGAAAAACATAGATACAAGAGGGGAGATCAAGATGGCCAAGTAGGAGGTTGCAGAGGTCACCTCTCTGCATGAACACATCCAAAATACATATACATGTGGAGCAATTCTTGCTGAAAAAAAAACTGGAAACTGGAAGAAAGTCTCTTCTACAACTAAGGCTGTAGCGAAAGATCTACAGGGAGTTGGGTAGTAAGGGAGGAGAAGTGATCAGGTCAGGACCCAGGGCCCCTATCAGGGGACACAGAGGAGAAGGGGGGTATCACAGGCTTGGAGATCCTCCTTGAGGAGTGAGGGGTTCAAACCGTATATTGGGCACCCCAGCCCTGGGGTCTGACACTAGGAAGATGAGTCCCCTTTGCTGGTGTGAAAACCAGTGGGTCTTACTGGACACCCGTATGAAGCTAGGACTCTGCTCATAAAGAATGTGCACTTTGGCTTATTCCTGGAAATAAGGTGGAGGAAGCAGATTGGAAATGGCTTGGGGTTCTGGCCAGATTCCTGAGACTGTCCCAGCATGCACCCCAGCCAGCACTGGGTGCCTGCTCCAGCCCCTCTTCCTTTGGTTCAGCTCTATACTAGAGAGAAGACTGCCATTGCCAAGGAGAGTGTACACGTTGGGGGTCAGAACTGGCTTGGACCTCGCCCTACATCTGAACGGAGTGAGGGCAGCTGTTGCTGGCAGGCGTGTGAAGGCAGAGAATTGGAAACAGCCTAGGGCTCTGACTGGCTTGCCGGGACCTTAGCAGCCAACACCTCAGCCTGCACTGGATGCCCACTCCAGCTCCTCTTGCTCTGGCACTGCTCTTCACTATGGTGACGGTGCCATTGCTGGGGGTGGAGGGAGAGCACATAATTAGAGGGAATGGAACCGACTTGGATCTGACCCTCAGGGCTTCTGCTCCAGCACTTTGGATGCTGCCCCTGCCCCCGATAGGGTAGTGACAGTCATTGAGCCTAGGAGAAGCCCCGGCTCACACCTTGCACTGGTTCTAGACCCTCCATTTCCAGCCCTAACTTCCACCAAGGTAGTAGCTGCCAGCACACCCAGAGGAAGATCCAGGTCTCCCACCAAAACCACTGGGCATGCACAGACTGCATAGGGATGACCCCACATAAAGACACAACTTCAAGACCTAGATAGGTAACTGTTTCACCTAATTTCATAAAGACAGAGAAAGGTAAACAAAATGAGAAGACAAGAATTTGTTTCAAATGAAAGAACAAGAAAAAACCTGAAAAAACAACTAATGAAACAGAGATAAGTAATTTACCAGATAAAGAATTCAAAGCATTAGTAATAAGAATGTTAACTGAACTTGGGAAAAGAATAGAAGAACATAGCAAAAATTTTTACAAGGAACTAGAAAATATAAAAAAGGACCCATCCGAACTGAAGAATACAATAACTGAAATGAAAACACACTAGAAGGAATTATCAGCAGACTGGCTGATAAAGCAGAATGCATAGGAAACCTTCAAGATAGAATAATGGAAATCACCCACTAAGAACAGCAAAAAAAAAAAAATTAAAAAAGAAAGAATAGTTTAAGGGACTTCCAGGACAACATCAAGCATAATAACATTTTCATTGTAGGGGTCCCAGAAGAAGAGAGAGAAAGGGATAGAAAATGTATTTGATGAAATTATGGCTGAAAACTTCCTGAACCTGAAGAAGAAAACAGATTTCCAGATTCAGGAAGCACAGAAAGTCTCAAACAAGATGAATCCAAGAGACTCACACCAAGACCTATCATAATTAAAACGGCAAAAATTAAAGACAAAGAGAGAATTTTAAAGCAGTAAGAGAAAAACAAAGAGTGACATACAAAGGACCCCAATAAGGTTATCAGCTGATTCTTCTGGAGAAACTCTGAAGGCCAGAAAGGAGAGGAATATATATCTAAAGTGCTGAAGGGGAAAAACCTACAACCTAGGATACTCTACCCAGCAAGGTTAGCATTCAGAATTGAAGAGGACAAAAAGAACTTCTCAGACAAGCAAAAACTAAAAGAGTCCATCAATACTACACCAACCTTAAATGTTAAAGGGTATTCTCTAAGTGGTAAAGAAAAAGCTACAACAGGAAGTAAGAATTTACAAGAATTTTCCACTAGTAAAGGCAATATATATAGAAAAGGCTATGGGTCAACCACTTAAATAGGCAAGTACAATGACTAAAAGGCAAAAATTGTAAAGTCAATTATAACTACAATAAACATTAAAGGACAGACAAGAAGATGTAAAATATGACATCAAAAACAGAAAATGGGGGCTTCCCTGGTGGCGCAGTGGTTGAGAGTCCGCCTGCCGATGCAGGGGACGCGGGTTCGTGCCCCTGTCCGGGAGGATCCCACGTGCCGCGGAGCGGCTGGGCCCGTGAGCCATGGCCGCTGGGCCTGCGCGTCCGGAGCCTGTGCTCCGCAACGGGAGACGCCACAACAGTGAGAGGCCCGCGTAATGCAAAAAAAAAAAAAAAAAAAAAAAAAACAGAAAATGGGGAGGGAATAAAAATTTATATCTTATGTATATCTTTTAGAATGTGTTTGAACTTAAATGACTATCAGTTTAAAACAAGTAGAGACAGTTATAGGTCAACATATATGAACACCATGGTAACCACAAATCAAAAACCTACAATACATACACAAACTAGACAGAAAGGAACACAAGCATACTGCTAAAGAAAATCATCAAACCACAAGAGAAGAAAATAAAAGAAGAAGAAAAGAATAGAGAAGAACTACAAAAACAACCAGGAAATAAGTAACAAAATGCAATAAGTACATACCTATCCATAATCACTTTAAATGTCAATGGACTAAATGCTCCAACCAAAAGACATAGGGTGACTGATTGGATTTAAAAAAAACCAAGACCAATGTATATGCTGCCTACAACAGATTCATTTCAGATCTAAAGACACACACAGACTGAAAGTGAGGGGATAGAAAGATATTTCATACAAATGGAAATGAAAAGAAAGCTGAGGTGGCAATACTCATGTCAGATAAAGTAGACTTTAAAACAAAGTCTATAACAAAAGACAAAGAAGTGCATTATATAATGATAAAGGGATCACGACAAGGAGAGGGTGTAACACTCATTAACATATATTGGAACACCTAAATATATAAAGCAAACATTAACAGACATAAAGGGAGAAATTGACAATAATACAATAATAGTAGGCAACTTTAACACTTACATCAATGGAAAAATGATCCATACAGAAAATCAATAAGGAAAAAGCGGTTTTAAATGACATTTTAGACCAGAAGGACTTAATAGATATCTACAGGACATTCCATCCCAGAACAGCAGAACACACATTCTTTTCAAGTGCAAATGGAAAGTTCTCCAGGACTGATCAGATGCTAGGCCACAAAGCAAGTCTCAACATAATTAAGAGGATAGAAATTATATGGAGCATTTTTTCTGACCACAACAATGTGAAACTAGAAACCAGTTGCAAGAAGAAAAATTGGAAAAACACAAACACTGGAGACTAAACAATATGCTACTAAAAAAAAAAAGAAAAAAGGGTCAATGAGTAAATCAAGGGGGAATCAGAAAATAACATGAGACAAATGAAAATAAAAATACAACTTTCCAAGGTCTATGGGACACAGCAAAAGCAGTTTTAAAAGGAAAGTTTATAGTGATACAGGTCTACTTCAAGAAATAAGAAAAATCTCAAATAACAACCTAACTTACCATCTAAAGGATTTAGAAAAAGAAGAACAAATACTGTATGCTGACACATATATATGGAATTTAAGAAAAAAATGTCATGAAGAACATAGGCGTAAGACAGGAATAAAGACACAGACCTACTAGAGAATGGACTTGAAGATATGGGGAGGGGGAAGGGTAAGCTGTGACGAAGCGAAAGAGCAGCATGGACATATATACACTACCAAACGTAAGGCAGATAGCTAGTGGGAAGCAGCCGCATAGCACAGGGAGATCAGCTTGGTGCTTTGTGACTGCCTGGAGGGGTGGGATAGGGAGGGTGGGAAGGAGATGCAAAAGGGAGGGGATATGGGAACATATGTATATGTATAACTGATTAAATTTGTTATAAAGCAGAAAAAAATAAAAATAAATAAAAATAAAAAGCCCAAAATCAGCAGAAGGAAGGAAATAATAAAGACCAGAGAGGAGATAAATAAGAGACCAAAAAAACAATAGAAAATTTCAATGAAACCAAGATCTATCAAGATATCCCATGTTCATGGATTGGAAGAATTAATATTGTTAAAATGTCCATGCTACCCAAAGCAATCTATTACATATTTAATGCACTCTCTACCAAAATACTCATGACAAAGGACCCTAAAATTTGCATGGAAACACGAAAGACCTGAATAGCCAAAGCCATCCTGAGGAAAAAGAACAAAGCTGGAGTTATCATGCTCCCTGACTTCAGACTACACTACAAAGCTACAGTCATCAAACCAGTATGGTACTGGCACAGAAACAGGTACATAGATCAATGGAACAGAATAGAAAGCTCAGAAATAAACCCACAAACATATGTTCAATTAATGTATGACAAAGAAGGCAGGAATATACAATGGGGAAAAGACAGTCTCTTCAATAAGTGGTACTGGGAAAACAGGACAGTTACATGTGAAAGAATTAAGTTAGAATATTTTCTCACACTATATACAAAAATAACCTCAAAGTGGATTAAAAGCCTCAACATAAGACTGGAAAACATACAACTCCTAGAAGAGAACATAGGCAGAACACTCTTTCACATAAGTTTGTAGCAATATTTTTTTTTAGATCAGTCTCCTCAGACAAAGGAAACAAAAGCAAAAATAAACAAATGGGAGCTAATTAAACTTAAAATCTTTTGCACAGCAAAGGAAACCACTGAAAAATTGGAAAGACAACCTACTGAAGAGGAGAAAATATTTGCAAATGATATGTCCTATGAATCCAAAAAATATAAACAGCTCATACAATTCAGTATCAAAAATATCCAAACAACCCAATTAAAAAATAGGCAGAAGACCTGAATAGACATGTTTCCAAAGAAGACATACAGATGGTCAACAGGCACATGAACAGATGCTCAACATTACTAATTGTCAGAGAAATGAAAATCAGAACCACAATGAGCTATCTTCTCACATCTCTCAGAATGGCTATCATCAAAATTACACAAATAACAAATGTTGCCAAGGATATGGAGAAATGGGACCCTAGTGCATTATTGGTGAGAATGTAAACTGCTGTAACCATTATGGAAAATGGTATGGAGTCTCCTCAAAAAGCAAAAATAGAATTACCATATGATCCAGGAATTCTACTCCTGGGTTTGTATCTACAGGAAAAAATCCACTAACTCATAAAGATATATGTACCCCAATGTTCATAGCAGCATTATTTACAATAGCCAAGGTATGGAAGCAACCTAAGTGTCCATCAACAGAAGAATGGATCAAGAGGATGTGGTGTGCATATATACATGCATATACACAATGGAATATTACTCAGCCATGAAAAAGAATCAAATTTTGCTATTTGCAGCAACATCGATGGACCTGGAGGATATTATCCTTAGTGAAATAAGTCAGACAGAGAAGACAGATACTGTATGATATCACTTATATGTGGAATCTAAAAAATAAAAGAAATGAATAAATATAACAAACAGAAACAGACTCACAGATATAGAGAACAAACTAGTGGTTACCAGTGGGGAGAGGGAAGGGGGAAAGGGAAAGACGGGGATATGGGGTTAAGAGGTAAAAACTACTATGTATAAAATAAATGATACAAGGCTATATTGTATAGCATAGGGAAAATAGCCAATGTTTTAGAATAACCTTAAATGGAGTATAATCTATAAAAATATTCAATCACTATGTTGTACTCCTGAAACCAATATAATATTATAAATCAATTGTACTTTAATAAAAAATACATAAATAAATACAAGATATAGATAATAGGAGGCCTTATGGATGATCGACTTCAACCCACTGATGAAACAATTGCGAGAAACAGGTCCAAAGAGCAAAGGTAACTTGATTCAAATCACACATCAAGTGGATGGAGGACCCAAAATTAGAATGTAGATCCTGACTCTCAGTCCAGTGCTCTTTCGACAATCCCATACTAACTCATTTCATTATTAAGCACTGTGCAAAGGGTCAATAAGAAGTTTATGGAACAACATGCCAGGCACTGTTCTGAGGTCTTTACATGTACTAGCTTACTGAATGCTCACAATGACCCTGTGAGTAAAGAACTACTATTATTTTAATTTTACAAATGAGAAAACTGAGGCAGGGAGAGGTTAGATAACTTGTCCCAAGTCACCCAGTGACAGAGCCAGAGTTTGAACCTAGAGTATTAGACTCCAGAGTCCACTGTCTTAATCACTCTACTGTCCCACTTTCTCATCAGAACTCCTATTATCTCATGTTTCAAGGGAGCCTTCCCAAATACAAACAATATAATGAACCGTACTGTGACGATATGTCTCAGTTCTCTTTTATCCATTGTGTATATGCTGAGCTCCCTAGGGTTTCTAGCTTAGGCAAAATTAGGAAAAAGAGAGGAGTTGAGAACTGTGGGAAAACAGCCAAAGATATGATTCCCCCTCAAATCCCAGATGTTTTACAATCCAATGAGAAGGTCACTGAAAGAAGAGTCTGTGTGGACTGGGAAGCTCAGTGAAACTTCTCTGTTGAGTTTCCATCTGCCCTGAGTTTTGAAGAATGAACAGGACTTGGCTTAAAGCTATGGCCTATGTGCTGAATATGTGGTGTGCAGTCCCATCCTGGGAACTGTGGGGGAAGATCAAAACACAAATGTCATTTATTTACTTTGCAGCATGCCAGGAAATGTCTGTCTGCACTCATTTGGTTGGAAACAGGGTCCCTCTCCTGGAACTTTCTAGTTTAGGGCTAGAGAAGACACCTCGTTTCTTTCTGAAGAAGTTAAAATAGTCACAAGGCCAGTGTAGGTGAAAAGAAGACTCAGTGAGTACCCAGAGCAATTGATAAACCATCCTCGAGAAACCTGTGGTCCCCACAGACTTCTGGGACCATCTCGGGGTACTGGGATTGAAGTACGACTGGCCTGAGGTGCTGGAACTCCAGGTCTTCCACCCGCACAATTTCACTCAACAAATGGGCCTGTGACTAAATATGTCTGAAAATTATAGTAAGAAATTAACATGCTACATTGGGTTCTCAGCTCCCACAGCATTCTGTGGCTTGGCAAGTAAACCAACATTTATTGAGTACATGGCACTAATTTCAGTTAATCCCCACAGAAACACTAGGGGGTAGGATTTACAGTCATGTCCGCTTTACAGATTAGAAATTGAGGTGAGTGAAGGTAAAGTGACTTGCCCAAGATTGCACAGCTCTTTGTCAGTAGAGTCAGTACATGAACAGAAAGCCGTCTGACTCCAAAACCCATATTCTCTTGAGTACACCAAGCAGCATGTCCAGAGTTTTTGCTGACTCCATCTTCTAAAAATGGGGAGAAGTATGAGGGAGGTTTGGCTATGGAAGATCTATACCCCAAATTTGAGACCAGCGGTGCACTGATCCTACATGAGTTCAAGGAGGCTTTCAGGTCTTCTCCTGCATGAAGGCACTTCATAAGTTGCACCTGTTACCCCAGCTACAGTGGCAGGTGGTGAGTGTCTGGGGTTATCCTCCCTGTTATTGTCCCTCTGGAGGGCAGAGTAATGGCTGTGCTGTGAGGAGCAATAAGAGCGTTTGTTACCATAGTGAACGGTAGAAAATCAGATTTTGATTGGGTACCAGTAAGCCTAGTTTCAATTCTAACGATTCTCAGTTTTCCTGAGCCCTGGCTCATTCAGGGATGAGGCAAGATAAACTCATCCTCTTTGTCTGCTGTGTGCTTTCTGGCGTTGCTTTAATGATACTGACCTCTTTGCCAAGAGCTATATACACAGTCTCTTTAATGAGGTGTTATTTTTTTTTCTGTGCAATAGATAATCTTGTTTGACTGCATTTTTAGTTATTCTTCAGGGCAAACACTTTGTGTTAATCTTAGCAATGACAGATAAAATGTCATGTATAAAATATTTCACATCCAGAAAGTCGACCTTTCACTCTTAAAATTGATGTCTAAAGCAAATACTGTTTTAGAGAGCACTTTGGGAAAATGTCACACCAAATTGCAGAGGTCAATGAGAGAGCTTTGTCTGGAGGTGCCAAGGCGAAAAGAAAGCTGCAGATTCTAACGAGGACCTAAGCTTTGATTCCTTTGGTCCTTCATAATTGGCATAAAGTCATGGCGTTCAGTACCACGGACAGCACCATGACACGTCTTGCCTGGCTAAAACTGGCAGCTGGTCAGAAAGAGTAGTAGCTTTTGGAGAATTCTGTCTCTCAGCCTCTCGAGGCTTTGCCAAAATCTGCCATGTATTAACATGCAAACTTCTAAGTTTCTTAACTAATCAGAGCTGACTTTATTCTGAAAAGGAAGAAAAGCTGGGATTATGAATTGATATCATGTATGGGAAATGCTCAACACATTCTAGGTTCCCTGCTCCTCAGTTCCACGGAAGATTTAGGTAATTCACAGAACAACCAATGAGAACATGATCTCTGGAAGCTTCAGGCACAAGACATGCAATGTTGAGAAGATCTTGCCTTTCGAGGCCTACTTCCTCCTCGTGTCTTGCCTCTCCAACTAGATGCTTTCCTTATTGATGGTCAACTACTAATCTATGAGATGCTCTGACAGTCACATAAAGCTTTATCTCCCAGAGGGAAAGCACTGTTTGGGGAATCTTAAGAAATGAGGGACTATTCAAGGGTCAAAGAGTAAAGCAATAATGGTGGCACGTCAGGTATGATGCCAAGCAGCAGGGGAGAGTTTGGATATGAAACATGGAGGGTGGAATTCTGACACACCCAGTGTTTGTTAATGCATTAAAATGGTACTTCTTTCTGTGGCTAACACTTCATTGTGGGGTAGGACTGTATGGAGGAAAAGTATACATTTGACTTCTTAAAGGCTTTGATCCAGTAATAAGTTATGGACGAGGCATTTGGAGAAGGTGGAGGTCTTCATGAGCAATTCACCCACCATGCAGTGACCTGCACTGTCCACTTAGACATTAAACTTGTTGTCTGGAAACCTCATCTCATGCTTTTTGATCCATTTCATCAAGCTTCTTGTCTTGGAGGCAGCTTCAGCTCTTTAATCTCTTTGTAATCAAAATAAATGTCTTAATAAAGATGCATGCCAATCCTGTTTAATTTGTCACAGGTATTAACTGTGGCTTCCCAAGTTTTCAGCATTTTCATGACATGTTTGCAGTCTCAGAAGCGTCTCCTAACCTGCATTTCTCTGGTCACCATCACCACAATATCACTTCTAGTTTACATAACCTGTTTTCAGGGCAAAGAGGTCCTCTCTCTCATCTCTTGCTTATTTCAACAAATCTGTTAAAAATGCATGAGATGCAGAGACTTTCCCACATAGTCTGGTCTGCCTTTTCACATTGATTTTGACAGAATAGAAAGATATAAATATACATGCAGATCCATGCCAAGAAGGCATTCTCTGTGGTCAGGCTAAGCACCATTATTTTTCTTAAATTGTTTTTCTCCCTGTTAAAAGAGTAAACAGGTGAATTATAGAAAAATTCTTTTTTCATATCACAATTACTTTATTATTATTTTTTATTAGTTTCTGCTTTATAACAAAGTGAATCAGTCATACGAATTATAGAAATTTTGAACATTGTAGGGAAAAAAAGAAAACCAATCAATCAGGGTCCTATACCCTAGAAAAATCACTGTCAATATTTTGGTGTGATGTCTTCTAGTGGATTTTTTCCTATACATACTTTTATTTTATAGATATGTTTGCTTTCCTTAGTGGAAACAGTGTGGTGTATATGCATTTTTATTTTACTCACTATACATTATAGAGAATTTTTATATGTCATCTAAAATCATTTTTAATACTTCAGAATTAGGGGGGTACATTATTGATTATTAAACCATTCCTCTATTGTTAAACAATTAACTTCTTTCTTTTTCTTTTTTAAAAATATTTAATTTAATTTTTATTTTTTTGGCTGCATTGGGCCTTTGTTGCTGTGTGCCACCTTTCTCTAATTGTGGCAAGTGGGGCCTACTCTTCCTGGCAGTGCGCGGGCTTCTCATTGTGGTGGCTTCTCTTGTTGTGGAGCACGGGCTCTAGGCATGCAGGCTTCCGTAGTTGTGGCACACGGGCTCTAGGACGCAGGCTCGGTAGTTGTGGCCCACGGGCTTAGTTGCTCTGTGGCATGTGGGATCTTCCCGGACCAGGGCTGGAACTGTGTCCCCAGCATTGGCAGGCAGATTCTTATCCACTGCACCACCAGGGAAGTCCCTCCTTTTATTTCTTGCTTTTAGAAATTATACCACAGTTGACAGCTTTCTACATAAAGGATAAATATTGTAACATGATAGTTTTTTAATAACCGGGTGCTCCATTAACTGTTTTAAATTAGTAGCAACACTTTAGTGAAGGCCTAATGTGTGCACAGTCCTTTTCAAGGTAGTACGGAGAGATTTGACAGTATGAGATCATGTCCCTAGCCTTGAGTCTTATTCAAGGGGGTATGGCAGAGGCTCTTATCTTGCTCTTCTTCAGAGATCTACTCATTTTCCTTATTGGTAGATTTCCTAGTCTATTGATATCAGGAGGACATCCACTTCTGGGTATGACCTGTGAACACTGTTGAGTGGGGATGTGATGCTGGGAACTGTTGCAGCCATATTTGACGAAAAGCAAGGGACCAGTCTTGGGACAGAAGCCAACATTGGAATTTGGATCTTCAGTGATATCACAGAGTTGATACTCAATTCCACCTGGTGATATCCTGACCCCCTGACTTCTTATTACATGAGAAATAAAATTTTCTCCTTCCAGTTTTTTTTTTTCTAGTTGAGTTGGAGCTTTTATTAACCGCTGAAAGCATCCTAACTAATAGAGTAAAATCAACACACGTCATAATAATGGCTACCATTTATAAAATTATTGTACAGACTTCCTCTTTCATTGAACAGTAATTCTCTTCATTGAACAGATAAAGAGACTGAATATCAGAGAAGCTAAGCAACTTGCCCCAAATCACGGACCTGGGATTTGAATACATATTGGCTGTGTCTGGAGCCTTGTTGACGGGGAGATCAGAGAAGTGAAGAGTGTCAAGCATGTTGTTTGTGAAGGTGAAGAGGAAGCAGGTAGCTTCCTTAGCACCTGTGTTCTTCATTGAAATGTGCATGCGTGGAACTTACAGCTTTATAAAATCGTTTTTGCCTCTATGAATCTATTTTAGTATCCCCCAGATACCTTGTGGAAGAGGAGACAGGTCCACAGAGGTTTAAGTGCTCTTGTCCCCAGGCACAATGCTAGCAGGCATCAGAACTGGAAGCTAAGTTCCCCGACCAGTGGTCCAGACCTCCCTCCACTAGAGCCCACTGCTGGGGAAGCCTGCTCAAGGGAAGAATCCCATCCTCCTTCCTGGTTTTCCCTCTTCAGTCCCCACCATTCAACATTCTTATTTTTTCAAGCACAGCATCTACCCTGTGGCGATGCTAACAAATATAATACATCAGAGAAAGAATTACAAATATTTATGGCTGTAATAATTTCCCACCCAAAGAGGGGGCAGGGATCAGATCATTAGAGAGAATCAACCCAGCATGAAGTGTGATTTTTATTTCTCCCTTCAGTTTTAATTCAGATAATGTACGTGATTTTCTGGAAGTGAGAAACTTTGGCTCAGGGAAACAGGACTTTGCATGACAGAGATGTTGGTTTGCAAATAGGGGACTGAGTTTGTTTTTTTAATTAATTAATTAATTTTATTTATTTATTTCTGGCTGTGTTGGGTCTGTTGCTGCACGTGGGCTTTCTCTAGTTGTGGTGAGCGGGGGCTACTCTTTGTGGCGGTGAGCGGGCTTCTCATTGCGGTGGCTTCTCTTGTTGCGGAGCACAGGCTCTAGGCGTGTGGGCTTCAGTAGTTGTGGCTCGCGGGCTCTAGAGCGCAGGCTCAGTCGTTGTGGTGCACGGGCTTTGTTGCTCTGCGGCATGTGGGATCTTCCCAGACCAGGGATCGAACCTGTGTCTCCTGCATTGGCAGGCGGATTCTTAACCACTGTGCCACCAGGGAAGTCCTGGGGACTTAGTTTTTGATTCACTGATTCCATCAGAACTTTGTAGCCCAGACATCCCTTAGAGGTTGTCCACCCGGGACGTAGAGATACCCAGAGTGCTGATAGCAGTCCGGGGGTGTGTGTCTGAGACACACCTCGTCTTCTCTCTCACTCACTCTGTGTCTTTCAAAACCTGCATTTCGGCAAATTTTTTGTTTACTTTTAAGGTTCAACCAGAAATAATAGAAAGGTTCATTTCAAAAGAACCGTTTGCTCTAGAAAATTTCCCTGACTCCCTCCACCCTCAGGCTGGCTTGGGGTTCCTCCTCTACATTCCTGCAGTCCCTGGAGATGATCCCCACTTGGCATCTGTCACTCTCCATCCCACTGGCTGTTTTCTCCTCCATCTCCCCCACTAGAATCTGAAGTTCTTTAAGCGGAAACTCTATCAGGCTTGTGTCTGCATTGCCAGCCCTCAGCGTGGAGCTCGCCACTGAGATAAGCTCTCAACACATTCTTCATTCCATCACTCCTAAATGGCACCCGGAACACGACTCAGTGTGGGTTCACATCTCAGTGTTCAGGATGGGAATTTGTAGCCAGGTTATCTCAGCCTGATGGGGACCAGCAATGTAAAACGCAGTCCAGGGGAAGCCCGGTCTCTCCCCAGCATTGAATTTCTGTCTTTACTGACAAAGTCCTTGTGCTGGGAGCTTACTTACGACTAAGACTCTGCCCTGCGAACAGTCCCTGCCACCGAGCTTCCCTTCTCCTGTGCAGGGGGCTCTGCAGCCTGGAGACATAGATCCACAGAGGGTGGTAGGAGGTGCCGGTGAGGGGCCTGGGGTCTACCCTAGAGTTAGACACTAGTTGAGCCGGTCTACTCCAGGTGCTGGTCCTGTGCTGGACAAGCCTGCAGCCCTGCTCCCCTGGGACTCTGGATTCCCCAGGAAGCTGGGAGCACGGGTGGCCCCTTGACAGCCACTTTGAATTAGACACTCAAGTAGCAGAAGCGGGAAAAAATACGTATTTCTCAGGACTCTTTCCGAGGAGAACAATCTGATCACCTCTGGGGGTGGCGTGGGGCTGAAGGACCACTGGAGTCTCCTAACTACCTTCTCAGAGGGAAGCTCTGGTTATCTGAAGGCTCTGGTTATTTGAGGGCTTCGGTTTCTCAGTGGGGTGCACACCCCACCCCCCACCCTCAGCCTCACTCCTAAATAAAAGTGTGGCAACATTTTAAGGACTATCAGCTTGAAGGGGTGCTACGTCATTAGCTTCTGGGTCCCCAACGGTCTCTCTATCCCTGCTGAAGGAGGGTGGTGGACCTAAGGGGCATCCACACCTGAGCGTGTAGGAAGCAAGTGCAGAGGAGGTGGTACAGACTGAACAACGCAGGCCACAGGCGGGAGCTGTGAAGATCCAAAGAGAAGAGCGGGGAGGCAGGTTTGCTGCTGAGGGGGGCACATGCTCCCCCACTGGCTGGGCCAGACCCCGCCTCACAGGTAATTATGTAGGAGATTGATTTCACTGGGCAGGAAGTGTTGAAGGTATGGGCAGAGAGGAGAGAGGTGGGCCGAGGAGGCTTGAGCATGAGTCTGGGCTGACCCTGGGTCCAAGGCTATGGAGGGTCCTGGGACACGTCCTTTCTAACCTCATCTTCAAGACCCGAGGCCCCCATTCCAGAAACAAGCTGTGCTCTGCCCAAGGTATACCCATACAGCCAGGAAAGCCACGCTTTTCCATAATCACTCACCATCTGTCACCTAGACACGCTTGCCCTTTACCCTTTGTAACCAAGCCCACTGATTTCAGCTTCACGCCCCCCAAAGATAAGGGAGCACCCTGCATTCTCCCAGCATAACCTTTGTATGGGTCCACTGGGTGGAGCGTTGCTCTTGGCACTCAGTAGAAATGACTTCAGATACTTTTCTCTGTTGCCTCTGCTCACCTCCCATCAAACAAATGAGCAGGTGTAAGCAACCCAGTTTCTTAGGGACCGCATTTACCTTCTGTTCCTGTCTTCTCGCACATTTTCCATCTATTCTTGCATTTCTGGAGAGGCTTAAGGTTACAATCCCGTTACCCCAAATGGCCTCTTCCTACTTGACACAGTTCAGAGCTCCAGCTAATAAGGTGATGCCCTTGATCCTGGTATAATCCAGAAGATACATAAAAATTGAGCCCCCCTCAAATAAAAAGGAAGCATGGGCATTACCTATCTGAAGGTAGGGTCTGGTTGGCACCCAGCTCTCAGGAACTCTGCCAGCCTGACTTTGTGTGGCCAGGCCTGAGGTGTCCACTCAATGCCAACAGTGTACCCTGGAGCATGTGACATCTGCAACTAAATTCACCAAATCAGGACCATGTCTTTTATCACTCCACCATTTTCCAGCAACCCTATCACACCCTCTTTCTCTCCTTTGAGAGAAGGTGATAGAGCTGTCACTTTTAGTTTTGGACCCGTGGCTGGGACTCCCTTTTCTGTGTTTCCTCTCACCTGGTTTCCCCATCCCCTACCTGGAAACTAAAAATGGGGGTGAGTTCTGACAAGGTCCCCCAGTACCAGATCTGTGATGCTCTCCAAGTGGGAGGTTGTCCCAGCAACCTTATTCCTCCGCCCATCCTCGGGATCTCCTGGCCACCTTGCACCGTGCAGGGCTCCTGCAGGGAACCCAATAACAAGGGCTGTCAGAGCAGCTGGGCTGAGGGAAGATGCGACACGTGGCTGCCTGTGGTCAGACCCTGGATGTACATCACACCCTGAGATGACACTTCAGATGAGAATGCATCTCACGGCAGGACAAGGACTTTTTTTTAGGACACTAGAACACAGCGTTCAGAGACCACTGGGAATGCACTTGCAATAAAGTATAAATGCCATAAAGCAGCAGCAAAGTGTTGGCAGAGAGAGTGGCCTTTTCTCTGAGGGGAAGTGGCTCAGATGCCACTTCTCCAAAGCATCAGCGTAGTGCTGTGCCTGGGGCGTGTTTCAAAAGAACAAAATGATTATTATTTGAAGCAGAGACAGAAATGCCTAGAAGGGCATTTGCGCCTTTGCTTATTATTAAAGTGATCTACAATCGTGCTAAGGTGCAAGCTCAGAACTTTCCACGTGATCTCTTTATCCTTCGTGACAAATCTCGGTCATGGTACTTGTGCTGGACACTGTTGTTGGCTGCCTTCCCAGTCTCCATGTTCTCACCCCCTTTCCTAATTAGATCCTGATGTGACGTGCAGTCAGTCCCGCCCCAGCCTCACAGGGGCAGCCTGATGACTTAAGAAGCAAATCAGTGCATGGCGTTTCTCTGGCCATCGTAGCTTGACTTGCAGGGGACTCACGACCATGGCCCAGACAGACTGTGGATAAGAACACGTGTGGTGTGGTTGGGGAACTGCTTCTTTTTCTCATTCTCCCCTGGGATGAGAAGAGAGTGGCACACAGACCCAAGTGCCACTGGTGGCCGCCTTGTGAACCGCGCTTAGCATGGTACCCATGCTGAGGACAGCAGAGCAGAGGGACAGGAGACCTGGGTCCCTGATACCGTCACTGAGCTTCTGGATCTATTCCCCATGCCTCTGGGCTTCCGGTAGTAGGAAACAAGACAGTTCCTAATTCCTGATTCAGGGGAAGGTGGAATTACTCTTGCACTTGGAAAAGTCCTAACTGATCGAGGACTATTATTTTCTTCACTTTACTGGTGAAGAAACTGAGGCTTAATTAGCTTTCCTAAGGTTCTACAGCTAGTAAACAGTGTAAAATCCAAGAATAATTTTACTCCAAACTCTTAATTACTGTTACATATAGGCTCTTATAATAATATGCAAAATTTTCACAGTTCACCTTTATTGAAAGGAGGAAAGATACATTAAATCAATATTGTCCCCCAAGAACTCAGAGCATAAATTGTTTTGCAGGGAGGGTTGATTTTAAAAATTATTTTAAACTTCAAATCTTCCACTTTACTTTGTCTTCCATTTCCTCTCTGGCTAGGTACAGAGCAGGCCCTCCATCTGTGTTTATTAAATGACACGCCTCAGCTCCCCCAGGAGGGAACGGTGGCTCCGAGGAGAGGCCTTGGGTCCCTGGACTCTTTCTTGCATCACAGTAATTCCCTGGAACTCGAGCACGTGGAGACATTCATGCCAGCGTGAAGAAAGTAATCAGCGTTCAGTAACAGCGAAGTTTTCACAATTAATCACTAATATTTAGGTCACAGCCTGAGACTTGAGGGGCCCTCGTTACCCTCCTAGGAACAGGTGTTCCAGAGGGGCTCTGCTGGGTACCGTGAGTTGGCTTCTTCAGAAACCCAGCATCCTGACATCATTCTTTGCTGGAAAACAGGGATTCCTGATCCACCTTCTCCGTCTCTGCTAACGCGACTCCGCCCTCTGCCCCCCCGCAACACCCTTGGGATTCATCTCATTACCCAGCCTCCCAAGCCCTTTCTTTGCCCCTTTTTCCTGTCGAATGGCGTTGGGCGGTCCCTGGCCCACCTGTCTGCCTCTGCCCAAGGCACCTGGGCTTTGCCTGGAGAGCACCCTTCCTGCGAGACTTCCCAAGGCATGACGTAGCACAGGTGTTAAGAGCATGGCCTCTGGAACCAGGCCACGCGGCTCTGTCGCTCACGAGGTGAGTGACTTTGGAGAGGTCACTTCACTTCCCTGGGCCTTGCTGTCCTCACCTAACACAGGAGTTGAACCAGTCCCTGCCCCACGTGGCCAATATGCACTGCCCCGCAGTCACACTACAATGAGCTGCACAGCTCTGGGGGCTCTGTCGTGTGCACAGCCTGCACATCAGCACAAGGTGGCCCTGACTTGCGCGTAACAAGCGATTAATACATGCTTCATCTTAGGTATTTATTGTTATTATTATTACTTTTATTGACTAAATTCCCTGGGATCCTCCCTGCCATCCACGCCATCCCAGCTGGCCCCGAGCTGCTATGTCCTTACAGAAGGGGACAGAGTGGGTGAGAGTCTCTCAGGGCTATGTGTGGCATGGATCTTTTGTAACGGTGGGTGGGGGCTTGCAGTCTCTAGAAGCCTTGATTACAAGAGGAACAAAACTAGTGAGGCTTCCTAGGGAACTAACAAGCCTGGCATTAAATGTGAGAGAGGGCACAGCTGCATCTTTAATGTGAATTTTGGTATTTCTCTAACAATTGGACATTGAGTCAGGTATCCTTAACAAGTCCTTATTTATTTATTTATTTGAAGTATAGTTGATTTATAATATTGTGTTAGTTTCGGGTGTACAGCAAAGTGACTCTGATATATATATATATATATATATATATATATATATTCCATATTCATTTCATTTATAGCTTATGATAGGATATTGGCTATTTCTCTGTGCTATACAGTAGGTCCGTGTTGTTTGTCTCTTTTATATATAGTAGTTTTATCTGCTAATCCCAAACTCCTAATTTATCCTTCTCCCACCCCCTTTCCCTTTTGGTAACCATAAGTTTGTTTTCTATGTCTGTGAATCTGTTTCTGCTTTGTAAGTAAGTTCATTCTTAACAAGCCCTTTGAGTATTGGGAGAGTAAATTAGTACCCAAGGTGTCACCTACACTGTCTCAGTTGAGCCTCCTCGTGTCTCTGAGAGAAAATCAAAGCAGAGAGATTTCCCATTTTGCATGTGAGGAGAAGAAAAAATCTGAAAAAGTGGTGACTCCTGACAAAGCTGGGCACTGCTGGGTCTGATACTAGAACTGGGGGCTGGAGGCCACCGGGCTGCAGGGCAGGCCTGGCTGGGAGGTTGCCAGCAGAGGTCTCTGGCCTCTGAAGCCACACCCCTTAGTTCTGGTTGCTTCAGAAAGCCATAAAGCTGCAGCTTCCATCCACTGAGGTGACTTATTAGATGTGCCCTCCCAGGAGACTCCTTAAACTTTACCACCTGCACTTTCCAAGGATGATGAAAAAGCAACAATCCTGTTGATAATTGAGCCATCTGGTCCACTCAAGACTTCTTGGGTATAATTCATGGAGATTGTTTTCTTTGTTTGTTTGTTTGTTTTTTAAAGGCTCAGCTTCATTACAAAGAAGTATTGTTCTCAGAGGATCCACTAATCGGGTAAATCACCAAAACTCTCAGACGGAAATGCCTCTAATAATTCACTTTATTATGACTCCAACTAGCACTAAGAACTTATTTTCTTGATCCCCTCGAGTTATCCCTAAAGTGAGACAATTTTCCCGTCAACATGCTAACAGCCTACTCTGCATTATTCCATGGCAAGCTTTATTTGCATTCGCAGTGAGTTTAAAACTTGGAGTAGTTTGATGAGATTAATATGAGGTGTCTCTTCAAAAGCTGAGTGGTATAACAATTTTGCAATGCCTCCACTAACTATGTGCAATGAAATATTAACTTCACAAATGCAGTGACAGATTAGAATATCATTTGCCTCCAAGGCAATTACAGCTTCTGATCACATATCACCACCACCCCTGGGAAATGTGTGATCTCCCCTGTCAATCACTCCCCAGCCTGCATTCAGTGAGCACCTGCTTTTGTCCCATGCAGCTCTGGAAGATGCGAGACACAGTCCCTGGCATCAGGGAGCTGACATAGCAGCAGAACAAACCGCTGATTAAAATGCCATGTGATCGAGAGGCAAAATGGGTAACACAGACACCAAGAGATGTTGAGAAAAGAAGACAGTGTGGGTTGAAGAAGCGGATCCACAGAAATGACATTAAATAATTGTAAGAGTACAGGCACCATTTAGCAAATGCTACTTGCACTAACACCATGCTAAGCATCTGACATAGGCCATTGAATTCAGACTTGATCTAAACTCCCTAAGTCTGGGGCTCACCCAAGCTCAAACATCTATCATAGTTGCAACTGGCATGGCCACGGTTCTCCTTTAGGATCTAGGACCTAAGATCTGGGGTCATGAATAAGGCTAGGTGAGAGAGATCGCATTCCCGTGCTGCCCTCTAGAAAGGGCTTCTCTCCTTGACACCACTGCTTATACCGAATGGTAATCATATATTAATCTGCCTGTCCCCAGACCAGGCTGTGAAGCTCATAGCTGGGTTTGATTTATCATCACACCCGTGGCACCTCAGAAGAGCACGACACACAGCTGGAACTCAGCAAATGCCCATGGAATGAGTGAGTGAGTCTAAACATTTCCAGTTCCTTCAGAGCTGGGGCAGGTAGATGAACGCTCCTTTGCAAGCCCATCCTGCCTCTTTCTCCCTTAGCTCGTCTCTCCTCCTCCCTCGCCCATTGCCTCAGTGAGACAGAAATCAACTTGGAGGCAGTGATCAAACATCCTTCACGTTTTATTCCCCGTACTCTACTCCAGACCCCGTACCCCACTACGCCCAGAGTGCAGCCTCCAGATACTGACATAGGTTGTAACCTTGATGAAAGACATCAGCTCTGACTTGGGACTTTTGCTCAGACAGATGCGGCAGCTGGGTCCCCTGGAAGGCAAGTTGCTAGGAGGAGTCCCCATATTCAGGGGCTCCTCCGCAGGACACTGGAAGCTTTTAATTGCCCTTTACTAATTGAAAACCAGTTTGATAACTAAAGGACTGGACGGAGCAAGGGAACAATGGAAGGTCACACACTGGGCACATGGGGAAGGCAAAAAAAGCCACAGTAGTGAGTGGATAAGAGCATCCACTCATTTGTTATGAAGAAATAAACATTTTCATAATTCGCCTACTAATTAAAATAGCAAATACAATCAAATCCAATTAACGTGGATTGGTCTGTGGGGCTTTAAATCAGAGGAGCCTGGTTGATTGCTCTGGAGACATTAATTAAGTCTGATGTGATTTCTTCCAAGCAAATCTTCTTGGTGTACAGCCTTTCCCAATTACAGTATTTATGATCAGCTGGGAAATCACAGGTGTCATTCAGACCTGGACTTTGGCAAGGGCCTGTTTCAAGGCTTTCACTCAGTTCTGGGAAGGCTTTCCATGTTTCTGAACCTGGCTGGTGCAGGTGGCAGTTCTGGGGTCCAAGGCAGGATCAGGGAGGTGAGTGAAGGCTGACCCCCTGGGTCTTCACCCCTCCCCATATCAGCAGTGCTTTTCACTGTCCATGTCCTGCCCTCACCAGGAAGCCCCCACAACCTTCTGGGCCACTGTACTATTTCCTTGGCCTAGGCTGGAATGTGATGAAATGCTCTCACGTAACTGAGATAAATGGAAGCTTAGTTCAAGCTTGCGTTCCCTGAAGGATATTTTTCAGTGCTCGCTTTGTGCTAGAAGGTGGCCATGAGTGAGCAGAGGCCCTGCCCTAAGGAACACAGGTGTGTTTTCTCTGGGGAGACAGATATTTACAGAGACAGTTACTCCAATGCCCCCAGGGGCCAGGCCTGGCACAAAACCAGGAAGTGGTCCTCATGTAAGAAAAACAGGGAGGGATGGAACTAAATGGGAGACTGTAACCTCCTTCCTAATGGGGTGACCACTACTGACTCACAATGATGGTTTCATGTCAGGGATCCATGCCCCAGTTCCTGAATGTTCTAGGTTTACTCAATGCTTAGAAATCTAGATTTTGATGCAAAAATCCCTGTTTTTGTTGTTGTTTGTTTAATTTTTCTAAATTGGCTTATTAAACACACACACACACACACACACGCACACACACGCTGGAACACTGAAACGTGGGCTCCTGCAGGGTATTACGGAGATAAAAAGAAGAGCATCCAACTCCCCCATATGGGTAGTCCTGTGAGATCTCCAGGAGAACAGCCACATAGATTAGGCTTAACAATGAGCAGCTCTTACCCAGATTAAGGAGGTGAGGACAGGTAGGGGGCATAAGAAAGTATACGTGCGAAGTCATGGTTCAAAGGGATAATCTGATCCCTTCCCCATCCCAGGGGTCTTTCAAGTGAACAGCCATCCCAGGAGCAATGCCAGGGCAGCAGCTAAGGGAAGCGCCATGTCAGGAAGCCTAGGGTTTTTTGTATATCATGAAAAAGTTCTGGGCTTTGAATTAAACTCATGAGATTTCCTTTCTACCCAAATCCCTCCCTAAGAGCTTGGCTTTGAGGATAGCTATTTAATTTCTCAAACTGAAGATGGAAGCGAGAAAAAAAAAAAAAAAACATTTCATGGCATAGTTGTAGGGATCCCATGAGACCATACTCGGGAAATGTCCAGGACCTGTCACCTGCCAGTGTGTGCCCTACAGGTGATGGCGTGGTCCAAAGCATTTCCTTTCCTTGAACCAGGCTGTCTGTACTGCATGCTCTAGTCCCTTGGCCCTGTGGCCACCCAAGGACTGGGATGGAGGTGGGTCAAAAGGCAAAGGGGGAAACCCCAGAAGGTAGGCCCTGTTTCTGTTCCCACTTTGAGCTTCCCTTGACATTCCCAAACTGGCAGAGCTAACTTCCTAAAGGCCTGAGGACCAACGGCAGAGAAAGTTGCCAGTGCATCTGCTGTGATTTGGAGATGGGGGCATTGTGCTTCGTGTTGCAAAGCCATTATGATGTCTAGACTCTCTATCAATGACACACTTCACATTGTGAGTACAGAAAGAGTCCCTGAGTAGCTGATACTGATGCACTTGCAAGCTGTAAAAGCCTCCCTGTCAATCTCTGAGTCATCCCACTCCTGGAATCATTATGCCCCTTTGCTACAACTCTATAGCCCATTTGTGCTTCTTCTAAAGCGCTGACCGCAGTGGCCACCTCCTCCAGGTGTTCTTGGCTTGCCTCTGCTCTCAGCCTCTCTCAGTGGTAATTTGTCATATAATTCAAAATGACACGATGCTCCACTGCACTGCCACATCTTCTATGGAGTTTTCTGGAGGCCCCTCCCCCGGCAGAGAGGATTTGGCCTCCACTTAGGGCACGGAGGCTACACTGAAGAGAAAAGGGAGCAGTGGACTACGGAGTTAGAGAGCCCTGCATCTAGTAACCCAGGCCGACCTCTCTGAGTCTCCGTCTCCTTAGCTGTAAAAAGATCTAATACTCCTTCATTGGCAATGAGAAGTGCACAACGCACGGCATCTGACATACAACGGGATTCAATGAAGAGCCGTAAAATGATCTGTTGTGTTTGTTCTTCTGTCTCTTCTGCTAGAGGACGAGTTTCCAGGTGGTGGTGACAGCTCCTGATTCATCCACCTTTATAACCCCAGCACCTACCACCACGATCGGCACATTATTTGATTCACTCAATGTAATTGCCCCAACCTTTTCCCCCAGAGGCCTTGCGTTGCTTCTTTCAAATGTTTTCTGTATGTTAAAGAAAAAAATTAACAAATATACCAATAACATAAAATAGAAATTGCCCAGGATTAGGGTGGAGACCTTTGGAGGCAAGCTAACAAAGAATCCAATTGCCAGAAATGTCAACCCTTAAGAGGTTTTGCTCTCGATTTTTAAAACAAATGCAAATTCCCAGCGCTATTTCTCCCATGTCCCCGTTGTCAGGCTCTAAAACCAAGCCAACCAAATTGTGTTCCTCTGAAACCCACCCCGTGTTTTTCCCTTGACCCCGATTAATTACAATTTCATTGTGGTTTTACAGAGGTCACTTGACTGCTGACTGCAACTCGCTGACTTGTCCTAGCTCTTGACAAGGCTCGTGTGAGAGAAGGAAGGACCCAGAAGATGTTCAGTTTCCATAGTTTTCATTATTTTATTTTAATTAATTTATTTCTTTAGGCCTCACCGTGGGGCATGTGGCCTCTTAGTTCCCCAACCAGGGGTTGAATCGGTGCCGCCTGAATTGGGAGGGTGGAGTCTTAACCACTGGACCTCCAGGGAAGTCTCAACTCTCATTATTCCAAAAGAGAGCTTAGAATTGTCTTGCATACCCCCAAGACAAAGGGATGACTTCAAACCAGCTCACAGTTCAAAGCCAAACAAGAGTTGCAGGCTGAAGGGGATAGGCTGTCAAAACAGTTTGCCTATTTCCCTGGGGGAAACGGAAGACAAATAAAGAGAAGGAAAGTCAAACTCCTCCTGTGCAATGATGAAGGAGCAGGTGGGGGGCCCAGCGTTGGAGAGAATCACTCTGAGAATCGCTCCCCAGCCAGCCCGACGGAGGAAGGTCACAGTGCACAGAACACATGTCCCCGCCGGAAGGGAGGAAACCATTTATTTCTGTGTAGCTGGGGTCCCAAGTTTTAAAGTCATGCCCACCTAGCGATCTGAAACCAACTACTTGTCAGCAAAACTAGCACAGAGCAAACAGCTGCCAGGAGGAGATCTCAGATTCACGTCATAATGAAACTCTTGGCCGTCTCACTAAAAATAAATGTCTCCCATGCTTCTGAGCATTTGGAGAAGACAGACACAGACTGCAGGGGAGAAAGGAAAGCCCTGTGGGTCTGGATGAACCACAGAAAGCAGAACCAGGCTTAAGGGGATTACCTTTAATTAGGCGCCTCAGATGAAAATGGAGAACATTGGATGCACGTGTAAAGAAGTAACCGGAATAATCTTCATAATTAGAGATGTAACGTTAGATAAGGCTTTTCATTCCTGGATGGTTTGTTAGTACAGTCTCACTCCTCCATCTTCCCATCCACAGGGCCCAGGACACGGGGCCCGTGCCTGGGTAGAAATCCTGGCCCACACTCACTAGCTGTGGGACTTGGGCAAGTTACTTTTTGTGTGTGTGTGTGTGGTACGCAGGCCTCTCACTGTTGTGGCCTCTCCCATTGTGGGGCACAGGCCCCGGATGCGCAGGCCCAGCGGCCATGGCTCACTGGTCCAGCTGCTCCGCGGCATGTGGGATCTTCCCGGACTGGGGCACGAACCCGCGTCCCCTGCATCGGCAGGCAGACTCCCAACCACTGCGCCACCAGGGAAGCCCAAGGGCAAGTTACTTTTACTTAACTCTTTGTGTCTCTCTTTCCTCATCAGCTGGATGCAAATGATTAAAATAACACTTACTCTATAGGGTTCTAGTGGGGATTATAGGGGTTATTACATATAAAGCCCTTAGGATAGTGTCTAGAACATAGTAAGTATTCATAAGCCTTAGTTGTTGCTATTATTAATGCACATGCCCACCCATCATCTATTTATTCAAACAGTATTCATTAGGTATTTTCAATGTCCCCAGTGCTGGGCTAGTCAGGTCTGGTCACACCGGCCCTAATTCAATGGCTTCCCACTAATCTTTTATTTTTATTGAAGTATAGTTGATTTGCAATGTTGTATTAGTTTCAGGTATACAGCAAAATGATTCATATACATATGTATATATAACTAAATATATATATATATATATTCTTTTTCTGATTATTTTCCATTATAGGCTATTATAAGATATTGAATATAGTTCCCTGTGCTATACAGTAGGACCTTGTTGGTTATCTATTTTATATATAGTAATGTGCATCTGTTAATCCCAAACTCCTAATTTATCCCTCCCCCCTTACCTTTCCCCTTTGGTAACCATAAATTTGTTTTCTATGTCTGTGAGTCTATTTCTGTTTTGTATATAAGTTCATTTGTATTGTTATTCTAGATTCCACATATAAGTGATATCATATATTTGTCTTTATCTTTATGACTTACTTCACTTGGTATGATAATCTCTAGGTTCATCCATGTTGCTGCAAATGGCATTATTTCATTTTTTTGTGACTAAGTAGTATTCCACTGTGTGTGTGTTTGTGTGTGTATGTATATACCATGTCTTGGCTATTGTGAATAGTGCTGCTATGAACATTAGGGTACCTACATCTTCTTGAATTAGAGTTTGCATCTTTTCCAAATATATGCCTAGGAGTGGGATTGCTGGATCATATGGTAACTCTATTTTTTTTTTTTTTTTTTTTTTTGCGGTAGGCGGGCCTCTCAGTGCTGTGGCCTCTCCCCCTGCGGAGCACAGGCTCCGGACGCGCAGGCCCAGCGGCCATGGCTCACGGGCCCAGCCGCTCCGCGGCATGTGGGATCCTCCCAGACCGGGGCACGAACCCGTGTCCCCTGCATCGGCAGGCGGACTCTCAACCACTGCGCCACCAGGGAAGCCCCGGTAACTCTATTTTTAAAATGAAGATTCTGTTGACCTCCCAGCCACGTCTTGCTCACCTGTTCCTTCCCGTCTCTGCTCTGGCAATTCTCCTAATGAGTAGGGTTTCTGATCACCATTTCAAAGATAAAGAAGACGAGGCTCAGAGAAAGTAGTAACTCACTTAAACTTGAAGAGAAAGAGTGGCAGGCACTGTGGTGGTCCTCATTTTCCCCAAGATTCTGGATTCTCACGGTGCCAAGGCCACATGCCCTGCCTTGTGAAGGTGACCCTGTGTAAGGCCAGAGTGGGGTTCTGGGTCACAGCTGTATGTGTTCTTGGTCACACATCCAGCCAGAGAGGGTTGACACCTCCTAGGACACAGGGCAGTGTTCCCTCCTTTAGAACGTCCAAGTTAATGGAGCCAAGTTACAGTGGCCAAGGGCCAAGCTGGGACACTAAACCATCCCTCAGGCTCCAATTTGCTCTGACACCCTTTGTAGACTTCTCTAGAGACCTACTTCGTCTGCCCCACTTGACTTTCAACTGGATTCATTTTAAAATTTGGAAGTAAACGTGTTTTGTAAATTGTAGAAAGCTCTATGCTGAGAGGATGTTATTATAAGTACACCTGAAAAAAATCCTGGAAGAATTATTTAGAGATTGTCCCTCTTTTATAAATGAAAAATTGTCCAAAGGAGCTAAATGACTTGTCAAAGATGGCGAGGTTGGGAAATGGCAGAGCTGAGACCAGAGCCTGACCTTTCGTTTGGATCCAAGTCAGTGAAACACTAATTGAGCACCTACGGTGTATTCAACATCTTACCAGGCACATGGGAGAAAAAGATGCCAGTCTCTGAATGAACGGGAGCACAGCTAATCCCCTCTCGTTCCCCAAGCCTAGTGGTAGGCTTGGCACCAAATACGCACTTATGAAATACCTGCTGAATGAATGGCTGAACTCATACATGCTCACACTCTTGTTCCTCTTGTAAACATTTAGAACCTAAACTGCCTACCTGAGACCTGAACTTTCCAAGAAGGCCCCAGGCTTTCCTGCCATCTTCCCCCTGCCCCCGCCGCCGTGTTCATCTGCGTCCCCAACAAGATCACATACCCTTCAATGGTGGAGACCTTGCTCTTGCTCTAGCCTCCCCTGCTGTGTGCATTTCAGGGCTGGACAGAGTCTGGGGATTCAGTAGTGGCTGAGGAATCACAGTCCTGCCCCATTTCTGGGACTGACAGCCCCGCTAAGGCAGGCACGCCCCTTGCTCACGCCAGAATGCCGGCATCCTCATTTGGAAACCTAGCCCACCTGGTTCCACACTGGGCTCACAGCATCCCCCCATAAGCCACCATTTCCCCCCCACCCCACCACCCGGCCTCCCATAGGGAAACACTCCCCTGGCTGCTCTATGTACCTGCCTTGCCCCCCATTGGACGGTGGGCCACACTAGGCACTGCCCCCCATTGAACGGTGCGCTAGGCACTGCCCCCCGCCGGAAGGTGGGTCGCACTAGGTACGCTCTTTCTATACCTCCAACCTCCGCAACATCTAGATCAGGGTTTTCCACGTGCCAGGTACTTGGTAAGCTTGTGGTAAACAAAGAAAACATTTTAGCCACATGTGTTCGGTTTGTTTTCAGTGACGGTTTGCTGGCCTTTGAGGGTAACTGCTTTGAAGATGATGTTTTTCAAAGAGCTCCTATGCAAAGCCAGAATTAATAAGCATCTAAATTACAAATCTCACCATGTAGAACAAATTGGATTTCTTTTCATTAATAGCAAGGAAGCAGAAAACAAGCCCAATCCCAAGGGAGCCACATGAATACAGTTATTCACCGTTTTCACTGACATTCTTTTTTTCCATCTCTAAACCCATCTTTATTCAATTATGTAGCTCATAAATATGGCCCCTGTATGTCAGCACAGCTAACAAGCGGTCTCCAAGGTCAGGGGCCTTCTGACAGCTCACCCAGCCTTGCAATAACAGTCATGGCTCTGAGTATGGGATTCTTTTTCTCTTTTTGCTTTTGGAGGAAAAAAAAAAAACTACGAAAGCTAGCAAAAACCAACCAAGCCTTAAATGATCACAATGTCCCAAATATTAAGATGTGGGCCTAGTGGCTTTTTAATCAAATAAATGTTAATGCTCTTCTCTATAATAGCATAGAAACTCTGTTATTGATGGAAAACAAAGGCCAGTCCATGCACAGAATTTTTTTTTTTTTTTTTTGCGGTACGCGGGCCTCTCACTGTTGTGGCCTCTCCCGTTGTGGAGCACAGGCTCTGGACGCGCAGGCTCAGCAGCCATGGCTCACGGGCCCAGCCGCTCCGCGGCATGTGGGATCTTCCCGGACCAGGGCACGAACCCGTGTCCCCTGCATCGGCAGGCGGACTCTCAACCACTGCACCACCAGGGAAACCCACACAGAATATTTTTACATATGCCTTCTTAAAAATATATTTGCTTTAAAAACAGGCCTCTTTTGCAGAAGTCTGAGTACCATAATAGCAAAGGCTCTTCTCCAAAACAATTTCTGTAAGAGTTGGAGGAAAAGTACGTTGAGTACGTTCCCCATTTGCCCTGCTGAGCAGGGGTCGGGGGGTAGCCTCCAGGAAAAGTACTTGGTGCCCTGCTTGTAGAGCAGAAGCCTAATGCCTAGCAAGTTAGCCAGTCATACATCCTTGACCTTCTTGTCTCCCAAACAGAGATTCTCCAAGGGCAATCCAGGGACCCCTGGGGTTCCCTGTGACCCTTTGGAGGAAAAGCCCATGAACTCAAAACTATTTTCATAATTTCATGAAGATGTTTTTGTCTTTTTCACTTCTAGTAACTCATGAATATACAGCCAAGTTTTACAAAAGCTACGAGGTATAATATTACAAGAGATCAAATGAAAAAGCAGCCATGAGAATTCTGCTGTCTTCTATTAAGCCAGATCTTAAAAGAAATTCGCCGTCAGGTAAAGCAGGGCCACTCTTCTCACTGCATTCACTTTGTTTTGAACAATATAGAACATAAAATCTTCAGCAAAGATGTTATTTATGTTCACATCTAACAGGTTGATTATTGTTGAATGAATAAATATTTCTAAAATAGGTCAGTTTTCATTCTAATAAGGTAAGTGTTGATAGATAGAACCTACATAAATAAATTCTTTGTGGTCCTCAATAATTTTTAAAGAGTGTAAAGAGGTCCCAAGACCAAAGAACATGAGTGGTCCTGTCCAAGGATCCCCCTCAGCTCTGCATGGACCTACCCTGCTTCTACTCATCCCGCAGACCCATCTCCAGCACCCCTTCTCTGGAAAGCCACTTCAGAGGCCCCATTCCCCGGGTGAGCCCAGGCTGGTCTCTATAACTGCACTGATTACCTAGTATTGCATACACAGGTTTCCTTGTCTGTACTGCCCAATGTCAACTCTGTAAGATAGAGCTGGGGAGTTTTCATTCCTGCATTCTTGGTACCCAGGAAGAATTTAGTAAATGCTAAAAGAAGGAAAAAAGGCAGAAGGAAGGGAGGCAGGCGAGGCAGTCCTTACAGGGATTTGGGTCTGAAGGTTGTTAATTAGCATCAAAGATCCAGTAAAGCCCATAAAATCCTCAACTACAATATTTCACCCAGGGCCTAATATTGGCTCAGTCTTGTGTCAAGTTCTTCAGTTTCTATATATTATACATAAAGCTACCTTGATGTATTTACTAAACTGTAGATTTGGGGACCCTACCTCCAGAGATAAACAGCAAATCATATATAGCTGATGAAAGGTGGAGGGCTAGAGGGGGAAGCCTGCTTTCTGGGCAACAGCTCCCAGTGAGGAAGCCAAAACTGTAGTTTCATGGGCAACCAGAGGAAACACCTGGAAGTTGTTCACAATTTGGAAGTTTTATCAAAAGGCAAGGCTATACACAGAACCATCATCCCATGTGGCATTCTTCCAACCACGAATAGACACCTTATTATCACAGGAGAGAGAAAACTTTCCATGAGAGCTTCAGCACGCAAGTTTGCATAACTCATGCCAAACTCTAGAACGGCACATGTCCATGCAAACCAAATTACAGGGAAATCACTGGTGTGATAGAACACAGCCGTGATCAACAGAGACAGACGTCTCTGCAGCCCCGTCATGACACAGCGAGGTGGGATGGAGGGCCGCTTGGGGTGTAGACAAAGCTCAGTGGCTGACACAAAAGACACAGTAAGAGAAGACAAAGAAGAGGATCTGGACAGGGTGTGGACTGACACATACCTGGCTCTACCTAGCTAAGGACCTCGCCACTTCTCTGATGAGAAAGGACTGCAGGTAATACGCGTCCAACATGATAGTTGGACTTAAACATGGATTCTTTCTGCGAAGTTGTTATGCAGATAAATGCATACATGCATGCTACGATTATAATAACGGTTTAGTAAACAGAATTTATTACACAATGTAGTTTCCTTCTCAACTAATCCTTCAAACAAACTTCTTGATTAAGGACTCCCAGAGGTTTGGTTAAGGAAGAGAGATGGGAACGGGGGGTGCCCATGTAATCACTCAAGTCAGGATCTGGGGGGTGGGTGGCTGCCCAGGAGCACAACCCCTTCCTGGAACGTGGCTGCCAGAACAGGGCCTGCTCCCATTCCGTTGGGTCATGTACTACAATTGTTGGAACCTTTGTCCTGGAGTAGTTTGGGAGAACTTCCTGCAGGAGGAAGCATTAGGCACGGGGCTGTTAGGAACCAGAAGTGTGAGGCCGAGTTGAGGGGAAAAAGTGGGCAGCTCAGCCTATGCAGAGTCCAGGTGAGAGTGAGGGGCTGAGGCCAAGGAGAAGGGGGAGGGTTGGAGGCCAGCCTTGAACTGGGTGCTCACTGTGTCCACCACCTGGCAGGGCGCTCTTCTGAGAGTTTCTTTCTCGTACAGGGGCTGCAGATATTTCTCTTCAGCCCATGCCCAGACCTTGCATCCCCCAGCCCAGCTTTTGCTCAGGCCTGAAGTACCTTCCTCGCCTCTTCAAATCCCTTCATCCTCTTAGCCCGGCTCTGATGCCCCTAACGCCCCCCATTCTGCCCAGTTGGGGCTCTGCCCTCCTGCCTCCTCACTCCAGCAGCAGGTTACCTGCATTTCCCTTTAGGTCATACCTTACGGTGTGGTTCCTTGTGTGCTCACCCCTCCTTGAACCCCTCCCACTGCTGCCCCACTGGACAGTGCACATACAGGAAGGACATTTCCCTTTGCCTGCCTGATAAAGATTTTATGAATAAATGAATGAACAGCTGAATGAGTCTCCCTGTGTGATCCCGGGCAAGTGACCTCCCCACCCTGGGCTCCGTCTTCCCCATCTACGGAAACTGGCCATTGACTGTGGCCTCCCCAGTGTGAGGTAGGTGGGCGGCCAGTCAGAGCTTGATTTCTCAGTGTTTCCTACTCCCTCTGCACAGTCTGTTCCTGGCACAAACCCTCTTCACCCCACCAGACACAGCCCAAGCAGCTTCTCCCTGCTGACCTCTTGGCAGCCCCTCTGTGTCCTCAGCATTTCTTATCACATATGCTGGGCAGCTATGAGTCTCTATGCTTGTCTCTTTCTCTAGACAGTGAGCTCCTTGAAGGTTCATATAAATTACATGAAGGTTCAATGTAAATTACAGTTATTGGTATAATTACTATTGTTATTAGCTTCCATGTAATGGACACCATATTCGAGACATTTTTTTAAAGATTTTACATAGATGATTTTCTTAAATATTTACAACAGTCCAGTGACCTAATATCTGTATGTTACAGGTGAATTAATTGTGCCCATTTTACAGATGAGAAAAACCGAGGCTCAGAGATGTTAAGTGAACTCCAAGGTCACACAGCATGTACGTGGCAGGTCTGAGTGCATGCCTGTCTAAATCAAAGCCAGAACTTTTTGTTTTTTTAATTTAATGTTATTTTTATACAGCACGTACTTATTAGTTATCTATTTTATACATACTGGTGTATATATGTCAATCCCAATCTCCCAATTCATCCCACCACCACCCCCCCAACCCTGCATTCACCCCTTGGTACAAAGCCAGAACTTTAAATGACTATTCTTCACATCACCCCACTTCTTACCATGAGGCCTAGCACACAGTAAATGCTTAGTAAATTGTTGGTAATGGATAAATGAATGAATGACTATTAGATTGAGCCATCATTACTAAGCTTGAAAGCCCTACATATTATCCTCTATGCTCATAAAAAAATGATTCATCCAGAGTCACATTGCTTCTTTGTCTAGTCACCAGTTATAACACTGTATATTGGGGGTCAGCAAACTGTGGCCCCCAGGCCAAGCTCAGCCCTATGCCCATTTTTGTACAGCTTGCAAGTTAAGAATGGTTACTGTATTTTTAAATGTAAAATGTAAAAAAGACAAAAACATTTTTAAAAAATGGTAGCTCAGTTTTGCTCCTTGGCTTACAAAGCCTAAAATATTTACTATCTGGCCCTTTACTGAAAAAAAGTTTGCCGACCCCTGTTCTCTGTAGTAATTACTTCACAAGATTTTTGTGAGAATCGAGTAAATGTTTTTGGAGGAAATGTTCTGAAAAGGAAGATGTAGTAGCAAAGGCATTCCTATGAAGAATAACTATTAATATTAGTTATAGTGTCGATGCCAGAGGTGGGCGTCTTTCCCAAAGTCCTTGGCATCTGTTTAAAAACAGTGGGTGTGAGACTTCATCTCCTTCAACCCTCCGAGTGGCTGTGTGATTTCTGTGCAAGATTGATTCTCAGAGTCAATGCAGAGATCACTTCAAGGACTGAGCCTGGCTGACTGAATGCCAAACTGGCCAAAATACTTGGCGAACAAACAACTCAAACTGAGTCCAAATGTTTCCTAATTAGTCAAAATATTAGTAAGAAGTTAATTACTCTAAATAATGCCCAGAGAGCTCTGCATAGAGGAGCAGCTGGAGGGTCTGAATTTCACCTGAAGAAGTTGGGTACACCCTGGAGATGGCTCCAGTGGTCCTGCCCTTGTCTGTCCATCCATCTGTCCGTCTGGCAGACTGGCCACTCCTGCTGGCTCCATGCCAGCTTGCTGCTGCTTCTCTCCTGAGCCTCAGGTTCTAAATGTGAACATGAACTCAAGTTACCCCTCTCCCCTCTACCTAACAGGGCAGTTATGAGGAACTAATGGAAAAATGGATGTGACAGTACAGCCTTTGCTATGATCAGAAAGAAAAAAACACAGTCCTCACGGGAGAGATGGTCAGAGCCGGAAGCCATAAGGAAAATATTGGTAGATTTGACTTTATGAATTCGACATTCAACTAACATTTAGTAAGCTCCTCTTATGTGCCAGGCACACATAAGAATTCACAAACTTCTATAGGGAAAACACACTTAAATGTCAAGTAAATTTTTAAAATGTGCACATTGTATATGACAGACAAAGGGTTGGTATCATTAGCTTATAAAGAGCTCTTACGTACCAGTAAGAAAATGATGAGCATCCCAATTAGATTACAAAAGGGTGTGAATGAGACAATCCATAAAAAATAAACCAAGTGAGCCGTAAACATCTGAAAAGATGTTCAGCCTTAATAGCAATCAAAGAAATGCAAATTGAAATGACAGTGGGATGTCACATTCCATTATAGCAGTGAGGTAGGGAGTTAAAGTGCCTGATGTGGGCAGACCTGTGAGAGGATATTGAGAATGCAGATGAGTTCAAACCTCCCAGAGGGCAACTTACCAGTACATATCAATATCTTCAATCAACATACCCTGTCTCTACCAACTTTCCGACAGGATGGTTTTTAGGGAACTGATACAGTGGTTCTAAAGATTCTAAAGGTCACCTTCAAGAATAAATATGTAAGGACTGACAGGGAGCTTCAGAACAGAAGATCTTTCCAGATACTAAGACAGTTAAAGGTAGAAAGCTGTGGGTTTTAGGTACAAGAAAAGACAAATGGATCAGGAGAGGAGCATGGAAAATTCATAAACAAATCCAAATATAAAGGCTGCATTGGAAATCAGGGAGGGAGGGTGGCAGAGATGACTGTTCATCAGGGAAGGGTTGGGACATTTGTATAACTCTTCAGGGAAAAAAATAAAGCTAGATCTTTACATCACGTTTTAACCCAAAATAAATTTCAGATAGATCAAAGATTTATATGTAAATAACACAAGTACCTAAATATTGAACAAAAACGTGGGTAAATCCTTTTATAATTTTTTACAAGCCTTTCTATAAAGGAAAAGCTATGATAAACATAGTTAAAAGACAAATTAAAAAGCTAGGGTAAATATTTTAACGTATATGATGGATAAAAGGCTAAAATCCCTAAAACACAAACTGATTCCAAAGTCATAAGGAAAAGTTCAATACCCTTCCCCCCTAAATGGACAGAGAAAACAAATAGGTGATTTACGGTAGAAATATAAATAGTCAATAAACATATGCTCATCCTTGCTTATGATAAAATAAATATAAAGAAAAACAAGGTATCATTTTTTCCTAGAAAACTGGCAAAACAATATATTGGGTTGGCCAAAAAGTTTGTTTGGGGTTTTCCATAACATCTTAACAGACAAACCCAAATGAACTTTTTGGCTAACCCAATATATAAAGCTATGTATTGATATAAAGTTTCAGAGAGACAGAGGGAAGGAGAGAGAAAATGAGTGCTCATTGATGGCAGGGTTTGATACACTCACACATCGTGGGTGGGGATGAAAATTGGTCCCCAGCCTCATGGAGTCCCTGCTTCCCCATTGGCTAAAAATGAAAATGACAATAGCTGCCTGCAAACACTATTTCTAGTTGAAATATATGGTATTGAAAGTCCTGTATAATTTTATAAAGCACAATCGCACGCCTTATTGTGTGCAGTTCTCCCAGCAACCCTGTGAGTGATATATCGTTATTCTCACCCTCATTTGGCAGATGATGAAATTGAACCTGAGAGAGGTTAAGTAACTTGCGTAATATTACTTGACTAATAAAGGTTAGAAAATGGACTTACACCCATGTAGTCTTTGGACTCTGCATCTTGCAGGGTTCTCTTCTCTGTGTAGCACTTATTCTAATAGGTACTCAGGAATGCTGGGATAAGTGGAGATGGATGCCATAGCAGGTGGGTAGGGGTGTCAAAGGGTTCATTCTTCAACAAAGATTTGTGAAGGAGTTAGCACATGGCCGGCACAATGTGAGATGCTTGGAACACAGCTGTATTCTAGGCAGATAATGTTCTTGCACATTGTGGGACTCTATTATAGTGGGGCAGATAGAAAAGAAACTAATATCAATGGCATAGCTAACTGCATCAGAGAAGGCTCAACTGAGGAGGAGATATTTGGGCTAAGATGCTTGTAATGGGATGGAAGCAGCTGAGAGCCATGGGACGGACAGACAACAGCATCCCAGGGAGGGATGAGTGAAAGCTCATCCCGGGCCCCTTCTGTGTGCTTCACACGGATTCACTGATTTAATGTTTCAACAAGCCTATGGGATGATTATTAATGATAGCCCCTTTTTACAGATGAGGAAACCGGGGTGCAGACAAATAAGCAGTGCGTTGCTAAGAAGGGTAGCAGAGATCTTTGGATGCAGCTGAAGGTGAAGAAAAAAGAGGGATTTACGTTTTCCCTTTAATATCAGGTACTTGAGCCTGTTTGCATGCTGATGGGAGCAGTCCCTTAGCTGAGGGTATGAAAAAGGGTATCAGTGCAGGTCAGGTGACACATCGGCCCTGAGAGGAGCAAGGACTTGCCTCCACTGATGGGTGGGGAGGTTAGGGAGCTGTCTTCTGATGGCTTCTATTTTCACAATAAATTATGGGGTGGGGTCCTCAGCTAGAGGAGTAGACGCTAAAGGTGGTTTGAAGACAGAAGACAAAGGGTGGATCGGATTCCTTATGCCTACACATTGCATTATCCATGCCACACTCTCAAGTGGAGGGTGAACCAGGACCCCACCAGGATCTCAACCAGGGAAGAGCCTTCCCTGTGTCCCCCACTGGCGGGGTTGGGTGTGTTTGGGGGGTCTGTTTCCCCTGATGGACCAGGAGCTTCTCAGAAGACATGGGGATGCCCCTTTCTTCCCTTCTTCTCTTGATTTGTAACAATCTCTTGACCTGTCCCTCAACCTCACCTCAAAGGCCCCCCGCCAAGAGGACTGAACTGGTCTTCTGTAGTCCAAATCAAAGAACTCCTTCCAGATAGACGTTCTTTAGCACCTTGCACCTTGCAGGCTCCTCCTGCTGGATTAGCGCTCCCAGTGACAGGAAGCTCCCTGAGGGCAGGACTCTGTTCTCTTAGTGCCCTCTAAAGCTCCCTCTATTACCAGTCCCCTAAATCCCCACACAGGGCCAACTGCAGTGCCTGACTCATGGGAATGGCTCAGTAAATGAGTGCAAGATGAACTCAATCCCATGTCAGACCAGGCTCAAAAAAATTCATAACATGGGAATTCTGAGACAATTTCAGAATACATCATTATCTTAAACATGCAGAAAGACAGTGAAAGTCTTTTCCTAAGCCTATTAGCAAAATTAGAGCACTAAAGGGATTTTGATCTTTATTTCTCCACCTTTTACATAAAGTCTGGTTTTAAAAGCCTTAAAAATGTCTGTTCAGCATCTAGTAGTCTGGTCAAAGAGGCTTCAGAGACTGTTTTACATGCCTCTCAAGCCCTGTTTCTAACCTGAAAACGCAATTTCACCTGACGCAGTATGAAAATTTGTCATCATTTAGCATATATGAAATTCTGACAAAATCCTGTGTTTTGGGTCCTTAAATCTTGTCTGATGTGTAAGAAACTCATATATGAGACTACTGACAGGGTTATACTTTTAGTTCATGAGCAAGTTAGCAGGGATGTGATTTTAGAAAGGCAAAACTTGCTGAATTCTGTCCTCATACAGGTGTATCTTTTGGTGCATGCATGTGCTCATTTCTTCATTCATTCATTTATTCATTCAACAAATGTTAATCAAGTCATCTATGATGTGCCAGTCATTGTCTGTTGAAGAAGGAAGGGAGTAAAGGTTTACTCAAGTGTTTGGCCTTGACTCTGAAGGAAGTGAGGAGAAGGGTTTGAAATAGGACAGAGGCCTGGTTGGCACGGTGCCACAGCTGGAATTGTGCTATGGAATTAGGCTATGGTCCCCATAGGTGCTGTTCCTTCAGCTTAAGTTTTTGGCCCGTTGCAAACAGATATTAACTAGGTACCTGAAAAAAGACCTCAACTTCTAAAAATACAACTCAGTGTACGCCAACAAACTTTGAAATTGGATTCTGAGCCAGTCTCTCCAGGTTTGAATCCCAGCACCTCTGTTGCCTAGCTGTATGACCCTGGACAAGTAACTGAATTGCTCTGTGCCTCAGTTTCCCCATCTATGTAACCGGCATGATACCACAACTCATCTCATAGAGTTCTGAAGATTAAGAGATTGAATACAAGTAAAGTCCTTGGAACCATGCCTGGCACACAGTAAACACTTATACTGGCTTTCTTGGGGCTACTTTGTGTTGGGTCCTGTGGATACAAAGGGAATAACTATGGTTCCTCTCCTTAGGGAGCAACCAGTGGAGATCCCAGGGAGCTTTAACACAGTGTGCTCAGGACAGTACTTCAATAGCAGCAGCGTTGACCCAGGTGAGGAAGAACAGGGTAGGGGAGGAGAGGTGTCTGGAGAGCCTGCCGGGGTCGAGGTAGGTGGGTATGAAGGTTGACTAGAAGGAATCCAGTTCATTCAGGGGGCTGTGGAGCATGCCTGGCCTGCTCAGAAGCAACTGGATTTTCCCCACGAATATCAATAGATTAATTCATTAGTGTCCAAGCCCAGTTCACAGTCATTTTCCTATAAATCCCTTGGAAGGTGCTAATGGGACCTTCTGCAGCATCGATGATGGTATTGCAAGTGATAATTAGTCAGTAATGTTGGTGGAAGCAGGAGCTGCTAACTGGAGCATAGTGAGAAGGAAAACCAAAACAAATCGATCAGCATTTCCTCAATCCAATATTACAAACCTCAGGAATTATGTCCTGGGCTGGGGAGGCTGAATGCCGTAAAAAAAACTCGGAGAATCAAAGTATCCCAATCAACTGCGCTTTTTCTCAGCCAGCACTGAAGACTCTTCCCAAAACATCCAGGAAATTGTGTTCAGTGATGGCAATAGAATCTTTTTCCAAAGACCTGGGTCTCTGAGAGGATCCTAGGGAGTTGGAGTGATCATCATTTTTTACTGACAAGGGTCTTGGGTGAGAGCGGAAGGGCCAGGAGAATGAGTTGGCCGTGCACTGATCTCGACATATGTCCCGAAGTAGAGACCTTTCCCTCCATCTCTTCCTCCCTTTTTATCTCCCTCCTTCCTTCTTCCTTCCTTCTGCCTTTCTTTCCACTTTCCTTTCTCACTTTCCTCAAATTTTCTATTTCCATGTGATATGTATTCATAATCAAACATTCAAAGATTACAGAGGGATATATCTGAAACTTAAGTCGCCCACACCCATCTCTGACCCTCCTGTTTCCTGTTCTACTGATTGCTTTTCACACGAAGGTTATGCCTTGTCTATTGAGAAGAGGAAGTGATTAGCAATCAGTGGTTGAGTTCAAAATTTGAGCTAAAATCACCTTGATAATCATAAGGTAAGATCCTCCCCCATCCAAAGCCATTCTGAAAAATGAGAGGACGAGTCCTCGGAGGTTTTGGAAGTGCTTTTTTTTTTTGCGGTATGCAGGCCTCTCACTGTTGTGGCCTCTCCTGTTGCGGAGCACAGGCTCCAGACGCGCAGGCTCAGCGGCCATGGCTCACGGGCCCAGTCGCTCCGCGGCATGTGGGATCTTCCTGGACCGGGGCACGAACCCACGTCCCCTGCCTCGGCAGGCAGACTCTCAACCACTGCGCCACCAGGGAAGCCCTAAAGTGTACATTTTGATCCGTTTTGTTATGTGTATATACTGTGAAACCATCACTGTAATGAAGATAACAGGCATTTTCATCAGCTCTCCACATTTCTTCATGTCCCTTTACAATTCACCCATCTCTCTGCTGCCATCCCAGGCAACCACTGATCTGCTTTCTGTCTTCAGAGATTAGCTTTCATTTTCTAGAATTTTATATAAATGGAATCATACAGAATGTCCTCCTTTTTTTTTTTTTTTGGCCTAGTTTCTTTGACTCAATCTATCAATGATTTTGAGATTCATCCATGTTGTCGGATCTATCAATAATTCACCGCTTTGTATTGCTGAGTAATATTTCACTAACTGCACTCTTTTAGCTGTTAAGGCCACCTTAACAAATCACACATCATCCTGGAAAAATCAAGAAGCCAGAAAATGTGATTGTCTCTAATTCTCAGAAACCTTTGCTTACTATTATATTCTACTTTGATACATGATACCTACTCCTCAGCTGGGCTGTTAAGGCCCTTCATTATCCGCCCCTTGGATTGAGCCAATCTCTTTCCCCTCTGCTGACCTGTCTGATCCCTCACTCCAGCCAGGCTGGACCCCTCCCTGTCACCCACACTTTCCAGGGTCTCTCCAGTGTCTGTGCCCTGGCTATGCTGTTCCACAGCCAAGAACAGTCTCTTATCCCCTCTCCTCTAAAAAGCCTACCTATCCTGATGGTCCAGGGCCTGCCTTACCTCCTCCAGGACCTTGCTGCTTCCCTGGCTACCATTCAGCCCCTCTTCCTGGCTGAACTCAGCACATACAGCGGAGCAGGTTCCTCCCTCCTCCAGCAAACAGCCTCCCATTGGAAGCTCCCTGCCCAGCTCTGAGCTGAGCCTAGGAATAGGGAGACTGGCAAGATGGTCCTTGCCCTCAAGGTGCTCACAGTCTAAGGCCGGACAGGGAGGCAGACAAACGCATTGTCAGGCCCAAGGGTAGACAGAATGTAGGGTAAGAGGGAGAGGTCATGCATACGTCTGTCTGTCTGCGATGGGGAATGGGCATCATCAAACCATTCTCTCCTCCCCAATTTGTCAGGGACCTCCTAGAGCAGGGAGCAAGCTTTGTGCCCCTCCTCTTTGCCCCTGCCAAGCAGAGCTATACAGGGCTGAACAGAGATGATATTCATATTTAATTGATTGTGAAGGAGAAATGGTGCAAAGAGTCTCTCCTTGAAAACATCACACCTAACATGGAAAGGAACCCACTACCAGGTGGGAATCAAAGACTCCATGAAGAGCTCACCACTAAGGTTCATTCCATAGGCCATCAGGATTGCCCCAGGAGAATCGGGACCTGCACAGGGAGGCTTGTTTCTTTACCGGGGCTGCACTTCCAGATGCTGCTCAGAAGTTGGGGATGAGATCAAACCTCTCGCTCCAGAGGCCACCTGCACCCTCTACTGTTGGAGAAGCAGCTCATCTTAAAGCCCAACAATAACATTTCCCAGGCTTCACACACCACCCTGCTTCTCACAGGCACCCTGAGGGGCGAGCAGGACTGGGCCTAAACTTCCCACTTGGCAAAGTCCCTGAAGCCCAGGTGGCCAAAAGATGCCTCCAGAGAGGGTGATCAACCTGTCCCAGTTTTTCTGGGACTGTTCTGGTTTGAACACTGAAAGTCTCATGTTCTCAGTGCTGGGCGAACCGGTATGGTTGGTCACCTCCGCTCCAACACACATCCTCTGGCTCACCTTTAACTTGAGCCCAGGGAATCTGGAAATGTGGTCACCTGACCACCGGCATGGGCATCCAAAGCCCTCAGGCCGGCCATCACCAATCTGTTTCAACAAGCCTTCCTGGACCTCCTGATGCTCGCTCCGGTTTGAGAACTTCTGCTGTGGGCACATCTGTTGTAAATAGTCTCACGCAGGAGTATACGTCAGCTCCTGCCTCAGCTACAAGCGCCAGAGCCCCTACTTCGCACCTGTGCTGCTCTGATGCAGCAGTGGTTGGTGCGCAGGGAGGGTACCCGCAGGAAACTCCTGCAGCCACACAGGCTGATGGATGGGTCCTGTGAGGCATAACACCCCCTGAGGTGACAGGAGATAGAGCCACTGGATAAATGACACCCTCTTCCATCCCTTGGGTCAGCAACTTGAAAGCACAGTCTGTACACAATCAATCATAAAAATTAATCAAAAGGAAATAAATGTAAAAAATCAGTTCTCAATCTCACGGGCCACATTTCAGATGCCCACCGGTCACATGTGGCTAGTGGATGCAATAGTGGACAATACGAGAAGCTTCTTAGCAGCAGGCATCACAGGAAGTATCCCTGGGCCCCAGTTTGCCCACAGTGGTGACCACGTGGAGGGCGTTCCTTTGTATGGGCTTTTCTCCCCTTCCGTCTCGCACTCCACTCAGCCCCCTGTCTTGTCACCTGGAATCAGCAAGCCTTTGTCTCGCTCAGCTTTCTCCAGGCAGGGTGGGAGGTGGGGGCTGGTCCCCGGCTCTGTCCACCCCCGTGTCCCCAAAGTCAGGCTGAGTCAGATGAACTGGTGGAGGATCTGCCACCAGCCCAGCAAACACAGGCTGTTGACAGAGGGGGTCTTTACACTGAGAAATGTGACCTGAAACTTACCAGAGAGCAAAGCCTCTGGCCTGAACCATTTCAGACAGAGGTTTGCGTTGACTTTAAGAGGATGTGTGCTGCTAAAGTCTTTCTTTCCACAGAAAGTGGGCACCTGAGGCAGGCGCATCCAGGTGGGGCAGCTCGTGAGGTAGGAAACCCACAGTGGCAACACGCACTCCTGATTTAAGAACTTGATGCCCCCAATCCCCTGCAGTGTGTGAATAATGTGATTTTCTTAGAAAAAAAAAAACACTTGTTTTCTTTAGGACTCCATCAATATTATATATGTGGCACAGCCCTACAATTGCTGTTACCCTCAAGACTGGTTAAGTGTAATGGCATCTTGACGTCCTTTCAATTCAGTTCGATTTGACAAGCATTTACTGAGTAATTATGGTGGGCCTAGAATGGTGCTTTTTAGCCTGACAATAACTTAGAAGCCCAATGTATTCTTTCACTTAAAAATAAAATCTAATAGCATTTAATTTAAAATATATGTAATTCTTCATTTTGACAAAAACCTACCCAGTTTTCATATGTCATTATTGCATCTTTGGTAAAGGCTCGATTTTAATAATAAATATCTTGCTGCGTTCTTTGAAAGAAAAAAAGATGTTCTTTTGGCTGACAATTTTATTTGATCAATAATTGCATCAACTCCTGCCAAAAGCACACATGAGCTGCCCAAGGTGAAATTTACCAGCTTCCAATTTTTAATTAACCTGTATCTCCTTTTCATGCAGAAAATGCCAATATCAAGTTCCTATATAAGTCATAACTTAAATGCAACCCATCCCGCTCCTGGCCCTAAGCTTTAAAGAAGGAAGCAATCAAAGAAACTGATTGGGCAGAGAACATTATCAATTAATGAGAGAAGTTAAAAGGGAAAAATGCTGTATTACATTAATTGGAAAGACAAATTTCAACTGAGGCTTGCTATTTTCAGTCTGTGGAGGAATGACATTTTTGTTTGGACTCATCCGCCTTTGCCTGTGACTGAGTGACCCGGAGCAAAGCAGAGACCCTGCCGTGGCTGGGAGGGGAGGGTGCCCTAGAGCAAGGCAGAGGAAGCCCAGGTGCAAGTCAGGCTCTGCCATCTGGGAGACTGGTATCCATCTCCTACCCCCTCTTGAAGTCCTTATTCCTCCTCCAAAAAGTGAGGGTAATGCAATCAGCCCACTAACCCCAAAGGCTCACTGAAGAGACCAGATAAGGTCTGGGGAAGAAAGTGAAGCATGAATCACCTGCAAGGAAAAGTGGTATACATGTGTGTATATATATGGTGCACATGTGTGATTGTACGTGTGTATCAGTATCTGGGTATGCATGCGTGTAACCTAAAAAGTACATAGATTTCGGCTCTCAGAAAAATAGGAGGATGCATGGAAATGATAAACACCAACTTCCTGCTGATGAAATCTGGAAGATTTGGTCAGAGAGGGGCACATAGGGCTTCACCTGAACTGATGATATTTTATTTAAGCCGGGTAGTAGGAAAACAGGGTTTAGCTATATCAGTCTTTAGAAACTTCTGTATTATGAAATCTATCTATTTATTTATCTATCTATCTATCATCTATCTATCCATCTCTCTCTCCATCTCCCCATCTCTCTCTCTCCCTCTATCCATCTGCCTCTCTGTCCATCTATCTAGCTATCATCTATCATCTATTTATCTAAAGAACAAAGGGATAAGCCTCCCCTTGCAATAGGGAAATCGGAGGTCTGACACCATATCTTAGGGATTGTATCTCATCCTCAGCTGAGCATCCCTGTATGTCATCTCTGGGGAAGGCAGCAGCTCCATTTTAGGGGAGAAAGTCATTCTGAGGAGTGATCATCACTTTTCCTCTGGAAACAGTAGCCCAGAGACTCTTTTGCAGTGGAACCCATCCTCAGCATGGTAAGGATGGGTTGCAAATGATAAAAGTCAAGATGCCTGAAACTTTAAAGCAATACACACACTGTACAACAGCACAGTGAGAGAAGCATGAATCCCTTTTAATTCAGACCCAGTTGCAGAATTCAGTTCCTCTGTCCACCAGCTCTGGGAACTTCAGCAAATCACGCCACCACTCTATAAGGTGGTTTCCTTGGTGTACACAGGATAATAATAACCCTCCAAGCAGATGGAGATCACACATGGGGAAGGAAATAGGGGAGAAGAAGGAATTTGTGGGGTTGTTTTAAAATTTGAATTAGTTGCCAATGTTTTAAACTTGGGAGATTTCATAAGAAGCCCAATTTCCAGCTTCTTGGAGAATCAGAAGTTCTTCCTCACCCAGCCCTTTTTCCCATGCCATAGAAGGCTGCTGTTCTGTGGGCACCACACACTCCCCAGCCCACCCAGCCCCTGCAGGCCCACGGCAGCCATTGTCCCACCTGTCTGCACCTGCGCACTTGACGGTAAGGCTCTCTCTGTGATGCTTAGGGGGATGTGTGTACAGGACCTAGCTCAGCAGTACAGCTGCTACCCTTTGCCAACAAGGATATACAGTTTCTGGCTGGTATGCTTACTGCCTGAATGATCCCGCTGTTGAGCTTTATTTCTCTGTGGTTGGCACGACCAGTCGCCTGCCTCCTCTAGCAAACAAGCATCCCTGCCCCCACACTCCTGTCCTCTCTGGACCAGTTAGCTAATCGGATGCAGCAGTGTGTGTCTGCAGGGCCGGTGCTTGAGAAAGGTGGGTAGTTCCCCTAAGGCTGGGCTTTCATTGGTTTCATGTCCTCTTTCCTGATTGTGGTTCCCAAGCTTGTCACTGGCTGTCTCTTTGACAGTTTCTTTTCCAATTATTTTTTTAATTAATTAATTTATTTTTGGCTGCGTTGGGTCTTCGTTGTTGTGCGCAGGCTTTCTCTAGTTGCGGCGAGCGGGGGCTACTCTTTGTTGCGGTGCGCGGGCTTCTCATTGCGGTGGCTTCTCTTGTTGCAGAGCACGGGCTCTAGGCGTGTGGGCTTCAGTAGTTGTGGCTCGTGGGCTCTAGAGCGCAGGCTCAGTCGTTGTGGCACACAGGCTTAGCTGCTCCGTGGCATGTGGGATCTTCCCGGACCAGGGCTCAAACCCGTGTCCTCTGCATTGGCAGGCGGATTCTTAACCACTGCGCCACAAGGGAAGCCCCTCTTTTCCAATCTTAATCAGAGGGCTCTCTCTAGAATCCTCCACTACTCACCCCCAACCTCAAAACTTGTGCTTCTAATCAGTTGTAGGTTGAGGAATCAGACTGCCGAGCTTTTAAAACCAAAGACCTTTTCCCCATAAAATCTCAACGAGTGGACTGTGAATGGGGGCCTGGGAACATTTCTCAGAGTAAACTAATTAGGTAACTGGAAGTGCCCCGCCCCATGTTTCTGGATTAAGAGATATGGGCAAAAAACCGCTGATCACAGAACCCCAGACCAGCTCTGCCCATAGTGAGTAGCTATTGAGATACTCAGGTGAGATACTCAAAGTGAGCTTAATGTTTTGTGTTTGTTTGTTTTATTTTTTCATTTTTGAAAGTTCCTCAAAGTCCAGGAGCTCACTGAGGGCAGGAACAACTCTCCTTCCTGGTATCTTTCACTGTACCTGCCCCCTTATAGGCACCAAATCCATATTTGTTAAAATGAAAAGAATTTGTTCCTATTATGTTCCAGTATTCGAGGCACCCATATGCATTTATATAAGAATTCACTCAAAAGCATTTACAAATTTCCTACTCTATATGAAATGCTCTTTGAATGAGATTTTAAATATTTAATGACACCACCTCCCAAACCCTTGTGAGGCTATATCCACCACACACAGGGACTCACACTCACACTTTGACCTTGAGTTTTAAAAGAGGCCTTAGGGAAACTCTAAACCATGGCCAGTGTGCTCTCCATGGCATCCAGGACGGATACTGCTAGTCAATTACATCAATCATGTCACCCTTTCTTACTGAGCTCAGATTCTACCTCAAAATCCTTCTCCCTACACCCCCCTGGAAGACTCTACTGATTAAGTCTAACTGGCTTTTGAATGAATAAAAGTTATTTACCATCACAGATCAAGTTCAGTGTACCAAAGCCCTTGTTTTACCAAGACTGGGGCTGACCCCAGACGTGTGAGGTCACTGGCACCGATTCTCAAACTCCCCCGGACGCAGCCCTGGCTCTCCCGGCCCCCAGCGCACCTCACCTATGACCCCCAGGTGTGTCACCTCTACGTAAAGCTGCCTGCCCCCCCAGACCACACTGCATCATGGCGCACTGGGAGATGCCAAGTCTTTCCTGAGCTGTCTCAGAAGGTGTCCAAGGAGACTTCCTCCACGACGCACAGCAAAACATTCTGAACATTCTCTCTCTTTCTCAGTTCCTCACAGGCATGGCAGCTGCTTTCCAGTTACTTTCCTCAGCCTTCTAACTCAAAAATTCTTCTCTCTCCGGCCCCCTGCCTCTGGCCGTCCCTTGTCCCTCTACCTTGCGGATATCTCCTACTCTTTCCACCAGTCACTTTATGCCTTTTTCAATGCAAATAAATCCAGCCCCTCAATTTTCCCGCTTACCTATTACCATGATTCTGCACAAAAACGTCCAGGACTTGATGTGACAGTCAGCATCCCACTTATGGGCAGGGGACGGGGAGAGAACATGGATATTGAAATGGTAATATTTCATTCTTTTCGCACACATATTATTACATAAGATTCAGGAATCTCAGGATGTCACCAACTTTGGGCATTCCTTCTTCCTTGCTAAAATGTCCCTTTATTTAAGAGAGGACATGAGTATTTTTGTTGGATGCCCACACAGTTCCCTGAACTCCCTTCTCTGGCCCAGCCCTGTGCTGGGGCTACAGGCACAGAGGTGAATAGAGCAGGGCCCTGGCTCTGGGAGCAAACAGACTGACTGTTTGCTCCCAGACAAGCCCAAACAGGCAAGCCCAGGGCTGGGTTCACTGCCACGGGATGGCCTGCATTGCTCCAGTAAGGCCTATTCACCTTTGAAACAGGTTAAGAGGGCACCGATGGGTATGGATCCCCCAGGGTAGTGTGAGGAAGGAGGCCTGATCATCACCTCAAGGTGGGACTCTTTGCCCATCTTTTCCCCTCCTTTGGTCATTTGGCAGCGACCTAACTGAGCACATACTGTGTAGCAGGTATCTGCCAGGTGCTGGGGACCCAGGAGCAAATAAGGCAGGCTGCTGGCCTTGAGAGGCTCATGTCCACTTTAGTCAAGCAGATGTCATCTGCTTTCCCGAATTCATCCCGCTGGGTCTGAGCAGAGACCAAGCTGCATTGCTACAGTGGTCAGGAAGGTGGGTCACTTCAGAGTCGGTGACCTGATTGGCAGAGCCAATCAGGGGTTTCCTGAGAGCACAGCCACCTGCCCATATCCATCGTGCAGTTCCATCCTCCTCTGTTTATCTCTCTGCCCATCTCCTTTGAGGATGCCCTGAGCTGCCTCTTCTCAGAGAACCAGGGCCTGTGGCAGCTTCAGCCCACAGGCTGGTCACCCAGCAGTGACCTGGCCACCTTCCCCATGCCCTGAGCTCTGGTGCTGAGCCTGCAGCAGCCAGTGGGAGCTCTGTCTGCAGCCCTGGGCTCGTCTCTGTCTTCTGCCGTCAGGGGTCCCCTATGGGCATCGAACAGGGAAGCCCTGCAGGGGACGGGCACATAAAATGCCATCAAGATGAGCCTCACAGACGTCACGTTGAGGGAAAGAAGGCAGACACAAGTGTCCCTGCTGCGCGATTCTATTTGTATAAAGACTGCGACAGGCAAAGCTGATCAATGGTGATAAAAATCACAAGCGTGGTTATACCCTGAGGGTGGAAGGCAAGAGGCGGGCTTTCCGGGGTGCCGGAAATGTTCCGTACGTTTGTCTGTACAGTAGCTTGTGTAGATATGGAAAACATAATCCTTCTGTGCCTGCAAGATTAGTGAACTTTATATAAATTATACCGCAATTGGAAAAAACAAAAACCCGCCTTTGGGGGCATTGGCAAAGAGGTCATTGTAAATATGCACAGATAAGCTCCCTGGCACTGCTCTGTGCCATGCTCTGTGCCAGCAATGAAGAGGGACAGGGCGGATCCTCGCAGAGTTCAGGCACTGGCCGGGAGAGAGCCGAGTGCTTCTGGGAGAGGAGACAGCTACAGGCCAGTCCTGGAGGGTGAGCAGCCACTGGCCTGTAAGCAGGAGCGGCAGGCTTCCTGGGCGAGGGGCGGCTAAGAGAAGCCCCGGCGAGTGGCGGGGGCCTGGAGTGTGGCATGAAGGCAAGGAGTGCAGGGAGGACAGGGAGAGCAGGGCCAGACCTCAGGGTAACACCTGTGGGTGCCTGGGTCCACCACCACTTATCTCATCTCATTATTCAGGCCAAGACCCTCCAGGGGTCTAGAGGATGATTTACTATGATCCAATTTAGAGCCACCAGTCTTGAAGAGCAAGTAGAGGCAGGAGCTCAGGGAAGGGCCATCTCAGACCACCCAGATCAGGCCCGCCACCTTATTTCAGCCTCCGCCTTATTTCAGTGGGCCACAGACAGGTGGCGGTGAGAGGGGGTTTCCAATGGGGCAGGCCTCAGACCTGACACCTCCCAGCACCAGGAGGGACAGCCTCAGCTGCTCCTTAAAGAGGCAGGTTACTCCTTCCTCTGAAAGCACCGTTGTCACAACCAACAAAGAACTATTCCTTGTCTCCATGTATTGTTCATTTCCTCTTTCAATAAAGCCTCATGGAACACGAATATTCCTTCCTTTCCAATCCTATTAATTGCCATGTCTCTGAGGTGAATAATAAGCCTGGGCAATCAATAGTAATGATGGAACCACTAAACACAAACAACATCTCCTCCACCATCTCTCCCCCGGCATCTATCTGCTTTATTAAGTGGCAAAGTATATTATTTTAAAAAAATGCACTAGTAAGGGAAACAAATCTACAAATAATTATTTTAAAAAGTTAATCGGTGGTATAATTCAATTATGCAGCATGCAACGCAGAAAAGTTCTCTTAATTACAATGGAATTGAATAGAACATTCTTCAGCCTTAACCTTGTTATTTTTCAAGGTGAGCTATTACTAACTCACTTCTAGGATGGCTTTCAATAGCCTCTCTTTGCAGCAGCTGTCTGCAGGACTATTCAGAAGGGATGTGTCTCAGGCTGGATGCAGCTGGAGATGGATGGGGGATAAACAGATGACTGGATACTGCAGGTGAAAGCAAGGCGTGTGGGCTCTGAGGCTGGACACCCCTTGCCACTAGAACAAAGCCAGTGACCTTGGGGGAAGCAACTTAGTGCCTCAGACCTGCAACTGACCTCACCGCCCCTACCTTGCGGAGTTCCATACCTGAGATCACAGGTACTGGTAGCTGACCTTACTGATGATTCTACCCACATCCTCCTGGCCCACATCTGAGTTCACCTGCAGCTCCACGACTGTTCGCTGTATGCTGATGGCTTCTTACCTCAAGAGCCTGCATCTTCCAGCTTCTCTGCCCGAGGACTTTCCCAGGGTCATATAGCTTGCTCAGCTGCTTATGAGGGGCAGTCCAGGAGAGCTGATCCCCAGAGGCAACTCTCAACCAATGAGGGACTTGTGTTGACAAACACAACTTCCCCGCCCTTAGGTGCATGTTCTCATGTTATCAGTGGCCATCGTGGTCTTCAAGGGGCTGAGGGGATTCCCAGGATGCAGGACTTTCAATGCTAACACTGGGTCAGTCTGGCAGACTGTGATGGTTCATCATCCTAATTATATGTCCGAGGGTGCCCAGGGGGGTAGAACCCGGCTGCCTGCAGCAGGAGTCTGTGCGTTTATGCTCCATTCACTGGCTTTTCTCCCTTCCATCCCATGTCCCCCACTCTTGTACTTGAGCTTTCTGGGGTCACCAGTAAACCACCTCCATCCTTGTCTCAGGGGAAGCCCAGACTGACATAGCACTCAGCTTCGAAATGGTTCTCTTCCCACTCTTTTTTTTTTTTTTTTTTTTTCGGTACGCGGGCCTCTCACTGTTGTAGCCTCTCCTGTTGCAGAGCACAGGCTCCGGACGTGCAGGCTCAGAGGCCATGGCTCATGGGCCCAGCTGCTCCACGGCATGTGGGATCTTCCCGGACCGGGGCACGAACCCGCGTCCCCTGCATCGGCAGGCGGACTCTCAACCACTGCGCCACCAGGGAAGCCCCTCTCTTCCCACTCTTGCTCTTTGCTCCACTCCAGACACTTGCTCATACCTGGGCTGAGTGTGGGCTGGTGAGGTGACCAGGACCACAAAGGAAAGGCTGCCTGCTGGAAGTTAAGGGGAGTCCCAGAGCCTTCATATCGGGCGTGCCAAGGGGACACACATCCCACTGCATCCTCGGTGACCTGTGAATGGTTACGGTGCTGCCAGCTGGCTCATTCTCCAGACACTAGGACCAGCTTGGACATTCCCCACTATTCCCGTGCCCATGGAGCTCACCTGGGTGAGGAAGAGAGAGGAGCATTCTTTGCCCTCCGGGTGGAATAGCAAAGGCCGGCCTCTGGTTTGTATCCAGGCTCTCTCCCCAACCCACGTTAGGGCCCAGGCAGCCAAGCCTCCCTTGTCTCTGGTCTCTAGTCCCCCAGTGCTGGCCGCTGCCTCAGCATCTTTGCTCATGTGTCCCCCTGCTCACATCCTCCTGTGGCCTTTCTAACTCCTACCCTTCAAGACTAATTGTCAGGCCATATCATCCAGGAGGCTCCCCTTGAATGATCACAGCCAGCCTGACCTCCATCTTTCCACAATTACCTGCACCACTTTGCGTGCACTCGCTGCGGCTTGCGTGCTGCTCCACTGCGCCCCCTGCTGGAGGTGAGTGCCAATGCGAACACAGAGGTATGAACTGTGTGGGGCGCACAGGAGGAGCTCAGAACTTGCTGGGAGGTGATGCTCCATCATGGACATGAGTCAGAGGCCTCCTAAGAGGGCTCCTGAGAAGCAGACCGTGAGAGGCAGGGATTCATTAAGACATCCTCCCAGGGGAGACCTATAAGGAAGTGGGGTTGGCCGGCAGGAAAGGGAGGAAGTCAGACGAGGAGGTGATTTCAGGCGGAGTCCCACGGAGGGGTGGCTTCACTTGGATTCTGCGAGGGTCTTTGGAGGGTAAGATACCGCTCAGAATTGTCCTGACCTGAGGCAAGGGGCCTGGACTTTCATACTTCGCTAGACAGTCACTGGTTCAGGGTGCCCTTGGGGGAGATGCATGGATCCCCAGGTACCTCCATCTCTCTATTGACAGGCAAAGCTCTATCCAGGAGGCCACAGGCCGACCTCCAAAGAAGACACTCAGCTGCTGGCTACCAAGAGCTAAAGCCAAGGAAGGCCCCTGCTGCCTACTCTGGCTACCTGGGCACACAAGCCTCCACACTCTACACAAGTTGCTGACTCATAAAGGCAAGTATCTGAAACTTCCCCAGTTCTCAGCCTAAATTCTGACCCATCTGCCCTTGCTCATCTTACCCTCTGTTTTGCGACCCATGCCTGTCCTTTGTCCTCTGACCCCCAACAGCTTTGCCTCGCTCCTCAGATCTGATGAGACCCCTGTCTCACAGGCCCAGAACTCTGACTTGCCTCCTTAAGGATCAGCACACTCCCCGCTCTGAATAAGCTTCTTCCGGTAGCCCTGGGAACTGTCCACGCTGCATCCCATCCCAGGACGTGGTGCAGACACGCCTGACGGATCTGCCCTGTCTCAACTTTCCCAACATCCCGGCCATCCACGTGTTTCCGAACATGTGAACACAACTGTCTGCCTTTCTGTCCTATTACTGTGTGAAGATGCGGCCCGTGCTTGGCAATTTTACCGAGTGAGCCCTAATGGGCCAATTTACGTGAATGATTACTCTCGAGATTGACTGAATGGACAGGGCTGGGGTACCGTCAGGCGGGCTCTGGGGAGCTGTCCCAGGCTCCAGCTGTCCCAGCAGGGTCTGTGTCTAAGTTGCCCTCAGTCAGAATTTTCATTGCTCAGGAGAAGCAGGGCCGAAGCCACCGTCTCCCTGACATTCCTTATCTAGGAAAGGAGTCTTATTAACCTGCATGACCTCTCCTTGGTGCACGTATGGTTTGTTCCCCTGTGGGGGGGGGCCCAAAGGCCCCTGAGCCCCATGTGTTCAGCTCAACGTCAACCAGCAAGTGCCAGAAGGACAGAGGTTCCCGAGGTGAAGGGTACAGACCTCTCCTGCTGCCTCTGACGCGGGCTGGGCAGGGCTGCACTGTAACCTTCGCCCAACACCTGTCACCTGAGCGCGCTGCCGGCCGCATGTCCATGGCACTGTGAGTTCAACGGTTAGACATCCTTTGAGGCTTTGTGAGCTGCTCCAGCCCTGCCGCCTTTTGGAATTAATCCAGACCCCCCCAAAAGTCACAGGTGCTGACAGGGAGAGAGTAAGGTGACTAGATCGTATCTACAAAACACCTTCCTAATGGAAAAGAATATGAAAAAAATGTATGTATGTATAACTGAATCACTTTGCTGTACAGTATAAATGAACACAACACTGTAAATCAACTATACTTCTATAAAATAAAAAAAAAAAAACACCTTCGTACAATTAAATAGTCAGCATTTCAAGGTTTGGTCAGAGCCAGTGCTCCGACCCCATCGCCAGGAATCAGTAGAGCAGGTGCGTTATCCTGAGGAATTGCTTCCAGGGGCTTTCCGAGGAGGGCCTGGCTGGAGGTGCAGGGACACCAAGACTGAGCACCTGTTAGGAGCCGACTTTATACCAGGCCCGGGGCTCTGACACGACAGCTCTTGTAAATCCTCACAACAGCGTGCACAGATTTTTTCCCTCTGCACTTTGATATTGTTAGCTGTACAATTTTTATAAATTTATAAAAATGTTAACCATTTTCTATGTGATATGGGAAAAATATGAATTTGGGAATCATCCTGAGGCCACATATACCTATGAGGCTTTGGTTTCCTCAGCCATAACACTGCTGTGAAGGTTAGTTGAATAAACACGAGTACAGTATCTTGCAGCATCATGGGTGACCAATACTTTTAAGGAAAAGAGGGACATGAGTATATTTTCCAACCAGTAGGAATTCAAAGATGGGGAATCTGATTTCAAAGACACAGCCGTTGTTTAGGAAGTTTGCCCTCAAAATGTGGGCTCATTCATTCCTTCACCTCAGGTGCTTTTTGTCTTCATCTGAATATGTCACACATGGCAGGGGAATGAGAGAGGCAAAGGGGACATAGGGGTGGGCTTCAAACCCCCAAAGAGCTAAGTCCATGTGTGTAACAGCTTTTCCCTCAAGGTTTTCAAATGAACCAAGACTGAAAGGAACTTTGCCAGTCACAATCTTCCTTAAACATTCTATGACTTTCCCATCTGGTGATCAACACAATGAAATGTAAAATACTGAATATTACATTTTAAATAGTCATCCCAATGATAATAATCGTATTGATTGGCTACCATGTTCTGGACACTGTGCACACCCTTTCCCATAGAGGATCTTATTTCTTGTCACACAGCCTGTGAGGTCTTAACTGCTGACCTTATACATGTCCTATGCATATTGATTAAACTGTCACTCTGCGTCTCATATCGGAGGGGAAGAAACTGAAGCCAGCGACATTGAATAACTTTCCCGAGATCTCTCAGCTAGACTCAGAGGAGTTGGGATGTGGCTCTAGATTTAACTTGTTCAAAAAACCTCTTAAGTTTTCTTTTCCCACATCCCTCCACAGGCGTTTATGGATTGAGGTATGAGCAAAACAAAATCAGGGTAGCTGCTTTAAACACCGTGCTATTATCGTGATGAGCGGGAAAAGGAGGTTGGAGAATGCAGTTAGTTGGTTTCTGTTTGTACTTTTATTCTAGAAGTTAAGTGTTCACTTAGCTGAACCACTTGTGGTTTGAATAATCACATTTTGCCTCAGCTGGGAACCCACACACATTTGTGTGTCTGCATTACACCAGCGCACTTCATTTGAACTGCACACGCTTTCCTCCTTTTGAAATTAGTCAAGCCTAGTGAGCAGCTTCACGTACTATAAGACGGGCAGATCTTTTGATGAAGTCAACAATAAGCCCGGAGGGGAGGTGGGCAGATGGAAGCACCCTGAATAACCTGCCATTTGCTCTTTCCTGCCTGGACTTAGCTGGCATTTGGGCTCCTGCCCTCTTGGGTGTCTGGGGCCCTGATGAGCAGAGGTGACCTCTGAGAGATTAGGGGATAAATGATTACAGAATGCAATGGTGCTCTAAATCCATACGACTGGGAGGCAATGATGCACCGAGACATCAGTTGTTTGGTGAACCAGTACAAAGTGACTATGCTGCTCCCCGGGAAGGAAATCACCCAGAGATGCTGGTAAAGAATTATCTGGCATGAGGATGCCAGGGAATAATTTCTCTTAAATTATGACTTGGTTGCAAGGGTGCTAAATTGAGGTCAAAGGCAGGGTGAGAGGTCAAAGGCAGACATCTTACTGGGTCTGTCAGAGAAGAGTGACGTTGGGGAAGGCGCTGCATGCCCTCCCTTGGGACCTCTCTGGACCACAGGTTCCAGAATTCTGCTATCAGCCACAGCCAGGTGATAATGCATATGCTTTTCAAGTAAAGTGGAGCTCCAACCATTCTGTAGGCCATACTGAAATCATCTGGAAATGCTGTGTCCCTGTGGCACTTGCCACCTCCTGGACCAGGATTTCCAGTCATAGATCCACAGACCCACGAGGTGGACAACATGGATCCCTACACCCTAGCATCCTTGCCCCTCCTGCACCCACATAGCCTGACCTCGCAGTAGAGGATCCTGCTCTTTATGGTCCAATGCATGGATCGTTCCGGCAGGGACACTGCGCTTGACAAGGAACTGACTGTGGGTCACACACGTTCTTCCGTTCTCTGATTTTGAATTCTGTCCTCACAACCAGACCGCAGGTGCATCCCAAGCAAGGACTTTGTCTCATTTTGTCACAAGGGTGGCTAACATAGAAAGTGGGTGACTGCCCTCTTCCATTCAGCCTCCTCCCTCATGCGGACACCCCCAGAAGAGTGGAGCCAGGTGCCTCCGGGCGCAAGTCCAGCTCCAGCATGAACTCTCACCCTTGACCTCCCTGAGTCTCCATCTCCTCACCTGTGTCAGGAGGTCCCGAGTACTGCAGGTGAGTGAGCGAGGCAATGAATGATCAGCACTGAATAGAGGCCCCGGGGTTAGTCCTCTCAGTAAATGGGAGCCATCAATCCTCACTCACTAGGATATCTAAGCAGTCCTGGTATTTACTCTTTTCCAATTTCCTTGGCATGTTCATCTGTGAAGATGCACCTCATATGTTGCGTTTGAGGCTTAAACGTGCTGCTGTCTGTAAAGATGGGGCCCATTAGGGAGCATTTGCTTGAGAAACCATCCAGCATTTCCTCCCCTTTGCTTTCCATCTATCTTTACCACTTCAAACTCATCAGATCCTCACACAACCCCTCTGAGATAGGTACAATTATTATTATCGCCATTTTACAAATAAGGAAACAGAGAGGTTAAGTAACTTTCCTGGGATCACACAGCTTCTGAGTGATGGGGCTGGGATTTGAACTCAGGAGTAAGCCCCTTCTCTTAACACTACCCCAAGTTCCTTTGGGGAACACCTGGAGAAGCACCCTGGAGACTCAGGTCAGGAGCTGCATGTCACCGCTCCCAATTTCCTACAACACTTGGTTTGATTCCCCATTGGTAAAAGAATTGCGTAATGCATAGAATTTAACTCAATAATAATGAAAGCTTTTCCTTCCAGAAAGGTCCGCTGTTTAATTACCTCCATTTCTGTGAATGCAGTGCAGGCTTGGGCCACTCTGCCCCACAAGAGTGTCGATCATTAGATTCCCGTTAATTAATATGGAGTTTAATCTTCTTTGATTACAAACATTGATTGTTACTGATCTTTCAGCCATCCCTGCCAGCGTGTATGTATCTGAGTTCCAAAACACTCAGGCACCATCATGCCAGGAGAAAGGTGAAATGAAACATTAAGCTGGGTTCATGGTCAATTTAATTAATGCAAATGTGTGGCTCTGTTCATTTGTCCCAATGATGCTTTTCTTTTCTTTTTTTTTTTTTTTTTTGCGGTATGCGGGCCTCTCACTGCTGCGACCTCTCCCGTTGTGGAGCGCAGGCTCAGCGGCCATGGCTCACGGGCCCAGCCACTCTGCGGCATGTGGGATCTTCCCGGACCGGGGCACGAACCCGTATCCCCTACATCGGCAGGCGGACTCTCAACCACTGCGCCACCAGGGAAGCCCCCAATGATGCTTTTCAATCAAGCTACTGGGAACGAACACCTCTTGACTTTATTTTCTATGTCCTCTTAAAAAAAATCCTTTCTGCAACAAATAAGCAAGGTAGGGCCTAAAGGACACTGTTAAGTTGTATGCAGTTCAACGACTCCATAGAAAACCTGCCTCTTGACTGAAACTCTGCAAACAAATGTAAGGGTATCTCAGCAAGGAGAGAGTAAGCCTGTGAATCAGCAGGACTGATGGTAGAAGGTAGGTGTGAGTGTCAGGGAGAGACAGAGAGAGATGGGGGGAGGGAAAGAGAGAGAAGAAAAGAGAGAAGCAAGAAGAGGTAGTGAATGTAAGGTTTATCCACTAACAGATTTATTAAAGGTTTTCCTGGTCCATAAATCAAGAGGCACATCTCTACCAAATATTAATATTTAACATCTGTGTAGAGCCTTCCAGGGCCTGGAGCACCAGCACACACACTAAAACACACACAACAATCAAGGTAGGGGCATATTATGGTTTCCATCCTGCACATATAGACAATGAGACTCTGAGAGCTCAAGTGGGCTGCTTAAGGTTACACAACATCGAAGTCAAGACACGGGCTGTGTGCTTCTAGCCCACTGCCACTGGGATGCTGTGTACAGTTGTGCAGGTTGCACACTGCACGAGAGTGCCTGGGTGCTCCCATGGTTCACAGGCTAAGTCAACACCATGGCTGGGTAGAGACTCAGCCAGAAGATTGGGACTCTTCCTGATTTTCACAGCGAAGCTTCTGCTTGCCAAGCCACATACCCGTGGATGGCACCTGTCCAGAAGAGGTGCCATTCTCTAACATGCTCCAAAGTGCCTCGTGGAGCAGCTAGTTCAGGCTGCCCACCCCCTTTCCCATCAGATCTATCCCAGCACCTGTAACTACCATGTGCATGTGTTTCTCTACATGCATTCCCTGAACTTCCTGAGGGGTGGAACTGGGGTCATCTCTGTGACCCCAATGCCCGGCATGGGGTTTCTAAACCCCATGAAAGAAAGGTTGGTTAAAGGGCTGAGGGAATAAATGCATGAAGGCATGTCCAGCACCCCTTTCACTGCACATTCCTGGCCCAGACCTCTCTGAAGACCCAGAGCCCTCAGTTCCTCCCTGTTTGGTCTCAGGTCATTGTGCAATTACTAGATAGTAAGCTACGTGAGGGCAGCCACAGGGCATGCCAGTGAACGTTTTCACCACAGAGCTCAAAGCTTGCCATCTCATATTATTTTCCTCCCCTTTTCTCTGCCTCCAATTCATTCCCTCTTTTTATGTAGTCTGTTTCTCAAGGACAAATGATATGCGTATGTGACAGGAGATAATGGATGTCACTGTGGGTGTAATATCATTTCAGAGAATCAATCAGAGTCCAAGAAGAGCTACCCCTTCCAGGAACCCAGCCTTCTGGGCTCTTCTACCGAAGCCTTTATCCACACTGCTGTGTCCCTATGCTGGGGCTTCTGAGCCAAACCAGAATTCTCATGCCTCCAAAGCTCCATGCAATGTGAAGTTGAGGTATCAGAAAGATGACACAGCCCTTCCTCAGACCAAACAACCTAGAAATCACTGAGGCTTCCCCTTGTACTTTCAAAGGCTTACCTGTGTGCTGGCCCAGGGCATGGCAGACCACCTGGACTTCTGCCTGAAGGCCGCAGCACAGTGATTTTAAGCAGCTTGAACCTCAAGAATGTAGGTACGTTCCCAACTAACAAAGGATGTGTCCATGCACCTTCAGCTTCCTTAGGTAATTTTTATTGCTTGACTCTTCTGTTTCAGTGAGGTTCAGGTTTTCTCCCTGACCTACAGTGTTCCCTCAATAACCATAGGCTTTCATCTTGCTCTGAAACCCAGAAATGTGCAGCAGACCTGGGGATTGGAACCTGTGGACAGAGATGTTTAGGCCAGGGCAAAGGTATTCTACATCAGAAAACATATACAGAGAAGCAAAGTGGAGCTGGGTTTGCTACAAATCTCACTTATATAGATTTGCTCCTTAGGCTGCATTCTCCTCATCTTCCTTGTTAAGGAAGGATCTGAGGCTTCAGAAGAGCCTTGGTGGCTTGAAAGGGGGACCCAAGTGTTGTAAGGGACAGGAAGATACACAATCTCCCCCACCTACACACTCAACTTGATGCTCTGGGAGGAACCTGGTCCATCCTCCATCCTCCTAGGATTTCCCAGTTTCCAAATGTTGCAGCTCTATTCCAGGCATGTAAAACATGGGTCTCACTTGTCCCAATTCTGTCCACCTGCGCTCACGGTAGACATTGCTAATTGATCATGATGCTCTTCCGTACTGAGCCAGTTTCAACCTTGGCATTCTTTCCAACACAGTGTTCCAGACAATAACTGTGCCAATCAGAGTTGGCACATAAAAAACCCACAGTTCTCTTCATGATCTCCATAGAGCTAAAATGGAGAACAAATCATTGGTTCACATCCACATTCAGGTAGAACAACCAGTGGACTGAGGAATTGGGTCTATTTAAACTTACTGTGGAGGACGATCACTTGTTAGACCAATCAAATCCTATATGGTGACCATCAGCCCCATGCTACACTGTCAGAGCTTTAGTGCCTGGCCCAAACAAGATGGATGAAAAGAAAATTTAGCAATGGAAATCCAGACACATTTTCATTTATTCAGCCATTTCTTGAGGCAGAACAACCTACTTAAATCAAATGATGGGTTTTAGCAACCAGTATGTAAACAGAATACCAACAGATATATCTTTGAATTGTTCTCTAGTAGCTGAGAACAGGAATTGTTCTTTAGGCATGCACACGTGTGGGTGAAGCCAGGAATTTCTTACACTTAAAGTAGAAGTGCTACTTCTTGGAAGATGCTCTCTTCGTTTTATAAGAACACCCAAACTACTTTACATAAATGCACTCAGATTGGTTCAAGATGGCAGAGTAGAAGGATGTGCGCTCATTCCCTCTTGCGAGAGCACCAGAATCACTACTAACTACTGAACAATCATCGACAGGAAGACACTAGAACTCACCAAAAAGATACCCCACATCCAAAGACAAAGGAGAAGCTGCAGTGATATGGTAAGAGGGGCACAATCACAATAAAATCAAATCCTATAACTGCTGGGTGGGTGGCTCACAAACTGGAGAACAATTATACCACAGAAGTCCACCTACTGGAGTGAAGGTTCTGAGCCCCACGTCAGGCTTCCCAACCTGGGGGTCTGGCAACGGGAGGAGGAACTCCCAGAGAATCAGACTTTGAAGGCTAGCGGGATTTGATTGCAGGACTTTGACAGGACTGGGGGAAACAGAGACTCCACTCTTGGAGGGCACACACATAGTAGTGTGCACAATGGGACCCAGGGGAAGGAGCAGTGACCCCATAGGAGACTGAACCAGACCTACCTACTAGTGTTGGAGGGTCTCCTGCAGAGGCGGGGGTGGATGTAGCTCATCGCAGGGACAAGGACACTGGCAGCAGAAGTTCTGGGAAGTACTCCTCAGCATGAGCCCTCCTGGAGTCCATCATTAGCCCCACCAAAGAGCCTGTAGGCACCAGTGCTGGGTCACCTGAGGCCAAACAACCAACAGGGAGGGAACTCAGCCCCACCCATCAGCAGACAAGTGGATTAAAGTTTTACTGAGCTCTGTCCACCAGAGCAACACCCAGCTCTACCCACCAACAGTCCCTCCTATCAGGAAGCTTGCACAACCCTCTTAGATAACCTCATCCACCAGGGGGGAGCCAGCAGAAGCAACAATAACTACAATCCTGCAGCCTTTGGAACGAAAACCACATTCACAGAAAGATAGACAAAATGAAAAGACAGAGGACTATGAACCAGATGAAGGAACAAGATAAAACCCCAGAAAAACAACTAAATGATGTGGAGATAGGCAACCTTCCAGAAAAAGAATTCAGAATGATGATAGTGAAGATATCGAGGACCTTGGAAAAAGAATGGAGGCAAAGATTGAGAAGATGCAAGAAATGTTTAACAAAGACCTAGAAGAATTAAAGAACAAACACCTAGAAGAATTAAAGAACAAACAATCAGAGATGACCAATTCGAGAACTGAAATGAAAATACCCTAGAAGGAATCAGTAGCAGAATAACTGAGGGAGAAGAACAGATAAGTGACCTGGAAGACAGAATGGTGGAATTCACTGCCATGGAACAGAATAAAGAAAAAAGAATGAAAAGAAGTGAAGACAGCCTAAGAGACCTCTGGGACAACTTTAAATGCATCAACATTCACATTATAGGGGTCCTGGAAGGAGAAGAGAGAGAGAAAGGACCTGAGAAAATATTTGAAGAGATTATAGTCAAAAACTTCCCTAACATGGGAAAGGAAATATCCACCCAATGTCCAGGAAGCACAGAGAGTCTCAGGCAGGATAAACCCAAGGAAAAACATGCTGAGACATACAGTAATCAAATTGACAAGAATTAAAGACAAAGAAAGATTATTAAAAGCAACAAGGGAAAAACAACAAATAACATACAAGGGAACTCCCATAAGGTTAACAGCTGATTTCTCAGCAGAAACTCTACAAGCCAGAAGGTAGTGGCAAGATATATTTAAAGTGATGAAAAGGAAGAAACTACAACCAAGATTACTCTACCTGGCAAGGATCTCATTCAGATTCGATGGAGAAATAAAAAGCTTTACAGACAAGTAAAAGCTAAGAGAATTCAGCACAACCAAACCAGCTCTACAACAAATGCTAAAGGAACTTCTCTAAGTGGGAAACACAAAAGAAGAAAAGGACCTACAAAAATAAACCCAAAGCTCTTAAGAGAACTGTAATAGGAACATACATATCGATAATCACCTAAAATGTGAATGGATTAAATGCTCCAACCAAGAGACACAGGGTCACTGACTGGATACAAAAACAAGGCCCATATATATGCTATCTGCAAGAGACCCACTTCAGACCTAGGGACACATACAGACTGAAAGTGAGGGGATGGAAAAAGACATTACATACAAATGGAAATCAAAAGAAAGCTAGAGTAGCAATACTCATATCAGACAAAATAGACTTTGAAATAAAGACATTAGAAGAGACAAAGAAGGACACTACATAATGATCAAGGGATCGATCCAAAACGAAGATATAACAATTGGAAATATCTATGCACCCAACATAGGAGCACCTCAATACGTAAGACAAATGCTAACAGCCATAAAAGGGGAAATTGACAGTAACACAGTCATAGTAGGGGACTTTAATGCCCCATTTTCACCAACGGACAGATCAACCAAAATGAAAATAAATAAGGAAACACAAACGTTAAATGACACAATAGACCAGACAGATTTAGTTGATATTTATAGAACTTTCCATCCAAAAACAGCAGATTACACTTTCTTCTCAAGTGCTTATGGCATATTCTCCAGGACAGATCACATCTTGGGTCACAAACCAAACCTCAGTAAATTTAAGAAAACTGAAATCATATCTAGCATCTTTTCCGACCACAACACTATGGGATTAGAAATAAATTACAGGGAAAAAAACGTAAAAAATACAAACACATGGAGGCTAAACAATACGTTACTAAATAACCAGGAGGCTAAACAATGTTACTAAAAAACCAAGAGATTATTGAAGAACTCAAAGAGGAAATCAAAAAATACTTAAAGACAAATGACAAGGAAAACACAATGATCCAAAACCTATGGGATGCAGCAAAAGCACTTCCAAGAGGGAAGTTTAAAGCAATAAAATACAATACAAGCAATACAATCCTACCTCAAGAATCAAGAAAAATCTCAAATGAACAGTTTAAGCTGACACCTAAAGGAACTAGAGAAAGAAGAACAAAACAAAACCCCAAGTTAGTAGAAGGAAGAAATCATAAAGATCAGAGCAGAAATAAATGAAATAGAAACAAAGAAAACAACAGCAAAGATCAATAAAACTAAAAGCTGGTTCTTTGAGAAGGTAAACAAAATTGATAAACTTTTAGCCAGACTAATCAAGAAAAAGAGGGAGAGGACTCAAATCAATAAAATTAGAAATGAAAAAGGAGAAGTTACAATGGACAGTGCAGAAATACAAAGCATCATAAGAGACTACTACAAGCAACTCTATGCCAATAAAATGGAGAACCTGGAAGTACTGGACGAATTCTTAGAAAGGTATAACCTTCCAATTCTAGCAAACATTTAGAGAAGAGCTAACACCCATCCCTCTCAAACTCTTCTAAAAAACTGCAGAGGAGGAACACTCCCAAACTCATTCTATGAGGCCACCATCACCCTGATACCAAAACCAGACAAAGATACTACAAAAAAAGAAAATTACAGACCAATATCACTGATGAATATAGATGCAAGAATCCTCAACAAAATAGTAGCAAACAGAAGCCAACAACACATTAAGAAGATCATACACCATGATCAACTGGGATTTATCCCAGGGCTAGAAGGATTCTTCAATTTATGCAAATCAATCAATCGGATACACCATATTAACAAACTGAAGAATAAAACCCAAAAGATTATCTCAGTAGATGCAGAAAAAGCTTTTTACAAAATTCAACACTGTTTTATGATAAAAACTCTCCAGAAAGTGGGCATAGAGGGAACTTACCTCAACACAGTAAAGTCCATATATGATAAACACACAGCCAACATCGTCCTCAATGGTGAAAAACTGAAAGCATTTCCTCTAAGATCAGGAACAAGACAAGGATGTCCACCCTTGCCACTATTATTCAACATAGTTTTGGAAGTCCTAGCCATGGCAATCAGAGAAGAAAAAGAAATAAAAGGAATCCAATTCAGAAAAGAAGTAAAGCCGTCACTGTTTGCAGATGACATGATACTATACATAGAAAATCCTAAAGATGCCACCAGAAAACTACTAGAGCTAATCAATGAACTTGATAAAGTTGCAGGATACAAAATTAATGCACAGAAACCCCTTGCATTCCTATATGCTAACAATGAAAGATCAGAAAGAGAAATTAAGGAAACAATCCCATTCACCATTGCAACAAAAAGAATAAAATACCTAGGAATAAACCTACCTAAGGAGGTAAAAGACCTGTACTCAGAAAACTATAAGACACTGATGAAAGAAATCAAAGATGACACAAACAGATGGAGACATATACCATGTTCTTGGATTGGAAGAATCAATATTGTGAAAATGACTATACTACCCAAAGCAATCTACAGATTCAAGGCAATCCCTATCAAATTACCAATGGCATTTTTTACAGAACTAGAACAAAAAATCTTAAAATTTGTATGGAGACACAAAAGACCCTGAATAGCCAAAGCAATCTTGAGGGAAAAAAATGGAGCTGGAGGAATCAAACTCCCTGACTTCAGACTATACTACAAAGCTACAATAATCAAGACAATATGGTACTGGCACAAAAACAGAAATATAGATCAATGGAACAGGATAGAAAGCCCAGAGATAAACCCAAGCACCTGTGGTCAACTAATCTTCAACAAAGGAGTCAAGTATATACAATGGAGAAAAGACAGTCTTTTCAATAAGTGGTGCTGGGAAAACAGGACAGCTACATGCCAAAGAATGAAATTAGAACACTCCCTAACACCATACACAAAAATGAACTCAAAATGGATTAAAGACCTAAATATAAGACCAGACACTATAAAACTCTTAGAGGAAAACATAGGAAGAACCCTGTTTGACATAAGTCACAGCAAGATCTTTTTTGACCCACCTCCTAGAGTAATGGAAATAAAAACAATAATAAACAAATGGGACCTAATGAAACTTAAAAGCTTTTGCACAGCAAAGGATACTATAAACAAGACGAAAAGACAACCCTCAGAATGGGAGAAAATATTTGCAAACGAATCAACGGACAAAGGATTAATCTCCAAAATACATAAACAGCGCATGCAGCTCAATATTAAAAAAACAAACAACCCAATCCAAAAATGGGCAGAAGACCTAAATAGACATTTCGCCAAAGAAGACATATGGATGGCCAAGAAGGACATGAAAATGTGCCTAATTATTATTAGTAATAATAATAATTATTAGTATCATTATTACTAATTATTAGAGAAATGCAAATCACAAGTACAATGAGGTATCACCTCACACCAGTCAGAATGGGCATCACCAGAAAATCTACAAACAACAAATGCTGGAGAGCATGTGGAGAAAAGGGAACCCTCTTGCACTGCTGGTGGGAATGTGAATTGGTACAACCACTATGGAGAACAGTATGGAGGTTCCTTAAAAAACTACAAATAGAACTACCATATGACCCAGCAATCCCACTACTGGGCATATATCCAGAGAAAACCATAATTCCAAAAGACATACACACCCCAATATTCATTGCAGCAGTATTTACAATAGCCAGGTCATAGAAGTGACTTAAATGCCCATCAACAAATGAATGGATAAAGAAGATGTGGTACATATATACAATGGAATATTACTCAGCCATAAAAAGAAATGAAGTTGGGTCATTTGTAGAGACGTAGATGGACCTAGAGACTGTCATAAAGAGTGAAGTAAGTCAGAAAGGGAAAAACAAATATCGTATATTAACGCACATATGTGGATTCTAGAAAAATGATACAGATGAACCGGTTTGCAAGCAGAAATAGAGAAAGAGATGTAGAGAACAAACATATGGACAAAAGCAGGGGAGGGGGGTGGTGGTGTTGGGATGAATTGGGAGATTGGGATTGACATATATACACCAAAATGTATAAAATAGATAACTAATAAGAACATGCTGTATAAAAATAAAATAAAACTAAAAAAAAATGCACTCAATACTTTTTCAAGTTTGCTGTGGTTGTTTTGGATTTCACTGTTGGGATGTGATTTCCAGTGCTATATGCTTTTCTCTCTCCCACTCATTTACACTTTTATTGGTTCCATTCACCTATAAGATTAAGAATGTAGGAGCATCTACTCAGGGAACCACATATTCTCTGCATTCCCTCTGGAGATTGGAAAAATTAAAGGACAAAAGGTTTGGAGGGTCACTAAGCCAACACTGTGTGCAGAGAGAGGGACCAGACAGTAGGATGATGGGTTAAGTCACCCTCAGCAATCCAGCGCCCATGTTTCTGGTGTTAGACTGTTGAAGGGTGTCAGGTACAGTGCTGGAAGATTTGTTAAGAACACCCACGAGTCAAGTGGATCCGTTGTAGCTAGCTGAGCAGAGGCAATGCAGTATTGCTGTCTGCACCAGCTATGCCCACCTGGCGAGGGGCCCAAGAACCCTAGGGCCTAGTTTGCCCAGTGCAGGAGTGTTTTCCGAATGTATTGTTATGGTTCACAGGAGGGAAAACTCAGACCAGCACAGATGCTTCTATCTGTGTAATTCTTCTGGGCCTCTAGCCTTGACCATCTCTTTGATGTGTAACATTCTTGCTGACTGACACATTTTCCTTTTCAGGAGCTCTGTGTGGGAGTGGGAAGGATGAAGAAAATCTAGCCCTTACCTAAGAAAGCTCAAAGCACTGATGGTTTTATTTTTCTTCCGCATAGAACCGGCTTTTCTTTCATATCTGAAGCAGGAGAATCACTCTTAAAAGTCAATGCCAATGGAAAGTGCATTCATACTGCACTTAATCACACTCAATGGAGACGGGCTAGCGTGACTCATTGCCTTTTTTGACAAAAGCTTGTTTTCTTGCCAGGTGACCTCAAGGAGCCTTGGGTGGCCCACACACAGCTGTGGTTTAGAACTGGACCCCATGGAGACTGTGCCCCTGAGTCTCTGAGCCCTCCCTGCTCTGTTGAGAAGCTGTTAATCCACACTTTCTCTCTCCTACTACTGTCTGAGCCTCCGGAGGTGACACCAGCCTAGGACCCCCTCAGCCCCTGTAAGCGCCCCCAGCAGGGCGCACCTTTACCTGGAGCTGTCTTTGTTTCCACATCCGTCCCCTAACCAGAAAGCGTAGTGTAGACCCATGGGCCTGGGTGTCTGCAGCTTCACAGTTTGGACCCAGTTACTGGCTCTGCCATGTACTGTGTAAATTCAGGCAAGTTCTCTGACCTCAGGTGCCTCCTGTAAACAGTGACAACAGTAATAATACCTCCTCATAGAGTCACTGTGGAGATTAAGTGGACTACAATGGTGATGCACTACATGATGGCCAGCACATGCCCCCAGTACTTTATAAGCGTTGGGGGTAGAGAGGTAGGGATCAAAGACAGTCGGCTCTTCCGTGGCAGGGCTCTAAGTCACCTCTGTAATCTCAGCATCTAGTCTGACACAGAGAAGGCTCTCAGCAAAGGCCTGCATGCGGAAGCAGGCCTGTTAGCTTAGATCTCCCCCACTGGCCTAGTTCCCAGTTAATAGCCATTGTTCTATGAGAATCACCAGTGTCTCAGTTGCCCTAAAAATCCCCGACCAGTTCTTACTTTCTTCTCTCTCTGTTTGATGATCCTGGGGTGCTCCCCTAACAGGCTAGAGATTATCTTTTGCTGGCAGGTCAGGGGAACTAGTGTGAGGGAATTGTCCTCAAAGGGAATCATCACCAACCATAGCGGATTCTTGTTATTCTAGTTATTCGTAGTATAGTTATAGTCAAGAAAGTCACCACAAACACTGAATTCATGAATACTGAATCATTGCCTTTAGGGGGAAATATAGGATTAGGTTCCTGAGATCCTCTGGTCATAACATTTTCATCAGTTGATAAACATGTAAACTTGTTTTAGACCTGTTTCTATTTAAAGACACCATATTTAATACATATCGTTTACTCATTAACATTGAACTCATGGCCAGCAGCACTAGAATTCATGCCTGAACGAAGCTCATCTAACACAAGTATTTTCTCCATAAGGGACACTAGACAGCATTTCAACACTATGCTTGGAGGCCATTTTAAACAGCAAAATCACCTGTAAAAAGCACAAAAATGCAAAAACCACAGCACTAAATGGACAATGAAAAGGATACTTGTTAACAAGATGAGTTGAAACACAAAGACAGAGCATCGCCTTGTTCTACCTCAGCTGGAAACCGGTACATTAGGCAACTCAAGTTTTTGCCACTTTGCATGTACCCACAAATGACTGTGAAGGTATTGTGAGTATTGATATTGGGATTGCAAATAATTTTTTGCAAGTAGGTGGTGAACTTGCAAATATGGAATCTGCGAAAGATGAGGGTGGACTGTGTATGATCATGAAATATGGATACTCAGTATGCCATTTGTAATGAATGCCTGTAAACTGAGGCTTCGAATGTTCTCAGACTATCAAATTCAGCTTTAAACTTTCCTTCAGGGATGTTTCTCCTTCTTGGAACCATCAGTGAATAGTTAATCTGAATGTTTTATTGTTTGAATAAGAGAAGCCTTACCACTCACATGAATCTGATCACCATTTGCCTTCATCCCAGCCATCAGCCCCTCTTGCTGTCACACTGTACATTTTTCATAGTCTGCTAGATCATTTCCAACACATACACACACATACACATTTTTCATACTCTGCTGGATCATTTTCAACTGCAAGTAAACATACACAGAAATATAGTATATACTAACACAATTATCTTGCAAAGTTTTTACTATAATCTCCACTTTCTAAATCAAGAAACCTAACCTCAGAGAGGTTAGGACACTTACTGAGGTCACACAGCTAATCAGGCAGAACAGGGCAACTATAACATCTATAATTTTTATAGTATTATCCTAATTAGCTTGGGTGCATGATTGATCCTGAATAACTCCCAATATCAATGATAAGTAGCAGAGTAAACTCTAAAGACATTCTGATGGCTAAGATAAGCTATAAAAGATACATGGAGCTAATATACAATTACCAAAGGGACTGACCCAAATGTGAGTCAATAGTGTGATACAGACATCACATTTGTGAGGTTATCTATTTACTGCCAAGGACATGTCCACATGTAGCTTAGTGCCTCCCTACATAAACAGTCATGATGTTCTAGGCATATCATGATTTTCATCAATGAGAAAGCTGATATTGTGAACCAGTTTTGAAAATAAAGATAATTACACAGAAGGCCCTTCTTTTTATTAGCTTTTTTAATTTTAATTTTTTTATTGAAGTATAGTTGATTTACAATGTTGTGCCGATCTCTACTGCACAGTGAAGTGACTCAGTTATACACATATAGACATGCTTTTTATTTTTCTATCCTTTTCCATTATGGTCTATCACAGGATACTGAATATAGTTCCTTGTGCTATACAGTAGGACCTCATGTAAACTGTTATACATGGGATGGATAAACAACAGAGACCCTTCTTAAGCACTCCTTGTCATCAGACAGCTTCTGGTAATCACATGGCAAATGTCAGAAGAATGGAAATTTCCAACATTTTGTTAAAACCCAATGAGGTCTTGCACCCCATAGAAAACTCAAAGCTCAAAGATATTAAGATGGAAGTTTCCACAAAAGACATTAAAGGAAGGGAAAAAAAAGATGAATAGGGAGGAAGTAATGGAATTTAACCGTACGTAGAAAAATTCATCCTTACTTCAGGTTTGAAAAGAATATATATCACAGCAGCAAATGGGAAATGACAAACCTCCCATCAGAAACATGACTTTCATTCTTATTGTGTGCATTTACAGCTTTTCCAAGGATTTGACTAAAGAGAGCTAGAAGAAGAAAAAAGGAAAAGACAAATGAATTGGAAAAGACCTCATCTATTATCTATGGCCATATGGAGGAAATAATGCCTTCCCAAAGCTGGGTCATGGATTAGCTGTCAAATAAAAAACCTATGTATAAATACTTGGCCTAAGCACAAAGCATTAAAGTAATTTCAGCTACATACGTCTGTGAGGAAGTCACTACCCAGGTGAAATTAGCAAGTGGGTAGTTAGAGGTCTCCACACTGGGCTTTCTTTTACTAATCTCAAGGTCTATTTAAATAACTTTACTAAAGGGAGCCTAAGACAATCAAAGGAGGCTGAAAATCTATGAAAATGTGTAAAAGAGGAAGTTAAAAATGTGATTAAGCATTGGGGAAAGGACTCAATCAATAAGAAAGAATAACAAATTAAAACAAAGATGAGATCATTTTGCAACCAACATAGGAAAAAAACATATAATAATAGTGCCCACAGAATCTATGAAAGGCAGAACACCTGGATACTATTAGTGGGAAAATAAAATAGTGAATCTGAAAAGAATAGATGTGGAGAATCTTAGAAATGTTTATATCCTTTTGACCTAGCAATTTGTCTATTGGGACTTCATCTTAAGGAAAGAATCTGAAATGGACAGTGATATTTTGGCACAAAAGTGATGACTGTAATACTTTTTAAAATATTTATGTTTCTATCTGCAAAGGTTTGGAAACAACCTACATGCCCAACAGTGGGAAAATTGTTAATTAAATTGTGATACATCTATATGTCAGAACAGTTTGCAGCCGTTTAAAAACACATTTTGAAGAGATTTTTAATGCCATGGGAATAATTAATATACACAAAAATAATTTTGTACATAGAAGGTGATCTCATAGCAGACACACACACACACACGCACACACAGACACACACACCGCTACACACAGAATGCTGGAAAGAAATAGGCTGGAATACCAACAGTGCTTGCCACCCCTTGCCAGTGAGACTACCAGCGATTTTAATTTTCTTCTGTATAAACAACTGAGCAATTACGAATTTAAAAGACAAGAAGATACTCTCATGACACTTATGATCTGTAGTAAATCTTTTCCATCATTTCTCCAAGTAATACAAGACCTTCCTCATTACACAGGCAGACTGGGTTATTGTTGATTATGTCTCGTCCACTGGATCATGGTTTTTCTACTTATTACCTAAACACTTTCTCTTATTAAATCATTTTGATCTCCTACGTGATCCCCAGAGACTTCCACTTGCAGCATGCACCAAGGGCTGTTCATGGAGCACACACTCAATTCTTGTACAGCCTTTGCTTAGTTTGAAGCATGTTTGCTTTCAAAGTTTGAAACTGATCCTCCACACCCTTCTTCAACAGTTCCAGTGAGCACTGAATTCAGTTTCATGAATATGGTTATTTATGAAGCACCTATGCCTTTCTACACCACACATACTTTTCTCAAAAGCTCCTGGTGCATTAAGCTTGTCACCCCAGCCAGACCTGAGAGCGTGACATCCAGCTCCCAGCACGTAGCATGGAGTTAGGCATGGAGCAAAACCATGTCTGGTGTGTGCTTGCTTCCAAAGACATCCAGTTCTTACATCAGAATGCAGATTAAACAGAAGCAGTGCGTTACAAATGTCATGCAGTGGCTCTTATGACATCTTAGTTAATGATGTTTCTTTGATTGTCTTCCTGTTGGACTGAATCAAATAGAAGTCTCAAACGATCAGAATATTTTAACCTGAGGACAGCCAAGTTCAAAAGGGAAGCACTGCAAAGGCTTGAGAAATACTCCTTTTCTATAATATCAGGTCCAGCCTATGTTCTAGGATGTAAAGCAGGGAAGACACAGAATGGAAATACCAACCAGAAACTCATGCTGAAGGATGCCAAAAGGGCAATGACCACTTCTTTGCTCCTACTTGGGGCCTGGCAGAGTGATGGCACGTTCTCATTTCATGTCACTCAGTCTGAAATAATCCAGTGAGGTTGATGTGATGATACTCTTCTTACAGGGCTTGGAGAGGTGAGGTATCAGGCTTCCACTCACACGTTGGAACAGGTTGCAACTATTCAATACATAGTTTTCTTCAGGAATTGGTCTGATTGTGAACTTTAAATGCAGCATTTTTTAAACATTGGAGTATAGTTGATTTACAATGTTGTGTTAATTACTGCTGTATAGCAAAGTGATTCAATTATACATATACATATTATTTTTTAATATTATTTTCTATTATGGTTTATCATAGGATCTTGAATATAGTTCCCTGTGCTATACAATAGGACCTTGTTGTTTATTCATTCTATACGTAAAAGCTTACATCTGCTAACCCCAGCCTCCCAATCCATCCCTCCCCCTCTCACCTCCCCCTTGGCAACCACCAGTTTGTTCTCTATCTCCAGAAACACAGAATTCTTAAGGTTGCTTTTTGGAGAAGCGTGACTCAAAATAAAGTTTAAGGTCCACCTTCATCAGAAGGGTGGGTAGGTTTGTAGTATAGTCTGAAGTCAGGGAGCCTGGTTCCTCCAGCTCCATTTTTCATTCTCAAGATTGCTTTGGCTATTCGGGGTCTTTTGTGTTTCCATACAGATTGTGAAATTTTTTGTTCTAGTTCTGTGAAAAATGCCAGTGGTAGTTTGATAGGGATTGCATTGAATCTGTAGATTGCTTTGGGTAGTAGAGTCATTTTCACAAAGTTGATTCTTCCAATCCAAGAACATGGTACATTTCTCCATCTATTTGTATCATCTTTAATTTCTTTCATCAGTGTCTTATAATTTTCTGCATACAGGTCTTTTGTCTCTTTAGGTAGGGTTATTCCTAGATATTTTATTCTTTTTGTTGCAATGGTAAATGGGAGTGTTTTCTTAATTTCACTTTCAAATTTTTCATCATTAGTGTATAAGAATGCCAGAGATTTCTGTGCATTAATTTTGTATCCTGCTACTTTACCAAATTCATTGATTAGCTCTAGTAGTTTTCTGGTAGCATCTTTAGGATTCTCTATGTATAGTATCATGTCATCTGCAAACAGTGACAGCTTTACTTCTTCTTTTCTGATTTGGATTCCTTTTATTTCTTTTTTTTCTCTGATTGCTGTAGCTAGAACTTCCAAAACTATGTTGAATGAGAGTGGTGAGCGTGGACAACCTTGTCTTGTTCCTGATCTTAGTGGAAATGGTTTCAGTTTTTCACCATTGATGATGATGTTGGCTGTGGGTTTGTCATATATGGCCTTTATTATGTTGAGGAAAGTTCCTTCTATGCCTACTTTCTGCAGGGTTTTTATCATAAATCGTTGTTGAATTTTGTCGAAAGCTTTCTCTGCATCTATTGAAATGATCATATGGTTTTTCTCCTTCAATTTGTTAATATGGTGTATCACACTAATTGATTTGCATACATTGAAGAATCCTTGCATTCCTGGAATAAACCCCACTTGACCATGGTGTATGATCCTTTTAATGTGCTGTTGGTAATCAAGACAGTACGGTACTGGCACAAAAACAGAAATATAGATCAATGGAACAGGACAGAAAGCCCAGAGATAAACCCACGCACACATGGTCACCTCATCTTTGATAAAGGAGGCAAGAATATACAGTGGAGAAAAGACAGCCTCTTCAGTAAGTGATGCTGGGAAAACTGGACAGGTACATATAAAAGTATGAAATTAGAACACTCCCTAACACCATACAGAAAAATAAACTCAAAATGGATTAAAGACCTAAATGTAAGGCCAGACACTATCAAACTCTTAGAGGAAAACATAGGCAGAACACTCTATGACATAAATCACAGCAAGATCCTTTTTGACCCACCTCCTAGAGAAATGGAAATAAAAACAAAAATAAACAAATGGGACCTAATGAAACTTAAAAGCTTTTGCACAGCAAAGGAAACCATAAACAAGACCAAAAGATGACCCTTAGAATGGGAGAAAATATTTGCAAATGAAGCAACTGACAAAGGATTAATCTCCAAAATTTACAAGCAGCTCATGCAGCTCAATATCAAAAAAACAAACAACCCAATCCAAAAATGGCCAGAAGACCTAAATAGACATTTCTCCAAAGAAGATATACAGATTGCCAAAAAACACATGAAAGAATGCTCAACATCATTAATCATTAGAGAAATGTAAATCAAAACTACAATGAGATATCATCTCACACCGGTCAGAATGGCCATCATCAAAAAATCTAGAAACAATAAATGCTGGAGAGGGTGTAGAGAAAAGGGAACCCTCTTGCACTGTTGGTGGGAATGTAAATTGATACAGTCACTATGGAGAACAGTAAGGAGGTTCCTTAAAAAACTACAAATAGAACTACCGTACGACCCAGCAATCCCACTACTGGGCATATACCCTGAGAAAACCATAATTCAAAAAGAGTCATGTACCAAAATGTTCATTACAGCTCTATTTACAATAGTCAGGACATGGAAACAACCTAAGTGTCCATCAACAGATGAATGGATAAAGAAGATGTGGCACATATATACAATGGAATACTACTCAGCCATAAAAAGAAATGAAATTGAGTTATTTGTAGTGAGGTGGATAGACCTAGAGTCTGTCATACAGAGTGAAGTAAGTCAGAAGGAGAAAGACAAATACCGTATGCTAACACATATATATGGAGTCTAAAAAAAATGTCATGAATAACCTAGGGGCAGGACAGGAATAAAGACACAGACCTAGTAGAGAATGGACTTGAGGACATGGGGAGGGGGAAGTGTAAGCTGTGACAAAGTGAGAGAGTGGCATGGACATATATGCACTACCAAACGTAAAATAGACAGCTCGTGGGAAGCACCTGCATAGCACAGGGAGATCAGCTGGGTGCTTTGTGACCACCTAGACGGGTGGGATAGGGAGGGTGGGAGGGAGGGAGACGCAAGAGGGAAGAGATATGGGAACATATGTACATGTATAACTGATTCACTTTGTTAAAAAGCAGAAGCTAACACACCATTGTAAAGCAATTATACTCCAATAAAGATGTTAAGAAAAAGAAAAAAAAAAAAGAGTGGGTAGGCACCTGCATTTTGAAAGGAGAGTCCCAGTGCTCAGGAGAAGACTGAGGCAAGGAAGCTCTTGCGGCTATTTTTGGGGGAAGGTCTCTCATCTTTAGTCGTCATACCCAGGGCTAACTTTGAGCTAGAAAAAGCTTTGTCATTGCACGTGACCTCATATCAGCAAAATGTGGTGAAATGGAATATGTGGGTTGTCAGAAATCTGACTTGAACACATGGAAGTCAGTTTTTCAGATTCAGAATTTAAGGCTCTTAAGTTTCCAAATGTCCAATGTCCTGGGTTATTTATTTGGAGGCAATAATTTCTGTTCTTCAAGTTTGTGCTGGAGTTGAAAGAATAGGAGTCATAACTCTGGTTATGTGTCCAGTCTCTGAGAGCCAATAGGCATGTGGCCAATGAGCACTGGGCATTTCTGTGCCTCAGTTTTCTCTCAATAAGCTAGAGATAATGGTGTCTTCTGTGCCTCATTCGCAAGGATAACATGAGAACCACTTGGGACATATCTGAAGGCTCCTCATAAAGTGGAAAAAATCTCTACATTCTTAAGCTATTTTAAATCACAGCCTTTGTAATTTTATTAATGACATGGATCTGCTTCCCATAAAAATATACCCACCTATATAAAAATTGTACCCACAATTATTTCAGACAGTTCATGGAATTCCTGAAGCCACAATGAGTCCTAGCTTGAGAAATTCTCTTGTGAATTAGTTATGGGAAACTCTCATAAACTTCCTCCCCACAGGGCCCAAGACCTCCTCACCTCTACATGGAATAATTTTTCCTTCTTGCAGGAAGCCAAGAAGATTATTTCCATCTCCTATATAACGTTTGCAAGGATCTGCCTCTCTTCTTAGACTTGTCATGTATTTGCAGTGAGAGGTGAGAACATAGGAAGTCTGCAAATATCTTGTGAAGAATCCTTCCTTATCTATTTTATGATTTCTAGAAAAGACTGGGGAGCAATGTGCTCAAATTAAGTAAGGGACCCACAATTTCTGCCCCAGAGATAGTTCCAAAGAAGGCAGAACACGGCTCCCTGACTGCTGCAAAAAGTTACCCAACTGCCCCCAACAAGGCCTGCCTATGGTTTTGAGCAGAACTGATAGCCCATCCTCATCACCAAGCATGGGGTCTCCGATGTCAGGAGTGTCACTCAATCAAAGCCTTCCACATCTGTCAGGGGGATGACATGGCAACTGTCATGTCTGGAGGATACGAGAAAAAAACAAAGACCGAAACTCTTGGTGGGTCCCAGTCTCCTGGGATCCTGAACTTCTATCTCCTTGTAATGAAAAGAATTCAACTAAGGTCTGTTCCAGGGAAGGGAACCATCCCTGATTCTGGCAGCTCTGCAAACAGCCTCCCCACTTCCTGTTCCTGTCTGTGTTCTCTCTTGGTGTACACACCTTTCCCTGGGAGGAAGGGCTGGAACACCCACCTGTCAGAGACCCCTGCTCATACTTCCCCTGCCTGCACTGTGCTGTTTTGAGTTTTTTAAGTGAGTTATAAAAGAGCGATTATACAAATTTGATTATGTAATGTCATACACAAGTGTAGCTGCTGCCAACACTAATGAGGGGCACCGTCTCCTCGGGTGCCACGTGCACGGCGCCCTTGTGCTCAGAGTGGCTGATGACAGGTGTCCTGGGTATGCAGACAGGTACCCCATGGAGGTAACTCCCAGGCGCCACCCTCCCAGCCACTGAAGGACCTGGAGTGACCATGGCAGAGCTCAAGTGCTGCCCTTGACTAACCCCCATCTTAACACCTCATCTTGCCCATGACCAAGATTTGCTGACTCTGTCTTTGCAACTGGAACTTTGTGATCTCGAATCTGTCTTTTGCTCTCCATCCCTCTGCCTTGACCTTGGATAGGGCTTCCCCTGTCCCTTGCCTGGTGTACTTATACAGGGAGTCAGAAGGAGCCCGGTGATCAAACTCACACACGTGTAAACACGTGTAAACAGTCTTAGGCAGGAACGCACATTTGGCCAACAGTGAGATAGTTTAGGCTGGGGGCGTGGAAGATCCAGGGATTGATGTCACCTTAGCACATTGTCCTGGTCTCCCTGGCTGCCCCAGAGGCACACAGGCCAGCAGATCCAGCCATCGCTGGCTTTCATGACACGGGCTGGGTCAAGGCCGACTCTCCGTCAGCTGCCCACATATCCCTTCAAGTCTCTGAGCCTCAGCTGCTACTTCCCTGAACAACATAATCAGCTCGACGAGACGCATCTGTACGCCACACTTTCCTAACATGCTTACAGCTTACAGAGTTGCGCTCTTCCTTCCCACGATCCTCTGCAGGCATGCTTCTCCAACTTTCACATAAGCCAGATGAGTCAGAGAGCTTGTTCAAATGCAGAATCTGATTCAGTAGTGAGGGCTGAGGTCTCCCCAGCTGAGGCCCGTGCTGCTGGTCTGTGGACCACACTTTGAACAGTAAGGGTCTCTGAGTGTTAGCATGGGACCTCTGACAAGGGTAGACTGCTCGCATCTTTGCACAGGATGGGATTTCAAGCCTTGGGCTTCCTTGTAGAATCTGCTCCCTCTTTTCCCTGCTCTGTCCACTAAACCTGCTTGCTAATCTCCTCGTCTCTGCTCGGCTCTCATCCATCCCTGCTCCGCTCAATTCTGTCTCCAAGGTCTTCTTTACAAATAAAACCCACATCTCATTGTGTCACTCCCTTGCTTAACATTCTGCAGTACCTCTTTATTGTGCTTCGAAACCAATTTCTCTGTGTGGCGTCTGTGGCTCGTTAGGACCTATAGCCATGTCTCCCCACTGCTGTCTTCGTATCTCAAGCCGCTGCCACAGCAAACACACTGCGGTCGCAGGCATGTCATAGCTGTGTGTCTCCAGGCTTTGAGTGAGATGCTCTGCACTGAAACCCCTCCTTCCCACCTCCCCCTTCTCCACCCAGGCAACTCTTACTCCTCCTCTCAGGCATGGCCCGGAGTCCACTACCTCGGAGTGCTAGACCCATGCCTTCGTGTTGTCAGTTTACTCCTTTGTTTCCCTCATTTTACAGAGCTCCATGAAGGTGGGAGCTGGGTGTCCTTTTCATCATATACACAGGTTGTTGTTGACAGCACAGATCACAGGCTTGGCTCAGAGAAGGTTCTCAGTAGCTCAGAAGGAGGAGGGAGGGAGGGGGGAAACAAGGATGGAAGGAAGGAAGGGAGGGAGGGAGGGAGGGAGGGAAGGAAGGGAGGGGGAGGGAGGGGGAAGGGAGGGAGGAAGGGAGGAAGGAAGGAAGGGAGGGAGGTAGGGAGTGGGGAGGGAGGGAGGAAGTGGGGAGGGAGGGGGAGGGAGGAAGGGAGGGAGGGAGGAAGGGAGGAGGAGAGGGAGGGAGGAGGGAGGGAGGGAGGAGGGAGGGAGGAAGGGAGGGAGGGAGGAGGAAGGGAGGGAGGGAGGGAGAGAGGGAGGGCGAGGGAGGGTGGAGGGAGGAAGGAAGGAAGGGAAGGAGGGAGGGAGGAAGGGAGGGAGGGAGGAAGAAAGGGAGGGAGGAAGGGAGGAAGGGGGGAGGGAGGAGGGAGGGAGGAAGGAAGGGAGGGAGGAAGGGGGGAGGGAGGAGGGAGGGAGGAAGGAAGGGAGAGAGGAAGGGAGGAAGGAGGGAGGGAGGAGGGAGGGAGGAAGGAAGGGAGGGAGGGAGGGAGGAAGGGAGGAAGGGGGGAGGGAGGAGGGAGGGAGGAAGAAAGGGAGGGAGGAAGGGAGGAAGAAAGGGAGGGAGGAAGGGAGGAAGAAAGGGAGGGAGGGAGGGAGGAAGGGAGGAGGGAGGGAGGGAGGAAGGGAGGAGGGAGGGAGGAGGGAGGGAGGGAGGGAGGGAGGAGGGAGGGAGCCTGCAGCTTCTCTTAGTGACTTTCTTCTCCCCTTGCCACCCTAGTCAAGGAACCAGGTGTCCATCACCAGGCTAGAGTAAAGATGTTGTCTCCAAATTTTGAAACAATTTTAGCTTTTCCTGCCAAAATTTTGAGGGAAGCAAATTAGCTCTTCAGACTCTTAGTCACAACACATTCATTTAATAACTAGGCAAACTACCAAAGTATAGAAACAGGTGCTGAATAAATAATATAGGCCAGAGAACATTTTCATGGTAGAAGATACTTATGATTATTCTTTCTCAAAAAATTTTCGAAATGTCAAACTCAATGGCCTGGCTCCAGAGGACATGCCAAATTTTAGTACTGAGAACGATGTTCCCTTCTGGTAATGTCACTCATTTGTACGTTTCTTCCTTCCACAGACAGTGCCTGAGTGCCTACCAGGCAGGACTCAGTGAAAGCCAGCCAGGAAGGATGTGGTGCTGGCACTCACAGAGGGGACCATGCACCGACGCATCCCCACACGCATGCAGCCCGTAGGGGTCACAGCCAACATGTGCTTGGAACAAATGTCACAGCATGGGCACCTCGGCCACACGGAGAACCAGCCGGTGGGGAAAAGGCTCTTCAGGGAAGTCGGCTGCTTAAGAAATCTTTTATAATTTCATATTGTCAGTTCTGGATTTATTAAAGGTCACCAAAAAGCAATATTCTTTTCCACTGAAAAACCAGGCTTTGAATTAAGGTCTGCCTAAAACCACATTTCACATTAATGAAGACTATATGATAAAAATGGATTTTAATTTTAGTGTTTTCCTCTCAAGTTTGGGAAAAAGAGTGATTAATTAAAGAGAAGGCTTTCCTCTCTTTTCTCCCCCTGGGTGGGTTTTCACAGCCATTCAGCGTAATTATCCCTGGCTGGGGCCCTGTTGCAGCTGAGCACAGCTCAGAGAAAAGTGCAGAGAAAAGTCTGGTTGCAACCCCAGGGGCTGAGGACCTTACAGGGACAGTGGCTCCCATGTGACTCCAGGGAAGCCTGGAACAAACAGCATTACATCAAATGATTATGTAAATTTGACTTCTAAAATGTAATTAAAATAGATTTGGCTCATTTTTTCCCTATGAAAACTTCATGAAGCATTAGCCCCAGATGCCCAAAAAGGCACAGCCAAACGGTTATGACTCTCAGCTGAAACCATCTGACATGGAAATCTTCCCTAGCTTATTCTCACATGATGGACCAACCCTTCCACTGTCAGGGCGTGGCACATTCTTTGGCGGGTCCTGGATGAATGGGGCTTCTGGAAAGCAGAACCAGAGCTGGCTCTCTCAGCGTTCCTAGATCCTGGTACGGCACCGGCACCAGTGAGCTGCGCTGAGCGAATGCGTGATGGCTCAGACATGCTTGCTGCGGTGCCGAATGTTTGGTTCTCAAATATTGTCTGTCGTCCCAGTAGGTTGTCCGCTGGTCTTGTTTTGATATATCCCTCCATAGCACATATGATTCCCATGTTTCCAAGAAAAAATGAAGCAGGCTTTTCGTGTAAGCCAACGGAGTTGATCTCTGAAAATGGATTGCTATTTGCTTGATCCAGAAAACCCCACAAAAATCATGTAAATCAAGAGGTTCAAATCTTGGTGTCCACTTTACAAACACCCACGTAACTGCCCAGGCCATCGGGTTTGCATATGCAATAAGCCACCGAGTATCTGAAAGATGATTCTGTCCCTAGAGTGGCAGGGCCGGCAGATGTGTCTAGGTGAAACAGTGGGGCTGGACACAGGGTTGGTGGCCCCCACAGAACACTGTTTTTGCTGCACATGCTTAAAAATGCAAAAAGTGATGATAAGCTTAAAGGTTTAGATGTAGATTCTCTGGTCACTGAGCACATCCAGGTGAACAAAGCTACGGTATCTATAGAACTCTTGGTCGGATTAGCCCTACATGAGCTCCACCTGCTACATTGAGATGATTCTCATTAAAGAAGAACAGGGCTTCCCTGGTGGCGCAGTGGTTGAGAGTCCGCCTGCCGATGCAGGGGACACGGGTTCGTGCCCCGGTCCGGGAAGATCCCACATGCCACGGAGAGGCTGGGCCCGTGAGCCACGGCCTCTGAGCCTGCGCGTCCGGAGCCTGTGCTCCACAACGGGAGAGGCCACAACAGTGAGAGGCCTGCGTACCACAAAAAAAAAAAAAAAAAAAAAAAAAAAAAAGAACAGATTGTCCCTAAACTCCAAGAGGAGGCTGCATGGAAGAAAAAGATACCCCAGAAGAAACTGTAGAAACAAAAACTTATGGCTCAGGAATAAATTCAGCATAAAATACAAGCAAAGCAAAGTTAAAAAAAAAATTAAGCGGTTACCTTTTGAAAGGGGCTCTTGCTGTTTCTTAAAGTGACGTGATTCCGGCTGGTGTCTGACGTCACACCGCTGTCTTTCTGGGTTCTCCTTGCCAGTCACAGGCCATAAGCCAGGATGCATGGCTGGGTTGGTACTGCTGCTGCTGCCAGCGTGTTGCCCTGCTGGGTGAGGCTCTCTGGTGACTGTCCTAAACTTAGGCTTTTCCAAGCCCCTCCCTGAAATCTGTAACCTCCTGTGTACTCCCACGTTCTCTTAGCTGGGACCCATGAGTTAAAGTAGTTTCCAAGAATGGTGAGTGATGAGAATATCTAGAATTTAGCATGTAATAGAGGAAAGGAAATAGGTTTTCATGCCAGACCACCTGGAGCACAAAGTAACTCTCCCTTTAGAAACCCCCTAAACCTTAATTTTCTCATCTGTAAAATTGAGATAATAATGCCCTCAGGTTTGGAAGACAATTAAATTAGAAAAAATCTGCAAAGTACCAATACTGTACCTGGGACATTATAGGTACCCAATATGGAAGTCATTTGCTATTATCCCCCTAGCCCAGGTCATGTCAGCTAGTTAGACCAGAATCCATAGCCCTTGACTCCCCCTGACCATTTCCTCCTGAGGGCTCCAGCCCCCAAAGTAGTATGGTGCTCCATAAGCTCTCTGCAGAGCATCTGCTCAACCCTCAGCTTTGTCAGACTTCTCAGACTACAGGCTGGACACATCGACTAAATGTTCTTGTGTGAGCTGCAGGGCAATTACTCTGGCTAGAACACCTGCCTGTGTCAATTTATCTTCATCTAAGCTCAGATTTTCAGCTGGACTCATTTGAACAGAGAAATAACTTTGGAGACAGGACAGACTCTCTTAAGGTTCTGCCTGTTGAAGTGACATCTTAACAGAGGTAGGGCTTGACTTGTACAAGTTGGCTGGCATCTCAGCCATGCTGTGGCTCCTGGAGTCGTAGGGAACGTACTTAGGAGAAGCAGGGTGGTGGGAGTGGGGGACTGTGGCCGGGAACAAGGAATCAAAGACCCCATGAGCAAGCCCTTCCTCAGACCCTCTCTCTCTTCCCATAGATACTGTGGTGGGTAATTTCATGTGTTATCTTATCTGGCCATGAGGTACCCAGATTAAACATTATTTCTGGGTGTGTCTGTGAGCATGCTTTGAGATGGACGGGCATTTGAATTGGTGGAGGACTCAGTACAGTAGATTGCCTTCGCCAGTGTTGGTTGGCCTCATCCCACCCTTTAGGACCTGAATAGAGTTCGACTGAATTAAACGCCCAGCTTTCCTGAGACTTCGGTGTGCAGACAGCAGAGCGTAAGACTGCTCAGCCTCCACAATTACACGAACCAGTTCATTCATACACAAACACACACACACACACACAGAGGTTCTATTTCTCTGGAGAACCCTAATACAGATACTGAACGAAAAAAGCATGAACTCCTAAAGTGTCAGTGCTAAGCGGTCTCCTAGAAATCATCTGATCCACACCTGTCATTTCAACATAGGCTAAATGGAGGCCCAAGGAGGGAAAGTGACTTATCCAGGGTCACATAGTTACTTGGTGGGAATGGGAAAACCGTGGTTGAAGCCTGACCTTCAAATCTGTGGAATGTTGCTCCTTCGATCTCCTCTATGTACATGAACAATTTATCATAAACTAATCTTCAAACGTGTTATGGAAGCCCTCAGCTGGAGAAATTCTATAAGGGCTCCTTTTGTTCTTGTGCAGATCCTTTACTGGTCGGTGTGCACAGGTGGAATTGCTGTGGCCAGACCTCAGCCCTGGAGATGGGAGATGAGCTGACACCCAAGTGTCCCGGGTGCCTCAGCCCCTCCTTCGCATCCTAGTGTTCCAGCCGTCCCTCTTCTGACCGCTGACGGATGTCTTCCACGTACTATTGCTGGAAGCTCTTAGAGTGAGTCTCACATGTGCTCTAGAGCAAGCCCACTTAACGCATCACGGTGCGGCGGAGGCCTTCTGCCACAGCATTCCAGGAAGATCCTTAGTCTCCTCCGCCTCTGCCTAAACTTGCCACCTCCCCTCCTCCTCCTCCAGGCTGGGGTCCGCTGCTGCTCTGCAGACCCAGCCACTGCTGCCTGCAGGAATCATGACAAGGTGCCTTGTTCCTGGCGAGTGGCACTCCCCAAAGGGGCCCCTGGGCGGTACGGCTTGTGTCCTTACTTCAAAACCGCCCCTTCGGTTTAACCTAATTTTCTGTGGGATGTCAAATCAAATGCTTTGTTCTGCCCCGGGAATGGACGTCCCTGCCTCTCATCTCCTCTCAGACACCCACAGCCAGGTCTTTGAAGTTTTTCTCTCCCATGACCATCAGTTTGTGCCCTCAGATGCCTGGGAGGTAGCGGGTCTGAAATGCGCTGACGGCCGGAACCCCTTACCGCTCATACGTCCTGTTTGATTAGAAATGTGATCTCAGTCCTGACAGCACGTTAGAATCACCTCAGAGAGCTTTTAAGGAATCCTGATGCCTGGCCCAATCCGGGCTCAATTAAATCCGAGTCTCTGTGGGTGTGGCCTGGAAGTCAGTGAGTTTGCCAAGCTCTGGGGAAGGCAGGGAGAGTGGGTCCTGTGCAGGACTAGCTGGGCTGGGGCGTGGGGAGCCTGCGGGGTGCTGCGCCTGCTCTGTGTCCTCACCTCCTGCCACATGAGGGGGACAAATGTTTTGTCTGGGGAGGGTTTGAGGAGCGGAGGTGTCTCACTGTCCACGTGCCTCATGGCCCTCCACACACTGAAATGCCCGCCTTTCCCACTCAGATGATACCATTCAAACAAAAACAAACAAACAAACAAACAAAACAAGCATGCCAAAAACCATTCGGAGGGGAGAACAGCAGCGAAGGAAATAAATCACATCATTTTGTTTCACTTTAGAGACCCAGGTGTTCTGTGTTCTCGTGCTTGTTTTTTTAAATGAAAGAAATCTGTCTGATATACAGGTTTGAGGTTGATGTTTTCTTAGGCTTAGGGAAAAGTGGCTTAACACAAATGTAGTTCTGGGCGCTATAAAGATGCCACAGCTTTCCAAAGATCCCCTCTCGCCAGTACGGTGACAAGTAGGGGCATGAACTGTCCAGTTTGCCTGGAACTAAATAATTTCCCAGGACAAAGGACTTTTAGTGCTAAAACTGGGAAAGTCCCAAGAAAACCTAACAAGCTGGTCATCCTACCAAGAGTGAGGTCCTAATTGCCGAGTGGCTGGGTTTTCAGCGTGGCCACAAAGGAGACACAGGGTTAAGAATGGACCCTCATGGGGCAGACATCACTGACAGCCAAGTCATGACCCAAGGTCTATGTGAAGGACCTCTCATGATCATCAGCTCACGTTTCTGAAAACCAACCAAAATCTCAATGACATTCATCCCTAATTAGAAGGGAATCATCATAAGCCTGCCATGGTGGATGTGTTCCCCACTCTACATTTTCTGGTATAATTTCATAACTACAGCCCCCAGGTATTTGGCGCCAAGGATCTTTTTTTTTTTTTTTTTGGCACGTCTGGTGGGATCTTAGTTCCCTGACCGGGGATTGAACTCGTGCCCTTGGCAGTAAAAGCACCGAGTCCTAACCACTGGACCACCAGGGAAGTCCCTGACACCAATGATGCTTTCATCCATTATTCACAGTCCTCACAATAACTGAATATAGCATTATTATTCCCATGTTAATAACCGTAGGATTGGATCCCAAATCTATCTGAATCCACAGCACATGCCCTGCTTACTACATTGCTGCCTCTCAGAAAGAAGTGAGTGTTGGGCTTCCCTGGTGGCGCAGTGGTTGAGAGTCTGCCTGCCGATGCAGGGGACATGGGTTCGTGCCCAGGTCCGGGAGGATCCCACATGCTGCGGAGCGCCTGGGCCCACGAGCCATGGCTGCTGAGCCTGCGCGTCCGGAGCCTGTGCTCCGCAACTGGAGAGGCCACAGCAGTGAGACGCCCACATACCACAAAAAAAAGAAAGAAGTGAGTGTTCCCCAGGACATAAGCAGCCCCCATAGACGGCGGCTAAGGAGCCCAAGACCCCCTCCTGGATTTCCCCAGACTTGCCATCCCACTTGCCCAGAGGTACCCCTGTCACTCTCTGCCCAGCCCTTACTTGGACTGATATATTAGTTTGAGATTTCCCATTGTTACTGAGATCTCAATATAGTAATAGTAATAATAATAATCATCATCATTATTATAAGAATACCACCAACAACAGTGTTAAATGCATTTACTACGTGCCACGCATTTTGCAATGCATTTTACATGTTTCATGAAATCCTCATCCTGTGAGGGAGTATCATGACCACTGTTCAGTTGAGGAAACTCAGGCTTAGAAAGACGAAATAAATCATCAAGGTGTACACAGCTACCTAGGGGTTTCAAATTCACATGTGTCTGATTCCTCCTCCTGGCTCAGACAGGCTGGGACGGGGAAAGGCATCTGGAATGATGCTTTGAACTCATGGCAGTGAAAGTTCCCCCGCTAACAACTGCCCACATAGAACAACAATTATTTAGCAGGAATACCCTCTGATTGAAGGGGCCGGAGGTACATTCAATTAACATTTCATTCAGAGTCAAAATTCACGACTCTCCTGGGGAAAAGAATAAAGCGTCACCTTAATCATAATTAAAAATGATACTCAGCTTCCATCTGATAGGCATCTAAATCTATTTTAGTGTTATTAGTATGGAAACAGATTCTCCATCAGTGTTGTTCCTGGCTCATAACTAAACTAAAGTAAAAACAAAATAAATTTTAAGTTGGAAGTATCAATGTAAATGCATTTTTACAAGTTGTCTTTTTACCGTCACAGATTCACAGTTTATTGATGGCAAGCTTAAAAAAAGCTACAGATATCTGTACTGCATAATAAGAAGACTTTAAGAAAATAAGAATATCACAGATACACATGTCCCCAGTAGATGTTATCAGCCACACGCTAGAGCAGGGCCCGTGCTGTACAGCAGCCTCCCTCAGTCCCAGGAACACAACAATTAAGTGGGAATTCACAAAGGGTGAGGTCACTGTCCAAAGCCACCACAGACCCCTGAAGTCAGGAAGTGTGGCACCTCCCTGAATCAGAGCGAGACCATGTCACCTCAGAGCTGCACTGTCTCTAGAGAAGGAAAGAAGTATGCACTGTGACCAAGGACATCCTCAACTCCAAAACCTGCCGGTCTTACATTTTCCTTCTTGGAAGTCAGTAGTCTCTGGCACATGGCAATGTGTTTCCCCCAAGGTTTGGAAGCCCTAGACCAGTCCAGTACACTGGACCCTCTCCCTGCATTACCCTCCCCTCCCCTTGTCAACCTGGTAAACTCATGGTTTTTCTTCCAAAACCCACTTTAGTCATCACATAGGTAAAGGGTTAAATATTCCTTTTCCTTTGCAACCTTCAAGCCCTGTACATCTATCATCTGTCCCACTTATCCACAGTTGGGTGATTTCTTTATTTAAATGCCTGTCTCTCCTTCAAGGCTTTGAGCTTCTCGGGGATGCAGCTGGGTTTCCTTCATGTTTATATTCACCATGCCTAGCACAGTGCCTGGCACAGAAGCAATTACCTACACACGTTCACTGCATTGGATTAGAACTAAATTGGTGGAATATATCTTAGCCCGGGACTTATGTCTATTTGGACTTTCTCACAGGTGTACTTTTATTGAGTTATTTATTCATTCAACAGACATTCCCTAAATACCTACTGTGCTCTCAGCCTTGAGGACTAAAAGCCAAGTATAAAACACTTTGCCAGCCCTGTAACGTGTGGTTGTCAAGTTAGGAGACAAATGACATGCATAGTAGGACAACTAGATCACCGCTTCCAAAAATGTGTTCTGAGAACCCAAGACACTGTGAGGAAGAGGGTCCATGGTGAGGTCAGCAGGGGGACCCTCCCAGCGCTGCTTCCTGGGGAGTCACCCTGGATGTTAGCACAGATCACGTCTCAGCAGTCTGGCAGCAAGATATACCACCATGTTTTGTTTTGTTTTGTTTTGTTTTGTTTTGTTTTTTTTGCAGTACGCGGGCCTCTCACTGTCGTGGCCTCTCCCGTTGTGGAGCACAGGCTCCGGATGCGCAGGCTCAGCGGCCATGGCTCACGGGCCCAGCCGCTCCGCGGCATATGGGATCCTCCTGGACCAGGGCACGAACCCGTATCCCCTGCATCGGCAGGCGGACTCTCAACCACTGCGCCATCAGGGAGGCCCTACCACCATGTTTTTAAACCCTGACATTTCAAAATTTATTGAGATTTAGAACTTTAAAAAATATAACATAAAATGAACATTCTGTAGGAGCAAATGTTACAGAGGACAACTTGCAATTTACATCAACCTAGAACTATAAGCCTAATGAAACATAAACACAAATAAAAAAGGAAACTCCCTTCCCTCTCCCAGAGTCTACAGTCCAAATTCTTAGCACTTCCTGTAAAGGCTGAGACCATGGAACCCGTGGAGGCCCTGCAAGTATACAGTGGAGATCATTACCTGTGTGTCTCAGCCACACACAGCCCAAATGGGGCACTTTCACTCTGTACTGACATGAGGAACAAATAGGTATCCACAGAGCATGCACTTCTTTGCAATCATTCACACATATGTACACATGTCCTCCAACTTCTCCACCCTGTGTTCACCAAAACCTCCTCCCATCCTTTAATGACAGACAGATGAGAGCATCATTACCCAGGATGCCTCAGGAAATCAACACCCCTTCATGACCCATTTGTGGGAAGCACAGAACTAGCCAATCATTTACCCATCAATGGCTTTCCTCCTAAAGTCTGGATCAAAATATTGAGTCTCATCATCAGTGCCTTTGGATAGTGAATAATTCCACCCTGACTTGGGAAACGAAGGCCAAAGCACACTGCTGTTCCTGTCCACTCCCAGTGGGCTTTGTCACCTATGCCTCCCGTGTCTCTGGCTCTGTGCTACACTCCAACATGATGGGAATGGGCTGAATTATGAGACCTGAGAAGCCCTCTGCCCCTAGAGTGTGTTTTGGAAAATGGAACGGATGCAGTTAGCAAACATGTGCTTCTGAGGATCAGGGAAAGAAAAAAGTGCAGTAGGCTGCAGTGACTTGGCAAGGGTTCTAGAAGAATCAGAGCTTAACAATGAGTCAGGGAGAAGAGAAAAAAGTGGGCATTGATAAAAACAAGCACATAAAAAGTACAGATAACCCTGGCAGTGTATGTGTACTCCTGTATATGAGTCCAGAATGAGGGAGCCATGGGTCAGCCCAGGCTCTTCATCCGGGAGGGGTGGTGGTGTTGCAGTGGTCCTCTGGGAGAGAATCGCTTGGGGAAGGAGCACTTTTCCTCCACAGGCTGTTGGGCAGTGAGGACTCCATCAGGCCCTATCGCCCCTGTGAATGCCAGACATGGCAGCCTGGGGAATGGGAGTCATGTCCTCTCATAAAGCTCAGAGTCCCGTGATCTCTCACTGCTTATAAGTTTCCTCTCGGGAAGGTGATGGCTGAGTGTGAAAACACCGCAAGGTCCATAAAAACCCTGTAGTGTCCAGCCACGAGGGAAGACAGTGTGGTAGAGGCTGTGTCTTTATCTCATGTAGGGAAAAGTTAACTTCCCTGGTCTCTGGGAAGCCAGAGCACAGAGAATGGATGTTTGGAATAAGGCATGCCAGGCTCCAAAGTGTAAAGTCAGTTTGAGTAAAAAATACTCTCAGAAGTTGGCCCATGGTAGACCATGTCCACCTTTACCAATATCATTTTTCAAACTTTCTTAATATTTCTGCTCATATTTCTCATAGACAGGTTTTCCTGGAAAATATTAAAGATGCATTTACAAATGACAACATTTTTCTCAAGGAAACTTTCACTGATTCCTGGAATAGGCTAGTTTCCCCCATTTTTATGTATTCATAAGGTACTATACAAGTCCTCTCCTCTGTAGCACATAAGGAGAGCTGGGTTTTTTTTTGTTGTTGTTGTTTTGTTTTTTTTTGGGTTTTTTTGGCCACACTGCATGGCACGCGGGATCTTAGTTCCCCGACCAGGGATCGAACCCAAGCCCCCCTGCAGTGGAATCGTGGAGTCATAACCACTGGACTGCCAGAGAATTCCCAAGGGAGCTGTATTAAATAGCATATGTGCTTGTTGAAGGCCTGTCTTTCTTTCTGACAGCAGGACTCCATCTGTCTTGTTCACTGATATATCCCCAGATGTTAGCACAGTTCCTGATCACAGTAAGCACCCAATCAAAATTTGATAGAAGAATGAATGAAGGCATAGTCTAATCCCTTCTGCCAGAAGAGTCTGAGACACTAGGATCAGGGCAAGATGCCTGGGAACAGTTACAGGACATTAATATCAAGATGAGAATTAAGTACAAGATCAATTTCCTCCTCAGTCAGCTGTTGTTTATTCTAACAAACAGATCTGAACGAGTGACCTGGACCACAGGCCAGGGTCAGTGGATTCATGGAACATTGACTCCATTCTCCTCTCCCTCATCCATGGTAGATACTAAAATTTAAGTCTTCACAGAACACTTACTTGCTGAATACAGACATGGTCTGAGAATATTTTACAACAGAGCACTCCCAGCGGTCCCTGCCAATTGCTTGGAGATGACGGGAGATATAAAACCTATTTAACATCCTGAGCATAGCTGACAGGGATGGGCAGGCACTATCTGACAAAATGGATATAAGTTACACCCTGAGATGGCACTCTTAATATTCCTTTCTAAAAAACTACCTTGCTAAAAATATTGAGAAACAGAACACATAGAATGATAATTTACAAATCATAATTCCTACAGCTGATTTCATGCATTATCATTTTTCGTGTTCTGTCACATTGTCAACAATTACAAGTTCCCATCTCCTAGGATGTCAGTGCATTACAACCTGATGATGGGGGATGCATACCACTTCCCCCACTCTTAACCTCCTAGATGATGGTCAGCATGTCATCTGGGGAGAGGAACGTTCTCCGATAGAGAGGGTGAGTGTAGAGGCAGGGAATCTAGTAGTGCCACAAAAAATGTTAGCTTCCTCTCTTATCCTAGCTTCAGAACACCCCTTATCCCCTGGTCAGTCTTTATTGCTCCAATCTCTTGAAGCTGGCTCTCTAGCTCTCTGTTCTGCTGCTTTTCTAGGACCAAAGTTAAGGATCATCTACCATGAGTAAAGCCTCCACTTCTTGGCCGACAGCACATGTGTCTGTCAGCACATTGGCAGTATAAGTAAGATCCTTGTGTGTATAATTTTACATCTGTATAAATGTTATCTGCCCTCTCAACAAACCTGTCAAGTTGGCAATATTGCACCATCATTTTCAGATGAGGAAATGAGGTTTAGGGAGGATATGTAACTTAGCCAAGGTCTCGTAGCTGATTAAATATTATAGCTCAGTGGGGCTCAAATCTTGTCCTTCGTTTCTAAATCTCATTCTTTTCCCACAATGTCATGCAGTCTCTCATGCTTATTTTCTTTGTTTATGATAACTTGCTCTGTAAGGACTACCATAAAAAGAGCAGGATATCCAGGTGCAATTAAGGTAGAGCTATGGCTGAGGCTGGGGCCAGGCTTGTAGAAATGCCAAGGCCAGAGGTAAGTGCACAGATGGAATGTCTGTGCCCAGGAAAGGAAGAAAGGTAACCTATTCTCTGGCATGAGATCCTACAAGATAGGAAATCTTTTGTTTCTTTTATAAATGTTTATATATCTATGTGTGTATATGTATACATACACACATGCATATATGTATGCACACATGCATGTATGTAGACACACAAATATATATACACATATATATCATTTCATGTCTTCTAAGGTGCATTTTTTTTCATATTATATCAACGAATCTTACAATCAGTAAATCAATGGCATCTCACAATTTCTGGCCAGGCTGTAATCATGCTGTAGTTTTCATTGCCAGTGTGTACACATCAAAATTTGTAGAATGACTTTTAGCACTTGGACAGAGTTCAGGATACAATAATGAAGCACTTTAAAAAAATGTTGTATGAGCAATGCTCTAATGGCATGAAGGATAATACTGTAGGCAAAAACTTTGGATTGGACAACTCTGAATGACAGGTGATTAGAAAATTCAGCCTCTAAATGTGAAGATAATTTGAAGGCTCCTCAACCATTTAATTTTACTTATATTATTTTAAAGTATGCATGGGAGGGGTAACAGCCTACTGTTTGTTTTAATAAGTCTTTTAATACGTATAAAATAACATTTTTTTCCTAAGTATTAGGAAAATGTGTCATAGATTAGCTGGCAATGCTTTTCCTTTCTTAGTGGTACAAATAATGGTGCATCTCACATTTGATGTCATCTTAGCATCAATAAATAGGACTCACGTATGTATTGTGTATGTATTCATATGTGGGTGTGTCTATTCTTCAACCTTGAAGAAAAATTTAGTTGCAGGTCTGGCCTGAATCAAAATTGTGAAGTTATCTCATTTTGCTTTTCATGCCACCAACCACCCTGCCCTACACTCACAGCCAGTATTTGGGGAGAATGGCAGCAAAAACTGCAATTATTGAGGCCTTCCTGCCACCCCAATGTGGCAAAGATTGCTGGGATAGACTATGAGAGGCAGAGTACATTTGAGAAATGCACAGATTTGTTTTTTCACTTTGATTTCTCCTCCCAGATGAATGTCTTCAGTTCGGCTGGGTAATCTGACTTCCCTTTTAGATCCACATCCATTGAACTTTACACCATGAGTGTGCTGAACAAAAACTCTAGAATTCAAGTCCCTTCTTGCCTTAGTCATTCTATTATTTCAGTGCATCACAAATCTCACTGTAGCTGAACCCAAGGCTCTGAGGCATTCTAAAGCTGACATTTTAAAATCACCCCTAACTCAAATTAAAATGGTTTTGACATGGTGTTCTGAGAAGGCACAGTGCTTAATAGCAAACACTTCTCATGTATTAAGCAGGATGAGTCAGCCTAATTCTAAAAAGATGTCATAATGAGTATGCCACAACAGATGTTTTAAAACTTGCACCAAATTTGCCTCTATTTTTTTTTTTTCTTTTAACATCTTGGAACGTGAAGGGAAAGTTCCACTTCTGAAAATGAAGAGAAATCTCTTATTACCAATTACAAAACATGATGTAAGAAAAATGGATTCAGACTTATTATTTCTTTTTCCTAGTGGAAGTAAAATATATCAAAAATAGTTGCTTCTGGACAGTATAGATTTTCTTCCACTCTGTGCAGAAAATGTTCTTAAAATAGAACACAGAGAACTTAGCTGAAAACCATGCATAATTCAGCCTAGAGGGTTAACCGTAATCTCTTTACTCTGTTCAGGTAAATGGTTTGTGCTCTGAAAACAGGAATTTTCCAGATAGTGGTGAAAAGTCAGGTTATATTTTTCTTCAATACAAGAATCTGTCACAAATGGAGGCTCTGGCAATCTATCCTGTGGCCCCAAAGGGTCAAGGGAAATGTCCTCAGATCTGAGATAGGATGCACATACAGCATTGGGGTTGATGCTTGGAGAAGCACCCATGCTTAGTTCTGAGCACAGGGCTGAGCAGAATGGGACTGTTCCTTTGAATGCTGGATGAGTTATGTGAAAACACACATTGATTTCCTTCTTCTGTAACAGGGAAATAGCAAATTATCACTTATACAAATTTTTTTTTTCTTGCGGTACGTGGGCCTCTCACTGTTGTGGCATCTCCCGTTGCGGAGCACAGGCTCCGGATGCTCGGGCTCAGCGGCCATGGCTCTCGGGCCCAGCCGCTCCGCAGCATGTGGGATCTTCCCGGACCAGGGCACGAACCCACATCCCTTGCATTGGCAAGCGGACTCTCAACCACTACGCCACCAGGGAGCCCCACTTATACACATTTTGACTTGATTTACAGAAATACTTCTGAGACAGTAGTGCCTCAACTTTAGGAACATGACTTCACACCTCTGGCTACTCCAGTTGCTAACCATGCAAGCTTGGGCAGATGACTCAACCTCTTTGTGCCGCAGTTTCACCACATATAAAACAAGGATAAAAATAGTATTTAATAGGACTTCTGCTTCCCACCAGGATGGGATAATAAGAAACTACTGCCTTAAAAATCCAGAACACTGGGAACATGTATAAAACACTGGTTTTCAGATATTGTACAACAGGTAACACAGCACAGTGATCCCTGAGAGAAGAGAAGTATGAGAAAACTACCAAGGCTGAGGGAAAAACTACTGAAAAAAAGCAGACAGAATAATCCTTGGAGCTCAGTGCTAGAAATAGTTTGTGTTCCCACCATCCAGGGAGGAAAAACCTCGTAATGCATGAGGCATGGAGTAATGCCTCAGTAATGAGGACAAATTATCCCTAGACTAACAGCTGATCTGGCCCCATTTAATGAGGCTTAAAAGCAGGCTTGAAAAACTAAAACTGATTCCAAGAAATTTAACTGCATTCCAGAATGAAGTCCAAAAATATTTAAAGGTATAAAAAAAGTCCCACAACTCAACACCATAAAATTCACAATGTCCAGTATCTAATAAAAATTTACCTGGCATGCAAAGAAGCAGAAAAATATATGCAATATAAAGAGAACAACCAGTTGATACAAACAGACCCAGTAGTGGCACAGCTGATAAAATTAGTAGTCAAGGACATTAAAACAACTATTATAAACATATTTCATATGTTTAACAAGTAGAAGAAAAGAAAGCACAGGCAGATAAGGAAAGATATGGAAGATAGATAGAGAGATAGATAGTTAGATAGAGAGATAGATGATAGATAGATATTCCTCCTCACTGCTACCTCCCCTTCATATCTGTGGCTTTTCTCTAAAAAGTCCTTTTCTCAGAATTTGCTTTTCCCAAGTATTTTATTCTCCTTCATTCCCTTTCTTCCAGTAAATAAAGTGTCTTCACCTTCTTTAATTTAGCTCAAAGCAGGGTTTAAACCTTGGATGAAGACAAACCTCCCATTCACTTATAGATTGGGAATACATTAGTCTCCACACTAGGAGGAGGCTTAGGAACCCCAAGGATGGTCTGGGTCTTCCCCTTGGGGCCCCTACCTCTCCCAGCTCCACTGGCAAAACAGCTCTGGGACCTGTGGTCACAGACCAGGTAGACAGCAAGAGCTCCTCACAGACAGCAAGGGCTCCTCACCAGAGCACAGTGGAAAGGTAAGACCAGCCCTCTGCCAGTCACAGCAAACTAGAAGATTAATTAATGTCACTCGGACCAACAGGTGGGTCCCCAGACCTGCACAGCACTGGACACATTTAGGCCCTGATTTATCATTTCCACTGTGTTCATTGAGCATGCATTTAAATGTCTTTCCAAACAGACTGATCCATTTTTGCTCCCAGCAGCACTTAGGCTCTCCTCTACCACTACCTTTCTTCTTGGGGGTGGGGTGGGGGAATGTTACATGCTAACGAGGAAAGTCTTCAGGGAAGGGAGAGGGTAGAAAGAACTTGTGTGGGACTGTCAGGGCCCTCATCTGGCCCTCAGAAGCCAATCACTGGGAGCAGCACTGCTATCTGGGGCAATTTATATTAATCAGTCCATGTGCCCAGCTGTATGCAGACAGCCATAGGCTAAAAGCATGGAGGACAAAAATGAATGTGTTTTGAACATACTATGTGCAAGAAACATTTATTAAATTATATTTAATCCTCACAACAACCTTGAAAGATACATATTCCTATTTTGTAGTTGACAAAATTGAGGCTTAGACAGGTTGAGTGAGTCACACAGCTAAATAAAGCCTGAGGAGACAAGTCTCATTTACAGAGCAGTTGTTTGTCCTAGGGCTGTATGGGCTGTGGAAAAGAGGACAGCACTGTGGCCGGGGACTGCAGTCCTGGGTGGGCTCCTGTAGGAAGTAGCACAGCTGCTCGTCTTTGAGAAACAGGCTGTGAAGCAGGATGAGAGAATTTGACCTTAGGGGAATAGCATGATAAAGCAAAAGAGCAAGAATGATCAGGGCAGTGAAAAGGCCCATTGATGGGGACAGAGGCTGAATGACATCAGAATGGATGAAACGGATGGATGCCAGTTTTGATCTTCTCACATGGGCACTGATATATATAGACGATTTTATGAGACAAGGATGTTTTAGGAAATAATGGCTGTTCCTAGAGAGCTAAGCTATTCCTTTTGGGGAGGGAAGTCCAAAATCCAGGAGATCTCCTTGGAATTTCTTGCTATGGTACTAGAATACAACTGAATGAGATCATAACAGCTGACATGTATTAAGCATTTAAAATAAACCAAACACTGCGATAAGAGTTTTCCATGCCCCATCTACTCTCCACTATAACTTTGGTAGTTGGATGTTACCTTCATTGAGCACATTTCAAAGAGGAGGAAACTGAGGCCCAGAGGCTTAAGTACCTTATTTGCTCCAGTTCACACCATTGAGCAGTGAGCCAACTGTAGGCACAGGCAGTGAGATTCCAGAGCCTATGCTCCACCTCCTCACAACTCAAAGTGTGGGCTACAGAGCAGCTGCATGGGCCTCACCTGGGAGCAGTAATACTTGTATATGAAGATCTTTTTCTTAATAAGTATGAAATACTTAGAAAATCATAAAGCGTTATCACAGGGAAAGTATTAGGAATACCTTTCAGCCATTGGATTTAAGACCATGACCCTTTCTTGGGTTATGCCTTGCATATGTAAATCTCAGCACAGAGCTGAATGGGCCCAGATGCTCTTGAGCAAAGCTCTATAGCAGGTGTTGGCAAACTTTTTTTTTTTTTTTTTTTTTTTTTTTGTAAAAGGCCAGGGAGTAAATATTCTAGGCTTTGCAGGCCACATGTTCTCTGTCATGAGTACTCAACTCTGGCATGAAAGCAGTCATAAACAGCACATAAACAAACAAGGGTGGCTGAGTTCCAATAAAACTTTATTTACAAAAGCAGATGGTGAGCTGAATTTGGCTTTCAGGCTATAGTTTGTCATCCCTATTTTAGAGCACCAAATATTACCCTCTGAAAGAGGGGCTATGGAAGGGAGGGAAGGTAAGAAAAGATACTTCAAACTGAACAGACTTTCTACTAGCCACCTGGATGCAGGACACTTCAATGGGGGCACGAAATCTTTGGATTCTGGGTGTCTGGGATGAACATTACAACTACTAACAGGGTGAAGAAGAGTATCAGACTATTTATGACAGGGAGACCTTTTGCCCCTCCATATCCAACTCTTGTTAGATGAGCTCTATAAAGTAGAGGGAAATGTCAACTAACATCCATCAATTCTTTTTATTCATTTACATTTACTGAACGACACTATAAATGTCAACTAACATCCATCAATTCTTTTTATTCATTTACATTTACTGAATGACTACTATATACCATGTAGTACAAATAAGCACAGGATAAATTATGCAGTGTTACTGTTCTCAGAGAGCTCATAATCCAATGGGGAGGAAGATGTAAATAGCTAGCCTACCAATGTGCATGCTAGCTTGGAGATAACCACGGGGCATGGCGTGAACTTGGAGCAGGACATCTTACACAGACCAGGAGAAGGGAATCAGAGCAGCTTTCTGGAAGAAGGTAACCCTCCATTGATACTTGAAGGCTTGGAGGATATGGAATCAACTAAGTGAAGGAAGAGTGGCAGAGTAAACAATGCGCAAAGGCTAGAAGCAGGAGGAAGTGCAGGGGGCTAAAGCAACCTGAGTGCAAAACCAGAGAATTAGTCTGAAAAGGGAATGGAGGGCAATGGGTGAAGGAGAACCTGCGGCCAGATTATCAAAGGTCTTTGCACCCTCTGAAGGAGGTGGGCTCAATTCTTATGGCAATGGGGTGCATTGAAGCCTTTTAAATCAGAGAGAAAAAAATGCATGGATTTCCGTTTTAAGAATCCAGAGAAATTTTACTAAGGTTTCACTATGGAAAATGGATGTACTGGGGAGGAGGGGGTGGGATGCCATACAGAGGAGAGGCCAATCAGGAAGCTCTGGCAGTGACAGGGCTCAAAGAGAAGGGGTAGTCCTAGAAGGAAGACTTATAGAAGGAGAACTGATAGAGCTTGGTGAGTTTTGAAATGTCAGTGGTGAGAGAGAATTAAAGACACTCAAGTTTCCGGCTGAGTAACTGGGTGGGTGTTAGTGTCATTTATAGCAACATTCAATACAGAAGGAAGATGAGGTTTGGAGGAGAGGTAGTGAGATCAGCTTTTGATTCTGAGTGTCTGTGGGACAGACTAGTGAAGATGCTGAGTAGGTAGGTATATGGGACTGGAAGTTACGGAGAGCTCTGGGCAGGAGGTAAGGGATTTGGAACATCAGCTTTTAGGAATTGTGATCAAAGGGATGGCAGAGAGGAGACCACACAAAGAGGGTGAATAGAGTAAGAGCAAAGGGCCTTGGAGGAATCCCAGGGGAGAGATGGTCAGAGTAGGGAGACCATGAGGGAGAAGGGAAAGGGCACCCCTGATGAGGGAAGGAGGACCAGGAGAGAGTGCCATAACATCAGTGCCAAGAATGGCACATGGATTATCTCCTGTAAAGTTTCCAACAGCTGTATGGCGAGATCTGATTATCCTTATTTTACAGAAAAGAGAACAGGGAATCAAAGGGGAAACGTAACTTGACTAGGTTTGCAGTGCCAGTAAGGTTTGGAGGTGGGATTGAAACATGTTTGTTTTTTAATTTGAAACCTATGTACTTCTATCCCACAAGCTATATCACAGGTTTCAATAATAAAATGAATGACTTTTATTTGTATGTACTTTGCTCTAGACACTGTTATAAACATTTAAAATATATTCACTCATAATAATCCAATGATATACAGTACCAATAATGTAGTACCATTATTATCCTTATTTTTCAAATGAGATAACTGAGGCACAAACTTGTTTAAGACTGTGCAGTTAAAAAAAAAGGCAAATCTTGGATTTGAACACAGGAAGTCTGGCTCTCAAGTCTGTGTACCTAACCACTACATTATACAACTTGAATTGATCTGAAACCTTTCATTCAGCAAAGGCTAATGGAGTGACTACCACATTCCAGGCATCGTGTCCAATGCTGCAATTAAAAAATGTGCTAAACCATTACAATTCTTACCCAAATAGATCTTACAGCCCAGTACCTCCTAGAACTGATTCTCAATCATATTTAGAAAAGACAAACAATGAAGAGACAATAGAGTTGAGTGACAGAATGTGGAGGAAACTTGAACTGGGGACAGTTGAGAGAAATGCAGGCTTTTATTTAACACCTCAGTGTCGAGTACTTTTCTAGACCAAGATGAGCTATAATGGGCAAACTAGTTTAAAGGGCACAGTCACTTAAGGATATTTCAGACTTGCCTTGACCTGAATTTGTCTCCCCTTGTGTTTTTCAGTGGAAGGTATTTTTGTGATGGTTAATTCACTGTTCATGAGACAATCTGCACTTTTTTAAAAATCATAAAGCTTTTTTCAATCTCCTTTTTATGGTGGGAATAGACTGAGACATTTAGAATTTAGAGGGCTGGGATTTATGGAATCATGGAGTTCATCCAGTGCTGGATGATTGAGAGGATATTGACAACTCTGGAGCCAGGAAAGGGAAGAGTGACTACTTCAGGTGGGAAGGAATCTTGGGTAACATCACCCAGGACAGTGGGAGCCTCCTCCCAAAGAAGCTAAGACCCTTGTTTCTTCTTAATAATGGTCTCTTCTATCTCTGGATAATAGCTCTTTTCCCAGTGCTCACCATGGGATTTCATTGTTATGGAGATGAGAAAGGTCTGAATTCGGAGGAATCTACAATAGATGTTGCAATGTGGAGAAACAGTAGTTACTTATAAAAAAAATGAGAGAATAATTCCCCTATTTATTAAAAGCCAAGTTTGAGCTATCTCATTACCTTCAGGAACTGCCAGGCTGACCTGCCAATGAAGTCTCCTGAGAACCTATAAGGCTTTTTGTCCTCATACTATTATGGGAGATCCCAGGGAGACTACAATATCCAGAGGGTGGTTTGGGAAGGATTCCCTCTACAGATAACTAAAGGTCATTTCTGAAATAGCTGTATTTACTCTTTGAGACATGCTTCAGGGACTGGACTAACCAGTCATTGAGGGTATTACAGGTAGGTCTAAAATGCCCATGGGTTTGACCTATTTCTTTGCATGTAGGCTAGCTGCCTATTGGACCACACAATACTACTATGTGTAACCTTCCCAGCAAATACATTTGCCTCATGACAGTGCTGTCAGGATGTATTTTTCCATACATCAGAAATCAATGCCAAAACTAGCCCCTACCCCTGCTTACTGAGACCTGATATTTCATCAGTGCCCCACCCATCCATCTACCCATCCATCCCAGTCATCTAGAAAACACTGGATGACCATTTACTTTACTGAGACTTACTCTGAGGGCAAGGAGATGAATCAGACATATCCTCCAAGCTGCTCACAGACTATTAGAGAAGAAAGATAGGAAAGCAATACTTGCAATAGAGTGAGATAGATTCTATGATAGTTGTATATCAAAACCAAAAAATAGATTGAGCTCCCATCTCACATCCTGTTCAGAGTGACAATCATGGGAGAGAGCACAAGTGTGAGAGAACTAGTCAGCAAAAGTCTCTGTCTATACCCCCATAGGGCAGAAAGAAATTCTTCATTGTTAGAGCTTTACCTCTCACAGAGCAAGAGCTTATTTTGCCTTTGTAAGAAAGATCTTGATAAGGAGAAGGCTGGAAAGTTGGGTCTAGAGGAGCTCTGGAGGAATTTGTGGAGAAGGCAAGAGTGGATACAGTATTTCCAGGCTTTCACAGTGAGCATGGCAGCTTCCCCACTTCTCTCTTCACTTCCTTGTTTCCTTACTTCCTTAATGCCTGAAAGATTTTTAGCTCTCTTGAATAATCACATGAGGAACATCAATATAATTGTTGCTTTGTCAAAGGAAAAAAACTTAGGATGCTAGGAACAAGAGAGTGGAATGAGAACCCTCAGAACCTCCTTTTCCCATGAAGATACTGATCCAGCAACAATACATGAATCAATTCCCTCTGTGAGAAAAGCAGAAGCCAGTTAAAAGGATCCTGTACCCCAAGTGAGTGCAAAACCAGCTGTTATAACTATAAAATATTTTATGTATGCCCCATGGTAACCACAAAGAAAATACCTATAGATGATACACAAAAGAAGATGAGAAAGGAACCAAAACATGTTTGCACAAGAAGTCAACAAAATACAAAGGAAGATTTCAAGAGAGGAAAAAGAGGGACAAAATTGCCATAAGATAGACAGAAAACAGTGAACAAAATGGCAATAGTAAGTCCTTCCCTATCTGTAATTACTTTAAATTTAAATAGTTTAAGCTCCCTAATCAAAAGACATAGAGTGGCTGAATGGATTAAACAAAGCAAAACAAAACAAAGATTCAACTATATGCTGTCTACAAGAGACTCACTTTAGATTTAAGGACCATATAATGAAAATGAAAAGATGGAAAAAGATATTCCACATAAATGTCAACCAAAAGAGAGCAGGGATGGCCATACTTATATCAGATAAAATAGACTTTAAGTCAAAACTGTCACAAGAGGTAAAGAAGGACATTGTATAATGATAAAAGAGTAATTCATCAAGAAGATATAACAATTATAAATATATATGAACCTAACATCAGAGCACACAAATATATGAAACAAACACTGACAGAATTGAAGGAAGAAGTAGATAGTAATACAATAATAGTAGGAGACTTCAATACCTCACTTTCAGTAATGGATAGAACATCCAGACAGAAGATCAATAAAGAAACAGCAGATTGAACAACACTATAGACCAAGTGGACTTAACAGACGTATAAAGAACATTCCACACAACAGAAGCAGAATACTTATTCTTCTCAAGTGCACACAAATAATTCTCCAGGATATAGTGCTTTAGATCACAAAAAAGTCTTAACAAATTTAAGAAGATTAAAATCATTTTCTGACCACAATGGAATAAAACTAGAAGTCAATAGCAGAAGACTAAAAAATTCACAAATATGTGGAAATTAGACAACACACTCTTGAACAAAGAAAAAATCAAAAGGGAAATTAGAAAATATATTGAGACAAATGAAAATAAAAACACAACATATGAAAACTTAAGAGATACAGCAAAAGCAATAGTAATAGGGAAGGTTGTAGTAGTAAACACCTACATTAAAAAAGAAGAAAAATCACAAATAAACAACATAAATTTATACCTCAAGAAACTAGAAAAAGGAGAACAAACTAAGCCCAAATTTAAGAGAAAGAAGGAAATGATAGAGATTTGTGCAGAACTAAATGAAATAGAGAATAGAAAAGCAATAGAAAAAAATCAATAAAACTGAGAGTCGGCATTTGGAAAAGATCAACAAAATTTACAAACCTTTAGTTAGACTAACTAAAAAGAAAGGAGAAAAGACTCAAATAAATAAAATTGGAAAGAAGAGACATCTCAACTGATGTCACAGAAATAAAAAGAATTACAAGAGACTGTTATGAAAAATTATACACCAAAAAAAACTGGATAGCCTAGAAGAAATGGATAAATTCATAGAAACACGCAACCTACCAAGACTGAATTATGAAGAACTAGAAAATATGAACAGACCTATAAATAGTAAGGAGATTGAACCAGTAATCAAAAACACCCAAATAAAGAAAAGCCCAGGACAGCTTCACTCAAGAATTCTCCCAAACATTTAAAGAAGAATTTATGTCAATCCTTCTCAAAGTTTTCCAAAAGATTGAAAAAGAGGGGATACTTCCAAACTCATTTTTTGAGGCCAGCATTATCCTGATACTAGTGCCAAAGACATTGCAAGAAAAGAAAACTACAGGAAAATATCTCTGATGAATATTGACACAAAAATCCTCAACAATATACTAGCAAATTGAATTCAACAATACATTAAAAGGATCACACACCAAGACCAAGAGGGATTTATCCCTGGGATACAGAGATGTTTCAACATATGAAAATCAATTGATGTGATTTATCACTTTAACAGAATGAAGGATAAAAAAATCACATGATCATCTCAATAGATGCAGGAAAGTCATTTGAAAAAATTCAACACCTTTTCATGATAAAACACAGAACAAACTAGGAATAGAAGGAAATTACCTCAACATAATAAAGGTCATATATGAAAAACCACAACTAACATCATAATCAAAGGCAAAAGACCTGAAAGCTTCCTCTCTAAGATCAGGAACAAGAAAAAGATGCCCACTCTCACCACTTCTATTCAACAGAGTATTGGAAGTCTCAACCAGGGCAAATAGGCCAAAGACAACAAAACGAAAAACAAATAAAAGGCATACAAATCAGATAGGAAGAAGTAAAACTGTCCCTATTTGCAGACAACATGGTCTTGTATGTAAAAAACCCTAATTATTACACACACACACACATACACACACACAAACTGTTAGAATTAATACACAAATTCAGTAAAGTTGCAGGTTACAAAACCAACATGCAAAAATCATTTGTGTTTCCATACACTAACAACAAACTATCTGTAAATGAAATTAGGAAAACAATCCCATTTACAATAGCACCAAAAATACTAAAACATTTAGGAATTAACTGAGGAGGTGAAAGACTAGTACACTAAAAACTATGAGAGAAGTTAAAGACATAAACAAATGGAAAGACATCCTATGTTCATGGATTGGAAGACTTAATATTAAAATGTCCCTACTATCCAAAGCAACCTATAAATTCAATGCAATCTCTATTAAAATTCCAATGTTATATTTTGCTGAACTAGAAAAAAAACCCCGAAAATTCATATGGAACCACAAAAGACACTGAATAGCCAAAATAATCTTGAGAAAGAAGAAAAAAGCTGGAGGCTTCACACTTCCTGACTTCAAAACATTATAAACATTATAAAGCTATAGCAGGTATATATATATATATATATATATATATATATATATACACACACCAGTGAAATAGAATAGAGAGCCCAGAAATAATCTATGCATATACAATCAAAAGATCTTTCAGACCGCCTGGAGGGGTGGGATGGGGAGGGTGGGAGGGAGGGAGATGCATGAGGGAAGGGATGTGGGAACAGATGTATGTGTATGACTGATTCACTTTGTTATAAAGCAGAAACTAATAAAAAAATAAAAAAAATTTAAAAAAAAAAGATCTTTCACAAGGGTGCCAAGACTTCACCATACGGAAAAAATAGTCTCTTCAACAAACGGTGCTGGGAAAACTGGATAGCTACATGTACAAAAATAAAATTGGACCCTTATCTAACACCATAAACAAAAATCAACTCAAAATGGATTAAAGACTTAAGCATAAGACCTGAAATTTTAAAAAAATCCTGGAAGAAAATGTAGGGGAATAGCTTCATAACATTGGTCTTCACAATGATTTCTCAGACACAATACCAAAAGCACAGGCAACAAAAGAAAAATTAGACAAGTGAGGCTACCTCAAACTAATTAGACAAGTGGGACTATGTTAAACTAAAAATCTTCTGTGTAGCAAAGGAAACAATCATCAGAGTGAAAAGGTAACCTATGGAAATGGGAGAAAGCATTTGCAAACCATATATCTGCTAAGGGGTTAATATCCAAAAAATATAAGGAATTCCAACAACTCAATAGCAAAAACACAAATAACCTGAATAATAAATAGGCAAAGGACTTGAATAGACATTTCTGCAAAGAAGACAAATGACCAATAAATATGTGAAAATATGCTCAACATCACTCATCAAAAGGGAAATGCAAATCAAAACCACAATAGCTATCACTTTACACCTGTTAGAATAGCCACTATCAAAAAACCCCCCAAAACAAAAAATAAACAAACAAAATAATAAGTGTTAGTAAAGATGTGCAGAAATTGGAACCATTGTGCACTGTTGATGGGAATGTAAAATGGTTCAGCTGTTATGGAAAATAGTATGGAGGATCCTCAAAATATTAAAAATAGAACTACCATATGATCCAGCAATCCCACTTCTGGGTATGTATCCAAAGAATTGAAATCAGGATCTCCAAGAGATGTCTGCACTCCCATGTTCACTGCAGCATTATTCACAATAGCTAAGAGGTGGAAATAACCTACTATCCTTCTTTCCCCACACCCTCCTTAATCCTGGCAACCATTAAGCTCTTCTCCATTTCAATAACTTTGCAATTCAAAAATGTTATATGAATGGAATCATGCAGCTGTAGCTTTTTGGGATTGGCTTTTTTTCACTCAGCCTCATGCTCTGGAGACTCAGGTAAGTATCAACAGTTCATTCCCAATGTGTTTTCAAAGGCATTTTCACACCTAGGGGAAGTTCTTCATGAGCTTGTGTGAATATGCCAATAAAATCCCTTGCAATGTTATAGGAGGAAACATTCTCTAGAGTCGTTCCTATTTTTTTTAACATCTTTATTGGAGTATAATTGCTTTACAATGTTGTGTTAGTTTCTGCTGTATAACAGTGAATCAGCTGTATGTATACATGTATCCCCTCTTGCATCTCCCTCCCACCCTCCCTATCCCACCCCTCTAGGGGGTCACAAAGCACTGAGCTGATCTCTCAGTGTGAGACAGCTGCTTCCCACTAGCCATCTCTTTTACACTTGGTAGTGTATACGTGTCAATGCTACTCTCTCACTTCGTCCCAGCTTACCCTTCCCCCTACCTGTGTCCTCAAGTCCATTCTCTACATCTAAACAACCACCTTCTGGAGGTTTCGACACTGCGGTAATGACCACAAACATTTTGAAAAGTTTCCAGTGTGATTTTTGTGCATGTGAACTTGAAAAGGGAATAAAAATGTCAGTGGCCATATTCATCTTGCATAAAATATTTGAACTTTATGCTGCACTAAAACAATAAATTGTCTCTGTAATAAGACATGGGTGATTAAGCAAGAGAAACAATTCATGTAGCTTGAGTTGAAAAGAAGCAGTGCAATTGAAGTAATGTAATCACACCCTAGGAACTCAAGGAGGGGGTGTGTGCCCAGCGGAGGTGACTGGTTTATGCTTCTTTGTATAATGTATAAGGGAAGTGTAATTTAATTTGCAAACAGAAATCTTTAGAAATCAATTAGGAGTTTATTCCAAAGAGGGCAAACACCAGTCAACGATTTACAGACTTCTCTACAAGAGAACAGAAGTTCAGCATTTAGTGCTCAAGTCTTGCCTTACACATCTCCGCAGGACTGACTCCGGGGGTGGGAGGATGTGGTGGGACGACAAGGAGAGGTGTCCTTCTTTGCAAGTAGCCCCTTGCTTGGGCTCCTTGGTGGAAGAACAGACCCTGGTATTTCTCATTATACTGTAGACTTGCTTTTTCAGTCATCTCTAATCAACATTTTCCTTATCTTTCTCAGAACATAGAACATAGGCAGTCAGTCTAATAAGAATTAGCAAACGAAGATTTTGCGGTCATGTAAGTTTGGGGAATGCTGGTTTAGTCAAAGTTAAGGAGGCATCTTTACTGCAGGAGTGCTCAGACCCTTTGATATGAGGCTGTGCATGGGAGATCCACAGATGATTATGAGTAAGATTGTACAGTTATAATGACTGATTGTAAGATTGTAATCAGGATTTTTTTTTTAACTTGTCTGACCAGGGGACCTCATTTTCTTGTGAAGATTTACCCAGACAAAATCACTCTGGGTCCCACTCTGAGGGGCCTTGTTTCCTGTCTGTGGGGCCTGTGTGCACAGGGACACCATAAAAACAAGAAGATACATTGTACACTGGGGGCACTTTCCATTGTGTTTCTTGATGTATCACCACTCCCTAGGACAGTGCCTGGCTCATAGTAAGTGCTTACTGAACACAGGTTGAACAACTAAAAGTAACTATTATTGCTTGGGGAATTGTGCTAAACTTTTTAAATATATTACCTTATTTAACTCTCAAAACAATACAGAGAACTAGGTCTCATTGTTACTTGCTTCTATAGATGAGAAAACTGAGTGTTACGATAGTTCATTAATTTTCCCAAGGTCATACAGATAGGAAAGGGCAGGCTGGGGCTTGAATCCAGGTTATATGACTCCACAGCCCACGCTGGTAACTGTTTCTCTACACTTCTTCTAGGAAGGAACAGATACGTAGATAAATGAATCCAAAACCCATGCAGGAATCACTCACAGGAAGGGAACTAGCCCAAGTGGCCCTACTGAAGCACCCCACTCCTCTGAGCTAACTCATCCTTGGACATGCCTTCCAGAATACTCAGGGATAACACACATTTCCAGAACCCTCCTGGCTGCAGAGGCTGGCACACATGCCTGTGAGAACTGGAGTGTCATCAAGAACCAGAGTCACCAGAATCACTTGGCTTGATCTTCAGTTAGTTACGTGGGGTTCTCTTTAAAAGAGTCCACACTGAACACTGAGGCATTTGGAGCCACAGAAACAGGAGTTAGGAGGTTGGCGGGGGGATGAAGCCCATGGAAGCAATTAAATAATCGCTAAGGCTTCCAATCAGGAATTAAGTGTATTTATTTTAGCACAGTAGATGGAGGCTCAGGAGAGAGGGCGTCTCAACCTCTCAATGTTCCCAGTATGTCTCCATGATGCTTCTACCCCCACTGTGGCAGACAAGAAATAACAAACTTGCCCAGGAAAGTGGACGTTGATATGGTAAAAAGCCTGGTGCAGAGAGACATTCTGAGGATCCCTCTTTGGAAACAGAGGGAAAGTGCTGAATCAGCTCCCGAGCACTCAAGGGTCTCTTGAGCTCTGGCCAAAGGCTGGCAAAAGACTCCAGAGGCCAGCTCCGCCACTGGGAGCTCACTTTTGCTTCCTCCTGTTGATGCTTTCTCCATGCATCTTGTGTTGGCTCCAGGTAAGAAGTCACCTCTGACCCAGGATGGGTAGGACATTTCTTGGTCAACACGACTGCAACTCAGTAGAGGATAGTGGTTAAGAAGAAAAACTCTCAAGCCAGATTGTCTGGGTTTGATTCTTAACGCTTCCACTTTCTAAGTGTGTCTGCTTTGAGCCAGTTATTTTATTTCTCTGGGCCTCAGTGTCCCCATCTATGTAATTGGGATAAAAATGACAGTATCTCTTAAGATTATGGCAAGGATTAAAAGATAGAAGAGACGTAAGGTATTTACATGTGAGGCTCATCTTCTGCATGACTGTATGTCTTGCTGACCCTCTGGTTTTCAGATCAGCCTCGGTGTGTTTAGTGTGGCGAGACAGCCTCTTGGTATTGGATCAAATCCAGGGCACTGATAAATTCTACTTTGGGGAGCTGCAGTGCCAGGGTCCCAGTCCTGGCTGCCCTGTGAGTCTCGTAGACCCTGGATCCTAGGTCTCAACACAGGTGCCAGCCAACCTTCAGCACACTTCCACATCAACCCCCAAAGGATGGAGATGTCACTGGAATTCCCGAGGTCAGCTGGCATCAGAATGAGACCCGGAGGGGCTCCTAATCTAGCCTGTCCTCCTGCCTCTCAGCATTCCAGGTCTCAAGCATTTGCCCCACATTCTGATGGGATGTTTAGTTCTTAGCTGCAGACATACTCCAAGGATTGTCTAGAGTGATAATTGAGAATTAAAGTCATAGGCAAGACAGCAATTGTGCGTTTAAATTTATTATCCTGCTGAGTATCCATCATGTTTCAAGCCGTAAGGGCCCTTAAGTGATATTATTAATTCATTCTTTCAATAATAGAAAACATTTTTTCAGCAACTGGTAAAGGCCTAACATTGTAGAGATTCAAAGAATAAGACTTGGCCCTTGATTTCTGCTTTGAATGGTGGTACATTTGAAGTTAGACCCAGTATGGGACTGGGCTCATGTGTGTCCAGGGCCTGGCTAACTCCTCACCTGTCCCCTACTCCCCACCTGCTCTCAGTGTGGTCTCCTTACAGCCCCAAATCCACAGTCTCACAGAGATAGTACCTCAATTCACTTTCTGGCTTCCTGGCCCCAGAGGCCAAATTTATTAATGTAGGTAATAATATTAACCTCACCAGCTGGTTGTGAGGATCCAAGGACACAGTGTAGGTGAACTTGCTGGGCACACAGAAGAAATATCTGCCTCCTTTCCTTCCCTGGATGGAAACTTCCTTGTCTCTGTCACAGATCAGCACAAAATGATATTTGGTCTTGTTCTGTTCTTTCTTGCCTCTGAGTTCATGCATCTGCTTTTGCTTTTGGATTTTCAATTAGATGGAATGCATTATGGAAGCAGACGCCAATTCTGCTCATGTATCTTTATGATGTATTTCTACTGAAGACATGTCTACTGAATTAAATGGAAATGGCTCTTGGAGAATTTGCCTCTGAATGCACCCAGAATCTTCTCCTTGAATGATGGTGTTAATGGTAATAGACAAGGGAAGGGCACTTGCTATGCTGCCCAGGCAAGGATGCTTGGTTCCAAAGCTAAACACATCTAGACCAATTTAAGGCTAAAATTGGAAACTGTCTGTAAACTAACCACGGGGTTCAGGTGGGAAGACAAGAGGACGGATTCCACATGTGGTCCTGATAATGTCCACAGCCCTATTGTCCCAGGGAACCTGCACTCCCCGCTCCCACCAGTGTTACAGGCTAGCGACCAAATACATCACGACACTGACATATAGCATGATGAACATAGTGAGAGGACACTTGGAAGGTGGGCCACCTCCGTCAGGGGGTGCTGTGAGCAGATTAGACCACAGGCCTCTGAGGACTCCTGCAACAGGTGACACAGCACGCTCTGTACCCCTGCAACGCTTAAAGCTAAACTGATGCATCTGATTGTTTTCATCTGGGAGTTATTTTCCTGGTAGCAGGGAAACCATGAGAGGCAGGATAGCATAGCATCTGGAGCCCGACGGCCTGGCTCTGCCACTTACAGACGTTGACAGCATACCTGAGCCCTCACGTCTTCCATCCTCCATGTAACATCTATAAAATGAGGAGAATAAAAGTGCCCACTGCCTGGGGTTGCAGTGATGCGAAATGAGTAAATATGGCCAAAGTTCTCATAACAGCATGGAGCACAAATCCCATAACCCAATCAAAAAATGGACAGGAGATCTAAAGAGACATTTCTCCAAAGAAGACATACAGATGGCCAAAAAGCACATGAAAAGATGCTCAACATCACTAATTATTAGAGAAATGCAAATCAAAACTACAATGAGGTATCACCTCACACCAGCCAGAATGGTCATCATCAAAAAGTCTACAAACAATAAATGTTGGAGAGGGTGTGGAGAAAAGGGAACCCTCCTACACTGTCTGTGCGAATGTAAACTGGTACAATCACTATGGAGAACCGTATGGAGGTTCCTTAAAAATCTAAAAATAGAGCTACCATATGATCTAGCAATCCCACACCTGGGCATATATCCAGAGAAAACTATAATTTGAAAAGTTATATGCACCCCAATGTTCACTGCAGAACTATTTACAATAGCCAAGACATGGAAGCAACCTAAATGTCCATCGACAGAGGAGTGGATAAAGAAGATGTGGTACATATATACAATGAAATATTACTCAGCTGTTAAAAGAGAATGAAATAATGCCATTTGCAGCAACATGGATGGACTTAGAGATTATCATACTAAGTGAAGTAAGTCAGACGAGAAAGACTTATTATATCACTTATATGTGGAATCTAAAAAAAATGATACAAATGAGATTATTTACAAAACGGAAACAGACTCACAGACTTCAAAAACAAATCTATGGTTACCAACGCGAAACATAGGGGGGTGGGAGGCATAAATTAAGAGTTTGGGATTAACATAAACACACTATTATATATAAAATAGATAATCAACAAGGGCCTAATATATAGCACAGGGAACTCTACTCAATATCCTGTAATAACCTATATGGGAAAAGAATCTGAAAAAGAATGGATATATGTATATGTATAACTGAATCACTTTGCTGTACACCTGAAACTAACACAACATGGTAAATCAACTATACCCCAATACAAAATAAGATTTAAATTTAAAAAAAAGACATGAAATTTCCAGAGAAAAAAAAAGAATAAAGAAAAAACCAAAGCCGTAAGTAAGCAGCAGATGTGATAGTGACGATGCTGTCTTTCAGAGACATTCGTGTCTACGTGAGATGGCATGTGCTCTCGGGGAGGTGCGGAGGTCAGCCAGGAAGCTTGGAAGAAGGCAAGCTTCCAAGCAGGTGCTTTCCTGATGAGTGCTCTATGAAGCAGATGTGCAGAAGCCCAGCTTCCCCAATGTCAGAGTTGAGTCCACTGGCCAGTCTGGAAGGACTGGGCGCTGCCCAGACACCACGTGTGCTCCTTCCCACTGTATTCACCAGCCTCCAGGACACCAAGATAGGACCTGCTCCGAATGAAAAGTGAGCAGCATCCATAAAGTATTTAAAAATACATCAAGAAAGAGAACTCTGGAAACAAGGTTGCTCCTAGATAAAAAAAAGTCACCCTTGTTTTCTTAAGGAGCTCAAAATTCTCTGAATGAAGGAGCTGTGGCTTGAAAGGTTACCTGTGGGAAATCTGGAGCTTTTAAAGCCCTGAGCTTTAATTAAAGCTCACTCATGGGCAACTAATGTGTGAGTCCAGAGGTCCCCTGTTGTGCTCTCTGGGAAGGCAGGCCAGAGAAGGGCTTTGATGAGAGGAGAAACTCCTGAGTCCTTGGTACCCATGTGAGAGCCGTGTGCCCCCGTTCCCGTTCCCTCTCTTTAGGAAACGTTGTAAACCCCACTCTTCAGAGACGAATGCACCCGGGCACCCGAGTGCCCATCATTCCTGCAGTTCACGTATGATGGTTGCTATGGTGCTACCCAAATGGACCACAGCGTGGTTGGAGTTGATGCGCTGGTGGTATTTTTTTAAATTCTCAATTATTAAAATTAAAAAAAATAGGTCCACGCTCCTTCTACAATAATCTTGTGTGTGAACCAAACGCTGCCACTTGGGGTTTCCTGCTCCACCCAGCTTGGGTTCCCGTTTTGCCACTCCACCACCTCTGCTCACGTTGTTCAGTGAGATGGTTCAGACTATTGCACCATTTAACCCTACCTCACATGACTGTGTTTGTGAAGGCTCTTTCTATATCCTCATCCCCCTGGGGACGCCACATACTCTGTTATCAGAAGCAAACTCAAGTCGTCATTTCCCTCGACAGATTCACCCCAAACTCTATCTTTGCTCCAGGTGTCATGGGTCTTGGGCTATTTTGTAAAACTGTCACCTGCCTTGAAAGGTGTCTGGGGAGAAATCTCCTGTGGGCTAAATTTGGCCCAAAGACATGCTCGCTTGACCTGCTCAGTGTTTTAAAAAATCTGAACTACTTGCTGAAATGTAAAATTCAGGAGGTTTAGATGGATCAACTCAGACTCCCCTTGACAATCAGGAGAGCTAGCAATCTGGGCCAACAAGGCAACAATTGCTGGGTCCTGCTTTCCCTGAGAGCAGACCTTCCCCAGCTCGCCACGACCCCAGGGCTCCTCTGTCTTATTTTCTGCCCCTCCCTCGAATTCACATCCTGCTTGGTCCTTGGGTGGGGTCTTTCCAACCCAGAAATAAGAACTAAATAAGTGAGCAAAGGTTTATGAGTGCCTGGATTGCACCGAGAGCACCATCCCAGACCCCTAACAGCTCTGCAACTAAGGGGCTGCAGGATGTTGCACCTTTGCTTACATAGCATTGATGAATACAAGCAGAGAAATAACAAGTTCAGGGCTTCCCTGGTGGTGCAGTGGTTGAGAGTCCGCCTGCCGAAGCAGGGGACACGGGTTCGTGCCCCGGTCTGGGAAGATCCCACATGCCGCGGAGCGGCTGGGCCCGTGAGCCATGGCCGCTGAGCCTGCACGTCCGGAGCTTGTGCTCCACAATGGGAGAGGCCACAACAGTGAGAGGCCCGCGTCCCGCAAAAAAAAAAAAAAAGGAAAAAAAAAAGTAAGTTCAATAACTCCAGAGTTTTGCTTCCAAATCTGCCAGTATGTTGTGAGAAAGCCCCTAAACAAAGAAGGTAAGAAACCTAGGACCAAAGCACCCAAGATTCAACATCTTGTTACTCCATGTGTTCTGCAACACAAACGTTGGCGTATTGCTCTGAAGAAACAGCGTACTAAGAAAAATAAGGAAGAGGCTGCAGAATACACTAAACTTTTAGCCAAGAGAATGAAGGATGCCAAAGAAAAACGCCAGGAACAGATTGCCAAGAGACGGAGGCTGTCCTCTCTGACAGCTTCTACTTCTAAGTCTGAGTCCAGGCAAAAATGAGATGTTCTAAGAGAAATAAATAAGATCAGACACCAAAAAAAAAAAAAACCCCAAAAAACTGGAATCTCTTAGCTAATGGGGTGGCCATTTTTCTGATAAGAACTGGGAAATATCTGCTGATAGTAGCTTAGTTACATAGACATTGTGTTTTTACAAAATAATAACTGTTATATTTCTTGTCAACATTTATTTAGCTTTGTTTTTACTTCCTGAGTTCCAGCTCCATGATGAGCTCTTGAAAAATGACCACAGGTCCTATTCCTGGTCATCTTTCTGCTGGAGCAGATAGAAAATGGATCAGTTCTTCTATGCTGAGTCATTAATTAAGACTTTGGGAACGATCTGGTTCATTGCAGGGCCACAAGAGTGCTAATGTGCTTCAGAGCTAAAGCAGAACATGGTTTGGTTTCTTCCTTCCTTTCTGCTTTAGAGAACTTTTAAAATTTAAAGCATAATTTCCAAGCTTCCTCAGCACTTGACATTTCTTAAATAGTTTCATCTTCTAGCCCAACAACAGTGCTCTTGCTTTCTAAGGCACATATGGCTTTTTTTTTTTTTTTTTTTTTGCTCTAGAAGCAGCTGACTGGGAGAAAATCACAGGTGAGGGAAGGCTATCTGAAGAAACATGTCATGTGCTACATACAATTTCTAGGGCCAAAACCCCTCTCTCAAGACACCAACAATTTCTATTCCTTCCAGATCTTGAAAAGGTACAGAAAATATCATAATCATATTGTAGACCAAGCTTTATTTTGCTTTTTGCATTTTCCTACCTTTAAATTTTTGTCATGTACAAAGAAATGAACAAAACTGTATTTTAATGGTGACTATTGAATGATGATCAGTTTTTCTTGGATCTCAGCAAATTGTGGAGGAGGTGCCACTGTGGGCTGAAAGAGGATGAATTCTAACAGGAAAAGTCAGTTCTCGGGGCAAGTTACAAGTCTGCTCCACGGACAGCCATCCTGGGTCAAAGTGGCTTAGTTTAGTTTGTCAAATTATTTTTGATTGGTGAAAACATCCCCAACCTTGGTGCAGAATTGCTTTTAGAAGAGTGAAATAACAACCTGTGCTTTTTAAAATAACCTTTTCTCTGAGGATATAGAAACCAAACTGGAACATGTAACAGACCCTCAGCTCCAGCCAGAGCCAGCTCCTGGGGAATCGCGAAGTCAGCCAACTCCAACTTGACATCCCCTCCTTTCTCCGTTACCTGGCAGTTAAGAAATTGCCCCCTGGAGTCACATTGTTGGGATTCAAATCCTATTGACTAGCAGTGTGACCTTGGGCAAGTTATGTAACTTCTCCGGACCATGGTTCCTCATCTGTAAAATGTAATGACAGCGCCTCCTGCATGGGTTTTTGCAGGATTAAATGAGTTAGTACATATAAAGCATTTATACTAGAGCATGGCACATGGTAAAGTCTTAAATATGTCAGATTATCTATGGAGCATCCTTTCACTCCACTGTCAGTTGGCTTCCCAGGTTTTCTTACCTGGTCTTGGATTCACTGTCTGGACGTATCCCTCCCACTTCACTCCCATTACCATCAAAATCTAATATCTGCATGGAACTTTGAAGCTTACAAAAAGCACTCACACTCTAAACCTCACATACTCTTTATATCAACCCCGGGTATTATTCCCCACTCTGCTTGATTGTTTTGGACAACTTAGCATCACCTTCTCTCCTCTGTGTTTTGTCCTGTATCACGGGCCTAGAGTCCTGGGAACTAGATTTCCTAGAATTCTAACCAGCAGGTAACAGATTTCTATCTTTGTAGGAGTAACAGCAGAGAGGCACGTGTAGGAGAGTTTGAAGGTGGAGGAGGAGCAGAACCCTCCTGCCCCTGAAGCCATGGGGGGTGAGCAGCCATGGGGGCTCTCCAGCAGAGAGCAGATGGATGGACTGATGCCAGGTGCACTGGGCACCCTTCTGCAAATCACCCCACTGGTGCTGCAATTCGTGACGTCCTAAATGCTAGTGCTGTCTCTCCCTTTCCTTCGCCCCACAGCTTCTCTAAAGACCTTATGCCCTCTAATCCCCTCTGTGAAATCCCTTCCTGTTGGAAACACCTGGAGTGTTAGCCATTTCCTTGACCAAACCCAGACTGATATACTTGCTTTATATTAAATAACACACATTGAGTATGTACTATATACAAAGCACTGTTTTAAGCTTTTCATAAATTACTTATTAAATCTAACAATAATGCAGTTTGAAAAGCAGTGCTATTATCCTGATTTTTCAAATTAAAAAAATGGGGCACAGAGAGGTTATGTTACTTGTGCATGATTATTACTAGGCTCTCCCCACTCTTAATTTACTGAATGTTTGTTCTATGCCTGGCATTGTGCTAAATGCCTACATGAACAAAGAGTCTCAGGTTTCCCGAGGTAACACTGGTAGTTAAGAGCCAGACAAGGATTCCCATCCCTTCCCAACTCTGCATCCAATGTTTCTTTCTCTCCAACCTCTGATACCTCTTACATGGAGACAACTAACATGGGGATAAAGACAGATAAACTGTTATGGTTAAGGGGTGTCTGGCTAAGAACTAGTTGTCTGCCCCGTGTTTTATGTGCACCTTACATTTTACAGAGGAAACTGTTTTATTCCAAAGAACGAGAGTGTAGTGGTGGGTCTTGAAGGCCAGGGAGAGTTTGTGATTGTCATAGAAGGAAGAAGTGGGGGTAAACAGGGAAGGAGAGAGGAAATGAAAAGAAGAGGATGTGAATGCTGTAAGAGGAGTGAAGAAAAGAATAAGGGAACAGGATGAGGGCAGAGGAGGAAGACGGAGGGAGAAGGAAGGCAGAATGATAGGCAGCTTTTCTGATGATCAAACCTACCAGTGGCACAGAAGAGAAAGGGCAGAAAGAGAATCTCCCTACCTTCTATTTCTACCAGGGGATTCAGGTCCCTGTCATTGCAAAATTTAATAACTAAGTGCATTTACTAAAATATTCATCCCTTTGCCCTAGATTTGCATCATAATGCACAATCCCTAAGTGTTAGTTATTTTAGTCGCTTGATAAAAATTTGATACATTCAGATTAACGCACATATAATAAATAGTCTAATTTTATTACGTTGTATAAAGACTTCCAAAGTATATGGTATCTGTGCTTTTCCAAAGTGTAAGAAAACAGATAAGGCTTCAGACAGTCAAAGAAAGATTGCTTTCATTAAATTATGCAGTTATTGAATTTCTCCCCCTATGCTGTACTCTCCCTGGTCTCGAAGCTGTCTGCCACATGAGTAATCACTCGTGGTGGGAATTTTCCCTCGATCTCTGGATGTGATCCTTGAAAACACCATTTAAGTAATTGGGAAATTCTTTATTGAAGGCCTGCAAGCAGTGAAGATGTGTTAGAAAGAGGTCAGACAAGCTGGTAAGTGTTGTGCCGAGCTATTTGGAAAAGATGCAAGTTCTGACTCTAGTCCCTGGGATACCTTGAAGCTAAAGAATATTGATCACTGACTCTGTGCTGGGCACTTTGAAAACTCTTTCAAAGTGGGTAGGCATGTTCATCCCTTTTTTAAAATATATAACAAATAAGAAAGCTGAGGCTTGGACAACATTATCTAAGATAGACTTAGAATGGCTGTTTTGGGGATACCATATAGTCGTGGTTCTTTATTTTAGATTAGAATGATAAACCAAACTGCCAGGCTTGGTTGAACTTTCCAGATCACCAAATCTTGAACAGATTGGCTCAAGGATGGGAATTAAATTTGGACCTTCAACCACCTCTGGGGTCTGTGAGTTCCCTCTGCTCTCATATTCTTCCAGTAAATCCTCTTCTGCTTCAGCTAGCAGGGTCTGTTTCTGTTGTTTGCAACCAAAGCATTCTGACTGATAGAGAACAGAGCTGGATTTGAGCCTCAATCCTCATGAAGCCAATGCTAACCCTCTGTGAAGGAAATGAGACTCCTCCTCCTGCTAACCCCACCAGGGGCCCTACATTCACATCACAAGGGCAGACCTTAGACTAGGTGAATGAGGGTACACTAGACGTTCTCCTGGACCAAACAGGGAAGACAAGACATTGGGCACCAACTGCTGCTCCCCAGGACAGTGCTTCTGCCTGGTATTCTGGGCACCTCTGGGCCTGCTTGCCTAAGCCTGGGGGGGCAGGTGCTCCTCACTTTACTCTGATAAGAATCAATAGGCATCCCTAGTTTCCTTGGAACTGGCTTCCTCCACTGCTCACGCCAAGCAAAATGGTCTGGGAGAGGGATTATGCTCTCTGTCCCCTTTGCTCATTGGCATTTTCTAAGGGCACTCGGCATCATCTCGGTGACCCTTTCCCCCTGCCCAGGCCTGCATTCCAGGAGAAGAGATCTCACCCAAGGTCATCCCAGTGCCCACCCCCAGAACAAAAGCTACTCATCCTGCCTCCTCTTTCTTTGGAGCCTGAAGCTATGCAGATCCCGGGTGACATTAATACAAGTGTAATGGTAAGATGAAGGGAGAGGATAATCTCAAAGAGCCCAGGGTTGGTTTGGCTTTATCTGGTGTGTTGCATTCCCTCCTAAGAGTGACACTTTGAGAGAGGATTTGCCAAACTGGGTGCATTCAGGAGGCTGCCTGATGCTCACAGGGTCTAGAAACCAAGTGGCAGAGGATTTGGCAAAAGATTAAGAAGAATTGTTAGTGGGGTGACATGCTAGTTCCCATCACACATTCGGAGGGCAAGTGTGGCGATGGGGAGGAGGTACACTTAGTGGCTGAGGTTCCAGAGGACAGAACTAAGAAAGAAGGATGGGAATTAAAAGGGGGAGGATCTTGGTTTACTATGGGAACAAATGTTATAATTAGGGTTGCCTTCTCTGGTACTGAGCGTTCTGTTCCTTTAAGTATCTGGGCAAGAGGAGGAGATGTCTGCCCAGGGATGCTACTGGAGGGACTCCAGGCTCTAGAAGAGATATGATCCCTGAAGTCCCTCTCTCTTGAAGATTCCAGGATTACAATGTACTTAATCGTTGATGGACAATAGGGGAGTAACTAAATAAACTGTTCTATCCATGCTCGGAAATCTTGACAGCCTCTAAAAAGAATGAATCAGAGCTAAGGGTGCTAACACAAAACCAAATTTACAACATATTGTAAATTTGAAAAAGCAAGCTGCAAAGAGATATTTCCATGTAATACTGTACATTTTGGAGGATATGTGGGCACATGAATACAAACATGCAAACACACAACACACACACACACACACACACACGTCAGGGAAATTAATACAAAATATAGTTGAGGAGCCTGGGACTGGAAATGGTAGGTAAGAGGAGTTTAGACTCATTTGCAATGTTTCTCTTCTTTTTTCTTTTTATTTGTTTAAACAAGGAGACTATCTTAATGTACTACTTCTGGTATTAAAAATGAAAGGAAAATCGCTAATGGCTATGAGGTTATAAAAATGAAAGGAAAAGTGTTGATAGTTCTGAGCTATTTCTCCCAGTTAAGGAGTCTGAAGTTCCACCTTGATTGTTGGTTAGTTGGTTCATTCATTCCTCAATAGCCATTGAACGCCCCCCGTGCACTGGCAGTGTGAGGAGACGACATGGTGGAAAGACAGACGGAGTTCTCCCCCTCAAGGAGCTTATGGTAGAGGAACCAGGAACTACAACAGAGTGTGGGGAGCACACAGCCCAGGCAGGAGGCATCAGGATCAGCTTCCCAGAGCCTGGCGACTGAGGCCTGGGGCAGGGGATCCTAGAGTGGGGGATAAGTATTCTGGGTATAAGCAACATTATGTGGCAAGGCCTAGAGTGAACAGAAGGGCAGCCTATTTGAGAACATGAAATAAGGTTGTTATAGCTGCTGGGAGGTAAGTGGGACAGAAAAAGATGAAGCTAAAGATATAGGCAGATATTAGAGGGACTTATGGGTCATGTTTAAGAGTTTAGACTTTAGCCTACGTCAGCAGGGAGTCACTGAAGAATTAGAAGCAGATGAGAGGTTGAGGGTGGAACTTCCGGTTCACTAAAGGCAGTTTCCAGGCCGGGTGGCTCTGGGTAGTCCTCAGAACACAGCACATAAGCTTTCTACTTACATCAGTCCGGATTTCAAAGAGGTACAGCCAAATCAACTTGTAATTATCTGTATGCAGATTAATTGCTTTGTGGATAACCTGTGGCAATTGCAAAACGTTAACCCATAACTGATCTTCCATTCTTGCACAGGACAGTGATGGCTGCCTTTCTGTCATGAGTCACCAACTCCCCTAGGCCTGCAAACTCTTTCTAACACTGGATGGAGCCTAACCAATCCAGAAGGAAAATCTCTGCCCCAAATGATTAAAATAATGCATAAGAAAGCCAAATGTAAATGACTGCTCATTCAAGGGAATGCCCACGGCAGGAACCCATCACATCCCTGAGGAGTCAAATGTCCATGGTTGATTCAGCGCAGCCATGCAGGAAACAGGGGACAGGGAAGGGGCTTGGTCTTTGGTGTCACTGCACTGCTGTGCAATGGAGTCCTGGCTGCTCACTAGATCCCTGATGTTTGACAGGTCACTTAATCCCGGGGCAACAGTCTCTGCATCTGATATCTAACATGGATGATACAGGGAAAATCTATGCAGATCTAGAGTCAAAAGTCAACAGGCATGCTGAGAATTGGAAATCAAGCATAGTCAAAATTACACTTGAAAACTAAAACAACAAAACCTTACACCCTCTTTGAATTGTGAACACCAGGCACTTGGAAGCCCAAAAGATTCCATATTTTTTCTTTTTCTTTTCCATATTTTCCTGATTACTGGAGGTGAAGGTCTAGTTTGAAAGGCTGAGGGAGACATGGTGAACAGGGTGAGGGGCAGGGGATGTAGAGGTGAGATAAATGCAGGTTTCTATCTTACAATTCACATCTGCTTTCATTCAAGTAAATTGAATGTGTACGATGATTCAGCTCCATTGTACCACTGTAGCTATTACAACTACTTAAAATTTTTTGTGGTGGGGATAAATAGATATATATGAATTACCCAGCATATCTTATGTGGTTTGGGGCCTCTCCTTCTGTGTATTGGTCATAGATAATTGAGAACAGACTGCTCATCCCTGCAAACAAATCACTCTAGAATGGACCTTAAAGAACAGAGCTGGAAGTTTCTTTAAAATCATCTAAACTGAATTGCTGAATTTATGGAGGAGGAAACTGAGGCCAGGGAAGGGAGTGATGTACCAGAGCCACACTGCAGGTGAGTGACAGAGCTGGGATGAGGTTCCAATTCTACTGACCATCATATCTCCGATTCTACCACGTGGAGCCTCCACAGGAGGCTGGGTCTATCCATCCAGGGAATGAGGCAACCCTCTCCAACACTAAGTCTACAAAACCTTTCTTAAAAGTCATGCTCACTGTAATGTAAAGAGCAGAGTCTCTAGTTACTGTTGAAGTACTTGAGAGTAGGAGTGGGGGTATTATGAATTTGGAGACCTGAAGCTTCCTAGGAAGCTGAGGGGATGCTGCAGTATCCTTGACTTCATGGATTTCTAAGTATTTTTTATAAACCTTCCTTGTACCCAAATTTCATCCCGATTATTGTAAATAGGTCCGCTCTGCAGGTTTCTATAAAAACCCTCCTCTCTCAAGCCCACTGCGTGGACAGGGCCCACTAAGATCTACTCAAGATGAAATATCCAGGCAAATGGCATCCCCCTTGAGGAATGGAGCAAAGACTGGTCAGGACATGGGTGGCTTCACCGTGATGAGTTATCCAACCAAAAGGGAAGCAGCTTGATGTCTTCTTGAGCCTCTACAACCTCAGCTCAGGCTAGTGAATGATTTCCCTGAGGATGACACGAGCAAAACTGAACATTTCTCTCAAACTTCAAGAGTCTGTACTCCAGGTGGGAATACCTCTTTCTTGCTGGGCGTGTGTCATGTCGGTTGACTGGCTCCTTGATGCCAAACACCTGCCTGAAAGTGTGTAATACTTCCAGATGTTTCTTAGTATCCAGCATGCTCCAGCTACGGCTCTTTCTATCCATTTGAACACCGCAGCTCTGGTTCTAGGGTCGCACCCTTGAAAACATATTCTGATCACTCACGGGAAGTGGGGATTGGTAGATTTATGAAGCGCGAGGGAAGGGCTCTAGTGTCAGGCAAACAGGTCAAATCCTGATCCTCCACTGACACAACCAGTAAGTCCCTTTGCCCTAGTTCCTCATTTGTGAAACAGGAACATGGCAGCAACCTCCCAGAGTCATTACACAGATGTGGTGATACATGCAAGGCTCCTAATAAAAGAGGGTGACACAATAGGTATGCAGTGAAGAATGGATTTTCTCAGAAGAGGCAGGGGAGGTTCCATCTTGTTCACCACCGCATCCCCAGCACTTAGCACATGGCAGGAGCTCAATAAATATGAATAAGAGAGGGAATGTATGCATACCTGAATGGCCCTGTAGGTACTTAGAAAGTCCTTGAAATCTATGTGAGAACTCAATTCATTGTCTCCAACGTACACTTAAAAAGTTAGAACCACTTCAAAGTTGAACCACTGAAAAGCCCTCTTCCACTACCACTTGAACTGAGTCCACTGAATCTTATCATGCTGGCCTCTTCATGTCACGTGTCCTCTCCAGCTTCCAGTCCACAGGGAGGGGGGTGTATAGGGGCCCTGTTACCTACTTGGCCATTAAATACTGGGATGCTCTGCTCCCTCAGCCTGGGCAGCTGCAGGTTCAGACAGCAACACAGACATCGCTGCACTTCAACATGGATCTCCTGTCTGGAAGGGCCCCTCATAGCAGCAGCTGATGCAGTCTCACTTGGTACCCCTTGGAAGTATGTACAAAGGCAAATCAAGGACCACCCCTCACCAAAGCACCCAAATCTGGCCCTGGCCGTTAACCTCCTGCCAGAATTGAGAGGAAAGTGCTATCTCTCACTAATCAGATGAAAATGAAAAGGATCCATTAATGGCCACCTAAACTCTGTGGTTGAAAGGAAGTAACCTGTTGACCCAAAAGTCCATTCAGCCCCTCACATACCCCCGATCCAGAAGTGCAAAGTCAGTACCTACCCAAAGACTGAGCCATCTTTTTTCTACGAAATGGTTCCTGGTTTGATAAGCGGATGCTGTCCTCCAAACAACACCCTCAACTCTCCACTCTGACTCCTGCTGACAACCACCAAGAGACACACATCATTGTTTTTACTCTATAGATAGTTGAAGTCCCTAAGTTTCAAAAATCTGAGAGCAAGAAATGGGAGTCAGTAGATGAAATCGCAGTGACATATTTTTCCTAAGTAAATCGTTCTCATAGGAAGCTGCTGTGATGGTCACAAAGATATGACGAAACTTGGGAGCAGTTCAAACTGGGAATTGTTATTTTCTATCCAATGTATGCTTGCAGAGTATAAAATAACCAGAAAGTGGTGATGGGTATTAACAATAATAGGTTAGATTAATTGAACTCTTTCTATGTGCCAGGCATGGCTACAAGCTCTTTACAAGTATTGATTCATTTTATTCTCCTAATTACCTGCTGAGAAGTAAAGAGAAGTTACACAGCTCACTTGAAGTCACAAGGTCTTTAGTTGCAGAACTGGGTTAAAAGATAACAAATAATGTGAAAAACTCAACAGAATTAATTAAAACAAGATGAGTGAAATAAGAAGGATTGCAGCAGAACCCAAAAATGCAGGACTACAATGAAAATTTCTATTGGTAGCACATAAAAGCAAAATGAACACTGGAAAACTTCATGAGTGATGAAAAAAATAAAACAAGAAGATGTCTAAGAAGGCAGGTAAATGCCAAAGCAACACAGGACAATATCAGAACACACAATACTCACAGAGGGCAGAGATTCTAAGCATTATCTGTATTAGGGGGAAACAGAATCAGTAAACAACGATATTGTAAATTTCTCTTGGCTAAAATGAAAAAAGAGAAAAAGCTAAAACAAAGCAAACAAAAAAGATTAATCATAATTGTAAGATTAAAAGATCTTACTGTATTCCAAAGTCAGTTAAAAGAAATCTTTTCCTGGATACAGCCAGCTAAATTTACTAAATCAAGGATTAATAAGATTACTTTTAAGACAATTAGTAAAATACTTTTACTCATAAGAAATTAAGTTAGAGCCTCACCAATCCTACATCAAAACAAATTTCAAATACAGGTATCTCTGCTTTTTGAAAGTTTGCTTTATGCCCCTTCACTTTTTTGAAAGACCTACATTAGTACCTGCTTTCACTAACTGAAAGAAATCCGAAGAGGATTTTCACTTTTGCAATAAAAAGGCAAAAAGCAAAAATAGCATCTAGCGTTTGTTTTTCAGGGAGCCTTTATGCACCTCGACCAGAATGACACCACCAAGCTCTTTAAAGCCCAGGGAACTATACTCAGCACCTCAATATCAAGACACGATAATTTTGAACTGTGTCTGTGAGCATCTGTGCTTTATCTTGATTTATTTTGTGTATCCATTAGCAAGATATGTCCTAAGATAACTGCTCTTTGCGTTATGCCATTTTGGCTTATGAAAGGCTTGAAAGAAATGCTCTACCTTCGGATAGTGGGGGAAACCTGTAGTTTAAAGAGTTAATTTAAAAATGAGCCGTGTATAACCTTGGGGAAAAAACTGTATTAGTATTGTTTGGATATTTGGATGAAGAACATTTTTTTCTTTTTACTTAGAGCAAAAAGTAATGGGAGGGACTTCCCTGGTGGTGCAGTGGTTAAGAATCCACCTGCCAATGTAGGGGACATGGGTTCGAGCCCTGGTCTGGGAAGATCCCACATGCCGCGGAGCAACTAAGCCCGTGTGCCACAACGACTGAGCCTGCGCTCTAGGGCCCGTGAGCCACAACTACTGAGCCCACGTCCCACAATTGCCGAAGCCCGTGTGCCTAGAGCCTGTGCTCCACAAGAGAAGCCACCGCAATGAGAAGCCTGCGCACCGCAGCGAAGAGTAGCCCTCGCTCACTGCAACTAGAGAAAGTCCGTGTGCAGCAATGAAGACCCAACATAGCCAAAAATAAATAAATAAATATATAAATTTATATTTTAAAAATACCATTATAAAAAAATTAATGGAAAAAAAATCACAAAAGAAAACATCAATGGATTTGACTAATACAGTTTAAAATTTATATCCAAAACAACCTAATCAAAATTTAAAAGCACAAAAGAGCAATATTTCTTACAAAAAAGTACAGCAATAGGCTACTATTAAAAAGAAGAAATTAGAGATAGATATTTATGCATTTTAATAGGGAATCAATAATCATTTACAAATATATGAATAAAAAACTTACAAAACAAAAAATATATATACCCATAAACATTTTGGAAATGTTCACATTCCCTAGTAATCAACAAAATGCAAAGTAAAACTGCAGTTTTTCTTTTGGGGAAAAACAGAGGAGAGAGCAGTTTGTTTCTTAATTGTTGGTAAGTCAGTTCTTTTCTGGAAGCCAGTTTTGCTCTGGGTACCAAGAATACTAATAGTGTACACATTTGACCCACCAATTCAACTCCTAGAAATATATCCCATGCACCAATAAAACAAGTGCATCAAGGGGTATCCAGGAGGACTTCTTCAATCCCAAAATGCAATAATCTAGATTGTTCTAGATTATTTTAAAAACTACCATCAACCTCAGTCCTCACAGGTGTTTTGATCTTCTGAATTTGTGGATCATGTTCCCAAACGTCATCTTATTTAATTTTTGAAACAACTCCCTAAGGAAGGCATTATTATCATTATCCCCACTTAAAGACACTGGAAGACAAAAAGGGCAGGTCAATGTAGTCTGAGTTAAAGGTCACAGAAAGTTTTCTCTGACGGCTGAAATCATGCCATGAAGACATGAAAATATAATGACAGAATGGGAAGCATGGATCACCTAGACCAAATCCGTTCTGTTAAAAATTAAACAATTGGCTTTCAGAGAGGGGAAGGTTCTTACTGAGGTTCACGTGGTGGTTCTGGAACACTCTTTCTCTTGCACTAACTCACTGGAAAGCACAAACATTCCTGGGAAGGAGGGCCTGCTCTCAAACTCTTCTCTTTTCTGTTTGTTAGATTATTAGCTAAAACACAGGCATCTTAGAAGTTGGCAATGGGACATGTGATGGGTCAGTTGTGATGGAGAAATAGGAGGTTAAGGAAGCTCTGAAAAAGGGTCTGGGAATCTCCCAACATTCCACCCTTGCACAGGAGGGCTCTGGTCACACAGTGATCCTAGGGATGGGTAAAGAAGTAGGAACAGAAGAAAGAGAGAACCAATCCCAATTGCTCACTCCACTGCTCAGGTCAGGGCAGGCTCTGGTATCTCCCGGGACTAAGAATTCGTGGTTCAAGTAGCTGTGTTGTAGACCTACCTCTGCCATTTCAGGTCAACCAAGTGCCTGTTGGCCCCTGAGATTTCCCTGGAAGGACCCTGGACAGCGTTCCACCAGCATTCCAAAGAGAAAAACCCATCAGACCCTCCCTAAACAGAGATGCTAACAGGGCAAGTATAAATGTCTCCCTGGAAAGTCCATGGGGAGCTTCACTGGGAGATTTTAAACCTGATCTCAGCCTCTCTCCTTGGCTGCTCTGAATCCACTTGGTAGTACATTTATCAAATCCTTCATTATTTAAAAGAAGAAGCTCTGAAGAGTTGGTTTGGGGAGCTAATTCAGGTCTGGAAGATGAGTCAGGTTTGGCTTTTACTGTCAGGTGTCCTCACATTTGATAAGAGCAGATGGGTAGTAATGAAGCCAGAATCCACCTGGAGCACTTCAAGCTCATTTCCTGCTGGCTGGGGCCGCAATTCCTCCATCAGTTCCTTTGGGGATACTTTGCCAAATCCCTGCCCTTCCACTCATCCTTAGCCTCCGCCTTGGCCTCTGCTTCAAAGCTGGGGAAGGCTGGCCCCATCCATGACAGCCTGCCCTGTGCTCCAGGCATCTGCCTCCTGCTGAGCCCAGGTCTCCACTCTGGAGAAGGAGAAGGTGTCCTGTGGGTTCCCTCCCTGCCTCTCTCAACTCCCTGACTCCAATACCGATGACCCACCCACCTACCCTCCCACCCCAGTGAACAGACTAATTTGGAGTTGTTTACAGCTATGGGTCTCAGCAGCAGTATGTCCACAGGCAGTAATTTGTTACTAATAAAAACAAATGTTCTGAAGTTTGTGAATGATTTCCTTTCTATTTTTTTTTTAAGTAGGAGTGGATTCAAGGTTATATCGATAATAAAATCTCTTACCCCTGTGCATTCTGGTGCATTTTTTTCAGCGACAGAAGATGGAGCTCCCAGCCCCTAGGGGCACAGCGCACACTCCACCCACCCCCTGGGCTGACCAGCGGACCACCACTGGTTTGGAGCTTTGTGAGGCCTCGCTGTTTGCATTGATCAGGGAGTAAGAGCTCCTTAGGGCAGGGACCTTGTCTCATTGTCCTCTGTGCTCCAGCCCCAGACACGGTGCCTGCATACAGTGGGTGCTCAGTCCTCTTGGAGTGGCAGAAGGCGGTGCTTTGACTGATGAGCTCATGGACTAACCAAGACTTGCATCGTGAGCATGCGTAGAACATGGCCGTGTGGAGTCAAGTCTGAGCAGCAAGGGCACCCAATCTTCAGCCTCCTCACCCCTCCTCTGTGGATTTCCTCTCCTAATCTGCTTTCCAACCTCAGTTTACTATGTCTCTGATACCCCACCTTTTGTGACCCAGGAGGTACCTGGAATCGCTTTTCTCTGAATCCTTGTTTCATGGTTTGGCTAAACTGACCATCTATCACATGCTCAGGTGCTCCTCGAGCACATCCTGCCTACTGAGCGCTCCTCATGGCTGGGCATAATGTCCTCTGCCTTTGCATGTATTCTCGCCTTCCAGCGTCAAGTTGAACCACACAGAGGTATAATGAAAAGGAAATGTAAAAAACATATTTAAATGGGTGTCAGAGGGACCTGGGTTCAGATCCCAGCAAATCCCTTTGGATGCTGTGTGATGTTAGGCAATTTACATAACCTCTCTGACTTTCACTTTTCTCAACTTTTAAGTGCATGTGATAATGTTTACCCTGTCATAGGCAGGACAGAGGCCACATCTTATAGAAAATGTCTGCCCTTTTCTCACACGCCTCCTGCCTCCCCTACTCCCCACCATATTTTGAGCCCCCAAGAATCATTAGCAGGTCAATAATGCCATGAGGTCCACCAATGCATTGTCATTAAGTGTCACCAGCTCCTTCCAATGCCTCATAGATCCAGAACAGGGGACAGGCAGGTCTGACCCATCACGAGCACGACTGCAGCCTGGCTGCCTGTGGGGCAGTGACCAGGCTAATAAGACCCCAGGCAACTGCAAGGACCTCAAGGTGGCTCATGTTGCTGCTCATATGGGGGGAGGGGAACCCATCAGCACATCTAGCTCTTCCGGGAAAGGACATTTGGACGTATCTGGAGTGACCAGCTGAGTATCACACTGTTACCCTTAGTTCCAGATCCTTCACTGCACCCCCAAGTTCTGCCCAGGTACCACGTTAAGTCAACCAACTAGCCAAGGAATGTGCCTTTTTCCAAATTAACACAAAACCACAGACACACGTGCAAATAATTCTAAGAGCTAATTCACGGAGAAGTTATGATGCGCCAGACACCATTTTCCGTGTATGCATTCATTAATAAACCCCTCAAATCTGGGGCATAGGTATTGTGATGACCTTCACTTATGGATGAGGAGAGGGAGGCACAGGGAGGGTCAGTAACCTGTGCAAGGTTGGAGAGAAACAACCGGACCCATCAGTTCTCCTTCTCTGGGCCATCACATCTTCTGGGAGGGTCCCAAATAGCAATAGCCCCCACTTGTAGATCCCTGCTGCATGCCAGAAACTATTTCAGGTATTACAATTTCCATATTCCAGAAGGGGAAATTGAAGATTTGAAAAGTTAAATGACTTACTCAAGATCACACAGTAAGTGATGAAGCAAGAACTTAAAGTTGAGCCTTTGTCTAACATGCCACACTGCATCCCAAAGGACATTTTCCTTTGGAAAATGGAGAGCAGAAGGAAAGGGGAGATCCATGAAGACTAGTCGCAAAAGGAAATATCCTCATAGGGCGGTCCTGGTTGCCTCCTACTAACGAAGACCCAGAAGAAACACCCTTCTCTCCTGTCTTTGTTCCCTCCACCAGCATCTGCCAGTTAGGCAGAACGTGGGAACTCACTTCCATCCCATGTTAAGTGCAGGTTCCACGTTAAGTAAAAATCTTTGCAGCATTTTCCTCTTCCTTCTCCTCCTCCTCCATCTTTGAGCGTAACGCTGTTCATTACCATCCCTGTAACTTCTCCAAGATAAGCACTGCCAGGAGAAACCATTGTCTTGTCAGAAAAGTCCATTAAGGCTGTCAGGCTCCCTAACAAATCAATCAGGCACCAGGAGGCCTTTCAAAACGATTTCATTTGCTATTCAGGCGGAAACAAATAACTTTCCCAGGTGAGCGGCAGAGGCGCAGGCCACGGGCCAAATTGCGCTACGTTCTCAGGAAAGAGCTGACATTTTCCACCAACAAATGGCACAGGGTGTGCTTATCTCTCCCGTATTAAAACAAAACCACACTCTTCTTGACCCCTCTTTCCCCATCAGCTAGTCCCCGGTTCTTTGTGGGTCCGGACTCACCGTCACCAATTTCTTTCCTCTTGTTTTCTATTGCGCCAACTCCAATCAGACGTTCCTTCACCCTCCCCTGACACTGCCCTTTTCAAGGTCATCAAAGACCTCCGTGTTGCTACGTGCAATGACCATTTCTCAGTCCTCACTCAGCTTCCTTGACCTAGCAGCAGCAAGTGATCACTCTCTATCTTTGTCAGAGATACTAACTGCTGTAACAGCCAATCCCCAAATCTCAGTGGCTGAAAATTGTAAAGGACTATTTCTCACCTGTGACACATTCTGGAGTGTGTGCATGTGTGTTATATGTGTGTGTGTGTGTGTGTGTGTGTGTTTGGGGTACAGCCCCAAAGAGTCATTAGGGGACCAGATCCTCCCATCCACAGGCTCCACTCTCCCCTGAGGTCATGGAGAGCAGGAGATTTTGTTGGCCAGGCCTGGAGGTGGCATACCTCACTTCCACCCACATTTCACTGTCCAGGACTCAAGGCACATGGATGCACCTAATTTTAAGGGAAGGTGGGAAATATAGTCTAATTCCGTGCCCAGGAAAAAGAGGAACTGGTTTGGGAGCATCTTACTAGTCTCATCCATGCTCCATCCACACTTTCTTCACTTTATTTCCAGATCCTTTATGCTCTTGCTTTTTTCCTAATGCACTGGCTATTTCTGCTCAGTCTCCTTTGCTTGTCCCATCTCTTCCCTCAAACATCTGAATATCCCATGGCTTAAAAGACTAGCTGTATACCAACAATTCTCAATTTATTTCCCCAGTCAGACCTTTCTCCAAATCTCTAAACTTGAGTATCCAATTGCTCACTTCACATGTCCACTTAAACGCTAGAAGACATAGCAATGGATTATTCTAAAGTGATTGCCCAGTATTCCTTCCCAAACCCACTCCATCTAGAGCCTTTCCAACTCAGGCAATGGCACCTCCATCTTTCTAGCTTGGGCCCAAATCCTTGGTGCCACCTTAGACTCCTTTATTTCTCTCACATCTCAAATATAACATATCAAGAAATCCTGCTAGAAGACCTAAATAGACATTTCTCCAAAGAAGATATACAGATTGCCAACAAACACATGAAAGAATGCTCAACATCATTAATCATTAGAGAAATGCAAATCAAAACCTCAATGAGATATCATCTCACACCAGTCAGAATGGCTATCATCAAAAAATCTAGAAACAATAAATGCTGGAGAGGGTGTGGAGAAAAGGGAACACTCTTGTACTGTTGGTGGGAATGTAAATTGATACAGCCACTATGGAGAACAGTATGGAAGTTTCTTAAAAAACTACAAATAGAACTACCATACGACCCAGCAATCCCACTACTGGGCACATACCCTGAGAAAACCATAACTCAAAAAGAGTCATGTACCAAAATGTTCATTGCAGCTCTATTTACAATAGCCAGGACATGGAAGCAACCTAAGTGTCCATCAACAGATGAATGGATAAAGAAGATGTGGCACATATATACAATGAAATATTACTCAGCCATAAAAAGAAACGAAATTGAGTTATCTGTAGTGAGGTGGATGGACCTAGAGTCTATCATACAGAGTGAAGTAAGTCAGAAAGAGAAAAACAAATACCGTATGCTAACACATATATGTGGAATCTAAGGGAAAAAAAAAAAGGTCATGAAGAACCTAGGGGTAAGACGGGAATAAAGACACAGACCTACTAGAGAATGGACTTGAGGATATGGGGAGGGGGATGGGTAAGCTGTGACAAAGTGAGAGAGTGGCATGGACATATATACACTACCAAACGTAAAGTAGATAGCTAGTGGGAAGCAACCGCATAGCACAGGGAGATCAGCTAGGTGGTTTGTGACCACCTAGAGGGGTGGGATAGGGAGGGTGGGAGGGAGGGAGACGCAAGAGGGAAGAGATATGGGAATATATGTATATGTATAACTGACTCACTTTGTTATAAAGCAGAAACTAACACACCATCGTAAAACAATTATACTCCAATAAAGATGTTAAAAAAAAAAGAAATCCTGCTAGCTCTACCTTCAAAACCTACCCACCAAAAACTAAATAAATAAATTCCACTAGTTCTCACCTCCTGTTAGACGCCACCAGCATTCCCAGCTGGATTATTGCAGTATCCTCCTCCCTGGCTTTCCTGATACTGCCTGCATCCTCCTACAATATATTCTCAATGCAGCAGCCAGAGAAGTCCTACCAGAGGTAAATCAGTTCATTCTACTCCTGTGCTCCGAACCCTGAAATGGCTCCACTTCACTCAAAAAAAAAAACAGAACAAAAAACTGAAGTTCTTACCACAGTCCACACCCATGCCTCTGTTTCAGTCCTGTCAATGAAAAACCTTCCTGACTGCCCACTGAGTACAAACTCCCAGGTTGGCAGAGAACGTGCTCCACATTTTTGCTCCTTGCTTTTTCTTGCTGTGGCTCCCACTTCCTCCTACATGAGGCCTGTGTGCCAGGCAAAGGGACCGACCACACCTTTTTCCCCCTGCATCTCTGCTCCTGGCTTCCCTTCTCCTTTTGAATGAAGCCTCTGGGACCCAGTCATCTTTCAATGGCCATTTCAAGAATTACCTCCCATAATAGGGGCCTCCCTGGTGGCGCAGTGGTTGACAGTCCGCCTGCCGATGCAGGGGATACGGGTTCATGCCCCGGTCCGGGAGGATCCCATATGCTGTGGAGCGGCTGGGCCCGTGAGCCATGGCCACTGAGCCTGCGTGTCCGGAGCCTGTGCTCCGCAACGGGAGAGGCCACAACAGTGAGAGGCCCACGTACCGCCAAAAAAAAAAAAAAAAAAAAGAATTACCTCCCATAATAAAGGTGAACTGAGACCACATTAGTCTTTCAAGGCCACAGTGGACTTGAAGGCATCTCTCATGTCAGCTTCCTCACTAAGTAAATGTTTAGAGGGCAGGGCCTTTGTTATATTCACCTCAATCAACAAGGATAGGGCTTTAAACTCATTTATCTCCCTTTGATTTAAGAGACATTTTACTCTGTGCAAGGATGGGGGACCTAGAGGCAAGCAGGTCACCTTCCCCGACTTCAGGGTAGTCCCTGTTGGGAGAGGAGAGAGCTGGTGAACAAGCAATTCCAAGGTCATATTGTCAAGGTCCCATAGAGTGAAGTATTGGGTGATGGGTCAGTGGGATGGTGGGAGGAGCTGGGAAGGCTTAGCAGGAGGCGGTGGCTGACCCAAAGCCTGAAGATGAGGTACGTGTTGAAAAGAAGAGAGAGGTGTGGGAGGAGCAGACATTCTAGAGTAGAGATCAGTGAGGGACTCAGTCATATTTGTTCAATCTTTGAGAAATGTTCTGCCTTTGATGCTCTTTCAAACGTTTGAATATATACATACAATGCCTTAATGAGATTGAAGAATTACTCAGATGCCTTAAAACAGGGGTCCCCAACCCCCGGGGCCATGGACTGGTACCAATCCATGGCCTGTTAGGAACTGGGCCACACAGCAGGAGGTGAGCGGCGGGCGAGCGAGCGAAGCTTCATCTGCCACTCCCCATCGCTCCCCATCGCTCACATTACCGCCTGCACCATACCCCCGCCCCCCGCCCTCACCCCCGTCACCCTGGTCCATGGAAAAATTTTCTTCCACGAAACGGGTCCCTGGTGCCAAAAAGGGTGGGGGCAGCTGCCTTAGAACCAGACACACTTTAAAATAATAATAATAATAAGAGGATCTTGCATTTCAAAATAGCCTTTTAAACACTTCCAGATGCTTTCACATCCATGATACATTCTGGTTTTTGTTTTTCACGACTGTTCTGTAGATATAAAGAACATGGTAATAACACTCCCATTTCACAGATTTAGAAATAATCTTGGAAATGTTGTATGGCTTGCTAACATAGACGAGCTAATTGTTTTAAACACAGGTCCCCCCACTTCCCCTCTTAAGACTTTCTGCTACATTTGGGGGTCATTACCTGGAGTCTAAGGATGGAGTGGTTTAGGGGCTCCATGAATCCCTTAATACTTAAGCGAAATTCTCCGAGCATTTTTCAGGGCACTAAGTTCTCTATATTTCATTAGATATCATCAGGATTGCAATTTTAAAATGTGTACAAACTATTGTACCATACTACAGTCAAGGCATGATGACCTTGACCAAGGACAAACTTGGGACTGGTTCATACAGCTTCTTCCTAGAATGAAGCTCCAGGGGAAGAAGAACAGGCTACATGTAGAATACAGACTTCTCTGAGCTGAACTGCCTTCATGCCTGCACTAAGGGTCTCCTAGGAAGAACCTGGAAATAGTCACCAGCTGCTCCAATCCTAACATAATAATGCCCTTCAGCCAGAACTTGAACTCTATTTGTGTACAGTGTTTGGGTTCAATGCCACTAAATTTAGAAGACCATTGCAATTTCTAACACCCATTGTCTGATTTGGATGAAATGTCATTGAAGTCTAATTAAGTGATTGCTAGAGGCAAACTTTGCTGGGTCCAACTGATGGTCAGGTACTGTTTAGTTTCTTCATCCCTGTGGGTCTCTGGGGAACAACTTTGGAGCGCCTCAGATTCACCTGCAGTGCTTGTTAGCCATCTAGCTGTCCACAGCTCATCCAAGCCCACTGACCCCATCTCTGGGAAGGCCAGCTGTGGGCAAGTGTGGGGACTCTGGGATGGAAGGAGGTAATTGGGAGAAAAGATGTCAGTGCATCCCAGTCATCCCTGGTGACAATAACCAACTGGGCAGGAGCCTGAGTGGCTCCACGTTTGAAAAGCACCCAGCTGATTGGAAGCACTGATCTATTTGGTGGTTTTCAAATCTGGCTCTGCACCAGAATTGCCTAGAAAGTCTCAAGACAATTCTGATTCCCAGGTCCACTTCAGACTTACTGAGTTGAATTCTTTAGGGAGGAAACCCATGAATGTGATTTTTAGGTCTGTAGGTGATTCTGATGTTCAGGCAAGGGCATGGATGATTAGATGAAGGATTACTCTGATGAATTAAGCCTGGACAGCCACAAAGACCATGCAATTTGTATGTGGTAGACTGATTTTCCACTTCTGGCCCTGATACCCTTGTGGAAACTTGAGAGAAAGGGAGGGAGTTAGCATCTAGATGGAAGATGAGCAGGCAATAAATTATTGCACCTGTGGGGTTTGATCAGGTCTTCGCGAACCAGACCTGGGTGTCAGACGAGAATCGGACCTGGGAACCAGAAACAGACCTACCTGGGAGCTGACAGAGTCAGGCAAGTAATCTAAAGCCCCTGTGTCTCTGTTTATTCATCTCTAAAGTGGGGATAATATTAACTTCAGCCTAATGAGATTGTTCAGAGCAGGGAGTGGGCACACTACCACCCATAGGTTAAATTCAGCCAGCCTGGATTTTTAGCCCACAGGCTAAGAATGGCTCTTATATCTTTAAATGGTTACATTTTAAATGGTTATATTAAGTACCTACCTAATAGCTTTGATGTTACCTTTTGACATGAAAAGCCTAAAATATTTACTGTTGGGCACTGTAAGAAAGTTTGCTGACCCCTGGTTTAGAGGGTTAAATGAAAGAATTGATGTGAAATGCCTGGCATGTATTACATGTTATTTATAATAACTTTCAGGATCTGAGACCTCCTCCTGGCTGGAAGCCTGCAAGAAAGAAGGGACATCAGTCCTACAGCCACAGGAAGTTGAATTCTGACAACAACCAGGGAGCCTGGAGGAGAACCCCTGCTCCAGGTGAGAATGCAGCCATGCCGACACCTCAGCTTCTGCTGGTGAGACCCTGAGAAAAGGACCCAGCCACACCATGCCCACCCAGTCTTCTGACTTTTAGAAACTGAGATTGTAAGCAGATGTTTGTTTTTCTTTTTGTTTTTGGCCACTGCGTGGCTTGCAGGATCTTAGTTCCCTGACCAGGGATTGAACCCAGGCCCTCAGCAGTGAAAGCACAGAGTCCTAATCACTGGACCACCAGGGATTTCCCAGATGTTTTTTTTTTTTTTTTTTTTTTTTTTTTTGCGGTATGTGGGCCTCTCACCGTTGTGGCCTCTCCCGTTGCGGAGCACAGGCTCCGGACACACAGGCCCAGCGGCCATGGCTCACGGGCCCAGCCGCTCCGCGGCATGTGGGATCTTCCCAGACCGGGGCACGAACCCGTGTCCCCTGCATCGGCAGGCGGACTCTCAACCATCGCGCCACCAGGGAAGCCCCAGATGTTGTTTTAAGGCACTAACTTTGTGGCACTTTGTTAAGCAGCAAGTGAAAACTCAGACAAGCCTTCAGACACCAAAAATCTGACTTTTCTCACCAGGAAAAGGCACTCTGACTTTCCCCTCACTCTCTGGAAGTCTCCTGCCTACTTTTCTCTGCCTTCTCTTTCAGGTTCCCTGGCATCCACGGGGCCCCACCAACTATCCCTCGCACTCAGGGAGTTTGCAGTCCTTGGGACGCAGGCCCTTGGGTATGCCACTCAGCTGTGCATTACTTCATCCATTCCTCAGGGGTTCCCTGGACCAGGTGCAGGGGATACTGACACGAACAAGCCAGGGCTCCTGCCCTCAAGGAGTCATTAGTTCAGGTAGAGCAGGGTATGGTAACACCTTCAGTGAAGCATACATGGAGCAGGAGAGAGAACTGCGCTGGGTCTCTTACGCTCAGCAGTGCTCACCGAGGCCTCTGTGTGCCAGACACTCTGCTCAGCCCTGACGATACAGAAGTAATTCAGCCTGCAAAAAGCTCACCTACTCTTGTGACTCTGGCTCAGCCCCACAGCCTCGATGGCTACAGCAGTGTCATTCACCTCCAATCCGGCTCTAACATGCCTCTGCATCAAGACATTGCCAGGTCCTTTAAGGCAGGAACTGAATCACACCCATGCCTACATTCTATCCCATGACTCATAGAGAGTTGAGAATTCAATTGATCAATTCTCAAATGCCCTCTTCTCTAAAATTTAAGCAAATTCCTCCCTGTTTTTCTTCCACCGACCTTCACAAAAACATTAGCAATGCATCTTTAATACACTGAAGGTCTGTTCTCCACAATTATAAAATACTGAAGTTAAATCCTCATAAAATAAACACAAGTGAAGTGATTGAAAGGTTTAATACTTTGCCAAATGTGTGGGTTAATCTATGTGTATGTAGGTGTATATGTGTGTAGTGTGTTGGCAAAGCAGTCATTTTTGGCCTTCGAGTAATTTTTTCCTCAGACCTCCACTGGCCAGCTGGGCCAATCCAGGAGAACAGAGCCACGGTAAGGCTTATACGGTCTGCCCACGCTGAGGGCTCAGCACTTCTTGTGGTTGCCAGGGTGTGTGTGGCACAAATACCTTAGTCCCATGGTTAGCTGATCTGCCTTCCCCAAAGGCACCAACATACCATGAAATACGCAGCTGGGCCAGCCCATGGTGACACAATCATTTGCTGGTCCAGAACGGGCAATTTAATTACGGCAAGAAGTCAAAATTTAACAGGACCATCAACTAAGACCCAAATACAATGTGGTGAAGACATTTTTTTCTACTGCAGAATGCATAAAATGTCCACGCTGTATACTGTAGTGATGCCATGCAAAAACTCTCCTTACTTTTGCTTGAAGCCTCAGTACATTTGACAGGCATCTTCGAGACCACTTCAAGAGCCACAAATGAACTTCTCAAGTTTCTCAGGATCTGTAGGGTATGAAAGCTGGAAATACCTTAGAGATAATCCAATCTAACAGTCTGTCCTCTTGATTTACATACGAGAAAACTGAGGCTCAAAGAGAGGAAGTAAGTTTTCCAAAGTTACGTCCTGAGCTACATGCAGAATAGAAAATAAAACTGAAGCCTCCTGCCTTCCAGAGCAGGGTTTCTCAATCTCGACACTATTGATGCTTTAGGTCAGATAATTCTTTAGTGTGGGGAGCTGTCACGTGTATTTTAGTATGTTTTGCATTACCCTTGGTCTCTACCCACTAGATGCCACAGCAACCCTCCACCCCATTGAGAAAATGAAAAAATGTCTCCGAACGTTGTTGAGTGTCTCCTGGGGGGCAAAAATCACCCCAGCAAAGAACCAGTGACCTGAACGAATGATGCCAGCTTATGTGAATTCTGACTCTAAGATGTACCTGGCTGTATGATCTCAGCAAGTCACTTAACCTTTCTGAGACTGAGTTTCCTTATCTTTAAAGTAAAAATAGTGCCAGCTTTACAAGTTCACATGATTGGTGAATGTAAATGAAATTATGTATGTAAGTCTGTCAGTAAAGTGCCAAACACACAGTAGGCAGGCAGTGGTTATTATTTTTATGAGTTGTGATAGTTTGATACCAGTCTATTTCCAGCAAGCTCTTTCTCCTGTCTGCAATTTGCTGTAAATGCCACCGAACAATCATTTCCTAATGGGGACAGCTACCTTGGCAGCAATAAGCTGAGGCTGGGGCCTCCTCACATTTGGAGGAAAGGGAGAGTGCTTGTGAGTCAGGCAGGGTTGTATTTGCTGTGCAGGAAGACAAGCTATGTGCTTTTTTGTTTGTTTTTGTCATGTCTTTAAGCTTCCTTATCTCCAGCTGCAGGGTTCTGCAAAATTAAATTCAATTAGTATTTGTCATCCTTTTCCTGGCTGAGTAAGTCAACTTCTTTTATTGCTGAAACTCATAAAAAAAGTGGAATTGCCAAAGAGCTCTGAAGATTTCAAGGTTTTGAGATGGAAAGTCCTGAATATAAGAGGGGAGAAGTAATTTTTTTCATAACAAAAAAACCATGGTGTCATTGTGATCATGGGTAATGTACAGGTATGAATATAAACAGAAAGTTCAATGCTGGGGTTTTCAAACTCTGGTTTTACTACAAAATCTGTGTGTGCAGAAACATAATACTGTCCAATACGTGAGAGTGGGACAACTTTTGCTGTTCTGGCTGCCTCTCTCTGTTTGCACCCCACCGTGGGTGTTTATGCTGGTTGGGAATTCAGGGGACTTGAAGAAACATAAGCATCTTCAGTGTCAGGACTGATCATCTCATATCCACCCTAATGACCGAAAGGGGTCAAAGGAATTTGTGACGGTGACTTCCTGGGTTCATCCCTGTCTCCTTTCTACCCTGGAAATGGCAAGTGGTACCCATTCCATCCCAGCCCTTGGTTTGACCAGGCAAATTCATGCTGAGACAGCTGCTCTTTATCTTCATTCCCATCTCCAGGCCCTGTCTATGCAATGATAACTCATGCCTGAACCCTACATCCAGACATCAGCCCTCCTATTTCCTTGGTTTTCATTAATGTGACTCTGGAGTTTTTTTCCAAACCACCATGAAGTTTGGGAAAGCTCTGCTTTCTCTGACAATGATCAGGACACAGTGGTGTAGCTTGGAGGCTCCTGTTCTCTTTCTTTTGGCTGTCATTGGAGCCAGTGGAGCTGTCCCCAGATATTCCTCTTACACAAGAAAGATGACTTTGGACTCCTGAGGAAACCCACTAGGATTAACCATCAGAAAGATGGTCCACCTAGGGAGCTGCCCATAGAGTCACATCTATTTCTGAAAACCTCTTCTCCATCATGATGTCCACTATAGGAGGGTGTGTTTTGTTTGCTCATGTAAGCCCCATAGTGAGAAGTCCTTGACTGTCTCATTCACCACTGTAATTCACATGCAGTAGATTCTCAAAAATTTCTTGCAAATGAATAAATGAACAAATGTGAGATAGGCAAACATCCCTCTTTGGCAGTGTGCAAACCTCCAAGTGTACCAAACCCACAGTCCTTCATCCTTCACTGCCTGGGTAGCTTAAACCAGAGGACACATGCTGGTGGCCTGGGGCAAAATTCAGGCAGCAGTGTTGTTTAATCTGTAGATTGTCTGTCCACACAGTGCTCTATAGATTAAACTGAATTATTTACTTTTTTAAAAAATTTTGGAAATTTCATAAAAATTCTGGATTTCTGGCTTCTTTTGGAAAATGACAAGACTTGGTAGACTTGAGGTTACATTTATAGAAGAAAATCATTAGACTTTTTCTTATTTACTAAGCATAATTAAAAATCCTGGAGATATATATACATAGGAAGATTCTGAAAGATGGAGAGAGGCAAACCAGTTAGGGAGCTTGGGACCCAAGAAACAGCATGATGGTGAGTTCCCTGGGTTTTCTTTTTGCCTCATATATCCCAAACTTGAAGCTGAAGAAGGCTGCAACTCAGAAATACAAATAGGCACAGCAAAAAACCAACAAAATCCCAAGCAAAAGGTTGCTTTCTCTAGCCAAAGGACCAGAAAAAGTGCTACATAGCAAAATAAATAATTTTCATACAATTGCCACTCTATTCAGATAAATGTTACACAAAAAACTGTGACCTTGTCTCTACCCATGCCATAAAAGGCTGAGTAGGGATCCTAGACCTCCAGTCTCATGATGCTGTAATGAGGTACCCCAACATCCTGGCTAAAGTTTTGTCAGAGAGGGTCAAGTAGGGTGCTGGGACGTTCATCCCCAACAGGCTGTAATGATGACCATACTACAGTGTCAATGAAGACCATGTGGAGAGCCTGGGTGTCCACCCTCACCTAACAGTAATGAGGAGCCCTCCCTGCTCCCCACTGGGGTGGTGTCAGAAGAGGCTTAGGAAAGAGTCAGGACTTTTACCGTTGCCCAGCTATAATGAGGCTGTCTCCACTGCAGTATCACTGGAGACCACGTGGGAAGCTGGAATTCCCTCCCCAACCCAGAAGTAATGAGAAAGTCCCCTCAGGTGTTAATGAAAGCCAAGTAGAGAATCTAGACCCTTACCTCCAGTTGTCAGTAAGGACATGGTGCCCACCCTTCTCTCTTGCTCAGTGTCAGAAAAAGCCAATTAAAACAGATGGTATAAATAAGATCTAGGGTCTCAGAGAATAATATAAAAATTTTCAGGTTTCAACAGAAAATCACTCATTATACCAAAAATTAACAAGATCTCAAGCTGAATGAAAAACAGAACATCAATAGATGGCACTGCTGAGAAAAAGGACGTATGAGAATTATCTGACAAAGATTTTAAAGCAGGCATGATAAAAACACTTGAATGGTCAATTATAAACATGCATGAATCAAAATAAAATAGAAAGCCTATGCAAAGATTTAGAAAACCTCAGTAAAGAAATGGAAGATATAAAGAAGAACCAAATGGAAATTTCAGAAGGGAAAAACACAATGACTTAAATAAAAAGCTCAGTAGATGGGTTTATCAGAAGAATGGAGGAAGGAATCAGTGCACTGGAAGAGAGAAAAACAGAAATGCCTAATCTGAGCAACAGAGGGAAAACAAACTAAAAAAGAGTGAGAGAGAGTTACAGAGCTTCAAGGACTCATGAGAAAAGATTTAACATTCACATCACTGGAGTTCTGGAAGAGAGGAAAAAGAGAGCAATGCTGGGAAAATATTCAAAAAAAAAGTAATGGCTGAAAACTCTCTTTTGGACAAGAGACACAAACCTATAGATTCAAGAAGTTGAGTGAATGTCAAACAGGATAAACCCAAAGAAGTCTAAGCCAAGGAGACAAAATTAACTTCTGAAAATATAAAACAGAAAAAATATTGAAAGCAGCCTTTAAAGCAACACTTTATCTATAGGGGAAAAACAATTAGAACGACAGGAGATTTTTAAGCAGAAACCAAGGAAGTCAGAAGGAAGAAGCACAGTATTTTTCAAATGCTGAAAGAAAGTAATTGTCAACCTGGAATTCAATATCCAGCGAAAATATGCTTCAGGAATGAAGAGGAAATCAAGACACTCTCAGAGGAAGGAAAACTAAGAGAACTGGTCATCAGAAGACCTATTCTGAAAGAATGACTAAAGGAAGTTTTTGAAACAAAAAAGAAACTGTAAAAGAAGGAAACCTGGTACACCAGGAAAACAGAAAGAACATGATAAACAAAAATACGGGTAAATTTTGGAGATTAATCCTTTGTCAGTTGCTTCACTTGCAAATATTTTCTACCATTCTGAGGGTTGTCTTTTGGTCTTGTTTATGGTTTCCTTTGCTGTGCAAAGGCTTTGAAGTTTCATTAGGTCCCACTTATTTATTTTTGTTTTTATTTCCATTTCTCTAGGAGGTGGGTCAAAACGGATCTTGCTGTGATTTATGTCATAGAGCGTTCTGCCTATGTTTTCCTCTAAGAGTTTGATAGTGTCTGGCCTTACATTTAGGTCTTTAATCCATTTTGAGTTTATTTTTGTGTATGGTGTTAGGGAGTGTTCTAATTTCATACTTTTACATGTACCTGTTCAGTTTTCCAAGCACCACTTATTGAAGAGGCTGTCTTTTCTCCACTGTATATTCTTGCCTCCTTTATCAAAGATAAGGTGACCATATGTGCGTGGGTTTATCTCTGGGCTTTCTATCCTGTTCCATTGACCTATATTTCTGTTTTTGTGCCAGTACCATCCTGTCCTGATTACTGTAGCTTTGTAGTATAGTCTGAAGTCAGGGAGCCTGATTCCTCCAGCTCCATTTTTCATGCAGCTCAATAACAAAAAAACAAACAACCCAATCCAAAAATGGGCAGAAGACCTAAATAGACATTTCTCCAAAGAAGATATACAGATTGCCAACAAACACATGAAAGAATTTTCAATATCATTAATCATTAGAGAAATGCAAATCAAAACAACAATGAGATATCATCTCACACCAGTCAGAATGGCCATCATCAAAAAATCTAGAAACAATAAATGCTGGAGAGGGTGTGGAGAAAAGGGAACACTCTTGCACTGTTGGTGGGAATGTAAACTGATACAGCCACTATGGAGAACAGTATGGAGGTTCCTTAAAAAACTACAAATAGAACTACCATACGACCCAGCAATCCCACTCCTGGGCATATACCCTGAGAAAACCATAATTCAAAAAGTGTCATGTACCAAAATGTTCATTGCAGCTCTATTTACAATAGCCAGGACATGGAAGCAACCTAAGTGTCCATCAACAGATGAATGGTTAAAGAAGATGTGGCACATATATACAATGGAAAGTTACTCAGCCATAAAAAGAAACAAAATTGAGTTATTTGTAGTGAGGTTGATGGACCTAAAATCTGTCATACAGAGTGAAGTAAGTCAGAAAGAGAAAAACAAATACTGTATGCTAACACATATATATGGAATCTAAGGGAAAAAAAAAAAAGGTCATGAAGTACCTAGGGGTAGGACGGGAATAAAGACACAGGCCTACTAGAGAATGGACTTGAGGATATGGGGAGGGGGAAGGGTAAGCTGTGACAAAGTGAGAGAGAGGTTTGGACATATATACACTACCAAACGTAAAATGGATAGCTAGTGGGAAGCAGCCGCATGGCACAGGGAGATCAGCTTGGTGTTTTTTGACCACCTGGAGGGGTAGGATAGGGAGGGTGGGAGGGAGGGAGACACAAGAGGGAAGAGATATGGGAACATATGTATATGTATAACTGATTCACTTTGTTATAAAGCAGAAACTAACACACCATTGTAAAGCAATTATACTCCAATAAAGATGTTTAAAAAAAGAGAGAAAATATCTAAAATCAATAATCTACACTCTCACCTCAAAAGCCTAGCTAAAGAATAGCAAAATAAGTCCAAATGAGTAGATGAAAGAAATGTTAAGATAGGAACAAAAATCAATGAAATAAAGTATAGAAAAACAATAGAGAAAAATCAGTAAAATAAGGAGTTGGTTCTTCAAAAAGATCAGTAAAATTGACAAACCTCTAGCAAGTTTGACAAAGAAAAAAGAGTGAAGACAAATTTTCAATATCAAGAGTGAACTAGTATATATCATTACAGGTTCTTGCAGACATTAAAAAGATGATAAGAGAATACTAAAAACAATTCTACACAAATACATCTGCCAATTTATACGAGATGGGCCAATTCCTTGAAAAACATAACCTATCACCACTCACCCAATGTGAAATAGATAATTTGAATAGCCTTATAACTATTAAGGAAATTTAATTTATAATTGTAAAACTCCCCAGAAAGCATTTTCACTGAAGGACTCTAAGAAACATTTACAAAAGAATTAACACCAGTGCTACACAATCTCTTCCAGAAAATAGAAAGGGGGAAAGCATTTCCCAATTCATTTTATGAAGATAGTGTCACCCTTATATGAAACCAGATAATGGCATCTGGTTTTGTATCAGATGAAGAAAGATGAAGACGATGACAGACAAATAAAGAAAGTGGCAGACTAATATCCCTCATGAATATGGGAGAAAAAATCCTGAATAAAATATTAGCAAATTATATTCAGTAGCATGAATTTTATAAGTAGAAATATACACTATGACTAAACAGGGTTTCCTTTAGGCATGCAAGGTTGGTTCGATATATGGAAATCAATGAATGTTATCACCAGATTAACAAACTAAAGAAGAAAAACCACACATTCATATCAATCAATACCAGAAAAAAAGAATTTGACAAAATCAAAACCCATTTATGACAAAACAAGGACAAAAAAACTCTCAGAAATCTTGGAATAGAATTCTGCCTCAACTTGATAAGGAGAATCTACAAAAACTCTGCAGGTTATATTATACTTATTGGTGAAAGAGTGAATTCTTTCCCCTAAGATCTGGAAGAAGGCAAGAAAATCTTCTCTCATTTTTAGTCAGTTCAGTAAGGAAATAAAAGGAAACAAAACTGTTTCTAATTGCAGATGACATGATTGTCTATGTAGGAGTTCAGCAAGGTTGCAGGACACAAAGCATAAAAATAAACATATAAAGGCAATTGCATTGGACTTCCCTGGTGGCGCAGTGGTTAAGAATCTGCCTGCCAATGCAGGGGACACAGGTTTGAGCCCTGGTCCGGGAAGATCCCACATGCCGCAGAGCAACTAAGCTTGTGTGCCACAACTACTGAGCCTGTGCTCTAGAACCCGCGAGCCACTACTGAGCCCCCGTGTCACAACTGCCAAAGCCCGCACGCCTAGAGCCTGTGCTCTGCAACAAGAGAAGCCACCACAGTGAGAAGCCCACGCACCGCAACAAAGAATAGCCCCTGCTCGCCGCAACTAGAGAAAGCCCGCACGCAGCAACGAAGACCCAACACAGCAAAAAAAAAAAAAAAAAAAAAAGCAATTGCATTTTTATACACTAGCAATGAACACATGAACAACAAAATTAAAAATACAATATCATTTACAGTCGAGCCCTCTTTGTAAATTAAGTTCAGACATTTAGAGTCATGTCTGATGGACTACATGTGGGCGTGAGAGGAGGGGTGAGTGGAGACACCCAGTGGAAACCAGACAGCAGGCAAGAATATCTGCGCTTGTGAGAGAAAAGAGAAACACTACAAATGAGAAAAAACTCAGATGGTAGAGGGCAGAATCAGCGGCAGAAACTTGAGTGGAAGGTTACGTACCACAGCACAGCTCTGGCCTGCATGTGAACCTACCCTACATACCTAAAGCTTGGGAGCACCCATCCTGGGAAAGGAAGCCAGAAAGAAATGTAAACACTGGGAGTCCAAACAACATTTCTGCGGGAACCCTAAGCAAGGGTGGACCAGAAGAGGAGAAAGGCCATTTCCTCCTTGGCTGGGAGAGAGGTGGTGAGGGGAGGTGATGAAGCCCTATTACTGGGCCAATCAGCATCATGGTGGATCCCTAAGTTCAGCGTTAGAGTAACAAGCATCATAGGTGGGCAGTGATGGAGCACCCACTGGTGGAGGCTGAGATAGAATACACACCCAAATGGTATGGCCAGCCCAGGGCAGACACCATAGGGAATGGGAAACAGCACGGAGAAGGATGGCCCAAAGATCGCTGACGTGGAGGGACAGCAGACGGGCAGGCAGCAGCGGGGCAAGCTGTGGTGAGTGTTATATCTGGCATCTTACCTATTTAGGACTCTAAGAGAAAGACACAAGAAAGGCAAAGGGCCAAGAGGTGCTCTTGGACACTGGTCTTGGGGCCAAAGAGCATCATGTTTTTACCCTTGCAACCTTCAGCAAAACGGGCCAGGAGTGGGCTTTGCAGACATGCCCACGCTTTCCAAATTGTTTTCCTTTTTCTTCTCTGACCTTGAAATTTTCCTATTAGTATCATTAGTGTACAGAAAGAGCTCCTGCCACACTGGGATTCACCTTTCTACTAAAAAAAAGTACAAAGTATTATATTTTAATAAAGTCCCAAGCTGACCCTTGCCAGGGATGTCAGTTACCATAGCACTCAGCTGGAACTTAGATAAATAAGAATAATTTTTTAAGTTTGTAAATCATATTGAACTTGGCTTAATAGGCCCTCTCTCCAAACCTCTGAAAGGATGGCTCATAAAAAACTAATTAGTTTATACAGACTGTCAAGGTGCATGGGGGACAGCTGGCCTTCGATGCCTCCTCTGTGACTACAGGCAGCTACAAGATCATAAAATCGAGCTCTGAACTCACGTCAAGGTATTCAGTGATCTCACGCTGGACACTGTGCCAAAGCAGAAGAACTGAACTATAAATGCCTGCCTGTACTCCTGTTGGAACTTCACAACAAGCTAAGACATTTAGGACTTGCATTCATAGGCCCCGAATTCCTATTAAAGCAAAACCATTGACCTTACAAACCCATGTTCATAATTAATATTTGTGATGGGGTCCGATTCCAGGCCTATTCAATATGGCTACTGTCGTAAGCTGCAGAAAGAGCTTCTAGAGAAGGGATTTGAATCAGTATTAACTTGTCTAAGCTTGGCTATTAAACGGTCCAATTATGGACAGTTGCAGCTGGTTTTCAATTATCATTGGTTTCACTATGATGATCACTGGTTACGGTTTTTTAAGAGGATTTCTTCAGTGTTTTCAAATTCCCGGCGCCTTCTTCTCTATGCTGTTCCCTTATTCTAACTTTCTTGGGCTCTTTTCTCTCCTGTAGCTCAAACAATGCCTCATGCCCTCAATATAGGAAACCACATTAACAGGTGATTTTTTGTTTGTTTGTTTGTTTGTTTGCGGTATGCGGGCCTCTCACTGTTGTAGCCTCTCCCGTCGCGGAGCACAGGCTCTGGACGCGCAGGCTCAGAGGCCACGGCTCACGGGCCCAGCCGCTCTGCGGCATGTGGGATCCTCCCAGACCGGGGCACGAACCCGTGTCCCCTGCATCGGCAGGCGGACTCTCAACCACTGTGCCACCAGGGAAGCCCAACAGGTGGTTTTTATTTGGCCTCTTTGGTTTTCAGAGACAGAGACATAGTCATCTCAGGGCAGAGTGGAGATACAAGTACAGACATCAGCAGGAAACCAGGACCACTCAGGAACTGAGGCCACAGTTCCCATCAGGGACCACTTAAGACTCTGTTCCCTCTGGTCACATCTGTATCTCCCTGGGACCAGCTGCCTCCTCTCAGTCTGCTGACCAAGCCCTTATACTATGATTTGCATGTGTCACAGAAGTTTTATCTGCAACCCTCACCCTCCAGTGTGGCCCCTCAGTACTCAGACAGGAAGCCAACTGGCCTACGTGGTCTTTTCTACCCAGGTAACAGGTCACAGGCTGGAACTAGCCGACTCATCAGCCACCTAGAGTCAGATGTCCACCCCAGGTCCAATCACAGTCAGGCAAGGGGGCTGGGTCTTGTGTCCTGGAATCTAGCCACTAGGGGCAGTGAGTGTGGAAGTACCATAAACATGCTGGCATCACACTTGTCAATAAGGCCATAGATTGGAAGTCCTATATGCTTGGATGTCTTTGAGCTTGGAGCTGGAAGGGTGCCTGTGCCTCTTGAATTGTTTCTCCAGCAAAAGCAAAGGCTTTGTTTTTGTTTTGTATGTTTCCTGATTTGTTATATAAGGAGCTCCGGACTTTGGACTTCAATTGGGCCCACTGTCTTTGGCTGAGCTGGACAGAGTCAGGGACACTGACATAGAGATGAATGAAGCTAAGAGTGTCCTCAGGGACTGAGGCCAGGAGCTTGACCTCAGGGGCACTGTGCCCACTCCCACTGAGTCCACCAGGCATGGGATGAAGCAGAACCAAATGATGGCAAAACAGAGCAGTGGTTAAGAGGGAGCAGTAGAAAACAGTGCACTGGGGAGCCCTCCTGCAGAACAGAATCAAAATTGGGACACCTGGCAACACTTTTCTGGCAGGAATATCAGGATTGATACAGGCAAGTCCAGTGGTGTGAAAATGGTGTGGTTCCCATTTTCCTCCCTTTTGAATCAGAATTTATTGTGTTTTTCCTTTCCCCGGAGGGTATGTAGGGGAAGATAAATTATCTTTTTAGTTCACAGTTTTTTGGATCAAGAGGAGCTGCATCCAGACCTGATGAGGATCACAAAATCTTGGCTTCAAACTAGATGCCATGACTGGATACCACTTTTGGGAGTCCCAGGATGCAGTGAGCATATTTTGCCTGAAGAGGGATGTGAATAATTGTGGCCTAAGAGTAGTGATAGAATGACTGCACTGATGACCCTAACTTGTCACCTCTCTGTGCCCTTTGGTATTTTGCTCCTACTCTGGGCCTGGCCATGTGACTTGTTTAGCTAGCGGGACAGTAACAAATTGTCCCAAGTAGCTGCTTGCAAAAGTCCTTGCACATTTCTGTGCTTTTAAGCTTCTCTGCAATCAGCACAGGAATATATATGTTCTGGCTAGCCTGCTGACATGCCTAAGATTACATACAGGAGAACAGTAGCATCCCAGGCAAGGCCACTCTAGACCAGCCAGCCTACAGCCTGCCCACAAGCTGTCTGCAGACACCTGAATGAGCCCAGCTGGCATCAGCTGAGTCTGACTCAGATTAGCACAACTGCCCAGACTCATGAGAAAGAATGAATGGCTCTTGTTCAATGATCCTAAGTTTTGCAGTGGTTGTTGGACAGCAACACTTAACTGAGCTGTCAACTTTACCATTTGGAATGACAACTTCTTTACTACTATATTCGGAGCAAATTATACAATCTGACAACTTCAGTCTCTCCTTCTATAAAATAGGGATAATGAGAATGCCTATTTCAGAGGATTGTTGTAAAAAGTAAATGATGTAGGGCTTCCCTGGTGGCTTAGTGGTTGAGAGTCCGCCTGCCAATGCAGGGGACACGGGTTCGTGCCCCGGTCTGGGAAGATCCCACATGCTGTGGAGCAGCTGGGCCCGTGAGCCATGGCCGCTGAGCCTACGCGTCCGGAGCCTGTGCTCCGCAACGGGAGAGGCCACAACAGTGAGAGGCTCGCGTACCGCAAAAAAAAGAAAATAAAAGTAAATGATGTAGTGTGTGTAAAATACCTACTATAGTGCCTGATACGTAGTATGGGCTCAATAAATGTTAGTTAATTTTCAGTGCTGTGTGCACGTTGTTTCCTGTACAAGGATGTATGATCAAGGGGACAACTTAGGGGTTAAAATCCACCTCCTTCTCCACTTACCAAGTAACATGCTCTGGGGCAGGACAGTCTGTCTGAAAGAAGGGGCAGCTATTTCTAATTGGCACTGTTACCATATGGGCTGGCAACAGTCCTGCTATTATTATTAATTTTATTGTTCACTTTTCATCTGTTTTAGTATATTGTCATTAACTCAGAATCCCAGGAGATGTAAAATTCCCACATTCAAGGGCGTCTCTCAAGCTCTCTCTCAGGGCCAGCACTCAAGTTTTCCAACCTGGGTCTCCACATTCCTCCTGCTGGGGTAATTAACTTGCTCCAGTTTATCAGGACCTTCTCAGTTTTGGCAGTGAAAGTCCCACAACCTAGGAAACTCTCAGTCCCAGGCAAACCTCCCACCTTGAATGTCCCTTACTCGTCATCTTTATTGATGGAGAAGAGCCCACAGTATCCACTGGTTCTCCCTTAAGCATTAGTTTCACCTGGAGCATGACTTCACCTTCACTAGAGTCTTCTCATCGAGAAGGTCAGGGTCACTGGTGGATAGCTTTCAACCTCCAGTCAGCCCCTGTTGTGGGGATTTACCTGGGACCCTCACCCTCTCCTTCCTCCTTGACTGACCACCCCTTGCTCCCAAGCTCCTTCCCCTGCGCTCTGGCTCTAGTCCCTCATCCAGCCATCCCTTGTGACCATGTGTGACCACACTCACAGGGTCTCCAGCTGCTGCCAAAGGACCCAGTCCAACCAGGCTCCTGTGGAGAGGTCTGGGATACCAGGATTAAGCCTAGAATGTGATGGAGGAGAAGTGAGCAGTAGAATCTTCATGATGAGATGGGCCATCCAAAACTTACCAAGGCTGCAAGGCCACATGGCCTGAGAGAAGTTAAAACCAACAACAACAAAAGGCCACGTGGCAGGGGATACACAGACAGACAGTTTCAGCAACACTGAGAGCCACTTTCGTGTGGATCAAGAAAGAGGATAATTAACAAGAAGAAAAAAGTGGAAGGATTTGTTATAGCCAAGGGAAAAAGTTCAGGGCAAAGACCCCGAACTCACGGGCAGCAGAGAACCAGGGAAGCTCCTTATTCTCCCTTTGGCAGAGCAGCTCCACCCTAGAAAGTGTGGCGGCAGGACTGCTGTGTTCTCTTCTCAGTGAGGTTAGGGCTTTGTGCTCCAAGCTGCCGGTGCCCAAGGATGACTTGATGGCTCCTCTCTACCCCCACTGGAGCTGAGATCTGCCTCCTGAGCTGCTCGGCCCTCAGCAGACAGGAGGGAGATATAAAATGTGTGAAAGGGGAAAATTGGAGTGAATGCAGTGCTCGTGAAGGGATAACCAAGAAAGGACCCCCGTTATGCCCCCAACCCCACATTCATCACTGTCAAGGCTGGCAGCTGCCAAGCTGGCAGAAGAAAGAGAACCAAGGAATAGAGATGATCAACACTTCAGTTCCAGAGTGACGGATACTTCAGGCCTGCCTTTCTCCCAGCCTGCCTCACAAGACCCTCCAGCACCAGCAGAATCAGGACCATAGGTGCGGTCCAATAAGCCTTGCTGCTTCTGGAGACTACAAACGGACCTCTTCATTGTCACCCCCCTCCCCGTCCCCCCAGTGATCACAAGCATCGACCTGACCAGATTTTCTGCCTTATTTACTGGTTGTTGTGCCTTCAGCCCTCAAATTTTTTCAACTTTAAAATAACTTCTGTATTGTTCTCAAATCACATCTTGCCTACAGCTGGAGACGCTTGGATCACAGTCACTGTAGTGAGGGGGAGACATTGCCATAGGGATGGAGGCCTGAAGCCTGCAGAGATGGGGACAGTGGACATGCCACAGGCTGCAGACAGGGGTGGGAGTCCCCTCCAGTCCTTACTTCCCAGTCTAATCTGAACCCCGCCATCTGCTCGAAAATTGGGCAATCACAGATCATATCAGCAGAAACATTTGACAACACAATCTCAACCTGTCACTGAAAATAGGACACATCTGTTCATTTTATTTTATTTTTTACTTACTGTCTATGAACTAAACCATAAACATAAAATCCTGACTCCTGTGATTATATAAGAGAAGTATTTTAAGCAAAGTTGCCCATGGCAGTATAATTTTTTTAAATGGGAAAATCTTGTAAACAACTCAAATATACAAAACATAGTAACGTGATTAAGTAAACTATGATACAATTATATGATATATAATTATGCCTACATTTAAGTAGTATTTTGTAGTATTTTTTAATGTTTCAATCTGCTTGGAAAATGTTCTGTGCAAAGAAAAAAACAAAGACTCTGAACCATACATACTATGATCCAAATTAATAAGAGCTATGTATCTAGACATGAATAAAAACAGTCTGGCAGGGTTTTAGGAGTGTGGGTATACTGTTTTATTCTTTTTAGTAATTTTCACATGTATTTGAATGAATAGATGCTGGTTCCTGTTTATGCTAGATTCCAACTCTGTGTGTGGGTTATGTGGCTACTTCCCCAAGGCAGTAGCCTACATTGTAGATTCCAGAGCTAAGTCTAAACCTGATTCTCTGCAGGCCCTGCTATGCACGGACCTCTGGCTGAGGCCAAGTGAATGCTCAGAGAGCAGGGTGGGACACCACCCTCTGGCCCTCAGGAATGACCCCCGCGGCAACCAACTTGGAATGCAAAGGCGCATCTGTGGTGAGGCTGACACAGATGGCCCCTCTGCTGCCAGTACCACAGCTCAGAAAGCCGTGGGGCAGGACAGACTGAAGATGGCTGTGTCCAGTGCCAGTGATCCCGAGGTTGCTGCATGGGGCAGTGAGGCCTGGATGTGACCGTTGCCTGGTATCCACGTGGTACTCGGCCAAAGACCTCTTTTATGGTTTTTTGCCACTGCCATAAATTACTTAAATACTTATTTACTTACATTTTTCTTTAAATTTTCTTTAAATTTCTTTAAATTTTTAAGTTTTAAAAACTTCGTTGAATTTATTTAAAAAGAAAGCTGAAAAGCCAGCAATATGTGCCTCAAGTAGAGCGTAATCTAAATAAAATACAACAGAATGTTATTAAAATTCTAGTGCAATGTTGTTGCCTACAGAGTGCTATTGGGATAGCGCTTGCTCTATCTTTGTCAAAAAGAGAGATTAGCAAGTGTTTGAGAGGTACTGAAGACCTTGAGCCTCCCAAATTGCACCTCTCTCCTTGACATATTCAGAAAGATTAAAAAAAAAAAAAGTTAAAAGGGAATGGATTAGCATGGGATTCAACTTTCTTTAACACTATGTCTGGGCACCATGGAAATCTTCTACTGCCAGTGACATATGCCTCAAACACTGGACAATCGGCAGAAGGGAAAGAAAGCGGGACTTGGAGTCTGAGGGTCTGGAATTGAGTGACAGGGCTGGTCTGTCCTTAGCTTGGTAACCTGGAGCATTTCCTTAATTTCTCTAAGTCTCCTTATTTGCAAAACTGAATCATAGGAGCTGACCTACTTTTTTCACAGGGTTGGTGTGAGGCTTGGATGTCATTTTGTGTGTGCAGGAGCTGGCACACATGTGTGTGTGTGTGTGCGTGTGTGTTTATAATAAAAGGGCACGTGGTCTGCGGCAACCTAAAAGTGTATCTTGCAACGAATAGGTTACTCCACGGGGATGAATGATAGGTAGAATGTAAGGGGACGTTCATTTTCAACTAACGTTTACAGAGTTGTGCACAGTTCACAAACGACTTTCCCCTGCATTAGTTAACTGGTTGTCCCCAGACTGCCACGAAACCAAACAATACAGACGACGTAGCTCGGTGGTGCAAGTGGGTGATGGCATCAAGCCTTCAGAACAAACCCCAAGCCTACTTTTCTTCTTAATATCATCATCACAGATTTTAATCACACCATTGTAATCAACCTAAAATGAATAAAACACAGCTATCGACGATAATGAGAATTATTATTACTCTGACTACTCTCATTACTACCATGGCTAGGACTATCAGAACTGTGATACACTGGACATCTCGTGGCTGCCAGTGCTCTTGGTACTTTGCATTAGTATCTCATTTAATCCATGTATTAACCCAGGAATAGGTACTGTGTTTACCTCCATTTTAAATATAAGGAAACTGCCCCTCAGAGGAGTTCAGTACCTTATCTAAGACCATATAGCTGGTCAAAGGCAGAGGCTAACTGTGAAACCATGTGTGTCTGGTCAGAGCTTGAGACTGTTCACAACCAGGATTCCTTTTTTGCTATAAGACACCATCGCTGTACAAACTTCCGGGGAGGGTCTCTGCCATTGGGCAGCTTTGGGGCCCAAAGCACAAACAAGGGCCCTGGGTGAGTCCAAAGACAAGGGGACAGATAGATGGGCAGATGCTGCACAGAACAAGCAGGACCCATGGAGACAACCATGGAGAAAAAAGCACCTTCTGCTACAACCGGTTAATCAAACCAGGCCAAATCATGTCCCAGGCAATTTTCTGGGCAGCCTTCAGAGAGTCACCCAGGCTGGGAAGCCAGTCAATTATGCCTGATCATTCTCTGTAGCCCTGTCCTCCCCAAAGACAAGTCCAGACTGGCCCAGTGTAGACAAATGAGCAGTTCTATTACTTCTGAAAGGCAATCTAATTCCCTTCAAATTTAAAAGTTTCCATGGTCTCCTAACAGGCCTCAGTGGGACTCATGTAGAAATTAATAAGTTCACGGTGTGCCCAGCTTGCTTTCATTACCATTTTTTTGCCATGCAGTGGACAGAATTTGCATTATGACTCAAGGAGTTTTCTGTATGGGATTCTCTAAGATCATGTCCTCTGAGCTCAGACACTGGGTTGAGAACTGAGTCAGGTCTCGTGGACTTGACTGAGGTCTGAGGGAGGTTTCACTGACTGAGAGAGAGCACCTCTGCTAATCAGCTGGGTCAGGAATCAAACAGAAATATCACAGGGAAAGGGAATTCACAGCAAGGATGAAAGCCCTGGGCTCCAATCCCAGCCCCACGGCTAGCCCGCTCTGGGACACTGAGGAACTTTCTTGGGCTCCCTATGAGTCAGTGATCTCCTCTATGAAAGGAGAAGAGAGAAGGATCATGACAAGTAAACTTCTACTATACCTTGAATCTTTGCAACATGCATCCTAGACATTCTTTTTTTGTTTGTTTGTTTGTTTGTTTGTTTTTTTCCGTACGCGGGCCTCTCACTGTTGTGGCCTCTCCCGTTGCGGAGCACAGGCTCCGGATGCGCAGGCTCAGCGGCCATGGCTCACGGGCCCAGCCGCTCCGCGGCATATGGGATCCTCCCAGACCGGGGCACGAACCCGTATCCCCTGCATCGGCAGGCGGACTCTCAACCACTGCGCCACCAGGGAGGCCCCTAGACATTCTTTAAATTTAATCAACACAGCAACCCTGGGAAGCTTATCCATTTATTCCACAGATGAAAAGAGTGAGACTACTGTAATTGGTGAATCCGTCTTATTTCCATGAAACCACACCATTAGAATGAGCCATACAGGGTCAGGGAATGAGAGATGTGTGTGAATGTGACTGTAACTGCACACAACTTCTCTGGAAAGCATTTTAACAGGTTTCAGAACTTTAAAATATTTGACCAATTAATTCCAATTCTGAAATCCATCCAAATGATAGAATCAGAAATGTAGACACATATGGTAATAAAAAAGACTTGAAATAGACAAATTGCCAGTCATCTCACACCAGTCTGAATGGCCATCATGAAAAAGTCTATAAATGATAAATGCTGGAGTGGGTGTGGAGAAAAGTGAACCCTTGTGCACTGTTGGTGGGAATGTAAATTGGTACACTATGCAGAACAGTATGGAGGTTCCTCAAAAAATTAAAAACTGAACAACCATAGGATCCAGCAATCTCACTTCTGGGTATATACCCAAAGGAAATGAAATCAGGGTCTTGAAGAGATTATCTGCCTTCCCATGTTCATTGCAGCATTATTCACAATAGCCAAGATACAGAAACTACCTGTCTGTCAATGGAAGAATGAATAAAGGAGATGTATACAGACATTATTTAGCCATGAGAAAGAAGGAAATCCTGCTACTTGTGACAATATGGATGGACCTTGAGGGCAGCATGCTAAGTGAAATGTCAGACAGAGAATGATAAATACTGTATGATATCACTTATATGTGGACAGTGAAAAAGCTGAACTCATAGAAACAGAGAGCAGAATGGTGGTTACCAGGGGTTGTGGTGGAGAAACGTGGAGATGTCAGTCAAAGGGTACAAACTTCAAGTTATGAGTTTGGGAGATCTAATGTTCAGCATGGTGATTAGAGTTAATAATATTATATTATATACTTAAAAATTGCTAAGAGAGTAGACCTTAAATATTGTCACCACAAAAAGAAGTGGTAATTATGTGAGGAGATGGAGGTGTTAGGTAACACTATGCAGTGGTAATCATTTTGCAACATATAAGTGTATCAAGTCAACACGTTGTATGCCTTAAACTTACACAACGCTATATGTCAATTATATCTCAATAAAGCTGGAAAAAAATAAAAGAATGGTAAACGATAGAATATTCATTGAGTTGGAAATCATGCAGCCATTTAATGAGATGCAGAAGGGTATTTAATAAAATGGTGTATATTCATTAGTAGGAAAAATAAGTTATAATATTGAAGATAAAGTGTATCACCATTTTTGGATTAAAACAGAGTAGCAAAATGACTGGAAAGAAATACACTAAAATGTTAACAGAGACTCTCTCTGGGGGTAAGAAGATTTCATTTTCTACAATAAACACATTGTCATAATCAGTAGATATATAATAAAAGCTATTTTATATCCCTGAATTTTGTATTTATCCACAAAATTCAATCATGATTTTTATTTAAATGAGTGATATTTTAGGTAGGAAATTTTTCTTAAAAAGTTTTTAAAGAGGGAAAATCTCAAGAGAAACAAGACAGAGCGAAAGTGATACGGATGGAACCATCCCCCCATGAGCTTATAGCTCATCTCACTGGCTAAGCTGGAAATAAAGACCACTGGGATGAGGGTGGAAAAACTGACACACAATACTAGAGCAGTTGATAAAGGGGGGGACCAGAAGCTGCAGTTGACTTCAAGAAGTGATGGAGCTGGCAGATACGAACTTTTCAATTTTATGAGAATGATAGGGATCTGAAATAAGTCTTCAGTATTTTATTTTTAGGATAAATGTTTTAAGATAAATGTTCTTTGCAGCATGGATGGCTGGTTAGTGTCTGTGTTCTGTCTCAGAGCCAATCATAAATAACACTGAGAAAAATAGCTTTGACCATTCTAAAAAGCACCTTTACTTTTTACCCTTAAGAACTTGGAAGATTATATTTTGATGCATTAAGCGAGATTTTTTTTTTTTTTTAAACGCAGCTGCAAATATCAGGCAGAGTGTAGAGATTGTCTTCAGATGGAAATAACTACTCAGGGCTTTGCTTAGAAGCAACCCTTAGTTTCAAGAGGTGTCAGAACACCTGTGGTCACATCTGATGGTCAGAATACAACTTCAAGTTTAAAAGTATTTGATGGATTTAGAATTGAAGGAAATCCTTTGGTCAATCTTCAGGTGAAATGATTAACTGTCCTTCAGGTCGACAACCAAGGAAGGTAAGTGTTTGTAATCCAAACTTTCAAATAGCAGATTTGCTTGAATTTTTTTTCCATTTTAGTCTTTACATTAGAGTTTATAAGTATACTGTAGAGCAGCTTGTTCAACGACCTCAGTTTCCTAGTACACTATTGGATGAGAACAGGGCTACACTGAGGCGGACACAACGAATAATCAGACACATCCCTCACCTTTTAAAGTGTTAGCCTCACTACCTTACAGTGACTTAAAGGCATCTGTTTACTTCCCATTTAATATGTCATTAGTTTTTTCTCTTATGTCTTAAAGAGGGGTCACACACTTGAATGGAAAGATGAATAAAGGACCTGCACATGCTCAGTCTAATGAGGGAAGCCGCAACACAACTCTGTATTTCAGATCTAATTCATCAAGATAAACCAGAATCCTGCAGTTTTATGCAAACTTTCCCAACTTCTAAATGCTGTCTCTATTTCATTTTTTAAAGCACACAGTGCATGCCAGTCCAAACATTCCCATGACCCAAACATTTTTGCTAGTGTTTGTTTTAAAATCTCATTTCCAGGGGGTTGGTGAGAATTGCTGATTAACCTCAGTATAGTTATGTCCAAGAAGGGGATGAGTTGGAATATTCCCAGGCTGGTAAAGAAGGTCTGGGGAAGACCCCTTATCTACTGTGGAGAAGACAGCATGGGATTTACACTGCCAAGTGGCCTTTGGTTGAGCTGGGACCTCTGAGGATGGCTGGAAGATGTATGGAAATGTCCCAACTCTAAACACCATGGAAGTCACAGTTAGGTACCCTTGGTGGTTATCATTCTACATAAAATAAAGATTAAGCCTTCTTCTGAGAGTCTAGGGTATCTCCCCCATGCTCTGTGAAAATGCTTATGGGTTTGTCTTCACATAAGGCTGAATTTCCCCATTTAACTCACCCCCTCACTCCTTACTTTATAATGTTCTGTAATGAAAAAAAGGACTTCACAGAGCTTATCTCTTAGAAGTGTGAAAGAGCCAATTTTTTCTGCCCAAGTAGCTCATAATGTAACAGACAAACTGTCAGAAAAACTAGACTTCATCATGGTAAAAACCTCAGCCTGGCACCCATCTATCATAAAGCAATCTTACAGAAATCTTGAAAACCTTCATTAAATTTCCTGTCTTTCTCCTGACAGTTATAAAATGTTAACAATATCACTCATGATGTAGGCATCTTCAGAAATTCTTTGTCCAACCCCTCCCTGCCCCGCCCCACCATCACCCATCCCCTTTTCTTTGCCAAAATCTATGGAAACATGAGACACAGCCATCTTCTTTCACACACCCCTCCTGGGATCTGGCCCTTGCAGGAGGTTAGAGGAGGAAGCAGTAGTCATCTTGATGACAATGAGAAGGCTCTCTAGCCACAAGCTGCAAGGGCAAAATGGCACTGCCTCCAGATTCCTCCTCTAAAAGCCACACCCATTTTGAAGCTCAAGGGCACAAGTTTGTTCTACCCTTAGCAAATAACTCCCAATCCTTTTTTCTTTCCTTTTTCTCTTGTCAATCTACCAAGTTACAAGTCTTCACCTGTTCATGATATGTGGGTAGTGGGGACAGTGGGTTATACATCTTCTCGTGTTGATGAGAAGATACAGAATTTTCCCTCTTTCTAGAGGGAAAATTCCCCCACAGGCCTTGCTGGCCCAGCTTTTCCAACTTCAGAGGCCACTTCAGCAATATACCATCTCTCAGAAGAAGAAGATACAAGGGTCTTGCATTGCAGGCAACACCAAGGAGAAAAACCATAAGGAGATAACAGAATCCACACCAGAAATCAGAAGAAGCATACAGCTTTGAAAGCACAAGCTGATCTGTGAGAGCAATAAAGCCCAAGCCTGGGTTTCATGGAATTTTCCCAACTTGTCTCCCAAATGAGCAGAGCCTAACCATGCTAAGCTATCATCTCACCTGCAAAAGGAACCGGTGCATCTTTATCCAGGGCGACAAGTGGTGGGTCCAAAATGACTGTGTCATTGTTCTCTGTTATGACCCCATGATACGAAGTCTCAATCCATGGCTTGTGCTTGTTCACTAGAAAACAATGGAAACAATAAAACAAAAAGATTGACTTTTAAGATCATTATTTGAATCCATAATAATATTATGAATATTGCCCAAATCCCATTATTTCTATTTCTAGATGCCCAGTATAGATATTTTTAAAAATTAATCAAAAGCTTTAATTCTTAAATGCTACTATCTATTCAGAGATGTTTCAGAGTTAAAATCCATTATCAATCAACAAACTAGCAGATTACAACTGCATGCTGGGATTTCTGACCTCAATCTTATCCAATCCATCATTAGGAGCTGTTACTGAATTTTATATACATGTATATGGATAAGTACCAACAAATGTATAAATATACAACAAACATTTTAATATTTTCTGACCCATTAAAGACTGAGTCTATCTAAATGGTCTAAATTATATAGCATTTTAAGTTGCTCTTCAATAATTTGATCAGCTGAATGATATACTGTATAATGTACAATTAATACACTTAAAATACGTATCAAATATATATTACTAGTTGAGGTGTCCCCCACCAAAAGACAGATTGGAGTCCTAACCTCCAGTACCTTGCAATGTGACTTTATTTGAAGATAGGGCCTTTATAGAGGTAATCAAGTTAAAATGAGGTTATTAGGGTGGGCCTAATCCAAAATGACTGGTGTCCTTATAAAAAGGGGAAATTTGGCCACAGAGACAGGCATGCACACAGGGAGAACGCCACGTGAAGAGTGAGGTTGTGCTGTCACAAGACAAGGAACTACCAAAACCTACAAGAGAGACCTTCAGAGCAAACATAGTCCTGCTCACAATTTGATTTCAGACCGTTGGCCCCCAGAACTGTGAGACAATAAATTCCTGCTGTTCTAAGCCACCCAGTTTGTGGTACTTTGTTATGAGCAAATGAATACAAGATAACTTAAAGTCAACCAGCACTAAGACTTGTACCAGGATTGGTGTAATAGTCCTATGTGAAAATCTTATCTGGTGAATATCACATTTCTGCTAATTCCAGCCCCTTGATTTGTCTCTGGCCCAGCTCTCCTATGTGAATAGTTGCAATGGCCTCTTTTTTTTTTTTTTTTTTTTTGCGGTACGCGGGCCTCTCACTGTTGTGGCCTCTCCCGTTGCGGAGCATAGGCTCCGGACCCGCAAGCTCAGCGGCCATGGCTCACAGGCCCAGCCGCTCCGCGGCATGTGGGATCTTCCTGGACCGGGGCACGAACCCGTGTCCCCTGCATCAGCAGGCGGACTCTCAACCACTGCGCCACCAGGGAAGCCCCACAATGGCCTCTTGACTTGTCTTCCAGTAAGAAGTCTTGTCCCATTCCAATCCATCCTCCACACTGACATTAAGAGTGATCTTTCTAAAGTATTAATCTAATTCTTCAACTGGGAGCTCCTTGGTTTGTCCTTTTATTCCCCCACAGGAATCTGGGTGAAGAGTAGCTGCTTTAGAAATGAAATGACAGATTATAGGGAGCCCTAGAATAATCAAAGCTGTTCTACTGCTAATCCTCACAACCTGCTTCACAGTTTAAGAGATGTTGTCACATATGTAATGCTCCCCCCAGCAACCTGAGAGGTAGGTGTGATCATTACGAAAATGACAAAGAAACTACTTTCACAAGGTGTGACTTTCCCAAAATGGCTACAGGGTTAATAACTAACAATGGTGAAAACCCAAAACTCTTTCTTACATCATGATATCCAAAAAGTGCCCCCCCACACCCTCATATCATAGTATATGTAATACACATTACACTATATAACCCACATTATAATATATATTATACACACAATACATATTACATATTGTTTCAATAGCCATGGCAAAGCAAAAGCTTATACATAGATTTGAGAACAGATCTGTGGCAGTGGCTCTGTCCCCTTCCCACTCCATCATGCTTTAAAAGGTCAGTTAAGAGCTGTTCCAGGATTGGTGGTAGGCTCAACCTGGGCCACTGTTTTGCCCTTTGTCACCCATTCCACAGCAACCGTGAACTAACTGCAGAGCAGTTTAGTGGGGCATGGACATATGCATTGCTATTCTCAGTTGTTGGCCTCTGAGACCTATTTCTGATGATTGAATCATGCCCAGGGTAGAGAGCCCCTTGCCTAGAGCAGGTCTTAATGGGGCAGCAGGCTCATCCATGCTCACTTGTTGGCATTCAAACTAGTGCTTCATTATGGACCCTGGAAGAATTACAGCCACTCTGGGTTGTCCCCACGCTCCTTTGCTCTTTTATTAGCCATCAACACAAATGCAATGTAAATAATTTGCAACTGTTAGGAAAAATAATTAACCTTTTTTTTCCTTTAATTAAACCTAGGGGCCTATTCATTAGAAATGTGTACAGAAGATATACCAGGAGCTTACCCAGTGTTGCAGATTCACGCGCCACTTGGCTCAGTGGCAGACAACGGAATCTAGAGTCACGGTTGCTGGGCTGTGGCCCTGGTTTAGCCACTTCAGGGCTGATTCAGTGCAACTCAGTTGGCCACGCAGCATCTCAACTCCCTCAGCTGTAAAATGGGGAGGATGACACCGCCCACAGGGTTGTCATGTCATTCAGATGTCCTTGGCTGGCCACATAGCCCCTGCTCTTTCATTAACCCCCTGCTCTCTGGGCAGTGAAAGTGTCACAGGAACGGTGCTCTGCAGACCCTGAAGTTAAGAAGTTGAGATTTCTGCATCATTAGTGGGGATTCTCCTCTCTATCACTACTATAGTTAGTTGAGTACCTACCACATATTAGGCATTTTACATTCATTCATTAATCCTCACAACAACCCCTCTAGATGAGACTTCGTATCTCATTGTGCAGGTGAGGAACTGAGTCTCAGAGGGGTTTAAATATTCCCTTTCTGGAAAATTAAAATGTTCATATTCCAAAAATTTCTTCATTTCTCTCTCACTTTCTAACTTCTTTCAGATCTGTCTCAACTTTGCTTTGTCAAGGTTGATAAACATTTGCACTTTGATGAGTAACCCCAATGAAATCTTCTTTGCTTTGTGTATAGATCAAATCCTCAGGTTTGCAAACCAATAACTTAAATTTACATTATTTTGACCACGAGGATACCATTCATGGCTGAGCCAATTATTGTGCAAGGATTACTTTTCTTTCTTAGTGGTCCAACCATCATTCTAAGAACACCATTCCTTGTATAGAGACCAGTTGGATTCTTGATTAATTCATTCCATCAAATGGCTGAATCATCCTCCATTTTCACTTGCATTATATTTGGAACCAGCCACCTTCATTTATTTTTTTAAATTTTTATTTTATATTGGAGTATAGTTGATTAACAGTGCTGTGTTAGTTTCAGGTGTACAGCAAAGTGATTTAGTTATACATATACCTGTATCCATTCTTTTTCAAATTCTTTTCCCATTTAGGTTGTGTCATAGTAATACTGAGCAGAGTTCCGTGTGCTATACAGTAGGTCCTGGTTGGTTATCCATTTTAAATATAGCAGTGTGTGTACTTGTCAATCCCAAACTCCCTGACTATATCTCCCCCCCCACCTCACCCTTCTGCCCTGGTAACCATAAGTTTGTTCTCTAAGTCTGTGAGTCTGTTTCTGTTTGTTAATAAGTTCATTTGTATCATTTTTTTTAGATTCCGCATATAAGCAATATCATATTGTTTATTTTTTGTTTTCTGAACTTAGTGATTGTCTTGATTGTCTTTTTATTTCTGATGAGTAATGAAACACAGAACTACTTCCCCACATACCAACAGTATTATAGCTTTTTAATCTTTCCATCTATTACTCATTCCTCATTTGTAAAATGGAGACACTTTCTTCATAGGAATATTGTAAAAACTGCATGATCATTTAGGCAAATCTAGTACTCCTGACATGACTAAGCATTCAAATACTCTGAAGTCCCCCTAGCTCATCTCATGCTTCTGAATGGTTGAAGTATAACCTTACATTCTCAGAGGTATTTAGCCCAGCTTCATTCATTCAACAAATATCTATGGAGTACTTAAAATGTGCAAAAACAGACTAAACATCGGTGGTAAAATGGGGGGAAATGTCCCTGAAAAAAGCATTTGACAAAATTCAACATTCATTCATAATTAAATCTATAAACAAATGAGGAATAGAAGGAAACTTCTTCACTCAGATAAAGAGCTTTTATAAAAATCTATAGCTAAGATCAAACTTAATGATTAAAGAGTGAATATTTTCCCACTCAAGTTGGAAATGAAAAAGTAAAATTGTCTTTATTTTCAGAGAACATGATCATCAATGAAGCAAAATCTACAGAATCTACAAAAGTACTACTAAGGCTAATAAATGAGTTTAGGAAAGTCACAGGATAGAAAGTCAATCTATAAAAATCAATTGTATTTCTATGTATTAGAAATAAACAATTAGAAATTTAAATTTAAAAATATTAATATAATAGCATCAAAAAATGAAACATTTAGGAATAACTTTCACAAAATACATGCAAGACCTGAAAATTCTCTAAGATGTTGCTGAGAGAATTTAATGAAGACCTGCAGAGGTCTTAGTGGAGAGATAGACAGTGTTCATGATTTGGTAGACTCTATATAGTTAAGATGTAAATTTTCCCCTAACTGATCTATAAGTGCCAATGCAACCCAAGTCAAAATAATAGCAGAATTTTTAAAATGGTTAAGCTAATTCTAAAATTTATATGAAAATGAAAAAGACCTGATATAACCAAAACAATTTTGAAAAAGAAGACCAAAGTTGGAGGACTTACACTACTTGATTTTAAGACTTATTATAAAGCTACTGTAATCAAGACAGGGTGATACTAACATAAAGATAGACATACAGGTCAATAGAAAGAATGAAGGGTACAGAAATAGACACACATACATATGGTCAATTTCTGACAAAGGATCCAAGATAATTCAGTGGGGGAGAAGATAGTCCTTTGGTTAAATGTTGCTTTGGAATTTCAATCCTACTGCTCATCATACACAAAAACTGTCTCTAAATAGATCATGATCTTAAATGTAGGAGTTAAAATTACAAAACCTTTAAAAGAAAGCATAGGAAAAAAACCCTGAGTGTCCTTGGTTTAGGTGAATATTTATTAGAAGGGACAAAAACAAGCATGAATCATAAGAGATAAAATTGATTCATCAAACTTTATAGAAATTATAAATTTCTATTCTTGGAAAACAATTTTAAGAAAATATTTTAAAGTTACAGACTATGAGAAAATATTAAATAAGCATATCTCATAAAGGATTTGAATCCAAAATTTATAAAGAACTCTTACAGCACAAAAATAAGACAATCTGTTTTTTTTAAAAGAGGCAAAAATTTGAACACACTTGTCACCAGAGTAAATATGTGAACAGCAAATAAGAACAAGAAAAGATGTTCAACATTAATAGTTATCAAAAATGTGTAAATTAAAACCACTATGGGATATCACCATGTCACTACTAGAATGGTTAAAATAAGACTGACAATACCAAATTCTGATGAAGATGTGAAGCAACTGAAATTCATCCATTGCTGGTAAGAATGTAAAGTAATATAGTCACTTCGGAAACAGTTTAGCAATTTCTTATAAAATGGCTCAGCAATTCCATTCCTAGGATTTATCCAAGAGAAATGAAAACATAAATTACACAAAAACCCTTGTAGGTAAATGTTCATAGACTCTTTATTCAGAATAGTGCCAAAGTGGAAACTAAAATGGCCATCAACTAGTGAATGGATAAACAAATTGCAGTATATCCATATAATGAACAACTACTCCGCACTGAAAAGAAATCAACTGATTCATACAATAAAATGGATGAATCTCCAAAGTATTTCACTGGTGAAATGAAAGAAGTCAGACACAAAAGACTACATGCTGTTTGATGCCATTCATATAACATTCTAGAAAATACCAAAGTATAAGTATAGATAACAGATCAGTAATTGCTAGAGTCTGCTTGCAAAGGGGCACAAGGGAACTTTCTGGGTTGAAGGAACTGTTCTGTATCTTGATTGTGGTGACAGTTACACCTCTATGTGTCTTTGTTGAAACTTATCAATTTGCACATTTAAAAAGAATGAATTGTATTGTGCATAAATTATACTTCAATAGATATGGGACAAAAACAAAGTCCTTATCCTCAAGAGACTCTCACAATAGAAAGGGATCCATGATACCAGTATAGCAAGAGGTAGGTAAGAAGAAGAAAAACAGACTGCTATGGAAAAAGAGAGGAGAAGCACTCACCCCACCATGGTAATCCAGAATTACCTCCTAGAGAAAGTAGATTCTAAGTCATGAGCAGTAAGAATTAAGCAGGGATACAAGATATGGAGGGTCCCAGGCAGAGGAACATTGCATGGGCAAGGGCCTGATGGTAAAAGCACCCTGCTACACCATGGGGGAAATGTGAATAGTTATATTTGGTTGGAGACCATAGTTTGAGGGGCAAGGCCAGCCAAGAGGCTGGACTGATGGATATCATCTACATCACCCAGGGCTTATTGGCTTGCACAGAATCATCCAGGAACCATTTCCAAACTCTGGCTTCAAGAGACACTGGAGAACCATCTGCTTTCCAGAAAGAAGCAATAGATATTGATGCTGATGGCTCAGCTGTAATTTCCTATTTAATCTCTTCCCTTCCCTGACAAACGTTTTGCCTTTTTGTTTCAATAGACTGAGGCCAGTCAGCACACGCTTTGCTCCATTTGGTTGTAACTTCAGAACTGACTTTTCATCGGTTCTTCAAGAGATAATGTCCCTGTTTGCTATACAACCCCTCTTGAGGCTGAACTCTGTCATATCATGCCCCATTAGGAACTGCTTCTTGCCTCTGTCTTGTCTCCTTTCCATGATGTTTCAGCATCTGGAAAATGCCTGTGCCTTTGCACCCATATAGAGGAAACACCAGTGTGATATTTCTGCTCCATTTATATAGAGAAATTAGGTCTTGCCCCTCAGTGCACCTTTAACTAGAACACAGATGCATCCGCAGAACACGCCTTGGCTCTCGTCTCTCTGCTTCCACTCAATGCACCACTGAAAAACTGCATTAACACTCAATCCAAGCAGCTGGGCCCAGTGTCTGATGATTCACCCTTTGAGTCTTTCTACCTGCATCCTTCAGTTGACCCTCTGGCCATTGCTAGCTCCTCAATCCTCAGAATTCTCCCTGGGCAAAAGTGAATTGTGAGTAAAAACATACCATACTGATTGCAAAATGCTCCAGTGAGGTTAACTACATCCTAGGAAACAGGTCACTCTAGTGACTGTCAGGCTGTTCTTTTGCCTGCCATGCCCAGTTGCCCCTTCTGACTCCATCCCCTGGTAGAATTGCCTAGACCAGGGGGCATCCGTGGGCGGAGTAGGCTGGGCCAATTGTTTGGATCTTTAAACTTTCATTTAAGAGGCCGAGAAACTATAATGTATTTGGCGATGGGCACTTGAGGTGAAAATTCATAAGGAGTTGGGGCTGGCGTTCATGCAGTGATCACCCAACCCAACATTTAGACGGAGATGGAAAGCTATTAAAATCCAAGAAAGCTAATCGGTCAGGAGACAGAGGATTTGGGAGCCAACATACAGAGAGAAGAGAAGACCCCAAGCAGCTGCAGAAGATAGAGAGGCTGGGCCCCCCGTCCTGTTCTCCAGTCCTGGCGCTGCTCACCCTTCACTGACTTGCCAGCCTGCCGTGGCTTCTCTGAGGCTCCCAAGTGAAGCCTTTCAATAATTCTTCCCCCAACCATCATTTTTTAAATTTGTACTAGTTTGAGTGGGTGTCTGTTCTTGCAATAAAATGACTCCTAACTACAATAATTGTCATAGCATTTCAAAAAGTATTTTTATTCCTTGCTTCGGAGTGAGGGTGGGATGGGGATCTGTGTCTAGGTGGAGGTAAGCCTGCCTAAGGGCAAATCTGGTCCTGACTTCCCTGCCTAGGATCCATCAGAAGCTCTCCTGCTTTCTAACCACAAGATCAGGGAAGCCACCCAAAGCCCCCGCTCCCTCTGTGACCCATGCCTTTGCCCTCATTGTGCTGTCTACCCCTCTCCTCACACTCCCTTCTGGCTCCTGCCTGTTCATCCTGCCAGATGCAGCTCCAGCCCCCCCTCCTCCAGTGGTCCTCCTCTGTACACCTTGTCACCCTGCATTGCCTGCTATTAGGCTATAGGTCCGCCGCATTGCCATTAGCTGGTTCCTTGCCCCCCCTTCCCCCTCCTCAGGGAGAGGAAGCATCCTAGTCACAATGATGTCCACAGGTCCTGACACAGTGCCTGGAACCTTAATAAATGAGGTGAGCACACCTTTGCCTTCCCAGCACCTCCTGAAGCAATTAGTAGCACTTTGGTTCCAATGAGCAGGTATTCCGACGTCACCCAAATAGAAAGAGGGTGTGCCTCGCAAAACATAGGGTGACGTTTGCCATCACTTAATTAGAGGCACTATATATCTCTTGCTAGAGGTACCAATTAGAGAGTTTTAAATGCAAATCCCATGTGTGTGACTCATATATGCAAAGATTCATGGAGGATGAGGGTTATATTATACTGTGTTAATTGGGTTGAAAAAGCATTTGAAGAAAAGATGGCTGATGGGTGCTCTCAGTGAGGACAGACCAGTGCTTTCCTTCCTTTCCTTCCTCCCTTCCTTCTATCCATCTATCCATACATTTATCCACCTTTCCTATTTTTTCTTCCCTTCCATCTGTCATTTTCCATCCATAAATACTCAATTGTTTAGAGTATGGGTTCTCTCAAAGTCATTAACTAAATTGCCCCAGCCTGGGGATGAACCATATACCATTATCCCATTGGGTACTGGCACGTGGGCAAGGAGAAAGGCTAGCAAGAACTGTGCACTGGCGAATTGTGTAATCTCACAAAAGTGCGATTTTTCAGTTGTCTCTGCACAAGCCATCCAGATAAAGCCAATTGCCCAAAGCTTGCCCTAAGACAGACCCTGAGATTAGGTGTAAGTGGTACTGGGCTTAACATCATAGTTCTGACACTGTGTAACCAACAGGGTATTTTAGTCAAGTATCAATCTTCCCAGACCTCTGCTCACTCTCCTTTATAAAATGGAGGTAATACCAACCCTGCAGGGTTATTGGGAGGAAGATAAAATGAGACACTAAGTCAGAGCTGACTCAGTGGTGATGAGCACCTTAAATGTCCCCAGTAAAGGCCCTTTGATTCTGAATCTCAACACCCACAGCCTCGGTAAGGACCCCCATGGGACCCACCCTGCCCCATATAGACATGCCCAAGTTACCCAATAAATCTACTGGTGGGTGGGGAAGATTAGATTAAGACTGTAAAGAAGATTCGGAGCCATTCAGGAAAACATCTTTTAGAATAGGAAGGTGGGGGGGGGAAAGACTGTGATGGTTTAATGTTCCCATTCAATTACTAGAGCCAACACACTTTTCCACACAGAATGTCTTACCTACCGAACAACATTATTGGACTGAAGTGTGCACTAAATTGTTATACCTATAATTCCCCAAGATTGTTATGACTTCAATATCTCATCCTTCACTGCATTTTAAATATCTCTAACCCCTAAAACCAGCCCATAACTTACTTTGGAATTGATGCTACTAAATG